>NC_136065.1:1304003199-1305379865 GCF_964261635.1 Lissotriton helveticus | reverse complement strand
CCCAAAGCTGAACCCATGGACATCGGCGCCGTTAGGGCCAGTCTCACCACTACGGAAAAGGAAACACGCCGTAAACAGGGCCTATGCCTGTATTGCGGCAAAAAAGGACACTACGTCTGTGAATGCCCTGCCAAACCAAAAACCAGCCGCAATAGGACCATTAGACCAGTAACCGCAGCAGTCGATGTCCCGTCGGAAAACTACCCGACTCCCTGAGAGATGAAGGGTCCTCTCGGAGTCGCTCTACCATCCCTTCTTTGTTGAGTCCTTCTCGGTCACAACCGCAACACCTCTACGTCACCGTCCATGTATCCGTAGACGCCCGGTGGAGGGCAGTAGAGGCCATGGTGGACTCCGGGGCCACTGGCATATTCATGGACGAAGATGAGGCTGGTCGGTTGGGGATCACCCTTGTGCCCAAGGACCGCCCTGAGGCTGTGTATGCCGTGGATGGAAGACGACTGGTCACAGGCCCCATAGGGCATCACACCGGGGTGTTACCGGTAAGATACGGAGAAGATCATGAAGAGGGCATCGATTTCAGCATCATTCCAGCCCCAAAGTACAGGATCATCCTGGGCCTGCCGTAGCTCGAGAAGCACAACCCGACAGTGGATTGGGCAACCCACCGGATCAGGATGACATCCCTGCATTGCAGCCATCACTGTGGGGTACAGACGGGACTTACACCCGGTTTAGCTATAGAATACATGGTGGCCACAGCGGCAGAGAAAGCGGTTGTGTTGCCCGGAGTTTACAGTGCCTTCCAGGACGTCTTTGATGAGGCTCGGGCTGAGATCCTTCCCCCGCACCGAATCTACGATTGTCAGATAGATCTGGTTCCGGGTGCCAGTATCCCCAGCGGCAGGCTGTACGCGCTAACAGAACCTGAAAACCTACATCTGCGATCGTATCTAGATAAACTCCTGGGGTTGGGGTTCATCCGACCCTCTAAATCTCCAGCCGCTTCACCCCTTTTTTTTATCCCGAAGGCCAATGGTGAGTTGAGGGCCTGTGTGGACTTCAGGGAGCTGAATGCGATTACAGTGAAAAATAGGTACCCTCTACCGCTCATAAGTGTCTTACTGGAACAGGTGAAACAGGCCCAGGTGTACACGAAACTGGACCTCAAAGGGGCATACCATCTGGTGCGGATGCGCGACGGCGACGAGTGGAAGACGGCGTTTAAGACCCGATTCGGCCTCTTCGAATACCTCGTCATGCCGTTCGGGCTCTGCAACGCCCCTGCGGCCTTTCAGTACTTCTTAAATGAAGTGTTTCGAGATATCATGGATAAGTACGTTGTGGTGTACATTGACGACATCCTCATCTATTCCAACACTGAAGAGGAACATGTACGCCACGTGGCCAAGGTGCTCCAGAGGCTCAGAGACCACCTGCTGTTCTGCAAACTCAGCAAGTGCGACTGTCAAGTCAGTGGAGTTCTTGGGAGTGATGCTGAGTCCGGCAGGACAGGAAATGGCGGAGCGCAAGGTTAAGGCCGTGGACGACTGGCCAACGCCACAAGGGGTAAAGGACGTGCAGTGCTTCATTGGGTTCCCCAATTTTTATCGCCGCTTCATTGACGGATTTTCGGGGTTGGTGGCCCCAATAACTCAGCTGCTGCGTAAGTCACAGCCCTTCAGATGGAACGCAGCTGCTCAGGATGCCTTTGTGGCTCTGAAGAAGGCCTTCATATCTGCGCCTATCCTGGCACATCCGAACCCTGACTTGCCATACGTAGTAGAGGCAGACGCATCCGAGGTCGCCGTGGGAGCCATTCTGTCGCAACGGCACCAGCACTCCGGTGTGTTACACCCTGTGGCGTTCATGTCCAGAAAGCTGAACCCTGCGGAAAGAAACTACCACATTGCGGAAAAGGAGCTCCTAGCCATCAGGGACGCTTTTGCGGAGTGGAGGCACTGGCTGATGGGGGCCAGACATGAGGTGACGGTGTACACGGACCACCGCAACCTGCAGTTCATGACTGCGGCGAAACACCTGTCGCCGCGGCAGATGCGGTGGATGCTTTTCTTTTCCGGTTTTCGCTTTCACATCACCTACAGGCCTGGCTCGGAAAACAGGAAAGCGGACGCGTTGTCCCGTCAATCGTCTGCGCTGGACCCGCCTCCTACGCAAGAGCACTCCATCATCCCGCCGGGCACGGTGATCGGGACGGTACAACCGGACCAGTTCCTACGAGGCGTCCAGAAAGGGATACAGTCGTTTGCATGGAAATGGTGGCTATCGTGCCATAAGGAATGGCGGATGGTAGACGGCATGCCCGTGCATGGTAACCGTTTGCTGGTACCCACACCCCGCTTAAGGAAGCAGGCATTTGCTTGGTGTCACACGTCGCCATGCGCGGGCCATTTGGGGTTCGAGAAAACAGTGTCCAGTCTGGGTCGACACTTCTGGTGGCCATCGCTGCGTTCGGATGTCCGCAGATGGGGGGTGGAGTGCTCCGTCTGTGCCGCCGCAAAAACGGACCATCGCAGACCACAGGGCCTGCTGCAGCATCTTCCGTCGCCCAGCAGACCATAGGAGAGCATTTCCGTGGACTTTATAGTGGGGTTGCCGAGGGATCAGAGCTGTACGGCGGTGATGGTGGTCGTGGACTATCTCACGAAGATGGGGCACTTCGTGGCCTGCAGGCAGGTGCCCTCGGCAGGCCAACTAGCCTTGCTCCTACTGAAGAACGTGGTACGGTTGCATGGGTTGCCCACCACTATTGTATCAGACAGGGGCTCGCAGTTCACGGCCCAGTTCTGGAGGAAGTGGTGTTCAGCGTTACACGTCAAGTCGGCCTTGTCAACTAGCTACCACCCGCAGACAGACGGGCAAACGGAACTCCTTAACCAGTCGCTCAAGCAGTATCTGCGTTGTTTTGTGGACCAGGGGAAGGAGGAGTGGGTGGATCACCTATGGCTAGCGGAACTCGCTTACAACAACGCCACCCACAGCTCTACCAAGACCTCTCCGTTTTACTCCACCTATGGTCATCATCCCAGGTTCCTGCCTTTCGTTCATCCGGCAAAGGTCCTGCAGGTGCCAGAAGCCGCCAGGAGAGTGGCGCGCATCAAGGAAACGCTTCTGCGGTTGCGTGCATGCCTGGAGTTGGCCAAGAAGGCATACAAGGCCGCGGCAGACAGGAGACATCGACCGGGACCTCTGTATACTGTGGGGGAGTACGTTTGGGTGTCCACCAGGAATCTACGGTTCCGGAAGCGCAGCGTGTTTCAGCCTAAGTTCATTGGTCCGTATCGCATCACCAAGTGCCTCAGCCCTGTGAACGTGCGCCTCTGTTTGCCTAGCCACCTGAGGATCCATCCGGTGTTCCACGTTTCCCTCCTGAAACCCGCTGCTCGGGGCAGAAGGGTGCCTTCGGTGCCGGTGTCGGTTGACGCCGATGTGGAGTACGAGGTGGCAGGGATTCGGGACTCCAAGTGGCGGAGCGGCAAGCTTTGGTATCTGGTGGCGTGGAAGGGGTATGGCCCGGAGGAGCAGTCGTGGGAGCCAGAGGCGGGCATCAGAGCGCCTAGGTTGGTTGCTGCATTCCACAAAAAACACCCTGAGTGTGCAGGTCCTGTCCGGAGGGACGGTTAAGGGGGGGATGTACTGTCAGAATCTCCGGGGCGCGGTGGAACCCGCCGACCACAACCCGCCGCAAAACAAAGGCTGATCTACACGTCACGAACGCCTTAGGAACTACAAGGTCCGGCATGCTGAGCGCGCGCATCACGCACCCGGAAATGCGTACTTAATGCGCATAGGCCAGAGGGATACTGTCGAATATTTTGAAAGCTGGCCGGCGGTCCGTTGTGTCCCGCTTTGCCTTGGATCTCGAGAACTAGGAGCCGGGAGCAATTCGATGTTTGGATTAAGTTCCGTAGTTCGGGACTCTGGTATTGTGCCCTGGAAGCGAGCGGCTGCTCGTTTCATTCACCAGCTTGGAGTCCGGGTAGAGCGTTGGTTGTTACGCTCCCTGGACGGACAGGAACAGAGACGCCCACCAAAGGAGGTGGTTGCTGCGTCTCTGTTTTGGGAGGTTTTTGGATATTGCTTCAGCCCTCGGTAGAGCGCCAGGCCAGGTGTTCCCGAGGCGAGGAAAGTACTTAAGAGGACATAGCCTAAACAACTGTTTCCGTGGGGTTTTTCTTAGCAGTAACCTCGATCCCGAGAAGTAGGGAGATTACATTTACAAGATTGCTAAAAAGCAATACAGTAGAATCAATATTTCTAACGTGAACCGGAGGCTCTGATTTAGGGTCAAGATAAATTCCTAGCATTTACTGATGTGGGCAGTTCAACAGTGTATTCCCATAACCTTAACAGGGAACCTAAATCTAGCCCACTGTTACATTTCCACAAAATTATATTTTTGCCTCAAAATAACTAATTCAATGGGTTTCCTCCATAACTGTAGGCCAACTCGACCTTTCCTTGAAGGCAAATGGCAAAATCTTTATCAGAAACTAAGGAAAATCTTGCTTCTGAATCCATCATCATTGTGACCGCAATACCATTAAGGGATACTTGGTCAGAAGAATGCTCACAAATAATACAATACACACAATTGACATTATTAACAATGTGCAACACTACCTCAGGAACATCTGTTCCAATTTCAAACATTTTCTTCTTCGGTACATTAGATTTACAACATTTCTCAAGAGGCCCCTACTTGCCACCTGTTTAAAGATTACTCTTAAAGCAGGACACTCTTTAAAATTAGCAAAGTGATTAGAACTTGCACACCTGAGGGAAAGATTTTTCCCTTTTATAACGGCGGAAGATGGTCTCTTCTGTATGGATGAAACAGCATGAACAGTAGATGCACTATCCTTGTGTTTCAGTAACGCCAAGATACACAATAAGACATTTTTAACCTTTATGGCAATAATTAGAACCTCATTAAGATCAGGATAGTTTTTTGACCAAAGTTCCTTACAAATTTTGTCACATTTGAACTCTGCCATGAATTGGTCTCTTATCCTTTCATAATTGCTATCCACAAAATTGCAGGCAGAAGGCAATTTTCACCCAGCCGTGCCAAAATCCTCAACCCATTCCTCACCACCCTGCTTTCTTTTGCCAAAATAATAACATTGCAAAACTATAGAAAATTTGGGAAGCAAAAGGTTATCTAGAAGTTTGACTGACTTTTCAAAATAGTTAGGCAATTGTGAAGCATCCTCATCACCTTCAGATTCAACTTCTGGTGAGTTTTCAAATATTTCTTGGCCCACAGCCTCTCGGAGAACTGCAGTGACATCGATGCTTTTTTGCCTGGAGACAGATTTAGGCCATAAATTCTCAAATAGTTTGTAAATATGTTTTTCTATTTGGTCCAAAGAAGAAGATGTTTGCCTGGAAAAGGTAGGAAAAACGAGGCGCAGATGTTTTGCATGACAGGCTAAAAGAAAAAGAAAGAAGTAAGTGACTATGAAAGATAGGAACCGGACAAAAAAACGCAAGGAAAAAATACCATTGACACGAAAATGTGCCCGTAATCCTGCTGAAAAGTAAAAGGTTAATAAAACGTGATAAAAATAGAAAAGTCTTTCTTCCCATTCTGGAAGAATAAGTCTGCCAACAATGTCACTGGGGGAAGGGGGAGGGTCCAGTCAGTCAGTCAAAATAACTTTATTCGATTCTTGGGAATCATAAAAGTTTGCATATATACATAAAATAGTTCTTAAGAGACCTATACAAAAAAGACTGTAAGAACTGTTGCAAAATACATGATTAAACTTTAAAATGTAGGACTCTACACATATATAATCCTCCAACATCGTTTTAACTCCCCCTGCCTGAAAGCCATATTTGGACAAATTAATTCAACATATCAGTGTTCAACATATAAATATTACATAAATAATACTATAAAATCATTTAAAAACTTAATTTCATATTACAGTTCATAACGTTTCCAAATTATGAGGGAGTTCTAATGAAATTAAGCATAGCAATACAAATAGCAGCAGTGGATAAAGAGCGTCCTGTCTGATCACAGGTTCAGAGTGAACGGGAGGAAGGGCACCACCCTAACTTTGATCCTGAAGTACCTGTAGTTAAGTGAGACTGAAGAAAAGAGTGGGCACAGTCTACTGCTACGTGAATGTTAATGCGAGTTAAAACCACTGTGCTTCATGACGGAGCTCTGTGAAAGCAAATAGATGGTGAGTAAAGGCAGAAGATTCAACATATAGAGGATTGTTTGCAGGGAGTGTGAGACAAACGCATTCAGAAAAAGTTGTGCACGAGTAGGAGTTGGCACCTGCTCGTAAGATCCGCAGGATGCGAGCGAGTTGATAGCACGACAAAATGCACAAGGACTACTGAATGGCGCGAGCAGCACTAACAGTTGAGTTTCACTTGTAACACCCCAATTGTATGAACTGGATAAAAGGAAATTTGGAAGTACTACAGTGGTGTAGAATGTGGTAAAAATACAGTACCTTGCCTAATTAAGAAGAGCTGTAAATGATCGCTCCACCATTCCAAAAGTTTGTAAGTTTCTCCTGAAGTTTTATGGGCACAAGTAGATTCACCCAAATGTTGCCAATGGAATTTAGAGGTGGCCAGCATAAAATCAAGGGGAAAATGGTGGTTAAACAACTTCTTTATTGGAAAAAGGAGAAACTCCATCCAAAACCAGCCTTGCCTCTGCTAATCTCCCAGCAACGGTCACCCTTTAAGCCATAACATGGCCAACGTTCCATAAAGAACATACCAACAATACATTAAGAGGTGACACACTGGAAGATGCCAAACATATTTTAAGATGAATAACAATACCACAGAGATCAGGAGCCCAACTGTTGTCTGCAGATAGGATCTGACTGACTATAGCAAGCCCACCTTGAGCAGCCAGTCAATGATGCATAGGAATTCTTGTACACCCAACCTCAGAAGATGAGAAGCCACCACACCATCTCTTTTGGGAACATCCATGAAGTCGAGCTGAAGGGAAGACCGCTTCATGAAAAATGTGACTCTGTCCAGTCCCTTAAATCCAGCGCAGAGGATCTGAGACAGTGAACATTTTGAATTTGTCCTTCTTCAAAAAGGTATCATTTTTTGGAGGTCCATATAAGGGCTGTGGCCTTTGTCTTTCTTTGGCATGAGTTTATAAAAACCTTTATCATTCTCATGTCTTGAAGCTAACCCATGGTGCCTTTGACCAGTAGGAGATGGACTTCTGGAATCAAGATAAATGATGTGTCCACTGAAAACTGCCCTGGTCTGGGGAAAAATAAGTAGTGGGGATGAAATGAAAGACATAGCATAGACCCTTTGAACAATGTAGAAAACCCATTAGTCTTATGTGATAGATTTAGGGCTGGGGAAGGTATACTTTATTCGATCTGCCACAAGCTGACCGTGGGCCTGAGGACAAATTAAAGCAGCTTGAGAACAGCTGCTCCAAGGCATAGAACTGGCAGATTGCTGTTCCAGCTATAGTGAGCTGCCTTCACCACCAACACACCTTCTGCCTTGAAAGGACTAAGGGGCTGACTTAGAATTTTCTGAACCGATTCCTGACGATCATAGGATATAATGCACTTATAATAAGGTGACCGGGATAGCCATCACATTTGCAAAGGAGTAACCCGTCCAGCAAACTCTAAATCAGGCTCTAAGTTTACTGTTGGACCGAATAGGAAGGTTGATGACACTGAAAGTAATCTATACCTCTGGAAGAGCCCCTAAACTTCCTATGCTGCTGGTGGAGATATCTGGCAGGAACAATAAGAACATGGATCAAGCAGTAGCTCGGCTATCTTTGAATGGCCTAAATGCTTAGTCAGCCATCTCTCTGAATAGTCTAGATCCATCAAAATGCACGTCTACAAGGAGCGCTGAAAAATCCCCTGAAAACTCAAAATATTAAAATGCAAATAAATCGTCAAAATAATATTGAGGACAGAAAGATCATCTTCCTATAGTTTCCATTTAACGGACAAAATACGGACTACAAAAATATACAGCACAAAAATATTCTTACCAAATAGATAAGTATATTAAAAAGTTAATATTAGACAATGAACTAGATTTATAACTATTTATTAAAAAAATTATTACATAAAATATATATAACTCACAAACATAAAATAAAATCTATACTTTACATTAAATGTAAAAAATAAACATTATATAAATTAAAATTATAATAAAAACTAACAATAACAAAAAAACTATTAACCCCTTCGCTGCTAGGCCTTCCCCACCGTGCTAAGCCTTTTTTTTCTTATTTGGGGTAGGTTGCGCTTAGGCCCCTGTAATTGTTTGTCCACATAAGGCATGGGTACTCACAAACATTTTTCAGGGGGCCGCAATATCTCGTCTTTAGTGGGACCAAGGGCAGCACTGATGTTAGCAGGGGAGGGGGGATGTAAAGTGGGTGTAGTGGAAGCCAAGCATGTATATCTACTGGCTGAACTCAATTGTGCAATGTGATACCAGAAAACCTGGGATAAATCCCAGCTTCTCCACTTGTCCAAATTGTGTGACTCTGGGCAAATGATTTATTTCAATTTCCCTCCTTTTTTTCTTAATTATCACATATAAGAGGACCTCGAAATACATGACTTCAGGATGCGTGCTGAACAAAAACATGTATGTATGTATGTATTGCATACTTTTATAGCGCAAGCTGTCACCCAAAGGGTATCCTGGCGCTTTTAATGGCAATGTTTTCGGGGGCAGAGTATGAACGTTTCTAAATTCATGCTTGAAGTCCATCACTTTAAAAAATACTTCTGAATGCACTGCTATAATTTGATTTACTAAGGTGAAATGATTTTAGAGGTCAATGAAATACACTTTTAGAATTTTGAAAAGACTATTGTATTGTTACAAGTTTGCTGTCTTTAAATATGAAGGTGCTCCTAATGTTAAGGGCCTGGTTACTTCTTTTTGTTTAACTGCAATTAACCTTTCAATAGGTGCTTTCTGTATAATTAACATTTTTAAAGGTAGTGCTGAGTCACATTAACAGCAGCCCAGTGCTGCTACTGCTAAGGGGCCGCATTTAAAGTTCAGGAGGGCCACATGGGGCACCCGGGCCGTACTTTGAGTATCACTTACATAAGGTATCCACACCAAATTTGCATCCTTTTCTTCCAATATCATGGGGATTTTAAAGGTACCCAGTGTTTGTGGAATCCCCGGTAGGGGACCCAGAAATTAGCTAAAATACAGCCAGCTAAATTATTATTTTCTTTTTAAATGGAGAAAACGTGCTGCAGAAGGGAGTGTCTGTGTTTTCCCCTGCAAATGGGATCAACAAAGGGTTTGTGGTGCTGAAAGCACCATCTTCCCAGCTTTCAGGGACAGGCACACTTTTGTCAGAACACCAAAATTTCTTACACAGTTTTGGCATTTTACTGGGACAAGGCCTATTTTTGCTACTTTTGTGCTTTCAACCTCCTTCCAGTTAGCGGTAGAAATGGGTGTGAAAGCAATAAAGGATCCCGGAAAGTTATACATTTATGAAAAGTAGACAAAATTCTGAATTCAGGAAGGGGTGATTTGTGTAGATCCTTCAAGGTTTTTTTAATAGAAACCAACAGTTGAAATTAAGAAAAAATAGAAATAAGTTGCAAAAAACTGCCAAGTATGACAGATGTTTGAAAGCAATATACCATTACATTTAATGGACCATTCTGGTTGTGGTTATATAAAGGACTTGTAGGTTCACCAAGAACCCAAAGCCAATAACCAAGCAGCGTCTTACAATGGTTTTTCATTGTGTACCGGGTATATAGCAATTCATTTGGTAAAATATTAAGAGTGAAAACTTGGTATCAAAGACACCTATGTATTTCTGAAGTGGGAACAAAATATACTGGCAGATGCATCAAAGTAAATACCGGGAGCAAATGGGCAGATTCTCAGAATCTGCACCTTTGCTCCCGGTATTTTTGCATTTGGGATGCATCATCCCAAATGCAAAAATCGCAATTTAAGGAACCTCTAAATTGAGATTCCTTAAATTGCGATTGCATTTAAGGAATCCGAAATTGAGATTCCTTAAATGCAATGCATGAAAGTAAAAAAAATAGCGAATTCGCTAATAGGGGGAGCAAATTACCATGAATTTGGACTTCATGGTACTTTGCTAAAACTTTGATAAAAGCACTTTTGTGCATTTTTCAAAGCTTCATGTTGCGCACACACATGCCCTTAGGTCATGTGTGTGTGCAACATATGTGCATAGATCAATTTCAAGGGTGCAACAGGGTGTCATTTTGACACCCTTGCACCCTTGAAATTGCATGAGCAATTAGCGAGTACCTACTGGTACTCGCTATTTGCTCATGCAATCTCCAATACATTCCTATGGGCCTGCAGGCTCATAGGAATGAATGGGACAGCCTTCCTTAATTGCGACTAGCAATTTGCGAGTAGCAATTAAGGAATGTTAAGGAATCGCTTTTTTAATAGCAATTTCTACATGCATAGGCTTTTGCTATTCCTAAATAGCGATTCCTTAAAAATCGCTATTTAGGAATAGCAAAAGGCTACGTTGATGCATCTGCCAGATAGAGTTTAGAAACAGTAGCTATTTGCACATCCCTGAAATTGTGGGTACCCATACTAGCATGTGAATTATAGGACTTTTTTCAAAGTGACTTAGTTTTTACACATTGTCTTATATTTGGAAGGCAGAAATGCGTAGAAAGTCAATAGGTAACAACAGTTGCTCTGTTTTTCCCCAAAGTCTCCAGATGAAAATGGTACCTCCCTAGTGTTGGTAGGCCTACTGCCCGCGACAGGAAACCGCCCAAAACAAAACATGGACCCACCATATTTTTACAGTGAAAACTGACCCTTTTTTAGCAAAGTGCCTAGCTGTGGATTTTGAACACCAGCTCAGCCAGCACCTAGGGAAACCTAGCAAACCTATACATTTTTGAAAACTAAACACCCAAAGGAATCCAGGATGGGGTGACTTGAGTGTCTCTCACCAGGTTCTGTTACCCAGAATTTCTTGCAAACCTCAAACTTTGCTTAACAAAACACATTTTGCTCACATTTCTGTGATGGAAAGTATTGTGATCTGCGTGGATCCCAAAAATTCCACCCACCTTGCATTCCCCAAAGTTGTCAGATAAAAATGGTACCTCATGTGTGTGGACATGCCTAGTGCCCGTGACAGGAAACGGCCCAAAACGCAACATGGACACACCACATTTTTTTTTTAACCCTAGCTCTGCCGGCACTTAGGGAAACCTGGCAAACCTACACTTCTTTTAAAACTAGACACCCAGGGAAATCCAGGATGGGGTGACTTGTGTGGCTCTCGTCAAGTTCTATTACCCAGAATCCCTTGCGAACCTCAAACTTTGTCAAAAAATAAATGTTGCTCACATTTCTGTGATCGAAAGTTTGCCATGCCGATCTTCAGTGGCCCCCCACCCCTAAATCATTAGAAGACACTGCCCCATCACACTGTCCAGGGAGAGCTGAAAGACTGGAATTTTGCAGAGGGGTGGTGGGAGCATGGGCATTCCCACCTTGGACAGCCCCCACCTCTATAGCAATACAAAAACAAATTCCTGGCTTCTGGTGGGCTTTTTGTTTGTATGGCAGATTGGGGAAAGACCAAAATTTCGCTGGGGGGTGGGAGCGATTGGCATGCCCATCTTGGGCAGCCCCCAGCTCTATAGCAAAACAAACAAAAATCCCTGGATCTAGTGGTATTTCTGCCCCCCAGAAAAACTGAATTGCCCCAAAAAGACATTGGGGGGAGCTAAGGTCCTTGTCCAAGGGGCGCTCCCCTCCTTGGTGTCTAGTGGGTGGATCCCTGCTTGGGCAAGGAGATTCTCCCCTTTCCAACGCTACCTCTCCTGACTTTCTACGTGCTCAGGGGGCTAAGATAGCCCCCTGAGCATATAGAAAGTGAAACTGTAATGAGCCTATTAGCTCATTTCAGTTTTGGTTTCTATGAAATGACTTCAGCGTGACCTGCATGCTGACCGTCGTTTCACAGAAACCAAATAGACAGCCTCTGGAGTTGGGGAAGCTCTTCCCCAGCTCCTGAGGCTTTACTGGGGAAAAATAAATCCCCGGTGCCCTGTGTCAGGACGGCCGAGCACATGAGCACTGTAGCTCAGGACAGATCCCGGATGTCCTGAGCACCCAAATGGTTAATAATAATTAACAATAATTCAAAACATCATATCTAATACAAAGAAAACTACATATACAATAAAATATTATCATTAAAAAAGTTAATCAAAACTAATATCAGGTAAAAACTTTTACAATTTCAATTGTTTTTAAAAATAAAATAAAAAATCTCTGCCAAATAAAAACACAACATTTACATAAACAAAAATTACACTTTCAGAGGTCAGATCAACTATTTCCACTGCAAAGTAAGCAACAGTAAGAGATGTGTTGGACTTTGGAGGGGTCAGATTTACTATTCCCACTCTAACCTGATCAACATTGTGGAAAATGTTAGACATTGGAGGAGTCAGATTTTCTCCTCTCACTTTAACGTAAACAACAGTACAGGAAGTTCTGGAACTTGGAGGGGTCAGATTTACTATTCCCATTCCACGCATATGCAAGAATATAGATATGACCAATCCAATACCGAAACCTATTTTAGCATTGACAAAGGGGTGGACTGTCAGGCATTCCTGGAATCTACCATAGTTACTCTGGGGTACCTTGTGTAAACTAGTTTGTGGCATGCAGATTCCTAAGACTGGGATCTCTGAAGGACAGTATCATGGCAGCTACAATGTCAGGATTGGGATGGCTACATAATTTGACATCTAGGTTAAGAGCTAGGTTAAGAGCCAGGACTTCCAGGACATCACAGGCAGCACAAGATATAGGATAGTTACAACAATTGCAAGGCGACAGGCAACATTGCTTTGCATGGCTTGCTGTGTCTCCAAACAATGAGGCACATAAACTTTTGGGGTCTTCCCATTCAACTCCCTCGAATATGGATTGGCAACTTTAACAAACTGCATTTTGTAATACATTAAGTAGGACGGCAGAAGTTCTACTCATATACTACAAAACGCTATTTGCTAACGTTTTTGAGGTAAATGTGGGAGGGATGTGGGGAGCGGTTTCAAACTGGTAAATGCATTTCTACAACATAGGAGAGGTTTAGGGGCAGTAAAGAGGGGCTTAGTGAGACATAAGAAGGGACTTTGCGAATGATATGCTAATTCAAGGACCTACCCACTAAAGAGTATGCCCCTTGCTATTCACAAAAAAACATTTCTAAAGATTCTACATCCCAAAAGGTCACGAAAAATTTGCAAGTGTACCCCAGCCCTGCCTTAGAGTAAATCTTTTGCCACACAAGGCCACTGACAGGTACTGCAGAAAACAATGTAGGCAGGAACATTGTAAGAAATTGGGTTGTTACTTGAGTGGGGTGTTAACCCTGCTCAAGCAACAGTCACATTCCTGTCTGGGTGAACCACAAAAGTCACTAAATTAACCTGTGCTTCACCCTCTGGTAGCTTGGCACAAAAAAAGGCAGACTTAACTTAGATATTGTACAGAACAGAGGACCCTAGTGATTAAGGATCACGCGAATAATAGACATATACTGAATAGTATATATGACCTCTGTCCAGCCGGACAGGTATTTATTTTTCTATTTTTCTGTTATATTTATGAATATAGCACTTATACAAAAGTGGGCACAGCCTGTGACCCACAGAGGACAAGACAAAACAGGTGACAAAACAATTATGTAAAAACGCACAAAAGCGGTCTGTACTATTATTCAGTTTTACAGACTAGGATTCATTCATAGCAACCCATTGTTTTACACAATTCGTAAGTTCAAACAAACATATGGTGCAGTAGAGTCGACGACGTTTCGATGCAGTTAGAGAATACATGCATCATCATCAGGACAAAAAGTAATATGTCGTGTTTGTCTTTAGAGTTATTTTTCAAGTTACATTACCCCTATGGCAATTTACATAACGTTGAAACCACATTTAGAAAGGGAGAAAAGATGGGGGAAAAAACATAAACAAAAGAATATTCATTAAAACTTGACTAGGCATGTATACATTTTCAATTCAAAGAACCTACAGTGGAATTCTTAGTGCTGTGGTGAGGTAGTGCGGAGTAATGACTGGTTGTGGCACATGCTTGTGACCATACAACAAAGAGACCGTGACAGTGTCCAGTGTATTCCGGGATTTGAAAAAGCGGCGCAGTGAAAATAAAAGTGTAAGTTTCAACTTCGGCGCGTTAAGTTCTGGTGCATGCAAATAGCAGCGTATTTAAATGTTTCCTGACGGACTGCGCAGTGAGGATGGCAAGTGTTTTTAACATGCAGCGCAGTGTATTGAGCTAAATTCAGGGTTAACGATAGGCGGTGAAGGTGACCATGTGAATCCCCATTGGAGTCAGAGTATCTATAGAAAGGGGGGGCGGTCTATAGTTTCTTAATTTACCTCATGGAAGCATAGTTTCGTTATTGCAATCCAGGGGGAATCAATACAGAAATGCATCTGTGGAGAATCGTAAAATACCCGTTAGGTTAAGTCCGCGTTAAAGGCGCGAGTAGTGCTCAAGGAAAGCAACCCTGCATACTCACAACAGCATCGCCCATAAGAGGAATAATGCGGGAAACTACGGGTGAGAAATACTGTAATTAGTCGGAGATATTACGGGCAGAGAGGGGCGGCTGATTACCAATCCGGAACTTACTTAGAATGGTGGATTGATGCTCGTTCTAGCGGCGGTCCAGTAATCCATAATAAAAATCCTAGGGAGGAAAGGGGTGTACATGAGCTAGACGGTCGGGGCCAGCCTGGGCTGGAATGTGGAGATTGCTGGAGCGATACTCACAATTCAGTTGTGCATGATAGCCGGGCGGTGGGGTTCTGGCAGTAATCGCTGCCGGGAAGAGGGAGGAAACTGGTAGTTATAGTCAAGGAAGGACTTGACGCGGAAGTGCAGTGGCTAAGGCGGCCATCTTACAGTGGTGAATGTGAAACAACCCAAGTGTGGTGGAGTGCTCAGTGAACTATTCAGGGGATATCATAATCTACAATCTGTGAACTGGGGTAATCCATCAATAAGGCGTTTATTGCGAGATGTTTCGTAGCGGTGGGGTTCTGTTGATGGTCACAGCTGGGCAGGGGGAGGCGACCTACATAGTTAGAGAGGCATTAAAACGCGGAAGTACAATGGCAACGGCGGCCATCTTAGAGCGATCAATTGTGAAACAACCTAAGTGAAGTGAAGTGCTCAGTGACCAATTCAGGGCATTTCATAATATACATTCTAGAAGTGGAACATATTTAAACAAATAACTGTTCATTACTGAAACTGCACAGAATTGCTTCATAGCAGGGAGGTCCAATCCTCAACTCTGTTGAGTCCCTTTCGTATACTGTCTGTTCTCAGGATCCAATGCAACTCTTCTTTGTTTAAAATTTGCGAAATGTCTGCTCCTCACAGATTATCTTAAGGCTAACATAATTCCAATTGGACTTCAAGTAAGGAACATCCCTGGTGTCTTTACTGACAATCCGAAATACCTCAACGGATTCAGTTATATAAGTACAACTTGCTCCCGGCACTGGATGGTGCTGGGGATTGATATTGCAACAGAAGAACTAAAAAAACTGGCCATAGAAATAGCTGATCTTGAAAAACAAATAAATGATGATAACACAAATACTGAGGCGAAAAAACTTCTAGAACAAATCCAGAAAACTGTGGATGATTTCCATAAATTCGAAACTGACAAAAAAAACAACAAAGTTAGAAAGGATATAAAAAGCTTTAGTCAAGAAAGAGCATATCCCTATCTTGCCAAAGACTACTATACAAACCGCCAATACAACGGGCCCCAGAACCAAAGACCGTGGGGTAGATTTAACAGACGGAGAAATTTTGTGGGTTTTTCAGATAGCTCAGCAGGATCATCTGGAAACTCTGACCAAAGTGAAAGTCCGGGTCCCTCTAACAGGAATTTTTTAGGGAGAGGCCAAGGACAACCAGAACCCCCAGGGAAGGGCAGAGGCAAACAACCACAAAGATGGCCGAACCCCCCGGGCGAGCGATCCACCCGTCGCCAGCATTATCAATGGTAGTTGATAACAACCTGTATGAGGATGCTGCTTCAACCATGCAGACTGATACTCATGTTCTTCCTATTTTCAATCTGACAAAACATACATTATCCAGCAGCGAAATTTCACTTTTAAGTAAGGGTCTCTCATTTGTCCCTACTGTTCGCCCCAACTTTCTTGACGCCCAGACCGAACTCTTAAGGTTCTTTAGAAAAGTAAGATTACACAGCTACTTTCTATTGAACCCATGTCCTCAGAAAGTCACCAATACTCCATTTAAGCCTCCATCCAAGTTCTCACCGACAAGCGCTATGGTTCCACCTGAAATTCTCACTTTTGAGAAATTAATTCTCAATGACCTGATTGCATTAGAAAACAAAAAAGCCTTTATCCCCTACAATATCACTGCCCAAGAGAAGAATGCCATATCCACTCTAAAGCATAACCAAACATTGGTCATAAAACCAGCCGATAAAGGCGGAGGAATTGTTATTCAGGAAATCGAGCAATACAAACAAGAAATTTTACGCCAACTTGGCAATCATGAACATTACTGCAAATTGCCACGCAATCCTACTCTTGAAATACAGAAAATGATAACTGCAGTTACTAATGAAGGCTTGGAAGCTGGTTTTCTATCCAAAAAAGAATTTGACTTCCTTAATATAAAAGCCCCGAGAATTCCAGTAATATACTGCCTCCCAAAAGTTCATAAAAATTCGGAACAACCACCAGGACGGCCTATAGTTTCTGGTTGTGGCTCGATCCTGGAACCATTAGGACATTACATTGATCATTTTATTAAGCCTTTTGTTCCCACTACTACCTTCTATATCAGGGACACAATGTCAATGATCAACCTCATTGAGGAGCACCCATTTGATCCCACATCCAGCACCATGTGCACGCTGGATGTGGAATCTCTTTATACCAACATCCCTCAATTTGAGTCCCTCCGCGTGATCGAGACTATTCTAGACACGCGTCCGAGACCCCACAATGTTCCATCTAATTTCATTCTTCAGCTCTTAGAGATATGCCTAACCAAAAATGTCTTCCTTTTTGAGGGACAATTCTATGGGCAAGTCCGCGGGACATCTATGGGGGCTATTTTTGCCCCCAACTTGGCTATTCTGTATATGGACCACATTGAGAATCACACCATCCTGGATGCATCAAACCCCTTCCACAGTGGCATTGCCCTGTGGAAGAGGTATATTGATGACATCTTTATGATCTGGACAGATTCAGAGACTTCCCTAAACCAATTTACCCACTGGCTTAACAATAACAGTGGAGGACTTAAATACACCATGTCTACCAGTAAAGAGTCATTGCCTTTTTTGGATATCGAAATAATACACTCTGAAGGACGACTAATAACAAGTCTCCACCGTAAACCCACAGAAAGGAACACCTTACTAAACTACACAAGTCACCACCCCCGTGCCCTCAAAGATTCACTGCCCTATTCACAGTTCCTCCGTATACGGAGGAATTGCTACTACAAACAGGACTATTTTGCAGAAGCCAAAACACTGAGCCAAAAATTGAGACACCGAGGCTACCCACGCAAACTGGTACGCCGCTCATTAAAAAGAGCATGGTACTGTCCCAGGGAGATACTACTAGAACCCCGCATTAAAAAAAACCAGGAAAGAATTACCTGTGTGACCACATTCTCGCCCTCATCTAATGCTATCAAAAAAAGTGTTCTAAAACATTGGCCAGTTCTAAATGCCGGTATCCTTAACCTGGAACGACCGTTGTTTGCTTTCAAGAGGGCTAAAAACATAAAAGATCACCTGGTTTGTGCTTCACTCCCTCAATCTGATACAAGAAATACTATAAATGATATGTGGAATTTACCTACCTTGAAGGGGCATGCCAAATGTGGTCAATGTGTCTCTTGTGACTCAACTATAGAAGGCAAAACTTTCTCCTATGGTACAATCAAATATGAGAGACATCACTTTACAAACTGCAATTCACATAATGTAGTGTATGCAATTCTATGTCCATGTATGATGATATATATAGGACAGACCAGCCAGAAGATCAAGCTGCGGATGGGACAACATAGAAGCCGAATCCGATGTCAAACTGCAAATGCACCATTGGTAGAACACTTTATGGACAAAGGGCACTCAGAGAATGACTTTACGTGGACTGTAATCACACAGGTCAAGGCCCCTCCAAGAGGAGCAGACATTTCGCAAATTTTAAACAAAGAAGAGTTGCATTGGATCCTGAGAACAGACAGTATACGAAAGGGACTCAACAGAGTTGAGGATTGGACCTCCCTGCTATGAAGCAATTCTGTGCAGTTTCCCTAATGAACAGTTATTTGTTTAAATATGTTCCACTTCTAGAATGTATATTATGAAATGCCCTGAATTGGTCACTGAGCACTTCACTTCACTTAGGTTGTTTCACAATTGATCGCTCTAAGATGGCCGCCGTTGCCATTGTACTTCCGCGTTTTAATGCCTCTCTAACTATGTAGGTCGCCTCCCCCTGCCCAGCTGTGACCATCAACAGAACCCCACCGCTACGAAACATCTCGCAATAAACGCCTTATTGATGGATTACCCCAGTTCACAGATTGTAGATTATGATATCCCCTGAATAGTTCACTGAGCACTCCACCACACTTGGGTTGTTTCACATTCACCACTGTAAGATGGCCGCCTTAGCCACTGCACTTCCGCGTCAAGTCCTTCCTTGACTATAACTACCAGTTTCCTCCCTCTTCCCGGCAGCGATTACTGCCAGAACCCCACCGCCCGGCTATCATGCACAACTGAATTGTGAGTATCGCTCCAGCAATCTCCACATTCCAGCCCAGGCTGGCCCCGACCGTCTAGCTCATGTACACCCCTTTCCTCCCTAGGATTTTTATTATGGATTATTGGACCGCCGCTAGAACGAGCATCAATCCACCATTCTAAGTAAGTTCCGGATTGGTAATCAGCCGCCCCTCTCTGCCCGTAATATCTCCGACTAATTACAGTATTTCTCACCCGTAGTTTCCCGCATTATTCCTCTTATGGGCGATGCTGTTGTGAGTATGCAGGGTTGCTTTCCTTGAGCACTACTCGCGCCTTTAACGCGGACTTAACCTAACGGGTATTTTACGATTCTCCACAGATGCATTTCTGTATTGATTCCCCCTGGATTGCAATAACGAAACTATGCTTCCATGAGGTAAATTAAGAAACTATAGACCGCCCCCCCTTTCTATAGATACTCTGACTCCAATGGGGATTCACATGGTCACCTTCACCGCCTATCGTTAACCCTGAATTTAGCTCAATACACTGCGCTGCATGTTAAAAACACTTGCCATCCTCACTGCGCAGTCCGTCAGGAAACATTTAAATACGCTGCTATTTGCATGCACCAGAACTTAACGCGCCGAAGTTGAAACTTACACTTTTATTTTCACTGCGCCGCTTTTTCAAATCCCGGAATACACTGGACACTGTCACGGTCTCTTTGTTGTATGGTCACAAGCATGTGCCACAACCAGTCATTACTCCGCACTACCTCACCACAGCACTAAGAATTCCACTGTAGGTTCTTTGAATTGAAAATGTATACATGCCTAGTCAAGTTTTAATGAATATTCTTTTGTTTATGTTTTTTCCCCCATCTTTTCTCCCTTTCTAAATGTGGTTTCAACGTTATGTAAATTGCCATAGGTGTAATGTAACTTGAAAAATAACTCTAAAGACAAACACGACATATTACTTTTTGTCCTGATGATGATGCATGTATTCTCTAACTGCATCGAAACGTCGTCGACTCTACTGCACCATATGTTTGTTTGAACTTACGAATTGTGTAAAACAATGGGTTGCTATGAATGAATCCTAGTCTGTAAAACTGAATAATAGTACAGACCGCTTTTGTGCGTTTTTACATAATTGTTTTGTCACCTGTTTTGTCTTGTCCTCTGTGGGTCACAGGCTGTGCCCACTTTTGTATAAGTGCTATATTCATAAATATAACAGAAAAATTGAAAAATAAATACCTGTCCGGCTGGACAGAGGTCATATATACTATTCAGTATATGTCTATTATTCGCGTGATCCTTAATCACTAGGGTCCTCTGTTCTGTACAATAGCTTACTGCCCAAGGACCCTAGCTCTAATCCTTTTGGGTTTCCCTTGTCCTGTTAAAATAAAGACTTAACTTAGAGGCAATGTCTAAAGTAATTATGTAGCAAACAAACAGTAATATAGTTAAAAAAAACACAAAACAAGAAAAATCCCACACCAATTAAAAAATATAAAGTACATTTCAATAAAATATTTGACACCAAAATAACAAAAATTAAATCAGTAGAATTAAAGTCATGAAGTTTTGACATTTAAGTCGAAAGATAGGTCCTAGAAGATCAGAGCAGCAACTGCAGACATCCAGTTGTGTGAGACTGGGTTGGAGTGCGAATTTGATACAAAAAGTTGATTGGGCCTGGTGGGCACTTAACTTCTAAGAAATTTCAGTAATAAGCAGATTAAGAAGGTATAATTTCGCAGGCCAAGGCTGCAGGTGGTGCCCGAGGAGGAGATGTTGTTATCAGGGAGCCGCTGGGCAAAGTTGTGGTGAAGATTTCTATTTTTGCGAAGCTGATAATTTCCAGCAGAACGAGGCTGTCGCCGACGAGAGTTCCACAAGGCCAGATACCCCTTTGGTCAAGGACTGCTGACCAGGATTTGCTGCTTTGGAAAAGTACATAGCAGGAGCTGCCCCGAAATCAGGCCGACCAACGATTCACCTTGGGCGGATAGATGAGCAGGTTGGTCTCCTCTCGGTTCTCAGAGAAGTTTGTTGGGCTCCTTCAGCACCACCACAAAGGTTCCAGGGGAGGAGAGACACCACTTGGGGGCTATGAGTCACACAGGCTGTGTTCATAAGCGGGTTCAAGAGGTTCTGATCAGGAGGCCAGCCACTTAGCCCATGGAGTCACTCTGATAGTCCTAGGTTTAGGTGAGGAGCAGGGCTGAAACTGCAGGGCAGGCCTTTGAGGGTTCCAGGCAGCAAAGCAGTCTTCCAGGTGCAAAAAACAGTATTCTGAAACACACAGCCGCTCACAACATTAGGCAGCTCTCTAAGAGTCCTTCACAGGTCCAGAAAGTGAACGGAAGAGTGGATCTGGGGGTCCTATTTTTATACCTTCTTTGAAGTAGGAGACATTTCTAGAGAATTGCCTTGGACGTTTCCTGCTTCCTCTGCCCTGGTTCCCAGCTGACTGCATGAGCAATAAAGTGGTGAGAAGTTCTTCGTGTAAAGGTAGAGCACAGCCTATTCAGTTGCAAGTGGATCTGTGAACATTTGCCACCCTACATCCTGTCAGTGATGGCCCATCCAAGCACACCTACTCCCCCTATTGTGTGTTTGCCTGGGAGGAATAAACCAAGTCCATAAGGCCAACTACACCCAGTCATGTGACCCAAGAGCAGACTGCAGCCACTAAATTGTGAGGGCAGAAAAATGCCAACTTACTAAAAGTGTAATTTTAATAACTGAAGACAAAAACTTTACCATTAAAGTTGGTTTTAAATTACAATTACCCAGACACCCAATATGAAATATTTAACAAGCTAACACATATTAAATGTAATAAGACAACCCAATGGTATCCTATTAGAGAGATAGGCCTCACAGTAGTGAAAAACATATATATATTTTTAAATTTTTATTTAGGATTATGAAGAGACAGCCGAAAATATACAACATTGAAACATATAAATAAACGTATGCATCCATGAGACACACATCGGACATGGTGATGTTAAACAAGCACTCTGACAGCGAATGATACAAAGGCATAGAACATAAGAGGACATTACATCCATCGATATGTCGTCAGACGCAAAACCATAAAATACCATCTGTAGAGATCAGCGCAGGTCTCCCGACCCTCATGCATTTGGATCAAAACTCCTGGGGGAAGGCTCGAATCCAGGCCACCTCACATGTCCATCAAAAGTGCCTTGCTATTTATGTGGCTATATTGGAATTCTATTTGGCAACCTCCGATGGATCAGCAGATGTAAGTGCTAATGCATCAGTGTGGAGTCTCTCATCCTAAGCCAGTTTGTGAAAGGCTCCCAAATATCTTTAGGGCAAGACTCCGTAGGCATGAGGTCCCAATAGTTTGCTAATTGTTCTTGGCAGTAAGCGACATCTTTGATCCACGTCTTAATGCGTGGGCAGCTGGGAGCACCCCAGTGTATTGCTAAACTGCGCTGTGCAAGGATCAGCAACATTGCAGTCAGACGGCAAACCGCAGGCAGGGACTGCTCCACATAACCCAACAACATCACTAGTGGGGAGCATTCAAGGGCCTGACCCGTAATAGCTTGCATTATATCACACACCTCCCCCCAGTACCGGGAAACCACAGGACAATCCCATTGTATGTGTAGGAATGTGACTCCCTCTCGTCTGCACTTCCAACAGGCAGAGCCAGTTCTCAGTTTAAATTTAAATAACTGTAGAGGGGTCTGATAGTAACAATGCAGGAATTTAAAGTGTATGAGCAGTCATTTATAGTTGGAGGACAAATGCTTCATCTGTGAGCAACAAAATGCCCATTGATCGTAAGTGGGCTGCTGCAAGAGCTATGCTCTCCACAGCGCCAACGCCCTCGTTTCTGCCCACGGAGTATGCGCCTGCGTATGGACATAGAGCCTAGTGACTAACTTTTTAGGGGACGGTGTGACCAAAAGGTGTTCTAGTGGGTACAGAGAATTGGGAGCGGTTGGAAAAGTGGGATGAATTGCTTTACAGACGGCCTTGAGTTGGTGATATAGCAGACATTCCAGAACCGGAGTTCTCTCCTCGACCTGACCAACTGGCTGCTCCAAAAAAGTGCCATTTGGATAGAGGTCCCCCAGTGTCTTAATGCCCATTTTATGTGCCCTATCAATGGCACCATTACCATGTAGAAAGGGCAAATGAGGGTGAAACTCAAGTGGTGTAGAGGGTGCATATAGTAGCGGAGTTTGCGTACGTTTCCGCAGGCCATTCCATGCCCATCGCACCGTTTCAACAGTATTAATCTCATTGGAAGTCCTACAGAAAGACTGATATACGGCCATGTGCAAAGGAGTAGGATCCGCTATATCTTTCTCAGTGGCAACGTGGGGTTGGAAAGGGACAGGGTAGATCCAATAATGTAAAAATTGGGCTTGTGCACTCAAAGCATATAATTCAAAGTCTGGAGCGCCCAGACCTCCCTTGGACAGTGGGCGTGTCAACAAGTCACAACTAATTCTGGGTCGACCCCCGGCCCAAACCATTGAAATTGCTGCAGAGCGCAGGGATTAAAAAAAACTTGTGAGTGAGTGGAATGGGTATGTTGACAAATAGATATAATAATTTAGGGCAGACAATCATCTTCAAAATGGCAATCCTACCGGCTAGTGATAAGGCTAATGCTGTCCAAAATTTAATTTTATCTTCAAACCAGGCATGCAGTCTTCTGAAATTTAAGTGCCAGATGAGCTGTAGGTCTCTGCTGAACCAAATACCCAAATACTTGATAGCATCCTCCGCCTATACCAACTGAAAGTCCAATGAGGTATTAAGCTGGGCATCAGTGAGGGGCAATATGGAAGATTTAGTCCAATTTATATGTGAAAAACATATTTAATTGTTTTACTTTACCACGATATGTAAAACTTAGAAAAACATGCCCTACCGTTTTATTGTAATCCACCCTGCCCTTTGGGCTACTTAGGGCCTACCTTTGCGGTGACATATGCAATAAAAGTGAAGTTTAAGGCTTGGCAAGAGATTTATATTGCCAAGTCGAATCGGCAGTTTATAACTGCATTCAGTCTGCACGGGCAGGCTGTGACATGTTTTAACGGGCTACTTAAGTGGGTGGCGCAGAAAGTGTCGCAGGCCCGCTAAGAGCCTTTAATTGACAGGCTTGGGTGTATGGTATACCACTCTACTATGGACTTAAAGGTAAATTAAAGGTGCCATGTGGCCACTAGAGCAACTGCTGTTTAATGACCGAACCCACTGCCCATTTGAGCAGGCATTTTTTTGCTTTATGTCATCTGGGCTTGATATTGATTAAGGCAGTTTCCATTCTTTCTATCCGCAGATATTCAGGGTGGCTCTGTTTCTAATGCAATGGGTAATATTTTTCACACCATATGTGCCAAATATTGCCGTGGACTTTGGTGACATCGATATATTACATATATAATGAGATAGTATGCAATATCCCTGTGATTTCAAGCTAGTATGATGTTACTATCAGTATACAAATTGAAAATATGTAGGCTTTTATTACAGCCATAACCAACACATGATAATTTCAATAGAATATTGATGTTTTTAGGACCACAAACATACATCTTTCAATTTGGCAGCAACATATTGACTTCTGTCTCACTATTTGTCCTTTAGCTGCAGCCCTGAGTTCTTGCCAGGGTAGTCTAGAGTGGAGGCAGTACACCCAATGATAGTGAGCAAGAACTCACAATGTGCCAACTCACTAATTATTATATGAGCGTTTGTGGACCTACTCATTGTTTTTTGATGCGCATAAAGTAAGCATGACCTTCACTATGTTCTTTTTGGTGCACTCACCATGTAGTACACTTTCTAGGAAATATCTGGATGGAGCACACGGACACTGATGTATTTATGATGTTCTGACAAATGCTATTTCTTTTTCCTCTTCTTTTTGTAGGTACCTTTAGAGATGAATCTTCTTTACTCCTTGCTGACCACTGTTTGTATCAGTATCTTTATGCTAGTTCACATTTTATTTACCCATCCTTATAGCAGAGTGACTCAATTAGGTCCTGATGAATGCCCACTACACTTCTTCAAAGGTAATTCCAGAGCAGAAAAATGTTGATCACTCTGTTTAGTCAGAGATTAGTTTCATACCTGCTTCACTTTACTGTTTTTAACCCTGTCCCTGGTAGACGGAATAAAGTTTGAGGATCTGGCCAGGCAAGAGTTTTATTGTTTACTTCCCTTCTTTACACTCTGTGTAACTACCCAACACCTTAGACTCTCATAGGGAAGGGTCAACGTTCAAGATATCTTCCTATTTTAAAATCAGTTGCCCATATTGCAACAAGTTGTTGAAATGTGAGGAGGAACGCTATTATGATGCATGCCACCTCAGGGTGGGCGAGGGTTCTAGTCCTAAGGAAAATCTTTTTTTACTCGGTCAGCATCATTGTATTTCAGTGATTCTGCAAAAAGTGTTTTAGATTTCTGACCCAAGTACACTGCCGTTTTTTTTTTACCCACCTACACTTTTCTAGTTTTCGCAACAGCTAGTTTCTCGCAAAGAACAAAGACACACAATGTTCCATCTCATTAAAAATATGAAGTAATTCAATGCCTCTGGTGATGTACAGGAGTATAAAAAAGGGGATTTACCTGTTGAGTAATTTTGTTCTGGAGGGTGAAGAACACGACAGAATCAGATCAATCTGAAGGATGCATACCTTTTGATCCCCATGTTTCAATTTCTTTGACAAGGTATAGGTACCTTCAGTCAATCCTCAGCATCTTGGTGCATCACCAAGTTGACAAAGCCATGTTGATCATGAAGTAGAGAAGTACCCGGATCATTCTATATCCATATGGCCTTATCTTCATGTCAAGGGATCCACAGGTGTGAACGGCACATGGGAAAATGACCATTGTTCTTTTCGTGAACCAGGGGCTCCTTTTTAATTGGGTCAGGTCAGACTTGGGGCTAGGAAATCAATTAAGGTTTTTGGGGTTGTCCATAGACTAGGTCTCAGAGATTTTATACCCTACAGCAAGAAAGAATAATCGAGTATTCTAGAGTGTATCATGTCTTGTTGAGACTGCTGGCATGCACTGTGGGATAGCCTTGTCAATTCAAGCAATCTTCTAAGCCTTCTCCACAATAAGGCCCTTGCATGAAGGGTATACATCTCCAGAAGGGGTTGTCTTAAGCAGAAGAGATAGCTCTCTACTGGGAGGCAAGGTTGGGTCATCAGATAGCTTGGATGTTATGTTTGGCGTGGTCTCCTCTGCCTTACCTACAGCAGTGGGTTAGGCAGAGAAGTCCAGTGCAACAAGATATCTACTCGTGAAAATTGGTCTGTAGAAGAACAGCAGAAGCACATCAGTGGCATAAAGCACCTGGTAGATTTCTTTGTGGTGGTGTGCTGGTCATAAGGCAGAGTAAGTGTTGCATCCTGCAGCACATAGACAAAATCTTGACAGTTATGCACCAAGTCAAATGGTACTACCAGTATTTCATACGGATTTCTGCCTTGTTCCATGATCAGCAATTTTGGTCATTACGGATTGTATGCCAGGAATGAGCAATGTGATTACCAATTGGCTCCTGAGGAACATTAGTGACAGAAAACTAAATCCTCAATTGTTAGCTGAGCAAGGTCAGTGAACTTTAAGTATATCAAGTTGTCCAAACCAACATTGTTAAATATTCCCAACTGAGGATGTTCTTAGAAAGTAACGTACTGCTAAATTTGCCATGTTATTATGTCTGATATCATAAAAGATGATCTTTAATGTTTGTGTATTGGATCTAGATAGTAGTTTCGCTGGCATGGGAGCTTATGGTTGTTACAGGACCAGCTGGGTCCCAGTTTGTTGTTTTCATTTGGCCTACCTACTTGGTTAGCTGCATCCAATTAGGGCGTTGGAGGCATACAGGGTACGCCCCTCTGCTCCTGGCCAGCACAAGTAATGGACATGTAAACATGTCAAAGGCAAATTTGTCTGTGCCCGTCCAACATACTGTGCACCACCCATCATGCATCTCTTGCCCCAGTTAAAGATGCTAGAATCATACATTCCTCCCATCTTTTAAATAATCTTCAATCTCAGAGCGTACCTTTATGTGCCCACTCTCATGATATGATGGCACCAGAAGGCTTCTTCTGCTGCCACAGGGGCACATTCTCCTTTCTCACCCCAATAGCTTATACATCACATACCTCCAACTCACAACCTATCACTCACTTAAAGGACCAGAGCATTATCATTTGGGACCTCATGCAGTCCTTAAATCCTGATGTTTTATTTCTGATGAAAACGTGACTATAACTAACTTATCCTCCCAACCTCGCAGTGGCCATCCCCAGCGATTTTCAGTTTCCAATTCAAGCATCCTTTCAAATTAACAGACAGGATCCATATCATTCATTGCTTTTCTTTACAATGTTGTGTACTTGCAATGGTGCCTCCTTCCTGGATGGAATTTAGAATTTTTCTCTTCAAATCAATGCTGTCAGGGACAGTGTTCCTCAGGAGCAGTACCCTCAAAATGCCCACCTTCTGGCAGCAACGATTCTGTTGGTTAATTATACCAGAAGATCGGAGTGGCCAAATGAGGGGGATGGAATTGGGGAGGGTACTGTGGGGAGAGAGACCTGGAACAAGGGATAGGCACTTATTCGTAACCAATATTAACCTTAAATAGTCTCTAAAACACCATAGAACAGAGAGAATGTGACAGAACACAATAGTCTCTTGCTTGTGGAAATAAAAGTGAGCTTTTTCCGAGATCAAGCACTCCGTAACGCAGAGTGGTTCCACAAGAAACGCCTTTACATTCAGACTCAATGCTCTTAATTGTGGAAATAGCAGTGGTTAATTTAACAACCTTAAATGCATATTGCTTTCGTGAATAGTTTCATTATCGTTTTAGGACACAAGTTCAGGTTTGATTCTTCTTCACAGCAGAAGAAAACATACACTGCTAATATGACTCATAAACAATACAACCTTTAATTACTATCACATAACTGTTATCGTACTTTCCAAACATTTAGTCAGTGCTTCTGTGATTATGTTCTTTCTTTATCACACAGCTGTTTATTCATGATCTAATATGTATTTCATATGTAGGTTCATTTTCTAGGCTATATTCTCTCTTTTACTAGTTCGGTTCAGAGAACAGCGAAATCCAACTTTGTTAGTCTGGAATTAACTTGCTTTACAGGTAACTCTCTCTGCTCGTCCTCAAAAACAATGAAACTAGAATTAGTACTACTAACAAGGCAATGCAACGTCCTTTCTACTGATACTCGGTGTTGCTCTAAAGTCAAAGATAACATTTCGCTACTGTATCCGTTTTCATCCACAAACTCGAGAAAACAGCACCAAGGCACGAATTCACCAACTTGTCCGATGATAATCTGCAATCAAAGCAGTTGGTGTCGGGTGCGGCCCGTACTTAGAACAGTCCGACACCCAAGATGGTGCCCGCTACGAGGAAAACAAACAGGCATGACCTAAACAAAAGATGCCTGTTAACAACAAACTGCTACGCAAACAAATGATGGACGTAATCAGCCAGGCTAGCTTGAATCACAGTGAGCAAGGGACCCACGTCTGGGCATACCCATCCCACTTAGGGCAAAAAGCGATACGCAAACAAATGATGGACGGAATGCTGGATAAATCATACATTCACCCCAGTCAAGAGATCTAGGTTAAATCTATTGTTCTTTTGATGATCATGCCACCCCAGTTTAGACACAGCCATACGCAAATCAGTCTTGACCCTGTGCCTCATGGGCACAGTCCAGACCGAACTGCCTAGCCAGGTCCTCCCTGCACCGGAAACAAGCATCCTGGGACCGGTGTTCGGGTATTATTCTTCATCAGCCAGGCTACCTTGAATCCAGTGGCACAGTGAGCAAGGGACCAAAGTCTGGGTATACCCATCCCACTTAGGGTTAACAATGCTAATCAAACAACTAACATCAGTGCAGCTGAAATAGGAAAGCCAGGCTAACGGTGCAAGATGGGCTCATAATACCAAATGTAAGTGGCAATAAACACATGTGTGCTAATCAGAGTAAGGCACGAAGAGAATAAACTTGCATGGGCACTAGGCATTTGTATGAACACACATAATACCAGTTATTTGTCAAGACAATGCTACTCTAGCTCTCAGGCCTTATTGACCAATTTTCTAAAACAGTCAAACTTTAACATTCTGCGTGACCTCATTTTTCATCTTGACTCAACTGATGAACATGATTCTCTCTCTCACTGATGATTTGAACTCTGGGTCTTCCATAACTCATCATTCAAACCACCCATAATATTGGGCCACACATAGGACCCTATATTTACCAGTGTCAAAGAAATAATGACCGACTCACCACTCTCTTTACCATGGAGTGTTCACAAATCCATAATTTTGAGATGCCCTTTGCCTAGTGCTACCTCTTTTAGATGTAGGCTGGGAAAGACCTCATTTTTGCAGGCTGAAAAGTCTGTGTCCCCCCTAGCAATTTCTGTAATGCTCCTATTGGCCTCCCAGTAGATCTTAATGGAGACATTTTCATAGTGGTCATTAACTACAATAATTGATTTTCTAAATCACTGTGCAGCACTACGAGAACTAGGAAACTGCACAGGACTCTCCCTCTGCCCCATGGTACTCCGAGGACCTCCACACAGTCAAAAGGCAATATAAGGTACAAGAATGGAAATGGAGATCCTCCTTCTAACAGCCTGACAAATGGACCTATACAGCAGCAAGTAAGTCGTACCACAAGCTTGTCAGATTGACTCAATGCACCTATCTTCTCAATCTTATAACTGATTTTAGTGTTAGTGTAAAACTTTCTCCATCATCAAGAGCTTTCTTCATCCGGCAGCTTGCAGAAAAGAATCCTGCCCTCTCAGGAATTATGTGAATCTGTCAGTTGTCAATAAAATTTGCAACGTATAATCTAATTTCCAATCTGTTGCTACAGAACACACTGCTAATCACTTTGCACAAACTCCTTGTTTGACAAAGGCACTATGTTGACAAAGTTGCAACCTACAACAGATTCAAAAGTGCTGAAACTTCTTGCTAACATCAAATCTGGCTCACCGAAAGACAGCGGCCCTCTGAGTATTCACCTCAGAGGGTGAACCTATTATATACGCACTCACAATATCTCCTTGTAGTTGGCGCCTCCTTAGTGGAAGTACACCCTTGTTATGCCTTTGCTTAAAAAGCCCTTGGCAGACCCCAAAGTGATGACCAGTCACTCTACCTTCTTTCACTTCCCTCTAAACTTATGAAAATATTGTTAACATAGAATTGGTTTGCTATCTTGAAGACAATGCTCTATTGGACTTCTCTCTGTTCGGTGTCCTGTCAAGACAAAACATTGAGACAGCTCTAGTCGCTGCCACAGATAATCTACACATGTTCCTTGACTGGGGCATTTGTCCTGCCTCCATCCTCTTGGACCTGTCGGCTGTGATTAACACAGCATTTCTCCCTACGTTTATCTCTCGACTGCATTTATCTGGCTCTGTCACAAAGCTTTGACTTGGTTCCACTCTTTAATATCTGATTAAACACAAGCTGTCACTATCTCACCTTACTGCTCTATTTCTGATATCAACAATTGCAGAGTTCCTCAAGGCTCCACACTCAGCCCAACTCTCTTTAACTGGAACATGGCTCCGCTAGCCAACCTATGAGATCTTTCAACCTGGATGTTCTTTCACATGCAGATGAAACACAAATGACCGTGTCTATTGGTGACAATGTAGATGAGTCTAAATCTAATTTTCTACCCTGCATGTTATCCCTTGCCACCTAGGTGAAAACGAATCACCTCATACTTAATGGTGACAAAACCAAAGTGCTCATGTTTAGAAAAGTCACCTCGTACCTGGGCTGCTAGCGGGTGGCATTATGAACCAGTGGTGTTTTCATAGCCTCCAACTCGGGGAGACATCTCAGAGTTCTTTTGGAAATAACCTCCCTATGTCCAAACAAGTACACCAGGTAACTGCTATCCCGTTCACTGAAATCAGAGCCCTGTGTAAGGTTTTTACCTGGCTTCCTATTTCTAGCCATTAAAGGTAGTCCAAGCCTTGATTACATCTAGGCTAGCCTACAGAAACTCCCTGTACCTTGGCATCATAAACTGACTTCTCTACCAACGTAAAATTTTCAAAGCGCTGCTGCTTCCCTCATATTAAACCTTTCAATGCATTCCCACATCGCCAATAACCTGAGGGATTTAAATTAGCTGACTGTCATTATGAGGGCTTGCTTAAAGAATCTTTGTCATGCTCACAATGTCCCAGACTACCTAAAGGGAAATATCAGGTTCTACTATCCAGGACACTCTTTCAATATAAGTATAGTCAAGACTGGCGGTCGCTAGTAGGTAGTTATAGTTAGGAACTAGTTTCCATAGGAAATCTGCAACATTCTATTTGGAATAACGTTGGCGCCGGTCGACGAATCTTCGCGAAATTCTCCAAGAAGATGGCCCGCTCCGCTACTATCCTGAAAGTTTCGGGGTGATTCGTCAAGCGGGGGACGAGAAAAAAGGGGGGACCCAAAACGTGTTTTCCCCATGCAATTTTCCATAGGGACCTTTAGGCGTGGCTACAGCCCGACCGTTGAACGGAATTACACCAAATTGGGCAAAAAGGTAGAGTTTGGTTCACAGATTACGCTTTTTGTTAAATGGTGTAAATCCGTGCTGTAGTTCCTGAGAAAATCAAAAGTAAAGTTATAGATATATCTATGGGTGCGTAGGGTACGCGTACCTTTACAAGCACGAGCTGCATGCTAATTGGCTGTCAACTGTCTGTCAACACTCTAAACCAGGAAGTGTTGGCAGCCATCTTGTGTCTTGGTAGAACCGAGGCACAAGAAAACTGAAAAACAAGTGCGCAAAAGACGCAAGGGGGCAGGGTAGAAACACCCTGACCCCCTAGGCCTGCTCATGGGGTCCCACAAGGACCCCCAAGGCCCAAACATGTTTTTTCTTTTTTTTAAATCACGGGATGCGCGTAGGATATGCGTATCCTGTGAAAAAAATAAAAACCCGAAGCCTGATTAATTTGTAATTAGCCCCCAGGGGGGCCAAATCCCAGGGGCAATGTCTGTAATTAGAATGGGGGGCCCAGAGGGCCCCCCCAGCCCCAGGGACCGCCTCCCCCCCCGGCGTTATTGTTACGTATGCGGGGGCCCCCCCCCGCATCCCCGGGGACCACCACACCCGGGGCTTCTTTTTTATTATAATAACGGGTGCCCAGGGGGGCCCCCCAGCCCCGAGACCGCCACCCCCGGGGCTTTAACATTATGTATGTGGGGGGGCTCACGTCCCCCCCAGCAGCCCGGGGACCTTGAGCCCCTGGGGCTTCTTTTAAAAAAAAAAAAAATTTAAACCTGTGTGGTGGGGCTTAAGCCCCCCCACACGCCCCGGGGACCACCACCCCACGGGATTTTACTTTTAAAATGTTGGTATGGGAGCACCCCTTCTGGAGCCTTGTGGTGGCTCTGGGGACCACCACCCCCCAGGGACGGCTCCTGCAGTGTCCCGGGGTGCCCACCCCCGGAACACTGTAGTTTGTGGTTTTTGGAAGAGAGAGCAGGTCCAAAAACCAAAGACGATTGCTTTTCTACATGGGGAGCAGCATGAGGAGCATGTTAGCTGCTCCCCATGTAGAAAAAAATGCCGGCTACTGCAGGATGCGGGGAGCCGGCAGGGACTGTGGGGGGATTGGGGACCCCCCACGGTCCCCAACGAAGAGGGCGAGCCATGGGGGATGGGGTTCCCGGGACTAGAAGTAGCCAGGGAGGGGGGGCCACGGGCCGCCCTCCCCGAATAATAAAAAAAAATATATTTTTTTTTTTAAAAAGGAGGCAGGCCGACTCCGGGGGATGGGTTCCCCAGGGCAAGAAGAGTCCCGGGAGGGGGGCCACGCGGCCGCCCTCCCCAACAAATATATTTTAAAAAAAGAGACAGAGCCCCGGGGAATGGGGTCCCCGGGGCTAAAAGAAGCCTCAGGAGAGGGGGCCACGCAGCCCCCCTCCACATTTAAAAAAAGAAATAAAAAATTACGGGGCAAGCCTTGGGGGATGGGGTCCCCAGGGCAACAAAATAGAAAAATAAGGGGGGCTACACAGCCCCCTTTTTTTTTTTTAAACAATTTTTATTTTTCATAGTTAATTTTAGCACATCAATAAAACAGTTTGAAGCAGTAATTAAGAACATTGCACCATTACACATCAGTAGTATACACGTCATTAAGTAAAGCAAGTCACAGTATTGCAGTTTCATAGCTTTCGTAACCAAACCCCAACCAGTCTTTCTTGAGGCATCAATTTTCATCTGAATCATCATTCTCATTGTCCGAAGGCGGATCACAAATGTCTCCTCTGTAAGTGTTCCATGCCCCCCAAAGTTTACACCATTTTTTCGGTCATCCTCTATTCTTGAATACTGTTCTTTCAGTCACCATTGCCATATCCATATCTCTACCCCATGCCGCAAGAGTTGGTGATGTCTCGATTCCCCACTTTTGAGCTATGTTCCTCTTGGCAACCATGAGGCCCATCGTCACCCAGCTCTGCCCATACCTTGTGAGAACATTTGGCTCCCATATGTTTAATAAGCAGCGTCTGGGCTCTGGTAAAAGAGATATACCCTCTGATTGTGATATGGTCCTCAAGATTTGTGTCCAATATTCCATTATTCTAGGACAGTCCCATATAGTGTGAAAAAATGTCCCTTCCTCACCGCAGCCCCGCAGGCAATAGGGGTGCTCCGCCCTCCCTATCCTATGTAGGATGTGTCTGGTGTAGTAGGAACGGTGCAGGATGCGCAGCTGCACTAGTCTAAGGCGTGAGGGAATGCCCACCTCTCTAGGAGATGCCAATGCCTCCTGCCATTCTGAGTCGTCAAATTCAGTGACATCTTGGGACCATTTTTCTCTCAGGGGGCCTGTCGGATCAGGCAGATTATTTACTAGCTTGCGGTAGGTTAGTGATGTAGCTTTCTTCCCCATGTAATCAGTTAGCAACCTATCTTCCAATGGGGATGCCTCTGGGAACCTCTGTGCCTGGCGGTATCGCTGTCATTAGAGCATGACGTATTTGCGTGTATCTGAACAATTCTGAAGGGGCCAGCTCATATAGTTGCTGCAGGCGCTCACAGGAGACTATTTCCCCTCCTTGCCACTTATCTCCTACCGTGGATATTCCGATATCGTCCCATCGGTCAAACCCTTTACTATACCTAAGTTTGCCTAGCCGCTTAGCGTCCCACAGTGGTGTGAGTTGGGTTATCACCCCTTGCCATCCCAATTTTGCCTGAGCCGTATGCCATAGTCCAATTGTATGCCTCACCGGTCCGAATAATGTTGTGGACAACCTCATGTCGTAGAGGGGAGCAAACAAATCTCGCACATCCAATTGTGCTCTGTCCGCCTTTAATGCCGGATCTGCTTGTGGGACATGCACCCATTGATTAATCACTTTCAGTTGCGCCGCTCAGTAGTACAGTTGTATACTGGGGAGCGCTATTCCACCGTCATACCACCCCCGCATCAATTTAGCTGGCACTATACGCGCTGGTTTATTACACCACAGGAGATTATAGACTTGTGCCGAGATAGCTTTGAAATAAGTTGGCTTCACCAGGTAGGGCGTGTTCTCCAAAACATAAAGGAAACTGGGTAGGGCCATCATTTTAAAAAGTGCTGCTTTTCCCAATAAAGTCAGCGGCAGCGCCTCCCAGTGACGGGAGTCATGTTTGAGTCGATCGAGAGGTGGCTGCAAGTTTTTATTGTAAAATTCTTCTCCGTCAGCCGTGACAAAGATGCCTAAGTATTTGAACATAGTCTCCGCAACTTTAAGCGGACAATTGGCAGGAAGACACGGTGGCTGGCCGTGCAGGACATATATTATTGATTTAGACCAATTGATGGTGTATCCCGACGCTTCACCATACGCCTCACATACATCTAACAGAGTCGATATGAAGCGCCTCGGCGAGGTCAGGTATAACAAGATATCATCGACGTATAGTGATATCCGGTTTTCCCAGCTATCCGTCCAGCGCAGTCCACGTATCGTAGGTTCCCATCGTATCCATGCCGCCAGCGTCTCCAACACAAGAGCGAAAAGCAGTGGCGACAGTGGGCATCCCTGGCGCGTGCCCCTTGTCAAGGGAAGTCATCAGAGATATGTCCATTGGCTGTGACGAGGGCTGTTGGTTTAGTGTATAGAAGTTTCACCCATGAGCAGAATGTTGGGCCAAACCCTAGATGCCGTAGCACCGCGAAGAGGAACTGTCATTTGACCATGTCAAACGCCATGTGCGCGTCCAAAGAGAGCACCACCGCAGGCTCCTGTAAGTACTCTGCACGTGCGAGCACACCATGGAGCCGCCTTAAATTGAGTGCTGTACTTCTACCTGGCATAAAGCCCAACTGATCGGGGTGAATGAGCTTTGGCAAATGCAGCGTGAGCCGAGTCGCTAATAGTTTTGCAAGGATTTTAGCCTCTGCATTTAAAAGGGATATGGGTCGATAAGAGGTGCACTTATCCGCAGGTTTCCCAGGTTTCAGGGTAGCCACTATGGTGACCGTGCGTTGGTCCGGAGGGAGCTCTCCGGCTTGTAGACTATCCGAATACCTTTTTAATAGGTGAGGTGCAATAGAATCTGCCACCTTTTTGTATAATTCGACTGGAATGCCATTCGGCCCCGTAGCTTTACCTGATTGCAGTGCCCTAATGGCCGCTGTCAGCTCGTCCACTGTGAGGTCAGCCTCTAATTCCTGCGCCTCTGCAGCCGTTAATTTGGGCATGGCAAGGTCTTTCACATAAGTTAGTGCTTCCTCTACCGACATCGTCGAGTCCGACGAATATACTGTCTGAAAGTGTCGTGCCAGCGTGCTCACTATTGTATGTGGATCCGCTGAAGGCTGCCCATCCCCTGTGCTTAGCTGTGTTATCCACCTATCGCCCCTCTCCCGCCTATCCAGCCATGCCAGCAACTTCCCCGCTTTATCACCAATGTCATACATTTTGTGTCTCGTGGCTGCCAATTGCTGTCTGGTCAATTCTGTCAAATGTTCCCTATGCTGTTGCTGCTTGAGGCGTAATTCGTGAGATGTGTCAGGAGTAGGATCTCTAGTGTGGTGGGCATCTGCTACTTCCAAGTCGGACTCTAGGTTCTGTAGCTCCAGTTGTCCCTCCCGCTTGTGTGCCGTGATGGAGGATATGGCCCGCCCCCTAATAACTGTTTTATACGCCTCCCACAGTGTGGTGGGGGAAGTGACGGATCCCACATTCTCATGGAAATATTGATTTGTTGCTTTTTTGAGCGCCTTCCCGACCGTAGGAATTTGTAAGTAGCCAGGGCGTATCGGATAGATCCGGCGTTGCTTCTGGCGGTGAAAGGTGTAACCCAATATCAGTGGGGAGTGATCAGAAATGCCCCGGGGTCTAATCCCTATGCTGTCCACATTCTGAAGGCATCCCATCGAACCTAAAAAATAGTATTAAGTGAATTGGCGCTGTGCGGGGTGATGTTTTCTCCAAATATCCGTAAGACCCAATGCTTCCATAAAACTTCCCATACGAGATTTTTCAGAGACAGTTTTCTTCAGTGGAAACTTATCTAGTGAGTTGTTCACCACCGCATTGAAGTCTCCACCAATAAGGAGCTCCCCTGCCGGTAAGTCTAGCAAGAACCAATGAGGTCTGGTAGGGCCACCGCGTGTAATGCCGGGGGGATATAGACCGATACTATATTTAGGGGTCTGCCCTCCTATTGTGTAACTATAGCAGCGAATCTCCCCGCTCCATCAGACTTCACTTCTTTTACTATTAGTGGGAACTGCTTTTATACCAATATCCCTACTCCTCTAGAACCCATCGTGAATTCAGAATGCACCATCATTTTGTATCCCCACCTGTCCAATGCTTTGCTTGCTGTGCCTGTGAGATGTGTCTCTTGTACCAGTGCCACCACTGGGCCGTGTATTTTGATGCACTGTAACACCAAGCTACGTTTTATTTTATCACCCAAGCCCCTTACATTCCATGTGAGTATGGAGAGGGATGGTATTACGGTGTCAGGGCCCCCAATTATTTCAGCCTGCGTCTCGTCTCCCATGTCCTCATCTTGCGGGCCAATTAAAGCTAGTGACTTGCCTCCCAATTATGTATTCATGCTTCTCTGTGTGCGTTAACATTGCGTAACTGTTTCCAGACCCAACAATAACGTTTCGTACAAACCAAAAACTTCGAAACAACCCCAGTCCCCTCACCCCCCTCCCTGCCTCCCTGCATTGGGGACCCAGAACTGGCCACCACCCCAACTTAGCAGAGTGCGGACCCAGAACTGCCCACCACCCCAACTTAGCAGAGTGCTTATAATCCCATGCCCGAACTGATACTTGCATGTACAGGAGCGGGAGGTCCGAAGAAGACCGCTTCTTCCCCCTGCCCCAGAGCCCTTAGTCATCAGTTCTGCCATCGTTTGCTTAGCTATGAAGCAGTGCAGTCCATGAGATAGTGTGCGTCCTTACCGGTCTAAAGACGTGCGGCCTCAAATGCCCTCACTCTCCAGAGTCTGTGGCGAGTCGGTCCGTCTCTCCTTCGCTTTGTACTGTGTCTTCCAGATCGTCTACCTTGCCAAGCTGCCGTCTCCCTCTCTGCTGCCGTCCTGTCGTCTCCGCTGGTCGCCATCCTTCAAGTCAGGCGTAGGCCTCTTCCGGCGTTTCGAAAAACCACATTTTTCGGTCTGCCACCACTCGAAGCCTCGCCGGAAAGAGCACAGAGTATGGGAGTTCTCGGGATCTCAGGGCCTTTTTTACCTCCACAAAACTTCGACTGCGTGCTGCGACTGTTGCTGTATAGTCCGGGAAAAATGAAACTTTGGAGTTCTGGATTCTGAGAGGCGGCGCTACCCGCGCCGTTTGGAGTATGGCGTCCCTGTCTCGGAAGTTGAATATACGGGCTAGCACCGGTCTTGTTTTCGGCCGCCCAGCCGGCACTCTGTGCGCCCTTTCTACGGAGAAAAATGTAGAGTCCCTTAGGCTGCAACTGGTTTTTTATGAGTTCCTCGATATATAGATCCATAGCAGGGCCCCCTTCATTTTCGGGCAGTCCCGTGATTCACACGTTATTACGGCGGGAGCGTCCCTCTTAGTCGTCCAGCTTCTTCATCATTCGTTTGTTGTCGACGTTACTTTTTTACGCAATAGTGTATTATCCTTAGTGAGAGTCGACGTTACCTGCTCCACCTCAGTCACTCTTGCTGACATTTTTTGAAAATCTGCACTTAGGAATGCACATTGAAATGGTGCCTACCGTGGTTTGCACCTGTTGTATGGCCTCCATCACATCCTCCAGTGTCACTTTGGGCCTATCTTCCCTCTCCACGCCCTTATTCTCCGACCCTTTACGTTCCTGTAACGGTGGGGATTCTTTAGTATATGCGAACTTATCTAGCTTGCCCTGTTGGTTCGCACGCGTCCCCCTGCCACTCATGGTTCACTCCGCAGCTGTGCCCCACTTACGCAGTATTCCGGCGTTGTTGCCGCGGCTGGCTACTTATGGGGCAAACCTGAGGGACCATTGGGGCCAAGTAGTACACAAGGTGCTTTCAGGAAGCGCCACTGCGCTGCGTTGCAGAGAGGTGGTGCATGCCGTGTCCCTTTTTACATCTCTCTGCTACGCAGCTCGGTGGCTCTTACTGGATGTACTACGAATTCCAATTTACTCACCTGTTATCAGGAGAGACCTCAGTGCTGCATCTTTGAGCCCAGTACTGATCCTCAAAAGTAATTCTAACCATACTTACTAGTAACTTGAATTTCCTTCCATAGGCTAACATTGACTGGTTTCACTTGGAAATTCTTCTAAGTGTGGAGTTTTGTAACTTTAAAATATTCACCTAAAATCATCCGAAAAACGAATTCCGATTTACTCACCTGTTATCAGGAGAGAACCCAGTGCTGCATCTTTTAGCCCAGCACTGACCCTGAAAAGTCAATCTAACCATACTTACCAGTAACTTGAATTTCCTTTCATAGGAATCCATTGTCTGGTTTTCACCAGAAAAGTTTATAAGTGTCTATTTTCACAAACTAAAAAGAGGAGGTCTGCCACTCTTTCACAAGGATGATGTCATCAGTGATGTCATTTGAGATGTCATCAGTCATGTCATGAGTGATGTCACTGACCATGTCATGAGTGATGTAATATGTAACGTCATCAGAAGTGCATTGCGGGCGCATGAGTTATAGTTAGCTGAATTAACTATAACGGGGGAATTTCAATGGTTTTGTATGAGTGAAATGTTCAACTAACTATAACATGTGTGAATCCTATGTTTTTTCAGTGAATTTCTAAGGTTTTTTTTAAATGCTAATTCCTAACTATAACGTGGCTGAAACCTATGGTTTTTTCAGTGTGTATATATATATATATATATATATATATATGTAGAGATGTGTCGGAGGGATGCGTGGACACAATCTAGGAGGCAGTATTCGATTTTCAATTGTGGCTGGTTTATTAGGCAGTGATAAGTTGAAACAACACTATGATGCATAAACAAGAATCTTCTGGTTGAAAGGATGGGTTTCTCACTGTTCTCTGGATGCTCCTCCCTCGACGGTTGGTTTTCCCCAGGAGGCTCTGGAAAAGAAAGAGAACATGGGCGGTAAGTGTTTGAACTTATGGTGGATTTTATTGTACTACCCGTCACTGACACCAGGTGAGAAAACATGCAAAAATCATCTTTTAAAGGGCTAGAACTCTTTGTGATGGCAGGATGGGAATAGGTGACCAAAACACGAAGAAAAAAATGAAGTAAATAGATTTTAGGGGAAGAAATGAGAGTCACTTTTCTCAATCTTCCTGGCGTTATCATACAGCAATAACAAGGTCAAAAGAAACAGAGGCACCACTCCCCCAAATACGATCGTAATGACCCGCCGTCTATTTTCAGGGTCACTACTTACGCCTCACTAAGACCTATTTCTTATAAGCCATTCAGGCAGTACCCCCAAAGAAATAAGTTGGGCCAAACTTTAAGGATCTGGGAGCAAACCACTTGTGCTCGACTTGCTCCTCACCCTGTAGCCCTTTATGCAGGGTCCCTTCCCGTGGATTCCTTTGTCTCAAGGCAAGAATCCCCGATGTGGGCCCCAGCTCTGTCCCGTTCACTTACCGTCAGGGCCGCAGCTCTCCAGAACTACCGCGGCAAACAGGTGTTTCATGGAGGCAACAACCAGTCGTCACTCCAGACCTCTGGGCCGTCTTCCCAGTCGGTGGTTTCTTCGCCTTCCTTTCCCGTCTTCCAGCCCAGCCATCCTCCGCTCTCTCTCCGTCAGTTCTTCTCTCAGTCTTCGTTACCGCATCCTCGTTTTCTTTGCCACTTCAGTGTTCTTTCTTCGCTCCTTCTTCCTGTTCTCCCAAGTTGTCCCTTTTCCCGGTCCCCGTCGCTTCTGTTGATTCCCGGAAAGGGCGGGGTCTGTGACTGTGTGCATGGGAGAGGAGATGAGGAAAGGTTTAACCCTTTCGTTATCTTCGTCGTCCTCTCCGTAAGCATGTTTGGGAAGCATAACATCTGGTGGCATACATCGGTGCTCGTCCTCCTCCCCCTCCTGAGATCCCCCTTCCCTAACTTTTTTGCTGGCAAGACAAAAGTCGAGGGGATAGCTGGAGAAGTAGGCCGCATTAGTCTGATCTTTTCCTTTTCTATGATGGGTAAAGAAACTTAACGGCTGAAGTGCCAGGACCCACCTAAGGATGCGATCATTACGTCCCTTATTTCTGGACAACCATTCCAAGGGAGCATGGTCCTTAAACAAGAGGGATTCCCTGCCCTCAAAATAGTATCTTAATGATGCGACAGCCCATTTAATGGCCAGTGCTTCTTTCTTGATTACTGCATACTTGATCTCTCGGGGGTATAGCTTACAGCTGATGTAGATTATGGGTCTCTCCTGTCCTTGTGTGTCTACCTGGGCTAATACCGCTCCTAGGCCATTGTAAGAGGCATCCACTTGTAAGATGAATAGCTTAGAATAGTCCGGGCTTAGGAGGACAGGTTTTGTGGTAAGGCTCAGTTTCAATCGTTCAAAGGCTTATAAAACTTCAGGGGCTGGATATTGGAGGTCTTTTTCTGTCTTCCTATCTTTTATCAGTTAAGGGGGCAGCTATTTCGAAAAGAAACGCATGAACCTCCGGTAATAACCTAGGAGACCTAGAAGGGGGCGTGGCCAAGCAAACCACGATGGCGGACGTGCTCTGCTGAGGCGCCGCAGTCGGGCAGACCAGAGGACTGCACAACCTAGTCGTTTCTGCCGCAAAATCGCCCCAGCTGGTGTCGGAACCGAAGCTACATGTAGGGGTGTTTCGATAAGCCTGTAAACCACAGCACTTACTGAAATTGCAGCAACAAGATGGTGGCCGTCTGCATCCAGCCCTGACTTCACTGCATAGGCGTCCTGCACCCTGGGCTCAACAAGTTTCCGCACCTGGAGAATCTGGGTACTTCACCGGATCCAAGCAGGACGAGACGGCGTACAGGCGGTCGCTACCACCAACCAGCGCGGACTCACCGTGTCGCGGAGGAGACCAGGAGCGGCCAGCGGCCGGCCGACGGGCTATCGTCCAAGCGGCACAACCCTGAGGTCGGACGCAGTAGGCGGCCATAGGGACAGAGATCACCGGAGGCCCCCTCCACGGCTCTTCACCCGGGGTCCTAATTGCGCCAAAATCTGCCTGACTCCATGATGGCGCCCACGAGCTATGGCGCTTGCGACCACTGGACAGACCTCCTCAGAGGCCCTGCACATGCCACAGCAGGTGAGCGACGAGGGATTTTATCCTCCTACGCTGGCCCTGACCCCATAATCCCCTCTAACTCGCTGCAACAACCGGGGGCTGAACCGTCATTGCCTGACCCTAAGATGGCGGCCACCAGTGTGGCTTAGACTCAGCAAGCAGGCCACCACCAAGCCACTATTGCGCCCAGAGTTAGCAGATTGGTACCTGGACCACCCTCGACACCAGCAATGACCGCCAGACCACCGGTGGCGTGCATGGCTGCCGACACTGAAGCCCTGGGGGAGCTGGAACCCTCTGAACGCCCCTGACTAGCGCAATAATCACTGTTGGCCACGCAGGGAGGTGAGTGGCGGATTCAACAAGGAGCGATTGCTGCACATAGGACCCACCACGCGCGTGGCTGGCGAAGCGACAGAGCAGGCCCCACGGGGGCGGAGGTGACCTACGGGCGCACTACGCAGCATACATCAAGCGGTCAACAAGTGGGACAATTAGACCGCGAGGGGACACTGAACCGCTCACAGCCCCACCGCTAACAATGCAGGGCAAGAAGGACTTCACCCCAACCGGTAAAATGGGGAAGCCCAGAGCCCACAACAGACAATGGTCCCAGAAACTGCGCCGGAGAATCAGCCCCGCACTAACACACTGACCAATGCATCCACGACCCAACCAGGGCCGACCATCTCGGACAAACTAGACCGGGTCCTGGTGGCAATAGAACATTCATGAGTCTCCATGGAGGAACGACTTGGCACACTCACCACGGACATCAGCCTTATCCGCGATGACCATAGGAAACTAGCCGACAAGGTGAAAGATGGAGAGAAGTCCCTCGCTGACCTACAGCCCACCGTGAGTGCACAGCAGAAAACGCTCCGGTCCGTCCTGGGTCGCCTGACCAACGCGGAGGAACGCATGGACGATTTGGAGGGACGCTTGTGGCGTTGCAATATCCGCGTACTGTGCCTCCCGGAGGGAGTCAAGGGGACGCACCCAATTGCTTCTATGGAAGCCTGGGTTAAATCCTTTACCCCAACCGCGGACCGAACGGCTTTCTTCTCAATAGAGCGAGCCCACCGGGTACCGGCCAGCTAACCACCGCCCGGAGCCACACCTCGGCCGATGGTCGCAAACATTTTGCACTTTCAGGACCACGATGCGGTATTGCGGGCCGCCAGATGCACAGGCCCCCTACAGGTGGAAAGCAAACATATCATTATCTTTCCTGACTATGCACGGGCAGTGCAGATACAACGGTTGTCCTTCCTGGAACTGAAGCGCCGACTGCGAGCGAATAACATACAGTACTACTTACTGTATCCAGCCCGCCTGAAGGTCATCCATGCAGGCACCACCCACTTCTTTTCAAACGCCGTAGACACGTGTGAGTGGGCTGACCACCACTGCACACAGACCCCTGCAGAAGAGGCCTCGCAGGAGTGGAAACAAAGAGCACCATGCAACAGGAGGCGCAACTCGCAGCTGCCACAAACACAGAGACAGAAAGAGATCACGGAGCGCCACGTTGTCGAATCACCGGACCTGGAGCAAATCATGCAGGAACGGTGCAAGGCCCTGCAAGCTGTGACTGATCTAGGGACCACCTCAGCCGAGGAGGACATTGAGGGGGCCCCTCACCTCTTCTCTTCAGAAGGAGATGATGACAGTAATGAGACTCAATCCACGGCCGAATCCATCACCTTACCCCTGGACACTCCACAAACTGCTGATAACCTGCACTAATTGAAACATAAGGTGAAGACCAGAAGTATCCGGCTTGATTGGGCCGACATGAGCTGGCGCGCCTAAACGGAATAAGTCTGCATCCTACGTTATGACCTGCGTGATGTACCACAATCCAGACGACGAACATTGATCCTTCGAATGCCCTGACGGGACCCCGCCTTGTAGGCACGAGCTGCCACCCCCATGTATTGACAGTTTACTCTCTGGTTCCATGAGAGTAGGTTTGGACGCATCGGCCTCGCCGGTAGGCCCCAGGTATTGGGACGGTTTCCCACCCGGTTACATGGTTTACCGACCTGGTTCACCCCAACCCTTCACCCCACAGGGAGCACATACACCAGGGCAACCAGCACATCTGGGTGGATGGCACTGTCCGCCACGTTTGATGACCGCAGGGCTAGGACACCGCTAACATCCATGACTAGACCACTCGTCGTCACATTACAGTGCACAGGTAGCGATTACCTGACATCCCAATGCAGAGTGCAGACGTTAGTATTCTAACCCTAAACACATGGGTCTCCATACGCCACGCAAACGGTACGCAACATACTCATACATTAAGCGCCAACAATTACAAATTGCATTCCTGCAGGAGACACACCTTACAGCGCCAGAAATCCGCAAACTGCGGGCCCGATGGTGCGGAACAATATGTGCCACGTCATACTCAGCGTGCGCACGGGGTGCGCTGATCTGGGTTTGCCCGGGAACTCCTTTTCAGGAGCTCCGGAGAGTAGTGGACAAAGAGGATAGGTATGCCCTGTTAGAGGGGATGCTGGATGGACAGCCCTTTTTGATGGGTAGCATATATGTTATGTTATGTTATGTTATATTTTTGGTAAAGCGCAAACAGCTGCCCCGGCAAAGAGGCGTCCCGGCGCTAAAAATGCACCGAATATTGAACAGGACAGGTTCTGGGACTCCCTTACAGGAATTTTAGCCCAATTCGCATCTCTCCCATGGATCCTAGGGGGCGACAATAACTGCACGCTCAATATTGCACTGGACAGATCTCACCCGCCACCGCCACAATCTCCCAACCTGAAACAGAAGAAACGTTTCCAACGTTGGGCCAGTCACTGGGCATTAGTTAACGCGTGGAGAGCGCACCACCCTCTAAGCGGCTCTACTCGTTCCACTCCATCCCCCATAACTTACGGATCTGATTAGACAGGTTTTTATGCTCCCCGTTGCTGATTCCCAAAGTGCAACACACAGATTACTTAGGCCGTGTAGTCTCCGACCACGACGCACAATGTAGGCCCCCTCACCCCATGGTGCCTACGAGGCGCCTCCCAAGAGACTGTTTGATGAATCAAGTGTTCAAATACGACCATGAGCAAAGCATACAAGACTACTTCAAGCACAACGCATGACTGACACCTCCAGACTAGTGGAATGGGATGCATTCAAAATAGTGGCCTGGGGAGCAACTCACGAAACATGAAGATGCTAATGCTGCAACAGCAGCGCAAGTAGCAGAGGCCAAAACACAGCATTCCACCGCAATGGCAGACTTACGTAAATATAACTTTCGGGCTTACGCCACTCGGATGCACAAGGAAAGAGATAAAACGGGCACACTCCAAGCATGGCTATCAAAACAGGACACAGACGCAAAACCCATCACTGAGATAATAGGTCCCTTAGCTAACCTGGTGCGCTCCCAAATGGACATTCTAAGCGCTTTCCAGCAATACTATACCATGATTTATCGCACCCGATACATCTCAGACAGGAGGCGATCAGCTCCTTTCTAGACCCGCTGCCGCTCCCACCCATCACGGAAGCAGAAAAAAACCACACAAGATGCCAAAATATCGTCGACAGACGTCACCTGCGCGATCCGTGCACTAGCCAGGAATAAGGCACCGGGACTGGACGGTCTGCCCCGTGAATATTACAGCACCTTTTCCACCCTGTTGGTTCCCTGTCTAGCGGAAATGCTGGCAACTGTGCATGAAAAGAGGGAACTGCCAAGCTCTCTTCGCGAGCCGGTCATAGTGACATTTCCTAAACCACATCGAGATCCACAACAATTATCTTCCTACCACCCCATCACACTTCTATCTGCCGACCGTAAAATATTGGGGAAAATTCTGGCAGATAGGTATGAACAAATTCTGCGACCCCTAGTCCATCCGGATCAGTGCGGGTTTGTCCCCGGCAGGAATACGTCCCAAAACATACTGCAGTTGTTTCACGTTCAGACGTGCACCCTAACACGGCTTGTCTAATTCTCGACCTTGAAAAGGCCTTTGATACTCTCACGTGGCCATACCTTTTTGCTGTCTTGCAACGGGCAGGAATAGGTCCAACTCTCTTACAGTACACACAGCTCCTCCACACTAAACTAACATCTCGTATCAGAATAGGCCGATGCATCTCGTCCCCATTCAAGGTGGAGAGGGGTACGAGGTAGGGATGCTCCCTATCGCCCCTGATCTTCGCCTGCCAGTGGCGCCTCTGCCGATACGATTACGTCTGGAGGGGACCGCCTGGGGCATTCCCATAGCGGACACCGTCCACTGCGTCTCCCTGTATGCAAATGACCTCCTCCTGTACATCAGAGATATTACCGCGGACCTCACACCCATCTGGACAACCTTGGCGGAGTTCGTGGAGGCGTCTGGGCTCAGGGTAAACTGGGACAAATCCGCAATCTACTCATTACAGCCGTCCCTTGAGCCACGGGAGGTGCGAGTGGGTGCAAGTAGCTTATCCTGGAGCATGAGAGCCCCCCGATATCTCGGTGTCCACCTGTACCACTCCCCTGGTGACATTTATGAGGGCAATCATCGCAAAGTGTTGGCCGGCATCAGATCGTCGGTGGGATTCTGGAAGAGCCTTCAGTTGGCCCCGCCATCGAATCATATTTCCTGGCGGCACAGCTCCAGTGGCTGTCGTACTGGTCAGCGGGTAGGCGTACTGGTGAAACATGTCTGGCGCAGGGCCCGGTCCCCACCCCAGAAGTCTGTTGTCTGCTGCTGCCAGGTACCAAACCAAGGCGGTCGTATCCGCTGCAAGTGTCGGTGGCCCAAAGGTGTATGCAAAGAGTTCACCGCATGCCGGCAGGGACCCTATACTACTACGTTGTAGGCATACTGGTGAAACATGTCTGGCGCAGGGCCCGGTCCCCACCCCAGAAGTCTGTTGTCTGCTGCTGCCAGGTACCAAACCAAGGCGGTCGTATCCGCTGCAAGTGTCGGTGGCCCGAAGGTGTATGCAAAGAGTTCACCGCATGCCGGCAGGGACCCCATACTACTACGTTTGGGCCAGCCGCTGGTAGGCTGGCCCAAACAGGAGACATACTTTACATCCACCACGCTCCATGCATGGACGGAACGTGAGATTACCGAGGCGGTTGCGCTATTCACAGATGGGCAGCTCCGTCCCTACGAGCAGCTCATGGAGGAATATGATCTCCCCCGGGGTAGTTTTTAACCCATCGACAGCTCATAGAAAATTACCGCCCACACTCTGACCTTACTGCTGGCGAGCCAACGACACACCTGGTAATTCACACCATCTTATATATGGATATAGGCTGACACCTGGTTACATGGCTGTATAAGTCCATAAGGGGAACTTGCTAATAGACCACTGCATGCTCCCCGAGCCACCTGGGAGGCCGAATTTGGGTGACAGCTACATGACGGAGAGTGGGTGAGAGCGCTGGAATTCCCCAAGAAAGTGTCCAGAAATGCGCGTTTCTCTGCCCCAGATGTCGCTCACCAGACACGCACTTCCAGCACATGTTTTGGAGCTGCCCCACTTTGCAACCGTACTGGTCCACAATCCTTGACACAATTAAAGAACTCACAGATCTACACACGTGAGAAGCAGTCGCCCTAGGAATATTCTGAAGACGGAAAACATACAAAGTGCTAGTCCGCTTCACGGCACTAGCTGCGCTCCTAGCCAAAAGAAGCATCGCCATGAACTGGCACTTCACTTCCAGGCATGGGTGGGAGAGGTACAGAAATAGGCTAAGGCGGAGTAGACCCTGAGGGAGGAGGAAGCAAAGGGTCTGCGAAAACAGCCCATATCATTGGAGTGGGCCATGCTTTCCCACCAGTTTACACAATCGCACACGCGACCATATTCAGACGCCTCTCAACACGACCCCACGAATTTGGCAGCAAAACTTCGCAACAGAGCACACATGACACAGCCCCCATGGCCCAACCGTCACGTGATGTATGAGTTTTCCGCTACACACTGCACTGCCTTAGCGACGTCATCCAACTGATAACCCTTAAACAATACTATGCCACACCAACAGACTGTAGCTGACACACCACAGGTGATGCCTACTCCCTGACTCCCCCCAACAATTCACCCCCAGTTTATTCTCCCCAGTTCCCTTCGACATCACATTACAGAGAAAACAAGCAGACTACAACTTCCGGTATCCATGCCAAAGGCAGTGTATATGTCCGTTGGTTGAACAACAGCATCACTGTCGCCAAATTGTGCAAATCATAATGTAATGTGCTTTTCTGGCAAAAATGTTAATAAAAATATAATTTTTTTTTAAATAACCTAGGGGACCTAGAAACATTCAGAGGTCTTTTCGGTTTTGAGGGAAGGTTATTTAGGTTATGGCTGTTATTTTCTCCTCTTGGGGTTTAATGTATCCCTCCCCTAGGAGATACCCAAGGCATTTTACTGACCGCGCAGTTAAAGGACTTTTGGCTGGGTTTATGGTGAGACACTTCTATTTTTGTGCTCCAATTACCTTCACGAGGCGTAACAGATGTTGGCTCCATGTATCACTATAGATAGGCGGCGGCAAAGGCCTAACAAGGCTTGAGGATTATGTTCATGAGCCTTTGGAAGGTGGCCGGGCCTCCATGTAGTCCAAAAGGGAGCACTTGAAAGTGATATAGGCTCCCAAGGGTGGAGAAGGCTGTTTTTTCCTCATCCTGATCTCGCAGGGGCACCTGCCAGTACCCTTTACAAGAATCAAGGGTGCTGATATAGCGGCCCTTCCCTAATCTTTTGATCATGTCATCCACCTGGGGAAAGGGGTATGCATCTAATTGGGAAAGTTTATCGACCTCCCTAAAGCCAATACAAAACCCGATGGAACCATCCGGTTTCGGAACAATTACGAGTGGGGAACTCCATACACTTTTAGACGTCGCTATAATTCCCATACGCAACATTTGTTGCACTTCTTCTCAATGGCTTCTCACAGGGACTCTGGTATCCGATAGGGCAGCAGTCTTATGATTTTGTTGGGCTCTGTATGGATAGCGTGATTGATTAGAGTAGTTTTCCCCGGGTTTGTGGAAAAACCCTATTGGAGAGATAGTAGATGTGTGCTCAACTCTTGTCGTTGTAGAGGAGCTAGATGAGGGTCTATGCTCTCAAAGAACAAGGGATTATGGGCAGGGCTTTAAGTGGGCTGGGTCTCACGGGGTCTGAGCATCGGCAGTTCTTTACGGTGGCCTCGAAACGGGTCTCTATTGGGCTCTGTTTTGTGCCCTGGCACAGGCGCTCTGTTTTTTTCCGGACTGCAGTGAGAGCAGGCACATCGATGTGCACGTGCTCACACTGCTCACTTCTCACTAGTGGAGAAGTTACAGCATGACGTAATGCTAGGTGAGTGTTGTAGGAAAAGGGAAATCCTTTAAAGAGTTATTTTCTCTATGGATTTCCCTTCTCCTTTTGAAACTAAGGAGCAGCAACACTGTCTTGGTGTCACCAGGGATTTAAGTGGTAGCTTTTTCAATATTATATACAACAGCCAAAGTTGCTGCTTATTTATCTTATGCAACTAACAACCATTGAGAAAGCCAATAGTCCTCCGTTGTTGTAGGTATGATTTTACTTGTTGTATCACATATATGGATGTAATGACAGAGCAGCTAAATACAAGTCGGGCGGCCCACTATGCTAAGCACAGAGTTTGAGTTAACGTGTTTTTTTAGCCATGCCCTTAACTTCATTGACCACGTGTGTTTTAGAGACCCCCCAGTTTTTTCATCACACTTAAAGCCCTGATTATGGGGTTGTACTATCCCTACCATAGCTGGTCTCGCTCCCTCACATTTCTTTAGGAGATTTATGTGGTAAATGTGGGTATTCTTTTTTTTCTTAGGATCCAACTCTATTCGATAGGTGACCGGGGTTACTTGGCCTACAACTTTATAAGGCCCCTGCCACTGGCCCAGCAATTTGTGATCCGAAGTAGGTCTCATCACCAGGACCCAATCCTTTAGGTCTAAAGTTCTTTCTTTAGCCTGTTTATCGTATTGTTTTTTATGAGCCTCTTGGGTCTGTTGTAAGGGTGTTTTAAAAATGCCCCTGATTTTGTTTAGGCGAGACTTCAGACCTAGCACATATTCAGGGAGTGGTTTTGATCCTTCAGGCTCTTCTTCCCATTCCTCTCTCACCATATCAAATAGGGTGCGGGTTGTCTCCTATACAATAATTCAAATAGAGAGTACCCAGTACTCTTCTGCTATTTACAGCGAAAGGCAAATAGGGCTAAGGGCAGCATATCTTGCCATTTTCGTGCTTCTAGTTCTAATAGTTTTTTCAAGGTGATCTTTAACGTGGCATTATACCTTTCTCCCAGACCATCAGTTTGTGGGTGGTAGGCGTCTGTTCTGATTTGTTTTACAGAAGGGGTTCTCTGGTCCGTTATAATTTCTTTTGGGAAAATCACCCTTGAGAAAATATTAATCATAACTTTAGCTATCTGGATGGCATTTGGTTGTCTCAAGGCTACGGCTTCAGGGAATCTACTCACATAATCTACTAACATCAATACATATCTACACCCACTACATGGGGGGAGAAGGGGTTCAATGATATCCATTACAATTCGGGAGAAGGGTTCTTCGATAACCGGAAGGAGCCTTACTGGAACTCTCATGGGCATAGCCCGCCTGTTTTTTGACAAATAGGGCATTCCTTACAATACCTGTGCACCTGGTGGTAAACACCAGGCCAATAAAAAAATTCAAAAATCGCTTTCTCTGTCTTCTCCCCCAAAAAGTGCCCTCCTAACAGATGACTACGGGCAAGAAAAATAATTTTGTTGTGTATGGCTGAGCTACCAACAATTGTGAGGTGAGACCTTTGTCCCCCTTTTCGTTAAAGGAGGCCTTTTTTTTCAATAAAATGGGGACCTACCTTGTTTCAGGTCTTCTTGTGTGGTGGCTTGTTTCCATGCTTCACGTAGCATGGGGTCTTCTCGTTGCGCTATGCGAAATCCCTGATCATGTTCCCAGACGCCCGTAGAGGCAGTTCCTGTTAAAGCGACTCTGTTCCAGCTTTGTTTCTCATTCTTTTTTTGGCTTCTGCTTTTCCTGGTCTTCCCTGGTTTGAGTTCTTGATCTGGTGACTCTGAGAAGGGGGCTCTCTCCCTTCATTCATTCCCTTCAATCCAGATATCTTTTATCAACTCATTCATATGGGGGTAATCGGTTCCCAGAACTAGGGGCTACGGTAGCTTGGGAATCAATTCTACTTTAAGTGTTACTGGTTCTATGGCTGGGTCATATTATATACAGACTTCAGTGGTGGCTAATTGTTTCTGGTGCCCGTGTACACATTGTATGTTAACAATGCCTGAGGTGGTTTGGACACCCCCTGGAATGATCTGAGGCTGCATAACACATTCAAGGCACCCAGTGTCAATCAAAGCCTTTCTACTTTCTCCATTCACAGTTACTTGTCGGTGGTATCGGTGTGGTCTTAGGGTAGAAGGGGTAGAAAAGAAGGTTCTAGTTAGACCTAGCTCAATGGGCTCCTCCTTTTGAGGACATACTCATGCAATATGGCCATAATCACCACAATGAAAACACTGTAACCTGATGGTAGGGGGGAACGGAGGAGAAGGTGTCCAGGTAATAGGGTTACTGTCTCTGTTTTCCTTACAGGGGTCTATGCGGTTTCGAGCCCGAAGCCCCCATTCCCGGATTCTAAGGAGTTTCATCCCTCCCCTTCTGGATTACCTGGGCCCTATTGTAAGCGCTCACAATCTATACAGCTCTCTCCAAAGTGAGGGTTCATGTGTTGTCTGATCCATTTCTGGATAGGTGGATATAGTGATAGCAAGTATTGTTCTAGATATACTCTTTCCCATCATTTCTTCATTGGTGAAAGTGATGGGTTTGAGCCATTGATCGGTCATGTCCTTTACTCTGTAATAGAGGCCTTTGGGGTTTCTTGTGGTCCTTCTCGGATTTGACAAAGATGAATTCTATACGTTTCTTCCTCCACATCCATCCGTTCTAGGATGCTTCTTTGATATCGTCATGGGGGTGACTCCCAGGGGATTTGCCGCTTGATAGGCTGCTTGAAGATCTCCAGAAAGGAGAGGACCCAAGAACTGCCCCAATTTATTAGGAGGCCATGCCGCAGCTCGGGCCATCCTTTCAAAATTAGCAAAACAAAAATCTGGATCCTCTAAATTCACGTATTTCTGCATTACAATAGTTGGGAGTGTGGTATGTCCTTGTAGTTGAGTCACTGTCTCTGCCAATTTGCATATTACCGATTTCTGGTTTTGCCTCTGTTCTGACAAGGTCTTATGTAGTTTTTCACGATCTTTTTCTGCCACTGCTAGAAACCTTTCCATTATTTTGCCTCGTTTCTCCTGGCTTTTGGCCATTTTCTGCATGACGGCCTCCATTTCCGACGATCCCACTTCTGACACCACTTGTCGGAGGGACAGGTGGAAACAGATTCTAGGAGGCCGTATTTGATTTTCAACTGTGGCTGGTTTATTAGGCAGTGATAAGTGAAACAATACTATGATGCAAAAACAAGAATCTTCTGGTTGAAAGGAGGGGCTTCTCTCTGTTCTCTGGCTGCTCCTCACTCAACAGTTGGTTTTCCTCAGGAGAATCCAGAAAAGAAAGAGAACATGGGCGGTAGGTGTTTGAACTTATGGTGGATTTTATTGTGCTACCCGTCACCCACAGCAGGTGAGAAAATGGGCAAAAATCAGCTTTTGCAGGTCTAGCACTGTTTGTGAGGTAAGGATGGGAAAAAGTGACCATAACAAAACGAAAAAAAGATGTAAATAGGTTTTTAGTGGGTGAAACAAGAGAGATTCTTCTCAATCTTCGAAGTGTTATCATACAGCAATAAAAAGTTCAAAAGAAAAGGAGGCACCACTCCCTCAAATAAATTCGTAACAACCCTTCGCCTATTTTCAGGGTCGCTACTAATGTCCCACCATGACTTATTCCTCATCAGCCATTCAGGCAGTACCCCTAAAGAAACAAGTTGGGGCCAAACTGCAAAGATCTGGGAGAAAATCACTTGAGCTCGACTTGCTCCTCACCCTGTGAACCATGACATCTGGTGGCATACACTGGTGCTCATCCTCCGCCCCCTCCTGACATCTTGTATGAAGGAACAACGCATGTTATTATCGTGCATGTCTTTACCACAAAAATGTAGTTGTAAAGGTATGGTTAGTAAAGAAATGCGTGGTAAAAATTAACAAAAGAACACATAATCCCTCACAGCTGAATACACAACCACGCTGCTGTTACTTACCATTTTTGGGCTTCAACATCACTTATTTATTTTCTTCTCATTGGTCATAGACTCCCCGTGCCTCCAATTTCACTTTCTCTTGGCCTGCTGTCCTGCTGTTGCTTGATGTTTTTTGCACTCCTCCCCTGACCTACGTGGTCTTGCTTCCTCCCATGGTTCTCCTTCTGCTGTCATCAGCCAGTCCAAATAGAAAACAGACCACATTACCATAACAAGAGACAATATAACTAAGATGATGTGGCTTTGCGACCAGAGAATTGGAGGGGGTACAGGAATCGACAATGCTTGATGTAATTAAAGCCGGGTGATTTTCCGGAACTGACGGTGCCGCAGAAGCTGGTTTCAACATTCTTTCAGGTAAAGTGCTGATTTGATGCTACTGCCTGTAGGAGCTACTCATGCACGGACTTAAGAAACAAACGACCTGAGCTACTTTTTTAATCCAGCAAAATTACGGGTACTGAGTGGCTTTCAGTTAAGTATTCTCCTATCCCATGTTTTTATCAAAAACACTGAGTAACAGTTGTGAGAAAGAAGAAAATTTGGAGTGGGAAAAGTCCTATTATGACCACAGGCTCTCCTCATCACAGCGTGCACACGACCATAGCTGCCAAGTTTCCCAGGTTCATGAGCAACTAGAATAGTCCAGTCTGAGATTTTTCTTACGAGTTTTGCTTGTAAGCTACATTACAATCAGCATAAAACCAGGACAACGAGTCCCACAATTCTCAGAAAACCTGGGACTAGCATGACAATTTACATACAGATCTGGGAAACTAAGCAGCTACGTGTCACCATCATGGACTGATTTACGACTATGAAATGAAATGAAAAAACAAAGGTTACAGGGACCTTATAGTTAGGCTAAAATTTCACATGTGCAAAACCAGTGAAATTCATCAATTATAGTTACCTGACCTACCTATAACTTATGCTGCTGCAATGCACTGCTTATGACCTCACATATTACATGGTAAGTGACATCACTGATGATGACATCTCAAATGACATCACTGACGACATCATCCAGTGATTAACACTCATAAGCAGTCGCAAACATATATACTAAGGTATAACAAAAGTTAAATTAGTATACTTTGTGTACTACTGAGTTGTAGTATTTCTAATAAATATTATGTGAGCGGTTGTGTGACTGGGTGTGTGAGTGGCTGTATGGGTGAATATGTGGATGTGGGACTAGCTGTATGGGTGAGTGAGTGAGTGGCTGTGTGAGTGCTTGTATTGGGAAGTGAGTGAGGTATGAGTGACTGTATGGGTTAGTGAGTGGCTATGTGAGTGGCTGTATTGGTAAGTGTAGGAGGCTGTATTGGTGAGTGTAGCAGGCTGTATTGGTGAGTATTGGAGCCTGGCTTAGTATATGGTGCTAACTTATGTAAGTGTAGCACCCTGCACTAATCCAGACAACCCTTAAGGTTATTTTAGTGATCGTTAACAACCTTAGAAAGCTCTCTAAGTGGTAGCTCTGGAGAGCAGCCTTCAGGCTTAGGGCAGAAGGAAAGTAAAGAAGCTTGTTTTAACTGTACTAATCATAAAGTGTAGGTAAAGTAAAAAGAACCACACAGTGTAGTTATACAAAAATATATTTATTATAAACACTGACTAACACATTGCAATATCTCCCATCCGTTGGTATAATCACAATACACACAATACTTTAGTAATAGAACACGTAAGTAGCACAAATGCACAGTGGTCTGCTGGGGAGACCAAATGATATACTAAGAAAGTGGAATGCGAACCACGTCCTAGGTCGAGACTGGACCCAGAAGACGTAGAAGAGCCGGGGACCCAAGGAACCACCCAATGTAAGTACCAAGTAACCCCACGAAGGCCCTGTGTAGAGTGGGAACACGACTGCATCTTCAATAAAGCTGGGTGCATAGGTGCGGCGTGAAGTCGGAAACCGCCATAGACCACAATGGAGGACTTCAGTAAAGATGCCGCTGGTGAAGAAGGTGAAAGTCTGGTGGAACCCAAAGTTGGATTCAAGATAAGAGGTATATGCAAGCAGAGGGGATGGGGTCTATGCCACTCAGAAGTGACCAGGAGGCACGGGAGACCAATGCCCACCGATGTCAGAGATGCGGGTGAGTTGACAGTGACCTTGCAGCTGTGAGTCCCAGGCAAGGTTGTGTTCACCAGCTGTGCCACGTTGGAAGTCAAGAGCCAGGTGGTCGATGTCCATCGGGGGTACCAACATGCCTTGGCGAAAAGGGTGCTGTGCAGAGACCAGAAAGGTCGAAGTGACTCACCACAAGCACGAGCGAGTAAGTCAGAGCAGGTCCTGAGCAAGGCAGTGGAGCCCACTGGAGCCAAAGACGACCCTCAAGGGGACCCACGGGCCAAAGGCAAAGGAGTGACAAGAGGACCTTGAGTAGCTCACCAAATTATGAAGGCCCATTGTGCAGAGGATGGGGTGTATTCGAAGATCTTGATTGCAAGAGATGCTTGAGGCTGGAGCTTCTTGAAGCCTTTCGTTCTCTGTTGAAGAAAGTCAACAAGCCTTGGCAACGGCAAGCCTTCACGTTGCACAGGGGTACTGCTCCAACAGTTTTGATGAGGGATACTGGCCTCAAATTTGCTTTGAAGACAGTGCAGGCCTAGAGGGAGTTGCAGAACCACCACTTGTGCTGCTGAACCTTTCAGAGTCCGTAGGAGGTCAGGAACAGCCGACCGGTCAGCTGTGTAGTGGTGCCTGCCGATGCAGGGTAGGGACTTCTTCACTTCAAGGGAGTTTCCTTCGGGTGTCTTGGATGTCCACAGGCCTGTAGAAGAACCTGTATGGAGCACAGGCACAGACAACGCAGAAGACTGTCAGGAAGACGAGACCAGTAGCATCAGGAGTCTTTCCAGTTGCAGTCTTGGTTCTCAAAGCGAAATCCAAAGTGCCCAGAGGGTCGAAAATGAAGTGGTTTCGGATCTGAATCTTGTACCATGATGAATCTAAGGAACCTCCCACAGGTAAGCCCCTAAGTACCCTAAGGAAAGAGTTGGGACAATTCAGGGTTTCCTCCCACAGGAGGGAAGGACAGTGGGTATGATATTCCCATGTCATGTATCCAGTGCCAGAGCAGGAGTAAACGGCTCCCTGAAATGGTTCCAACTGGCGTATACAAGGAGGGCACCAAATGTGCCCTTCAAAGTAGTCTATTGGTGCTGGCAAGCACCCCCACCCTGTCCCAGTACACTAAGTCCTGTCTGGGAGGTGGTCAAACCTCCTTGTAACACGAAACCTATTGTCCTGCCCTCCCTTACTTAAGCATGGCCTAGCAGCAGGAGGGTAGAATTGTGTCTCAGGCCGACAGCAGCCAGAGTTTGCTGTCAGGTTCTAGAAGGCTGGTACTCAGAGCACTGAGGACCTCTCAGAGGAGCTTTACAGTGCATGGAATCATACCTCCAACACCGTTTACGATGTTGGGGTATGAAGCCAACATTTTGATACCAAACACGATAGGCCAGTTTAGAGTTAGCCTTTGCGTAATGATGCAAAGCCACTCTATGTATCTTAATAGCTGGTGCACTTACAACCTGAGAGAATGGACTTTGTGGATTGGAGGGGTGTCCTGTTCATACAGGGGCACTTCACAGTTATAACCGAGCACCCAGCTTCAGGATTGACAAAAGCACAATTTGAGTGGTCTCCCATGTGTGGCATAATACATGATTCAGCCCATGGGGAACACCTGGTGTATCTATGCTTTGGGTACGTTAGTACCATATACTAGGGACTTATAAGGGTACATCAGTAGCCAATCTCGGGGGTACCAAAGTACTCCCCATGTCCACTTCATGGAAGAAGCACAGAGACTGAGGTCCTGATTAGCAGGATCCCAGGCACACTAGTCAGAAAAACATAATGACAAGCAAAAAGTGGGGGTGACCATGAAAGCAGATCCTACTTTCCTACAGTGAGCAACTGTGTGTGTAAGTGGTTGCATGGATAACTGTGTAGCTGTTTTAGTGGGTGTTTGGTTAACTGAGTGGGGTGTGAGTGGCTGAATTAGCTGCATGGGTGAGTGAGTAGATGCACAACTGCTTGTATGGGTGTGTGATTGGTTGTATGGTGAGTGGCTGAGAGGCAGTATTGGTGAGTGAGTACGGGTGTGAGTGGCTGTATGGGTGAAAAGGTGGGTGTGTGAGTAGCTGTGTGGGTCAGTGAGTGGCTGTGTGGGTGAGTGGCTCTATGGATGAGTGAGTGGGTGCGAGAGGAGTTGTATGGATTAGTGAGTGGGTGTGTGAGCACATGTATGGGTGTGTGAGTGAGTGTATGAGTGGTTGTGTGGTTATGTTAGTAGGTGGCTGAATGGGTCTGTGGATGGTGTCATCAATGATGTCACTGAACATGTCATGAGTGATGTAATATGTGTGGTCATAAGCAGACCATTGCAGGGACGTAACTTATAGCTAGCTCAGGTAGCTATAACTGCTGAATTTCACTGGTTTTGCAGGAGTAAAATCTGAGCCTAACTATAATGTCCCTGTAAGCTTTGTTTTTCTTTCCAGTACATTTCTAAGTTTCTTTTCAATACTATTTCCTAACTATAACGTCCCTGTACCTTGGCTTTTTTTCTGTGAATTTCTACCTTTTTAAAAATGCGATTTCCTAACTACTATGTCCCTGTAACCTTTGGATTATTAAGTGAATTTCTAAGGTGTGGCCAGAAAATTGGGGCCCTGCTTTGACACATGGAACTGTGGCATATGCATCGGCGAGTGGCTGTATGGATGATTGAGTGGGTGTGAGTTGCTGAATGAGTGAGTGAATGAGTGGGTGTGTGAGTAGGTATATGGATGAGTACATGTGTGAGTGGCTGTTTGGGTGAGTGAGTGGGAGAGTGAATGGCTATAGGGGTGAGTGAGTGCATGTGTGTGTGGCTGTATGCATCAGTGAGTTGGTGCATGAGTTGCTTTATGGGTGAGTAAAGGGGTGTGTTACTGTGTGGTAAATAAATAAATAATACCCTATTTTTGACTAGGCATATATCATAACAGATAGCTCAATAAATAAGAGTCAAGATTCGAGGTAGTAGGAGTTTTGCAGGTTTATTACAGCATAAGGACAGGGACAGGACGACCTGCATAGGAACAGGATGACAGGGCCCGGCAGGGAAAAAGGGGCCCAGCAGCTGCCGGGGCTGGGTCTGGGATGAGCGCGCTAACGTTTAATAACAATACATGAACTTATATACATAACGCAAACACATAGCATTACATTGCAGTAGGCGTAACAGTGGGTGGAGCAGAAGGCGTGACGCGTAGCAGTCGCGAAAATAAGAGTAAAAGTAGGTGTAACTGGGCGTATACATAGACATGTGGTGCAAACGTAACAGAATATGTCATGAATGGGGCGGAAACATAGGAGGGGGCTACCTAAGGAGCCGGGACCTCTAACCTGGTGGTGCGCGCAAACTGGCAATGACGTATTACTAGGAGAAGCTGGGGCTATGAACTCTGTGCTAGGAGCAGAGACTAAAGTCTGGAGGGTCGGAGCGACATGTACCTAAACCCTATCTAGTATCTGATGTTTAGGGAACATGTTGATATAAACTAGAAGTCAAGAGGGGAAAGGCTAACTTGATTCTAAGACTGGACCATGCATTATTCTACATGTAGTGCGTGATGAAGAATATTAAATGATCATTAAATACAGTATTTCCCTAACGTGGAGACGAGAAGGCTAGACAATGACGGAAACTATTGATGCAGTTCAGTAGCTTAGGAATGCAGGAGAAGGAGGACTGAACTGATAACTGGAACTATAACATACTTTTGGCAGACTCAGAGGCAGAGCCAAGCTGCACCGGGCACTGCGAGGCAGGAAGTAAGTGAAGGGTCGAGGATACAGGTGGGGGCTGTATCGCTCCTCAGCGAGGACTTCAGGAGACAGGAGCTGAATCTAGTGTCCAGGCCCTTTTGAGGCCTAGAAACGGGGACTTTATAATGGAATAACGTGCACACTGAGAAACGTGGCAACGTAGCTTTACATAGGCCTGATATCCGTAGTATTCACGAGGACTGGAAACTGGCATACTAGAGGTGGACACAACTGTAATTGCGTCATTAATCAGACATGGGGAATAACATATGCATATTTAATCATGCACACATAACATGTGATGGATGACACGTAGGGACACAGAACATGACAAAATTTACTTTTCCACATTCCCTCCTTGTCACTACGTTTCCATCAGGAAACATCAATATTCATGATACCATCTATCATTTCATACAGTATCATTTGCTCATCTCGAATTATCTTGGAACGGGATTTAGAACGGGGCTTGGGACTAGGAATACAAGAGGTAGCACACATGCCGCAAATCGCAGGGCCACATTGTATACAGAGGCAGCAGCTGAATATGATCGCTACTGCAATACCTAGGAAGGACAGGACTTTCCATCCCCATGCGGAAATTATATTCCAGAACCAACCGGACCATGTCCAGGTGCCTGGATTCTGGTGTAACAGATGGGCAATTTTATGGAGTCTGGTTATAGCTGAATAAACAGACGGCGCGTTATTTGGAATGAAAATGCAGCAACTAGATCCGATGACTCTACAGGCCCCGCCCCTATCGGCCAGTATGACGTCAAGGACGAGACGATTCTGTAAAACGACAATTCTCATAAAGGATTGCTCTTCAGTTAAGTTACCTAGAGCGGAGGCAGTCTCATCTACTACAGCTTCAAGGGTTCTTGTTAATCTACGAATTAGCTTACTGTTTACAACTGTACCTAAATAAGGGAACACACCTTTATCAATATCAATGAATTGTTCAGCGGCGGTTTCAGTATAGTCGACAATCGGGAGATTTCTCTTGTGTCTAGTATGTACTAGGAAGGAATTCCTATGGTAGTCAGGTGGGGCTAGAAAAACAGGTGGCAGTAGGAAGGCAATGTAACAGGTTCCCTCCCAATCGAGGGGCAGACGAACATATGCGGTTTGACCACAAACAAAATATGAATGACGTGAAGCTTTGAAAATAGATTTCCCACTGTCACTATACTTGATAATAGTAGTACATTCACTATGTCCTACGTGTACGGAACCATAATTACGGACACATAATTCGCCTTTGACTGGTAGTACTGAAATAGCGGGTAAGTCTGGAGTAGTATCAGACTGAACATTCAGGACCATGAAATTCGACGAATAATTACCTAAATTATACACTTCATTTTCTAGATCTAAACCTGTTCGGTGAGGAAGACCTTGCCTGTCTGGGAAACATGTACTGTTAAGAAAAGACATATCTGTTAAGGATGACGTTAACGTGGACCATGCTCCACACGAACCATTATGTGAGAATGGATAAGGAAAAAGTGGCAGAACTCCCTTCGGTGTCTGGAAAGGGGGGAGTCGACCACATACCCAACAATTAGTGGCATTGCTGGTCTGGTGTGAGTAATGTAACATACGGATAAATGAATTATTACGCATAGCGAGGCGGTATGAATATTCGTGAGGAGGCAGATCACTAAACGTGTGCTCTGCTGTAGCATTAGCAGACTTATTTACATGAGGAACTGGGAAATACAGGTAAAATGCATAACTGGTGCAGGAAATCATAATACTGATGAATAATATGAAACTTAGAAAAACGATACATTTGATCGAGTTCTTACTGACTCTCTCACTATGGGGGTCTATTTTACACATGTCAGAAACAGTCTAACCGTTTCACCTAGGGGAGGACTTATACAATCAAACTGACTGACTTATTTTACTAGACCGGAGTTTATGCTTATACTCCTGCTGCGGAGTTTTCTCTACCAGGGGAGGGGTTGTATCAATGTCTTTTGCGGGACAGTCCTTGAAAGCAATATTTTGGCAGTCCTTCGAATCCTGGGAAATGTTTTTAAAGACGGGTTTCAGTCCTTTAAAAAGTTTAACGTGAGAAAGGTGTATCCATCCTTTTCGGCCTTCCAACTTCACGGCTGTACGGGTGGTGAGGAGGACCTGACGGGGCTCCTTCCAACGTGGCTCCAGCGGACTTGATCTGTCAAAATTCCGGACCATCACCATAGAACCTGGAACGATCTCATGCGGTGCCACCTCGGTATTGTCTGGAAATGCGGCAGCAACCTGTGAACGACATGAGTTGAGGGCAGACATCAAGGAAGCTAGGTAATCTGTCAGCATATTACATGAAACATCGGTAATACTTCGGGGTCTAGGAGTACCCCACATGTTAGGGGGGCGGCCGAATACGACCTCATACGGGGACAGACCTGATCTGGAATGTGCGACCATGCGCATATAAAATAAAGCGACTGGCAGAGCTACTAGCCAGTCCACACCTTTTTCTTTACAGACTTTTGCAATACGGATTTTCAGGGTCTGATTATGTCTCTCGACTAGACCGGCTGCTTCAGGATGGCGTACACAATGAAACTTCCACTGGTACCCTAACAACAGGGAAACGTGCTTCATCAGCTCAGATGAGAATGGCTGACCGTTATCAGAATATACGACTCTAGGGAGTCCATATCGAGGGAAAAACTCACGAACCAACTGCTTAGCAGTGGTCGCGGCTGTGTAATCGGGGACTGGATATGCTTCTGTCCATCTGGACAAAGCGCATACAACTACAAGGACATACTTGAAACCTCGACATCGCTCCATCTGAATATAATCCATCTGGAGGACTTCAAAAGGGTGGTCAGGGGGCTGGAAACCACCTTGTTCCACCGGGACACTTTTACCTGGATTAAACTGACAACATATCATACAGGTACGGACTTTCTGCTTGGCTGCAGCTCGTAAATGCTTGTTGAACCAAATGTTCTGGATACTGTCTAACATAGCTTTTTCTCCTAAATGTGCTGGACTATGTGCGGTATTAATAATGACTTGAACCATAGAGTCGGGGAGAAACCATGTGGCTCTACCCTTCGTTAACCATCCTTGATCTGTCTGGACCCCTCCTTGTTCGGACCATTTCTTGATTTCATCGGGAGTAGCATGTAACTGGATATCTATGACATCTTGTGTAGGGTCCTTAACTGTCATGCATGTAGTCGGATCTGGAGTATGTGTCATGTTAACTGGAATGTCTAGAGTCTGTGCTGTAAGCTTGGCTGTGCGATCTGCTAGATCGTTACCTTGGGAAATAATGTCAGTAACTTTCGTATGTGCTTTACATTTCATGATAGCGATAGATGTCGGTAAGTGTATGGCATCTAACAGAGCTTGAATAAGGAGACCATGCTGAATCTTGGTTCCATGAGAAGTCATAAAACCTCTCTCCTGCCAGAGCACTCCGAAGTCGTGTACAACTCCGAATGCATAACGTGAATCTGTGTAAACATTAACTTTCAGGTTCTTGGCGTGTATGCAGGCTTGTGTCAGAGCGACTAGCTCTGCTGCTTGAGCGGACAGAGTATCAATACGGTGTGTTTTAATAACTTCGGTGTCAGTAGTCACTGCATACGCGGCGACTAGTTCTCCTGTACTAGTTCTCATACATGAACCATCCACATAAAGTGTCAGGTCAGGATCTGGTAACGGAATGTCTGTCAGGTCTTGTCTTGGCTTTGTCGTAATGTTGACTACTTCCACACAGTCATGTGGGTCAGGATTTGAACTAACTGATGGTAACAGTGTAGCAGGATTCAGGACGTTGCAGCGTCTAATATCTATGTGTGGCTGGAACAGTGTCAATTCATAACCTGTTAAACGTGCAATTGTCAAGTGCTGAGTTTGTGTTCGGTTTAAAAGAACTTCTACTGAATGTGGGACTTGTACTGTCAAGGTATGTCCTAAAACTATGGAATCACTTTGTCTAATAGCTAGTGCTGTGGCTGCAACTGACTTGAGGCACGCAGGCAACGCCTGGGCGACTGGATCTAGTGTGCTCGAAAAATAAGCACAGGGCTTGTATTGTCCTGCTTGATCTTGTGTAAGAACAGATAATGCTGTACCTTCGCGTTCAGTAACGAAAAGTGTAAAAGGCTTACTGTAGTTCAGTGTAGCTAGAACTGGAGCTTGGCATAAAGCTTTCTTTAACTCGTTGAAACTAAGTGTATGTTCAGATGTCCAAGGGAGAACAGTCGATACGGCTGCCTCCTGTGTCGTTAACTGTATCAGTGGCTTGGCTAGAAATGCATACTGGGGAATCCATTGTCTACAATAAGAAGTAAGGCCGATAAAGGCACGTACCTCCTTCTGGGTTCTGGGCTGGGGAAGACTCGCTATTAACTGGATACGGTCTGGTGTCAACTGCCTACCCCTCTTGGACAGCAAGTGTCCTAAGTATACCACTTGCTGGACACAGAATTGAAGCTTCGAAGGTGACACCTTGTGCCCCATCTCGGCAAGGAAATACAAAACCGTGAGTGACGCTCGCTCGCAGTCACGTTCAGAACGGGCTGTGATCAGTAGATCATCAACATACTGGAGCAGGGCAGTGTCAGTTGGCATGTGAATATTGTCTAGTTGTCTCTTAAGTGCTTGACTGTAAATACTAGGACTTTCTGTGAAACCTTGAGGAGCGCGTGTAAACATATAGCTCCTTCCATTTAAACAGAATCCGAAAAGAAACTGGCTGTCTGGATGAATTGGAACACTAAAAAATGCATTCTTGAGGTCGATTACTGCGAAGAACGTGGCTTCAGAATCAATGGCTGTCAATAGAGAAGAGATGTCTGGGACAACTGGGTACTGCGGAATAATACATTTATTAAGCTCTCGTAAATCAATCACTAATCGATATACTGGGGGTGCATTTGGATCAGTACGTTTCATGACTGGAATGATCGGAGAGTTACATACATTGGAGTCAGTTTCTACAACTACTCCTTGAGCGATGAGCTCGTCAATAATTTTGGATAAGGCTGCTACAGCCTCGGGTGGCAATCTGTACTGTCTGATACGTGGTAACACTACACCTGGTTTGAGAGTCACACGATAGGGTGTGATTTGCATGTAACCTACATCGGTTGGACCTTGCGCCCATAAATGCTGCGGAACATTAGACAGTCTGGAATCAAAATCTCGTAATACATAGTGACCCTTAAAGTCACGTAGGAACAATCGTATTCCCTCTGGGGAACAGCATATGACTGCACCTAGTTCTTTCAGTGTCTTAATGCCTAATAGATTTTCTGGACATGACTTAGTAAGTAACAGATCAGTAGTGCGGGACAATGGACCTACTTCTAGAGTAACTGGCTTGGAAATCTCGTTAACGATAGGCTTTCCTGAAAATCCAAGGGAAACATTTCTTGAGCCTGAGAGCGGAGCCCCTGGAACTTCGGCGTGACTAATTGTGGTCCTACTTGCCCCTGTATCAATCAAAAACTTTCGGTCTTTCCCTAATACTTGACTGTGAACATAGGGACCTTCTTGATCTACAGGTATCTCGATGAGAGGCAAGCCTACCTCCCTCTCTAGGCTGTTTCATGAATATGACTGGTACTCTGGATACTCAGACTGTGCATACTGGTACATCTGCGATGTAACGTGCTGTGTTGCAGCGATAGGCTGCGGAGCTGGAACTGTCTGTTGTGCATTCTATGGCTGAGAAGTCTGTGAAACTTGCTCTTGTCTAGGCGGACGTGGTCTTTCTTTAGTCTTACCAGTAGCTATGTTGTGTTTCAGGACTGCACACTCATTTATAAAATGACCTGGTTGTTTACAATAATTGCAGTTCCCTTTAACGGGTGCTGCAGGATGACTGGCTTGATTCGGACCCCTCTTCTGACTGTCTTGAGGAACAGATTTAACTGGGTGGACTTCTCGTAACGGATTCTGTCTGTCTATGTAGAATGATTTACTTCCTGGGGGTGAGACATGAACAAAATGCGGGTTCAAGAATGTTCTATATTTGTGACGCTGTTCTAGAATGACACTAATTAAATCGGTACCTAGACCTCTCCATCTGTACTGGAGTAATTCGTTCAGGATATCATGTAACGGACCTGGATCAGAGTGTTGACCCTCATACAGAGTAATGAGGTGTTGGATCATATACATACCCACCAGTCGCTGCTCGGCTGGGGGCAATTTCAGAAACATTTGTGCCACTATTTCGTCTGGAAAAGTGGTAGAATCAGTAATCCATCGGACTGCTGATCGGACTAGTTCTTGTTCATGCATAGTACTTAACTCACTGTAACCGATTCGTGATTTCAGAATGTGATCGGTAGCTTGGAATACTTGTTCTAGAGAACCTTGTTCTGGTGCTGGATGATGGAAAATAGACTTGTGTTCTAGACGTAAATGGCGATCTGGAAATCTAGGTTTTCCTACATACGCTATTCTGGCAGTATTCTCGTCGTCTTCCTCTTCAGGATCAGAGGTACTTTCTTTCTCGCTTACTTGTGCTGCTTTACGCTGTTCGTGTATCTTTATTATCTCTCTACGGATTTTCTTGTACATACTTTCCATGGCACCAATAGTATTGTGCTTTCCTTCGGCTATATTATCACTCCACTTTGTCAGGATTTTCATTTCGGCTGGATCTTTAGACGGGTAATCTTGTTCTCTTATTAGACAATTAATTAAGAACTTTAATATCATACGCTGAATCTCGGCTTTCCTTTGAGACATGGCATCACTAATACTTTCTGGATCATCCCCTGTACGGATGAAACGATATATTCTGTCTAGATCTTCTTTCATATTCGGCAGGGTGACTAGATACTCGGTCACCCTCCTTATGCGTACGGAATATAAAACCATATTAAATTCGCCTGGAACTGGGTCATAGACACATTCGCCCAGGCCTTGCCTGATTTCTGTAACAGACTTATTACTTTTAGGAGTACGCTGTGATGCTTGAGCATGTAATTCGAGTGCTGATAAACGCTTGTGTGGCGGCGGGGTTTGAGGAAGACCTCCCCCTGCGGCCCCTAAACTAGAATCATCAACTGATGCTTTCCGACCTGGCAGGGTCGGTAATTGTAACGTGGGCTGGACTTGTATGGCGGGCTGACCCGGGGGGGCTGTTAAGGGCACCCCGGTGTCTGGAGGAGCAGGAATTACCTGATTTACAGGGACTGGCGGAGCGTGAACAGGATTTGCATATTCAGGGACTGTGTCGTCCAGATAGGACGAAATAAAAATATCAGCTGCGGTCGGTTTGTGACGTAGCTTGGTCGGAACTAATGGTGGCGGGAAATTACTGGATGCCTCTGGGGTCGCTTTTGGCAAGCCTTCGGCAAGAAGAGGATACATACCCTTAATGAGGGCATGCCTCTGTCTGTCTGACTGTTCGGCTTTGACTCGTTCACCTATCTCGATTAATTCTCTTTCTTGGGCTCGTTCTTGGGATTCTCTACTTAACTCTGACTTTCTGATTTCTTTTTCGGTTCTTTTATGAGCTTCTTTGCGCCATAACTCGATGGCATCTTTCTGTGACTGTCTGGCTTTCTTTTTCCATAATTCTTCTTCTACTCGCATGATGCATTCGGGATCCCATGTACCCGATACGGGCCATCTATACTTTTCTTCTAACTGTTTGGTATAATCTACCCATAAATCTAGATATAATATGGCGCTTATGCCATGTTTCTGATACATAAAGTGACCTGGACTGTCCCTAGGCGGGACAGGAACTGCTTCTTCTAACAGACCCTTTCTAGTTTTTAACTGACGTAATCTCGAAAAGAGAGACATTGTAAACTTGAATCGGAACACAATACAATAGACGAGGAACAATAACAATTGGGAGAACAATTCAGGCATACCACGACATTGGAAATACATTGAACAACATCAGAACATAACAGTTCGAACAGAATATTACCTGGAATACTAAGAACAGAAACAGAACAGAATTTCTCGAGAACGGAACAGACTAGAGTTACTGGATGCACTGCTGAAACAGTACGGAACATACCGGTCCCATAAAGGGACGCATCAAGACCCGTATCCACCTAGGTGAACACTTCGTTAGTGGGCCTGGGTACCACCAACCCACGGACCAGGAGTCAATTTAGACTGACCCTGTCTAGATACTACCCCAGTAATGGTACTCACCGGGCAGCAAGAACGGAAGGCCTCGGACTGGACTGGACTGGACGGACGACGAACTTCGGACTTCAGTTACGGGTGGGCCTCCGGATACCTCGGACCTTGGACTCTTGGCTTGGGCTCTGGTCGGGACTCGCCGCGTTCCTCCACCGTCTCGTTTGGATGCTGGACCGCCTCCTCCGTCTCCTCCGTGGGCCTGAGGGATACTTGAAGCAGAAATATCTGCACGTGGCCGGTATGGTTCCGTCACGGCTGCAGAGGGTCAGGGGGTCGGCGTGGCTTCACCGACGCGTGGGGAAAGGGCAAGTCCCTATTCGGGCGCCATTTATGTGGTAAATAAATAAATAATACCCTATTTTTGACTAGGCATATATCATAACAGATAGCTCAATAAATAAGAGTCAAGATTCGAGGTAGTAGGAGTTTTGCAGGTTTATTACAGCATAAGGACAGGGACAGGACGACCTGCATAGGAACAGGATGACAGGGCCCGGCAGGGAAAAAGGGGCCCAGCAGCTGCCGGGGCTGGGTCTGGGATGAGCGCGCTAACGTTTAATAACAATACATGAACTTATATACATAACGCAAACACATAGCATTACATTGCAGTAGGCGTAACAGTGGGTGGAGCAGAAGGCGTGACGCGTAGCAGTCGCGAAAATAAGAGTAAAAGTAGGTGTAACTGGGCGTATACATAGACATGTGGTGCAAACGTAACAGAATATGTCATGAATGGGGCGGAAACATAGGAGGGGGCTACCTAAGGAGCCGGGACCTCTAACCTGGTGGTGCGCGCAAACTGGCAATGACGTATTACTAGGAGAAGCTGGGGCTATGAACTCTGTGCTAGGAGCAGAGACTAAAGTCTGGAGGGTCGGAGCGACATGTACCTAAACCCTATCTAGTATCTGATGTTTAGGGAACATGTTGATATAAACTAGAAGTCAAGAGGGGAAAGGCTAACTTGATTCTAAGACTGGACCATGCATTATTCTACATGTAGTGCGTGATGAAGAATATTAAATGATCATTAAATACAGTATTTCCCTAACGTGGAGACGAGAAGGCTAGACAATGACGGAAACTATTGATGCAGTTCAGTAGCTTAGGAATGCAGGAGAAGGAGGACTGAACTGATAACTGGAACTATAACATACTTTTGGCAGACTCAGAGGCAGAGCCAAGCTGCACCGGGCACTGCGAGGCAGGAAGTAAGTGAAGGGTCGAGGATACAGGTGGGGGCTGTATCGCTCCTCAGCGAGGACTTCAGGAGACAGGAGCTGAATCTAGTGTCCAGGCCCTTTTGAGGCCTAGAAACGGGGACTTTATAATGGAATAACGTGCACACTGAGAAACGTGGCAACGTAGCTTTACATAGGCCTGATATCCGTAGTATTCACGAGGACTGGAAACTGGCATACTAGAGGTGGACACAACTGTAATTGCGTCATTAATCAGACATGGGGAATAACATATGCATATTTAATCATGCACACATAACATGTGATGGATGACACGTAGGGACACAGAACATGACAAAATTTACTTTTCCACAACTGTCTGTATGGATGCATGAGTGGTGCATGGGTGAGTGCATGGGTGAGTGAATGGGTGCATTAGTCCCTGAATGGGAAAGTGAATGGGTGTGTGAATGGTGTATTGATGAGAGAGTGTGTGTATGAGTGGCTCTATGAGTGAGTGAGTAGGTGTGTGACCAGCTGTATGCGTAAATAGATGAGTATGTGACTAGCTGTATGGATGTGAGTGACTGCATGAGTGCTGTATGGGTGTGTGTGAGTATCCACAGAGAACGCACGAGATTTTTCACAACTGCCAGTGCAGCCAAAGAATTTTTGGGGTCATGGTAATTTGTGAGAGCTATAAATATTGAATGTCAATAGAATGTAGATAGCAAAGAGTCAGAAGTATCTGTATATTGCTTTCTGTTTCTTAGTTTTGGGTCATCACCGGGGAGCAGTGGGACTGAGCATGGTGTAGACTTGATGGATGATACCCCGAGGGGGACGACAGGGGGATGGGGGCAAGCTCGCATCACAGGACCAGAAGTCCTAAAGCCTCTACAAAGGGAGAAGGGAAGGGAGGGGGAGGTGGGGTGGAGAGGGTGGGGTAGGGGGGGTTAGGGGGGCACTTGGAGGTGTTTGCGGGGTTAAAACATGGGAAAAAAGAGCTCACAGCCATTTACATGGGGAATATATGAAGGAAAGACAAAATAAAAAGAATGTGTTAGCATCCTCATTATTAGTTTTGATTGTTTTTGGATGGGTGGTAAAGAGATGGGGGAGAGGCCATGGATTTGTACAATGGCAATGGCGAGTAAAGGGGTAAGAATTTGTTCGATGAATGTGTCTGGGCTGAACAACAACACAAAAAGACAAAAGGTAGCTGCAGAACTGAGATGTATTCGGCCAGATATATTGTGCATACAAGAAACGCACATTCCCTGGTCAAAAAGGGGAATGCTAAAGGATTTAGGTTTTACGTTAGTGGCCGCGTCTGGCCAGTCCAGTATGATAAGGAGAGTAGCTATCCTTGTTAAACATAATTATGCAAATATTGGTCGGAAACTAGTGGATAAAAATGGACCATGGGCTATTGTAGAGTGCAGGGTTGAAGGAAGACAGTTAACGCTATGTACACTTTACAGAGCTAATCTGGACGAACCTGCTGCCCTGAATGAAATAAATTTAGAATTGGCTAATTTTTCACAACCAATAGTGTTTTGTGGGGATGTGAATATAAATTTATTGAATAATGCAATACAGGATGGTTTTGGAAACTATAAAGGCCGGAAACCAAGAGTATTTAAAGCTCTTGGTAACTTATTAAAAGATCAAGGCTTACTGGATGTATGGGGACGACTTAAGGGGGAAGAAAATGGGTTTACATTTTACTCACACCCACATAAGAAGCTGGTCAGACTGGATTATTTGTTTGCACCAGAGAATATACTGGAAGGGGCAATAATTAAAATCTATCCCAGGATTACATCTGATCACTCTCCTATTGTGCTGGAAATACAGGGAAGTGGGAAGAACATAAAACGTTCCAATTTTTTTTGTATGACCGAAAGTTGGGTCTGAATAAGAAATTTAAAGAGCATATGGATAGCTGGATTCAGTCCTTTTTTAGCTACAATAAAGGGACTGCTAATGTCTGTACAGTTTGGGACACATTTAAAGCGGGATTCCGGGGTGAATGTATTAGTTTTTCAATTTGGCAGCAAAAGACACTCAAAAAAGAGTTTGACTCACTATATGATCAGTTAGCACAGGCTGAGACTTTATTAACGAGGGAAGTAGTTAACGGCAGGAAGGAGCTATGGGAGGCTGAGAACAAGGTGGCAAAGGCCAGAGCTAACATTCTTGGATTTTGGAGCACGGAGATCGCAAGAAAATTTGTAACATCTAAAATGCAAAGTTATGAGTTTGGGGAAAAAATTGGGAGAAGGCTTGCAGTCAGATTGCGGATGAAGGAGTCAGCTAGGAATATTCAGGCAATGAGGGATAGCCAGGGGGTACCTCATTCGGAGCCACAGCAGATTCTTAATATATTCCAGAAGTTCTATTCTGAATTATACACTCAGGAAGGTGGGTCTGCTGTGGCTACCGAATGGAGTGACAAGATGGAAGCAGGCTTGAAGGCTTTAGAGCCCATGATTGCTGATCAACTCGACCTTCCCATAACGATGCTTGAGCTAGAAATGGCAGTAAAGAGTCTGGCAATCGGCAAGTCCTGACAGAATCCCTGCGGAAGTTTATAAACAGTTTTTCAATAACATTAAAGATGAATTACTGGTTGTAATGCAGACGGCATGGCAGAGAAGTCCTCCAAGTACATGGTCGGAAGCGACCATTGTGGTATTCTGTAAGAAAGGCAAAGCCCCGGACTTGGTGGGATCTTATCGGCCTATATCTTTATTAAATGCCGATAATAAAATGTACTCAAGGATTTTAGCCAACTGCTTGTCTGAAGTTATAACATCTTTAGTTTCTCAACAACAGCATGGTTTCATACCTAAAAGAAGCACGGTAGACCTTATCAATAAAGTCATCACGCTATTTGACATCGCGGCTGTGAATAATAAGGAATTCGCACTTTTTCTGCTTGACGCAGAAAAAGCGTTCGATCGGGTGCATTGGGGTTATTTGTGGAGGCTCATGGCTAAAATGGGAATTGGTCAGAAATTTATTATTTCAGTTAAATCCCTTTATTCCACACCAAAGGCCAGGATATCAGCCATGGGACTACTTTCAGATTCTTTAAATATTACTAGAGGGACTCGCCAAGGATGTCCTTGCTCTCCGTTATTGTTTGCTTTGTACATTAACCCCTTTATAGAACAACTTAATCAAAATGTACTTATCCCCCCTTTCCTTGTTTTTGAACATGTCTTTTCTGTATTCGCGTATGTGGATGACATCGCTGTGGTAACAGTTAATCCGGGAACTGCCATTATAGAGATTGAGAGGCTTGCAAAGGAGTTTGGGATTGTAACAGGGTACAAACTCAATGAATCAAAGACTCAGATCCTTTGCTCTGAAGCTTTAACATGGGAAGATGAAAGAGTTGTTAAAGAAATTATCTATCTGGGGATTTTGATTAAAGCCAATATGAATGAACTGGTTGATTCCAATTGGAATGATGTGTATGCTAAAATTAAGCTGTCTCTTGAGAGGTGGGAACGATTATATTTCACTATCATTGGGCGCACCAATATTATAAAAACGAATATCCTGCCTAAAGTTTTATATTTGTACAGGTCAATCCCTTTGGAATTCCCTAAACACAGGATACAGGCTCTCCAATCCCTATGTGGAAAATGTATTTGGAGCCCTGGAAAGCCAAGGCGGGCTATGAAGCATATGATGCTATCTACAGAGAGGGGGGGGGGGTTAGGGGGTCCCAGATTTTTTTCTTTATTATGCAGTTTGTTTCTTATTGAAAATGAGGATATTGATAACAGGGGGAGCATCTGAGTATATGTTTAATTACCCATCAATTTTAGAAATTCTATTAGGACCCTGCGTAAAGCAGAGCCTATTTATTGAAATTGATGGCAGCTACTACAAGCGTACTCGCTTTAAGGTGTTAATGGGAGCTTATAAGATTTGAAGATGGCTAGTTAGAACAATGGCTATTGGGAAGTTTTCGGATTATACACCTTTTAAAGCATTTAGGATATTGCCTATGATATTCTCGGATGGAATGTCACAAAAGTGGCAGAAAAAGGGGGTGAGGCGGCTGGGTTATATTTGTCTGGAAGATGGTACGTGTAGATCCTCTGACGAGCTAAGAGAACAGTTTTCTCTCCCCAGAGCTTATTTTTTCAAATTTCTGCAAATACGGGATTTTATTTTAAGACAGAAGTTAGTCCTGCAAAGTAATCAAGTCATAGAAGGGATTAACAAGCAGGTGAAAATAGGTTCCTTGTATCGAATATTACTAGGGGGGAAAATAGATGATCTTGAGAAAGTGAGGGCAAAGTGGGTCAATAATTTAGGAGATTCAGAAATACTGGTGGAAGATCTTCTTCTACTGCCAAAAGAGGCATTAATGTAGGCTAATTTAAAAGCCCAATTTTTTAAAACAGTGTTTGACCTATATTATACTCTTGAACGCATGGCTAAATGGGGCGACGGATTCAATGGCAAATGCTTTCGATGCAAAGCTGACCATGGAGATAGTACTCATATTTTTTTCTCCTGCCCTAGGTTATATTGCTTTATAGGAGGAATCGAAAAATTAATCTCTTTAGTTCTTAATATTCCCGTAACTATTACCCCCGCTATGTTGCTCCTGGGGAAAATTCCAATAGATAGCCCCTTGCAGAGGCTTTATCCTTATCGCCACTTTATATTTTTTTCTATGACTGTGGCACGATTATGTATTGCTACTAAGTGGCTTCAGGAAAAGCTGCCTCTCTATCAACAATGGCAGTCAAGAATGTATAATTTATATAAATTGGAGTGGGGGCTTTTCTCAATCAGTGGATCAAGGAGGAAAAAGAAAATGGGTATGAAAATCTGGGGAGCCTTTTCAGCTTATTATGAAGATTGAGAATGTATACAAATATGAATTGTATTTGTTAATAATGGATTTACATTGACTATTATTTGTTACTTCTACTTGACATATGCACAGTAATGATCACCCTCGCTTTTGTTGAATTTTGTTTTATTGTATATACTGCCTATATAATGTTTTGGCTCTCACGCTTACGTTGTACTCATGTATTGCTGTGAACTTATAAATAAATTAAAAAAAATAAAAAAAAGAGTGGGTGTGTGAGTAGGTATATGGATGAGTACATGTGTGAGTGGCTGTTTGAGTGAGTGGGAGAGTGAATGGCTATAGGGGTGAGTGAGTGCATGTGTGTGTGGCTGTATGCATCAGTGAGTTGGTGCATGAGTTGCTTTATGGGTGAGTAAAAGGGTGTGTTACTGTCTGTATGGATGCATGAGCGAGCGCATGGGTGCATTAGTGCCTGAATGGGAAAGTGAATGGGTGTGTGAGTAGTGTATTGATGAGAGAGTGTGTGCATGAGTGGCTCTATGAGTGAGTGAGTAGGTGTGTGACCAGCTGTATGCGTAAATAGATGAGTATGTGACTAGCTGTATGGATAAGTGAGTGACTGCATGAGTGCTGTATGGGTGTGTGTGAGTACATGTTTGGTGAGTGAGTGGCTGTGTCTGCATGGGTGTGTGAGTGACTATATTGGTGAATAAGTGGGTGTGTTAGGGGCTGTATGACTAAGTGGGTTTGTGAGCAGTTGTAAAAGTGAGTGACGTATGTGAGTGGCTGTATGGTAAAGAGAATGGGTGCATAAGTGGCTGTATGGATGAGTTGCTGTATGAGGGAGTATCTGTACAGTTAAGCAAAAGGTTGAAAGAGGGGCTGTGTGAGTGAGTCGGCGCATGAGCGGTGTAGAGGTAAATGAGCTAGGTGCATCTGTAGTGTATGAGTGAGTTAGTGGCTGCATGAGTGCCTGTATGGGTGAGTGAAGAGGTATGTATGTGGTGTATTGATGAGTGAGTGGATGCGTTACTGTCTGTATGGGTGAGTTAGTGCGTGCATTAGTGGGTATATGATTGAGTGGGTAGCTGTGTCAGTGGCTCAATGATTGAGTGAGTTGCTGTGTCAGTGGCTCTATGGATGAATGATTGTGTGTGTAAGTAGCTGCATGGGTGAGTTAGTGGGATTATTAGTGACTATATGTGATAACATGAATGTGAGTGTATTTACTAGTGTGTGACTATATGAGAGACTGAGTCTGTGTGCCACTATGGATGACTCACTGGATGTGTTAGTAGCTGTATAGGTGAGGGCCTGTCTCAGTGACTGTATGGGTAAGCGATTGGGTGTCTAGCTGTATGGGTGGGACAGTGCTTACATGGGAGAGTGAGTGGATGTGTTAGTGATTGTATGGGTGAATGAGTGGCTGTATGGGCGATTGAGTGGGTGTGTTTGTAGATGTATAGGTAAGAAATTGGGTGTGTCAGTGGTTACATGGGAGAGTGACTGGGTGTGTTAATGATTGTATGGATGACGTAGTGGGTATATGAGTAGATATAGGGGTGAGTTTAAGTATTAGTAGCTATGTGGGTGTAACAGTGTCTGTGTCAAAGTCTGTATGAGTATGTAAGTTGGTATGAGAGGGTCAGTATTTTTTTTTAGTTGTGTGAGATCTGCAAACCCATTGTAGATTTACAAGATGGGCCGCAATGAGCCATGTGATGGGTCATCAGAACTCGTGATTGCCAAAAATCCCTTTTCGTATTTTCAACCCCAATACACTTGATTGGCATTCATTTCTAACTAACACAAGGGATTGGGAAAGCTCTCACCTGAACCCTTCCTTAATATTCAACCATCTTTTCAGCCCCGGGGATCGTTTTCCAAGATATCGGCTGCAACTTCCTATGAAGGTGTGACTAGCCAATGAAAACCCTGCTGTGGCGTGTGGAACGCCAGATTCACTGCGGGTGGATCCGCGATGGGTCCAAGCCCCACCAGATACGCAAATTTGGATTTCAGTTAATATGTCTAAAACTACTGAAAGGATTTACACCACATGACAAAAAGTATACTTTCTGGACCAACATGAACAATAGTTACTAAACTGTGATCTGTGGTTCTCCAGTATTGGTGTCTTTCACAGATTCACATGCCTGAATCATTCAGAGTGGGAGTCCCACGGTACATAAAAAAGCAATAATTTGCCTATAATAAACCAAAACACTTGGTAATAACCAACCAGGAAGTAAAGTAGCCCTAAGCTACAGTGAAACAACTTCCACACTCATGACTATCCTAGTCATTTTGTATAGACCAAACCACAGCACCCACCAGAATGTTCTCCTCAAAGGCTCAGGCTCTCAGATTTTCTCGCACAGGAGTGAAACCAACATTATCGCCTGAGGAGCCTCTGAGGGGAGGTGGGCGGGTGCATGTAAATCTATGAAAGACACCAATACTGGAGAACCACAGATTACAGGTAAGTAACTATTATTCTTCTCCAGTATTGGGGTGTCTTTCATAGATTCACATGCCTGAATCACAGTAGATAGCAGTACACACCATCCTGCTCATAGACGCTCCTGATATCATAAGGCATACACATGCTTTGCCAACAACAATGACATGTAAAATAACCGTCTAAAAGAGCATAGAGGAGGAGGGAGAACAGAGGCTCACCTTATTTAAAAAGATTGCGAAGCACTGCTCGTCCCACTGAAGTATCTGCATCACTGGAAGCATCTAAGCAGTAGTGCCTGGTGAAGGTATGCTTGCTGGAGCAGGTTGCTGCTTTGCAGATATGATGAAGAGGCACTCCAGCAAAAAGTGCTCTCGAGGAGGAGACCGCTCTCGTAATATGCGCCCTTGGCAATGATTGCAGTGGCCTTCCTGCTTGCTGATGGCATAGACTGATAGCTGAGGACACCCAGCGGGCTATAGTCTGTTTAGATACAGCGTATCCTTGACGTATCTTTCCAAATGCTACAAATAACTGGTCAGTCTTACGTAATGTAGCAGTTCTTTGTAGATAGAATTTTAGACATCTTCTGATGTCAAGGGAATGTAAGGCTTTCTCCGCTACCGTTTGAGGATTGGGAAAGAATGTCTTCAGAATTACTGGTTCATTAAGATGGAAGTCGGATGGAACTTTAGGCATGTAGTTTGGATTGGTATGAAGCACCAATGAGTTTGAAGTCAATTGCAAAAACGAGACTTGATAGTAAATGCTTGAATGTCACTGACCCTACGTGCTGATGTCAGTGCTAGAAGAAGGGAAACCTTCCAGGAAAGGAATTTGAGATCCACCTTATAAATAGGCTCAAAGGGATGGCGCATGAGCGGAGTGAGTACTACATTCAAAAGCCAGGATGGAGGCGGACGCCGACAGGTGGAAACATTCGAAAAACCTCTTTAAAAAATTGCTGAATAACTCTAGTTGAGTGGAGAAAGAGAGTTAGAGCCATCTTGACGGAACCTCGAAATGGCTGCCAAGAATACTTTCAACGTGGAATGTGATAACCCCGATTTAGCCAAATGGAGAAAGATCTGTTCTGGCTTGGCCTGAATTGGATGTAAGTTAGCAGGATTACACCAAGCACAAAATCTCTTCCATTTGAGTTTGTATGTCTTAATCGTTGCAGGTGCTCTAGCATTGGCTAAGACTTCTTGGCAATCCGCAGGAATATCTAAGTGTGCAAACTCAAGGTGTTGAGGAGCCAAGCTGCTAATTTCAAGGAGGCTGTGTCCGGGTGGCAAACTTGACCCCCTTGGATGGTTTAAAGGTTCGGTATTGGTGGAAACTGAATGGGTTCGCACTCCGAAAGGAGGAGAAGCTCGGTGAACCAGTATTGGCGAGGCCATCTGGGAGCAATGAGGATGATGCAACACGGTTGTTTCTTCATTTTGTGGATGACCCTGGGAACCAACGGAATTGGATGAAAGGCGTATGGATATATCTGAGACCAATTCATCGAAAGCGCATTCCCGCATGATTGTTTGTGGGGAAGCCAGCTTGCGGTTCTGAAACGTCGCAAACAGGTTCAGATCTGGGTGCCCCCACTTCCGAAAGACTCGGTCCAGCGTCGGTTGGTGGATCTCGATGCCTTGCTGAGAGAATCTGCTGGTACATTGGAAATCCCGGGAACATGGACCGCTGAAAGAGTGACCCCGTGACCCAGAGCCCAATCCCAAATCTCCTGGGCTTGTTGGGAGAGAAGGGCTGACTTTGTCCCGCCTTGTTTGTTTAAGTAATGCATACTTGTTGTATTGTCTGTTCGGATTAGTACTGTTGACTCCTGTATGATTGTTCGAATAGATTTCAAGGCCAAGAATATGGCCCATAGCTCCAGGAGGTTGATATGCCACTTCCTTTGCTTTACATTCCACTTTCCATTGACAGTCATCCCCTGAAGGTGTGCTCCCCATCCCTCGAGGGAAGCATCCGTGGTGATGGTAAACCTTGGCACTTCCGCCAGAAATGCGCATCCCTCCTGTAAATTTTTATTCCGAGTCCACCATTGAAAAATCTCCTTCATACGATGGGTTATGTGAATAATGTCGTCGAACGACCATGAAACCTGCAACCATTGGAGGTTGAGCTCTTCTTGTAGAGGTCTCATTCTGAGACGACAGTTGGGTTTTAGAGGGATGCAGGATGAGATCATCCCCAGGAAAGATTTGTACTTTCGAACTGAAGGCGAGCCATCCTGCAGATCTTGTGTTGCCTTTCTCTTGAGACAAAGGCTTGAGCGAGATGGGTATCCAGTTGGGCTCCCAAGAAAGGCTTTCTTTGAGATGGAATGAGATGAGATTTGTCGAAATTGATGGAGAGACCCAGCGATTGGAAAAGAGACAGGCCTCTCTGAACATGTGCGCTTGCCATTGCAAAAGAACTGGCCTTGATAAGGCAATCGTCCAGGTAAGGGAAGATTTGAATGCCCTCCAGGCGGAGATGTGCTGCTACCGGAGCTATCATTTTTGTGAAAACAAGGGGCGCTGAGCAAAGTCCAAAGGGGAGAACTTTGAACTGAAAATCCCTGCCAGTCACTCTGAACGGTAGAATTTTTCTGTGCTTGGGGAGGATTGGCACATGAAAGTAAGCGTCTTCAAGATAGAGGGTGGCCATGTGATCCCCCATTGAAAGAAGCTGGAGTATTTCTTGAAGTGTTAGCATTCGGAAGGTCAACTTCGTTAAGTATTTGTTGAGGGCACGTTAGTCGAGGATGGGACGCCATTCCCCCGACTTTTTCCTTATGAGGAAGAATCTGGAGTAAAAGCCTGTTCCCTTCTGCAAATGAGGAACTCTTTCGATCGCTCCCTTCCAAATCATTGAGCGTATTTGGGTGAACAGCTCCTTGATATGAGCTGGAGGTGGGCCCTTGAGAGGAGAATTTGGGGGGATTTTCTCGAATTCTAAACTGTGACCCCCTGGCCACTATATTCAGGACCCACTTGTCTGGAGTAATTGCGGACCAATTTGAGTAGTATTGGGATATTTTTCCTCCAACACTTGACTGGGGGAAGGGTAGAGATGGTGGCAGGCAGCGTGTCTCACTGTTTTTTATTCAAATCTCTTCCACGGTAGGAGGACTTTCTTCTGGACTGCGTGTAAGAGTTACTTCTTCGTCCGTAAGGCTGCTGTCTGTAGGGTTGATACCGTTGGTTGGATTGAGAGGTGTGCTGACTGTAGTTTCCTCTGTTTGAAAATGATCTGCGTCCTTTAGTCCTTTTGACTTGCGAAATTGCAGGCTACCCAAAGATCGCGCTGTTTCAGTGTCTTTTTGTAGAGCCTCATCAACATGCTGGCCAAAGAGAAACTCGCCATCAAAAGGCATGTCAATTATCTTGGTCTGGACCCCTTGACGAAACGATGTGAACTTCAGCCATCCTTGTCTTCTTAACACCACAGCACCTGCTAGCTGTCTAAAGCCTGTAGACGCCATGTCTAATGCTGCATCGATTATTTCTGCTGAAGCAAGCTTGCCCTCTTGTAATACCTGCTTCGCTTCCGTTCTTGCATGTTCTGGTAACATCTCAACATAGGGGGAGATGTCGGACCACATCTGCCTGTCGTATCTCCCTAGTATTGCTAGGGAGTTCGCAGCTCTTACAGTGGATGCAGCCATCGTGGTGACCTTTTTTTCCAATGGAATCCAAGCGCTTGCCATCTCTATCAGGTGGAGCGGGGATAGGTGATGATGGGTTCCTGGCTTTGAGCCGCTTGAGCGACGACAGAATCAGTCTTAGATTGTCCTATTAAGCACGCAGGAGATTTGTCCGGTTCCTTGTACTTTTTATCTAATCTGGGTAGTACAGCTGGAAGAGAATTGGGTGTTGCCATAATTTTTAAACCTTCCTTCCATATGAAGTCAATGATGGGAATCGTTCTGACTTGTCTGCGCGGCTGATCTTTAAAATCATAAAGAAAGCACTTGTCTTTCTTTGTTTCCACTGCGATCGAGAATCTCTTAGTAGCCCTCTCCATCAGTACATGTAATCCCCCAATATCAACTGGAGGTGAATCAGCTGTAGCTGGGGCCGAAGGTGATGGCGTCTGAATCTGATAATCATCCCACTCCGACAGACTAGATTTATCATCCACTTCTCCCTCTTCCCTATCCTCATCAGTGGTGTTTGCTGCTTGAGAATGATGAGAAGGTGCTGGAGATTGTGGTCTTGGAGATCTCAAAGTGGATATAGAGGCCTGAGGCATGGGAGTAGATGGAAGGGATGCCGCCGCCGAATCCGAGGGAGGAAAACGACGATAATAATCTTGTAACATTTACTGTACATTATCAAGAAGCGCCAGAGGCATCTGTGCTGAGGGCACCGTGGCCGGAACTTGATTTACGGATTCAGAGAACTGTTCGTCGTCTGGATCCTCCTCTTGATATTTTATGAGCAGTTCCGATGGACTAGTAGCAGTGCGGAACCTGTCATCAATGTCAGATTTCTCCTCATCTTCATCTGAATTCAGCAATTGGTCAGGCAATTTAAGCGGTGATAGTGCTTGTAATGAAGAGCCACGTCTCTGAAGCAAAGATGGTGACGTAATTGGTTGGCTAAAGGAGGTCTTAGCTGGTGTAGAAGACCATACTTGTAAGTCAGGACACTGATAAAAGTGGCGTTGATGGTTTCTTCGTAGACGGTGCCGTCGACGATGACGACGACAAGACAGTTACTTTAAGCGATGGTGTAATCTTCGTCGCCGATATTTACGACGATGAAGAATCTTTCGTCGACGGGACATTTTTTGTCGACGATGAAGCTGTCGACGACGAGGCAGCCTTCGTCGACGGTGGAATCTTCGTCGACGAGGAAGTCTTCATCGACGGTGGGGTCATCGACGTCGAGCCAATCTTCGTCGACGATGAGGTCGTCGACATCAAGCTGCTTTTCGTCGACGAAGCACTTGTCGGCTGCAGAGTGTCGACGATGGAAGGCATTATCTTCGCCGATGAAATAGGCCTTACCGTGACCGAGACCTGCGTCGATGGTGAAGAGGCCGACGACATAATCATCTTGGGCTTAGGATACGAGAAGGTTACCGTTGAGGTGGTGTCAAGTATGGTAATCGACGACGATGGAACCGATGATGACTCCGTCGACGGAGTAGACTTTTTCTTCTGAGGTAACATCTTCTCAGGAAGCCTTTTAGAGGTCAAATACTTTCCAGTCTTTTTAGGGGGCAACACAGATCCAGAAGGTGGAGGAGCCTTTTTCCCTGTAGACAGGCCAGAGCCCTTGGAGGGCTGAACCTTCCTCAACACCTTAGCCCCAGTGGAAGATGAATCTTCTTCAGCCTTCCTCTTCCTAGAAGTTTTAGATGTCCCTGATGCCACACTTCCTACCTCAGAAAGAGCGCTGTCTTGGTCCTTTAACTTCTGTAGCCATAAAAGAAGGCATCCTTCCCTGTCCCTGAGGGTCTTCTGAGGAAAGGTCCTGCAGAATTTACAGTCTTTAACCTCATGATCCGGATAAAGGCAATAAATGCACTTTTTGTGGGGGTCTTCTTTAAAAAGCCGGAGCTTCCCACAAGAATCACAAGGCCTGAAGAGAGATTTCTTAGAAGATGACATCCTGGATGAATAAATTCAGTCAGAAAAGTGAAGTACTGTGCAAAGCTCAGGGAGACTCCCTTCACACAACGTGCGGTAGAAAATCTGAGAGCCTGAGTCTCCGAGGAGAACATTCTGGTGGTTGCTGTCGCCTGATTGGCTGTAGTTTGGTCTATACAACATGACTAGGATAGTCATGAGTGTGGAAGTCTTTTCACTGTAGCTTAGGGCTACTTTACTTCCTGGTTGGTTATTACCAAGAGTTTTGGTTTATTATAGGCAAATTATTGCTTTTTTATGTACCGTGGGACTCCCACTCCGACGACGGGGAATGATTCAGGCATGTGAATCTATGAAAGACACTCCAATACTGGAGAACTAGCTTTCTGCCAAATGAGGTGTAATTCCATTCAGCGGTTCGGGCTGCAGTTGTGGTAAAATCTCCATGGGAATTAACATGGGGAAAACAGTTTTGGGCCCGCCTTTTTTCTCAGCCCCCGCTATTCCAAAACACACTATGGGTCTGTTTCACTGTTGTGTACGTTTATGGGTTTTTTCGGTATTCACAAACTACGAGTTAATATTAGGCTGAGACTACGCCGTCATGAATTTACTATCAACTCAAGTTTGTGAATACCCAAAAGAATGCAAACTTACTTAAAAGTGTAAGTTTACCTTTGTGAATCAAGCTCTGGGAGTCATTTCCAGAACTTCTTCACAGCACAAGGTGTTTTAGAGTGTATGAATAATTGAGTAGGTACCGATTTCTGTGAGAGAAAGCCCTTCGCTCCTACTTCTTGCCCACTCTAGTGTTATGGGTCCATTATGTGATGCATATCGGTTGGTGAACATGTGTAATAATTAGAAGCTAACTAAGTCATGGGAATATTGCGTCTGAAGCATTTGCAATTGGAGGTAGGCTTTAGGACATCACAAGAGAGGCAAATTAGTCTTCTTACTTCAACTTTAAGAAATGTTAGTTTAAACCATTTAAGGTCATTGCTAACCCGGTAATCATTTAAGTTCTATAAAAGTAAAATTTTCGACGCCGATCCTGATACAGAAGGACAAGTTATTTACCTTTGGTAATGCTCTTTAAGGTGGATACTCTAATGAGTGCTAATTAGGACTTGGTTAAATGGCAGTAACGGCTCAGAGGAAGTAGGACTTCTGCAAGGAAGTTTGTCTTAACATCAAAAAAGGCAAGTATAGGGCAAGAACCTCAGTGTACGCTTAATTACCAAACCAAAGAAACCATTCTCTTTAGTTGGAGGTCCAAAAAGGAAAATCAACCCTGTATTTTTTTATTTTTTTATTAAGGGATTTGTATAGCGCTCATACACCTGGCGTTTTCTTGGCGCTTACTAGCAACTGCTACTCGGCGGGTCGGAAAAGGGGGGGAGGTGAGCATTCAGGATGGGAAAGCTTGGGTGAAAAGGAAAGTCTTAAGGTCTCTACGAAAGAGGGGGTACTGGGTGCAGGTTCTGAGGGACAAAGGCAGAGAGTTCCAAAAGGCTGGACCCGCAGTTGCAAACTTGGAACCACCCCACTTCTTCCGTTTGAAGCGCGGGACCATGAGAAGGTGGTGGGAAGAGGATCGGAGGTCTCGTGAAGGAGTGTAGGTTTGGATGACAGAGTTGATGAAAGACGGGGCCGATCCTGACCGGGCTTTAAAAATGGTGCAGCCGAGCTTGAATAAGACGCGCTGCCGGACAGGGAGCCAGTGCAGGGAAAATAGGAGAGGAGTTACATGATGTGATTTTGGGAGGTTAAAAACCAGCCGAGCGGCCTGGTTTTGAACCAGCTGGAGACGCCTCATGAGGTAGTCGGGCATGCCGTGGTAAAGGACATTGCCATAGTCTAGGCGGGATGTTACCATGGCCAGAAGAATTAGTTTGAGCGCGTTTGGGGCGAAAAATCGTGAGACTCTGCGGATGGTCCTGAGTGATAGGAAGGCTGAGGAAACCACAGCAGATACTTGGGAGTGTAGGGAGAGTTGGTTATTAATTTTAAATCCAAGGGTTTTGACAGAGGGTACGGGAGTGGGGGGGGAACCTAGTGAGGGGGGCCAGAAGGAGGAGGACCAGGGACTGGAGCAACCACCAGTCAACACCAACTCCGTTTTATCGGGGTTGAGTTTCAGGTGGTTGAAATTCATCCAGTCCTGGATGAAGGTCATGATAGACTGGACTTTTGACATAGACTCAGGGGAAGAGGAAAGGGAAAAAATGAGCTGGAGATCAGTGTCAGTATCAAACCCAGTGGCTGCCTGTAAATCCATGCATAAACTGAAATCATCTTAATGTTTGGGTAAATCCTCACTATTATTACCAATGTAATCTCCAGGTGGTGGTAAACTCTTGTCAGAATATGAAACAAAAAGATGATGGAGCCTCTGAACATGGCTCTTTGTCAGTGGAAATATATTGTCTGAACCAGGCTGTATGAGAACCGGGTGCATTGGAGTGGAGAACGAGCGTGGCCTTCTTCGGGGCAATACAAATTCAGCAAGGGACAGATTTTAGAGCCAGGATCAGATCCCTCTTTGGCACTGGTAACAGCAGGACCTGTGTCAATGAAAAATGAACCTGTGCAGGTCTTGGTATTGGGAGGGAGGTTAGTACCAGAGTCAGCGATGCAGATTATAGTGGGGCAGACCATTCTGAGGATGGATCTACAGGTGGTTACCCAACCGGCAGCCCCTGTAGATCCTTGAGACTCAAAGGCATGCCAGAGGGGGCCAAAACAGTGCCAAATATACGCAGCTTAGCCTCTGCCACGGTCGGGAAAAAAATGACACATGCACAGTTTGGACGGCCGACGGCCGTCCTCCGAACACGCCCACTGTGACGTCAGACGGCCGCCAGCCGTCAGATGCATCAAAAAGGTTAGGGCTTTGATTGTGAAGAAGACCTGTTGAGGTACGGCTTCAAGAGCAAAAGCAGATCCACACCTTCAAATTGGAGAGGAAGCAGAAATTACGCAAGGTCTGTGACTTCTTCTTTTGTTCGGCGATGTACAGCTGAGCTACATGATCCTAGATCACTTTCAGGTGAATGAAGGTACACTCACTGCATGACTTGGAGTCAGGCTACTAAAAGCCACTCTTGTGCAAGTCCATTACAGCCATCTTTTGTTTTGAAGGCACACATGGTTTGAAAGGTAGGGCCTTAGTTCCCTTACACATTGGATTCCGATTTGAAAATTGTCAAATGCTGAAAAAAGAGGGAGCGGAGTTCCAGATTCATGTTCAAACGCATGGTAAAAAAAAGAAATTGATGTTGGTGTGCAGGCGTGGCACTTATACGAGGCTCCTTTCTGTCACTTCCGCAGTCAAACAAGACCAACATGTTGTTGCATGGTCCACCTAACAACGTGTGGCAGCACTGCTATGAAACGTTTCCAGATCCAGTCTGGTGCCTGGGGTATATTGTAAAGGTGATGAATTTGCAGGTAGAATCATCCGCCAAAATACACAACTTCCTATTGATTATGAAGTAGTTCAGATTCTGTTTAGAACACTGAGAAAGAATGATCTCACACTGGTTTAGGGAATTTTGTGACCTGTGATACACTGTACAAGGCATTTGCATCTACAGAAGAAAAACATAACTAGGAAAGTTCTTGTGAATGTGGGTTATATATGGTCTGCTACATATTGAAAAGAGGCTAGGGTCAGGCATCCAAGACATTTATAACACAGTTTCTGTGCTATAGTGTTGGTTTTCTTGGCTTCTGTTGTCAGCAAAAAGAAAATACTTGCCTCAATGTCCTTAGGGAAGTCTAAATGCTTGTTCATGATATGTAGGAAATTCTGCATTCATCTTTGTGAATAGGGTTATTGTGTGATGACTTTGAAGTTCCTATACTACAAAACCAGTTCAAGAAGCCTCCGTAGGATTTTAAGAAGTTAGCCAAATTTAGACTTATATCCTTGATCCCCTGCCCTGTAAAATTACGGGAAAGAGCAGAGATGAAAAAAAACTGTTGGCTAATTTCTAGAATGGCTTAGGCTTGAGAATGAATGGAACTTGGGTAGTGGTGACTTAATACTAAGGATGATTGATGATGGAAGAGTGCCACTGTGATTAGAAATATTGATTTATACCAGCCTTATGACACCATTGAACACCAGATATTGTTGCAGGATTTATTTGAACATGTGCTCAAGTGAATCACTGCTGGTTTAAGTGGAGATCTACATTGGTCTGCTAGGAAAAACGCCCCAGGATTCTATAATCTCCCCACTGCTTATCAACCTTCAACTGGAACCGCTTGCATATCTGCTACATCAATTTAATCAAATTCTCAGGTTATTTTTAATATACAACATTACCCTGGGTCATCTAGAGGAATTTTTTATATGCTTGAAGCATTGAGAGATGTATTAATACCAACGTTCTTAAAACCTTATCTGTCCAAGCCGTAATGTTTTTTTTTAAATAAACGTTATTTAGCATTTTCTTAGCAAACAAAGGCGAAGCACTGAGAACAATCACATTTTGACATTTGCGTAATTACATGGGTAAGTGGATATGGTTGACTCACCAACACAAATGAGGTCTCAAGATCAAACATACATTAATACAGTAAATTCTGCACGGCCCACCTCAAGCGTTGCAGCATTTTCCATAAATCACAGTCCCATCAACCCCTCAACCCACTGCGGGATAGCCCCCCAATCCGGGAGACTGCTAAACATAGCTGGAGCATTAATTGGTGTGTTTTCCCACACCCGTCTATCCCACTCCTGTCGCGACAATGCCTTGCTCTTGATGTGCGGAGGGATCTGTCTGCTGCAATGCTAGGAAGGCTCTGAAGGGACCCCAGATGTCTTTAGGTCTCGAGGAGGGAGGGAGGGACAGTGTTGGCATATAGCTCACTCTTCATCGAGCACCATGATTTTATCAGACAAATGTGAGGTACTTAAAACATGTTAGGACCCAGAAGAATACCAGTGTGAAAGCGATAGCTAAAAGGACAGTGGAAAATACAGTGTCATCAGTAAAACTACATTTCCCACCTCACATGCTAACCGCACTCACAAGAGGGCCAGCACAATCAAGCACACTTCTCGGTCAATAGTGGAAAACCTGGTATTCAAACTCACCTGTATAGATTGCCCTTGTCTGGCAACAGTAGTTGTTGTGACTCTTCCCTATTCGGTTCAGTCTCAACTTGATTTGTACAGTTCTTTCACCTTTGTAGTTTTCTTCCCCGTTCGGTTCCCCTCTGTCCTCTAGTTTCCTTAGCTGTTGTTCGTGGTTATCTGCTTGGTTACCTCTTTTCAGTTTTCCTCCTTATCTATTTAGGTGACAACACTGGCAATTCGTCATTGGTTCTTGAGCGGGGAGCACTATAAACTGGGAGATATATACCGAGTCCCCTCTGCTTGAACCCACAAAAGTCCCAAACGTTGCTACAATTAATTCTATACTCCTATCCTACTGTGCCAAACCTTTAGTAATTCATATCCGATCACCCATAGACCTTGATGTTCATGTTTTGGCTTAACAATGTTGTGCTCCCTTAAACCAGTCTGGGTTTTCAAATATCTCTCTCCCTCCTTACCACCTTAGTTTGGGTCTTCATTAACATCCCTGGCCTACTGAAAAGGGTTGAGCCAACCTCTTTAGGGAGTCAAGGGTTGAGCCAACCTCTTTAGGGAGTCAAGGGTTGGTTTGACATTCACACACTCAAATTAATGTGCTCATGACAACAAAGGCCTGGGTTAATGACTTCTTATTCATCCTATGCCATTAAGGTGAATAGGTGGGAATGGGGCCGCTTCAGATTCTAAACAACTACACTATTGTTATCTCTTGTATTGTTGTATAGCATTTTAGGACCCTAGTGTAATTTTCCCGATTCATGTCCTTATATAGGTATAGAGAACCTTGTCCTTATATAGGCATAGAAATCATAACCATATTTAGACATAGCCCATGCAGTCCAAATACGGCATGGCTACTTCCACTAGTTCCGAAAATCCACAACGATTTCTTGGAAAACTCTGCTTCAGCAGTTAGGGACTTCCCCTTGCTTGAATATTGATTTGTTCAACAACTCATGGTGTTTTCAAAGAACTGAGGCTCTTTGATGACGTTATTATGTCCACCTTTACGTCTAACTCGGCACCTTCAAGGTATAAATATGCCCACAATTGCCCAAGCAAACACAGTGATTTTGAGCAGTTAGACTATCTACTTGCCCAACGCATCTCGCTACAGCAAGTGCCGAAGGAAGCCGACCCTCCAGCAGACGCACTGAGAGAGACGCTGCCTTTTCTCTTGCTGAGAAATCCAGCTCCAGAGTTTCCAATCTCCCCTTGTGGGGTGTTGGGAAATTGAGTCCCGAGACAGAGACATACCAGACCTCCTTCTTTCTAAACCAAGGTACGGAGCTGATAAGACCCTAAGAGAAATCTTGGCTAGATTCTTGGCAAAAGAATACTAAAACGTATGCTACACCACACTTACTTCTTCCCTCGTACTAGACTTAGGTTAGGTACATCAGGGTAGGCGTATTTTAGAAGCACCAGTTGAGTACTTTAAGTCTTTATTTATTTATGTATGCATTGTATGGCTTAGAAACCATACCATGCTTTTACAGTATTATTTTATGATACTATTTCTGCTGTACGCAATATACTTTACAGCCAGTCTTACGATTGTAGCCATTCATTTCTTCTGCATGAGAAAGAAGACTGTTCAATAAATACTTTTTATTGAAAACGCTCGTCTCTCTATTTCTCTGCACCTCTGGTGAAACGAAGCATGCACAATTGACTGAGTAAAATATCTATGTATTGTTTCCACGACTCGGAAGATCAGTTTTTTCTTGGGAAAACAAAGTTGTCATGTTTATGCGGTTGTCAGAAACGAATCCCTTCTTGTGAATTCGAGAAAGTTTCTAGTGACCTCAGCGCTAGCTGGCACTCACAATTAAGTCTAATATATTCGATAGAGACCTAGTAAACATAAGTCCTACGTCACACCTAGAGGATATAATATTGCAATGCGCAGAGCCTATTGGGAATATAGGAACTACACTACAGTATTAGATCCTTCCCATTTTGTGAGATTCTGTTCCTCCCTGGAGCGTGAACTGTACCTGGGAAAGAGCTCTAAGTTGGTTGCTGGAGACAGCCATTTGCGTAAGGAAGTCTAAAGGTTCAAAGAGACCCCTGTGATGATTTGGTTAACATGCTTGCAGCCATCGGAGAGGTATTTCTTAGGTTTTGTTGTGAACTAGAAGACTGGTGCTTTATACCAACTCTCCAAGATGGCAGTTTCAAAAGAATTCTACTGGAGCAGATTTCTCAGCCTCGAGGTAGCTGAACATTTTCGGAAAGGGGAAGGAGAAAGAAGGGAGGAAAGACCGTGGTCAGGGAGGAGGGTACAAGGGCAACAAAAGCAGCTGCAGCTTAGCAGAGCAGAAGGGGGAGCAGCAGAGGTGCCCATGATGGTGGGTGAGAAAAGAGAAAAAACAAGCATTGGCATAGCCAATAGGTCTCGCCTTTGGGACCTTATATGTGTTTGATTATCCAGCACAATATCCTTGGTGCAACATCATCGACTGTCGCATGGCTAAGCACTTTTACGGTCCCAAAGGTAAGACCTATTGGCTATGCCAATGCTTGTTCCCCTTACCAGTACATACTTTGCCCAGTAATTATATAAACTGACATAATGCTCCCTCACTGATAAGTAAACAAAAACAGACAGGACATGTTAAAAAACATAATGTATACAGATCATTCCATGTAAAACTTTTATTTAAGAACCATGTCCAGGGTGAGCAATTGCCTGTATTTTTCTCGGGCGAGGGAAGGTGCTGCGTTCTATTTGCATATAATTGGTTTCAGCTAGGGTAGTCTGTCTTTTGTTTCCAATGCTAGTTTTTTTTTTGTTCTAACTTTCTATTGATAAAAAAGTCTGGGCAAAGCTAAAAGCACATGACATCTACATTGAACACTGCATGTCGTAACAAATGTCGGCGATATTTCACATATTACTAATACATGGTACATTCTAGTTGGTACTGTTGGTATATTGTGTAACCCCACCTCCCCACCCTCCCTTCACTCGGACACGTCGTCCATGTCCTGCACGGGCATGTCAGAGAGATAACCCCTGAATTTGTTCCATGCTCCCCACACCTTCCCCCATTTCCGGGGGCATCCACGGTGTGTGTATACCACCCTTTCCGCCATCATAGCTTCGTTCATATCCTTGCACCAGTCTCTAAGCATTGGCAACTCCTCGGACCCCCATTTCCTGGCAACATTACATCTGGCAAACATTATACCCAGCGTACCTCAATCTTGGGCTGACTGGGAAAGATCATTCGAGTCCCACAAATTCAGGAGACAACACCTCAGCTCCGGTACAAGTGATACCTCCACTTCTCTGAGTGGAGAAGTGTGGCTCACCGGTTAGATGAGGCAGTCCCTGATGCAGAGGTCAGACCCAGGACCAGGGTTCAATCCCTGACGCGGCAGGGTCTTGAGCTCAAAATGTCCACGGACTCGATAATTCTCGCCTCGGTGCCTACTCGAATCGTGGGTTCACACTCTGCAACTCTGGGCAATAGCTTGCTTAATCTCCACTACGGCCCCACCGCGATGGGATGCCTGGTCTTCACCTTGGGGATGCCCAGTAGGTGTAATCTCGCAGGGAAAGGTCAGGACGGGTTCCCAAAGCAAGCGCCTTGAGACCTTACGGTGAAAAGGCGCTATATAAGAACGTATGATTTACGATTTGATTTACTACCTGTGATATTGTTCGCATCACTTGGACCCAGTAAGCTGCAATCTGGGGGCACTGCCATATGGTGTGAAAAAAGGTCCCCTCCTCCCCGCAGTCCCATAAGCAAAACTGATGTGTGGCCTTCCCTATTGTATAGAGGGTCACCCTGGTATAGTATGTACGCTGAAGTATCTTTAACTGCACTAAACGGAGTCTTGATGGTATGGCTACTTCCTGTGGGGACGACAGTGCTGTCTGACAATGTGCATCGTCGATATCTCCCAAGTCAGTGGTCCATTTGCGTCTAAGTGTCAGCATCGGGTCCGGCATGTCGTGGATTAGCTTACGATATGTGAAGGAGGTAGCCTTTTTGGGCATGTGTTCAGTCAGAAGCATGTCCTCTAAGGGGGTGGCCTCCGGTATGTCGGTACCAGGCAAGAGAACCGAATGCAGTGCGTGTCTAATTTGTATGTACCGAAACCTCTTGGTGGGTGCTAGCTCATATTGGATCCTAAGCTGTTCGAGCGAAACCATTTCACCCCTCTTCCATAGATCCCCCACCGTGGAAATACCGATCAGGTCCAGCGCCTGGAATCCATTGCTGTTTTTAAGCCGTCCTAGCTGCCGTGCGGACCAGAGTGGCGTCATCTGGGTTATGATACCCTTGCATTTTAGTCGGACCTGTGCCGCATACCATATGTGGACCGTGTGCTCCGTCGGTCCAATGAGGGAGGGAGATCTACTTTTATCGTATAGTGCAGACATGCACTATACTGCTTCACCCAATCCATGTCTGTCCGCCTGGAACGCTGGCTCTGTCTGAGGTGTATGTAACCATTGATTGATTATTTTTAACTGGGCTGCCCAATAGTATAACTGTATATCTTGAAGTGCTATTCCGCCGTCATACAAACCCGGTACCTATTTTCCCCATGCTATGCGCGCTGGCTTGTGTGCCCAGTGCAAACCGGAGACAGCTGCCGCTATCATCTTGAAATACTTTAGTGGCACAACAAACGGAGTGTTCTCCAAAACATATAAAAACTGGGGGAGTGTCATATTTTTAAAAAGGGCTGCCTTGCCCAGCAAGGTCAACGGCAGGCTATGCCAGTGCACCACATCTCGCCTAAACCGATCCAGGGGGGCATCAGATTTTTCTGGAGAAACTCCTCAGACTTAGGTGTTACATGAATTCCCAAATATTTAAAGGATTCTTCTGTGATTTTTAGTGGGCAATCCGCTGGGAGCAATGGGGATGGGCCTTGCAAAATGAACAAAATCGATTTAGACCAATTGATGGTATAGCCTGACACCCGGACGAAGATTTCGCAAATGTTTAGAAGCACCAAAATAGAACACCTAGGGGAGGTCAGGTATAATAACACATCATCCGCATATAAAGAGATGCGGTCTTCCCAGGTCATTGTCCACTTAAGTCCCAGAATCATGGGGTCCCATCGAATCTGTGCCGCCAACAGCTCCAGTGCCAGGACAAACAGCAATGGGGATAGTGGACAGCCCTGGCGCGTGCCACGTGAGTGTGGGAAGTCCCTGGAGATATCTCCATTGGCCACCCGTGCGCCAGGGTGTGTAAGTACAATAATTGCACCCATGCGCAGAATTTTGGGCCGAAGCCCAGATGTCGGAGGACCGCAAATAAGTAAGGCCATTCCACCATGTCGAATGCCATATGTGCATCGAGAGAGGGGATAACTGCAGGTTCCTGAATGTATGGTATGCGTGCTAGCACCACCTGTAACCTTCTGAGGTTAAGTGCTGTATTCCTATAAGCACGGACTGATCCGGGTGAATTAAGGACACAAGGTGCAGGGTTAGGCGTGTTGCAATAAGCTTGGCGAGGATCTTAGCCTCAGCGCTAGGTAAGGATATTGGCCGGTATGAGGAGCAGTCTTTGGGGGGGTTTACCAGGCTTTGGAACCGTTACTATGGTGGCCATTCGCTGATCCCGTGGCAGCTCCCCTGCCTTCAGACTTTCAGAAAACATTTTTAAAAGATGCGGGCAGTTGGATCAGATGTCCTTTTAGAAAGTTCGATGGGTATACCGTTGGGCCCCACCGCCTTTCCTGACTGCAGGGAATTAATGGCCACCTGCAGCTCATCAATCGTGGGGTCGGCCTCCAGTAAGAGGGCCGCCTCTGCCGATAAGGTATGCATTTTTATATCCCTGATGTAGGTCTGGGCCTCTTCTGTCGTCATGTGTGAGCAGGAGGTATACACTTGCGCAAAATACCCGGCCAGTGTATCTAATATATCCTGCAGAGCGGTCACTTTAGTACCTGGCGGAGTACGCCGCTGGGCTATCGTCCTCTATGCTCTTTCCTTCCTGTTTAGCCATGCTAAACGTTTACCTGCTTTAACCCCTACTTCATATATCTTGTGACGGATAGCTTGCAGCTGTGTTCTAACCACTTCACATTGGTGTTCCCAAAGCTCGCTGGGGAGGGATTTTCAGCATGTCGATCATTAGCCTCAGCCAGGTTGGATTCCAAGGTATGCAACTCTTCCTGCACTGCACGTCTATGGCCTGTTATGGAGGCAATAGCCTGCCCCCACACTACCGTTTTGTACGCTTCCCACAGAATACTGGGAGATTGCACTGATGACACATTCTCTTGGAAGTAATGCTTGTGACCGCAGCAATGTCTTTCCGTATCTTGGGGACATGTAAGTAAACAGGGTAGATTGGGTATATGTGCTTTCGCACCCTAGTATGTGTTGCATAGGTCAGAGAGATAGGCGAATGGTCAAAAATGCCTCGGGGACGAATCTCAATGTCTGCCAAATTGGGAAGGCTTTCAGCGGAAATTAGGAAGTAGTCTATGCGAGAGAGGCTATGGTGCACCCCTGACTGGAAAGTGTAGTGCAGTGAGGTGGGGTGTCTATACCTCATGCGTCTGTGAAACCCAGGGGGGTCTATAAATCCCTCCATGCGGGAACTGCTCGTTACGTCTTTCCTGGGCAGGGTAGCGGTCCATGGTGCCATCCACTACTGTATTAAAATCGCCCCCTAGAAGCAGCTCCCCCTCTGAAAGACCCAGTATAAATGTGCTAAGCGCCGGGAAGGCCACAGCCTGGAGGGCCAGGGGAATGCACACTGACACTATATTAAAGCACTCCCTTCCCACTGACATATTACGGCTGCGAATCCACCCTGGTCATCTGTCCGAGTTTGATGCATGATCAATGGGAATTGTTTACGCACCAAAATGCCCACACCCCTAGAGCCAGACGAACTCGGAGTGCACTACCATTTTAAATCCCCAGCGATCCATGGCCCTACATGCTGAACCCACCAAGTGTGTCTCCTGTAACAGGGTCACTGCTGGCGCAGTTCGCCTCAAATACTGCAACACCAAGCCCCTTTTTATCTTATCACCCAGTCCATGCACATTCCAGGTGATCAATGACAAAGGAAGTCACCGAGGACTTCGGGGGGTCACACAAACCAACCTTTGAGTGAGTCGACATTGTTCCTGACGCCATAAGTAGTGTAGTACTTCAAACAATCATCAATGCAGTATGCTCAAAAAGCTGTAACAGGTATACATTCCGTTGTTCTCGCCCTTTTGAAAGAAACAACCAACCACAAAACAACTCCCAGCAACTGCCCCCGCTTCCCACCACCCTCCCTGCCTCCCTCATTGACAGATTTACAACTACCCGCCACCCCAACAAAGCAAAGTGCTTATTACCCTTTCCCAGTTCTAAACGACGGGGGTAAGAGAAAACGACCTCCGCCCCCCAGAGCCCCCACCCCATAATCCTTATAAACCCGTCGCCTCTGCTGAGTTCTTGTCCAAGACAAACCAAAGGATTTAACAGTTGAGAGGGCCCCCCAATAGTACCATCATGGTGAGCCAAATCACCAGCTTCCATCAAAAAGTACCTGATCAGGAGCAGATTAGAGTATTAGAGCTATATTTGTCTCCGCTAGGATCAACACAAAGGTACCAGGAATGTAAGTATCCTTATGAAATAGAGTAATGGCGATACCATGGCACTTCATGCCCATTCGCCACCCAGCAGTTTACGCCATGTCAAAGCTTAGTGTTCATTCTTGTTTCATTTCCGTCTGGTGGTCACCACGTCGTGCGTCACGATTTCCTGTGCGGCCTGTTCGTGTGGCCTTGCGCAAGCCGTCCAGCCATTCCTGCACCTCTTCAGGCATCGAAAAGAACCGCGCCTTACCCTCGGCTTCAACTCGCAATTTGGCAGGGAACAGCATAGACTACTTTATTTCACGTTCCAGGAGAGCTTTTTTAAAGTCGAGAAATCCTCTGTGTTGTTTCGTGACTGTACAGTGTAGTCCGGAATAATTGTGATAGTGGCATTGTCTATTCGGATCGGAGGGGTTTTACGGGCGGCCTGCAGGATTGCATCTCTGTCTCTAAAAATAAAGATACGGGCCAGGATGTGCCGCAGCAGGGTCCCCTGCTTCGGTCTTCCACCAGGGACCCGGTGCCCCCTCTCAACGGAGAAGAAATTGGACAATCCCCGTGGCTGAAGGTGAGTCGTGATCAAGTCCTCCACAAAGAGATCCAGGGCCCGGCCGCCTGTCGTCTCCGGCATGCCAATAAGGCGGATGTTGTTCCGCCTTGATCGCCCCTCCTGATCCTCCAGCTTTGCCGCCAGAAGTTTGTGGTCTGCCTCCAGCCGTTGAACCTGCTTTTTAAGGGTGGAGGTGTCTGATGACAGGGCCGCAGTCGTGGTCTCAACCGCCGACACCTTGGTGGACATTTTATTGAAGTCAGCACGGATTAGGGCAAGATCAACCGCAAGAGTCCCAATACGTGAATCCACCTTGTTCAGGGTTGTCATGATTTTGTATATGCACATTTTTCCAGCTTTGACTGGTAAGCACCTTTTGCGTTCCTGTTACTCATGGCGGAAGTTCAGGTAGTCGTCCTGCGTGGGCTAGGGTTGCTAATCACCGCCGCCTGCCTGAGGGCACACGTTGCTCAAGCCGCCTGTCCGGTTTCGCAGAGCCCCTTCTCCTCAGTTCTTCCTTCAACTTTCCTGAATTCTTGTGCTGCCAAAATTGTGCCGCTGCGTGAAGGCAGTGGGGCAAAATGGCGCGTTCCCCCACCGCCCTCCACCACTCAGCAGGACGTGGCCAATACGTGTGTCCAAAGTTAGCCGGGATAGCAGCTGTGCAAAAGATAGTTCTAGAGTTCAAATGTGCCACAGTTAATTATACCTCTTCTGTGTGGGGGAGTGTGGCTCACTGATTAGAGCGGCAGACCCTGATGCAGAGGTCTGGCCCGGCGCGGCAGGGTCCTGAGCCCAAAATGTCCACGGACTCGATAATTCTCGCCTCGGTGCCTATTCTAATCATGGGGTCCCACGCTGCAACTCTGGGCAATAGTTGCTTAATCTCCACTACGGCGGCCCACCCGCTGCGGGTTGCCTGGCTTTCACCCTGGGGATACCCAGTAGGGGTTATCTCACAGGGAAAAGCCAGGACGGGTTCACAAGGCAAGCGCCTTGATGCCTTCGGGTGATACGTGCGCTATATAAGTCGCAATACAATACATACATTCTGTCAAATCTTTAACAGAGCCTTCCTTCCTTAAATTCCACAAACTGGTGAGGCAACTTGCATTGTGTTAAAAAAGTATCCTCTTGAGAACGTGAAGACTTGTGGTGCAGCTTATGAGAAATCAGATTTCACCAACAGTGTCTGAGGCAGTCAAGAGTAATTAATTAGCACAGCGTCCAACAGCTTGAGCCTGATCATTATTTATTCCAGGCACCCTTGGCTCTGTCGTCTCAGTATTAAACGTACCTCCCTGATGGAACGGCAGCGCGCAGCTAGAAAATGGCGGTCGGAGATACGATCTTTTCTCCACATCCTGGCTGCCCCGGGAAGTATGTAGAATACACGGGCTGTGCTGAAAGAGTGTCCCAGCACCCACCTTGCAGCTTCTGGGCCGCGTGGACGGGCGCCACCTCACGCCGTGCCTCGGAGGGGGGAGCGCACCACCAACCTCTCCTTCCGCACCCCTCCGATCCGGGCTCTAGGCCCCTGCAGTCGGGCAGCCGCCAAACTCGAGGTCCTGTCTGCCGTCAGTGCACCAGGCCTCAAAGTGTTGCACGCCGCGGCCGTCCCGGGGAGCATCTTACATCAGCCAGAGTGCGATCGATTGTTACCGGGCACCTTCCACCGCTCACTCCTACGTTTGGGGGCCAAAAGGGTAGCGGATAAATACACGGATTATACACGGATTGACTGGGCTCACTTTAGGGAGCACGGAGCCTCTCTAGGTTGTGCCCATGTTTTTCGGCTGCTAGCCAAGCCCCCTCCAATGCTAGTTTTAACTCTTTTCACCACGCCCTCGCCTCCTCCCGTTCCAAGCTAGCCGACCCTAGGAAACATGTGCACCAGTACGTCCTGCACATGATAGTGCAGTGCTATTCGAACGGAAGCACGTCACTCTCCCTAACCTTTCTGGCCTATCGGAGCGTAAAGCCGCCAGAAGTGTAGTGGCGAGGGTTCGCGGTGGATTGTTATGGCACTGGGCGTCAGTGGCGGAGTGTCTGAAGGGAGGATGCGGGGCTGGAAGCGGAGCAGAAGATGGAGCAAGTGGGAGCTTGAACAAGGGCAGGTGAGAGGGCTTTGAGAATGAGAGCAAGTTTTGTTCTTCGTCTGTACGTAGCTGCTGGGGCTACCAGTTGTTAGGGGAGGAGAAGGGGTAGATGAAGGGGGAGGTATGTTAAAATCGGTTTTGAGAGATGGCGCAGGAGGCTGAAGATGGAACGGCTGGTAAGAGTAAAGGATGGGGACCAATTAGTAGGGACAGGCTCACAAGGCAGACACCTGTTTTCAAAGTTAAGAATGTTTGTTCAACTTTTTTTAAATTACTTTTTAGCTTATAAATATCCTTCCCTGCGTCATATGTCAATTCAGTTTTAACATTACGCCTACATTTCTGCAGTGTCTCCCACTATATTGTTCCCAAATGCTAGCATGTGTACGGACGGGTCTTTGAAAGGTCTTGATTGCTGGATGCGACGCAGGCCTAAGCGACTGAGTGGATTTGACTCTGAAGGCGCTGTGTAAACTAATGAGACTGGGGCATAGTGAAACTGTGAGAAGGATGGGACTTCCCAAAAATAAATTGAGACAGGAGCAAGGCGAAAAGAAAAGTGCGGCCGAGAGCAGGGACGCGCAGCGTTTTCCTTGCGGGAGCGAGCGCGATAATTGCTACCAGACGGCGCCGCTCCCTCCTGCAAGGGAATCGCCAAACGTGCACACGTTGCCATTCAAAGCAATGCAACGCGTGCACTTTTTTGCCTGAAAAAGGGAATCATGGTTAAAGGTCTTTTTCCTATGCAGCGCATGCGCACTACATAGGGGAGACCTAAAAAGAAGCATAGGAAGACCTATTTGCCAATCTGGATTCCTAACCCCAAGATGGCTGCCCAAAGTTGTGCATGTCTCAAGAATGTGGGTTGATACTAGGGTCTCGTATCCAAACATGCAAAAGAAGTATGCAATAGGGCAGCCATACAAAGTTAAGGCTCACAATTAAGTCTTGAGAAATATGCCGAATGAAAGCTGCAGTAGTAAAACAAACTACATGTATAACATAAATCATTTTTTGTGTGATGACTGAGTATACATTTGACATAATAAACATTACAATGCCAGAACTCCAGAGGAGTGGGATAACAACCAAACAGCCTACAGGATACGGTGAGAGAATAATATACCATAAAAATCCTATTCGTATATTTTTATGTTTATTATTAACAAATAGTGTGCCCAACAGCTAAAGCCGTCTGTCGCCAGACTTGGTAATGTAGTGATAGAGCTTTAGGAGTGAAGGGGCTGCCCTGTAGAATTTTATCTGCTTTAGGACCGTGAAAGAGGAAGGTTTCCTGAAATTTCTGTTACTTGAAACACAAGAGTTGTTAATTGTATGTTCTGTGGGATGATCTCCTTTATTAGCCAACAGGAAGATTGCTGCACGATATTCTGCAGAGGCAAGAGACTCAATAATGGATGAATGCTGCACTCACTAAATTACTTAATAATAATAATAGGAATAATTGAAATACACTTCAGGCACACTTTTCAAACAGATAATACAGAGACACAGTTTTTAAAAATCCACTCTGCTGAAAATGCGATGCACAGATTCAACATGTAAACTCTAAAAGATACGTGTGCCATTTTCGCCTGATATCTTAAAGTCTTCTATGAGCTTAACCACTTTATCTCTGTACGGGTTTTTGGAAACGGTATGATCCATCTGAAGTAGAAACGGGAAAATTAAATGATTAGCACTTTTACTATGATCAGGCTTCATCTCACAAGCAAAAGAATACGTAAATGTGCAGTGTGTCTGGATACTCACATTTTTTAACATATTTATTTCATCCTTGGCTGCACTTGTGAAACAGAGTCCACTCTTAACCACTTTTATTGCCACAAATCGATCACACCTGAGACCAGAAAGAAATATCAATGAACAGAGCAAATTATTAGTGACACACAAAGAACTACAATTTCGAGCAAGTCGGTGCCCACTGTCACACTATTATCGGCTGTAAGCAATCTTTCACTTCCATACTTGTAAAACTATTTTTCACTTATAGTAATCCCCAAAAATAATTTGATGTCGATTCCACTTTGGTTATTTTTAGGTATTAAGGGGCATATGTATCAATATCCGTTTTTGCGATTCTCAAATCGCGATTTTCTGAGAATCGCTATTTGAGAATCGCAAAACGGGATGTATTTAAAATATCGCAAATAATTTGCGATTTCTTGGTATTCCTTAATTGCGATTAGCAAATTACGAAATCGCAATTAATGAATGCCTTCCCATTCATTCCCATGGGCCAGGAGGCCCATAGGAATGAAAAGGAAGTCATTTTCAATTAGCGGTTCGCAATTCGAAAATCAAAAATTGAGAATAATTTCAAGGGTGCAAGGGTGTCATAAGGACACCCTGATGCACCCCTGAAATGAGCATGTGTGCGCACATACAAGCATGCCCTGAGGGCATGTATGTGCGCCACATGGCACCTTGAAAAACACCAAAATGTGCATTTGTGAAAGAAATCGCTAAATACCACCAACTTGAAGTTGGTGGTAATTTGCGATTTCTTAAGGAGAAATCCCACAACTTGGGTGCTTGTTACATAGCATTTAGGGAATCGCAATTTGCGATTCCTTAAATGCTTATTAAAATTGAGAAATAGCAAATTAGCGATTCCTTAAAAATGCGATGAGAAAATGTCTCCTACATCGCGTTTTGCGGTTTTTTAGTCGCAAACACTGTTTTTTGCGAATCGCAGCGTTTGAGAATAAAAAATCGTGTCATACATATGCCCCTATATTCTCCTACTCAAAGACAGCCCATTAAGCTGAAGAAATAAGTTACTTATCTATATCTTCGGCTCTGGAATACTGGTATATTTCAGAGATACAAATGCAAGAATTATTCCCCATCGCTGTGTTGGAGTGTATACTAGCTTCACCCAATTTGGAGATAGTGCACCGAACTTCAATTCACATCAAAGAATACCATAACTGTATTTTCCAAGCACATGCCCAAAGGCCTGCATCAGAACAAGAGGGGTGATTTTGGACGTATCGGCACTTGGCGGAGGTACGGGGCACGTCTGCCCCATCCCCAGTACCGTTTGCAATAGCAGTGGAGCCCCTGACCTTGACAGGCAGGGAAAATATCAGGGTATTATACTCAATGGAACTCCCTCAGACATATCATTATACGAGAACGATATGCTATTATATTTACATGGCGAACAACCAGACGTGACTTGAGCCTTTGAGAATTGTGTTTGTTTATCTGGGTTGTGTGTGAACTGGAGTACGTATAGTAGATACTCACTACATGTCCCTTTGGGGGATGATAAGCCACTTGAAGCAGAAGATTATATTCAAAGGGGACCAGCTACTGTCAAACAGCTGGGGGTGGAAACTGAGGACAAATTACTGGAGAGGGATGTAATAACCTTCTTGACCTCGCTGCAAAAGTCTGTTAAATTCTAGCAAACCCTTCCTTTAACTGTAATTGGGAGAATAGCTATATATTTATGTATATGTATATAGGCTCAACCAAGGAGCTTTGCACCGTAAAAAAGAGCGCCGCTACATGCAGGGACAACTGAGTCTTCGTGTAAAGATGTATATTAGTACTACCAAAAATAGGACTACTCCCAAAGCACGACTTGATCTAGAGATTCAACGGCACACTGTTGCGCTGACTTAGGTCAGACTAGCGGTAGATGAGGGCGGACTGGCTGTTCCCGATCTGGAGCTTTATCATCTGGCTGCACAGCTGCATTGGGAAGTCAGATGGAGGGATAATTGTTGAGATGCCACAGGGGACAGAGCGCAGGATACCCCTACCCGTGATATCCTCATGAGATTGCTGCTCAACCCATTCGAAAAGCACACTTCCAAGAAGCAGGAATCCTAGTTAGAACACTTTGCTTCATATGGGCCAGAGCCCTTCAGAGAAAGAATGCACAGTTGCCATATTCACAGGACCTCCAGGTAGTATTATTACTAGTGTTACCACTTGGGGGTACCTAAAGCAGACTACAAGATTGATTGGGCTGAGAAAGGATTGACAAACATTGGTGGGCTCTATGAGGGTGGCAACTTAGTGGATTTTCAGGAGCTTACCAGAGCTGGTGCAACATTTTTTAATGAATGGGGCCATGCTGGTCACAATAAGTGGTTGGTGGAAGAGGGGAGTGCTGGAACCCCCCATTCATTGACGTTTAAAGGATATATGTTCATCAGATGTCAAGCACAGAGTGATAACTGCACTATAAAGTATGAATCTGGGAACACCCCCAATACCATCAATCTTTGGAGAATTGACAGAGAAAAACGTCTCACCTTTTTTTCTCTCAATGTCATTCTCACCATTATTTCTCTGAACGTCAGTCAGTGATCACTGATGAATTATTATAGATCATACAAACTGTACACTGAACATACCATGTGTCACATTCACAGGTCTTACTATTTACCCAAAACTGAAAGAGAAAACAAGGGATTGCATATATCTAGTGTTATTCGTCTTCATTGATAGACTTAAAAACAATGGCATAGTTAAATAAAACAAGAATATACACATAACACCATCAAACACAATCATATGTGTATAAAATGTGGTTGAACAAATCCAAGAACAAACATACATAAACGGATGTTACATTACATAATAATTAAACATATTTTGTTCAATCAAAAGAAGAAAACATAAAACTGCTCTAGAAGGGGTGATCGCCTTATTCACGCGTTCCAATCTGTCAATTATCCCAAGATTGATGCTATAGGGGGTATTTCCAGATACATAATATGCATTGATCCCAGCCCATTAGGTCCTAAATTGGATCACTCTCCATTAAGACAAAAACTCTTCTATTAAGATCCCCGTTTGTGCTGTCTATGTGCCCAATTCCAATCTCGGTCGGAAGGGCTCTGAATCGGATTTGGTTTTACCTAAACTGATCCGGAGCTCTTGTATCCGGCCAACTCGCTCCCAATTCCAAACGACCAAGTACGATGCCTGGAAACCCTTAGCGCAGACTGTATCGTTTCTGGAAGGCATACCGAGAGATAGAGCTCTCCGGAGCCAAATCGTACAGCTCTATGGAGTAGGTTTTCCAAGCGAGCAAGAACGATGAACAACTCGGACAGCCTTCATGATTCCTTTTGCCTGGATCAAAAAGGCTGCCGGAATCAGTCTTTGGGATCCCATAGCAGGCCCTCTTCATCCGGGGCTGTCCAACTCGTGCCTGTGGGGGTACCCATGGGTCCCCCCCTTTCAGACCATGCAGTGTGGCAGGCACAAAGGGGTGCCCGCCACAGGGTGCACAATGATCCCCAACCACCCCTTTTGTCAATGGGAGCCGGTGTACGCGTTCGGTACACAGGCTTTCATTGTAGTCAATAGAAGTCCAACCGAATCGTATCCGGATGCATTCAAATGCATCGTACTTGTTCGGTCGGACTCCCCTGACACAAGTCGTATGGAAAGCATTCTGGACAGAGGATTTAGTGATACCTATTAATGAAGGATATTGATCTAATATTTTAAAATCCACTCCTAAAATATCTAGGGATTACAGGTTAATGTTATATGTACGAGTTACTTACCTTCGGTAACGATGTAGCTGGTAAAGACGATTCTAGCCGCAGATTCCTTCACGGCCAGCCCTTCCCCCAGGGCAACCAAGCCACCACCCAATGCCAAGACAGGCAGAGGAACAAGAAGAAGCCCAGGAAGAGGTGAGCCCACCCAGAGGGAAGGCAACAGGCCAGCCCGAACGGCAGCCATAACCACAAGCCACCAGACGCAAAAAGGACACCGAAGCATCCCAGCCCTCAGCACAAGAGCAGGAAGGAGAACAAATGGCCGGGCCCATCACTAAAAGGGTCGCGCACAAAACCTCAAGAAGCAATAGCAACATACAGAGACGCCATGGAGAACAGACACCTGAAGCCAACCAGCACTCCCCAGCAAAGAATAGCTATATAACAGCTACCACTACCCCACATAGGGTACGCTACGTCCCACACATGGGAACCCTCTTTGGAAGAACTTCCGCAGCAGAGGAGAAAGCAAAGTGGCACGGGGAAAAAAACAACCCCGGGGAAGGCTTGACATCAGCCCAAAGAAAAAAACAGAAGGCCTAACCTCAGGGCCAAGTCTGTGTAACTACTCCAGCAAAAACACACACAGAGGCAACAAGGGCCGTCCAGCAGCCAACAATGCCAAATACTCATCAAGGAGGAATCAATGGCCAGGAAACACCATCTATAGCAAGGGCATCCAAAAGGCCCAGCAGTCACTGAGCAGGGGAAGGAGGAGGAGGAGGAGGAGGAGGAGAATAAGGCAGAGGAGGAGGAGTTCGAGGACAGAGCTCCGCCAGAAACCTCTGGATGGTAGAATCAGCCAGGGCATGGAACAACAAGCTGCCATCAAACGTAAGATCAATGAGCCGCTCCTGAATATTCTCAGGGAACACACCGTCCCGAATCCAAGCAGGGCGACGGAGGGCGACTGAGGAAGCCATGGCCTGGCCCAACACCTCCTAGATGTCCAGAACGGAGTGGAGAATAAACGCCGCTAGCTCCCGGCCATCCAAAGCATGATGCCGTAAGTCCACCTGAACAGTCTCCTGGGAAGCCGTGGAACCCAGAGACTCAGCTGAGTCCCACAAACAAGAGGAGGCCCTCGCCAATACACAAAAGGTGGTAAGGGCCCGCAGGGCAGCACTGGTTGAGGCGAACATGTTGTGCCCCCAAGAGTCCAGCCAGCAGGCCTCTCGGGACGGCGGAGTCAACAGTGGCGGCAGGGAGGGGAAAGCGGTCCTCAAAAGTGGACTGGCAGCAGAGGGGTGGAGGGAGAGGCACGCCGGGTCACGTGGCGCCGGAAGCTGTTGGTGCAGAAGGTGTTGAGACACCGGATCTCCTGAGGCGGACGCCTCCAAGCTTCCGTCAGGGAAGAAAGGAGCTAACCCTCGAAGGGGAGTAAGATCTCCCTCCCACCAGAGCCCTGGTGGAAAAACTCCAAGAGATGATCCGCAGGAAAATGAGCAATCGGGTCCCCCATGTGCAGAATACCCACAGCCGTGGACACCGCGTGAGCGAAGGCCGCACCCGCCTCCGTAGGGCCCCGCAGAGAAGAAAGCAGTTCCTCCGCGGGTGACAGCTGCAGACTAAGTCAGCCATCCCGAAGCCAAGTGGGACAGGCAAAGGCCAGTCCTGGATGGGGGACCTGCCGCTCCTCTGACGAGCGACTCGGCCTCAGAAAAGGCGGGGAGCCGTCCTTTGACGAAGCCAGCGAAAAAGACACCACACGGCGGCCAGTCTCCGGGGAAGAGGACACCAATATGTAGCCAGCCTCCGGAGAAGAGGGAGCGTCCGAAGACGAATCCGCGGCACATCCTCTGTGTGGAACCATGTAGTCCGAACCCTGAGGTAGGACATCAGTACCATCCGGCACCGAAGGAGACACCGATGGGGCTCCTCCAAGTCACACGGCACCGGGGACCGGAGACGAAGTGGCCAAGGGGCAGTGCCGGATCGGGCCCGACTTGACCTCCGCCGAGGCAGCCGCCTGCGTGGAAAACGAGAGGGACCGGGGGAGTGACCCAAAGTCCTCCACCAGCCTCGGCCCAGAATGTTGCGGAGGTCCAGTGACCCATACGGTGGTGCCGGGGACGAATCAACCGCCCACTTGCCCTCCGATGAGGCAGCCGCCCGCGGGGAGGAACAAGAAGGGCCCGGAGGGGGACGAGGAGTACCCACCCCACCAGAGCAGGATGAGAAGAGGTCACCGGCCCTTGTGGCTCTGCCCGAAGCAGACACCGGCGCCTTGGCGGCGTCAGCTCAGCCTTGGATGAGGTCTTCGCCTGCCCAGAGGGCAACCCGAGCCCCGGCCATCCCGCGACACCACAGGGACTCCAGCGGGAGTTTGCGGTGAGGCAGAGGCGCCGTGGCCTGAAGGAGGGACCCCAAAGGGGGCGCACCCCAACAGTACCAAATCCTCCGAGCCTGGATCCGAAACAGTCGGCGCCACAGCCGGAGCCGCTGCGGAGGGCCCCGCGCGAGGCAAGGGATCCGTCGACGCCCCAGGAGGGGAAGCGAGCAGGGCCCGCAAAGCCGCCGCGTATGTCTCCATCTGGAGTCTCAACGCCCCCTCACCGGGAAACGGTGGATAGGAGGACGACACACGCGCCACATCACCCGCGGAGAGACCACGCCCACGGAAGGCCGAACACCAGCCCCCGGGCACAAACTGCGACACTTACCCACTGGGGAGAGGCGCTCTCGTGACATCTGAGAAGGACGAGGACTACGATCACAGCCGTATCTGAAGCCATCCACCGAAGCTGATCGAGGGGAGGAGGTCGACCTGGAGAGACGCGCTGATAGAAGTTTCATTCGACGCTCCCGTAGCGACTTCGGCTTCAACTGTTGACACGCCTCACAATCAGTGGTGCCGTGATCCTCCCTCAAACACCACATATAAACGAGATGAGGGTCCGTCGCCGACATAAGACGCTCAACACAACGAGCAAGTTTTGAAGCCCGAAGGCATTTGCACACTGTTCCACCAGACAGAAGACAATTAGTGAAGAAAAAAGGGCCCCAAATAGGCCAGCAGCAAGACCGGATCTGTGTTGCACGCGGAAAAGGAAAAAACTGACGTAGGCGTGCCGGGGTGGGGCTTAAGTGAACTCGCTGACGTCACGTACGACGCCTGGGCGGAGTCGCGCGATGTCGCCCCGCTCCCGGCGCACAGGGATGCTGTGGCAAAAGGTTTCCGGATCCAGTCTCACGCCAGGGGATAATTCTACATGAAAGAATCTGCAGCTAGTAGTCTCTATCAAATTATTATTTACACAGGGTATACATAAACTTAAAAGGATCAATCTTGTATTTCCCAATGTGCAAGTGAGCTGCCCAAAGTGTGATTTGGAGGGACCTGATGTCTATCACATGGTCTGAAGATGCCCCTCACTGACTAACTATTGGGATACAGTGGCGTGATATGTTAATGAATCTACAGAGAGGAATATTATTAGAATGGCAGTAGTCTGTGTAACTGGCCTTTACCCGAGAAACAAGACAAAGACATTTACATGCAGTTTAGTGGATTTAGTGCTTATTCTAGCCAAGCAATAGGCATCCATGAGCTGGAAAAAAAATGGGGGGGGGCCTAGTCGCCGGAAATGGAGTAAAGAGCTAAGCAAAAGGGCGGAGTGTGAAAAAGTGGTGCTGAGCAGGTAAGTGAAGAGAGGATGGAGTACACAAGAGACATAATTGGCTTGGGAGAGGATGCTATAGTCCTGCCATCCCTTGATAGTGATGGAAGGATTCTCCCTCCAGCTCTGGGAAATAAGCGGGGTAGCCCCACAGATATGGCCTAAATACTAGATGCTCTTCCAGAAGAGCAGAAGTGGAACTTTCCTAGTGATTGGATACAAGGGATACTGCTTGGCCACTCCTTCCCAGCATTCTTATGGTGACTCTGAAGGAAATAATATAGGTCATTGAAAATTACATCGTTTCTCCAGGGGTTGTGTTTTGTTTTTGGGTTGCCCGAACATGACATCATGTGGTTGTAATGTTAGCATTTTAGTGCTGAAGGGATGGTAATTGATGCTACTGATATACTACCTACACACATTACTACTAGATACACTAGTGAATGTCTATAAGGAGCAATGGTCTTTGTGCAAAGTAAAAGAAATAGAGTATACCCTTGTGGAGCTCTACAGAATCTGAAGGATCGATTATTCAAAGTGAAGCCGACCAAATAGCTGTCAGGGTGAATAGGTATCGAGAAAAATGCCTTCTTCAAATCAATGACACTAAATGTAGTGGCAGTAGGAGGAAGAAAATAAGTTACTTAACTGTAACTACAGTTATCCAGTATTGGTATCTTTCATAGATTCACATGCCTGAATCATTCCCCGTCGCCGAGGCGGGAGTCCCACGGTAATAATACATACAAAAGCAGTGCCTTAGTAAGAAACTGTGGTAGACTGACAAGACAATAGGCCCAAAAGACCCAAAGCTTAGTAGCCTATCTAACTCATTGTATGAAAAGAACCGAAAAATAGTTCCAACCAATCAGATACCAGCACCCTCTAGAACCTTCCCAGCAGAGGCAGTTCTCCTAAGATTTTCTTAGCACAAGTGAGAAGTATGTATCCCCATTAGAGAACTGTCTTACCAGGAAGGAGGGTGGGTGCATGTGAATCTCTGAAAGATACCAATACTGGATAACTGTAGTTACAGGTAAGTAACTTATTTTCTTATCCAGTATTGGGGTATCTTTCATAGATTCACATGCCTGAATCAGAATAGCAAGCAGTAATCCTAATAATGTCGTTTGCGGAAGGTGGGAGACAAGGCGTGAATCTAAATATCCCCCACACTTCCGGAAGGTTATAGAGCACTAGAATATGTAAATACATGCAAATGCAGAAACCTTCTGAAATGAGATAGTTATAGCCATTTAACATACTGCATATTAAAAAACAATATTTGACAACCAGCAACATTACTGTGAATATGATCATACTTATACATCATAAATGCAATATGAGAGACATTTAAAAGTCTAACCTTAATGAAGGAGATGTTGAAGAACAGCTTGTCCCACTGCTGCATCGTCCTGCGATGCAGACTGTAAGCAGTAGTGCTTCGTGAACGTGTGGACATTCTTCCATGTCGCAGCACGACAAATATTCTCCAATGTGACCCCAGCAAATAAGGCTGTAGAAGCCAACATAGTTCTGGTGGAATGTGCTTTGACCTTTCTGTGCAAAGATTTGTTAGCTTTATCGTGGCAGAATTGTATGACAGAAGACAGCCATCTGGCCACCGTTGCTTTTGTCACGGCTTGTCCTAATGTGGCTTGACCATAAGCAACCAACAACTGATTAGATTGTCTAATATCCTTAGTCTTTTGAAGGTAAAACTTCAAGCAACGTTTTACGTCAAGAGAGTGCAAAGCCTTTTCCGCCGGTGTAACTGGATCCGGGAAGAAGGTTTTCAGCTTCACAGGTTGGTTTAGATGGAATTGAGACGGTACTTTAGGAATTAATTTTGGATTTGTTCGTAACGTGACGTAATCTTTAGTGAAATGTAGAAAAGGTTCCGAAATTGTGGAAGCCTGGATTTTACTAACCCTCCGGGCTGAAGTGAGAGCTAATAAAAGTGCCACCTTCCAGGTTAAGAACTTGAGCTCGGCCTTGTGAATTGGCTCAAATGGCCTCCTCATTAATTGAGATAAAACTGTATTGAGATCCCATTCTGGAGGTGGAGGTCGAATTGGTGGAAAAGCTCGAAAAGCCCTTTTAAAAATAGTTTGATAAGTGACGAAGAACAGAGTGATGGTCTGTTAGGACTCTTTCTGAATCTAGAAATCGCAGCGAGATGGACTTTGATAGATGAGAATACTAGACCTGCTTTAGCTAGGGATAGTAAGTACGGAAGGATTTCCTCTGGTGGAGCCTGGAGTGGATGAACATTATTTGTTTCACACCAATGGAAAAACGCTTCCATTTAAAGCGATATGTCTTGATAGTACTTTGAGCACGGGCTTTAGATAGAATATCTCTACAGTCCTGAGAAATTTTGAGATCCTTAAAGTCTAAGAAGTCAGGAGCCGGGCGTGCAAGTGAAGCGATTGTGGATCCAGGTGTAGAATCTGACCTCTCTCTCTCGTCAGCATTGAGTGTTGGATTTAGACGAACAGGACACTGTTGTGACAACAGGAATAACTCTTGGAACCAATACTGCCTCGGCCAGCAAGGAGCAATTAGGAGGAGACTGCAATGTTCCCTCTTCATTTTTTGCAGAACCATCGGTATTAATGGTATCGGGGGGAAAAGCGTACACATAAATCCCTGACCATCGCATGGACAGGGCATTCCCTCTTGATCCCCGTTGAGGAAATCTGCTGGCGTAATAAAGGCATTTGCTGTTCTGTTGCACCGATCTAGGGTTGGCGTGCCCCACATCTGGAAGATCCTCTTCACTTGTTCTTGTTCCAACTCCCACTCGTGACATCTTGTGAGAGATTTGCTGAGGTTGTCGGCCAGAGAATTCTGAATTCCCTTGACATGCTCTGCTCTGAGGGTTATGCCATGTTTTATAACCCACTCCTACAATTCTTGATCTTCCTGCGATAGGGAGAGAGACCTCGTTTCTCCCTGCTTGTTGATGTAATACATGCTGGTGGTATTGTCCGTACGCACCAGCACTGAGGAGTTCTCGATTCTCGGAAGGAACGCCTGCAGAAAAAGAAAGACGGGTCGTAGTTCGAGACTGTTGATGTACTTCTGTTGATATTGTTGAGACCATTGTCCTTGAATTTGAAGGTCTTGGAGATGTCCTCCCCAACCTTCCATGGATGCATTCGTGGTCAGGAAAAACTCTGGGGAAGTGGTCAGGAACGTGAGACCCGGAGATAGATCGCTTCTTTTTGACCACCAGTGAAGAGCATGTATCATTCGTGAGGTCACCTTTATGGAATCGTCGAATGACCCTCTGGCCTGTTGCCATTGCCGGTGTAGCTCTTCCTGCAGAGGTCTCATCCCGAGCCTTGCGAGCGGGACTAAGCTGATTGCAGAAGAGCACATCCCCAGAAGAGAAGCAAATGTTCGGACAGAAACTGATTTTCTTCTTGAAATCAACTTTGCCAGGCTTTGTAACTTGTTCTGACGATCTTCTGACAAGAACGCCTTGCACTGTTTGGTGTCTAGTGTTGCTCCGAGAAAAGTTAGAACCTGGAGGGGTTGCAACTGTGACTTGTTTGCATTGAGAGTGAGTCCCAGATTTGAGAATAGATGAAGGCAACTTTTAACAGCCTGTCTCATAGCCTGTTTTGATGGTCCTTTGAGCAGCCAGTCGTCAAGGTATGGGAAGACTTGAATACCCAGAGACCTCAGAGTGGCAGAGACTGGAGCTAGGCATTTTGTGAATATTCTTGGTGCCGATTTCAGTCCGAACGGGAGCACCTTCAATTGAAAGTGGACGCCAGCCACTGTGAATCTTACGTATTTGCGATGTTTGGGATGTATCGGGATATGGAAGTAAGTGTCTTCCAAGTCCAGAGAAGCCATAAAGTCCCCTTCGTTGAGACAGCTCAACACATCTGCCAGCGTCACCATTCGAAAACTCTGCTTCTTCAGAAACTTGTTGAGTTTGCGCAAGTCGAGAATCGGGTGCCACTCCCCCAATTGTTTCCTTATGAACAAGAAACGAGAGTAGAATCCTTTCGATTTTTGTGAGACTGGAACATTTTCTATCGCATTTTTGCGGAACATGTTTAAAGCTTCTCTGAACAGTAAGTGAAGACGAGGGGAAGGGGGACCCTTGGGCGGGTCGTAGGTGGCTTCTTTAAGAACTCTAGAGTGTGACCTCTTTGAACAAGGTCGAGGACCCACTGATCTGATGTGATGTGCTGCCATTGTTGGAAAAAGGCTGAGATCTTTGCGCCCACAGGGAGGGGAGAAGGTTTGACTGGCATCCGGCAAAGCTAATTGTCTTTTATTTGAGTCACGGCCTTGATTGTTTGACCCGTCGTCGTCTACCTGACGAGAGAAATTGCTTGAAGAGGATTGCCTGTAAGAGGACTGATAATAAGGCTGCTTAAATTGAGTTTGGTATTGTCTGTTTTGTTGATTGTGGTAATTTCCTCTAGAGGAAAAACCACGACCTCTTGATCCCCTGAAAGATCCTCTTTTATACTGCAGGGTACCCAGCAATTTAGCAGTATCCGTATCTGTCTTGATGGTCAGCAAGGCGTCATCTATATGCTTACCAAATAGTAAGTCACCATCGTAAGCCATGTCCAGTATTTTAGTCTGTACCTCAGGTCTAAAAGAGGTTGGTTTGAGCCATCCCTGGCGTCTGAGAACAGCAGCCCCCGCTAGCTGTTGAATATTAGTATTAGAAATGTGTAAGGCACAGTCAATTTCCGATGCCGCCCGTTCCCCTTCGAGCACTATTCTCAGTGCTTCCTGCTGGCGATCTTCAGGTATAAGGTCTAAGAACTCAGATAACTCTGACCACATCTGGCAGTCATAACGTGCTAAGATTGCCAGAGAGTTTGCTGCCTTGATGGATGATGCAGCAGTGGTGGATATTGTTTTGCCTATCAAATTCAAAAATCGTCTACCCTCTTTATCTGGTGGAGTTGAGATTGGGGTGGATGGATTCTTTGACCTCTGCTGTGCCGCCTTCGAAATTACAGAGTCTGGACGCGGGTGTCCCACAAGGCAAGATGGAGTGTCTGGCGGTGCTCGATATTTCTTTTAAATTCGAGGAAGGACCGCGGGTATAGAGGCAGGTGTCATTATCTTAGGACCTTCCTTCCAAATAAAATCTATGATCGGTAATGCTCTGGTGATTGTTTTCTTCACGACTTCAAAGAAGGTTATAAAAGAATCAGATTGTTCGATAGTAACTGGAAGTTCGAACCGTGCTGCAGCTAGTTGCATAATGTTATGAAAGCCGCCAATATCCTCAGGTGATGAATCAGAGGTATGCGGTATAGGAGGCGAGGGCATGGGGATTATATATTCATCCCAAGGATCCCCAGGTACATTATCATTAGGCAATTCACCTTCCTCTCTTTCATCCTCATCGGATGATGAAGTATCCTGACCCCCTTGCGGTATAGCTTCTACAGGGTGTCTCGGTGAAATAGGATCCTCTATTGGTGGCGAAGGTGTAAACGCCGGCATGGTAGGTAACATTGGAGTAGTCGGTGTAGGTGGAAACCTCTGCCGATAATCAGCCAACATGGCCTGCAAATCTTGGATCAGAGAAGGAGGAAGATGACTTGTTTCTTCCGAACGTGGAACCTTACGTGACTGTCTATGATAGGCCTTAGACAATCCTTCTTGATAAAAATGTTCCTGGTAGTGTTCCTCTTCATCCTCTTCTTGACATTTTATTCGCAACTCTGACGGATGGCGTGCAATCCTAAAAGGGCCTTCTTCCTCCCCGTCATCTTCATCAGATTCCTCTTCCTCTACATATGTCTCCAAGATATGTGATGGTAACAACAGAGATATATTAGTGTAGCCTTGCCTATGGTACGTTTTTAGTTGAAACTGGGTGAACGTAACAGGCAACGCTTGAGATACTTGTGGAATCGCTGACCAAGTTCTCGCAGGTGGACTTCTGGTCATTAAGGGACTCTTCGTCGACAGAGGCGTCTTGACCAAAGGTGTAATAGACAACTGAGCCGTTGACAATGATGTCGTCGATGGAACCTTCGTTGACGGAGCTGCCGTCGATGGACTCTTCGTCGACGGTGCTGCCGTCGATGGACTCTTCGTCGACGATGCTGCCGTCGATGGACTCTTCGTCGACGGGGCTGCCGTCGACGATCTTGTCGTCGACGGGGCAGTCGTCGACGGGGCCATCGTTGACTGGCTCCTTGTCGACGGGCTCTTCGTTGATGGGACTGCCGTCGACGGGCTCTTCGTCGACGATATCTTTGACGTCAACGGGCTCTTCGTCGTCAATGACTTCGACGTCGACAGGGTTTTCGTCGACGATGACTTTGTAGATGAAGGAACCGTTGTCGCTGGGATTGACGTCGGCGCTGTCATTGACGGCGATTTAGATGAAGGAGTGACAAAAGAGGATTCTTTAGTCCCAGAAGACTTCTTTGTAGTAGAAATTTTTGAAGACGCAATAGGAGAGGTTATAGCTCTTGTAGAGACCGTAGATGAAGTACTTGAAGTAGAAGAGGTCACAGAAACTGTGTGAGAAGACACCAGAGAAAGAGTCTTGATCTGGGCTTCACTTACTGTTTTTGTAGCTGAAGATTTGGAAGACTCTGAAGGCAGAGATAAAGGTGAACCAGAAGGAGGAGAAGACGACCCCCTTGTGTGTTCTGAAGCTCTATGAGAGGATTTTTGATATTTCCTCCTTGTAGGAGAGTGGGGTCTGCAATCCTATGGTCACCCCAGATTTTTGCTTTTTGCTTCACTGGTTTACGACTTTCCCTGGCTGTGGGCCTGCTAATCAGACCCACAGCCTAGCTGTTCTCTCTCTAAATTGACATCCATGTACTTTAGGTGCATTTACCAATTGGTACTGGGCCACCTTATCAGTCACTGTACCCAGGGCATAGGTGTACCCAGGGCCTACCAGGGGCTGAAGCATGTATTATGCCACACCTGGCTGGCCATCTAAATCTGACACAACTGGCTGCATGACAGCTGGGGCAAGGTGGTGTACTGTAAACACCCTTTGCTGTAGATATAGTATACCTATTTCTAACCCTAAAATGGACACATATATTCCTATCAGTCACTCCTATGGAAGGTCTTATCAATCCTGAAGGCAGAGTGCTTGGAATTATGTGAGATGGTGCTCTGGCATGAGCTGAGCCCGTTTGCAGCTTGCGGAACCAAGTCCTAATAGCTGTTCCATGATAACGCTATACCATATACTCTTAAGTGCATTATCAACCTCGCGGTTAAATGCCAACTCTGGTATAACATTATCAAAACATGTCGAGTAAGGTGTCATACGATTTGGAATACTACCCCTTCGCCAATTCTGGCGACGGGGGTAGCATTCCACCCTTCTAGAGGGACACGACATGTGTGTAACTGTGAACCCCGGTTAAAGTTAACTCCAGCCTCAGCATCACAAAATGGATGCTGCCACCACAGACACAAGTCTGACCTCCTGCTGCTGGGAGTCCTTCCAGCGAGGATGGCTTGGACAAAGGGTTTCCTGCCTTGGGAGGTGCTAGCACCACCCCAGACAGGATTTTGTGTATTGAGGTAGGGAGGCCTGAAAGGAATGAGACATGCCTGGGGCACACAAGGTGCCCTGTGCATACACCGGTTAAAACCAGTTGCTGGGGCATCCCTGCCCCAGCTCTGGCGGGAAACCGGACAAAGGATAGGGGGTGTAGCCAACCCCCTTCCTGGTCCCACCCAGGGGAGGGACCTAGTCAGTAGTGCAGCCCCCTTTAGGAAAATAAAGGTAGGAGCTGGTCCCATTCCAGATTAGATTATCCTGAACTATTCATCAGGAAGAAACTCTGGCCTTCGACGTTCTGCTCCACAGAAGACTGAAGAATCTCCCTTGTGGGCAAGGAGTGTCCACCCTGCAACTGCAGGCACCATCAAGCGTCCAGCAGCTTCACTTTGTCGTCTTCCCTCGAGGATCCAGACTTCAGAGCCCGACGAGACCCGGATTCCCAGACCTCTCCGACTTCTACCTACATCTGCAGCAAAGCTGAGACCCGTGGGTGCGACGAGACACGTGGGACCGGCCATCTTGAACGAACCTGCACTTCGCTTCCAGCACGACTCCCGAGGTAAACTCGACCAAGTGCTTTGGGGACTGAGAAGCCCCAACCCCGAGCAACCCCTGCACCGAAGATCAGCCCTCCAGCATCCACGAGATCTGCGTGGGGCCCTTCTGCTTGGTTCCTGCTCGACGCGTTGTCTGGTCACTTGCCGGCTGGCTAGTGGCCTCCTAGACGACGAACCTTTGAATTTTCACTGCTGGTCTGGTTGCTCCAGACTGGCCCTTGTTCCCTTCCAAAAGAGGGGCACCCCGGACTCTCCTAGTCAGCACCAGACGCTTTCTTCACTCACCGCGTGGGTTGCCTTTGCCAAGGCCTGTTGAGTCCCAGCCCGGATTAGACACCGCTGACAGCAAGAGCCTGCGTGGGACAGCTCGTGCCTCCATCCTGGTCGTCGAAGACACCTCCTGGTCCACGTGGCTGCAGAGTCAAGCGTCCACTCTTTACCTGATCGCGACGTCGACATCTGGTTCCTTCCTGGTTCCACTCCAGTCACTGGCTAGCGACTGTGAACATTGTCCCCTCTGCTTTCAGGTCTCCTTCTTCAACAATCCACCCTTGGATTGCACCGGACATCTTCCTCCTGGTCGCCTGCAGCATCTTTTCTTTCAGGCTCCATTGACTTCAACGCGAGAACCCGACGCACTTTGACACCTATGCACCCGCGGCCCGTGGGTGAGGTAACACGAGCATTTCGGTGCTCAAGGGTAGTTTAACTGTCCTAGTGTCGAGTTCCACAGTCGTTTTAGTCCTACCTAGTCAGGATTGTCCGTACTCACCTTTAACTTGAACTGTGCTGTCCATAGACGTTGTTACGCATCTCGCGTGTGAGTTCACACTCTGCACACGCGGTCCGTGGGCCTCCTATTACTTACCTGAAGTTAGGGTAGCGTATGTCCCATCGATCCTACAGCCTCTGGACAGCTCCATTCCGATTATCGACTTTCACATTCCACTTACTTAGTATATGGTTTGTCGTGCCCCTAGGGCACCATTGTAATTTTGTGCGACTTGTAGTATTTTTCGTAAGAGATTGTCATGTGCTTAGCCCTCTGACCTCATAAAGAGTTCAGAGGTGTTATTATTAATAAATATACTGTTTATTTTCATAACAACCTGTGTGGTGTCCTTTCACTTGGTATTTAAGGGGTTATATTGTGGTAAAACAGCTGGCTTCACATGCCAAAAGAGTTTAGTCTAAGACTGCTTTGTCCATGCTACCATTAGGATAGCTGGTCTATAAGGTTGACTTACAACCAATCACCAGAAGGGTTGTTTGGACTGATACAAGGTGGTCACTAGAACTAGTGAGCATCATATATCAGGCCAACTTCTCACATTGGTGTGCAGCGGTTGGGATTTGAGCTTGCTGTTGTTTTTACCACATATAATCTTGCAATATCATTTGAAAGATCACATAAGGTACCTAGGTACATATAACAAGCTTAGAAATACTCTGAGTTCTACTGAACCAGCTGTTGTAGTAGAAAGGGCCTAGCACACCCTGACTACAACTCTTATCAAGGGATCAGTAGGAAAACCCATAGTGTAGGTAGGTGCATCACTTACACCTCACTAGAAAACATGGCTACCCATGGAGAGTCTTCAGAGACTCCCCAAGTGGTTAGTGACCCTCCACAGGTCCTTTCCAGATATGCAGCTCTCAGTTTCCAGGAGATGAGACAATTGTGTACCTCCAGGAAATTGAAACAGGGTTCTAACCCTACCACTCCTTTTCTGTTAAGTCTCTTAGAGACATATGATGCTAGAAAGGCTTCTAACACAGATCGCAGCATGCACCCCTTAGAAGGTACTCTTGGAGATCCAGACCTCCCTGAAACAGAGAATGTGGAAGAGGAGGAGGAAGAAGAAGAACAGTCTGGGGATGAGGCAGACAATGGTTCTGTGATAGTCAGCAGACTCACAAGGGCCAACTTAGACCTACATAGGGAAGGATCTTGGGGACCCCCAGTACTGACCCTGAGCAGGCCTAACCATGGAGTTAGAAGAGATAGGTCTCATTCTAGGGACTCCAATAGATCTGTGCACTCTCATGCCTCTGCTCAGAGGAGAATGACTTCTCCCCAGAGGAGAATGACTTCCCCTCAGAGGAGAGAGCATGAAGCAAGGATGAGACAGGCTAATCTGAGGATCAAGAGGGAAGAACTTGCCCTTGCCAAGGAGAATCTTGCCTTTGCTAGAGAGCAACAGTTAAGTGGGGTAGTCCCCACTGGTGGCAGCACTATCCCTAGGGATAGAGACAGGAGTTTTGATAATAGACACCTGAGTAAAATAGTGCCCCCCTATAAGACAGGGGATGACATCCACAAGTGGATGACTGCTTTGGAGAGATGATTCAAAAAGGGGGTGGTGATGGACAGAGTATCTGAGTTAATCAGAACACTCCTACCCAGTCAACAGATCAGGGCTTGATCCATCACCGTTTTTTAGCTCACTGCACCATCCCAGTTCAGAACCTGGCTATATGCAAATTAGTCTGTCCCTGGCCCAGTGCATCATGGGAACAGGGTAGACCAAACTACCAAGCCAATTCTTCACTGGAAAGGAAACAAGCTTCCGGGGACCGGTTTCTGGCATTACAGCCGTCTTCGGCCCGGCTTGCTGGAATCCTGATGGTGCAGTGAGCAAGGGACTCACATCTGAGCATACCCTTCCACACTTATGGTGGCCAAAACGATTCAAAAAGGGGGTGGTGATGGACAGAGTATCTGAGTTAATCAGAACACTCCTACCCAGTCAACAGATCAGGGCTTGATCCATCACCGTTTTTTAGCTCACTGCACCATCCCAGTTCAGAACCTGGCTATATGCAAATTAGTCTGTCCCTGGCCCAGTGCATCATGGGAACAGGGCAGACCAAACTACCAAGCCAATTCTTCACTGGAAAGGAAACAAGCTTCCGGGGACCGGTTTCTGGCATTACAGCCGTCTTCGGCCCGGCTTGCTTGAATCCTGATGGTGCAGTGAGCAAGGGACTCACATCTGAGCATACCCTTCCACACTTATGGTGGCCAAAACGATTCAAAAAGAGGGTGGTGATGGACAGAGTATCTGAGTTAATCAGAACACTCCTACCCAGTCAACAGATCAGGGCTTGATCCATCACCGTTTTTTAGCTCACTGCACCATCCCAGTTCAGAACCTGGCTATATGCAAATTAGTCTGTCCCTGGCCCAGTGCATCATGGGAACAGGGCAGACCAAACTACCAAGCCAATTCTTCACTGGAAAGGAAACAAGCTTCCGGGGACCGGTTACTGGCATTACAGCCGTCTTCGGCCCGGCTTGCTTGAATCCTGATGGTGCAGTGAGCAAGGGACTCACATCTGAGCATACCCTTCCACACTTATGGTGGCCAAAACGATTCAAAAAGGGGGTGGTGATGGACAGAATGCCAGAAACCGGTCCCCGGAAGCTTGTTTCCTTCCCAGTGTAAGAATTGGCTTTTGTAGTTTGGTTTGCCCTGTTCCCATCATGCACTGGGACAGGAACAGACTAATTTGCATACAGCCAGGTTCTGAAACTGGGATGGTGCAATGAGCTAAAAAACGGTGTTGGATCTAGCCCTGATCTTTTGACTGGGTGAGAGTATTCTGCTTAATTCAGAGACTCTGTCCCTCACCACTCCTTGTTGTAAATATATGCTTTGGAGAGAGCCTGCAAAGTACAGCAGATACCCCAGAGTCAGTGGGCAGCTATATTGTGGCTCTCCTTTGAAGGTAAAGGTAGAGACAAGCTCCTCACGGATAGAGATGAGGATGCTAATGATTACCAAGTCTTGAAACTTGCTCTGATTGATGGGTTTGGCTTAACCACTGAACAGTACAGGTTGATGTTCAGGGATACCCAGAAAACTCAGGCTCAAGATTGGACTGACTTTGTTGATTGTGCCACTTAGGCTCTGGAGGGCTGGTTACTGGGAAGTAAAGTTACTGATTACACAGGATTGTATAATCTAATTATGAGAGAACAAATCTTAAATAATTGTCAAAACCAGTTGTTGCATCAGCACTTGATTGACTCAGATCTGACCTCTCCCCAAGAATTGGGAAAGAAGGCAGACAGATGGGTCAGGACAAGGGTCAAGCAGCAGAACCAGAACCAGGGTGGTGGCCAGAAGAAAGCCGACCAGAAGGGTAATGAGAATAAGCAAAATGACCAGAAGTCTTCAACAGGGCCCCAACAACCTAAGGAGGGTGGGTCCCAAACTTCCCAAAAGAAGAAGAATGATGGTCCTAAGAAACCATGGTGCCAATACTGTAAAAGTAAGACTCACTGGTTTAGTGAGTGCACCAAGAAAGGCCAAACTCCTACCACTACTGTCCCTAAGACACCTGCACCCCCTAGTACAGTTAGTAGTGATAGTGTACCTCCCAAGGCTATAGTTGGGTTAACCCTGGGAACTGAGGTGGGTTCTGACTTAGTTAGAATTCCTACTCAGGCAGTTCTTGTTTGTACTGGGGACATGGATATGACCCCTACTGTAAGTCCTAGGACTCTGGGCAAATACAGGCAAACGCCTTTAATCAATGGAAAAATGGCTCATGTGCCAGTGTCACTATGGTGACACCAACATTTGTGGACCCTGACCAGATCATGCTAGGTTCAGATTACCTAGTGACCAATGCTAGCAATGTCACTACCAATCACAGTATGGCAGTTGTTAATTACTCCTGGGGATTGGTAACTGGCCTCAAAAGGGTTGTAGTTAGTTCAGACCTCCCAGTAGATTGTCTTTTGGGCAATGATTTGGAATCCTCACTGTAGTCAGATGTGGAGTACAGGACTCATGTAGAAATGCCAGGTCTCTCCTCACATGTCCTTGCTGTGACTAGGTCACAGGCCAAGAAATGCCAAGCTGAACAAGTGCTGGATCCTGGAAGAATGGACCAGACACTACCCAAGAGAAGGAATGGTAGGGTTAAGGCAGAGCCTTCCCCCCTGCCTCAGGTTGAAGATCAGCCCTCTCAGGAGGCTGACCCAGAGACCCCAGAAGGAACTGTCCTAGAAGAACTTGAGCCTGATCAGGTTGAGTTTCTTGGGACAGGGGGACCTTCCAGGGCAGACTTGAGGCAGGCCCAATTAGATTGTTCCTCTCTTGAACCCCTCAGACAGCAGGCTGCTGCTGAGGCTGCAGGGAATGCTACAGGTGCCCATAAGGTATATTGGGAAGATGGACTCCTATACTCTGAGGCAAGAGACCCCAAGCCTGGTGCTACCAGGAGGCTGGTCATACCCTTGTCTCTTAGAGGTTTCCTTCTCACCTTAGCACACGAGATTCCCCTTGCAGGTCACTTAGGCCAGAACAAGACTTGGGACAGGCTTGCCCCACACTTTCACTGGCCTCATATGTCTGAAGACACAAAAGAGTTTTGTCGCTCATGTGTCACCTGTCAAGCCAGTGGCAAATCAGGTGGCACAACAAAGGCCCCCCTTATACCACTACCTGTGGTGGGGGTTCCCTTTGAAAGAGTGGGGATTGACATTGTTGGACCAATGGACCCCCCAACAGCATCTGGGCACAGATTTATACTGGTGGTAGTGGATCATGCCACCAGGTATCCAGAAGCTATTCCCATTAGGACCACTACAGCTCCTGTTGTGGCCAGGGCCCTACTTGGAGTTTTCTCCGGAGTGGGGTTTCCTAAGGAGGTTGTCTCTGACAGAGGTGCGAACTTCATGTCAGGATACTTGACTGCTATGTGGAAGGAATGTGGTGTCAATTATAAATTCACCACACCCTATCACCCACAATGCAATGGGCTTGTTGAGAGATTCAACAAGACCCTCAAAGGGATGATAAAAGGATTACCTGAGAAGCTCAGGCGAAGATGGGATATCCTTTTACCCTGCCTCCTGTTTGCTTACAGAGAGGTCCTACAGAAGGGGGTTGGTTACAGCCCTTTTGAGCTTCTGTTTGGGCATCCTGTAAGAGGAACCCTATGTCTTGTGAAGGAAGGATGGGAGTTACCTCTCAAAAAGCCTAAGTTTGACATAGTGGACTATGTACTTGGTCTCCGCTCCAGGATGGCAGAGTACATGGAGAAGGCATCTAAAAACTTTGAGGCCAGCCAAGAACTTCAAAAAGCTTGGCAAGACCAAAAGGCTGTCCTAACTGTTTACCATGCAGGACAGAAGGTGTGGGTGTTGGAGCCAGTGGACCCAGCAGCTCTCCAAGACAAATGGTCTGGACCCCATACCATCATTGAGCAAAAGGGAGAGGTCACCTACTTGGTGGACATGGGAACTCCCAGGAGCCCCCACAGGGTGCTTCATGTGAATAGGCTCAAAGCATTTGTCAACAGGGAGGACATGGGCGTGCTCATGGCCACAGATGAGGGGCAGGAGGAAGAGAGTGACCCTCTCCCAGACCTGCTCACTCAGAACCCTGATGATGGGTCAGTTGATGGTGTAGTCTTTTCTGACAGCCTCTCTGCCCATCAACAAGAGGATTGTAAACAGGTTCTTCAATCCTTCAGGCAAATGTTTTCACTGACCCCCGGTCAGACAAACTGGTGCACCCATGAGGTGGACACTGGTGACAGTCTGTCTGTCAAGAGTAAAATCTACAGGCAACCTGACCACGTCAGGGACTGCATAAAGAAAGAAGTCCAAAAGGCGTTGGAATTGGGAGTCATTGAACCCTCAGAGAGCCCTTGGGCTAGTCCTGTAGTTCTAGTGCCTAAACCTCACACCCAAGATGGTAAGAGAGAGAGGAGGTTTTGTGGAGACTACAGGGGTCTCAATGCTGTCACTAAGACAGATGCCCATCCAATACCTAGGGCAGATGAACTGATAGACAAGTTGGCTTCTGCAACTTTCTTAAGTACATTTGACCTAACAGCTGATTATTGGCAGATCAGGTTAGCTGAGGATGCCAAGGCCAAAACAGCATTTTCTACCCCAGGAGGTCATTACCAATTTGTGGTGATGCCCTTTGGTTTGAAAAATGCACCTGCCACTTTTCAAAGGTTGGTGAACCAAGTTCTCACTGGGTTGGATGACTTCTGTGCAGCATATCTAGATGATATTGCTGTCTTTAGCTCCACCTGGGAGGATCACCTGATCCACCTGAGGAAAGTTTTGGAGGCCCTGCAAAAGGCAGGCATCACTATCAAGGCTACTAAGTGCCAAGTAGGGCAGAGTCAGGTTGTGTACCTGGGCCACCTTGTGGGTGGAGGCCAGGTTCAACCATTGGAGAGCAAGATACAGGCCATAAAGGACTGGGCTCCTCCAACCACCCAGACACAGGTCAGCGCTTTCTTGGGCCTGTCTGGTTACTATAGGAAGTTTGTCAAAAATTATGGGTCCATTGTGACACCACTTAATGACTTGACAAGCAAGGAAATGCCACAGAAAGTTCAGTGGACAGTTAGCTGTCAGAAGGCATTTGATGACCTAAAGCAGGCCATGTGTAATGCACCTATTCTCAAGAGTCCTGACTACTCCAAAACCTTCATTGTCCAAACAGATGCATCTGAGTTGGGTGTGGGAGCTGTTCTTGCTCAACTGAATATTGATGGTCATGACCACCCCATTGCTTTTATAAGCAGAAGGCTGACCCCTAGAGAGAAACGTTGGTCAGCTATTGAGAGGGAGGCCTTTGCTGTGGTTTGGGCCCTGAAGAAGTTGAGGCCATACTTGTTTGGAACTCACTTCAAGATTCAGACCGACTATAAGCCCCTCTTATGGCTACATCAGATGAATGGTGAAAACCCCAAACTTCTTAGGTGGTCCATTTCCCTACAGGGGATGGACTTTACAGTGGAGCATAGACCAGGGACTGACCATGGCAATGCAGATGGTCTCTCCAGGTATTTCCACTTTGAACAGGAAGACTCACCTGGTCATGGTTAGTTTAATGTCCCTAGGTTGGGGGGGGGGGTTATGTAGGAGAGTGGGGTCTGCAATCCTATGGTCACCCCAGATTTTTGCTTTTTGCTTCACTGGTTTACGACTTTCCCTGGCTGTGGGCCTGCTAATCAGACCCACAGCCTAGCTGTTCTCTCTCTAAATTGACATCCATGTACTTTAGGTGCATTTACCAATTGGTACTGGGCCACCTTATCAGTCACTGTACCCAGGGCATAGGTGTACCCAGGGCCTACCAGGGGCTGAAGCATGTATTATGCCACCCCCGGCTGGCCATCTAAATCTGACACAACTGGCTGCATGACAGCTGGGGCAAAGTGGTGTAAACACCCTTTGCTGTAGATATAGTATACCTATTTCTAACCCTGAAATGGACACATATATTCCTATCAGTCACTCCTATGGAAGGTCTTATCAATCCTGAAGGCAGAGTGCTTGGAATTATGTGAGATGGTGCTCTGGCATGAGCTGAGCCCGTTTGCAGCTTGCGGAACCAAGTTCTAATAGCTGTTCCATGATAACGCTATACCATATACTCTTAAGTGCATTATCAACCTCGCGGTTAAATGCCAACTCTGGTATAACATTATCAAAACATGTCGAGTAAGGTGTCATACGATTTGGAATACTACCCCTTCGCCAATTCTGGCAACGGGGGTAGCATTCCACCCTTCTAGAGGGACACGACATGTGTGTAACTGTGAACCCCGGTTAAAGTTAACTCGAGCCTCAGCATCACAAAATGGATGCTGCCACCACAGACACAAGTCTGACCTCCTGCTGCTGGGAGTCCTTCCAGCGAGGATGGCTTGGACAAAGGGTTTCCTGCCTTGGGAGGTGCTAGCACCACCCCAGACAGGATTTTGTGTATTGAGGTAGGGAGGCCTGAAAGGAATGAGACATGCCTGGGGCACACAAGGTGCCCTGTGCATACACCGGTTCAAACCAGTTGCTGGGGCATCCCTGCCCCAGCTCTGGCGGGAAACCGGACAAAGGATAGGGGGTGTAGCCAACCCCCTTCCTGGTCCCACCCAGGGGAGGGACCTAGTCAGTAGTGCAGCCCCCTTTAGGAAAATAAAGGTAGGAGCTGGTCCCATTCCAGATTAGATTATCCTGAACTATTCATCAAGAAGAAACTCTGGCCTTCGACGTTCTGCTCCACAGAAGACTGAAGAATCTCCCTTGTGGGCAAGGAGTGTCCACCCTGCAACTGCAGGCACCATCAAGCGTCCAGCGGCTTCACTTTGTCGTCTTCCCTCGAGGATCCAGACTTCAGAGCCCGACGAGACCCGGATTCCCAGACCTCTCCGACCTCTACCTACATCTGCAGCAAAGCTGAGACCCGTGGGTGCGACGAGACACGTGGGACCGGCCATCTTGAACGAACCTGCACTTCGCTTCCAGCAAGACTCCCGAGGTAAACTCGACCAAGTGCTTTGGGGACTGAGAAGCCCCAACCCCGAGCAGCCCCTGCACCAAAGATCAGCCCTCCAGCATCCACGAGATCTGCGTGGGGCCCTTCTGCTTGGTTCCTGCTCGACGCGTTGTCTGGTCACTTGCCGGCTGGCTAGTGGCCTCCTAGACGACGATCCTTTGAATTTTCACTGCTGGTCTGGTTGCTCCAGACTGGCCCTTGCTCCCTTCCAAAAGAGGGGCACCCCGGACTCTCCTAGTCAGCACCAGACGCTTTCTTCACTCACCGCGTGGGTTGCCTTTGCCAAGGCCTGTTGAGTCCCAGCCCGGATTAGACACCGCTGACAGCAAGAGCCTGCGTGGGACAGCTCGTGCCTCCATCCTGGTCGTCGAAGACACCTCCTGGTCCACGTGGTTGCAGAGTCAAGCGTCCACTCTTCACCTGATCGCGACGTCGACATCTGGTTCCTTCCTGGTTCCACTCCAGTCACTGGCTAGCGACTGTGAACATTGTCCCCTCTGCTTTCAGGTCTCCTTCTTCAACAATCCACCCTCGGATTGCACCGGACATCTTCCTCCTGGTCGCCTGCAGCATCTTTTCTTTCAGGCTCCATTGACTTCAACGCGAGAACCCGACGCACTTTGACACCTATGCACCCGCGGCCCGTGGGTGAGGTAACACGAGCATTTCGGTGCTCAAGGGTAGTTTAACTGTCCTAGTGTCGAGTTCCACAGTCGTTTTAGTCCTACCTAGTCAGGATTGTCCGTACTCACCTTTAACTTGAACTGTGCTGTCCATAGACGTTGTTACGCATCTCGCGTGTGAGTTCACACTCTGCACACGCGGTCCATGGGCCTCCTATTACTTACCTGAAGTTAGGGTAGCGTGGTCCCATCGATCCTACAGCCTCTGGACAGCTCCATTCCGATTATCGACTTTCACATTCCACTTACTTAGTATATGGTTTGTCGTGCCCCTAGGGCACCATTGTAATTTTGTGCGACTTGTAGTATTTTTCGTAAGAGATTGTCATGTGCTTAGCCCTCTGACCTCATAAAGAGTTCAGAGGTGTTGTTATTAATAAATATACTGTTTATTTTCATAACAACCTGTGTGGTGTCCTTTCACTTGGTATTCAAGGGGTTATATTGTGGTAAAACAGCTGGCTTCACATGCCAAAAGAGTTTAGCCTAAGACTGCTTTGTCCATGCTACCATTAGGATAGCTGGTCTATAAGGTTGACTTACAACCAATCACCAGAAGGGTTGTTTGGACTGATACAAGGTGGTCACTAGAACTAGCGAGCATCATATATCAGGCCAACTTCTCACACTCCTCTCAGGAGAAGAGCTGACCCTGGATTTGGCTCTTTTGCTGGAAGTAGAGGCTCTGTCCTCCTCATCTGTAGAAGATGATTTGAGCCATAAAAGAACCCTTGCCTCACAAGAAGAAACTGAGTAGGCACTCAGGGAGACTCACTTCCACACGACGTGCGGTGAAAATCTGAGGAGAACTGCCTCAGCTGGGAAGGTTCTAAAGGGTGCTGGTATCTGATTGCTTGGAACTATTTTTTGTTTTTTTTCATACAATGAGGTAGATAGGCTACTAAGCTTTGGGCCTTTTGGGCCTATTGTCTTGTCTGCCTACTACAGTTTCTTACTAAGGCACTGCTTTTGTATGTATTATTACCGTGGGACTCCCGCCTCAGCGACGGGGAATGATTCAGGCATGTGAATCTATGAAAGATACCCCAATGCTGAATAACCATAGTAAGAAGTGTTGTGATGTCAGAGACTACAGGGTATTGGGGCATTACGATTTGTTTAACTTCTTGTAAGTCAATAATGAATCTGTAAATTTTAGTGTCAGTGTCTTTTTTCAAAATAGGAAGAATAGGGCTATTACAAATGTTATAAGGGACTTCTTCCACAACCCCCACTCTGATCAAATCTTGAACAATGTGTATTAAATCTTCCAGGCCTTCCCGAGATATTTTCTATTGAGGCAGTCCAGGCAACAAAGCACCTTCCTTCACATGAATATGTACTGGTGGGCTAACCATTTGTCCCACATCAGTATCTGATGTAGCCCACAAAGTACTAGGTAAAGATGCTAGAGCAATATCTTCTTTAATGAGGCAAGACTACTCAACCATTGGATAGTTATCATTTAAAATAACAGGCACACCTTCTGGGGAACAATATATTGTAGCACGAAAATGTTTAAGCATATTGATTTCCACAATATTATCTGGTGTGTTAGGGGAAAGCAAAAATGGACATTCTGCAGTGAATTTATCAAGACTAAATGCAAGTGGCTGTGACAGTGGGCTAAGTGTAGGTGTCCCATCGAATCCTATCGATGTTATCATTGTGCCAGACAGGGAAGCCCTAGTAACCAATGTTTTAGACAGAGCACTACCAGTAGCTCCTGTATCAACCAGAAACTGATCAGTAGAATCCAAGTTGTTTGCATGAACATACGGACCCTTCTGATCTACTGGCGCTTCAACCGTGACCGTCCTGAGTCCTCCAGAAGCGGTCGCTCCCCACGCAGCTCCCCGCACCGACTATTGTGGTATCGTAGCGCCTCACTGCCAGTCTGCCTTTACTCGCATTGCCAGTCAGCCTTTACTCGTATTGCCATATCTCATTGCTGCCTGTTTAGTATTCAATTAATTTCGCCTCGAAAACGCGCATTAGTGCCTGTCTGCTGTCATGTTAATTTAATTACCGCATCGCTATATTTAAAAAGCGCGCAGTCAGTAGAATTGCATTGTGCCTTTTGATTAAATTATTTCATTGCATTATTGCATAGCGTTGTCTTCAGGTTGTGCCCCAATCCAGTTTCGTTTTTGGCCTGCTGCCATTTTGTGGTTTGTTGTTGCACCTCCCTGCCCGGACCTCCACCCCGCCCCCGCCTCCCAGCTGACCCTCCCTCCCACTGATACTACAGGACCTACCCTCCGGCATCTTCGCTGTGACCGTCCTGAGTCCTCCAGAAGCGGTCGCTCCCCACGCAGCTCCCCGCACCGACTATTGTGGTATCGTAGCGCCTCACTGCCAGTCTGCCTTTACTCGCATTGCCAGTCAGCCTTTACTCGTATTGCCATATCTCATTACTGCCTGTTTAGTATTCAATTAATTTCGCCTCGAAAACGCGCATTAGTGCCGGTCTGCTGTCGTGTTAATTTAATTACCGCATCGCTATATTTAAAAAGCGCGCAGTCAGTAGAATTGCATTGTGCCTTTTGCTTAAATTATTTCATTGCATTATTGCATAGCGTTGTCTTCAGGTTGTGCCCCAATCCAGTTTCGTTTTTGGCCTGCTGCCATTTTGTGGTTTGTTGTTGCACCTCCCTGCCAGTACCTCCACCCCGCCCCCGCCTCCCAGCTGACCCTCCTTCGCCCCTCCCCCCTCCACCATCCACATATGTCAGATGCTTTTGCGCGCAGCGGTCGCGCCGAAGGTGCGCCAAAGGTAAGCCCGTCTACGCCCGTCCACGCCTGGACCGCGCGCCCAGCGCCAGACCCCCTGGTCCCCACAAAACCCACTCCACCCGCATAACGTATGACGCCGTTACCCTCTTTGACCTTAACCCCGGTCGCACACCACAATGCTGCGAAGCTACCCCAGGACACACCCATGGACCATTCGCCTGCCACTCCTGCAAGTTCACCAGCATAAGGACCCACACCAAATCCACCTCCCCCAAACACAACCCCGACTCTAACCACCTGAAGTGCATCCTGCTGAACACCCGCTCGGTCCACAAACACGCCACTGAACTCTGGGACTTGCTCGACACTTCATCGACGGACATTGCCTTCCTTAGAGAAACATGGATGAACGCCTCATCAGCGCCCGACCTCGCCATAGCCATCCCGGACGCTTACAAGATCATCCGAAAGGACCGCATCAACCAAACAGGAGGAGGCATCGCCATCGTCCATAAGAACACCATCCGAATCACGACCAGCTCCGACGATAACCTCGCGACCGCCGAACACCTCCACTTCCAGATCCACATCGACCCCAGGACCACACTCAGAGGCACCCTCATCTACAGACCACCAGCAACCCGCACACAATTCAACGAAGACATCACTGACTTCATCGGCCCACATGCCCTCACATCCGAGAACTACATTCTACTGGGAGACCTCAACTTCCACCTGGAAAAGAAAAACGACAACAACACCAACACCCTTCTGGACAACCTCGCCAACCTCGGACTCAAACAACTTGTTAACACCCCCACCCACTTAGCCGGACACACGCTCGACCCTATCTTCACCTCCAGCAAACACATCTCCTTCGATCACACCACAGCTCTCCATTGGACGGACCACAGCTGCGTTCACTTCAGCTACAAAAAGACCACGACACACAACCCCCCTCAACCTATCCCTCGAAGAAACTGGAACAAAATTACCATCGGCCAACTTTTCACATCGCTTAACCAAAACCCTCCTGCCTTATCATCGGACCCAAACCAAGCTGCCATCAAACTCACACATTGGATCACCCACAGCGCTGACGAACTAGCACCCTTAAAAAACCACCAGATCAAACTAGGTAGCAAAAAGGCCCCCTGGTTCAACGATGACCTTAAGAAATCCAAGAAGTTATGTCGTACCCTCGAGAAAACCTGGAGAAAAAACCCAACCTCCGACAACCTGACCAACTTCAAGGACGCCACCCGCAAACACCACCAATTGATCCGATCCACCAAGAAATCAGCATTCAAGAATTGACTGGACAACAACGCCCACAACAGCAAGGAACTATTCAACATCGTCAAAGAATTTACCAACCCCACCACCGGCACCAACGACATCACTCCCTCCCAAGACCTCTGCGACTCTTTATCCTCTTTCTTCCACAACAAAATCGCCGACATACATAACAGCTTTGAAAACCAGTCCGAAGAACAGACCACTCCACCCACCCCCGAACCAAAACAGCACTCTCACAACCTTTGCGCCTGGAACCCTATCACCACTGAAGACACCATCCGCCTGATGAACTCCATCCACTCAGGTTCACCAACCGACCCATGTCCCCACCACATCTTCAACAAAGCAGACTCCATCATCGCACCACATCTCCGCGATGTCATCAACTGCTCCTTCAACTCCGCTACCTTCCCGGAATGCTGGAAACATGCCGAACTCAGCGCCCTTCTGAAGAAACCCACAGCAGACCCCTCTGAACTTAAGAACTACCGCCCCATCTCGCTCCTCCCATTCCCTGCCAAAGTCATTGAGAAAGCCGTCAACAGTCAGCTTGCCGCCTTCCTCGAATCCAACAAATCCCTCGACCCCTCACAGTCCGGCTTCCGAGCCAAACACAGCACCAAAACCGCCCTCATCGCTGCTACCGACGACATCCGAACGCTACCTGACAACGGAGAAACAGCTGCCCTCATCCTACTTGACCTCTCCGTCGCCTTCGACACAGTCTGTCACAGCACCCTCATACAACGCCTCAGCAACATCGGAATACAAGGAAAAGCTTTGGACTGGATCATCTCGTTCCTCGCCGGAAGAACCCAGAGAGTCCGCCTCCCCCCATTCAAATCAGAGGCCACCGAAGTCATATGTGGAGTACCACAAGGATCATCACTCAGTCCCACCCTCTTCAACGTATACATGAGCCCCCTCCCATCCATCGCGCGACAACACAACCTCAACATCATCTCCTACGCAGACGACACCCAGCTGATCCTCTCCCTCACCAAAGATCCAAACACCGCCAAAACAAATCTACACGAAGGAATGAAAGAAGTAGCCGAATGGATGAAGAACAGCCGTTTAAAACTAAACTCGGACAAAACAGAAGTCCTCATCTTAGGATCATCCCCCTCTGCCTGGGACGACTCATGGTGGCCACCGGCCCTGGGTACAGCACCCATACCTACAGATCACGCACGTAACCTAGGCTTCATCCTAGACTCCTCCCTCTCGATGACCAGACAAGTCAATGCCGTCTCATCTTCATGCTTTAACATCCTACGCATGCTCAAAAAAATGTTCAGCTGGATCCCCACTAAAACAAGAAAGACAGTCACCCGCGCACTGGTCACTAGCCGTCTGGATTATGGAAATACCCTTTACACTGGAACCACAGCCAAACTACAGAAAAAACTTCAACGCATCCAAAACGCCTCAGCCAGACTCATACTGGACATCCCCCGTCAAGCTCACATTTCCGGTCACCTGAAAGACCTCCACTGGCTTCCCGTCAACAAGAGAATAACGTTCCGTCTCCTCACCCACGCACACAAGGCCCTCTACGACCTAGGACCCGAATGCCTCAACACACGACTGTCCTTCTACACACCCACCCGCCAACTACGATCATCCAATCAAGCCCTCGCCGCAATTCCCCGCATCCATAGATCCACCATGGGAGGAAGATCCTTCTCCTACTTAGCGGCCAAAACCTGGAATTCTCTCCCCACTCACCTCCGCCTTACACAGAACCACCTCTCCTTCAGAAAACAGCTAAAAACCTGGCTTTTCGATAAGTTGTGGTAAATAAATAAATAATACCCTATTTTTGGATGAATGAATGAATAACAGATAGCTCAATAAATAAGAGTCAAGATTCGAGGTAGTAGGAGTTTCTGCAGGTTTATTACAGCATAAGGACAGGATCAGGACAACCTGCATAGGATGACCCAGCAGCTGCTGGGGCTAGGTCTGGGATGAGCGCGCTAACATTCAATAACAAAACATTGACATTTATACATAGCGCAAACACATAGCATTACATTGCAGTAGGCGTAACAGTGAGTGGAGCAGAAGGCGTGACGTGTAACAGTCACGAAAGATAAGGGTGAAAGTAGGTGTAACTGGGAGTTTACTTAGACATGTGATGCGAACGTAACAGAATATGTCATGGATGGGCGGAAACATAGGAGGGGGCTGCCTAAGGAGCCGGGACCTCTAACCTAATGGTGCGCGGAAACTAGCAATGACGTGTTACTAGGAGAAGCTGGGGGCTACGAACTCTGTGCTAGGAGCAGAGACTAGAGTCTGGAGGGTCGGAGCGACATGTACCTAAACCCTATCTGGTATCTAATGTTTAGGGAACATGTTGATGTAAACTAGAAGTCATGAGGGGTGAGGCTAACCTGATTCTAAGACTGGACCATGCATTATTCTACATGTAGTGCGTGAAGAATATTAAATGACCATTAAATACAGTATTTCTCTAACGTGGAGACGAGAAGGCTAGACAATGACGGAAACTATTGATGCAGTTCAGTAGCTTAGGAATGCAGAAGAGGAGGACTGAACTGATAGCAGGAACTATAACATACTTTTGACAGACTCAGAGGCAGAGCCGGGGTGCACCGGGCACTGCGAGGCAGGAAGTAAGTGAAGGGTCGAGGATACAGGTGGGGGCTATATCGCTCCTCAGCGAGGCTTTCAGGAGACAGGAGCTGAATCTGTGGTCCGGGCCCTTTTGAGGCCTAGAAACGGGGGCTTTATAATTGAATAACGTGCACACTTGAGAAACGTGTCAACATTACTTACATGGGCCTGATATTCGTAGTATTCACGAGGACTGGAAACTAACATACTAGAGGTGGACACAACTGTAATTGCGTCTTTAATCAGAAATGGGGAATAACATATGCATATTGATCATGCACACATAACATATGATGGATGAGGCGTAGGGACACAGAACATGGCAAAATTTACTTTTCCACATTCCCTCCTTGTCACTACGTTTCCATCAGGAAACATCAATATTCATGATACCATCTATCATTTCATACAGTACCATTTGCTCGTCTCGAATTGTCTTGGAACGGGATTTAAAACGGGGCTTGGGACTGGGAATACAAGAGGTAGCACACATGCTGCAAATCGCAGGGCCACATTGTATACAGAGGCAGCAGCTAAATATGATCGCTACTGCAATACCTAGAAAGGACAGGACTTTCCATCCCCATGCGGAAATTACATTCCAGAACCAACCGGACCATGTCCAGGTGCCTGGATCTTGGTGTAACAGATGGGCAATTTTATGGAGTCTGGTTATAGCTGAATAAACAGACGGCGCGTTATTTGGAATGAAAATACAACAACTGGATCCGAGAATTCTACAGGCCCCGCCCCTATCGGCCAGTATGACGTCAAGGACGAGACGATTCTGTAAAACGACAATTCTCATAAAGGATTGCTCTTCAGTTAAGTTACCTAGAGCGGAGGCAGTCTCATCTACTACTGCTTCAAGGGTTCTGGTTAACCTACGAATTAGCTTACTATTTATAACTGTACCTAAATAAGGGAAAACACCTTTATCTATATCAATGAATTGCTCTGCGGCGGTTTCAGTATAATCGACAATCGGGAGATTTCTCTTGTGTCTAGTGTGTACTAAGAAAGAATTCCTATGATAGTCAGGTGGAGCTAGAAAAACAGGTGGCAGTAGGAAAGCAATGTAACAGGTTCCCTCCCAATCGAGGGGCAGACGGACATATGCAGTTTGACCACAAACAAAATAAGAATGACGTGAAGCTATAAAAATGAATTTCCTACTGTCACTATACTGGATAACAGTAGTACATTCACTATGACCTATATGTACAGAACCATAACTACGGACACATAATTCGCCTCTGACTGGTAGTACTGAAATAGCGGGTGAGTCTGGAGTAGTATCAGACTGAACATTCAGTACCATGAAATTCGACGAATAATTTCCTATATTATATACTTCGTTTTCTAGATCTAAACCTGTTCTGTGGGGGAAACCTTGCTTGTCTGGGAAACATATACTGTTAAGAAAAGACATATCTGTTGAGGATGACGTTAACGTGGACCATGCTCCACACGAACCATTGTGTGAGAATGGATAAGGAAACAGTGGCAGAACTCCCTTCGGTGTCTGGAAAGGGGGGAGTCGACCACACACCCAACAATTTGTGGCATTGCTGGTCTGGTGTGAATAATGTAACATACGGATGAATGTGTTATTACGCATGGCGAGGCGGTATGAATATTCGTGAGGAGGCAGATCACTAAACGTGTGCTCTACTGTAGCATGAGCAGACATATTTACATGAGGAACTGGAAAACACAGATAGAAAGCATAGCTGGTGCAGGAAATCATTATGCTGAGAAATAATATGAAACTCAGAAAAACGATACATTGTAGTGAACTTCGACTGACTCTCTCACTATGGGGGTCTATTTTATACATGTCAGAAACAATTTAACCGTTTCACCTAGGGGAGGACTTATAGAATCAAACTGGCTGACTTATTAGACCTGAGCTTTAACTTATACTCCTGTTGCGGAGTTTTCTCTAACAAGGGAGGGGTTGTAATAAAGTCTGGTGCGGGACAGTCCTTTAAAACAATGTTCTGGCAATCCTTGGAATCCTGGGAAATGTTCTTGGCAATGTCTTTGAAGACTGGCTTTGGTCCTTTGAAAAGTTTTACGTGAGAAAGGTGGACCCACCCCTTCCTGCCTTCTAACTTGACGGCAGTTCGGGTGGTCAAGAGGACCTGACGTGGCTCCTTCCAACGTGGTTCCAGCGGACTTGATCTGTCAAAATTTCGGATCATCACCAAGGATCCTGGAACGATCTCGTGCGGTGCCACCTCGGTATTGTCTGGAAATGCGGCGGCAACCTGTGAACGACATGAGTTGAGGGCAGACATCAAGGAAGCTAGGTAATCTGTCAGCATATTACATGAAACATCGGTAATACTTCGGGGTCTAGGAGTACCCCACATGTTAGGGGGGCGGCCGAATACGACCTCATACGGGGACAGACCTGATCTGGAATGTGCGACCATACGCATGTAAAACAGAGCGACTGGCAAAGCTACTAACCAGTCCACACCCTTGTCTTTACATACTTTTGCTATACGGATTTTCAGAGTCTGATTATGCCTTTCGACTAGTCCAGCTGCTTCTGGATGGCGTACACAATGGAACTTCCACTGGTACCCTAACAAAAGGGAAACATGTTTCATGAGTTCGGATGAGAATGGCTGGCCGTTATCAGAATATACGACTCTAGGGAGTCCATATCTAGGGAAGAATTCACGAACCAACTGTTTGGCAGTGGTCGCGGCTGTGTAATCTGGGACTGGATATGCTTCTGTCCATCTGGACAAAGCGCATACTACTACAAGGACATACTTGAAACCTCGACATCGCTCCATTTGAATATAATCCATCTGGAGGACCTCAAAAGGGTGGTCAGGGGGCTGGAAACCACCTTGTTCCACCGGGACACTTTTACCTGGATTAAACTGACAACATATCATACAGGTACGGACTTTCTGCTTGGCTGCAGCTCGTAAATGCTTGTTGAACCAAATGTTCTGGATACTGTCTAACATAGCTTTTTCTCCTAAATGTGCTGGACTATGTGCGGTATTGATAATGACTTGAACCATAGAATCGGGGAGAAACCATGTGGCTCTACCCTTCGTTAACCATCCTTGATCTGTCTGGACCCCTCCTTGTACAGACCATTTCTTGATTTCATCGGGGGTAGCATGTAACTGGATATCTATGACATCTTGAGTAGGGTCCTTAACTGTCATGCATGTAATCAGATCTGGAATATGTGTCATGTTTACTGGAATGTCTGGAGTCTGTGCTGTAAGCTTGGCTGTGCGGTCTGCTAAATCATTACCTTGGGAAATAATGTCAGTAACTTTCGTATGTGCTTTGCACTTCATGATAGCAATAGATGTCGGTAAATGTATGGCATCTAACAGGGCTTGAATAAGGAGACCATGCTGAATCTTGGTTCCATGAGAAGTCATAAAACCTCTCTCCTGCCAGAGCACTCCGAAGTCGTGTACAACTCCGAATGCGTAACGTGAATCTGTGTAAACATTAACTTTCAGGTTCTTGGCGTGTATACAGGCTTGTGTCAGAGCAACTAGCTCTGCTGCTTGAGCGGACAGGGTATCAATACGGTGTGTTTCAATAACTTCAGTGTCAGTAGTCACTGCATACGCGGCGACTAGTTCTCCTGTACTAGTTCTCATACATGAACCATCCACATAAAGTGTCAGGTCAGGATCTGGTAATGGAATATCTGTCAGGTCTTGTCTTGGCTTTGTCGTAATGTTAACTACTTCCACACAATCATGTGGGTCTGGATTTGAACTAACTGATGGTAACAGTGTAGCAGGATTCAGGACGTTGCAGCGTCTAATTTCTATGTGTGGCTGGAACAGTGTCAATTCATAACCTGTTAAACGTGCAATTGTCAAGTGCTGAGTTTGTGTTCGGTTTAAAAGAACTTCTACTGAATGGGGTACTTGTACTGTCAGGGAATGTCCTAAAACTATGGAATCACTTTGTCTGATAGCTAGTGCTGTGGCTGCAACTGACTTGAGGCACGCAGGCAACGCCTGGGCGACTGGATCTAATGTGCTCGAAAAATAAGCACAGGGCTTGTATTGACCTGCTTGATCTTGTGTGAGGACAGATAATGCTGTACCTTCGCGTTCTGTAACGAAAAGTGTAAAAGGCTTACTGTAGTTCGGTGTAGCTAGAACTGGAGCTTGACATAGGGCTTTCTTTAACTCGTTGAAACTAAGTGTATGGTCAGATGTCCAAGGGAGGACAGTCGATACGGCTGCCTCCTGTGTCGTTAACTGTATCAGTGGCTTGGCTAGGAATGCATACTGGGGAATCCATTGTCTACAATAGGAAGTAAGGCCGATAAAAGCACGTACCTCCTTCTGGGTTCTGGGCTGGGGAAGATTCGCTATTAACTGGATACGGTCGGGTGTCAACTGCCTACCCCTCTTGGACAGCAAGTGTCCTAAGTATACCACTTGCTGGACACAGAATTGAAGCTTCGAAGGTGACACTTTGTGCCCCATCTCGGCTAGAAAATACAGAACTGTAAGTGATGCTCGCTCGCAGTCACGTTCAGAACGGGCTGTGATCAGTAGATCATCGACATACTGGAGCAGGGCAGTGTCAGTTGGCATGTGAATGTTGTCTAGTTGTCTCTTGAGTGCTTGACTGTAAATACTAGGGCTTTCTGTGAAACCTTGAGGAGCGCGTGTAAACATATAGCTCCTTCCATTTAAACAGAATCCGAAAAGAAACTGGCTGTCTGGATGAATTGGAACACTAAAAAATGCATTCTTGAGGTCAATAACAGTGAAAAACATGGCTTCGGAATCAATGGCTGTTAACAGGGAAGAAATATCTGGGACAACTGGATACTGAGGAATAATACATTTATTAAGCTCTCGTAAATCAATCACTAATCGATATACTGGGGGTGCATTTGGATCAGTACGTTTCATGACTGGAATGATCGGAGAATTACATACATTGGAGTCAGTTTCTACAACTACTCCTTGAGCCATGAGCTCGTCAATAATTTTGGATAAGGCTGCTACAGCCTCAGGTGGCAATCTGTATTGCCTGATTCGTGGTAACACTACACCTGGTTTGAGAGTCACACGATAGGGTGTGATTTGCATGTAACCTACATCAGTTGGACCTTGCGCCCATAAATGCTGCGGAACATTAGACAATCTTGAATCAAAATCTCGTAATACATAGTGACCCTTAAAGTCACGTAGGAACAGACGTATTCCTTCTGGGGAACAGCAAATAACTGCACCTAATTCTTTCAATGTCTTAATGCCTAATAGATTTTCTGGACATGACTTAGTAAGTAACAGGTCAGTAGTACGGGACAATGGACCTACTTCTAGAGTAACTGGCTTTGAAATCTCATTAACTATGGGTTTTCCTGAAAATCCAAGGGAAACATTTCTTGAGCCTGAGAGCGGAGCCCCTGGAACTTCGGCATGACTAATTGTGGTCCTACTTGCCCCTGTATCGATCAGAAACTTTCTGTCTTTCCCTAATACTTGACTGTGAACATAGGGGCCTTCTTGGTCTACAGGTATCTCGATGAGAGGCAAGCCTACCTCCCTCTCTAGGCTGTTTCATGAATATGACTGGTACTCTGGATACTCGGACTGTGCATACTGGTACATCTGCGATGTAACGTGCTGTGTTGCAGCAATAGGCTGCGGTACTGTAACTGTCTGTGGTGCATTCTGTGACTGAGGAATCTGTGAAACTTGTTCTTGTCTCGGCGGACGTGGTCTTTCTTTAGTCTTACCAGTAGCTATATTGTGTTTCAGAACTGCACACTCGTTTATAAAATGACCTGGCTGTTTACAATAATTGCAGTTCCCTTTAACGGGAGCCGCAGAATGACTGGCTTGATTCGGACCCCTCTTCTGACTGTCTTGAGGAATAGATTGTGCAACTAGCACTTTCATTTTCGTGTCTTTCATACGTTTTCTTTCGTGTTCTTGCTCTTCTCTGATTCTATTTTGGTGGTACTGGAGCATCTGGAGCATCTGGGACGGAGTATTTGCTTGCCAGGTGCTTTCGACTTTCAAAACTCGGTTTTTAATTTGTGGACTTGAATTCTCGACTAATTTAGTAACGAAAAGATGAGGGTATGACTCACTACTTGTCTTGAGACCACTATTAATACTGAAACATTTCTCGAATCTAGAATAAAAATCACTAATGTCTTCATCTTGTTTCTGTTTACAGGCTGAGATTGCATCCCAGTCTTCTTTCCTAGTTGTCAATAATCTGGGTAAAACTTGAATCAATAATTCTGGTAATTCTTTACATTTATCTCCAAGACCGGTACCTGGTACTCGTGCCTTGTCTTCAGCTTCTAGAGCTGTCCAATCGATCTTTTTCTCTCCCACCTCCCATTCTTTCTCTTTTAACTTTTCGTACACCCCTGCGGGTAACAGGACCTTTAACATTTTAATGACATCTGGGTAAGTGTATTCTCCCATACGGAGCATGTCTTTTAATTCTCGATGGAACCCTGCTGGATCTTTGTCATGACAGGGAATTAACTTTTTCATCTCGAGGAGTTCCATCTTTGAAATCGGAGTGTATACAAACACTCGTTGCATTACGCCACCCGCCCCTTGGACTGGGTGGACTTCTCGTAACGGATTCTGTCTGTCTATATAGAATGGTTTACTTTCTGGGGGTGAGACATGAACAAAATGCGGGTTCAAAAACGTTCTATACTTGTGGCGCTGTTCTAGAATGACACTAATTAAATCGGTACTTAGACCCCTCCATCTGTACTGGAGTAACTCGTTCAGGATATCGTGTAACGGGCCTGGATCAGAATGTTGACCCTCATACAGGGTAATGAGGTGCTGGATCATATACATACCCACCAGTCGTTGCTCGGCTGGGGGCAGTTTCAGAAACATTTGTGCCACTATTTCGTCTGGAAAAGTGGTAGAATCAGTAATCCATCGGACTGCTGATCGGGCTAGTTCTTGTTCATGCATGGTACTTAATTCACTGTAACCGACTCGTGATTTCAGAATGTGATCGGTAGCTTGAAATACTTGTTCTAGAGAGCGAGGCTCTCGTTCTGGTGCTGGATGATGAAAAATAGACTTGGGTTCTAGACGTAAATGGCGATCTGGAAATCTGGAATTTCCTACATACGCTATTCTGGCGGGATTCTCGTCTTCCTCTTCAGGATCAGAGATACTTTCTTTCTCGGATACTTGTGCTGCTTTACGCTGTTCGTGTAACTTTACTATTTCTTTACGAATTTTCTTGTACATACTTTCCATGGCACTAATGGTCTTGTGCTTACCCTCGGCTATATTATCACTCCACCTTGTCAGGATTCTCATTTCGGCGGGGTCTTTAGACGGGTAATCTTGTTCTCTTATTAGACAATTGATCAGGAACTTTAATATCATGAGCTGAATCTCGGCTTTCCTTTGAGACATAATCTCGCCAATACTTTCTGGATCATCCCCTGTACGGATGAAACGATATATTCTGTCTAGATCTTCTTTCATATTCGGTAAGGTGACTAGATACTCGGTCACCCTTCTTACGCGTACGGAATATAAAACCATATTATATTCGCCTGGAACTGGATCATAAACACATTCGGCAAGGGCTTGCCTGATTTCTGTAACAGACTTATTATTTTTAGGAGTACGCTGTGATGCTTGAGCATGTAATTCGAGTGCTGATAAACGCTTGTGTGGCGGCGGGGTTTGAGGAGGACCTCCTCCTGCGGCCCCTAGACTAGAATCGTCGACTGACATTCTTCGTGCTTGCAGGGTCGGTAATTGTAACGTGGGCTGAACTTGTATGACAGGCTGACCCGGGGGTACCGTAACAGGTACTCCGGTGTCTGGAGAAACGGGAAGTGCCTGATTTACAGGGACTGGCGGAGCGCGAACTGGATTTGCATATTCTGGAACTGTGTCATCCAAATAGGATGAAATAAAAATATCAGCTGCGGTCGGTTTGTGACGTAGCTTGGTCGGAACTAATGGTGGCGGGAAATTACTGGATGCCTCTGGGGTCGCTTTTGGCAAACCCTCGGCAAGGAGAGGATACATACCCTTCATAAGGGCATGCCTCTGTCTGTCTGACTGTTCGGTTTTGACTTGTTCACCTATCTCGATTAATTCTCTTTCTTGGGCTCGTTCTTGGGATTCTCTACTTAACTCTGACTTTCTGACTTCCTTTTCCGTTCTTCTATGCGCTTCCTTACGCCATAACTCGATGGCATCTTTCTGTGACTGTCTGGCTTTCTTTTTCCATAATGCTTCTTCTACTCGCATGATACATTCGGCATCCCACGTACCCGATACGGGCCATCTATACTTTTCTTCTAACTGTTTGGTATACTCTACCCATAAATCTAGATACAATATGGCGCTTATGCCATGTTTCTGATACATAAAGTGACCTGGACTGTCCCTAGGCGGAACAGGAACTGCTGCTTCCAGCAGACCCTTTCTAGTTTTTAACTGACGTAACTTGGAAAAGAGCGGCATTCTAAACTTGAATCGGAACACAATACAATACACGAAAAACAATAACAATTGGGAAAACAATTCAGGCATACCACGACATTAGAAATACATTGAACAACATTATAAATAACAGTTCGAACAGAATACTACCTGAAAATACTGAAAACAGAAACAGAACAGAATTCTCGAGAACGGAACAGACTAGAGTTACTGGATGCACTGCTGTAACAGTACGGAACATACCGGTCCCATAAAGGAACACATCAAGACCCGTATCCACCTAGGTGAACACTTCGTTTGTGAGCTTGGGTACCACCAACCCACGGACCAGGAGTCAATTTAGACTGACCCTGTCTAGACACTACCCCAGCAATGGTACTCACCGGGCAGCACGGAACGGAAGGCCTCGGACGGGACTGGACTACGACGACGAACTTCGGACTTCGGACTTCAATTACGGGTGGACCTCCGGATACCTCGGACCTTGGACTCTCGGCTTGGGCTCTGGTCGGGACTCGCCGCGTTCCTCCACCGTCTCGTTCGGATGCTGGACCGCCTCCTCCGTCTCCTCCGTGGGCCTGAGGGATACTTGAGCAGAAATATCTGCCACTGCGCAGAAGAGTTCCGTCACGACTGCAGAGGGTCAGGGGGTCGGCGTGGCTTCACCGACGCGTGGGGAAAGGGCAAGTCCCTGTTCGGGCGCCATTATGTGGTAAATAAATAAATAATACCCTATTTTTGGATGAATGAATGAATAACAGATAGCTCAATAAATAAGAGTCAAGATTCGAGGTAGTAGGAGTTTCTGCAGGTTTATTACAGCATAAGGACAGGATCAGGACAACCTGCATAGGATGACCCAGCAGCTGCTGGGGCTAGGTCTGGGATGAGCGCGCTAACATTCAATAACAAAACATTGACATTTATACATAGCGCAAACACATAGCATTACATTGCAGTAGGCGTAACAGTGAGTGGAGCAGAAGGCGTGACGTGTAACAGTCACGAAAGATAAGGGTGAAAGTAGGTGTAACTGGGAGTTTACTTAGACATGTGATGCGAACGTAACAGAATATGTCATGGATGGGCGGAAACATAGGAGGGGGCTGCCTAAGGAGCCGGGACCTCTAACCTAATGGTGCGCGGAAACTAGCAATGACGTGTTACTAGGAGAAGCTGGGGGCTACGAACTCTGTGCTAGGAGCAGAGACTAGAGTCTGGAGGGTCGGAGCGACATGTACCTAAACCCTATCTGGTATCTAATGTTTAGGGAACATGTTGATGTAAACTAGAAGTCATGAGGGGTGAGGCTAACCTGATTCTAAGACTGGACCATGCATTATTCTACATGTAGTGCGTGAAGAATATTAAATGACCATTAAATACAGTATTTCTCTAACGTGGAGACGAGAAGGCTAGACAATGACGGAAACTATTGATGCAGTTCAGTAGCTTAGGAATGCAGAAGAGGAGGACTGAACTGATAGCAGGAACTATAACATACTTTTGACAGACTCAGAGGCAGAGCCGGGGTGCACCGGGCACTGCGAGGCAGGAAGTAAGTGAAGGGTCGAGGATACAGGTGGGGGCTATATCGCTCCTCAGCGAGGCTTTCAGGAGACAGGAGCTGAATCTGTGGTCCGGGCCCTTTTGAGGCCTAGAAACGGGGGCTTTATAATTGAATAACGTGCACACTTGAGAAACGTGTCAACATTACTTACATGGGCCTGATATTCGTAGTATTCACGAGGACTGGAAACTAACATACTAGAGGTGGACACAACTGTAATTGCGTCTTTAATCAGAAATGGGGAATAACATATGCATATTGATCATGCACACATAACATATGATGGATGAGGCGTAGGGACACAGAACATGGCAAAATTTACTTTTCCACATTGTAATGCAACCACCCTCCCTCAAGCGCCTTGAGACCCTCTGGGTGAGTAGTGCGCTATACAAATTCCTGAACTTGAACTTGGTTCCTTACCCCATCCTAGGCGTTCCTATGCATATATTTTTTTTTTTTAAATGTTTTTATTGCGAAATTATAGAAGGCACATGTTTTCAAGGCATTTCAAGTCAAGTAAGGAGAGAATCATCTACATGCAAGTAACAGGACAATACACAGCCATACAGGTCCACATCCCGGAGGCTGGACAGTGTAGAATTAGAGCAGGAGTCAAAGAAACCTAGCCTTGTAGCGAGAATTCGTATATATCGTAGTATTCGCTAATTTTCACAATTTACTCCCCCGCCCATGTCCTTCACGCAATCCCGCTTGTATCCCTCTGGAAAGGCACTTTTTCTAATGGTTATAGATAAACACTATATTAACACAGAACAAAAACAAAGTCAAACCCCCCGTGTGTGGCATCTTTAATAAAGTACGTTAATAATCGGACCACCCATGCAAGGCCCATGGAGGTGCAGTCGTTATATCTAAGGTGAGACCCTAGGGACCATAGCAAATCCCCTTTATCCAACAAGGAACATTGGCGTGCAACTAATGAGTCTCTACACCGGACCCGAGTACCTCAACCCAACTCCCTCCCCGTCACTCCCGGACTCAGACTCGTCAGGGGTGAACAATTCAGCGCTAGTGGCATCCGAATCATCCTCTGTCAGCCCCTCCCCACACATCAACCTCCAGGCAAGCAGGTCATCCTGTAGTTTCTCATCTTGGCGAGTGCGCTGCATGTGGGTCTCTTCAGCCAGAGACCATTCTTTAGCATCACGCAGCCATTGGGACAGCAGGGGTGCCCTTTGACCCATCCAGGTTATAGCTACTCGCCGCCTCGCCAAGACCAATAGTAATTGTAAGAATTTATAGGACAAATTCCTCTTTTTAGGCTTGGGTACGAGTGCCAAGAGACAGTGGAGTGGATCCATCTCAATCCTGAGTTTTGGTAGCCCGACCAATATGGTCCACCACCTCCCTCCAAAAGGACCTAACCTGAGGGCATTCCCAGGCTAAATGGAAAAATCCCGCTTTTGGCGCATCACACTTAGGGCAGTTATGTCCTTTATCTGGAGAAATGCGATTCAGGGAGACTGGAGTCATGTAGGTTCGGTGAACAAAATTAAAGTGTATTATCTTGAACCTGGCATTACACGAGACTTTTCGGGTCAGAAGTTCAATCCTTTTGCGCTGTCCCGGCTCCAACTCTATCCCCAAATCTGCCTCCCAGGCCGCCCAAGACGGCGCGGTCGGAGGGGTTGAGTCCCTACGCATAGCCGAGTACAGCAGGGAAATCAGCCGTCGACCTCTACCACACGACAAAATGATGTCGAGGGTGTGGGTCAGTGGAGGCGCCACCGGGAACTGAGGCCACGTCGTTCTAGCTATATCCTGTAGCCCTCTGTAGTGGAGATATTGTCCCGTGCCTAACTCAAAGGACTCCATAGCCCGTTCAAAGGATACAAAGGAGTCATCAGGATAAAGGTCCGCGAGAGTCTCACATCCACCACATCGCCATTCTCGGTAGGACATATTCTCCTCCACCCGGAGCACCGGGTCTAAGATCCATATCGGTAGCTCCCTATGAAAGGGGGCTCGACGCAAGACCTTTTCCACGAATCTCTGCCTAATTCCTGCTGTGTGCCGTACCACATAAGGCAGAGCCTGGTCTGCCGCTCTGCCCCGCATGAGGGCCTCCTGTAGAGCCCGCACGTTAACCGTGCCCGCTAGTAGGTTCAGTTCTCCGCATCTGCGAACCACCTTGCGGCGGGGAGTAGCTGTGCGGCATAATAGTATAAATCAAATCTAGGGGTCTCAAGGCCTCTCTCCTCCCAAGACCGGGTCACTATGCTACGCCTACCTGCCCAAAGCAGAGACGTGAGGAGAGAGTCGAGTGTGCGAAACACTCGGGGGGAAGCGGACACCGAGTATTTTGCAAAACGTACAAAATTCTGGGGAGCATCACCATCTTGGCGATCGCCAATCGCCCCATTAGGGAGAGAGGGAGGGTGTTCCAGAATGTGACAGACTTGTGAAGTGCCTGAAGAACTCGGTCGACATCATAAGTCAGCAGAGCCTCGTCAGTCGAGGCCACTTGTATGCCGAGGTAGCGGAATGCGTCCCACTCCCACCTGAGGCCCAAGTGCAGGAGATCCGTGCTCGATTGAAGAGCACAGCCTGTCAGTGGGAAGATCAAGGATTTATTAAGATTAATGCGCAGTCCAGAGGCCTCGCCAAATCGGTCCAGGATCCTCATCAACGCGGGGAGGGGCGCAGCAGGGGACGTCAGATAGAATAGAGCGTCGTCAGCATAGAGGGAGACCACGTTGGTGGCGTCCCCTACCTTGATTCCCCATTGCTCCAATTCAGCACGAACAGAGACCGCCAGTGGTTCTATGGCTAACGCAAAGAGGAGAGGGGAGAGAGGGCAACCCTGGCGAGTGCCCCTCCCAAAGTACCACTCCTCCGAGCGGGCCGACCCCAGTCGGACCCTAGCACGGGGTGCCCTATATAGCACACGGATCCAATTACAAAACACCGGGCTGAATCCCGTCCTCTGGAGCACTTCTAACAGATACCCCCAGCTTACCGTGTCGAAGGCCTTGGCCAAGTCGATCGACACGAGCACATGAGGATCCTCTCTCCCCCTCTCCTCGTGGAGAATATGATTCAGACGCCGCAAATTCATCGCCGTGTTACGGGCAGGGATAAACCCACACTGGACCGGGTGGATCAAGTGGGCCATGTGCGGGGCCAGGCGAGAGGCCAATAGTTTAGTAAGGAACTTTGCGTCTGTATTGATCAGGGTGATAGGCCTAAAGGCTGCGGGGTCCGAGCCGTCCCCACCCGGCTTCAAAATCATACAGACTTCCCCCTGGTTCAAGGTGGGCGGAAGATCGCCCGAGTCCAGGGCGCCATTGTAAACCTGGAGTAAAAGAGGGGCCAGAACTTCTGTGAACGAGTGGTAAAATTCAGGCGGGAAACCGTCCCCGCCCGGGGTCTTGGCCCGTGGTAGGGCGGCCAGAGCAGCGCCGATCTCTTTCAGTGACAACCTCGCATCAAGTTCTTTGGCCACTTCCTCGGGAAGGGTCCGGAGATCTAGGTCCCAAAGATAAGACCGATAGGACTCCTCCGTGACCGAGGGGTCAGCTGCGTATACGGTGTGTAGGTGGGATCGGAGGACCTCGAGGATAGCAGATTCGGAGTGCACCATATCACCAGCCGAGTTCCGCAGGGCAACTATCCGCTCGAGGACAAATTCACGCCGAAGGATCCAAGCCAGTGACCGGCCCGATTTGTCGCCCTCGCGGTGGAGCCGCTGCCTGTATTGGCCTAGTGTGTATTTATCAAGGCGGGCAAGGATGTCATGTATCGAAACCTGGGCCCCTCTCTCCGCCTCCTGGTCCGACGCGTCAGGGTCCGGTCTAGCCTGGGTGCTCCGAAGCACAACCTCCGCATCTCGCAAAACAGATAATAGCTGTTTCTAGACCCCGTATGTGAGGCCCATACAGGCTCCACGTACCACCACCTTCAGGGCCTCCCATTTAGTGGAGTAAGAGAGATCACCGCTCCCCCAGTTCAGATCTATGTAATCCGATAGGGCAGTCGCCACATGGTCCCTACCCACTTGGTCTTGTAGGATGTCCGCCGGCATCCGCCAGGTGCGGGGACGGGCAACTTGAGCTGCCCATTGTGCCACGCACGCTACCGGGGCATGATCCGACATGTATCGGGCCTGATGCGTAACCGTCAAAGTGAGAGTTGGAGCGAGATTAGCCGCAAGTACGCGATCCAACCTACTATGGGTGCCATGGGTCGGGGTATAACAGGTATAGAGTTTATGAGTGGGATGACAAGTTCGCCACACATCAAGCGCACCCAAATTGTGCATTACTTCCTGGAGACGCGCCGTCATACGGGGCTTGGTGCCCGATTTAGGGGGGTGTCGGTCCAAGTCAGGGTTTAAGACGCAATTAAAATCTCCAAACCAGAGGAAAGGGGCATCCAGATCCGTAGCAACAAGGTCCTGGAGATGGGAGAAAAAGGTCGGGTCATCTATGTTCGGTGCATAGGAGTTCAGAAGTAAGAATTCCCTGCCGTCCAGCCTGATCCGCGCCAGCAGAGATCTGCCTCCAACATCCGCTTCAACATACTGGACAGCGCAGGGAACTCCCGGTGCCACCCAAATGAGAACCCCCCAGGCATAGGTGGAGAAAGAAGAGTGGAAGAGCTGACCTCTCCATTTCCTTGAAAGTCGCTGTGCGCCTTCTTCATCTAAATGGGTCTCCTGTAGGCATGCCACAGAGACCCCATGTCTTTTAAGGAAGGAAAGGACCCTGTGTCTCTTGGTGCAAGTACCCAAATCGCGCACATTCCAAGTTAAGAATTTAAAACCCATGGTCGGTGATTGCACCCAGCCGGGCCATAGCCTACATACATTGCGACCTGCCACCTCCGGGCCCGCGCCACAGTCAGCCCGAATAGACCAGCCCAGGCAGTGACCCACATATAAGTCCGATTTACCATACACTGAATGCCAACCTCATTTTTCACCTTAGCCCCACCCCACCCTCCAAAAACAGCGGTACTCAGAACCCCTTCAAAAACAGTCTCCCTACCCCCACCCGCGAGCAAGAGGACAGCAACAACCAAAAACGCTACCCCGCCCTTCCCCTGCCAGTGCCAGGACGTACACAGCCACCCCATACAACCCTCTCAACCCACACTCACACACAACCAACCAGACCCACCCACCCACCCTCCCCCCCCAGCCCCCCGAGGACCCAAAGTTCCAGGACAGTCTCTGGGCATGTCTATCGAGTACAGTTTCTATGCTGGGCGACGATGAGCCATAAACTTGTGGACCCCATACCACATCTCCCCGTCCAACGGGGCACTTGTTCTCTGCTTCAGCCAACCATCCAGGGCCCCCAACACCAGGGAGAGACAGCATTGGTCTTAAAAAGATCCAGGAAGGGGGCCCCCCCACCTCGGAGGACAACAACGCGTTAACAAAACAGTACCTTAGATCAGAGCTCACTCAAGCTGTGGTTCAGAAAGGCCAGTTTCCGGGACCACCGGAGCAGTGGAGTCCGTCTCTGGCAAAGTTTCCTGCAAGGTATCCGGGACCAGGACCTTACCAGGTGCAGGCGCCCCAGGGGACTCTGGGGCGGCCCCCGTTGATGATTTTCTCATGTGGAGTGCTCCATCCTCTCCCACGGTCACTCGAGGCTCAGCAGAACCACGGGATCTGGATCGGCGTCTCCCTCTGCCTCGACTGCGCTGCTGGGGTCGGGTCCCCCAGGTCTCGCGGGGGCCACCCCGCTCACCAGGGGGTAGGTCGTCTCCCCGTATCTCGAGCCACTCCCACACCTCCGCCGGGGACTCGAAGTAGTGAGCGCGGCCCTGGGAGAGCACCTTCAGCTTGGCTGGGTAGAGGAGCATTTCCCTGAGTTTCTGCTTAACTCCCAAGTAGTACTTCCGCTGCTCCTGCACTTGTTGAGTATAATCAGGATAGATGGAAACCCGGCTATTTTCGATTGTGAGGGACTCCATTTCCCTCGCGGCCCTTAGGATACAGTCACGATCTTTATAGTTCAGGATTTTTGCGATTAGGGCTCTAGGAGGCTCGCCCGGTCGTGGAGGGGGAACAAGGGCCCTATGCGCCCGTTCAATGAAAAAGACATTGGACAGTCCGGTCGGGCACAGCTGGGTGCGGATCCAGGTCTCCAAGAAGCGCTCAGCGTTTCCCGCCTCCAGGCATTCCGGTACCCCCAGGACCCTGATGTTACTCCGGCGGGCCCTGCCTTCCGCGTCCTCAGCTCTTCTCTCTAGCGCACGGGTAGTGGACGTTAGGTGTGCGAATGACTTTTGCAAGGAAGCCACTTCTTTTCGTAATTGGGCAATATTACCCTCCGCATCTGAAACTTTGTCCGCTACTTTGCGAAGATCCGTCCGGAGCAGATTAACATCCATGGACACAGTTTCGATCTGCCTCTCCAAGGCAGAATGGGCTCCCTGAATAGCCTTCAGGATCTCTGCTCGGGAAGGCTCGGCCGGGCCATCCCCCCCATCTTCCGGGCCCGTTTGCCGCGTAATCCTCTGCGATGGCAGATGCGGAGTAGTATACTGCACAATGGTGTTGGGTTGGGAGGATTTCGCGGATCTATCCTTGCGGGTCGCCATCTAGAGGGGTAGATCGTGTGCTCTCGCAATACGTGCCAGAGAGCTCCCGCCAGGTCCCAGTGGGTAGATAGAAAGCACAGTGGTAGTCCAAAGGCGGGATCACCAGGTGAAACAACAGCCCATTAGGTGGCGTCAGCAGTTGCGATCCGAGCGGTGTCCAACCCAGGGAGGGGAACAGGTGGGGCAAGTCAAGGCAGTCTTGGTGTAGTCTCCCCTATAGGGGTGGGAGCTCGGCACCCCCCACGGTAAAGGAGAAGTGGGCAACCAGCAGTCCACAATGCACCCACCGGGCCAGGCGATATAGTCAAACAGGCTCCCCTGCCAACCAGTGGACCCGGGACGGGTCCCCTCACCTCCAAAAGGCAGCAGAGCAATCTCCAGGCTTCCGAAGACGCCCCCTCAGGGAAGCGTAGAGGTACAGCTTAACGTGGGCCAGGGGTAATGCAGGCCGTATGCCGCTGGAGCGTATGGAGGAAGGCGCCCGGCACCCGGGCAAAATGGCGTGCAGGCGGGGGAGGGGCGCCAAACCACTCGCGTCCCCCGGGGCAGAGCACTCCAGGCCACCACAGGTCTCACCGCTAGTGCGGGCCCCCCGTGGAGGGGCCGCTACAGGCTATTGATCAGGGGAGGGGCGGAGGCCGCAAGCTCCACACCCGCAAACAAAGAGGAACAGCCCACCGAGGCCGCAGGGTCACTCAGCGCGGAGTCGGCTTCCGGTGTCCACCAGCTCCAGCAAGGGTAGAGGCGAGCCCCAGGTCGCCGCACCGCCTCGGGCCTCCGTCAGTCTTCCAGGGCCCCAGGAATCAGGCAGGCACTCACCCGGGGCAATGCTCCACAGTCGGCAGCTCCAGTGCAGCAAGGATCGGGGGGGAGGGGCGGGTGCCGCAACTCCCCACACGGGCCGGCGGGAATCGCCGGGCACCAGGTCAGCCGTCAGCCACCCTGCCCTGGTCGCCAGCCACCGTCCCCAATAATCGGAGGCCTGTGGAGGACGCAATTAGCCCTGGGTCAGGGAAGCAGCTCTTCCGGGCGGGCCACCCGCACCGCTACACTCCCGCGCAGGCCCAGACCGCGGCCTCGCGTAGGTCAGGCTGGAACCCTCAGCCCGTCGCTTCGATCTCCGGCGTCGATTGCGGGGATTCTGGGAGACGCCTCGGCAATGTGGGGGTCCCGAACGTGTCAGGGGAGTATCCGGTCCATCCACTCCCGCTCGGAGAGCCCAGCAAGGATCTTTCTGACAGGATAAACGGGTCCTCGGGACGGAGCTGGTGAAGCTCATGTCCTGTCGGCCATGCTGCTTGGCCATGCCCCCCGTTCCTATGCATAATTAGAATCCCCACAACCATCAATCGAATAATCAGACATTTGATATTGATTTCGTCTATCAAAGGTATTAGAATAATTTGGTCCGTGTTCACCTGCCTCAAATCTGGTATGATTTCCTAATCCTCCCCTTTGTTCTTAATTCCTTGGGCATCCTCTCATGCTTCTTTTACCTCGCTGATACTGCTGACCTCGCAAAAGGGGGCACTCAGAACGCCAATGTCCAATATCTTTACAAAAAGCACACTGATCAGAAGACAAAGTTGCACGAGAGAAAGGGGGTACACCAGGGGTATATACTGCATGTCTGCCTCTACCACTACCTCTGAATGGTGGATCATATACCTGAGCCAACATAACTTTCGTCTTTAAATCCTTAACCTTTATATCCTCTTTGTCTTCTGCTTCCAATTCCTGATGCTCATAATACTGGGCCGTAGTCAAAAGGGAGACTGGGGAAGACGTAGTCCATGAACTCTCGGTGGCCTTTAGGAGACTAGCTATTTCTGGAAACATGTTAGCGACAAATTTGTCGACAAACAGATGCTTACCCGGGTCATCTGTCAATGACTGCCCACTAAAGTCATGAAATGTCTCTTCAAATCGCGTAAAGAAATCAGAAACGGACTCATCTGCATTCTGTTTACAAGACGCTAACGTTGTCGAATCTATTTTCTTAGTGGGTGAGTTTTCAACTTAGTTACAATAGCTTTGGGAAGATCTAATATCACCTGTTGCAGTTTCTGAGCAGGCTCTCTAGCCACATCTATTTCCTCTAAATGCACCCAAGTATCACCATAAGCTGCAATATCGTCTACCTTCCGAATTGTTCTCCACATATTAGGGGGCAAAATAAGTCCAAAGAACATATCAATATCTGGCAGGGTCATAGTGCAAGAGCTAATAGCTCCTTCCACTTCATAAAAAGCAGCTGGATTTTTCTGCAGATCAGGCACAGCAGCTTTAAGAGCCATAACATCTGCTCAACTGCAAGGGGTATAGACCCAATTATAAATAAAATATCCCTTTGCATCATCTGAGGTTTTATCCTCATTCGTTCCCGCTCCCTTTCTGGAAACATCCAGAGGTACTGCTTTATGCATTGGTTTCATAACAGCTTCACTACTACTAGGTTTGTTCGCATCTACTTCCTTTGTCTGAGATGGAACTATTTCTACAATGTTTTTTTTTTTAGCTAACTCTTTCTCTTTTCGTAAACGCAATGTTTCATCTTGTAATTTGACCACTCGCCTAATCATATCAGGTAAGTTTCAAAAAAGGAAAGTCCCATCTACTAACTGTTTATAATCAATATCATCTAGCTCCGTATCATTAGAATTATGCCGCCAACCATATATTACCTCTCAAGAGAATTTTTCTAAAAAATAGAACTGTTTGGCTTTTTCCCCAAGTCTGAACTTTAACTGTGAGGATCGTCGCTGTAGAAGACCGACGCGCTTCATCTCTGGCAATGTCCCGTAATTTATCTTTCTCTTCCTTGGTCAAAGTAGAGCGAGTTTGCCCCCCACCTTGCTTATCTTTATCTTTATCTTTTTCATCTGAAGACAAATGCTCCTCGTTAGAAACCTCATTCTAAGGGGCACTAGGGAATTTATACGGGGGTGGAGGCCTATCTAACAAGACAGAATCATCTTGAGGTTTATTAAGTATGGGATAAATAGGGTGCCTAATAGGGTACTGGCCAGTTACCTCTAAACAATGCTCCCTTTCCTCTTTTTCTTTTATTTCTCTCATTTCCTTATTTTTCAATTCCAATGCCTTTTGATATATCGTTTTACGCTGTTCTTTTTCTGCTATAGCTTCTTCTTTCCCCACTCTCTTTAGTACTTCTTTCGCCCATATTCGTACACAAAAAACTAATTACTTATCTGTACACTATGGTTCTCCAGTATTATCTTTCATAGATTCACATGCTTGTATCTTCCCCGCCGTCATGGTGGGAGTCTCCCGGTAAAAAGAATAAATATAGCAGTAGAAGAAAAAACTGCCTGGAAACCATAGAGTAGCATAATATAGGTAACCTCTCCACCTCATTATGTGGTCCAAACCACAGACAATCAGCTGCGAGCCCCAAGATACACCATCCCCAGCAGAGCCACCATACCTCAGATTTCCAACAGCCCAAGAGTGAGCTAAGAAAGAAACCAGAGATAAAGGCGGTCTACCTAAAGAAACGGGGAGGTGGGCGGGCGCATGGGAATCTATGAAAGATAATACTGGAGAACCATAGTGTGCAGGTAAGTAACTAGTTTTTTTCCAGTATTGAATCTTTCATAGATTCACATGCCTGTATCAGAATAGATAGCAGTCCTTTTTCCAAAGAGCGTTTCTAAGCTAGACCCCTTTGTCTTAGGGCTCTGCTGTGATTCTCTTTTTTTTTTTTTTTTTTAAAGAAAGGACTTAATAAAAAAAAATTGCAACAGCTTTTCACAATTGAAAATATCTTTGTATACATAATTACATAAATAATGAATTGTAAAATGAGGAAAAAAGAAAAGTACCTTAGTGAAACAGGTGCCCCAGAACTGCTTGGCTCACTGCTGAATCTGCTTTCCACTCTGTGTCCAGACAATAATGCCTGGTACATGAATGCACATTTGACCAAGTTGCCGCTCTGCAAATGTCTGGAAGCAAGACGCCTGCTAGTAATGCTTTTGAAGTTGCCATCTTTCGAGTAGAATGAGCATGTACTTTTGAGCACAGGGGTTTACCCGCTTTTTCATGACAGAAGACAATGGCGGATGCAATCCATCTGAAATGGAGGTTCTTGAAAGAGCTAAACCTTTCCTTGGTCCCGAATAATCTATGAACAGTTGATTTGATTTACGAAATGATTTTGTCTTCTCTAAGTAAAAGTTTAGACATCTCCCAATGTCCAAAGAGTGCAGAGACTTTTCTGCTGTGGTGGAAGGATTCTTGAAATATGTAGGCAGAATCACAGGTTCATTAAGATGAAACAATGAAGGAATGTTAGGGATAAACTTCAGATTTGTTCTGAGAATTACCTTGTCTGATCTGAACTACATGAATGGATATAGAATGGAGAAGGCTTGGCTCTCGCTGACTCTCCTTGCCGAATTGACAGCAAGAAGTAAGCCTACTTTCCATGAGATAAATTGCAACTCAGCTTTGTGAATTGGTTCAAAAGCAGCTCTCATGAGCTGTGACAAGACCGTGTTGAGCTGCCAAGGAGGCGGAGGATGTTTAATTGGAGGAAATTTTCAGAATAAACCTTTTAGGAATTCTTTAATTAGTCTTTGTGACCAAAGCCACGGACAGTCTGGAGATCTGCGGTATCTAGAGATTTCCGCTAAAGGAACTTTTATTGAAAAATGAGAAAGTCCAGATCTGGCTAGTTGAAGCAGATATGGGACAATTTGCTCCGGTGGCGAATTAAAAGGATGAACATTATTTGAAATACACCAGTTACAAAACCTTTTCCATTTCGCTGTATATGTCTTGTTAGTAGACACTGCTGTAGAACTTGCCAGTATATCACAACATTCTGGAGGAATATCTAATGATTGAAATTCATGTTCATAAGGTTCCAAGCTGACAATTTTAGCGAGGTAAATCGTGGGTGAAGAACTTGGCCTTGGTTCATGGTAATCAGATTCTGGACCATTGGAAACTGTATCCCGGGTTCCACAGGTAATTGGAGAAGTTTCGTGTACCAAAACTGTCTCGGCCACGCTGGGGCTATTAAGATTATGTGGTAAGGTTCTGACCTCATCTTTCTTAATATGTTTGGAATTAGAGGAAATGGCGGAAACGCATAAGCAAACATCCCTGTCCAGCGGCGATGTAGAGCATTTCCTCTGGATCCTTTTTGTGGGAATCTGCTTGCGAAATGTTTGCATTTCTTGTTGGTTTGATTCGCAAACAAGTCCAATTTCTGCCTGCCCCATAGAATGAATATTCGAAGAAGTTGGTCCTCATTCAGTTCCCACTCGTGGCAAATATCAGGTGATCTACTTAATGAATCTGCCCTTGTATTGTCCACTCCCGGGACATGTTCCACTTGTAGAGTAATGTTGTGATGCAAAAGCCAATTCCAAATTTTCTGTGCCTGAGCAGACAGGGGCTTTGACCTCGTGCCACCCTGTTTCAGAAGATAAAACATTGTCGTTGTACTGTCAGTCTTTAGGAGGACAGAAGAGCCATGAATTCTGGGAAGAAAGGCTTGAAGGCCCAGGAACACTGCTTTCAATTCCAAAAGATTGATGTGTAGCTTTGCCTCTCGATGTGACCAGTGACATTGAATTTCTAGGTCTTGAAGGTGCGCTCCCCAACCTTGTAATGAAGCGTCTCATGTGATGATGTAACTGGGAGATTGAGGTTCGAATAGAAGACCCTTTGTCAAGTTGCTCCTGATACCCCACAATGACATTGCACGTTTGATCTGAGAGTCGATGACGAGTTTGTCTTCAAAAGAACCCAGGGCTTGGATCCATTGCTTGTCTAGAGATTCTTGCAGTGGTCTCATATGCAAGCGGCAGTTGGGAACCAATGGGATGCAGGATGACATCATTCCCAGTAAAGACTTGAAGATCCTGAATGGAGTGGACCTTTTTGATTTTATTGAAGATGTCAGATTTAAAATCTTTGTTATGCGTTCCTCTGAGGGAAAAGCTTTCGCTTCCTGAGATTTTAATAACGCTCCGAGGAATTGGAGTGACTGCGAAGGAATAAGGGAGGACATTTCTCTGTTTATTCGGAGACCTATTTTTTGGAAAAGATCCATACAAGTTAGTAGCGACTGGTGTGTCTCCTGGTACGATGCCCCTTTTATCAGCCTGCCGTCCAGATATGGAAAAATTTGGAGAAGTTGTTGCCTTAAATGTGCTGCAATTGGCGCCATACATTTTGTGAAAACCCTTGGGGCAGATTTTCGGCCGAAGGGCAAAACTTTGAACTGGTAATGGCGCCCCGCCACCATGAACATAGATATAGTTTGTGTTTTTTGTGAATTGGGATATGGAAATATGCATCCAAGAGGTCCAAGGAAACCATGTAATCTCCCCTGCGAAGTAAAATGAGAATTTCCTGTAAGGACAGCATGCAGAAAGAGATTTTCTTTATGTATTTGTTTAGATCTCTGAGGTCCATTACCTGCCTACATTTGGTAGATTGCTTTTTCTTTATTAGAAAAAAGTGAGAATAGAATCCTGTTCCTTGTAGATCTGGAGGAACTTCTTCTATTGCCCCTTTCATTAGAAGAGTTAAAAATTCAGTTTTGAGGGATGATAGGTGATTTTGATTTCTGTAAATAGGTGGAAGATTCAGAAGTTTTTGTGAGAATTATATATAACACACATTTGTCTGATGTTATTGATTGCCAATAATTTCGAAATTGAGAGAGGTAATGGAACTGTTTGAGATGAGATGGGGCCGGTGGTGCCTGAGAATGTCACTGTCTTCTAACCGAATCTTGCGCCTTTCCTCATGCAGCAGATTTTATCCTTCCTTGTTGTTGAAATTCAGTGTTAGAGGACCGATACTGCTGAGTATTGGAGAACTGACGGTATCCTTGTTGATGATACGGGCTGGTACCTGTTGGACTGAAAAGAGGAGTGCTGATGGAATTGCCCTCTCGATCCTCTGCCAAGAAAAGACTGGAGAACAAAACTGGGTCTTGACTCATAACCAGTAAGGCTAAGTCAAACTATAAACTAAACAAACAACACAACTGCCAGTACTGGACTTAATTAATTTCTAATAACCAAAGACCTGTTATGAACAAAACATATCAGTCTGGTGTAACATTTGTTTACTCATTTATTTCTTCAAATTCATTTTTCAAAATGTTTTTATCTGTTTTTGCAAGAAACTTTTTTTGTGCATATTACAAATATATACAATATATACAATTAAATACACAGCATATTTTTAAGACACTAAATTACAAACAATCATAATACACATCCACGCTGAATCTTTCTCACCACAAACAAACAGTTCACATTCATATACACAAGACTTCTGAGGTGTGGTCCAGTATCAAAATAACCATTTCATTAAATCATATAATGAAATCAACATTTGTCATTTATAATGTTCGAAAACAAAGTTTAGACAGAACAAACTGTACTGTATTTTGACTGAATATTTTGAATTTTTTTTTAAAGAGTTGACACTGGGCCAACAAGATCGGTCGACGACACATCTGATTATATTACTACACCTCGCACAGGAGATTGAAGGTAGGCAGTCTTTAAGCCGGTTGGTGGCTGTACTTTTACGCAAGTTTAGAATGCAGACAGGCTAAATTGGCAAATTTGTCTTTTGTTTTGTAGAAATCGTTTTTTGGTCCTGAGGAGAACCCCGCAGTGGGGGGTTCGAAACGCGTCGACCGATCTTGTTGGCCCAGTGTCAATTCTTTAAAAAAAATTCAAAATATTCAGTCAAAATACAGTACAGTTTGTTCTGTCTAAACTTTGTTTTCGAACAAATGACAAATGTTGATTTAATGAAATGGTTATTTTGATACTGGACCACACCTCAGAAGTCTTGTGTATATGAATGTGAACTGTTTGTTTGTGGTGAGAAAGATTCAGCGTGGATGTGTATTATGATTGTTTGTAATTTAATGTCTTAAAAATATGCTGTGTATTTAATTGTATATATTGTATATATTTGTAATATGCACAAAAAAAGTTTCTTGCAAAAACAGATAAAAACATTTTGAAAAATTAATTTGAAGAAATAAATGAGTAAACAAATGTTACACCAGACTGATATGTTTTGTTCATAACAGGTCTTTGGCTATTAATTAATTAAGTCCAGTACTGGCAGTTGTGTTGTTTGTTTAGTTTAAGAAAAGACTGGAAGCGGCCTTGCTGTAAAGACCCCAGAGCTCTAGCTGTATCAGTGTCTGCTTTTATTCCCTGAAGCGCCTCATCAATATGCTTCCCGAACACTCTCTCCATCGAAAGGCATGTCCATGATTTTTGATTGGACCTCAGGCCTAAAAGACGTTGCCTTTAGCCATCCCTGCCACTGCTCCAGCCATTTGACGAAATCCAACAGACACAATGTCCTTTGCTACATCAATGGACTCAGACGCTGCTCTGGCTCCATCTAGCAGAATTGTATTGGCTTCCTCTTTCTTATCCACTGGGAGATGGGACAGTATTGGTGCGATGTCCGACCACATCTGCCGATTGAATCTACTAATAAGCGCCAGTGCATTTGCTGCTTTAACTTCAAACCGTTTTCCTATACTGTCCATTCTTTTACCTTCTTTGTCAGGAGGCGCCAAACAGGCAGTCACAGGATTTTTAGAGCGTCTTTGCGCCGCTTGTGTAACAACAGACTCAGGACGAAGATGTCCAATTAGGCATGCTGGAGCTGTTTCAGGAGCACGGTATTTTTTATCAATTTTCGCAATCGATGCTGGGACTGATGCTGGGTTCTTCATTCATTTTATTCCTTTATCCCAAATATGTTGGCTTATCGGGATAACTCTTACTGACTTTCAAGATGACTCTTCGAAATCAGTGAAAACATTCACTTTCTTTAATAGGCATTGTAAGTTCAAATCTTTTTGCGGCTTTTTCAATCAGGTCATGAAAACTGGCTATATCCTCTGGCGGAGAACTTGCTTGAGGTAACGGTGACGAAGGAAAAGTTGGAACGATGTATTGGTCCCATTCATCCCAAACTATGTCATCATGGGGAATCTCTCCTTCTTCTGCTTGATCCTCATGATCACTTTAAACTAATTCATCTCAAATAGTTATTACTTTCGGTGTGTCTATCCGTTGTACTGGAGGAGGAGACTGAACCACTGGTGTTTCCGTCACAGGCTGAGATATATTTGTAGGAGCTGAGGTTGTAGCATTATCCTCCGGGAACCGGCGATAATAACTGTCTATCATGTGCCTTAAGTCAGAAATCAAAGACAAAGGTACTGACATAGACTCTTCTTGAACATTGGGACTCACTTCCTCCTCCTCTTCATAATTATAAGCCTGATGAAATGACATATAACATTTAGGACCTTTAACTGGACGATCCTTAAAAGAGAATTATTCTTGTACCTCCTGGAAGTCATCATCTTCTGATTCTTGACTTTTAATATGTAGTTGGGAGGGGTTATAGGCAACTCCATAAGACCCCTCATCTTCAGATTCTTGGCATTCCAGAATAGTGGATGGAAGAAGCGGAGATATTTTACTAGTAGAAAACTCTGCGTTCTTGCCCGTCGACAGGCCTGTCGAAGGGGAAAATCTCTTAATAGATATGAATGTTGAAGTCATCATTGTCGGAGATTTAACAACTGTCATCGTCGACGATGGATCGTCGTCGATGAAGATTTTGACGTCGACGAGGGTCTAACACTCACCGTAGTCGCTGTCGACAATGCAGTCGTCGAGATGGTCGTCGTCGACGAGATCGTCGTTGTGCTCGCCGACGCCTTCATTGGCGATCTGACTGGAATTTCGTTAGTTTTCGACGGCGGCAATGACGGCGGAGTTTTCTTTTCTAAGGTAGACTTGTGAGGAGTTTGTGGAAGAGAAGAAGAAGTTTCACCTTCTTTGGGTTTTCCGGATTTTTGTATCTTTTGATCTCCTTTCTCCTCAGAGGACTCTCTCTTGTGTTTTTTAGAGGAATGTCCTTTAGCATCTCCATCAGACTCAGAGTTTTCTTCTTTTGAAGCCATATTAATAGGGGTGCTTCTCTGTCCTTAAGTGTCTTAGCAGAGAAAGTAAGACAATGTTTGCAGTCCTTAGGAACATGCTTGGGGTACATGCAGTACAAGCATTCCTTATGTGGATCTTCAGTAAACAATCTGGCTTTGCCACAGGATCTGCAAGATCTGAAAAGTCTCTTTTTAGAGCCTTCAGACATCTTCAAGTAAGTAAAATGGAAGATAAGTACCTCACTTCCAACTGTAGAAGGTCAAAAGTTCAGCAGAGAATAAACTGAGCTCAGCTCAGGGAGACTCCTTCTCACACAAAGGCAGTTGTAAATCTGAGGTATGGTGGCTCTGCTGGGGATGGTGTATCTTGGGGCTGGCAGCTGATTGGCTGTGGTTTGGACCACATAATGAAGAGGAGAGGTTACCTATATTATGCTACTCTATGGTTTTCAGGTAGTTTTTTCTTCTACTGCTATGGTTATTCTTTTTACCGGGAGACTCCCACCATGACGACGGGGAAGATACAAGCATGTGAATCTATGAAAGATGCAATACTAGAGAATCAAACATATCTTGTCAACTCTTACGTTTTTTAACAAACACTGTTTTTAAAGTCAAATGACCCATTCACAGGCCAGCGTAAATCAGGATTCTTTTTCGTATATTTGGTCCCCAGTGTGCTATACATTATGGAAGAAATACCGTATTTAATGTACATATGCCTATTAGGTGTCCCCTCTGGGGGAGCCGGCTGACTTCTTTCTAAATCCATTTTGGTACCTCCAAGACAGCAACACAGCCTACGGAGTGTGCTGGGAACAGGCATGCTACCAATTTTGTGTAAAATATTACCTATCAAATATACTCTAAAGTAGAGAAAAATCTCCACATTACCCGCCTTTATCTTTTGCAAAGGATAAATCAAACGAAAAAAACCAGAATCTTGGCCAAGCAAATCAAGAGTGCCGCTTCAGCGACCTTACCAAATAAAAGCCTCCAACCTCCAACTGCCAATCTCTTGGTCGACTTAATGGTCTATGCAAATACTTGCGCCAAAGGAAACCTCATTCGGGACGGCCACCACCTGGAGGGTCAGATAAAAAAAAACTGAAAAATCACTTTGGCTGCAAAGACAAGGGGCTCTCCTCATGCAGGACGTCTCCGCAGTAGAATTCCAATCTTCTGTCAAGACCCCTCCTTTGGGCGGCCGCGTCTCTGATGAGGACCCATGTCAGGCCCCAACTGCGGAAATTTACTTTTAAATTAGCACACTGGTGCAGGGGTCACCCTACTCTGTCCACGGGTCCTTAGACCAACAAAATAGAGATTGGCACTGAAGCTGGAATTCAAAGAACAAGTTTATTAATCACTCATGAGTGGGACTACATCCACACAGCACCCTCGAGTGCTGCCTGAGGTAGTACACTGAAGTCACAGAACACAGCCCTTATATACAACTTTTCTGCACTGTAGTCATGTAGTTGCAAATAGAAGGTACAAGCATACACAGGAATAACCACAGACAAACATGGGCAGATGGCGATCACTTAGTCAGCAAAGTAGGAGGGGGAACGGAACTGCTTACAGTTGCAAAGAGTGAGCGACAGTTACATCTTTAGCCAGGTGCATTCTAGCAGCTACAGGCCTTGTCTAATATATTGCTTTGGCTCAGTACAGAAGGCGTTAACTAAAGCTGATGACACAAGCAGAATAGAAAGGTAAGCAACAGTGAAGATGGAAGAATTACATAGCTGACAAAATGGATGCCACAAACAAGATGGCTTCAGCTCATGCTAACACCCATTATTTTTGATTTCCACACTGTGCCCACTGGAGCTTCAATTCCCACTGCAGAGCCCGCATACGCCATCTGGCATGCTTTACTAACAGTATGCAGGAGGCCATGGGGCCCAACAGCCTCAGAGTCAGTCTCACCAAAATCCAGTATAGAGGCTGAAACATCGGAATCATAACCTGAATATCCTCGGCTCCCAGCTCTGGATGATAGGCCCAAAACTGCACTTTGTCCAGAACAGCTCCGATTAAAGGGAGAGTCTGAGAAGGAGCCAGGTGTTACTTCAACACGTTTAAAGAGAACCCCAGCAAATGCAGGTGGTCCGCAGTAGAACCTGTGCAGATGAGCTACGACCACTGCCATCACCTGGGTGAACACCCCAGTGAGGCCGAAGGGGAGCAGGGTAAACTTGAACCGCAAGTAAAGCCCGTGGCCTGGCAGGATGGGAATGTGAAAATATGCATCCGGCAGGTCCAATGCTATGATTCAGTCTTCTGGGTCTAGGGCAGACAAGACCTGAGCTAGAGTGAGCATCTTGAACTTCTTCTTGAGGAAGAGACTGACAGCCTGAAGATCTAAAATGGGCCATAACCCTTTCTTCTTCTTTGGAATCAGAAAGTAGTGGTTACAATAACCACTGCCTCTTCTGAAACCAGGACTTTTTCTATAACTCCCTTGGCCAAGAGAGTTTAACTTCCTCTTGAATCAATCTCAGATGATCCTCCGTCAGAGGTTCCTGATTTGGCAGAATGGGAGGCGGAAAAGAAGGAAAGGCAGAGACTAGTCGTCCCGGACGATCAGCAAGACCTACTTGTCTGATATTATGGATCTCCAGTGGGGCAGATGATGATGAATTCTCCCACCCAATGGGGTTGTGCAGCCTTGCAGAGTCAGCCTAGCAGTGCTCACAGGCTGCCGGGGGCAATACGGCAGTCGACTTCTAGCCTCCATTCCTGGATCAGAATGTACCGCGTCCACGTCCCAGCAGCGCTTGTGAAGTCTGTGCAGGACAGTGGCTGGAATAGGGCTGACGCGGCTGGAAACTCCTTCCGTTGCCACGAAAGGAGCAAAAGGAAGACTGACCACGAGGAGTAGGTCAGAACCTGACCAGGGATGAGTCTGCCTCTTACCCAAAAATACGGGTTCCATCAAAGGACATGTCCATCAGATTTGCCTGGACATCAAAAAAAAAAAAAAAAGATTTGCCTGGACATCGCCCGGTTGTTCTAAGCCAGGCGTTGTGCTGAAATCGATCTGCCCAGCAAATCTGTCGGTATCTCGGCCACACGGAATGGTGAATTTTGCTGCATCTCATCCATCTTTGACTGCTTGGGAGAGCACAGCCCGGGTCTCCTCCAAAACTTGTGGCAGAATTTGCGCAATCGTCTCCCAAAGAGAGTGGGAGATATGGCCAAATAGGAATACGGGATTCACTGACTGCAATGCCAGGCTGGAGGAAGAGAACAATTTCTTCCCAAATGCATCCAACCTCTTGGATTCCTTATCCGGAGGGGCAGAAGCGAACGCACCCTGGGAGGTAGAGGCCTGTACCACCAAACTTTCAGGGGTGGGGTGTTGGCTGAGAAACTTCAAATCACCCGGTGCTGGGCGATGGCAGCAGGCAATCGTCTTATTCACAGGAGCCCCTGTGCTAGGCTTGAACCACGTGCCTAAAAGAACATCTGTAAGTGCCTCATTAAAAGGTATTAGGGGTTCAGAAGTGAAAGTCCCAGGTTGAAGCACTTCGGTCAGGAGATTAGTCCTGACCTGCACTGAGGGTAGCTCTAGTCAAAGGACCTCAGCTACCCCTTTTACCACAATGGCATAGGATGCCCCTCCTCCCTAGCCAATGTAGGCGGAGAGAGCATGCCAGTATCCGGAGAAGTATCCCATACACTGGGCTCAGCAAGTTCCTCATACCAGTCCAATTGCTCCGCAGAGTCTTCCTGGTGTTCCAGAGGGTGAATAGACCCCTCCCATTCCTGGCCCTAGCCTAGCACATCCTCAAAGTGCTCTGGTGCCAAAATAGAACCCCCTGGGTTCAGTCAACGTAGGAATCAGTGTCAAGCAATGCCGTTCCGGCTCGGTGTCGATGATTGGGCTGGTACTGCCAGTGGGCGCCGGCGGCACTGCAGGCACACACTTCAGGTCAGACATTGGAAGAGGCTGCGTTGGCTCGAATGGCATCGACCCACATCTGGGATCAGATCCAAGAGGCCCCACCGGTGCTGTTGCCGGAGCAGATGGCGTCGAACCTGATGGGACCTCTTTCGAGCTTGCGGGGCCTGAGGGCCCCCAGCAGGGTCGGCCCACTCAAATACGCTGTGCATGGATTCGTAAAATTCTTTTACTTGAGCGGGGGTTGCTCTAGCTCCGATAAAGGGAGGAAGGCATGAAGTCGACCCAGGCCTAGGCTCTGTGAAACCGTATGGGTGCTCCTTACCTCTCTCGTCGACAAATGGCACCCGAGGTGAAAATGAAATCTGCTTGGACTTCTTCTTCTTATGCCTCTTCCCCGAGTGTCCCGAGGACCCCAAGTAGGACGAAGAGGACTTAAGGCTCCGGATCTCACTCGAGAATGTTTACTGCCCTGCCGCAAGGAGCTTCATAGCCCGCTCCGTTAAGGCCTGCGGAGCCATGGCCCGACAGACAGAGCACAACTGCAAATCATAGTCGCACTACAGACACCAGAGACAGACAAGGTGGGGATCGGTGACTGACATCATGTAGTGACAGGCACCTCACGGCTTGAAACCTTTCTTCCTCAAAGGCATGCCTCAAAAGAGAAGATAGAAAAAATTCCAAAATCAATAAAAGTCTAGAACAAAACCTATCAAAAAGTGACAGAGGAGTAGCTCAGATTGGCGCTTAAGTGGCACAGAAAGAAATAAAATGACATCCGCAAGCCTAGGTGGCATCTATATAGCTACCGCGATGTCATAACCGACGCTACCAATGCTGACATTACACGGACCCGAATTGAGCCACCTGACGGCGTGCACAAGGGGTGTTGCTCAGCGAAAGTTTCAAAAATAAAGAATCTGCAGCTAGAACTCTTTATCAGATACACTCTGATGTCCCTTCATCAGCTCTGAATCCATAACACAATACAAACATCATGTGCAAAATGTATACACCTCTCACAACAACTACCCATGGTACAGTAGCTATCACCCTCAAAATTTCAGTCACCCTCATCCTTTCTCTTTACATTTTCACCTATAGAGGGAGGAAAATTTAAGAGCATAATGGCAGAACATGCATAATACTCACCCCCCCCCCCCCCCCCCCCCCCAGCTGCTGTTGGCATCTCAACAGCCCATCTAGCTACAGGTAGGCCACTGCTAGGATATGGCCCAGCATGGGAGTCATGGTCGGGCGTGTGCCCCTAGGACGAGGGCGAACCTCCCAAGCTGAAATTCAGCACTGTTGCGGCTACGTTGAGGGTCCTTCCACATCTTACATCAGTGGGCACTAAGCCAGTAATGGACCTCCCCAACCCCAAGGACCGCACTTTCTAGGCGATGGCTTTCCAATGGCAATGCTTGAGATGAGCGTTGACCTGGATGGATACAACAGTGGAAGCGATTAAGTGGACAAACAAGAGCGTGTACAACTATGTAGCTGTAATAATTGTGATCGGACATGTCCACATGGCACCAGGGTGTGGCTTTTATCTGTAGATTACTTTGATGGCCATGCGCACAGACATGTGTACACCTCAAACCTTTAATTCTGATATAGTTATGGTTATTTGACAGTTTGGCACATATCTGCATTATTAAGGTCCTTTTAGTCCACATGACCGCATCCTTGGTGTCGATTTTGCATGCCACTGACTTTGGCTACAGTGCAAGTTTTACCTAATGGTGTGGGAAGCCGTTGTACAGAGATACAACAACCCAAACAGCCCTGACATTGCTGAGGCGGTCAGCACATAACTTATGTGTCTGTACTTAAACCTTGATGCTAATGGGGACGTGTTTAGCGAGATACATGTTCACTATCCTGCATGAATCATTCAAATCTTACCTGCTCCTCTGGTGATTCATAGAGCTGAACATACAGGTGAAGCAATTTTCTAACTAGAATTTCAAGCTCATCCATAGTGTAGGCAGGGGCCCTCGCACCCGTTTGGTCTAGCAATTTTGCTCCCAGTGATGGCACACAGCAGACGATAGCCAGGTATCCAATGCAGCAGTGTAAGTAGGCAAGTGTGTTTGAATTCAAACAGCGGCGTACTTGTACGGTGCAGACATGGTCACATGCGTATACGCACACAGCCATTAGACCGCCGCAGTCACATTCCCCAACATCCGTCCATGGACGAGACCACTGTGGAATCAACCACCAGACGTGGAGTCATCAACCGCCAGCAGTAGAAGGCTCTACTTGTCATTATCGCCATTTAAAGCTGCTAGAATGTGAAGTGTATACCAAATAGAACTTCATGTGTGAGACGCTAAATGTTCTACACCATCACAGCAACATGTGCTTGATGAGGGCTTTACTATGTCCCGGCAGTATACACTTCAGGTCCACTGCAAATCAACTTCTGTGTACACCTGTCTGGTGCACATCTGTTAGATATGTGGCAGGACTTGTGCACTGATACATGCAACTGACAGCTCTATAGTGTTCTGTGTATTTACTTGTATATGAAGGTGCCCAGACTCAGGTCACATGCCTGTGAATGTCAGCTTGTGAAACACTGTTGGCTGAGTTATATCAAACTGTCATGATTTCACATATGTTGTTCTTCTTGTAGCTACAACTGCACTGTCACAGGACATTTCCGTCACAGCTGATTCACATGTGCATCAGTTAACTTACATCACTATTCATGTTGCTTTTGTCTGTCACCTAGGTTCCCCAGGAGAAATAGACGTCTGCCTCCGCTTTTCCGTCCATTTCCAGACCTACAGACCATGCAGGAACAAAACGTCATACAGAAGTACTGATTGGATCAGCATAAAATGGACCTAACTAATCATCTGAAGCCAGACCTCTTACAGGAACTCAGCAACCTACACAATATCAACACAATATCATCCCCCTTGTTAAGGTCATGGCTGTCTTGCATTTTTGGGCCACAGGATCTTTCCAATTCACAGTTGCTACATCTGGCGGGATGTCACAACCAATGTTCAGTATTGTCCTTACAGAGGTGCTAGCAGTTTTGTTGAAACATGTAGGCAGCTACATCCAGTTTCCTAAACATGAGGTATAGGCCACTGTGAAGGGGGATTTCTTTGGGCTTGGTCACATACCAAATGTTATTGGATATGTAGGAGGCTGTCTTAGTATATGGTGCTCACGTATGCAAGTGTAGAACCCTGCTCTAATCCAGACAATTCTTGTGGTGATTTTAGGGGTCTTAGACAACCTGAAAAAGCTCTTTAAGTGATAGCTGTTGACAGCAGCCTTCAGGCTTAGTCCAGAAGGAGTTTAAAGCAGCTTGTTTTACCAGGACTTAATATTATGGTATAGGGTAAGTGAAAAAGAGCCACACAGGGTAGGTATTAAAATATGTATTTCTTATAAACACTCATTAACACATTCCAATATTTCCTATCAGAAGATATATCCACAGGGGCGGTTCCTTTATTAGGGCGTTGGGGCGTTGCCCAGCTATAGTTGTCCCCTGCTGTCCTCAAATTTAATATAAATAAATGTAGAGTTCTCCGGTTGCGGGTGTGCGTTTGTATTTTGTTTAATCTGCCACAAGCCGGTTGTTTAGAGATGAGTGGGCGGGGCTTAGAAATGCAACAAGTTACAAGCTCAACTCCTGGACGTCACAGACACTTGCACTTAAAAGTCCACATGTCAGGTTGGCCGACTGCCTTTCTGCGACCATCCTGACATGTGCACATGAAGCCCATCGCACACTGTGTTTAGAAAGAAGAGGGGGCGTGGGCAGCCGCAGCTCTCTGCACTCAGACTGAGCGCTGGGTTCACCTGTTCGATCCAGAGTCTATGCCACTCAGGAGTGACCAGAAGGCACGGAAAATGAAGGCCCACCAATGCCGGGGATGCAGGAGCGTTGACGGAGCCCTTGAAGTTACAGATGTTCGGACCAGGCGATTCTGTAGAAGACCGGGAGCCGTTCACAAGTTGTCACATGGGTCAGTGTCCTGCAGGGGCACCAACAAGCCTTTGCAACACAACTAACATAGTCGTCAAATAATGTTCAGTGTCGGGACCAGCAAGGTCCAAGTGACTCACCACAAGCAGGTAAGTCAGAGCCAGCCAGAGAAAGAAGGGGAGCCCACTGGAGCCAAAGAAGATTCTCAAGAGGACCCTCAGGCGAAGGCACAGGAGTCGCAAAAGGATCTAGAGCAGCTCACCAAAGGATGAAGGCCCACAGTGCAAAGGATACGGTGCAGGAGAAGATCTTGGCTGCAGGAGATGCTTGAGGCTGGGGCTTCTTGGAGCCCGAAGATCTCGGGAGAGTCAAAAAGCCTTGGCAAAAGCAAGTCAAAGCGGTGCACAGAGGTACTGCTCCAGCGGTTCCAACAAAGGATACTAGCTTCAAACTTGCTGTGAAGACAACGCTGGCCTCGAGGGAGTTGCAGACCCACCACCTGTGTTGCTGAGCCTTTCGGAATCTGTAATAGCTCAGGAACAGCAGACCGCCCAGCATTTCTGCGGTGCCTGCAAAATGCAGGGGAGTGACGCCTTCCCTTCAAGGCAGATTCCCTCGGGTGTCTTGGATGTCCACAGGCCTTGTGAAGAACTTGTATGGAGCACAGGCATAGACGTTTGCAGAAGACTAGCAGGACGACGAGACCAGGAGCAGCAGGAATCTTCCAAGTTGCAGTCTCAGTTCCCAAAGCAAAGTCCAGCAAAGTCCAAAGTGCTCAGATGGTTGAAGTGGTTTTGGATTTGAATCTTGTCCCACAACGAATCTAGAGACCCACAGGTAAGCCCTTAAATATCCTAAGGAAAGGGTTGGTACTATTCAGGGGTCCTTCTGAGAGGAGGGGCTGGACAGTGGTGACAATACTACCATGTCCTTTGTCCAGTTTCTCGTCGAAACGGCTGCCTGAACTGATTTATGCCAGGAGGGACCAGATGTGCCCTTCAAAGCAGTCTAGTGGCATTGTCAAGCGCCCCCACCTTGTCCCAATACACTAAATCCTGTCTGGGAGGTGGTCCTACCTCCCTGTGACAGGAAACCAATTGGACTACCTTCCCCTGCTCGAGCTTGGCTCAGCAGTAGGAGGGCAGAATCGTGTCTCTGGTCGGTAGCAGCCATAGTTTTCTGTCTGGGTCTGAGAGCACTGAGGACCTCCCGGAGGAGCTTTACAATGCATGGAGTCAAACCTCCAACACCGTTTACGTTTTTTTTCAGGTATGATTCCAACATGTTTGATACCAAACACAACAGGGTTCATTACTGCCAGTTTAGAGATAGCCATTGAGTAATGACGCATGGCCACTCTATATATCGTAATGGCTGATGCACTTACAACCCAGAAGAATGGACTCCGAAGGTTGTGGTGGTGTCCTGCTCATGCAGGGGCCTCCTCACATGTATAACTGAGCACCCTGACTTCAGGATCCAAAGGCCTGCCTTAGGGTGGACTTATAGGTTTTAAGTGACCTAAGATGAAAGGAAACGTACATATCTGTCGTGAGTGGTGCTAGCACCAGCTTACCCAGGCTGCAATGGCAGGCCTGTAGTCACAATTTGAGTGGTCTCTCATTGGTGGCATAATACATGCTTCAGCCCATGGGAGACCCCTGGTGTACCTATGCCCTGGGTACCTGGGTACCATACACTAGGGACTTACAAGGTTACATCAGTAGCCAATCTGGGACATACCCAAGTACCCTTCCCAGCGGACCCTGGAGTCCTTATTAGCAAGATCCCAGGCAGGCTAGTCTGAAAACATGGGAAACACCAGGCAAAAAGTGGGGTAACCATGCAGAAGGATCCTCCCTTCCTACAGGATCCATTGATGGCACACATATCAGCTTGGTACCACCACACGACTGTGAGCAAGTGTACAGAAACAGGAAATGTGTGAATAAATGTGCAAGTTGTCTGGCGGATTTGTACATCTTCAACATCTGTGCCAAGTTCCAAGTACCAGTACATGAAGGCTTTGTACTGCAGAACAGCAGAATTCCACAACCAATGTCTCAACTGTGACTGGAAAGGGCCTGCTTGTTGATAAGTGTGAAGTATGTAAGTTCTGTCTTGTAAAATGTGAGGTAAGGTTTCTGAGTGCATGTGAATACATTTTGGCCTTCTATCTTTTTTTAAAAAAAAATTATTGTTTATGTCAGCAAGCATTCATTGTAGATTATCATACAAATTGTACAGAGCACATAACTTTATATATACATCATTATTCTATATTTAGACCATTAAACAACAAATTCATATCCATTTTGCCAGAGGAGCCCAAAGTGTCAGGATCTGAAATCGTGGCTGACCGCGCCTGCCTAGTATCAGGAACTACAAGTCCCAGAAGTCTCGGAAGGAGGAGGCGGAACCTATTTAAGCAACCCAAACCCGGAAGTCGGGTTGTATTGGATTCCGTGTTTATTCTGGGTATCAGTATTTTTGGTGGAGCTGTGGATTCCGAGTGCGTGGTGCTTCGCTAGGTCCAGCGAAGACACGGACACTTTCTGGAGGATTACGGAGCAAGTGAGGAAGGGTGCTCTCTAGGAGCGTTTGTACGCAGTGAGTCGGCTGACTCATCGGAACGGGTTCTGTGGTGCTTCGCCGTGGCATTTTCGCAAAGACACAGACCCGTATGGTGTCAGGCAACTGAGAGGCAAAAGGGGTGGATCGGCTGATCCATTTGGTGGGTGCGGTGGTGCTTCGTGGCAGTACGCGAAGACACACGCACTTGGTGAACCTTTCCAGACAAGAGGAGGAGTCCCATTGATTGCTGAACCCCCGGTTCTGTTGGTTCTTGTGGGAAGGGTTTGCTACTAACTCACGGACGCCCTTGTGAACGGAGAAGCCCATTTCATTGTTGACTTTGCATTTCCGTTGGCGGTAAGACTTAGGAGGGATTCTTCCTGTGTTGAAACTCATTCGTATTGTTTACTTTTTGTTTGCTTGAAGGGGTTCTCGTAAACTAACTGATTCATTGCTTCTGTGAAGTAACAGAAGGAGGGTTGGATGCAGTACTGTGTTGGTACAGACATTGAAGCTCGGTCATTCATTTTTCTTTCACGGTGCATGTTATGCACGACCAGGTATGTACTCTAGTAGTATTCATTGGCTCCCGGTGGGGGGGAAGGGGTAATGAAGTAGAGGAGTTAACCTATGCTTGTAGCTCGTAGGCTACGTACCAGTGCCGTTTTTTCAAAAAATCTGAGTCATTCCTGAGCACGCAGCCAGCTGGGACATTAGTGGTAGATCACCGAGGTAGGTGTAGGTTCTGCAGGGGAATTGGAGATGAGGGGAAGGTCACCGATGTACAGTAACATAGTGTCCTTTGTGTATTGCAGATAGAGCCAGTCCGCAGAGCTCCAACCCGGATCCCCCTTCATTTTTTCCCTCGCCGGATCGCCTTTAGGCCTGGGTGTTTTATAGACTAGGCTTGGGGAGATCCAGAGGTGGACCCTCTCGAGCATCACCCGGATCCTGAAGAGCACCAGGAAAACCTGACACAAAGGTTCTGACCAAAAATCTTTTTTCTTGCCTCTTCTGATTTGTATGCAGCTGTCTCCAAATAATATGTAGATAATAACCTACATTGCCAGTTATTAAAGACTGGTGGATCTGAATCTAACCATTGAGAAGTGATACATAACCGAAAGATTGACATGCAGATAAATAAAAATCCTTCTTCTACTTCAGTCCTAGATCCCACTTGATCTGCTTGCATGCCAAGGATTACCATCTCTGATGATAGTTTCAAACGAATCCCCAAACTAACCTTTAAAAAATATTGAACATCAGTAATAAATTGCAACAATTTAGGGCAATAAAAAAACATATGAGCGGAATCCGCAGCAATGCCTCCACATCGGTTACATTTATCACCTCTTTTCGATTTCCATTTTGCCAATTTAGCAGGGGTGTAGTATAAATCGAATATAGACAAAGTGTTGGCTTTGTAATGAACCATTAATCAGAACTTTAGTTGCTAATTCAATTACTCTAGTCATGACTACGTTATCAATTCCCAACTTTCTTCGCCACTTATCTTCAAAAATATATAGATCATCTTGTAGGTTATTTAACAAAAGCTGATAAACTGGACCAATCTTTACTTTAACTCTTATGGCGTCCAATATATCAATTCTTTACACCTTTAGTTGATCCTGCATCCTCATGTTATCCAAAAAACTTCGTATTTGTAAATACTTTAAAAAATTTGTCCGGCCGAATTGTATTTATGCTGCAGCCAAGTAAAAGAGGCAATTTGATCCCCCTGGCACAAATCTCCTAATATACATATCCCTGCTGAATGCCCTCTATCCATCACCTGATTCCTAAAAATATCTGGTAATGTACGGCAGGTGTTTAGAGGTGTATAGCAATTCAGATTAGAATTCAAACCGAATGTACCTTTTAATCTTTTCCAGATTTCAAAAACCGTCAATAAAATGTAGAATTTCATTTTTTTTTAGTAACTGGGCTCAATTATTTTAACTAAACATTGTCTGGGCTCTTCGCCCAATACCATTTCGTAAATTGAGGGGCTAACAGGTTCTTCTGTCATTACATCATGAAAAATCAAGACACCCATGTGTTTCAACAATGCAGCCCAATAATGCAGCCCAATAATACAGCCGAAAATTTGGGATCCCCCAATCTCCACTAACTCTAGGTAATATACACCACTTCATTGCTCACCTGGACCTACGATAGCCCCAAAAAAACCTAGAGCAAACCCTCTCAATTGTGACAAAGAAGGAGGTTGGAAAAAGCAAAGGGATCGTTCGAAATAAATACAGAAATTTTGGAACAATTAACATTTTTAAAACACTACTGCGACCATACAGAGATAAGTGAAGATTATTCAGCCTTTTAAGAGTTTTATTTACTGAGTCTACTATAGAATCCACATTCAACCGAACTATATTGTCTATCTTTGCTGAGATTTTAATGCCCAAATAGAGGGCCTCAGAAGAAAAACTCATATCTATTGGCCGACCTACATCAGAATTAATTAACTGCGTTTTGGCAATATTCAATTTATAGCCAGAGTATGCCCCAAATCTTTCAGCCGATTCCACTATCTTTGGTAAAGCATTCTTAATATCTGTGGTTACAACAGCGACGTCATCTGCATATGCAAATACCTTATATGCTACCTGATGTATCCTAACCGGGTTGATTCCTGCTTCTTTTTCTAGTCTATTTAAAAAGGGCTTAATATAAAGAGAAAATAACAACGGGGAACAAGGACAACCTTGTCTAGTCCCCCGTGTTATTGCCAAGCTGCCCGAGAGACCCCCGGAAATAGGAACTGTAGCCTTCGGGTAACTATATAGTGTTTGTATCGCATTAATGAATTCTTTAGGGAATCCTTTCCAACTTAGAGTGGACCATAAAAATGTCCAAGAAACCCTGTCAAATGCTTTTTCAGCATCTAACAGGGCTACCACAACAAGGGATCTTGTAGCTTGTGCCCAATCCAAGAGGGAAACAATCCTTTTCACATGATCTGTTGTATCTCGATTTAAAAAAAAATCCATGCTGCCTTATTGAGACTAAACTTGACATTAAATCATTCAATCTATTGGCTAATATCTTCGAGTACACTTTGCTGTCAGCGTTAATAAGCGAGATTGGTCTATATGAAGCCATATCAGTGTCAACCTTATCTTTCTTTTTAAAAATTACAATACTTGCCCTAGACCAAGATTCTGGGGGATTACCTGAAAAAGCTTGGTGAAATATTTCTATCAAATCTGTTTTTAATGCTTTTCTGAAAGTACGATAAAATTCAAGGGGGATATTGTCCGGTCCCATAGCTTTTCCTGAAGCTAAACCTAATAAAGCTGCTTCAATTTCTTCCCACGTTATATGGGCTGCTAATAATGCTTTTTGTATTTCTGTGAGGTCTGTATTATCTAGATTCTCCAAATATTCCACAGCGCCATTCTCAGCTCGCTCCCCATCTATCAGTTCACTATATAATAATTGATAAAAATCTTGAAATGCTTTTAATATGCCTGTTTTAGATTCTTGCACAGACCCCTTCAAGTAAAATATCTTTGAAATATCATTAAAAAGCGCCGTCTGACGTAATCTTTTTGCCAAGACTCTTCCAGTTTGTTCACTAAATTCGTAACATTCTGCTTTATGTTGTCTATGTTTAGCTGCAATTTGATCTGCTATATTAGAATACACTGTAGCCCTTTTGATTGTTAAATCTTGTTGTGCACCTTCTATACCCTGACCCAGTCTAATCTTATCAGCTAGCTCGCGTTCTGCCTGCATAACCATGTCGGTTTCGTTCTTAAATTTAATCGATCTTGCTTTACGCCGAAAATTCGAATAACTTAAGAGTTTCTCCCCTAGCTGTCGCCTTGAAAGCATCCCAGACTATCTTATTTGATGCAGTACTTTTATTAATTTAAAAAAATTCTTCTATAAATATAACCATATGTTGACAATAGTCCTCCTCAAGTAGTACCTCTCACTTTTCCTTATCTGTGAGCCCAAAATTAGAGTATTAGTGGATTATGTTCAGATATGAGTTTAGGTAAAATTTGAATTTTCACTTTTCCTGTAAGCTGCTGTGAGATAAAAAAAATAATCCAACCGGACAAATTTCTTGTGTGGGGCTGAAAAAAAAGTATATCCTAATTCTTTTGCGTGAAGCATGCTCCACACATCGATAAGCCCATGTTCTATAGTTAACTCACGTAGGGCCCTAAAAATCCGATATTTTCTCCCAACGTATCTTCCATTCTTCCTAATATCGAAGTCCGCATCCATATGGATATTCAAATCCCCACAGATAATCAATGGTGGAGGCCATAGAGCTAATTTGACATTAATAAAATCCATAAGCTCTGAATCATCCAAATTAGGACCATATAAAGTACACATGGTGAATCTATTCTCCTCGATCTTAAATTCCCCCATAACCCATCTCCCCCATTTGTCTTCCAAGGTCCTTAAACAAATCCCTAGACCCCGTTTCATGAGAATAGCTAGCCCTCTCTTAATCCCTGTTTGTTTTGAGCATACAACTAAATCTAAACTTAAATTTTTCAACCAACCTCTCTTTTCCCAAGCAATGTGCGTTTCTTGTAAACATAATATGTCAATTCGCAATAATTGAATAATTTTACACAACACATCCCTTTTCTTAGGATCATTGAGCCCACTAATATTTAACGTGCATATCCTTAGTTTCCTAAATTTTTATAGAATTTTTTTTCTTATTTTCAAAATATATGATTTGCTCTACATATCTAGCATACCTCTTTTTAGCATTTATGTAGTAATGAGCCATACGGTATACCACCAAAAAAACTAATACAGACTTCAAACAATCAGTGAATGCTGCTGACTTTTTACCCCCCCACCTCCACCCTTCCCTTCTCCCTCCCTCCCCCCTCTTCTCCCCCTTCCCACGCAGCCAACCATATGAGGCACAAGGACTGTTAGTCCCTGAGAATATGGAGTGCCACCCTCCCCACCCCTCTGCTAGGTTGGAAAAAGAATATCATTTTCATTAAACTCAACTTTGAATCCCGTTAGACCGGGTGTTCACACTCTGGACAAAAAGTTACCAGAGACAGGGCTACACAAACTGCCATTGATTTATTCTTCCGAAAAATTCATGGGGACTACAGCTCCCATAATGCCAGTCACTGGATTTACTACACCAGTATCTCCTAATCCTCCGTTTTTTCCTGAGTTATCGGGTAGTGTTTCTGTTAAATCCTTTTGCGATCCAGTTGATGGAGTCTAAAGAAAATTGTGCACCCTGAGCAGGAGAGGAACCCAGACAAATATCTTTATTTACGATGTTAGATGCGTGCTTTAATTGGGTCTCTAGGCTCGATGTCTGTATATTCTTGGACAACTGTTTCCCAAATAACGCTGGTAATGTTTGTGTCACCTGTTTTCCAGAACGAGTGACTAAACTTGCCTTCGTAGATCGCTCCCCTCCTTTCTTTAGATTCACATGTGAGGGAGGCTGTGAGACAGTTTGTCCTCCCTCGTCCGCCTCTCCATGAGTTTCGCCCTCCATACCTGCAGTCAATAACGGCTGTACTTTCGTTTTTCCGCTTCTAGTTGTTGGCTTCGGAGGCATTCTGGTCCGCGCTCCTCCACTTCCACGGATTACTCCCAGAGGCAGTCCAAAAGAAAAAAACGGGAACCGCCAGACCGACGCTCTCAGCATTCCAAGAAGCAGCAGCTGCCACACCATCCGACCTTCCGCGTATGGAGTCCGTGGTGTAATCTCAGTAATTGCCAGCAAGCATCTCTCGACAATTGCAGAATCCAGAGTTTTTCGAGGCTAGACCCAGTTACGAGGGTCTAGCTAGGACCTCATTACGAGGAGCACCGTGAACACACCGCATCACATCCTTTTCCCAACCAGGAGTGGGGAGCTAGCTGCTCACACAGCCATCCCTGCGGCCGCCATCTTGCCTCTGTTCCTCCCCTTGGTAGAGTCCTTCACCTTCAATCTTTGTTACATCTAGATGACTCAGCATATCCCAACAGGCCATGGCTGCTGACCCCGCTGAGGAATTGTACAACGCCAGAGGAAGTCCACTTCAAAGTGGCCCATGGCAGGACTCGTCAACTAGTGGAGCAGGCTTTTGGGCTCCTGTAAACCAGATTCTGATGCTTGGAGAAGAGCGGTGGAGCCCTCCTCTACTCATCCATGAAGGTATGTCAGATCACCGTGGCCTGCAGCATACTGCAAAAAATGCCATACGACGCATCATCCCTCTCCTCAATGAGGATGTAGGCACAAAGCGCCACCGGGTGGGGACCGTGGATTGCCAAGTGAAGAAGATGACAGTGATGGAGATGAAGGTGAAGATGTCAGACAGTACCTTATCCAGACCTACTTCTTACAATAACAGGTATGTTATGGGAAGTGATGATGTGAAAACTGAGCACTGGTGTGATGAAATAATTTTAGTGTGTAGTGAATGTGACTATGTGGGTTATGGGACAAATGGCAGATTGTGGATTTTACTGATGTATCCACCAAAGCACTTGGTACTATTGTGTTGTGAGGGGTCCACCATCATTGCTAAATGTGCGTTCAGTCAATTGTATGTATGCTGTACTGATGTCTATGTGTTGTTCTGTTTTAGGTGTCTGAAGCATATCGTCTTCACTTAGACATTTCAGAGTTGTGACTTGAGTATGTATGTGCTGCAGTTAAGATGTACGGAGTGGCCATGGGGTAATCCTGAGAATAGTGTGTACTAGAGATTGGCAGTCCAAATCTGCAGCCAAGACAGCTTGCACAGCAGTTGGATGCCTGCGCCCTGACTTCTTAAGTACATCTATCTCCAGGTGAGTTGGGTGTTAAGGTATATGTGTGCTTACAAGTGGCATAGCAAGTTTTGGTGTTGTGGCCAAAGCCTCCTATCCTACCCTTTCTATATGTGATTCCTCATTGTCTATGACCTGGATGCAACAGTTGCTATGTTTCCACATTATTGCCTCAGGGTGCTTGTGACCCATCATTGACATTTTCTTTGGTGATTTTACCTTATGCTGGGTACACTGGAGTAAGGAAAGCCTGTGGTCCAAGAGTGTGGTCCTGACATAACTGTGAATGGGAATTCCTTTGTATTACATGGCAGTTGTGGTGTTACCTACATGAGCCTAAAAGATGTAGTAAAACTATTTTCTTGTGTAACAAAGTGTGGGTGATTGACAGATGTGTCCATTTCTACCACATTTTGTTACTCACCGACTGCTGATGTTGGTTTTTAACCGGAATACCGTGTAAAGGTTGTTTTGTTTATGTATCTTACACTATCTCTACATAAGCTTTTACTATAAGTCTGAAGTTGTTACGAGTCCAAACACTAGTACGTATGTCCTGTTGTCACCTATATGTTATGTGGGCTGTTTAAAGTGACCTGATTGTGTCTAATGTGACTCTAGTATTACTAAAGTTATGTGTTATCTCCATGTTGTTTCAGAGTGATATATATGTCTACATTGGAAGATGTTGTTTTTGTGAACTTTTAATGTATATTACAGTTTTTTGACAGCATACGAGGTAAAGGGGGCCAGTGGACCGACTGTGTGCGGCCTAGCAGGAATAAGCAAATACAGTGAAGTGCAACACCTTAGATACCAGCTTTGTGCAGTCATTGGAAAAGGATGAGTTGAGAGAAGGTGTCCAGGGCTGAAGAAAGATCCAGTAGAACAAGGGCCACAGTGTCACATCAGTCCATGGATAACATCCAGATGTTATCCATGGGGATGATGAAGGTGGTCTCTTTACTTTGGTTGGGCCTGGATCTGGATTAAGAGGTGTCGAGGAGGTGGTTGTCACTTAGGTGGGTGACTAGGCATTTGTTTATCATCTTTTCCATGATATGATTTTTGCTGCGTAGTGTAGTAGATATATAGGCTGGTTGTTAGCTAGCATCTTCAAGTCTGCTGAGGGTTTCTTGAAGAGGGGGAGTACTGTGTTATGTTTCTAGGTGGCTGTGATGATTGAGTTATTCAGGATCGGGGTGAGGGCTGCACTGATGGGATACAGTTCTTTGAAAAAGGCGTGATGAAATCAGGGGCCCAAGGGTGCTCCGGAGTGTATGAACTGCACAGCTGTTGCATTTTCTCGTGTGTCGATTTTAGGGTGGTGGTCAGGGTGGTCCTTTGGGTGGTAGTAGAGATTTGCAGGAGGGCTGCAAGAGTGGAAGGATCCAGTTGGGGCTCAAAGTTCTTCCAAATGCGGGTGATATTTTTCCTGAAGAATAGGGACAGCTGTGTATGGCGGTCCTGAGTTGGGGCTACGCTAGTGGAACTTGCTAACAGATATGTGAAGATTTTCACTATGGCAAAGATTTCCTTGATGCTGTTTTTGAAGCAGTCAGTAAAGACAGACCATTTTGTGGCTCTAATTTGCTGAGTGTGGATTTTTAGGTGATCTTGTCAGTGTTAATCTCACTTTGTCTCCATCTGTATTGAAGTTGCTTTCAGTTGCGTTTGGTGATGCTGAGCTCTTATGTGTACCAGTTTGCTAGCAGTCTGATTCTCATGGCTTTGTTGGCTTTGAGAGGAGCCAGTGTATCTACACAAACATTGATCCAGGCTTTGAACTTGGAGATGGATTTGGGGAGATTGTTGCTGTGTTGAGGCCAGTGGTGTAGGAGTTTAAAAGATCAGGAGGCTTCTGAGATATTGTTCCAGTCCCTTCATGAAGATTTAGGGATGGGTTTTCTTAAGTGGTGTATGATGGGCATGCTGAATTAGAGGTAGGTGTGGTCGGACGAGGTGATCCATGTGGACCTGTCTACTGCTGAAGCTGGTGAAGATGGCATGGAGAAGGTTTTGGGCAGCATATGTGTGACCTTCTACTTGCTGGGTGATTCGGAAGTTGGAGAGGTCCTTGAGGAGTCTGGTCATGCTGGGATCAGTGTGGTCCTCCAGGTGGAAGTTGAGGTCACCAAAGAGGATGAAGTTGCTGGAACGTAGGGGGGCGGGGGGATGGGAGGGCAAATACATCTCCAATGGTGCTACCGAAGGTGGCACGTGGGCCAGAAGGGAGGTAGAGGAGGGCGATTATCATGGGTATAGTTGGCTGTGATGAGGTGTTTGTGCAAAGTCAGTTTGAGCCTGCTGAAGCATGCAGCAGAGCATGCTTGCACATGCTGTTCATATTTAATAAGAATCACTCCAATTTCCTTTTGCTACAGAATGTTAAGTAAGGTTCACCCTTGAATGTTATGTTTCCGATGATGGAGCTCAAACTTGGTGATAGATGCACTTTGTTTAGATAAATGCATAAAACAGGAATGAGTTGATTACCATAAACAGAAATGTGGGTTTGCTAGATGCATGAATTGTGATGAAAATGCTCCTACATGATATCCAAAATTAGAAAGAATCCTATAATCATAAAAGGTGATCCACAGAGTTAGGTTCCAGAATAACTGTGCCATGATAAATGTTTTTGCCTCAATACCAGCCTGTCTCCTGACTGCATGATGCAGCAGTGCACTCTCCCTTGCCCAGTGGACTCGAGTCTGCCGGCCCGGACTGCCCGGACTGCTTGGAAATAATTCTCTGACGTGGACAATAATTTAGCTCCTGTGCACCCTGACAGAGCTGGCCACGTGGACATGTTTGAGCACCATCATGCTTTACACGTTGTGCTTTTGGACTTGCTACATTTCTTTTAGGTAACATATAAGTTTGAAATCTTTGCTTAGCTAGTGTGCCGCGCAGCTGGTGTTTTGCTGCTTCTTTCTGTCTCTACATCCAGATATATAACACAAAAACTAATGTTACACCTACAGCAGAAAAATCTTATGATGGTATCACCATTGGAGACGAGTCTCTTTCTAAACCCGAAGTGTACTTGCCTGTGTAACCAATTCATGTCATGGTGTGTGTAACCCAATTACAAACCTGCCTTCAGACCCTTAACGTGGGGCTGTATGTGTGGAAATACAGTTTTTTCACTTTGTTAAGTGGAGATTTGCTGTGATATTTGGCGCTGAACCCGCACGTGCGGTCTGGTTCCTGGCACACATAGTCCTGGCTGCTGCGCACAGAGACCTTACACGGCCGCCCAAAGATAAAAACAATTAGAGGGAACATTATTCCTGACCTGTGTGTATTTCATTTTCATTTCAATTATAATCTTTATTTCGGCACAATAGAGCCATAAAAGATACATAAAACACAATGTGCACAATACAAAGACCATACAGAGGTATAAGTGATTTTCCAGATATCATGAACACGGTTGGGAAATCGTTACACTAAAATCATGATTTAAATTAACTAAAAAGGCATCCAAATATATAAAAAGTATAAAAAAAATATGGATTACATTTTTCGTTACAGTTCATCATCATATCTTATTTTACTAAGGCGTTGAGTATTAAACCCTAGATTAAATAGTAAAAACATATGTACACAATTAATCTAGTAAAAAAACAGTAATATTTTACAATCGGTTATTATAAGTTTGTCTCTCAATTTCATTTATAGCTTCAGGCCCACTTTATCACTAATAAAACGTATTGCTAGCAGAAATCTACTGACACCGAAAACTATCACCTGGCTGGGCGGTGTCTGTCTTTAAAATCCTTTCTGCTTCTTTATATGAACGTATTCCCAAATTTAGGCAAAGAGGTTTGATCCATCTCTTCCTTACTACATCATAAGCTGGACAAAAGCAGAGAATGTGCGGGTCGTCTTCTATTTTATTACATGGGCACATAGTACATAGATAACTAGTCTTTGTTGTATGGTTACTTGTCCATCTAGCAATGGTCTTATTTGTTTTCAAGGTTCCATACCTAAATTTCATATATAAGGTTTTGGCCCGCGAAGGCTGGATCTCATCCAAAAACTGTTCAAAGTGTGGGCAATCTTTAAATATAAGAAAGTTGCTTGTCAATGATCCACCTGTTCTATCATTTGACAAGCTGTGATCAATATAGGCCCACAATGCAGATTTCAATAGCTTTTTCGAATTTTGTGTCAATACTGAAGGATCGTCCCAAAACTGTGTCAAGCCAAACTTTTTATGCCAAATACGCACGTGCTTTAACCAGACAATTGTATTATTTTGGTCTAATCCCATTATTTCTTGCAAGCCATCTTTATAGTCGGCTAACTCAGGTGTAGATCATAGTCTCACCCATAGCAATAGTGGTCTCAGGGTGGTGTAATGGTCCATGCGCTTCATATATAAATCTAGCATTAATGGTCTTAACTGCGTACTTATTGGTAGTCTAAGAAGTGCCCTATAAAATTTGTTTTCTCTACTCGAGAAAACATTCCTGCTCTGCGCCCCCCATATTTCTGCACCATATAGTGCTGCAGGCTGTGCCTTAAATTTAAAAACCTCGAGTGCCGGAGAAACAGCTTTACTATGGCTGTTCCCGTGTTTTTTCAGGATTGATAAGGTATTCTGTGTCCGTATCATTCTGCTTTTTTCAACTTGAGTCTTCCATGACAATTTCGAGTCTAGTGAAACTCCCAAGTAGGTGAAATTCTGCACATGTTCCCTAACTTTAGGCCATCTAAAATTAAGTTCCCTTTGAAGTTTTGTGTGGGTTTATGGCCATGTATTTAGTTTTTTTTGTATTAATCTTAAGGCCTTTCCCTTTGCAGTATGTCTGGAAAGAGTATAGTAAATGTTGCAAACCTCTGGGCGTTTGAGATACCAATATAGTATCGTCTGCAAATAGGAGGGCTGGAACACTTTCATCGTTCAATTTTGGTGCATCATTTTCACAACCCTCCAAATATGATGGGATGTCATTTACAAACATTGAAAATAATGTAGGTGCCAACACACATCCTTGGCGAACTCCCCTTCTAATAGGGATAGCATTTGTTAGTTCGCCATTTGGGCCCCATCTTACTTTAGCATAGTTATTTTCATGCTGTCGTACAAGCTTGTGCAAAAGGCAAGCTGGAAGCCCTTGACGATGTAATGACTCCCATAACAATTCACACGGAATGAGATCAAAAGCTGCCCTGAGGTCTACAAAAGCAACATATAAATGCCCCTTCCTTATCTTAACATATTTCCAACATAAACAGCATAGTCTGAAGAACTGATCTATGGTGCTTATTTTGGGTCTGAAACCTGCCTGAAATTTTGTTAGAAACGCTGTTTCATCTATCCATGTGTTCATACGATTTAAAATAGGCCTTGCATAGATTTTTTGTAAGATATCCATTAAACTAATAGGGCGATAGTTACCCAGGTTGTCTCGTCAAGGAAGACATCTTTTACTACTCCTCCAGTACAATTCCCCTTAACCACTAATCTCAAGAACCCCACTTGATCCTTATTCTTGGCAGCAACCAACAATTCTGACCAGCTTTCTTCATCCCAATTTGTTTTTGCATCCTCTTGTATTTTCCTATATTCTTTCCTACCTTCCCTTATTTCAATTGGGTTCTTGTTTTTTTATTGATTGTAGTAACTTAGCCTTGCCATTACGGCAATCTTTATCATACCAATGTTTCCTATTTAATGTCAAGTTTGTGCTTTTGGTAACTTTATTTTGACATTTTCGTTACCAATGACATTAATGAGTTTAAAGAAAAATTTCGTAGATCCACAAAGACACTCCCTTCAAGCGGTATATTTAAGTGTCCAGAAAAAGTATCGGCTAGTATACTATAAATTTCCGCTAATATTTTGCCATGTTCCAACATATAGCCCCATTTTAATGAGCGACGATTATTACTAGTTAGTATAACGTTGTTATCTGTATTAACTACTTCAGTGTTTATATTTGGACCAGGCAATAAACTATGAAGGAATAATAATTGGAGCGGGCGATGGTCACTCTCGATTCTGGGCATAACCTCAAAGTCAATTACATAATTCCAGATATCGAACGAGACCATGATGTAGTCAATTTTACTTTGGGAATTGTTTCTATAGAAGGTGGCAGCCTTAAATATATCAGATGGAAGACGACCATTACATGCTCGTAGCCCATATGTAGCTGTCATCCTCATTATTTGTGTAGCTAATATAGTGCAGGAAACCGAGTTAATATTATTTAACGTAGGAATGTTATTGGCACTATCCTCATCTTCGAAAATGTCTTCGAGCCCTATAATGGGCTCATAATTACAATATAAGTCGCCACCTATTATGATGCTCGAATTCCCCTCCAAAGAATCAAGGAGAGTATCTAGCTTTTCTAGTGTCTGTGACTTTTTTGTCAAGGGACCAGGTCTATTGTATACATTAAACAGATGGAGCACCCTTCCTCCCTTCGTAATTATTCTTACTCCGAGTATATCCAATGAATTGGTACTTAGCTCTACAATTCTGATCTCAAGTGTTACTTTTACCCATATTACAAGTCCCCCCGAAGGCCTTCCTCTTACTGAGGGGACTGCATCAACATGGATTGCTCTATACCCCACTCTATGCGGGGTATTTAACGCCCACATTTCCTGCAATAGACGAATATCACTTGTATCAATATACTCATTCCACTCCGGGTCACTAACATTTTTCCGAAGTCCCGCTATATTCCATGAGATTAGTTTTAGATCTGGGAATTACTATCACTCAAATATACCAAGGATTCATTAAAGACAGTATAACTTGTGTTTGCATCTTCCCTCAGCACTACTTCACCACCTGAACTTGATGTAGTTTTTTTAAACATTAGACCATCCCCACCCATATCTACCTCCTGCTCTATCGATCTTTTAGGCAGCGGTTCAGTGCTTGAAGCATTTATTTCCCCATCCTTATCTGTTAGTAGTGGAGCAGCTATTTGTTCTCCTCCCAGTGCTTTTGATGTGTAGTCAATCCACCGCATTTAGATATGAAAGTTCTTGAAATCTATTAGCAACTTGTGGGGGGAAGGAGTTATCACAACTCCTAATTGATTCTCCACCAATCGGTCTATAAAAATACCCAAGAGGAAGTGCATGGATGTTGGTATTCTGTGCTAACCCCTTCCATGCTCATGACGAGCTCAGCTCGTCATGGCATATACCTCTCAGGTGCTCATGACGAGCTGAGCTCGTCATGACCACACCCATTTTCATTGCTGTCCAGCACAGCAGGGAAACCTCTCAAGCAGCGATGAGGTTAATGTCACCTCTTGTATTTTCAGTAAGTTGCGAACTATATGGGGACGCCTGAAGTTAACAACTATAAAATCACCTTGGATATTTTTCCCGTGGTCCCCCACCCACCCTACCCTACGAACCATTAGAATTTCGTCCATCTTTTGCGGGTTAAATCTTTTAAATTCTTTAAGCCAATCTACAACTTTGTTTCTAAGATTGTGCCATGTTTCAATTTGGTCTTGCCTTAGGGGCGGCACACCAGTTAGAATTAAGACATACGGGCATGCGGCTGGATGTAGCTTTAAATTATCATGGTTAGGGATTAGATCAGTTCCACTTAAACTTGGTACTGGCTCTCCTATAGCGCCATTATTGGGGAGGTCAGTTCCCCTCACAGCAGAATCCGTTCTTCTCTCTCCTTGGTGAGTGTTCTGACTTAGGGTCTCCTTATTCCTAACTGGCACAACTCTTTCCTCCATGATGCGGATGTTGTTAGTAAGAGCTGCTCTTGGTTGTGTTTGAATGTGGTCATCATCACTCACTTCCCTAGTTTTAAGATAATTATTTCTATATTCAGTAAGTATGTGAGCCCCTTCATCAATAATGTTGCCCCCATTTTCAAGCATAGTGTCTAATTTCGCTATAGCCTGATTTATTTGTGCAATTTTATCATCTATATCCTTCATTCTAATACCCAGGGAGTCCTTTATTTGCACTTGAACGGAGTCTAGTGTGGTCTTGAAAATGTCTGCAACAATTTGCTCTAATGTCTCAATGGTACCATCTACTCTATTAGTGTAAGGAAAGTTTTGGATCTCGGTTGGAGTACCAAAGGATCTAGTTTGGCCCTCCGTATATTCAACCAATTCGGTGACCCCCTTGTTTGAAGTCCCTGGCCGCCTAGCATCCCCATTATTTTTAACATTCCGTTTCCCCTTTGATGCAGCCTTTAATCTTTCCTTCGTTAGGATCCCCTTCCTTGAACCTCTAAGTCTTGTTGTTATTGATGGCGATGTTAATACATCCACATTACGAATGTCATTGGGACTGGGGGCCGTATTTGCCACAGGGCTACTTAAGGTAAGAGAACGGGATGCAACGCACTCGGACGTAGGCATTTGAGGGGGATCTGGTAATATTGGTGGTCCAGTTCCCTTGTACGTTGGCAATTTGGAAGGATCGAGAGATAATCTTCTTTCAACCAATTCAACTTCGTGGGATATAAGTGATTCAGCCCTTAGGATAAAGTTATCTAGTGTTCCCGCTGTGCATTTTCGTTTGCTCATAGTTAGTGGCTAAATTCAACACCACTACTGTTCAGAAATTTCTTTTTAAATCTGCAATAGCGGGATTTAACCCTTAATCACTATAGCTATACAACTAATCGGAAGACAGGGGGAACAAAAAGATACACACACTATTTCCCCTTTTCTTCCAATGCCCTATTTCCAATTACGGATCACAATACCGACAATGCCAAAGTAAGACAAAGAGAAGAATACATGAAATGATAAACTTTCCCCCTAATAGATTCGTGCCTTAATTTGATATACTAGCACGTTTCGGGAATAAATAGGTACGATTAACAAGATGTAAATGTGACGTAATTAAGTAAACCCAGTAAGGCTATATCAGTGCGAAGTGCCAAGAGGAGTGTTGCCCGGCCTGGTCTCCTCTGGCCTCTGACGGCCGCAGATGGCCCCGCCCTTTTCCCGGCACGTTCCCGCTCGCGTTCCGTGCAGCAAGAAGTTAAGTAGTGGCTGGAAGGTCCCAAGTGCGTGTGTGGGCGGGCACAGCGCGGGTGGCGGTAATGCCGGGTCTCCGGGGCTCCTGGTCCATCTGGTTCACCTCACCCCCAACCATGTCCGCAACAACAGAGTCCTTGAAAGTGAAGCGGCACCCCCGCAGCGGGTGCTGCGAGAAGTTAAGTAGCGGCTGGAAGGTCCTGAGGGCATGTGTGGGCGAGCACAGAGCGGGTGGCGGTAATGCCGGGTCTCTGGGGCTCGTGGTCCATCTGGTTCCCCTCACCCCAACAATGTCCGCAACAACAGAGTCCTTGAAACCCTGCCAACTTAGGGCGAACAAAGCGGTACCAAAGGGGATGATGGACAAAGCGTTTGAGCAAATCAAACACTCATCCCCAGTCAACTGATCTGGGTTTAATCCATCATCATTCTTTAGCTCACTCCACCACCCCAGTTCCGACATGGCTATATGCAAATCAGGCTGACCCTGTGCCTCATGGGAACAGTCCAGTCCGAACTGCCAAGCAATGTTTTCCCTGGAGCGGAAACAAGCATCCTGGGACCGGTTTTGGGTTCATAACCCTCATCAGCCAGGCTATCTTGAATCCAGTGGCAAAGTGAGCAAGGGACCCACATCTGGGCATATCCTGCCAACTTAGGGCAACAAAGCGATACCAAATGGGATGATGGACGCTTTGTATTTGTCAACAGCATTGGCAGGTGCAAGACCACTGGCTAAACTGCTTTGCGAGCGGTTGCGTTTCTGTATGCACAACTCGGAATTCATCAGTCGGACGTGCGCCAGCGCAGCAGTGGCACAGGCGGTTCTTTGGCACACAGACCTCCAAACGCGAAATCAGTCCCTTAGTTGTAAGTCTCTCCCCACCAAGGTGTTGTGTAGCAGACGACACAGCAAAGCTCTCAGTGATGACATGTGCCCAGAATGCAAAGGAGGTCCAAAATGTCTGGTCCATTTATTATTCATTTGTCTCTACCAAAAAAATTTGATGGCCAAATGGATTATTTTGTTATTTAGTTACATTGGAAGAAGAGTAAGGGGCTCATTAGAATGTCCGTCCGCCATCATCCGAGGGATTGGGACCGTCCGCCTATATGGCGGCGGTCGCGCACAAGGTATTACAATGCGATCGCCACTGTGTTGGTCGCATTGTGCATGTCTAACATTGCGGCGGGTGCTGCTGGCTGCAGCACCCGCCTAAATGTTAACAAGCATTGGCATAGCCAATAGGTTTCGCCTTTTGGAACCTATAAGTATTTAGTTATGCACCACAATATCCTTGCTGCAACAACATCAACTGTTGCATGGCTAAACACTTACAAGGTCCCAAAGGCTAGACCTATTGGCTATGCCAATGCTTGTCCAGTTCTTACAAACGCAGACAGATACAGCATTGTAGCACCAATGCAAGCTTCATTCATCAGAGAAAACGTACAGCACATAGGACATGTTGAGATCTACCACAACATTCAGTGCCTAGTAGCTGCCACAGCATGATGGCAAAAGTTTACAGTACATCTGAAAAAATAAACATAAGCGCAAGATATACCACAAATAAAATAACGTTAGTAGCTGCAAACTGTTTGGAGGGCTGTGGGTGTACGTTTAGCTCTTTCCGTATAGAGGAACCCATTTGGGAGGGAGAAGGCCAGTTACAGATACAATATAAACATAGGTCAGTTTTCTGAGCACATGCAGCAAACTGTCAATAGGAAGACCAATGGAAATTTAGATTTATCATTTTAGATTTTGAAAAATAACATTGAAAGTTAACAGCCACTGAAGAATTCCTTTTTCGGTGAGAATACATATGAGCTTAGTAAATGTGTAACACAAAGAAATGTAAGGCTTACTCGACCGCACTAGGCTTCAGCATTTTCATGACAGCATACATTATCCACAACTGAAAGGCTTATAATAAAGCTATGGTTGCCAAAGTTGTGCTGCTTTGATTTTCACCAAACACGCCGAGCAATGCCTGTTCAGGATCGATGATAGTATCCTACTCCTTTAATCATCAAATTGTGATGAAACAAGGTGCAGCAGAACGATAAAGCTCAGCAACTTTAAAAAGCACAACATTGGGCAAGAAATCGGGAACCATTCAGGAACTCAATACCGAACTCCGCCACCTGCATTAACCCACGCCACGCTAGTCCCTTATGTCGAAAAAATACCATCAGGAAGACTAAAGTACTTTTTTAACGCTGGGCTGCATACAATTTTTCAAATTCACATACTTAATTTACATCGTATGCATTAGTGGAGGCTTTCAAGAAGCTTAGAGAACACTTGCTTAGTTTTTACTCAACTATAAAATATGTGCAACCCTACTGCCAAGCTTCAAATTATACCAATGCAACATACAGGAAAGCTCGCGACCGGCTAATGTTTTCCTAACAAAGTATAGTTGCTGCGATTTTAAAGTAGGGATCAATACTGCTTTATCTAACACAAGGATGTGCTTTTTCCCAATATGCTTTCGTCCACAGAAATATGATCTTTACAGCAATACCATTAAAACAAGAGGGCCTTTTTCTGCTTTATTTGCCATGTATACTGCATGACAATTCTTATCAGGATCTGCAATCATCCTTTGGGATGCTAGGACATGGCGCCGTTAGGTCTGCAGTCTTTATCACCCTATTCTTACAGACCGTTCTAAACTGCGTGTCGGATTACCTGGTGGGGATCCCGCTGCTTCGGTGGTCTTTCCTATTCCCCTGGAGGCAGCCCCGGTTGCCATTCACCGCCACAGCGGCAGAATAACCCCCACCCAGATCCCAAGACCTCCCCGAGCCATGGTACCCGCACAAAGACCGAGCACTGACGCAAAGGGGAGAAGAGTTGGACCAATCATGCCACAAGCTGTCACCACACTATAGAGGCAGAGCAACAAGTGGCATCACTAGTTCTGGGTAGATAGGTAGCCTACTTGTGCTGCTGCTGCCAAGTGCGATGGCCACGTTGTAATCAGGCTCATCAGCCTTTCAATATTCACGAGTTCTGAAAATATGAAGATCAACGCGAATCCACGCACTGAAAGTAAACGATGTGACCAACTCAAATACCCAAACCGGATGCATCTAAAAGCGCTATAGTATATTTTCATTGCGAATACATTCACTTCTTCATTCCGCAGCTCAACTCTTTTTAAAGCGTTACCAACTGCGTACAAGAGTTCTTCAAATAAATGTAGTTGTTTCCCTGTGTCAGCAGCAAAGATTTCAGCACCCAGTGGAAGCTGGTGTAATGGCTTCTCCGTAAACAACTTTTTAGCGTTTCCCTTGCGGGAGCGAGCCACGGGCACCATGTGTTTGCAAGTTAATTACAAACATATGGTGTCAAGCTCGCTCCTGCAAGGGAATCTCCAAACGTACACACATTGCCATTGAAGGCAATGCCACGTGTGCACGTTTTTGGGACAAAAACCGAAGCGATTGCTACAGGTCTTTTTCCTAATTAGCGCATGCGCATTGCTTAGGCGAGACTTAAAAATGCATGTTGTGAATTTCCCTGCGTTAGGTACAGGGACCACGCGGTGCCTGCCAACTGGTGCAGGGAACTTCAGCCTCCCAAGTGCAATTCTAGGCCCAAAGTACATCCGCGCCAGCCTTTCAATAGTGCTTGGATCACCACAGACAGGCTGGCGGGGATGCAGCATCATAATCTGGCGGACGGTGCCTCCTAAACACGCCACCATTTTGAAAATGCGGGGTGGGTCCACCAGGCAAATTAACGATTGCCTGAGTCAGACCCGTGTTGCACCGACTTTCCGTCCGCCAGCACACCGCCCGCCACCGTAATGTGGTGTGCGGAAAAGTGCTTTGCAATTGCGGTAAATCCGCCTGCCGTTCATGTTTTCACCGCCATCGCAATGAGCCCATTATTTGAAAGTGCTTAGAATACTTAGCACAGACACAAGGAGAACTGAGGTTTAGTGAAATTCCTGATGGCCCCATGGATCATACATTCGAAGTGCACTGTGTGATACCTTTGCATTGCTGTTTTTAAGGGACTTTGGATCTTTTTAGTTTTGCCTCTCTTATCTCTATGTTTTGATTATTTAATCACTTGAATTGAAATGAATTGTCTACTTTTGATGTATATATGTGATTACGTGCTTTAATTAGATTGAGCTTCCTAATATGCAAATTGTACTCCCTCGCTAATAGCTTACCAGCTTCTGTGTTAGCTAGAAGGTAACCTTGTCATTTTGAAGAACAATTGTTACTTACCTGTAAACAGGTGGTTCTCCAGTATTGGTGTCTTTTATAGATTCACATGCTTGAATATTTCCCGTCGTCGCAGTGGGAGTCCCACGGTAAACAAAATAGCAATAATATACTCATAATATGTATATGTAAAAACATAACACATTAAATACACATTAGAAAAAGGCAGTAAATGCCTAGACATAATTCCTACATAGGAATACATGAAGAGAGAAAAAATACTTGTAGTCTATTCCTGTCATTATGTTGGTCCAAACTGTAGCCAATCAGGCGCCAGCAGCCCTCCAGAACCTTCTCCTCAGATCTCAGTACCTCAGATTTTCGTAGCACAAGTGTGACCATAGAGTCTATGAGGAGAAGAGAGCCTCTGAGGGGAGGTGGGCGGGTCGCATGTGAATCTATGAAAGACACCAATACTGGAGAACCACCTGTTTACAGGTAAGTAACAATTGTTCTTTTCCAGTATTAGAGTGTCTTTCATAGATTCACATGCTTGAATATAGAATAGAAAGCAGTAACAGCCGAAAAAGGCTTCCATAGTCATGCTACACATGAAAAGACTTATAAGACCATAAATGTAGTCATGCAAGTCATAACAGTAAGAATGGTAAATCATAATGGAGGAGGGAAGACAGAGGCTCACCTTATTGAAAAAGATTGCGAAGCACAGCCTGTCCCACTGCAGGATGTACGTTGTTACAACGCATGCTTTTACCACTCATGCTGTTACAACGCAAGTTTTACAACGCAAGCCTTTACAAAGCATTGCTTTGGGGGGTGCTGGATAGTGAATAGTTTAATTTACTATTCCAACTCCAGTCCCCGTGGATAGTAGGGAACGTGTTGGATAGTAAATTAAAACTATTCCCTATCCTAGAGAGCCCCCCAGTGCAATGCGTTGTAATGGTTTTCGTTGTAAAACCTGCGTTGTAAAGGCACTGCGTGGTAAAAGTTGCGTGGTAAAGGTTGTTTCCCCCCACTGCAGTATCCGCTGCGTTGATGGCACCCAGGCAATAGTGTTTCGTAAACGTGTGCCTGCTGGACCACGTGGCAGCTCTGCAGATCTGATGCAGCGGTACACCGGCGAACAGGGCAGTAGAAGACGACATTGCCCTGGTAGAATGGGCCCTTACTGAAGATTGCAAAGGTTTGCCTGCCTGTTCATGGCAGAAAGTAATGGCCGAGGAAACCCAACGAGCAATAGTTGGTTTGGTAACTGGACGCCCTTTGTGAAAGCGTCCATAAGCTATGAACAATTGATCAGATTTGCGAAAAGGGGCCGTTCTGCTGATGTAGAACTTTAAGCACCTTTTAATGTCCAAGGAGTGTAAGCGCTGCTCCGCTGGAGACTGTTGGTTAGCAAAGAAAGTCTTTAAGAAAACAGGTTTGTTGATGTGGAAATCCGAAGGCACCTTAAGCAAGAAGGTGGGATTGGTGCGAAGCACTACACAGTCCGGCTGAAATTGAAGAAAAGGAGGTTTTATAGTGAAGGCATGATTATCACTTACGCGACGTGATGATGTCAGCGCAAGGAGAAGAGCAACCTTCCAGCTTAGAAACTTCAAGTCTGCCTTGTGTATAGGTTCGAATGGTGCCTTCATTAGTTGTGCTACCACGATGTTAAGGCGCCAAGTAGGAGGAGGGTGTCGAATTGGTGGGAACTTGCGGAACAATCCTTTGAAAAATTGACATATTATCCTGGAAGAACAGAGTGAAGTGGAGCCATCTTGGCGGAAACGGGAAAGTGCCGCCAGAAAAACATTCAAAGTTGAATGTGAAAGTGCGGACTGAGCCAGTTGCAAAAAGAACAGGAGCAGCTGCGCAGGCGTGGAACGAATGGGATGGACACCAGCAGCTGCACACCAATGGCAACATCTCTTCCATTTAAACTTGTAGGTTTTAACAGTTGACGGAGCTCTGGCCTGAGCGAGAAAGTTTCTACAGTCTGGTGGGATGGCTAGATGGGCAAATTCAAAGTGCTCAGGTTTCAGGCTGACAAATTCAGAGAGGAGGGGTCCGGATGGCAAATCTGACCCTTGTCCATCGTGAGGAGGTCCAATCAAGGGTGAAGGAGGATGGGCTTGCACTGAGATAGAAGAATCAGCCCTGAAAACCATGCCTGTCGAGGCCATCTGGGAGCGATCAGGAGAATGTGGCAAGGTTGCCTCCGCATCTTCCTCACTACTTGAGGCACTAGAGGGATTGGAGGAAAAGCATAAGCAAACAGATTGCACCAGTTCATCAAAAGGGCATTGACCTGTGACCCTCTGTGGGGATGCCAGCTTGCGTAAGATGGGCATTTCCGGTTCTCTGGCGTGGCATAGAGATCCAGCGACGGGCGACCCCATCGTCGCAAAACGAAATCGAGTGTTGGTTGATGTAACTCCCACTCGTGGGTCGATGACGTGGACCTGCTTAGGGAATCCGCTAGGATGTTGGAGACACCCGGAAGATGAACTGCAGTCAGAGTGATGTGATGACTTAGAGCCCAGTCCCAGATCGAGTGCGCCAGCTGAGACAAGATTGGAGATTTTGTTCCACCCTGCTTGTTTATATAATGCATGCTGGTTGTGTTGTCCGTCTGAATAAGGACTGATTCCCCTTGGATTAATGGATGGAACGACTTGAGCGCCAGAAAAATGGCCATCAACTCCAGCCAATGCACGATGACACCATACCTAGAAATGACTTTAAGAGTCGGACTGAAACCGACTGTTTTGCCCGTACAAGAGACACTAATTGAAGAATCTTTTGTTGGCGCTCCTGAGACACAAATGCTTTTGCAAGAGTTGTATCCAACGTTGCTCCTAGAAAATTTCTGTAGGGAGCTGGGTGTAACTGGGACTTTTCGGTGTTGATGGAAAGTCTGAGGGAGCGAAATACCTCCTGACAAAGACGCGTGTCCTGAAGCAGCTGGGTGCGAGACTGATTTTAGGAGACAGTCGTCCAGGTATGGAAAAATGTGGACACCCTGGAGACGCAGGCAAGCTACCACAGGAGCTAACACCTTCGTGAGGACGCGAGAGGCGGAGCGTAGGCCGAAAGGCAGTACTCTGAACTGGAAGTCCCTTCGTCCCACGCGGAAACGCAAGTACTTCCGATGCCGCGGAAGAATAGGGACATGGAAGTAGGCGTCTTGGAGGTCGATGGTCGCCATGAAACCTCCCATTGAGAGTACGCGCAATATCTCCACCAGCGTCAGCATGCGGAAGGATTGGCACTTGAGGTACTTGTTGAGTGCTTGCAAATCCAATATCGGCCGCCAATCCCCTGTCTTCTTGATGATAAGGAAAAAACGGGAATAAAATCCCTTCCCCCTTTGAGACTTGGGAACCACTTCGACGGCACCCTTCTGTATCATAAGGCGAACTTGACGGAAGAGTTCCTTGATGTGGGCTGGTGGTGGGCCGGAAGGTGGAGTGGGAGGAGGAAGTTTGATGAACTCTAAAGCATGGCCCCTCTCTACAATGTCCAGAACCCAACGGTCCGAAGTGATGGAGGACCATTGTGAAAAGAACAGGGAGAATCGACCTCCAACTCTTTGGGGCAAAGGCAAGTCATTGTCTCTTGGGAGCAGATCCCTTGTAAGAAGATCTCCCCCTGTAGGATTTTGAAGGTTGCTGACGGGAGGACTGTTGCTGGTTATTTGAGTAGCGTTGGTTACCTTGGTTGTAGGAGCGATATTGATTGCTTTCCTCCACGAAAAGTAGAAGAGGTGCCGCGTCCGCGTGCACCCCAAAAGGGCTGTTTCCGAAATTGTAAGGTTCCTATAGAGCGAGCAGTATCAGTGTCTTTTTTGATGGATTGTAATGCCTCATCAACATGTGCTCCAAAAAGCGACTCGCCGGCATACGGCATATCTAGGATCTTCGCCTGTACCTCTTGGCGAAAGGATGTGGAACGCAACCAACCTTGCCTGCATAGAACAGCCGCACCAGCGAGCTGCCGGAAACCAGTACATGCAATATCAACGGCACAGTCTATAATCTCCTCCGATGTTCTCTCCCCTTCTTGGAGAAGTTGCAAGGCTTCCGCTTTGGAAGAATCTGGAACCAGAGCCACAAATGCAGACATGTCTGCCCATATCTGGCGGTCGTAACGCCCCAAAATGGCCAAAGCATTGGCCGCTCTCACTGTGGTGGAGGCCATTGTGGAAAACTTGCGGCCTATAGAATCCAGGCGACGACCTTCGCGATCCGGTGGAGCAGTAACAGTAGACGCAGGGTTCCGAGAATGACGCTGAGCAGCTTGAGTAACCACCGAATCCGGTTTCGGCTCTCCAATGAGGCACGCTGGAGAGCCGACTGGCTCCTTATATTTCTTTTCCAATCGGGGCATCTGTGCCGGCAGAGAATTTGGGGTCTGCATCAACTTCACCCTTTCAGTCCAAATAAAGTCAATACTGGGAACAGTATGGACTTGCTTGAACGGTTGATTTTTAAAATCATAGAGGAAGCAATCCTCTTCCCTCTGGACTCTTGGTAACTTGAAGCTTTGAGCCGCCCTATCCATCAGCTGATGGAAACTCGCAATATCCACAGGAGGAGAATCTCCTGGTGTAACCTGAGAGGGGGACGGTGTCTGAGTTTGATAGTCATCCCACTCCGCCATATCCTCATCATCATCGCGAACTTCACCATCTTCGCGGTATGGAGGAATCTCATCTTCGTCATTGGCATACACTGTTGTGTGTATCTGGACTGATGTTTGCACTTGAGGAGCAGGAGTTGGCAGAGGTGACAGAGGAGCCGAAGCAGGTACTGTAACAGGTGCAAGAACAGAAGGAACTGTGGACACCTGTGGAGAAGGCGGAAAACGCCTATTATAGTTGTCCAACATATGCTGGAGATTAGAGATGAGCGACAAAGGCAAAGTTGCAGTAGGAACTTGAACAGGCGATTCCTCCTGTTGGAAATATTGGTCCTCATCATCCTCACCATAATCCTGGCACTTGATGACTAAATCTGATGGACTGCGTGCCGCCCTAAAAGACTTGTGTACATCCTCCGAGTCCTGCTCCGAACCCGTGGCAAATAAGGGCGAGGGAGGCTGTGGATCACTGGTGATAGAAAGCTGGTCAACAGGCACTCTGCGACGCTGGTGAAGAGGGCCGACAGTGGCAGACCCAGTGGATGACAGTGGCAGCAAAGGCAGAGAGGCAAACGCAGAAGTAGTCGTCGACGGAGCTGATCACGACGACGATGGTATGGGAGCAGATGCAACCAAATTGGAAGAATCCGTCGTCGACGGTAATGTCACCTTCGACGGAGTCGACGACGACTATGAGGACTCCTTCGTCGACGTCGAAGGAGCGGTCGTTGACGGAGTACTCGTCGACGGGGTCGTCGACGAAGCTGATTTCCTAACATTCTTCGTCTTCGAAGATTTGGTCGTCGACAGTGGACTTTTCTTCGTCGACGACGAAGCAATTGGAATGATAGATGGCACAGTTTTGAAACTGAGAGATACCTTCGACGATGACGTCGACGAGATAGCTGTCGATGATCCAGTTGCAGACGTCGTCGTCACTGTCGTCGTCGACGAGCAGGAGACGGCAGATCTCATCGTTGTGACGACCGGCGATGCTCCCGCCGACGATGAAACATGTTTTTTCACAGAAACATGAGAGGAAGATGCAGCAGACGCCTGAGAGCCAGGTCTCGTGGGCATGGAAGCAGTAGGTAGAGGTGAAGACACCGCAGGAGCCAACGAGAGAGAGACATCTTCTTCTTCTTAAGGAATGGAGAGGGCACATCCTGCACACTACTACGTTTTGAAGCTGCTTGGGAACGACCAGTCATGAGACTTTCGGCATCAGAAAGCACAACATCCTTGTCCTCAAGTCTCTGAAGTCACAGGAGAAGGCGGCCTTCCCTGTCCTTAAGGGTCTTTGTAGAAAAAGTTCTACAGAACTTACTTTTACCCACATCATGGTCGGGGTAAAGACAGTAAATACACTTACTGTGTTGATCTTCTGAATAAAGGCGTAGCTTTCCACAAGAAGAGCAAGGTCTAAAGAGAGACTTCCTACTTGAAGACATGCTGAAAACACAGGAAAAACCTGAAGAAGTAGAGAAAACTGAGCAGAGCTCAGGGAGACTCCCTTTCACACGACGTGCGGTAGAAAATCTGAGTTACTGAGCTCTGAGGAGAAGGTTCTGGAGGGCTGCTGGCGCCTGATTGGCTACAGTTTGGACCAAAATAATGACTGGAATAGACTACAAGTGTTTTTTCTCTCTTCATGTATTCCTATGTAGGAATTATGTCTAGGCATTTACTGCCTTTTTCTAATGTGTATTTCATGTGTTATGTTTTTACATATACATATTATGAGTATGTTATTGCTATTTTATTTACCGTGGGACTCCCACTCCGACGACGGTGAATATTCAAGCATGTGAATCTATGAAAGACACCTTAATACTGGAGAATTATCTCTTATGGTTTGTATGTACATATATGTATGGAGATATACTTTACAAGATCTGTGTGATCATTTTAGGACGACGAGAATACAATGCATAAAATATAACTATAACATTTACATTGCAATGTAACTATGGAAATTACATTTAGATCGCTAACATTTACATTGCATTTGATATGGCAGTGTATTTTACAGAATTTTCAAAGAATCAATGCTTCCATCAACTGTGTTTTTATTGTAAATCCAATGTGAATCTTTAATTCATTTTTGTCGAATGTTATATATGTTTTACCATGATCTGCCGATTCATCTTGCACGTATACGACTCTTTATCTTAACATTGCTTTTTTTTGCAGATTTTATATAGCGCAAGACACTTTCAGGCACGGGGAGATTAAGTGATTTGCCCAGAATCACGGCATGTGGCCCCGACACCAAGGCTCGGACCTTGGTTTCCAGCCGACGGACCACATCCTCTCTCCATGTTACGTTGAGCCAAACTATTACAATGATGCATCCTTGTATTATTTTGCCTCGACATAATGACAAAGAATTGTATATGTGCAAGATGAAAACGTGTATATAGAGTCACTTATTTGCTTTAGTTCTGCCTATGATTATGTCACCATTGTAATGTGTTATTTATGTTGTGTTGTATATAATGTTATGATATTCTAACATATGTCGTTAACTGACATTGCTAAATGACTACTGTGAATCACCTTAGGTATTACAGCATTCAAATATGCCACTGCGACAGTTTAACCTTATTATTAATTAACATAATATGGTATATATCATATGACCTTCGTGAGTATCATTGTGTATGTTCTCCAAAATATTCCATTACTTGGGTTACTTACATGAAATATGGTTATTCAACACTTACAACTAAAAAAGATAATACTGTTTGTCCTAATTGACAGAATATGGTGATCACCAACATTGACTAGCCATCATACCAACATCAAGGCCGCTCTGGACCTAGCAAAACGAACCAGCATCTTTAAGGAAATCAATACCTGCTGGGTGGATTGACTGCCAGTGTATATTGATGGACCCCCATGACTCAATATGGTGATCAGCAATATTGACCAACCACTAAATTAACACCATTGTAACTCTGGATTATTTTGTTTATTTTTTTTTTGTCGTTTTCCCCCCAAAAAACAAAGCTTCCTTAATAGAATCTAAATCCATCGGTAGCTAAGATTGCCATTTCAAAGGCGCGGTAAGCAATAGGTAACATTCTAGTGGCTGTATAGCATACCTACACGCGATAACATGATCCCGACTCAGGATACGCCGCTTGACGTTCTTACACATACCTTTATCCCAGAAGGCAAGGGTACCATGCGCTGAACTTGATCGAGCACAGCGCTTCATCTCCGACTCACCGATAGATTAGAAATAGAACAATGCTTTTTTTATCATAGTGAGTACACTTTGGATCACAATGTTGTGAACCTGGCAAACTCATTTTGAACTATCCTGATTAATTCCGATACTCATTATTTCCCCAGACATCACTATTCAACATCTTACACCCTCCAATGACAAGGAGTTTGAAATTCTGAATTACTGCACAGTGAGTTTTCATGATAACAGACTCAGAGTCACCGTAAGCCATCTCTTCAAACAGGCAAGAACTATTAAATGGTATATACACTAAATTTGCCTGGACATCGCCAGAAATGTTCATGTTGGGGTATACCCACCCAGAAGCCTACAAACCTGTTCATCTAATACACAGTATCCAGGTCATAGCAGAGAAAACGCTTAGAAATATCCTGCTCCTGCATCCTGCTGACTACAAATAAGAACAAACAATAACATATCCCCTTAAGGTATTTTTTGTTTCTCTTGCCGACAGACTTCACCTTTGAGGGAGCCTGCTCCAAAGACTTACCTGCTAGGAGTGAAGTGGACTAGGATCTGGAATAGGACCTAAAGTGGTGATACATACCGCAGTTGTTACAAGCTTAAGCCACAATGAGCTCTGCTTCTTCTTTCTTGAGGGTTGTGCAGTGCAAGAGGCTACATTTCTCACAAGCCTTGGAGTCGTGCTTAGGCACCAGGCATGAGAGTCTGATATTGTAGAGGTCTTTAATAGACATCTGCTTATAACCAGAGTCGCATCTCCAAAAAACAGAATCAGAGAAACTTGCAGAGCCATGTAAAGCTCAGTGATGAGATATTTGGGAGGTACAGGAGTCGAGATGTTGTGCCACCTTTTGGTGGAGTAAAGCAATTTCAAATTTTATGGAAGCAGTCTGGAGCTGGTGGAGATTCAAGAGGTGAGAAATCTATAGGCATAAGTATCCATGGAATAATGCTTGTTACTGAGGAATAATTAAACACATTTCCTGCCTGGACCCACTGATGCATATTCTGCTGGGGGCCACTGACACTTCTGGAGGTCACTGACACATACTAGTATTGAGTTTTTATCCAGGAGCCTAAATCGATATTACTATTGTATGCCCTTGTTCGGTTATAATCAATAATATCCCTATAACGGCATAGTAATCATATCCATATTCAGTCGTAGCACATGCTGTCACATTAAGCAAGGCTACTTCCCCAGACTCCTAGAAAGCACAACGAGTTCTCTAAACAAACCAAACCTCCAGCAACCTGGGAAATCCCCCTTGATTTTGTTTTGATTTCGTCCTAGAACTCCTGTAAAGCACTGTAAGAACGGCCAGTTCTTAGTGACATCTTTATTGACGTCTTATATCCAACCTTACGTCAAACCCGGCACCTTTCAGGTATAACTATACCAACGTTGCCTTAAGCAAACACACGGTGGTGGTTTTGGAGCAGAGCAGCTATCTACTTGCCCAAGAGCCCAGCTGATGCGAGAGCCCACGGACGCTGCCCCTCCTCTTTGACGCACTGAGAGACGCAGTCTTTTCTCCTGCCGAGAAATCCAGCTCCGGTGTTTCCAGATACCTTGGCGGGTTACTGGGATATCGAGTCCTGAGAGAGAGATACAAGACCTCCTGCTTTCTAATACCCAGGTACGGAGCTGACTAAACCCTTGAAGAGAATTCTTGAGTCAGATTCTTGGCAAAAACAAACTTAACTTAAACTGCTACTTACTTACTCCTTCCCACGTATTAGGCTTAGGTCAGGTACACCGGGGTAGGCGTATTTAGAAGCACCAGTTGAGTACGTTAGTCAATGTATATAAGTATGTATATATTTTATCTATTTTAAAGTATCTTATGGCTAAGAAACCATATCAATGCTTTTACAGTATTATTTCTTAATCCTCCTTTTACTGTACGCACTTTACTTTCCTATGAGTATTGCAATTGTGGCAATTCATTTCTCTTGTATGAGAAAGAAGACTGCTCAATAAATAACACCTTTTATTGAAAACGCCCGTCTGTCTTTTCTCTGCACTCTGGTGAAACTAAGTATGCACACTTGACTGAGTGAAATAGCTGTCTATTGTTTTCACACGACTCTAGAGATACACTCTTATTCTGAGGGAGCAAAGTTGTCATGTTATATGGTTGTCAGAAGCTAATCCCTTCTTGTCTATCCAGGGAGGTTAAACTCCTCCTCGTTTATTCGAGAAAGTTTCTAGTGACCTCTGAGCTAGCTGGCAAAACTTAAGTCTAATATAGTCAGTAGAGACCTAGTCGACCTCAGTCCTACGTCTACACTGCTGAATATATTATTCCAATGCGCAGAGCCTATTGGGAATATAGGAACTACACTACACTAGAGGTAAATGATGCACATATGACATAGGCTTTAGTAAGTGGGTCAGACAGGATTATAAATTTTGCTTTTTTACATGCATGTAAAATCATGGCTTTAAACCAAATTTCAATATTGATTACTTCCAAAATGCATTATTTGAAATGTCTTAAATACTCACTTGAAATCCCAGCAGAGCCATACTGTTGAATATTCGCCCCAACCAACCTTCCGGATGACATGGTAATGTTCATTCAACAAGTCACCAAATTTTACAAGATGGTATCCACCTGAAAAAGAAAATGAAGGGATTGACTCTCAAATGGTATTTCCAAAATAATATGCTAGCAGGATATAACACTTCTTCACAAGTGCATTAACAAGCATCTTCACCCACCATCGCCAATGCCCTTAAATTCCCAATAAGAATTTACTTCAAAGCAGAGATTCCCCTCCCAAAAATGCTATTTCCTTTCCACATCTCAATGGACTGGGCGTTCTCTCAATCCCTCAGGCGAACCTCGTGGTTTAAAAAATGTGGTCTTCTCCAGTGTGATCTGATAATTTTTTAGACGTGCTGCATGTGCCATGTGTTTTCATTTGGAAATTAATGTTTTCTTACAAAACCGGTTCCTATGGCATTTTCTGGTATTCACATTTTTTGGAGCCAGACTGCAGTGGGACAGACATGTACAGTGTAGTTATGGTTAATGATCCTATGGGTTAAGTCACCATTGTAAGTCCTTGTCATTGTATTCCAATTGGTGTTCAATTTAAAACTCTTAAATGGAGGAACCGATGATACAATAGTTAAGAAAAAACACGTTTTAGTTGCTACGTCCTTGTAATTCATAATTTAAATACAGCTACCACATCAGTTACCAAACCAGTAGCTACACCAACTAATCAGTTCACTAGTCTCAGAAACGTGTTAATTCCACACCAGTGTCATTGATAATTAAAAACAACCGACTCACAAGATTTGCACTGCAAGTCCTACACTCTATGACTAGTTCAATTCTCAATGGAATATGTTTAACTAAACTGCCGATAATAATGCTTGCTATATCGATTAATTTAGCTGTGATCCATTCTAACTAGAATGCATCACGGGTAAAGGACTGTCAAACTCAGAAACCATTCTCGCACACTACATCCATCATGTACTTGAAAACCCTATATCCTCTGTCACTCTCTTACTCTCAGATGTTCTCCTCAACATCACTTATACGAATACCTTTTAGAATTAGGAACCTAGGACTGGATGTACAAAGCCATTTCACGCTGTAAACACTGATTTGCTAAATCACTGGGTTTGAGACCTGAAAAATGGCTTTTAGTATTTACTTAACTAATTTTGTAATTCTATGGCAGAACTCGGAGGTGAGGATTAGACTTTTCTTTCTTTGCTTTTTATTAGCAGCAGCCTTTGAAAATCAACATTTCATAACCAACACACTACATTTTCTATGTGATATTGGGAAATAACAGAACAAACAGTACATCCAATCAGAGTGTTGCAATGCATATAACGGTCCCTGCAGACTCCCTATTTCCCTCTTTATTAGCTACTCCAGCAGCTTACAAAAAAGTGTTTGGTCTCCTGATCTGTGTTTCCTTTGTATTTCCTCATTGTATCGCAGTTACTGTTTAGCAGTGATCGATCAGCTTGCTCAGTTAAAAGATATTAGGAAAAGAGGCAGTCCCTCAGCCCCAAGGTACAAAGAGAACTTAAGGAATCTAAAGTTGGCCTGCAAAATGGCAAAAAGACAGTGGAGGAAGAGCTACGTGGAAAAGGATAAAGTTAGCTAGAGGCTTACTCTAATAAAATACAAAAGAGAAATAGCCACTGTTAAAGTAGAATATTTCGCTTCCACCATCCTTAAATAATCCAACAAACCTAGGGACATCTTCAGGATAGTAAGAGACATGACCCACCCTGACTGTACTAACAACAAAATCAAACCCACTCAGGAGTTATGCGATGCGCTGGCTCTCTTCTTCCAAGAAAAAATTAACAAGTTCGTGGATTGCCTGAAAGATGTGACCCTATCCGGTCCTTTAGACCAGGAAAAGGGGGAGATATTTAAGAACAATGTTAACTGGGATTGCGACTCTAAGGTCACCATGGATAAATTCACGATGCCTTCGGAAGAAGAGTTTACCAGAGTGGCCCTAGGAATCTCCTCGGGGTCACCCTTGGATCCTGTTCCCCACAAGATAATGAAAGAACTCGGATTAGAGATCTTTCCTATCCTACGTCAGCTGTGCTGCCATCCCTCAATAACGGAGTGGTGCCACCCAGCTGGAAGCAGGCTATTATTACGCCGCTCCTGAAAAAATCCACACTGGACCCAGACTGCCATAAGAACTATAGGCCAATTTCCCTCTTACCATACCCGGTCAAGATCCTGGAATGTTTGGTTAGTAGGATGCTGTCCCTATTTCTAGAGACAAACAATACATTGGAAGAAGAGCAATTTGGGTTCAGGCCTGGTCATGGAACGGAGGTCAATCGGCAACCTTAATATTGCTAGACCTGTCGGCCGCAATCGATACGGTCAACCACGATATACTTCTTTTGAGGTTGGAAACCCTAGGAGTGACAGGTGTGGCATTGAGATTGATGTGCTCCTACCTATCTGATAGATGGCAAGCAGTAGCGCTCCCTCCGTATCAAACGGAGTTTGTAAAAAATGAACACAGGGTACCTCAGGGTTCCTCAATCATCCCTGTTCTGTTCAATACATATATGCAACCACTGCTGGAGATTATAAAAATGCACAACATCAGTGTGGTCAACTACACCGATGACACCCAGCTTATGGTGTCCCTGAATGGCGACCTGGCGTATTCCCTGGAAAGCTTTCACGCCTGTATGCTTGAAATGGTGAAATGGCTGAGGGACAACTCACTTCAATTCAACAGCGAGAAAACAGATTCTACAGGTGGGAGGGGTCCCTCGAGGACTACCAACTGATTTTTGGCCAATACCCACAGATGGCCCACTGACACCAGTGAAGACGGCTGGAATGCCAGAAACCTGTCCTCGGAAGCTTGTTTCCGGTCCAGGGAAGGCATGGCTTGGCAGTTCGGGCTGGACTGTTCCCATGAGGCACAGGGTCAGACTGATTTGCATATAGCCATGTCTGAACTGGGGTGGCAGAGTGGGCTAAAGAACGGTGATGGATCAAACCCAGATCTTTTGACTGGGTGTGAGTGTTTGATTGGTTCAGATGCTCCGTCCATCACCACCCCCTTTTGTACCACTGACACCAGTGAGCACAGTACGCAATCTGGGGGTCAGTCTTAATGGAAAGCTGAATCTGGAGTCCCATGTCAACAAACTGGTGGGAGGCTGTTATACACTCATGCGAGGACTTTGGAAAGTGCTACCATTACTGCCAGTCCAGGCAAGAACCACGGTAGTTAGGAGCATTATACTGAGCAGCCTGGATTACTGTAATACCCTGCTCTTAGAGTCCCCGGGATATTTGATTGCCAGACTCCAGAGTATCCAGGTGGCAGCAGAAAAGCTTGCTCTGACTTGTGCAGTCTGCTCCTGGATGACACAAGCACTGGGGGAGCTGCACTGGCTCCCAGTGACTCAAAGGATTTTGTTCAAATCCTTATGTATAGTGTTTAAGGCACTTCATGGACAGGGACCAAAACTGCTCCAAGATAGATTTCAATGGTATGAACCTATACGCAACCTTCGTTTATCCTCTGCTAAGCGGTGATGCAGATGGTAGCCCCAAAGACAAGAAAATCATGGCTCTTCAAGAACAGTGCCAAAAAACCCTTGAACACAGAGAAGACTCTCCCAGGCTCCGGGCCCCCTCTACCTCCAGGGAAGTCAGCAACCCCATTCCCGATAAACGCAAGAACGCAGACAACCCAGGGGTCGATCTTGATGCCTGTGTGCGACTAAAGAAGGCGTTTATGGATGCCCAACCCTTACAAGATCCCCCAACTCAGTCTCTCAGGGGAATCTCCTAATAGCCCCCTGGATAAATCCTGGGGATAGGGATGATTCCCCCAACACTTCTGATGGCAATGGGGACCAGTCCAGACCCTGGCGCCCAACATCTCTTCCCCTAACCGATACTGATCGAGTCAGTGACACGGCACAGGCCACTGCTGCAGACTTATTTGATCCTGAAGCCCTGTTGCACCTGCGGAGTGGTGCCCAGTGCTCAAAGGGGTGGCCTACATGGCAGGGAGGCTACGAAAGCCCCTTGACAAGGAAGTGAGGCACTCTCTCACGGCAGAATGCCCTCAGACACCTTTAGAGGGGAAGGTGGCTCTCACCCCAGAGATAGAGGCGAAGACGGCCACCTTTCTCGCTAAGTTTGTCTGAGACCCCAAGAACTGTATTGACAGGTCCAGGCGCTCCTGCCAACACAAACTCCTAAATGTGTCAGGATCCTTAGCGAAAATCATGGACATGGTGGAGGACGCGCGGCCTTCGGTTCACTGTTCTCTCATGACGCTCTGTCGGGTTGGGCCCCAAAAGCGATTAATTTTCTGGGGAACACGTATGGGGAGATTTCCACTGAACTACGCAGGTCGTTGCTGATCGAATTCTCCCTCAAACTAGGGAACCTTTCCATCTCGCAGGCTGGTACAGTAGCCCAGGGCTACCTTTTTGGGGATCTGTTCGTACGAGAACTGGGGAAATTTGTCAATACTTTTAATTCCTTGGACAATGCCCAGACCTCTATAAAGAGAATTTTCACCCACATGTCTTTGATAAGGTCTGACGGGGTGGGGACACTCAACTGGCCGCTCCTTTCAACAATCTTCAGAGGTGGGGACTCCCGTCGAGGCCAATGTCAAGACTCCAACAAGTTCGTGAACTTCTACCCAACCCAACTCTACCCCTGCTGCAGAGGACCCAGAGGCAGTTCCAGGGGCCATAACAACTAAGGCAAAACACAAGGTGAGAACACAGAGGGTTCCATCTTGGGGGTCATTTGGCAGCTTTCTTAAGGAACTAGGAGGCCCTTTCCGCAGATGCGTGAATCCTCCAGACAGTAAAATGGTTTCACATGGAATTTTATGTATCCCTTGTCCAGTGCAGCAATCTCAGACCTCTGGTCTTCTCACAACAACAGCAGGCCCTGATAGACCAGGAGATAGAAAGTCTTTTTAAAGAAAGAGGCAATTGTCCACACAACATGTATCCTGATGGTTTCCTCAGCAACCTTTCTGTGTTGGAGAAAGGGGACGGCAGACAGTGTTCGGATATCAATCTGAAGGAGTTCAATGGGTGGCTCCTTTAATGGCATTTCAAAATGGAGGGTATACATCTCATCAGGGACCTCCTTTTGAAGTCGGATTAGGTGGTCCATCTGGATCTGAAGGACTCCAATCTGGCCATACCAATCTTTCCACCTCACAGGCGCTTCTTACAATTCCGTTGGAAATCTCAGGTAATCAAGTTTACTTCCCTTCGGGCTCTCATCTGCCCCTTGGTATTTCGCCTAATGAGAGCGGTGGTTGAATACCTGCGGGCTCGGGGAGTGTGACTGATCGTCTATCTTGACGACAATCTGATTCAGATGGCCATCAACCTGCTAGAATCGCTGGGTTTCGTAATAAACATGGAAAAGTCTGCTCTTGCTCTCTTACAGTCCCTGCAATTCCTTATCGATTCAGTCAAGGTGACCCTCAGCCTCCCGCCTCAGAAGCTGACAAGGGTCAGGCAAAAACTCCGGAGAACAATCTCCAAATCCAGAGTTTCTTTGCGGCAGTTGGCACACATAGTGGGACTTCTCAACAACAATTTAGGCGATCTTTCTGGGCCCTCTCCATTACCGGGCTTCGCAACGCTTCAAAACGCTGCATCTCCAGAGAGTCTTGTACTCTCAGTTAGTTCCGCTCTCAAGGGAGGTGGAGGAAGATATTCAATGGTGGATCTTTCACCTAGAGGCATGGAACAGCCAAGCAATTTTCAGCTCCCAATCCGATCAGGTGATCGAGTCAGACGCCAGTGGCTCAAGGTGGGGCACTTGCTGTGGAGGGTTGATGGTTGGCTCTTTCACCCTCCGAGGCTGGACAAAGGACACAGTTCAATGTTCACTCCTTTTAAAGATGCACATCGTGGCGGTGGTCTGTTATGTCAATCATCTCGGGGCAGTTGCTCGAGCCCTGTCAAACATCGCTTGTGTGCTGTGGGAGTTTGGCCTAGGCAATCACATCTCCCTTTCAACCAGATAGCGGATTGGCACACCTACCATTGGAGGGATGTCAACCTGTGCAAGTTGCACTCTCCAATCTTCCAGCAACTCCAAGAGCGTTGGAACCCATTCTCCATGGACCTCTTTGCATTCCGTCAGGATTTCCAATTGGAGTGGCATTGCAGATGGAGACTGGATCTTCAAGCTGCAGCCACGGACGCCTTCCTTCATAACTGGAGCATGGAACAGGCCTATGCGTTCCGACTGTTTACAATGATAATGTTATTGACAGCTCCATTGCGCAGGCAGCAGTTGGACCTGGTTCTGATCACTCCATTCTTGAGGTCACAAGTCTGGTTTCCAGTGATGCTGGAACTTTCCTGGGATTTTCCAATCCCTCTACCCTTAAGTCCAGATATCCTCAGGGACCCCCAGGACAATCCTCATCTTTTGGTGCAGGAGGGTTCTCTTCGCCTTATGGCATGGAGGAATACCAGGAACAATGGGAAGTCCTGGGAATTTCAACAGAAGCTGCCTCGTTACGCGCCACAGCCTGGGCTGATAGTAAGAACAAGCTGCATTGAAGAGTCTGGTCTAGATGGTTGAGCAGAAGTTGACCAGATTCTGAACTTTCTGGTGAGCCTGGCTTCGCAAGGCTTGGCCTATTGGTCCATTAACACCTTCAGATTGGCAATTTCGGCAGGAATTTACCCGTGGACGGTCACCCAGTGGGAGAGCACCCTTTGGTGTGCAAAATCCTAAAGGGTATCAGTTTATCCCCGCTCCCTGAACCCAGATACTCTGTTTTACAGGATGTGAATAAGGTTTTTACTCTAGGTAAGTCTTGGACTGCTACTAGATATCTGTCTAGGAAGCAATTATCAGCAAAGCTGGTGATGTTGCTATGCCTAATGTTCTATTGCAGGGTCTCGTTATTCGGGCTTTGGACATTACAGGTAGAGTTTTCACCCCAGAAAGGGTGACCTTTCATATTGCTCGCAGAACAAAGTGCAATTCCAGAATTGTATCTTACCCAGCGTTTTGCATCTGTCTAAGTTGTGTGTAGTTCACACCATTAAAATGTATGAGACGAAGAATATTCGTTCTCATGAGGAGAAACAACTGCTGATTGCTCTGACTAAATCTTACAAAACGGTTTCTTCCCCTACGATTGCCAGATGGATCAGATGGATAATGCAGGAAGCCCATTTTGGAGCCCATTCAGTAAGAGGCGCCATCAACTCTAAGGCTTTCTCTTGGGAGCAAGATTAGAGTATACCCTCAATGCTGCTGATTAATCATCGGATTCCACTTTTAAAAAGTTTTATTTTAAACCAGTGTCTTCTCTAGCAAGCATAGTGGGCAACCAGTTTTAAACTAGCCTAATCCTCGGGTCCTGACATAGCATGGAAAATGACCTAGCTATGATAACAGAAAGTTTCCATTCTATTAAGGACATGCAGGTGAGGACTAGCCCACCCGATAATTTTCATTTGTTGATATAAGCCCTGTCAGAGTAGCAATGATGCTTTGCTAATAATATTATGTGACATGCAGAATGTTTCTATTGATTGATGCTTTGACTTGAGGTTTTAGGTTGCTTATATGCTATGGTTACTAATTTTAGGATGCTTGTTTACAACTTTATCTGATATGTGATGCCAGAAGTTATACATTTATTCTTTATCTTTATCCCAGGCTTGGAGTCCAATAAACAGTAGACTTCACATGGAGATGCTCTGTTCACAGAAAGAAACAGGGAGATAGAGTTTGCAGGGACCGTTATATGCATTGCAGCACTCTGATTGGACTGTTTTTTCTATTTCCCAATGTCTCATGGGAAATGTAGTTTTTCAAAGGCTGCTGGTAATAAAAAGCAAGGAATAAAAAGCCTACCCCTCGCCTCCATATCATTAATTGAACTGAACCTTCTTATACGAAAGCTAGGAAATGTTTCATTCAGTAAGCGTTTAGCAAATCGCAAAATGGGTTTGAACATCCATTGTGATTCCCAATTAGGAAGGGGTATGGTTAGGGGTTGCCTTCTACATTGTGATTGAGAATACTATGTATGTAAAATGCTACTTACCAGTATGCATCTGTTCATGGCATGTAGAGCTGCAGAGTCACACACTATGCATTCGATCGCCATCTGGTGTTGGTCTCGGATACTTGCACCTTGTTATTGTCTTGGAAAAAGCCTTTGTAGTCACAAGATAGGTGACTCCTCCCTTGGACGATAGTGCGCATGGGCATCGACTCCATCCTCAGATTGTTTTTTGCCATGATGGGAAATGATGGAGTTAGTAGAAAAGAAAGAGATATCCATGTGTGTATATATCTAAATAAGATAAAACTGGAACAGATACAGGTCCAGGGGAGGTGGGTGGGCGTGTGTGAATCTGCAGCTCTACATGCCAAGAACAGATGCATACTGGAAAATAGCATTTTCCGTTCGAGGCATATGAGCTGCAGATCACACACTATGCATAGACTGAACAGCACTATCTCCCTTACGGTGGTCACCTGTATCATTTGCAATAGTTTGAAAGAGAGTGTTAAGAACAGCTTGGCCTACAGAATCTTCTTGTTTGACTTGCACGTCAACAAAATAGTGTTTGGTGAAAGTGTGTGTTGTAGACCATGTTGCTGCCTTACAAATGTCTTCTAGGGAAATGTTCCCCGAGTAAGCCATCGAGGCCCCTAGTTTGCATGTGGAATGCGCTCTAGGAGGAATTGTTAATGTGCGTTTAGCCTTTTGGTAGCATATTTGGATACATTTAACGATCCACCTTGCAATCCCAGCTTTGGAGATGGGATTACTTTTGTGAGGTGGTGAGAAAGCTACAAACAATTATTTTGTGAAAGGATTTAGTCGTATCAATGTAATAAAGCAGGGCTCTTTTGACGTCTAGGGTGTGAAGAGCTCGCTCTGCTATGGAATCTGGGTTATGGAAAAACACCGGTAGCTCCACTGATTGATTAAGGTGAAAAGCAGAGATGGCTTTAGGAAGGAATTTTGGATTTGTTCTGAGAACTACCCTGTTAGGATGTATTTGTAAGAAGGGTTCTTGTATGGTTAAAGCCTGGATGTCACTTACCATTCTGAGAGAGGTAATTGCAATAAGGAAAGCTGCTTTCCATGTGAGGAACTGAACTTCACATTTGTGTAGAGGTTCAAATGGGGGTCCCATGAGCCCAGTAAGTACATTGTTGAGTTTTCTATACTGGAGAGGGTGGTAATCTAGAGGGAATGATTCTTTTAAGGCCCTCCATAAAGGCTTTAATTGTTGGTACCCTAAACAGCGACAAGTGTTGTCTGTTTTGTAAGTAAGTGTCAAGTGCTGCTAAATGCAGATGTATGGATGAGTATGCTAAATTACATCTTTGCAGATGTAGTAAATAGCAAATAACATTCTGGATGGAGGCATCCAGTGGATTGATATGATTGTTATTGTAGTAAATGGCAAATCTCTTTCATTTTGCTTCATAGCAAGCTCTGGTGGTAGGTTGCCTGGCTTCTTTAATGATATTCATACAGTCTGGTGGAAGGTTAAGGTAACCGAACTCTAGGACTTCAGGAGCCAGATCGCTAGGTTCAATTGTGTTGGATCGTGCTGTCTTATCTCTCCATGGTTCTGCGTTAGTAGTGATGGGGAGAGGTGTAGTCTTTGGTGTGGGACTACTGAGAGTTCCAACAGTGTTGTGAACCATGGTTGGCGTGCCCATGTGGAAGCCACTAGGGTCATTTTTAGAGACTGTTGTCGGAGCTTGCGTACCACTAGTGGAATCAGTGGGAGTGGCAAAAAAGCATACGCAAATCTGCCTGACCAGTTCATCCATATCGCATTGCCCTTGGACAGCGGGTGTGGAAACCTGGCGGCGAAGGTTGGGCATTTAGCGTTTTTGTGTGTGGCAAATAGGTCTATGTCTGGTTGTCCCCACAATTGGAAAAATGGTAGAAGAACTTGTGGATGTATCTCCCATTTGTGAATCTGTTGTGTTTGTCGACTTAACAGATCCGCAATCTGATTGTGAACTCCTGGAAGGTGTTCTGCAAGCAGGTATATATTTTGCGGAATGGCCCACCTCCAAATATTCTGTGCGAGCTGAGACAGCTGCAGAGAATGTGTGCCTCCTTGTTTTTGTATGTAATACATGGCTGTCATGTTGTCCATCCGGATCAGGACAGGTTTGTTTTGTACATGAAGTTGGAATGATTTTAGAGCTAGGAATATTGCTAGCAGTTCCAGATGATTGATATGGAGCACTTTTTGTTGAGTGGTCCATTTCCCTTGAGTTGTGTGATTGAGGAGATGTGCTCCCCATGCTGTGAGTGATGCGTCTGTTGTTAGTACTATCTGTGGAACAGGCTTGAGGAACGGCCACCCTTTGGATACATTTTTGGTGTTCAACCACTAGAGAGAGCGATGTGTGCGGCTGTCTACCAACACCAGATCTGAAAGTTGTCCTTGAGCTTGGTTCCACTGATGTGCCAGACATTCCTGTACACACGCATCTGAAGTCTTGCATAAGGTACAATGAATATGCAAGATGCCATCATGCCTATAAGTTGCTTGAACACTCTGGCTGGAAGAGAGTGCTGTATTTGAAATGTGCTGATGAGAGCTTGTATACTGGCTATTCTGGCTGGACTGGCATATGCTAGAGCCTTGGAAGTATTTATTGTGGCTCCTAGGTATTGATGTACATGAGAGGGTTGGGGGAACGACTTGGTATAGTTGATTGTGAACCCCAAGTTGTGCAGTGTTTGGATGGTTTGTTGAGTGTGTTGAACACACTGGTTCAGTGACTTTGCTTTTATCAGCCAGTCGTCCAGATATGGGAAGACATGGATTTGCTGTCTCCTTAAGTGTGCTGCCACAACAGCTAGGCATTTGGAAAATACTCTGGGAGCGGTGGTGACTCCGAATGGAAGGACTTTGAACTGATATTGCTGTCCATCCACTACGAACCTTAGGTACTTCCTGTGAGCAGGATGTATGGGAATGTGGAAGTAAGCGTCCTTGAGATCTAGTGTGGCAAGGAAGTCCGCTTCTTGGAGCAGAGGAAGCACTTGTTGGAGGGTTATCATGTGAAAATGATCTGAATGTGTATACAGATTGAGGGGTCTGAGGTCTAGTATTGGCCTTAGGGATTCGTACTTTTTGGGGATTAGAAAATCCAGGGAGTAAACCCCTCTTCCCTGATGTAGTAAGGGGAAAGGCTCTATGGCAGACTGTAACGCTCCCATGGACTTAGCAGTCTCTCTGTCTTTTTTCATTTTCTCAAGAGTAGTGTCCACAGCTGGTCCAAAAAGTTGCTGTTGATTGAACGGCTGATTTAAAATAGTTGCCTGTACCTCTTTCTTAAAGCCTGAAATGCGTAGCCAGGCATGTCTTCTGTGAAGTACACTGGTATTAATGGATCTAGAGGCAGTGTCTGCTGTGTCAAGGGCACATTTAATTGAGGCGTTTGTTATTAGTTTACCCTCTTGTATGAGATCATTTGGTTACATTTTTTATTGGTCAGGCAAATGCTGTAATAGGGTTTCTAGCTGGTCGTCATGGGCCCTATCATATCTAGCCAGCAGTGCTTGAGTGTTGGCTATGTGCCAGTTATTGGCTGCCTGCGCAGCTACTCTTTTGCCAGATGCGTCTATTAATTTGGATTATTTATCCGGGCGTGGTGCATCCCCGGAGGTTTGCGAATTGGCGCGCTTCCTAGCATTAGAAACTACTTGAGAATCCAAAGGTAGTTGTCCTTTGATGTACGCCGGGTCTTTAGGGGCAGGTCTATATTTGTTATCGATCCTTGGATTAAGAATCCTGGCTCTAACTGGATCTTTGAATATGTATGGGGCATGTTTAATGACTCCTTTAATCATTGGTAATATTTGTACCGATTTTTGGGACTGTTCAAATGTATCTAAAAGGAAATCCTCCTATGTTGTGTCTGAGTGCATTGTCATGCCATGAAAAACAGCAGCCCTATTAATTAGTTGTCCACAACCAATATTATCGTCTGGGAGAGATGGTTTTGTTGGATATGGCTGGGGCTTGGGAGGTCTGGAATACCTATTGGATCATTGTAATCCCAATCATTTTGTGGTGTGTCGTCTGGATCTGTGAACGGATCATTGCGGTCTCCACCCAACCCTAGGTTCTCATCATCATCATCATAATCTGGTGGTGGTGTATGTGGTGGAGAAGTGTGGAAAAGTAAATTTTGCCATGTTCTGTGTCCCTACGTGTTCCCCATCCTATGCTGTATGTGCATGATTAATATGCATATGTATTCCCCATGATCGATTAAAGACGCAATTACAGTTGTGTCCATCTCTAGTATGCCAGTTCCTAGTTTTCGTGAATACAACGAGCATCAGGCCTATGTAAAGTTATGTTGCCACGTTTCTCAGTGTGCACGTTATTTCATTGTAAAATCCCCGTTTCTAGGCCTCAAAAGGGCCCGGACTCAGATTCAGCTCCTGTCTCCTGAACCCTCGCTGAGGAGCGATACAGCCCCCACCTGTATCCCTGACCCTTCACTTACTTCCTGCCTCACAGTGCCCGGCTCGGCCTGGCTCTGCCTGCCAGTCTGCCAAGAGTATGTTATGATTCCAGTTATCAGTCCAGCTCTCCTTCTCTGCATTCCTAAGCTACTGAATCGCATCAATAGTTTCAGTCATCGTCTAGCCTTTACGTCTCCATGTAAGAGAAATACTGTATTAATGGTCATTTAATATTCCTCAACACACACTACATGTAGAATAATGCATGCACCAGTCTTAGTGTCTGTTAGCCTTTACCCTGATAACTTTTGGATTCTATCAACATGTTCTCTAAACATCAGATACTAGATAGTGTTTAGGTACATGTCGCTCTGACTCTCCAGACTTCAGTCTCTGCTCCTAGCGCAGAAGTCATAGCCCCCAGCTTCTCCTAGTAACACGTCATTGTCAGTTTGCGCGCACCACTAGGTTAGAGGTCCCGGCTCCTTAGGTAGCCCCCTCCATGTTTCCGCCCCATTTATGACATATTCTGTTACGTTTACATCACATGTCTATGTTCACGCCTCCTGTTACACCTACTTTCACCCTTATCTTTCGCGTCTGTTACAGGCCCCACCCACTGTTCCGCCTATTGTATGTACTGTAATGTAATTGTTTTGATATATATACTTGTGTACTGTTATTAAAAGCCAGCGCGCTCATTCCAGATCCTGCCCGACAGCTGTCGGGGCCCCCCTGTTGGCTAGCCATCCCAGATCTTGCCCGTGCAGGTTGTCCTGTTCCTGTCCTTTATGCTGTATTAAACCTGCAAACTCCTACTACCTCGAATCTTGACTCTTATTTATTGAGCTATCTGTTATTGTTATATCTAGTCAAAAATAGAGGTATTATTTATTTATTTACCACATAATGGCGCCCGAACAGGGACTTGCCCTTTCCCCACGCGCCGGTGAAGCCACGCAAGCCCCCTGATCCTCTGCAGCCGTGACGGAACCATACCGTGCACGTGCAGATATTTCTGCTTCAAGTATCCCTCAGGCCCACGGAGGAGACGGAGGTTGCGGTCCAGCATCCAGACGAGGCGGTGGAGGAACGCGGCGAGTCCCGACCAGAGCCCAAGCCGAGAGTCCAAGGTCCGAGGTATCCGGAGGCCCACCCGTAACAGAAGTCCGAAGTTCGTCCGTCCGTCGTCGAAGCAGTCCAGTCCAGTCCGAGGCCTTCCGTTCTTGCTGCCCGGTGAGTACCGTTGCTGGGGTAGTATCTAGACAGGGTCAATTGCATTGTCTCTGGTCCGTGGGTTTGGGGTACACAGATCCAACACGAAGTGTCCACTTAGGTGGATGCGGGTCCTGACGTGTCTCTTTATGAGACCGGTAAGTTTCTTACTGTTTTAGCAGTGCATCTAGTTTCTGTTCTAGTCCGTTCTGTTCTCGAGAAATTCATGTATTCTGTTTTCAGTATTCCAGGTAGTATTTTGTCCGAACTGTTATTTTAAATGTCATTCATGTATTTCAATGTCGTGGTATGAAAGTGGTGTAATTATCGTGTTCATTGTGTATTGTATTGTGTCTAGACTCCAGCCCAGTCATGCCATTGTTTTCCAAGTTACGTCAGTTAAAAACTAGAAAAGGTCTGTTAGAAGAAGCAGTTCCTGTCCCGCCTAGGGACAGTCCAGGTCATTTTATGTATCAAAAGCATGGCATAAGTGCCATAGTGTATCTAGATTTATGGGTGGAGTACACCAAACAGTTAGAAGAAAAGTACAGATGGCCCGTATCGGGTACATGGGATGCCGAGTGCATCATGCGAGTAGAAGAAGCATTATGGAAAAAGAAAGCCAGACAGTCACAGAAAGATGCCATCGAGTTATGGCGCAAAGAATCTCATAAAAGAACCGAAAAAGAAATCAGAAAGTCAGAATTAAGTAGAGAATCCTTAGAAAGAGCCCAAGAAAGGGAACTAATCGAGATAGGTGAACGAGTTAAAACCGAACAGTCAGACAGACAGAGAAATGCCCTCATTAAGGGTATGTATCCTCTTCTTGCCGAGGGCTTGCCAAAAGCAACCCCGGAGGCATCCAGTAATTTTCCGCCCATCCTTAGTTCCGACCAAGCTACGTCATAAACCGACCGCAGCTGATATTTTTCTCTCGTCCTATTTGGACGACACAGTCCCAGAATATGCAAATCCTGTTGCGCCAGCTCCTGTAAATAATGTAAATCCTGCTCCTCCAGTCACCGGGGCACCTGTTACAACACCTGTTACGGTACCCCCGGTCCAGCCCGTAGAACAAATTCCCGCCACATCAGTCACTCTGCCAGCACGAAGAGTATCAGTCGACGATTCCAGTATAGGGGCCGCGGGAGGAGGTCCTCCTGGTACCCCGCCGCCAAGTAGACGTCTAGGAGCAGTCGAATTACATGAACGTGCGTTACAGCGTACGCCTAAATATAAGTCCATTGCAGAAATCAGGCGACTCCTTACTGAATGCTGTTATGATCCAGTCCCAGGCGAGGATAGTATGGTTATATATTCCGTACGTATAAGGCAGGTGTCCGAGTATTTGGTCACCCTACCGAATATGAAAGAAGATCTAGACAGAATGTATCGTTTCATTCGTACAGGACAAGATCCAGAAAGTATTGCTGAAGTCATGTCTCTCAGGAAAGCTGAGATCCAGTTCATGTTATTAAAGTTTCTGGTCAATTGTTTAATACGGGAACAAGATTCCCCGACTAAAGATCCAACCGAAATGAGAATTCTGACAAAGTGGAGTGATAATATAGCCGAGGGTAAGCACAAGACACTCAATAGTATCGAGAGTATGTACAAGAAAATACGTAAAGAAATAATAAGGTTACACGAACAACGCAAAGAAGCACAAGTAAGCGAGAAAGAAAATGACTCTTCTACTGAAGAGGTAGACGACGAGAATCCTGCCAGAATAGCGTATGTAGGTAAATCTAGAATTCTAGACCGACATTTACGCCTAGAACACAAGAAAGTCTTTCACCTTCCAGCACCAGAACAAGGTTCTCTAGAACAAGTATTTCAAGCTACCGATCAAATTCTGAAATCACGAATCGGTTATAGTGAATTAAGTACTATGCATGAACAAGAATTAGCCCGATCAGCAGTCCGATGGATTACTGATTCTACCACTTTTCCAGACGAAATAGTGGCACAAATGTTTCTGAAACTGCCCCCAGCCGAGCAGTGACTGGTGGGTATGTATATGATCCAGCACCTCATTACGCTGTATGAGGGTCAACATTCTGATCCAGGTCCGTTACATGATGTCCTGAACGAGTTACTCCAGTATAGATGGAAAGGTTTAGGTACCGATTTAATTAGTGTCATTCTAGAACAGCGCCACAAATACAGAACGTTTTTGAACCCGCATTTTGTTCATGTCTCACCTCCAGAAAGTAAACCGTTTTACATAGACAGGCAGCATCCGTTACGAGAAGTACACCCAGTTAGGACACCAGATGGTGAAATGCAACGAGTATTTGTTTACACCCCAGTTACCAAGATGGAACTCTTAGAGATGAAGAAATTAATTCCCTGTCATGACAAAGATCCAGCAGGGTTCCACCGTGAATTAAAAGACATGCTCCGTATGGGAGAATACACGTATCCAGATATTATTAAAATGTTAAAAGTCCTGTTGCCTGCGGGCATATATGAAAAACTCAAGGAAAAGGATTGGGAGGTGGGAGAGAAAAAGATCGATTGGACAGCTCTAGAAGCTGAAGATAAGATACGAGTACCAGGTACCGGTCTTGGAGACAAATGTAAAGAATTACCAGAATTATTGATACAAGTTTTACCTAGATTATTAACCACTAAAAAGGAAGACTGGGATGCAATCTCAGCCTGTAAACAGAAACAAGACGAAGACACTAGTGATTTTTATTCTAGATTTGAGAAATGTTTTATCATAAACAGTGGTTTGAAGACGAGTAGCGAGTCATACCCTCATCTTTTTGTTACTAAATTAGTCGAGAATTCAAGTCCACAAGTTAAAAATCGAGTTTTGAAAGTCGAAAGTACTTGGCAAGCTAGTACCCCGTCCCAAATGCTCCAGATGCTCCAGTATCACCAGAATAGAATCAGAGAAGAGCAAGAACACGAGAGAAGACGTATGAAAGACACGAAAATGAAAGTACTAGTTGCACAATCTGTTCCTCAAGACAGTCAGAAGAGGGGTCCGAATCAAGCCAGTCATCCTGCAGCTCCCGTTAAAGGGACATGCAATTATTGTAAACAGCCAGGTAATTTTATAAACGAGTGTGCAGTTCTGAAACACAACATAGCCACTGGTAAAACTAAAGAAAGACCATGTCCGTCTAGACAAGAACAAGTTCGACAGACTTCTCAGCCACAGAATGCACAACAGACAGTTCCAGCACCGCAGCCTATCGCTGCAACACAGCATGTTACACAGCAGATGTACCAGTATGCACAGACAGAGTATCCAGAGTATCAAGCGTATTCATGAAACAGCCTAGAGAGGGAGGTAGGCTTGCCTCTCATCGAGATTCCTGTAGATCAAGAAGGTCCCTATGTTCACAGTCAAGTATTAGGGAAAGACAAAGTTTCTGATTGATACAGGGGCAAGTAGGACTACCATTAGTCACGACGAGGTTCCAGGGGCTCCGCTCTCAGGCTCTAGAAATGTTTCCCTTGGATTTTCAGGAAAGCCTATTGTAAACGAGATATCAAAGCCAGTTACTCTTGAAGTAGGTCCATTGTCCCGAACTACTGATCTACTGCTTACGAAGTCATGTCCAGAAAATTTGTTAGGTATTAAGACACTGAAAGAATTAGGTGCAGTTATTTGCTGTTCCCCAGAGGGAATACGTTTGTTTTTACGTGACTTCAAGGGTCACTATGTTTTACGTGATTTTGATCCGAGATTGTCTAATGTTCCGCAGCATCTATGGGCGCAAGGTCCAACTGATGTTGGTTTTATGCAAATCACACCCCATCGTGTGACTCTCAAGCAAGGTGTAGTCTTGCCACGAATCAGACAGTACAGATTGCCACCTGAGGCTGTAGCAGCCTTATCCAAAATTATTGACGAGCTCATTGCTCAAGGAGTAGTTGTAGAAACTGACCCCAATGTATGTAATTCTCCGATCATTCCAGTCATGAAACGTACTGATCCAAATGCACCCCCAGTATATCGATTAGTGATTGACCTTCGAGAACTTAATAAATGTATCATCCCCCAGTATCCAGTTGTTCCAGATATCTCATCCCTATTGACAGCCATTGATTCTGAGGCAATATTTTTCACAGTCATAGACCTCAAAAACGCATTCTTCAGTGTTCCAATTCATCCAGATAGCCAGTACCTTTTCGGTTTTTGTTTAAATGGAAGGAGCTATAAATTCACACGAGCTCCTCAAGGTTTCACAGAAAGTCCTAGCATTTACAGTCAAGCACTTAAGAGACAACTAGACAATATTCACATGCCAACTGATACTGCCCTGCTCCAGTATGTCGATGATCTACTGATCACAGCCCGTTCTGAACATGCTTGCGAGCGAGCATCGCTTACAGTCCTGTATTTCCTAGCCGAGATGGGGCACAAGGTGTCTCCTTCAAAGCTTCAATTCTGTGTCCAGCAAGTGATCTACTTAGGCCACTTACTGTCCAAGTGGGGTAGGCAGTTGACACCCGATCGCATCCAGTTAATAGCGAGTCTTCCTCAGCCCAAGACACAGAAGGAGGTACGAGCTTTTATCGGCCTTACTTCTTATTGCAGACAATGGATTCCTCAGTATGCATTTCTAGCCAAGCCACTGATACAGTTAACGACACAGGAGGCAGCCGTATCATCTGTCCTCCCTTGGACATCTGAACATACACTTAGGTTCAATGAATTAAAGAAAGCGTTATGCCAAGCTCCTGTTCTAGCTACACCGAACTACAGTAAGCCTTTTACACTTTTTGTCACAGAACGTGATGGTACAGCATTATCTGTTCTTACACAAGATCAAGCCGGACAGTACAAGCCCTGTGCTTATTTTTCGAGCACACTAGATCCAGTAGCCCAGGCTCTGCCTGCGTGCCTCAAGTCAGTTGCAGCCACAGCACTAGCTATTAGACAAAGTGATTCCATAGTATTAGGACATTCCTTGACAGTACAAGTTCCACACTCCGTGGAAGTTCTTTTAAACCGAACACAGACTCAGCACTTGACAATTGCACGTTTGACAGGTTATGAACTGACACTGTTCCAGCCACACATAGAAATCAGACGCTGCAACGTTTTAAATCCTGCTACACTGTTACCGTCAGTTACTTCAAATCCTGCCACACATGATTGTGTGGAAGTTGTTAACACTATGACTAAGCCAAGACAAGATCTGACAGATATTCCATTACCAGATCCCGACCTGACACTTTATGTGGATGGTTCATGTATGAGAACAAGTACAGGAGAACTAGTAGCCGCGTATGCAGTGACTACTGACACTGAAGTTATTGAAACACACCGTATTGACACCCTGTCTGCTCAAGCAGCAGAGCTAGTTGCTCTGACTCAAGCCTGCATACATGCCAAGAACCTGAAAGTTAATATTTACACAGATTCACGCTACGCATTCGGAGTTGTACACGACTTTGGAGTGCTCTGGCAGGAGAGAGGTTTCATGACTTCTCATGGAACCAAGATTCAGCATGGTCTCCTCATTCAAGCTCTGTTAGATGCAATACATTTACCGACATCTATCGCTATCATGAAGTGCAAAGCACATACGAAAGTCACTGACATTATTTCCCAAGGTAATGATCTAGCAGATCGAACAGCCAAGCTTACAGCTCAGACTCCAGACATACCAGTTAACAAGACACCGACATCCACTCTAGAACAGACTACTTGTATGACAGTTAAGGACCCTTCTCAGGATGTCATAGATATCCAGTTACATGCTACTCCCGAAGAAATCAAGAAATGGTCCGAACAAGGAGGGGTCCAGACAGATCAGGGATGGTTGGCGAAGGGAAAAGCCACATGGTTTCTCCCCGACTCAATGGTTCAAGTCATTATCAATACCGCACATAGTCCAGCACACTTAGGAGAAAAAGCCATGTTAGACAGTATCCAGAACATTTGGTTTAACAAGCATTTACGAGCTGCAGCCAAGCAGAAAGTCCGTACTTGTATGATATGTTGTCAATTCAATCCAGGTAAAAGTGTCCCGGTGGAACAAGGTGGATTCCAGCCCCCTGACCACCCTTTTGAAGTCCTCCAGATGGATTATATTCAGATGGAGCGATGTCGAGGTTTCAAGTATGTCCTTGTAGTTGTATGCGCTTTGTCCAGGTGGACAGAAGCATATCCAGTCCCAGATTACACAGCCGCGACCACTGCCAAGCAGCTGGTTCGTGAATATTTCCCCCGCTATGGACTCCCTAGGGTCGTGTATTCTGATAACGGCCAGCCATTCTCATCTGAATTAATGAAGCACGTTTCCCTGTTGTTAGGGTACCAGTGGAAGTTCCATTGTGTACGCCATCCAGAAGCAGCCGGTCTCGTAGAGAGACATAATCAAACCTTGAAAATCCGCATTGCCAAAGTCTGTAAAGAGAAAGGTGTAGACTGGCTAGTTGCCCTGCCAGTCGCCCTATTTTATATGCGCATGGTCGCACATTCCAGATCAGGTCTGTCCCCTTATGAGGTCGTATTCGGCCGCCCCCCGAATGTATGGGGTACACCTAGACCCCGAAGTATTACAGATGTTTCCAGTAATATGCTGACAGATTACCTAGCTTCCTTGATGTCTGCCCTACACTCTTGTCGTTCACAGGTTGCCGCCGCATTTCCAGACAATACCGAGGTGAAACCGCATGAAATCGTTCCAGGAAGCTTGGTTCTCGTCCGGAATTTTGATCGTTCGAGTCCGCTGGAGCCTCGCTGGAAGGAACCGAAGTTGGTCCTCTTAACCACCCGTACGGCCGTGAAGTTGGAGGGCCGGAAGGGGTGGGTCCATTTGTCTCATGTTAAGAAATTTCACGGATCCCGACTACAAACTGTTTCCAAGAACTTTGCCAAGGATTGCATTTTACCTAAAGACTGCCAAAATACTATTCTCAAGGACTGTCCCGCAAATGACATTGATACCAAGCCTCCCCTGTTAGAGGAAACTCCGCAGCAGGAGTATAAAAAGAAGTTACGGTCTAGTAAAATAAGTCAGCCAGTTTAATTGTCTAAGTCCTCCCCTAGGTGAAACGGTTAGACAGGTATCTGACATGTATGAAATAGACCCCCATAGTGAGAGAGTTAGTCAAAACTCAATCCGATGTATCGTTTTTCTAAGTTTTATATTGTTTCTCAGCCTAATGGTTACCTGCACGAGTTATGCATTTCATTTATGTTTTCCAATTTCTCATGTAAATATGTTTTCTAATGCTACAGTAGAGCACACGTTTAGTGATCTACCTCCTCATGAACTATCTTATCGTCTTGCTATGCGCAACAATTCATTTATCCGTATGTTACATTATTCACACCAGACCAGCAATGCCACAAATTGTTGGGTGTGTGGTCGACTCCCCCCTTTCCAGACACCTGAGGGAGTTCTGCCACTGTTTCCTTATCCGTTTTCACATAATGGTTCATGTGGAGCATGGTCCACGTTAACGTCATCCTCAACTGATATGTCCCTTCTGAACAGTACATGTTTTCCTGACAAGCAAGGTCTTCCCCACAGAACAGGGTTAGATCTAGAAAATGAAGTTTATAATTTGGGTAACTATTCTTCGAATTTTATGGTCCTGAATGTTCAGTCTGATCCTACTCCAGACCTACCTGCTATTTCAGTACTACCAGTCAAAGGCGAATTATGTGTCAGAAATAATGGTTCCGCACATGTAGGACATAGTGATTGTACTACTATTGTCGAGTATAGTGACAGTGGGAAATCTATTTTCAAAGCTTCACGTCATTCTTATTTTGTTTGTGGTCAGACCGCATATGTTCGTCTGCCCCTCGATTGGGAGGGAACCTGTTACATTGCCTTCCTACTGCCACCAGTTTTCCTAGCCCCATCTGATTATCACAGAAACACACATCTAGTACACATTAGACATAGAAGGGAGATCGAGTCCCCGATTGTCGACCAAACTGAAACTGCTCTAGAACAGTATACAGATTTCAATAGAGGATTCTTTTTCTTTATAGGACCTATCCAGAATAGTAAGTTAATACGTAGATTAACCAGAACCCTTGAAGCAGTAGTTAATGAGACTGCTTCTGCCCTAGGTAACTTAACGGAAGAACAATCTGCTATGAGATTTGTCGTGCTCCAAAATCGTCTCGTTCTTGACGTCATACTGGCCGATAGAGGAGGAGCATGTAGAGTCATCGGATCTAGTTGCTGCATTTTCATTCCTAATAACGCGCCGTCTGTTTATTCAGCTATAACCAGACTTCATAAAATTGCCCATCAGTTACACCAGAATCCAGGCACCTGGACATGGTCCGGTTGGTTTTGGAGTATTATTTCTGCCTGGGGATGGAAAGTATTGTCATTTCTAGGTATTGCAGTAGCGATCATATTCAGTTGCTGCCTCTGTATACAATGTGGCCCTGCGATTTGCGGCATTTGTGCTACCTCTTGTATTCCTAGTCCCAAGTCCCGTCCTAAATCCCGTTCCAAGACAATTCGAGACGAGCAAATGATACTGTATGAAATGATAGATGGTATCATGAATATTGATGTTTCCTGATGGAAACGTAGTGACAAGGAGGGAATGTGGAAAAGTAAATTTTGCCATGTTCTGTGTCCCTACGTGTTCCCCATCCTATGCTGTATGTGCATGATTAATATGCATATGTATTCCCCATGATCGATTAAAGACGCAATTACAGTTGTGTCCATCTCTAGTATGCCAGTTCCTAGTTTTCGTGAATACAACGAGCATCAGGCCTATGTAAAGTTATGTTGCCACGTTTCTCAGTGTGCACGTTATTTCATTGTAAAATCCCCGTTTCTAGGCCTCAAAAGGGCCCGGACTCAGATTCAGCTCCTGTCTCCTGAACCCTCGCTGAGGAGCGATACAGCCCCCACCTGTATCCCTGACCCTTCACTTACTTCCTGCCTCACAGTGCCCGGCTCGGCCTGGCTCTGCCTGCCAGTCTGCCAAGAGTATGTTATGATTCCAGTTATCAGTCCAGCTCTCCTTCTCTGCATTCCTAAGCTACTGAATCGCATCAATAGTTTCAGTCATCGTCTAGCCTTTACGTCTCCATGTAAGAGAAATACTGTATTAATGGTCATTTAATATTCCTCAACACACACTACATGTAGAATAATGCATGCACCAGTCTTAGTGTCTGTTAGCCTTTACCCTGATAACTTTTGGATTCTATCAACATGTTCTCTAAACATCAGATACTAGATAGTGTTTAGGTACATGTCGCTCTGACTCTCCAGACTTCAGTCTCTGCTCCTAGCGCAGAAGTCATAGCCCCCAGCTTCTCCTAGTAACACGTCATTGTCAGTTTGCGCGCACCACTAGGTTAGAGGTCCCGGCTCCTTAGGTAGCCCCCTCCATGTTTCCGCCCCATTTATGACATATTCTGTTACGTTTACATCACATGTCTATGTTCACGCCTCCTGTTACACCTACTTTCACCCTTATCTTTCGCGACTGTTACAGGCCCCACCCACTGTTCCGCCTATTGTATGTACTGTAATGTAATTGTTTTGATATATATACTTGTGTACTGTTATTAAAAGCCAGCGCGCTCATTCCAGATCCTGCCCGACAGCTGTCGGGGCCCCCCTGTTGGCTAGCCATCCCAGATCTTGCCCGTGCAGGTTGTCCTGTTCCTGTCCTTTATGCTGTATTAAACCTGCAAACTCCTACTACCTCGAATCTTGACTCTTATTTATTGAGCTATCTGTTATTGTTATATCTAGTCAAAAATAGAGGTATTATTTATTTATTTACCACAGAAGTTACAGGCAGAGGTGGTGTTACAGGTTTGGGTATAGCACAGTCCTTTTTCACAGGCACTGGAGGCGTTTTGGATGGCACAGCCGTGACATGTCCAGTTTTACAGGTTAATATATATATTTTTCTGTTTGGGATCGACAGGATCCGGACAAAAAGTTCCTCTTCCTCAATAACCACTTTCGGGGTCGATTTTTTCGGTTCAGAGTGGAGATGTTGAGGAGTTTTATGCTCTTTGGCCTTAGGAGGCGTGGTAGAATCATTAGGCTTGTTTTTCGGTTCAGAATGTTTCGGTTTTGCTTTCAGAGCGGAGGTTTGATCTTTAGGTTTAGAAATGTTCGACGCCGGTTTCTCTATGGGCCTGGAGGTGTTCGGGCATGGTTTATATTTTGATGTGAAAAGAGTCTGAACCGATTTCGGAGCCGAGTGTTCCTTTGGCTTCAGTGCCGAAGGTGCTGGTGGGACTACTATATGCGGTTTGCGCGGTCCTGAGCTACTGGAAGGCTTGTTTTTCTTCTTCGGAGCCGGGCACGGATGCGGGCCTTCTGAAGTGTGCTTACGGTCTCGACTGGGGCCAACAGGCGAAGTCTTGACCAGTGCTTTCTGTTTTGGTGGTGGGGTTTAGGTAGGGGCAGTAGTACTCCCTCGCTGCCTAGGAGTGATGGGGTCATCAGAGACATCTGCCTCTGGTACGATTTTGAGATCTTCGGAATCTTCTTCTGGGACATCTGGGCCTTTATTAAAGATGTCCTCTGGTTCGGAAGCTGATCTCTGCGCCATGATGTGTCGTCGAGCCCGACTATCTCGAATAGTCTTTTTCAATCGAAAGGAGGCGCAGACTGGACAGCTGGACTCGTCGTGTTCTGGAGAGAGACACAGGTTGCAGACCTTATGATGGTCATTGTGTGGAAACTTCACACCACACTGGGGGCATTTTTTTAACGTTGTCCTTTCCATGAGCCGTAGGCCTTACGGCGTCAATAGGCCCAATGGCCCACGTCGACGACTGGAATAGAATCGATGAAAGGCGAGTAGAAGATTTTGATGTCTGAAGTCAATCCGAAGAGTTTAAGAAAGTTTTGCATATCAAAAAAACTTAAATTTAAAGTTTCGAACAGGAGCGCAGAAGTTGCATTCTAACCCAATGGCGGAAAAAAACAATCTAAGGATGGAGTCGATGCCCATGCGCAGTATTGTCCAAGGGAGGAGTCCCCATTCTGGTGACTAAGACTTCTTCAAGACAACAACAAGGTGCAAGTATCCGAGCCCAACACCAGATGGCGATCTAATGCATAGTGTGTGATCTGCAGCACATATGCCTCGAACCAATGGTTTACAACCTCAATTGAGCACCTCAATTGAGGTCTCACACCACTGATAGGTTACATAATCCTCAAAGAAAGTGGGAACCCATTGGGACCCCTTCCCCTTTGTGAATGTAAAAAAAAAAAAAAGGAAAAAAATGTTGGCTTGAAGTTTAGGTTACCACTGCCAACTCTTAAACTTTTTTTTAAAGAAAAGAGTTTTTTTTCTAAAATACCAACATGCTACATTTAAAAAAAAAAAAGTTGTTTATTTAAATGATATCACATACTTGGAAGTCTGCTGAGCCTAGCAGGCCACCATCCTTGCGATGGCATAATCATAGTGAGTCGCAATTTGGGCCTATACCATGAATATTGATGGGGTAGATCGAATTGCAACTCACTGCAATTAGAAATTTTGTGAACAAAACTATTAGTACATATGCCGGTTCACAAAATTCCACACAGGTCACAAAAACACTGGTCACAGTTCACTGTGTGTGCATTTTTTCTTGAAAGTCCCTTTTATGCTCAAAGGAATTCAGACTGGACTTTCTTCATCATAAGATTTTCTCTGGGGGGCGTGGCTTGGCGCCCGCGAGTGATGGCGGTGCTCGAGTGAGGCTCTGTCGCGGCTCCGAGAGACAAGCCGGTTCCTGTGTGCACACTCCTGTGAAGGACTGCCCAGGCGTCGGAACATGTCCTGACTGTGTTTGATATTCCTGGACGCCTTCGCACGCCTCTGCGACGTTGTTCTCGGCACTTGTAAGTTATGTGAAGAATCTCCCGGTAGCGGCCGCCATCTTACGATCCCTGCGCAATGCGCACTATTTTGTAGTCACTGGACTACCAGCTCTACATTTCAGGCACACGATACCAGCGCATCCAGTTGGGCTTATAGACCTTCCTAATGCCTGTATACTTCATCTTCAGCTGGAGTTAAGCGCTGTGTGACCCTTTTTCCGGCGCGTCCGCCATTTTGTGAAGCGTAAGGCTCATATCTCCTCATGAAGTCTCGTCCTCCCTCATAATTACAAGGGAGTTGTTTACCTCGCCTTAACTTTTGTCAACGCTTCATAGTGTTTACTCTCTACCTTCACCTGCAAGTTGAGGATTACTTCAATGCATCTCGTTTTGTTATTATTTACTGCCAAGGCTCCTCAATACTATTCATTGCTGGCTTCCGTTATGTGTCTGACTGGGGCATTTCCTACTTACCTGCTCAAGGCTGCCAGCATTGTGATTGCTACCTTGCTGCCTATTCCTTGAAGTGTTCTCACCAGGTAAACAGTGCCTCGTTTTTATGCCAGTGGATGTTTTCTACTCTCCAACAGTTATCACGCTGCTGTACACACTTGAGTCCCGTGGTGATGACTATCTTATCATTGATGCATTTAACTACCTTTGCACCCTTGTTTTGCTCTCCCTCTTGGTAACTTCGTTTGTATATCCTGTGCCTTCTACTACGTCAGATATTCTACGTCTTTGTTACATGGGCAGACTTAAATCAATGTCGCGCTTGCCTAGCACGACTAAACCTCATATTGTGAAGAATTCTAAAGTCTTCTCAGCCTTCTCACAACTGGAAGATTCTCTTAACTCTTCTGGCTCAGACACAATAATGGATCCTCCCAGGCCTTCACAAGATAATTCTAAAACTACTATGAAGAGACTAAAGACAACTCCCCCTTCGCCTCCAAAACAAAATGTACAGGTGTCTATGGAGTTATTGCTGGATGAAATACGATCCTTGCGCCCTTTTATGGAAGAGACTAACGTTAAGCTCCAGGTCCTTACAGATAATTGGTCGCAAATGGAAACAAGGGTGACTGCAGTTGAAAAATCCGTTCAATCTTTTCAAGAAACATCCTCCACTGTATCCCACTTGAACTCCCAAGTCTCAGATCTTCAACGGCAGGTGGAGCAGTTGGAAAACAGAAACAGACGTAATAACCTCCGTATTTATGGTTTAGTTGAAGGACTCGAGGGGTCCGACTCAATTGCCTTCTTTAAGTCGTTCTTGCCCAAGCTTCTGCGTTTACCACAGGACAAATCCCTCAACATTCAACGTGCTCATCGATTGGGTCGACCGCCTTCCTCTACATCTCCTTCACAACGGCCTAGGGGGGTCATCCTTTATTTTCTAGAATATACTGATCTCCTAATGGTACTGGCGGCTGCCAAATCTTCCTCGAATTTGACATGGTCTGGATCATCCCTGTTCTTCGCACAGGACTATGCTAAAGCTACTGCCAATCATCGCAAGGTTTTTCTGAGTTTGAGAGAAGACCTCCGTGCGATGGGAGCACGATACGGCCTCTATCATCCATGTTTGTTCAAAGTTACCTATAATAATAAGACTACAACATATGAAGACCCAGTACGTTTACAAAGTTTCATCAACGCGCACAAAACCTCTGCCATGGATTCCTCTGGACCTTCATCTTCTGCTCCTGGTTGATTAGTGGTCTTGTGATTTTCTTATTGCTTTTGCATTTTGCTTTCTTATTCCTTTTCAGAGACTTCTTTCGCCTTACAGTTGACCTTGATTGTCTTTGATTTTTATGAGGCCCACTTTGTTGGTTCTTCGTTATATTTGCATGGTGGTTGTCATTCGTTGTTAGTTATGTTCTCAACTTAACTTCTGGTCATGCCTTAATCCTTTATTCTCCTTTTTGTCCTCACAGGATTTTCTCTATGTTTGATGATGTCTCCCGGTCCCCGCTTCGTTGTCCTTGGATGTACCGCTTCACTCATGTGGCTCCTCCCCTCCTCCACCCTCTCTCGTACTTCTCCTTTGTAGGTATGTTCTTTTTTTGTTCCCTCCTTCGTTTCCCGTATTCATCTTTTGTTCTCTCCTTTTGTTTTCTTCCTTTTCCCTTTCCTTTTCCTTTGCTTTTGCTCCTAAGTTTATGTCCTGTCCTCCATCCTCTTTTCAGACCTCCTTGCTTATATAAGATTTGCAATCCATGTTCTTCAGGTTACGCATGTCTCTCCATTTTACCCTTTTTTCTTACTCTATGTCTGAATTTCCCTCTGGCTTTTTTACATTCTATTCTCTATGCTCACGCTCACGTTTTCGTCTATTTTCTTCTTCTTCTCTATCTCAGCATGTTTATACTGCTTTTCATTCTCTTTCTGTTTCTTTCTTTCTATTCATGGGTTTTTCATTTACTTTTGATATATTGCATATTTTTTGAAGTTTTATTATTGCTATGTCATTGAATATATTGTCGTGGAATGTGAAGGGTATTAATTCTCCGATTAAGCGTCAACGGATTTTGTCACATCTAGCCAAACTGAATGTTGATATCGCTTTCCTTCAGGAAACTCATCTCTCTGATGCAGAGTCTGTTAAGCTTAAACGTGGATGGGTGGGTGAAGTCTTTTACTCACAGGGTGATGGCAAACGGAATGGTGTGGCAGTCCTCTGTCGTAAAGCACTCCCCTTCCGAATCCTTGCCCAAGAATCGGATAATATGGGTCTATGTTAGACTATCACTTAGAGGTGTTCCAATCTCTCTCCTCAATGTCTATGGCCCAACCACCGGTGAACCTCTCTTCTGGGCTGAATTTTCTTCGCTTCTCACCAAATTTATGGACCACAATTTCATCCTGGCTGGGGATTGTAATCAACCTCTCGATCCCTTTGTTGATAGGAAATCCATGGCCCCTTATGTTCCCAACAAACCACACAAATTGTTCAGCCAGGCCATTTCCCAACATAAGTTGGTAGATTCCTGGCGTCTTTGTAACCCGAGATTACGAGAGTATACTTTCTACTCTCCGTGCCATCGCTCCCAGTCGAGACTTGACTATGTTTTTGTATCCCATAATCTGGCTCAATCGCTTTTGCATTATGAGATTGGCCCGATTTTGCTTTCCGATCATGCTCCTGTTCTCACTAGCGTTGATGTATTTCCTAAGGTTGATGGTCCAAAGACAACTCTCTCCTCTCTGACCCCAAGTTCACTGCCGCCTTCACTTCCTTTTTTGATGAATTCTTTTTGATTAATGATACCCCTAGTATTCCGAAACACACTATTTGGGATGCCTTTAAGGCAGCAGCACGTGACTTTATTATTAGTTACGTTGCGAACAAACGCAAAGCTGCTCGTCATTTCACTAACCTTCTCCTTTCAGATATTAAGAGATTGGAACATGCCTATTTCACCTCTCACTCTGCTGATAGTCTGACGGCCCTTGTTGCAGCAAAAATGAAATTTAATGAGAAATCCACGGAGGATGCTTCTTTGTATTTGCTGAAATCTACTGCTAAATTTTATGGGGGCAGAAACAAGGCAGGAAAGCTCCTAGCTAATTATCTAAAGATTAAACACAATAAGTTAAATATTGAATCTATCTATGATTCTGGTGACACCTTGGAACACAAAGACGCTGATATCCTCATCGAGTTTTCACGATTTTATGAGACCCTATACACTTCTGAAACCCAATCCTCTCCCAGCTCCCTCGCTCATTTCTTCTCTACTATTCAAAAGCCACCCAATTTCCCTTTCGACCTTTCCTCTTTAGAATCTGACATTACACAATTGGAACTGCTCACTGCATTGCAGAACCTCAAACTTAATAAGGCTCCTGGTCCTGACGGTTTCACAGTTGAATTTTACCTCCATTTTTCTAAGTTGTTGATTCCAAAATTACACTCTCTCCTTCACGTCTTTTGTGCTCAAGGTGCCTCCTCGGGGACCTTTTCGGATGCTCACATTTGTTTAATACCAAAACCTGGGAAGGACGCAAAATATTGCAAAAACTACAGGCCCATATCCTTAGTTAATATTGACTACAAACTATTTGTTAAGACATTGGCGATCCGATTAGATCACTTACTTCCTGACCTCCTAGGAGAAGAGCAATCTGGGTTTGTTAAAGGCCGTTATATTACGGACAACACTAGACTCTTATTTAACATCCTGTCAAAGTCGTCCCATTTTCAACATTCACTTGCAGCGATTGCCTTAGATGCCGAGAAGGCGTTTGATAGGGTTGAGTGGCGTTACCTCTTTCACACTCTTGGGTGGTTTGGTTTTGGCCCTAAATTTATTTCCCTAGTCTCTCTATTATATTCCCACCCAAGAGCTGCAGTTTTTGCGAATGGTCAAATTTCCTCTTATTTTGACCTAGGTAGAGGCGTGCGTCAAGGCTGTCCTCTCTCCCCTTTCCTTTTCAATCTTGCCCTAGAACCCTTTTTGTCCAAACTCCGTCAAAATCCTGCTATTCATGGCTTTCAAGTTGCAGATTCCCATATTAAACTCGCTGCATATGCAGACGACATTTTACTTTTTATTTCCAACCCTGCAGAATCTATCCCTGCTTTCCTAGATGAGGTTCGGAATTATTCTTCTATTTCTGGGTATAAGCTCAATCACGATAAATGTGAGCTCCTTCCTTTAACCAAATTCACTTTTAAACAAGACTTTAGTGCTTCACATTTCACATGGAGTCCTTCTCATATTAAGTATTTGGGATTGTATATCACCCCCTCCATTCCAGACACTGTGTCCTTATGTATGACCAAATGCACACAAAAGATTGCGGACCTTACTGCTAGATGGCATCCGTTATACCTATCCTGGTGGGGTCGTCTTGACACTATTAAAATGATGATTTCTCCCATAATCCTATACACGTTGTCAAACATCCCTGCAAAATTTTTCAAAAAAATCAATTCAACTCTGTCCTCCTTTTTGTGGAACTCTAAGAAGCCCAGAATGTCCCTTGCTAGACTTATTTGCCCCACCTCTGAGGGTGGAGTTAATTTTCCTGACTTCCCTGCCTATCAGAAGGCCTTTTTATTACGTCAAGCTTCACTTTGGCTGCAAGATCCCACCTCCCCTTGTCCTTTGTGGACTAAGGTTGAGCACACCCTCTTTTCCCCGTTTTCTTTTGCAGAATATCTTGCTTTCTCCCGTAAACCTTCTTCGATTTCCACTCCTATCCACAAATATACCCTTAAGCTCCTATTGGCTGCTGCTTTTTCTCCTCCCACGACTATCGCTGATTTCCTCTCCTCCACCATCTGGCATAACAAATACCTCTTAATTGGTCACAAGCCCTTCTACTGGAAATCTTGGAGAGCTCGAGGGTTGATTTGGATTTCACAACTCTTCTCCGGTTCCACCTTTCTACCCTTTCCTACTCTCCGCTCTTCCTTTGGCTTGCCCTTGTCTTTTGCTCCCAAATATCTCCTGCTTAAAGCTGCAATCCTGGAGGTCTACACGCGACTGTCACGTTTGTCCCCTCCCCCTGTTTCTCATGACCCTGCTCTTCAACTTCATTCTCTCTTGCGCACCATTCCCAAAGCATCCTCCATCTATAAATACCTTCACACATGTGAGTTCACCAGGCCTAAATCCAAGGTCGAAAATCAATGGGAAATCGACCTCGCTACAGACTGGCCGATATCCTTATGGGATAAGGTGTGGATAAAAATCCGTAAAACTTCTAGAGCGGCTTCTCTGACACAATCCTTGTTTTTCATATATAACAGATTACTTCATACTCCTTACACACTTCACAAACGATTCTCTGTTACCCCAGATACATGCTGGTCTTGCGCCTCCCCTAATGCTACCTTATTTCATATGTTATTTCTCTGTAAACATGTGCACGATTTTTGGTTACAAGTTTGGGCTCAAATTAATGTTATTTTTCACACATGTATTCCTTTTTCTCATACTCATCTTTTTCTGGGTAGTTTATCCTCTTGCTGGGAAGAAGTAGATATGTATGTTCGCATTGTGGATTTGTTATTGGCTGTTGCCTTTCAGCAGATCACTGTCAATTGGAAACATTCATCCAATATTTCTTTTAAAGCATGGTGGTACAATGTTTGTCATAACCATAGAATTGATAATATCGTTTGTTTTCCCTATACAATTAGCAGCTAAACGTGCAGACTTATGGCTCCCTATCACGATATACTTAGATAATTGTGCTGCCCACTTCTCCAGCCCAACGCCTGCTCAACAAGAGGTTCCCAAACCTCCATGATGCCCTTTCCACTTCCTTGATTATCTACTATGTTATTGCTTTTTTCTTCTTAGTTCTTATTAAGCTTTTATCTTGTGATTGATGTATCTTATATGCTTATTTCCAATTACCCATGCTTAGTATTATGTTGTTTATTCTCTCTTACATATTGTACCCTATTTCCCCCCCTTTTTTTTTCCTTTACCCCCCTTTCCCATTTCCCTCCTCTTTATTTGCTTACATTATGTATTGATGCTTATTTTTTTCTGCCTAATAAAATTTTCTTGAACTAAAAATAAGATTTTCTCTGATATTTATAAGCAGTAGGATATCTTTGCACACAAGTAACGACAGAACAATTTTTACAATATATTTTCTAATTAAAAAAAATAACAATATAAAGGAAACATGCCTGCAAAAGGTGACAAGTTTTATCATTTCGTTGTTTAAAATTTGGAGCAACCAGGAATTAGTAAAAGGATCTGAAATAACTAAAATGTCCTACTATTTTTTCATTCGACTACTGGGATGTCTGTAGCTTTACAAAGAATAAACCTATTGGGGAACTGTCCTTGATAGCCATAAATGGTGGAATAGAAGAAAATAATGCCAAACTAAATATATTCCCTGCCTGATGGGTGAGTACCAAAATCAAAAAATAGAAGGTTACCTAGAGTGGCTTCACCCATAATGTAGTCGGACTTAAGTCAAAATCAACAGAGAAGTACTTAGCAAAAGAATGAACTGACATATAAGTGGCCATCTTACAAATGTTTGGAATAGAGGCATTCCAGGTGAGAGCAGCTGTAGCTGTCAATGGGAGAGTGTTTACTCCCGACAAAGGCAACTTCACTCTAGCCAAAAGAATAGTCAAACACATGACTAATTTTCTATTGGGCCTTTCAGGATGCACCAGAACTCTGTATGGGAAAGTAATGAAGGTGTTGATAAAAAGTCATCTTTTTACCCTGTTCATCCCCATTTCTTGCTCAATGATACTGGTTGTAACTAACTCTGACTGTACCCGGGGCTCTGCTAAACAGGGTTTGTGTTATGTTTAAAAAGGAAAATGTAATAGGGTACACTTACAATTGATATTGACAGACCCTATAAGTCTCTAGAATATAACAGGGGTAGGGAGCTCAAACTACCTATACGTCCCTAGTGTACAAGAGGGCATGGACGTTTAGAGGCCCAGCAGATTTCCTGCACTTGCATGTGTGCACTGCTCAGTGCCTGCTGGCAGTCTGCAAAGCCAGGCTGCCTTTAAAATATCTTTAAAAGTAAAATTGGGTGCAAACTTTACTTTGGTGGTATGGGCACTTTAAAAGTGACACTCCACCTTATTTGTACATATTAGACACCCCCATGGTCTCACCTAGGTGTCCCAGTGGTGGGGCCCATGTAACTATAAGCAGGGACCTTATAAAACATGTTTTTATGCTCTGGTGAGGACAAAACTGCCAATTTCATTTTTCCTCATTGTAGCTACTTAGCTCATTAGGCTAACAATGGAATATCTAGGTATAACTATTGCTAAGAAAGGAGTAAAATATAATTCAAGCACTTCAAAGCTTAGTATTGATATAGTCAACAACTTGCCATTGTTTAATTTATCGTAATTAGTACAGAAGAGAAGTTATTGGACTTTCTCTTCTGTAAGCCAAAATCCATCCGTATAGTAGTCTCTGCTAATTGGTTAACCTTCAATTGGCTTAGCCAGGCTGCTTTGATTAGGTGATAAGTGGCCTGGAGCGGAGGTTACCTGAAGGAGAGAGCTCAGAAGATTCAAGCAAGCCGGACTGAAGACGGCTGGAATGCCAGAAACCGGTCCTCGGAAGCTTGTTTCCGGTCCAGGGAAGGCATGGCTTGGCAGTTCGGGCTGGACTGTTCCCATGAGGCACAGGGTCAGACTGATTTGCATATAGCCATGTCTGAACTGGGGTGGCAGAGTGGGCTAAAGAACGGTGATGGATCAAACCCAGATCTTTTGACTGGGTGTGAGTGTTTGATTGGTTCAGATGCTCCGTCCATCACCACCCCCTTTTGTACCACTGACACCAGTGAGCACAGTACGCAATCTGGGGGTCAGTCTTAATGGAAAGCTGAATCTGGAGTCCCATGTCAACAAACTGGTGGGAGGCTGTTATACACTCATGCGAGGACTTTGGAAAGTGCTACCATTACTGCCAGTCCAGGCAAGAACCACGGTAGTTAGGAGCATTATACTGAGCAGCCTGGATTACTGTAATACCCTGCTCTTAGAGTCCCCGGGATATTTGATTGCCAGACTCCAGAGTATCCAGGTGGCAGCAGAAAAGCTTGCTCTGACTTGTGCAGTCTGCTCCTGGATGACACAAGCACTGGGGGAGCTGCACTGGCTCCCAGTGACTCAAAGGATTTTGTTCAAATCCTTATGTATAGTGTTATAGGCACTTCATGGACAGGGACCAAAACTGCTCCAAGATAGATTTCAATGGTATGAACCTATACGCAACCTTCGTTTATCCTCTGCTAAGCGGTGATGCAGATGGTAGCCCCAAAGACAAGAAAATCATGGCTCTTCAAGAACAGTGCCAAAAAACCCTTGAACACAGAAGACTCTCCCAGGCTCCGGGCCCCCTCTACCTCCAGGGAAGTCAGCAACCCCATTCCCGATAAACGCAAGAACGCAGACAACCCAGGGGTCGATCTTGATGCCTTTGTGCGACTAAAGAAGGCGTTTATGGATGCCCAACCCTTACAAGATCCCCCAACTCAGTCTCTCAGGGGAATCTCCTAATAGCCCCCTGGATAAATCCTGGGGATAGGGATGATTCCCCCAACACTTCTGATGGCAATGGGGACCAGTCCAGACCCTGGCGCCCAACATCTCTTCCCCTAACCGATACTGATCGAGTCAGTGACACGGCACAGGCCACTGCTGCAGACTTATTTGATCCTGAAGCCCTGTTGCACCTGCGGAGTGGTGCCCAGTGCTCAAAGGGGTGGCATACATGGCAGGGAGGCTACGAAAGCCCCTTGACAAGGAAGTGAGGCACTCTCTCACGGCAGAATGCCCTCAGACACCTTTAGAGGGGAAGGTGGCTCTCACCCCAGAGATAGAGGCGAAGACGGCCACCTTTCTCGCTAGGTTTGTCTGAGACCCCAAGAACTGTATTGACAGGTCCAGGCGCTCCTGCCAACACAAACTCCTAAATGTGTCAGGATCCTTAGCGAAAATCATGGACATGGTGGAGGACGCGCGGCCTTCGGTTCACTGTTCTCTCATGACGCTCTGTCGGGTTGGGCCCCAAAAGCGATTAATTTTCTGGGGAACACGTATGGGGAGATTTCCACTGAACTACGCAGGTCGTTGCTGATCGAATTCTCCCTCAAACTAGGGAACCTTTCCATCTCGCAGGCTGGTACAGTAGCCCAGGGCTACCTTTTTGGGGATCTGTTCGTACGAGAACTGGGGAAATTTGTCAATACTTTTAATTCCTTGGACAATGCCCAGACCTCTATAAAGAGAATTTTCACCCACATGTCTTTGATAAGGTCTGACGGGGTGGGGACACTCAACTGGCCGCTCCTTTCAACAATCTTCAGAGGTGGGGACTCCCGTCGAGGCCAATGTCAAGACTCCAACAAGTTCGTGAACTTCTACCCAACCCAACTCTACCCCTGCTGCAGAGGACCCAGAGGCAGTTCCAGGGGCCATAACAACTAAGGCAAAACACAAGGTGAGAACACAGAGGGTTCCATCTTGGGGGTCGTTTGGCAGCTTTCTTAAGGAACTAGGAGGCCCTTTCCGCAGATGCGTGAATCCTCCAGACAGTAAAATGGTTTCACATGGAATTTTATGTATCCCTTGTCCAGTGCAGCAATCTCAGACCTCTGGTCTTCTCACAACAACAGCAGGCCCTGATAGACCAGGAGATAGAAAGTCTTTTTAAAGAAAGAGGCAATTGTCCACACAACATGTATCCTGATGGTTTCCTCAGCAACCTTTCTGTGTTGGAGAAAGGGGACGGCAGACAGTGTTCGGATATCAATCTGAAGGAGTTCAATGGGTGGCTCCTTTAATGGCATTTCAAAATGGAGGGTATACATCTCATCAGGGACCTCCTTTTGAAGTCGGATTAGGTGGTCCATCTGCATCTGAAGGACTCCAATCTGGCCATACCAATCTTTCCACCTCACAGGCGCTTCTTACAATTCCGTTGGAAATCTCAGGTAATCAAGTTTACTTCCCTTCGGGCTCTCATCTGCCCCTTGGTATTTCGCCTAATGAGAGCGGTGGTTGAATACCTGCGGGCTCGGGGAGTGTGACTGATCGTCTATCTTGACGACAATCTGATTCAGATGGCCATCAACCTGCTAGAATCGCTGGGTTTCGTAATAAACATGGAAAAGTCTGCTCTTGCTCTCTTACAGTCCCTGCAATTCCTTATCGATTCAGTCAAGGTGACCCTCAGCCTCCCGCCTCAGAAGCTGACAAGGGTCAGGCAAAAACTCCGGAGAACAATCTCCAAATCCAGAGTTTCTTTGCGGCAGTTGGCACACATAGTGGGACTTCTCAACAACAATTTAGGCGATCTTTCTGGGCCCTCTCCATTACCGGGCTTCGCAACGCTTCAAAACGCTGCATCTCCAGAGAGTCTTGTACTCTCAGTTAGTTCCGCTCTCAAGGGAGGTGGAGGAAGATATTCAATGGTGGATCTTTCACCTAGAGCCATGGAACAGCCAAGCAATTTTCAGCTCCCAATCCGATCAGGTGATCGAGTCAGACGCCAGTGGCTCAAGGTGGGGCACTTGCTGTGGAGGGTTGATGGTTGGCTCTTTCACCCTCCGAGGCTGGACAAAGGACACAGTTCAATGTTCACTCCTTTTAAAGATGCACATCGTGGCGGTGGTCTGTTATGTCAATCATCTCGGGGCAGTTGCTCGAGCCCTGTCAAACATCGATTGTGTGCTGTGGGAGTTTGGCCTAGGCAATCACATCTCCCTTTCAACCAGATAGCGGATTGGCACACCTACCATTGGAGGGATGTCAACCTGTGGAAGTTGCACTCTCCAATCTTCCAGCAACTCCAAGAGCGTTAGAACCCATTCTCCATGGACCACTTTGCATTCCGTCAGGATTTCCAATTGGAGTGGCATTGCAGATGGAGACCGGATCTTCAAGCTGCAGCCACGGACGCCTTCCTTCATAACTGGAGCATGGAACAGGCCTATGCGTTCCGACTGTTTACAATGATAATGTTATTGACAGCTCCATTGCGCAGGCAGCAGTTGGACCTGGTTCTGATCACTCCATTCTTGAGGTCACAAGTCTGGTTTCCAGTGATGCTGGAACTTTCCTGGGATTTTCCAATCCCTCTACCCTTAAGTCCAGATATCCTCAGGGACCCCCAGGACAATCCTCATCTTTTGGTGCAGGAGGGTTCTCTTCGCCTTATGGCATGGAGGAATACCAGGAACAATGGGAAGTCCTGGGAATTTCAACAGAAGCTGCCTCGTTACGCGCCACAGCCTGGGCTGATAGTAAGAACAAGCTGCATTGAAGAGTCTGGTCTAGATGGTTGAGCAGAAGTTGACCAGATTCTGAACTTTCTGGTGAGCCTGGCTTCGCAAGGCTTGGCCTATTGGTCCATTAACACCTTCAGATTGGCAATTTCGGCAGGAATTTACCCGTGGACGGTCACCCAGTGGGAGAGCACCCTTTGGTGTGCAAAATCCTAAAGGGTATCAGTTTATCCCCGCTCCCTGAACCCAGATACTCTGTTTTACAGGATGTGAATAAGGTTTTTACTCTAGGTAAGTCTTGGACTGCTACTAGATATCTGTCTAGGAAGCAATTATCAGCAAAGCTGGTGATGTTGCTATGCCTAATGTTCTATTGCAGGGTCTCGTTATTCGGGCTTTGGACATTACAGGTAGAGTTTTCACCCCAGAAAGGGTGACCTTTCATATTGCTCGCAGAACAAAGTGCAATTCCAGAATTGTATCTTACCCAGCGTTTTGCATCTGTCTAAGTTGTGTGTAGTTCACACCATTAAAATGTATGAGACGAAGAATATTCGTTCTCATGAGGAGAAACAACTGCTGATTGCTCTGACTAAATCTTACAAAACGGTTTCTTCCCCTACGATTGCCAGATGGATCAGATGGATAATGCAGGAAGCCCATTTTGGAGCCCATTCAGTAAGAGGCGCCATCAACTCTAAGGCTTTCTCTTGGGAGCAAGATTAGAGTATACCCTCAATGCTGCTGATTAATCATCGGATTCCACTTTTAAAAAGTTTTATTTTAAACCAGTGTCTTCTCTAGCAAGCATAGTGGGCAACCAGTTTTAAACAAGCCTAATCCTCGGGTCCTGACATAGCATGGAAAATGACCTAGCTATGATAACAGAAAGTTTCCATTCTATTAAGGGCATGCAGGTGAGGACTAGCCCACCCGATAATTTTCATTTGTTGATATAAGCCCTGTCAGAGTAGCAATGATGCTTTGCTAATAATATTATGTGACATGCAGAATGTTTCTATTGATTGATGCTTTGACTTGACTTGTTTTAGGTTGCTTATATGCTATGGTTACTAATTTTAGGATGCTTGTTTACAACTTTATCTGATATGTGATGCCAGAAGTTATACATTTATTCTTTATCTTTATCCCAGGCTTGGAGTCCAATAAACAGTAGACTTCACATGGAGATGCTCTGTTCACAGAAAGAAACAGGGAGATAGAGTTTGCAGGGACCGTTATATGCATTGCAGCACTCTGATTGGACTGGTTTTTCTATTTCCCAATGTCTCATGGGAAATGTAGTTTTTCAAAGGCTGCTGGTAATAAAAAGCAAGGAATAAAAAGCCTACCCCTCGCCTCCATATCATTAATTGAACTGAACCTTCTTATACGAAAGCTAGGAAATGTTTCATTCAGTAAGCGTTTAGCAAATCGCAAAATGGGTTTGAACATCCATTGTGATTCCCAATTAGGAAGGGGTATGGTTAGGGGTTGCCTTCTACATTGTGATTGAGAATACTATGTATGTAAAATGCTACTTACCAGTATGCATCTGTTCATGGCATGTAGAGCTGCAGTCACACACTATGCATTCGATCGCCATCTGGTGTTGGTCTCGGATACTTGCACCTTGTTATTGTCTTGGAAAAAGCCTTTGTAGTCACAAGATATGTGACTCCTCCCTTGGACGATAGTGCGCATGGGCATCGACTCCATCCTCAGATTGTTTTTTGCCATGATGGGAAATGATGGAGTTAGTAGAAAAGAAAGAGATATCCATGTGTGTATATATCTAAATAAGATAAAACTGGAACAGATACAGGTCCAGGGGAGGTGGGTGGGCGTGTGTGAATCTGCAGCTCTACATGCCAAGAACAGAGGCATACTGGAAAATAGCATTTTCCGTTCGAGGCATATGAGCTGCAGATCACACACTATGCATAGACTGAACAGCACTATCTCCCTTACGGTGGTCACCTGTATCATTTGCAATAGTTTGAAAGAGAGTGTTAAGAACAGCTTGGCCTACAGAATCTTCTTGTTTGACTTGCACGTCAACAAAATAGTGTTTGGTGAAAGTGTGTGTTGTAGACCATGTTGCTGCCTTACAAATGTCTTCTAGGGAAATGTTCCCTGAGTAAGCCATCGAGGCCCCTAGTTTGCATGTGGAATGCGCTCTAGGAGGAATTGTTAATGTGCCTTTAGCCTTTTGGTAGCATATTTGGATACATTTAACGATCCACCTTGCAATCCCAGCTTTGGAGATGGGATTACTTTTGTGAGGTGGTGAGAAAGCTACAAACAATTATTTTGTGAAAGGATTTAGTCGTATCAATGTAATAAAGCAGGGCTCTTTTGACGTCTAGGGTGTGAAGAGCTCGCTCTGCTATGGAATCTGGGTTATGGAAAAACACCGGTAGCTCCACTGATTGATTAAGGTGAAAAGCAGAGATGGCTTTAGGAAGGAATTTTGGATTTGTTCTGAGAACTGCCCTGTTAGGATGTATTTGTAAGAAGGGTTCTTGTATGGTTAAAGCCTGGATGTCACTTACCATTCTGAGAGAGGTAATTGCAATAAGGAAAGCTGCTTTCCATGTGAGGAACTGAACTTCACATTTGTGTAGAGGTTCAAATGGGGGTCCCATGAGCCCAGTAAGTACATTGTTGAGTTTTCTATACTGGAGAGGGTGGTAATCTAGAGGGAATGATTCTTTTAAGGCCCTCCATAAAGGCTTTAATTGTTGGTACCCTAAACAGCGACAAGTGTTGTCTGTTTTGTAAGTAAGTGTCAAGTGCTGCTAATTGCAGATGTATGGATGAGTATGCTAAATTACATCTTTGCAGATGTAGTAAATAGCAAATAACATTCTGGATGGAGGCATCCAGTGGATTGATATGATTGTTATTGTAGTAAATGGCAAATCTCTTTCATTTTGCTTCATAGCAAGCTCTGGTGGTAGGTTGCCTGGCTTCTTTAATGATATTCATACAGTCTGGTGGAAGGTTAAGGTAACCGAACTCTAGGACTTCAGGAGCCAGATCGCTAGGTTCAATTGTGTTGGATCGTGCTGTCTTATCTCTTCATGGTTCTGCGTTAGTAGTGATGGGGAGAGGTGTAGTCTTTGGTGTGGGACTACTGAGAGTTCCAACAGTGTTGTGAACCATGGTTGGCGTGCCCATGTGGAAGCCACTAGGGTCATTTTTAGAGACTGTTGTCGGAGCTTGCGTACCACTAGTGGAATCAGTGGGAGTGGCAAAAAAGCATACGCAAATCTGCCTGACCAGTTCATCCATATCGCATTGCCCTTGGACAGCGGGTGTGGAAACCTGGCGGCGAAGGTTGGGCATTTAGCGTTTTTGTGTGTGGCAAATAGGTCTATGTCTGGTTGTCCCCACAATTGGAAAAATGGTAGAAGAACTTGTGGATGTATCTCCCATTTGTGAATCTGTTGTGTTTGTCGACTTAACAGATCCGCAATCTGATTGTGAACTCCTGGAAGGTGTTCTGCAAGCAGGTATATATTTTGCGGAATGGCCCACCTCCAAATATTCTGTGCGAGCTGAGACAGCTGCAGAGAATGTGTGCCTCCTTGTTTTTGTATGTAATACATGGCTGTCATGTTGTCCATCCGGATCAGGACAGGTTTGTTTTGTACATGAAGTTGGAATGATTTTAGAGCTAGGAATATTGCTAGCAGTTCCAGATGATTGATATGGAGCACTTTTTGTTGAGTGGTCCATTTCCCTTGAGTTGTGTGATTGAGGAGATGTGCTCCCCATGCTGTGAGTGATGCGTCTGTTGTTAGTACTATCTGTGGAACAGGCTTGAGGAACGGCCACCCTTTGGATACATTTTTGGTGTTCAACCACTAGAGAGAGCGATGTGTGCGGCTGTCTACTAACACCAGATCTGAAAGTTGTCCTTGAGCTTGGTTCCACTGATGTGCCAGACATTCCTGTACACACGCATCTGAAGTCTTGCATAAGGTACAATGAATATGCAAGATGCCATCATGCCTATAAGTTGCTTGAACACTCTGGCTGGAAGAGAGTGCTGTATTTGAAATGTGCTGATGAGAGCTTGTATACTGGCTATTCTGGCTGGACTGGCATATGCTAGAGCCTTGGAAGTATTTATTGTGGCTCCTAGGTATTGATGTACATGAGCGGGTTGGGGGAACGACTTGGTATAGTTGATTGTGAACCCCAAGTTGTGCAGTGTTTGGATGGTTTGTTGAGTGTGTTGAACACACTGGTTCAGTGACTTTGCTTTTATCAGCCAGTCGTCCAGATATGGGAAGACATGGATTTGCTGTCTCCTTAAGTGTGCTGCCACAACAGCTAGGCATTTGGAAAATACTCTGGGAGCGGTGGTGACTCCGAATGGAAGGACTTTGAACTGATATTGCTGTCCATCCACTACGAACCTTAGGTACTTCCTGTGAGCAGGATGTATGGGAATGTGGAAGTAAGCGTCCTTGAGATCTAGTGTGGCAAGGAAGTCCGCTTCTTGGAGCAGAGGAAGCACTTGTTGGAGGGTTATCATGTGAAAATGATCTGAATGTGTATACAGATTGAGGGGTCTGAGGTCTAGTATTGGCCTTAGGGATTCGTACTTTTTGGGGATTAGAAAATCCAGGGAGTAAACCCCTCTTCCCTGATGTAGTAAGGGGAAAGGCTCTATGGCAGACTGTAACGCTCCCATGGACTTAGCAGTCTCTCTGTCTTTTTTCATTTTCTCAAGAGTAGTGTCCACAGCTGGTCCAAAAAGTTGCTGTTGATTGAACGGCTGATTTAAAATAGTTGCCTGTACCTCTTTCTTAAAGCCTGAAATGCGTAGCCAGGCATGTCTTCTGTGAAGTACACTGGTATTAATGGATCTAGAGGCAGTGTCTGCTGTGTCAAGGGCACATTTAATTGAGGCGTTTGTTATTAGTTTACCCTCTTGTATGAGATCATTTGGTTACATTTTTTATTGGTCAGGCAAATGCTGTAATAGGGTTTCTAGCTGGTCGTCATGGGCCCTATCATATCTAGCCAGCAGTGCTTGAGTGTTGGCTATGTGCCAGTTATTGGCTGCCTGCGCAGCTACTCTTTTGCCAGATGCGTCTATTAATTTGGATTATTTATCCGGGCGTGGTGCATCCCCGGAGGTTTGCGAATTGGCGCGCTTCCTAGCATTAGAAACTACTTGAGAATCCAAAGGTAGTTGTCCTTTGATGTACGCCGGGTCTTTAGGGGCAGGTCTATATTTGTTATCGATCCTTGGATTAAGAATCCTGGCTCTAACTGGATCTTTGAATATGTATGGGGCATGTTTAATGACTCCTTTAATCATTGGTAATATTTGTACCGATTTTTGGGACTGTTCAAATGTATCTAAAAGGAAATCCTCCTATGTTGTGTCTGAGTGCATTGTCATGCCATGAAAAACAGCAGCCCTATTAATTAGTTGTCCACAACCAATATTATCGTCTGGGAGAGATGGTTTTGTTGGATATGGCTGGGGCTTGGGAGGTCTGGAATACCTATTGGATCATTGTAATCCCAATCATTTTGTGGTGTGTCGTCTGGATCTGTGAACGGATCATTGCGGTCTCCACCCAACCCTAGGTTCTCATCATCATCATCATAATCTGGTGGTGGTGTATGTGGTGGAGAAGTTACAGGCAGAGGTGGTGTTACAGGGGTGGGTATAGCACAGTCCTTTTTCACAGGCACTGGAGGCGTTTTGGATGGCACAGCCGTGACATGTCCAGTTTTACAGGTTAATATATATATTTTTCTGTTTGGGATCGACAGGATCCGGACAAAAAGTTCCTCTTCCTCAATAACCACTTTCGGGGTCGATTTTTTCGGTTCAGAGTGGAGATGTTGAGGAGTTTTATGCTCTTTGGCCTTAGGAGGCGTGGTAGAATCATTAGGCTTGTTTTTCGGTTCAGAATGTTTCGGTTTTGCTTTCAGAGCGGAGGTTTGATCTTTAGGTTTAGAAATGTTCGACGCCGGTTTCTCTATGGGCCTGGAGGTGTTCGGGCATGGTTTATATTTTGATGTGAAAAGAGTCTGAACCGATTTCGGAGCCGAGTGTTCCTTTGGCTTCAGTGCCGAAGGTGCTGGTGGGACTACTATATGCGGTTTGCGCGGTCCTGAGCTACTGGAAGGCTTGTTTTTCTTCTTCGGAGCCGGGCACGGATGCGGGCCTTCTGAAGTGTGCTTACGGTCTCGACTGGGGCCAACAGGCGAAGTCTTGACCAGTGCTTTCTGTTTTGGTGGTGGGATTTAGGTAGGGGCAGTAGTACTCCCTCGCTGCCTAGGAGTGATGGGGTCATCAGAGACATCTGCCTCTGGTACGATTTTGAGATCTTCGGAATCTTCTTCTGGGACATCTGGGCCTTTATTAAAGATGTCCTCTGGTTCGGAAGCTGATCTCTGCGCCATGATGTGTCGTCGAGCCCGACTATCTCGAATAGTCTTTTTCAATCGAAAGGAGGCGCAGACTGGACAGCTGGACTCGCCGTGTTCTGGAGAGAGACACAGGTTGCAGACCTTATGATGGTCATTGTGTGGAAACTTCACACCACACTGGGGCATTTTTTTAACGTTGTCCTTTCCATGAGCCGTAGGCCTTACGGCGTCAATAGGCCCAATGGCCCATGTCGACGACTGGAATAGAATCGATGAAAGGCGAGTAGAAGATTTTGATGTCTGAAGTCAATCCGAAGAGTTTAAGAAAGTTTTGCATATCAAAAAAACTTAAATTTAAAGTTTCGAACAGGAGCGCAGAAGTTGCATTCTAACCCAATGGCGGAAAAAAACAATCTAAGGATGGAGTCGATGCCCATGCGCAGTATTGTCCAAGGGAGGAGTCCCCATTCTGGTGACTAAGACTTCTTCAAGACAACAACAAGGTGCAAGTATCCGAGCCCAACACCAGATGGCGATCTAATGCATAGTGTGTGATCTGCAGCACATATGCCTCGAACCAATGGTTTACAACCTCAATTGAGCACCTCAATTGAGGTCTCACACCACTGATAGGTTACATAATCCTCAAAGAAAGTGGGAACCCATTGGGACCCCTTCCCCTTTGTGAATGTAAAAAAATAAAAAAGGAAAAAAATGTTGGCTTGAAGTTTAGGTTACCACTGCCAACTCTTAAACTTTTTTTTAAAGAAAAGAGTTTTTTTTCTAAAATACCAACATGCTACATTTAAAAAAAAAAAAGTTGTTTATTTAAATGATATCACATACTTGGAAGTCTGCTGAGCCTAGCAGGCCACCATCCTTGCGATGGCATAATCATAGTGAGTCGCAATTTGGGCCTATACCATGAATATTGATGGGGTAGATCGAATTGCAACTCACTGCAATTAGAAATTTTGTGAACAAAACTATTAGTACATATGCCGGTTCACAAAATTCCACACAGGTCACAAAAACACTGGTCACAGTTCACTGTGTGTGCATTTTTTCTTGAAAGTCCCTTTTATGCTCAAAGGAATTCAGACTGGACTTTCTTCATCATAAGATTTTCTCTGGGGGGCGTGGCTTGGCGCCCGCGAGTGATGGCGGTGCTCGAGTGAGGCTCTGTCGCGGCTCCGAGAGACAAGCCGGTTCCTGTGTGCACACTCCTGTGAAGGACTGCCCAGGCGTCGGAACATGTCCTGACTGTGTTTGATATTCCTGGACGCCTTCGCACGCCTCTGCGACGTTGTTCTCGGCACTTGTAAGTTATGTGAAGAATCTCCCGGTAGCGGCCGCCATCTTACGATCCCTGCGCAATGCGCACTATTTTGTAGTCACTGGACTACCAGCTCTACATTTCAGGCACACGATACCAGCGCATCCAGTTGGGCTTATAGACCTTCCTAATGCCTGTATACTTCATCTTCAGCTGGAGTTAAGCGCTGTGTGACCCTTTTTCCGGCGCGTCCGCCATTTTGTGAAGCGTAAGGCTCATATCTCCGCATGAAGTCTCGTCCTCCCTCATAATTACAAGGGAGTTGTTTACCTCGCCTTAACTTTTGTCAACGCTTCATAGTGTTTACTCTCTACCTTCACCTGCAAGTTGAGGATTACTTCAATGCATCTCGTTTTGTTATTATTTACTGCCAAGGCTCCTCAATACTATTCATTGCTGGCTTCCGTTATGTGTCTGACTGGGGCATTTCCTACTTACCTGCTCAAGGCTGCCAGCATTGTGATTGCTACCTTGCTGCCTATTCCTTGAAGTGTTCTCACCAGGTAAACAGTGCCTCGTTTTTATGCCAGTGGATGTTTTCTACTCTCCAACAGTTATCACGCTGCTGTACACACTTGAGTCCCGTGGTGATGACTATCTTATCATTGATGCATTTAACTACCTTTGCACCCTTGTTTTGCTCTCCCTCTTGGTAACTTCGTTTGTATATCCTGTGCCTTCTACTACGTCAGATATTCTACGTCTTTGTTACATGGGCAGACTTAAATCAATGTCGCGCTTGCCTAGCACGACTAAACCTCATATTGTGAAGAATTCTAAAGTCTTCTCAGCCTTCTCACAACTGGAAGATTCTCTTAACTCTTCTGGCTCAGACACAATAATGGATCCTCCCAGGCCTTCACAAGATAATTCTAAAACTACTATGAAGAGACTAAAGACAACTCCCCCTTCGCCTCCAAAACAAAATGTACAGGTGTCTATGGAGTTATTGCTGGATGAAATACGATCCTTGCGCCCTTTTATGGAAGAGACTAACGTTAAGCTCCAGGTCCTTACAGATAATTGGTCGCAAATGGAAACAAGGGTGACTGCAGTTGAAAAATCCGTTCAATCTTTTCAAGAAACATCCTCCACTGTATCCCACTTGAACTCCCAAGTCTCAGATCTTCAACGGCAGGTGGAGCAGTTGGAAAACAGAAACAGACGTAATAACCTCCGTATTTATGGTTTAGTTGAAGGACTCGAGGGGTCCGACTCAATTGCCTTCTTTAAGTCGTTCTTGCCCAAGCTTCTGCGTTTACCACAGGACAAATCCCTCAACATTCAACGTGCTCATCGATTGGGTCGACCGCCTTCCTCTACATCTCCTTCACAACGGCCTAGGGGGGTCATCCTTTATTTTCTAGAATATACTGATCTCCTAATGGTACTGGCGGCTGCCAAATCTTCCTCGAATTTGACATGGTCTGGATCATCCCTGTTCTTCGCACAGGACTATGCTAAAGCTACTGCCAATCATCGCAAGGTTTTTCTGAGTTTGAGAGAAGACCTCCGTGCGATGGGAGCACGATACGGCCTCTATCATCCATGTTTGTTCAAAGTTACCTATAATAATAAGACTACAACATATGAAGACCCAGTACGTTTACAAAGTTTCATCAACGCGCACAAAACCTCTGCCATGGATTCCTCTGGACCTTCATCTTCTGCTCCTGGTTGATTAGTGGTCTTGTGATTTTCTTATTGCTTTTGCATTTTGCTTTCTTATTCCTTTTCAGAGACTTCTTTCGCCTTACAGTTGACCTTGATTGTCTTTGATTTTTATGAGGCCCACTTTGTTGGTTCTTCGTTATATTTGCATGGTGGTTGTCATTCGTTGTTAGTTATGTTCTCAACTTAACTTCTTGTCATGCCTTAATCATTTATTCTCCTTTTTGTCCTCACAGGATTTTCTCTATGTTTGATGATGTCTCCCGGTCCCCGCTTCGTTGTCCTTGGATGTACCGCTTCACTCATGTGGCTCCTCCCCTCCTCCACCCTCTCTCGTACTTCTCCTTTGTAGGTATGTTCTTTTTTTGTTCCCTCCTTCGTTTCCCGTATTCATCTTTTGTTCTCTCCTTTTGTTTTCTTCCTTTTCCCTTTCCTTTTCCTTTGCTTTTGCTCCTAAGTTTATGTCCTGTCCTCCATCCTCTTTTCAGACCTCCTTGCTTATATAAGATTTGCAATCCATGTTCTTCAGGTTACCCATGTCTCTCCATTTTACCCTTTTTTCTTACTCTATGTCTGAATTTCCCTCTGGCTTTTTTACATTCTATTCTCTATGCTCACGCTCACGTTTTCGTCTATTTTCTTCTTCTTCTCTATCTCAGCATGTTTATACTGCTTTTCATTCTCTTTCTGTTTCTTTCTTTCTATTCATGGGTTTTTCATTTACTTTTGATATATTGCATATTTTTTGAAGTTTTATTATTGCTATGTCATTGAATATATTGTCGTGGAATGTGAAGGGTATTAATTCTCCGATTAAGCGTCAACGGATTTTGTCACATCTAGCCAAACTGAATGTTGATATCGCTTTCCTTCAGGAAACTCATCTCTCTGATGCAGAGTCTGTTAAGCTTAAACGTGGATGGGTGGGTGAAGTCTTTTACTCACAGGGTGATGGCAAACGGAATGGTGTGGCAGTCCTCTGTCGTAAAGCACTCCCCTTCTGAATCCTTGCCCAAGAATCGGATAATATGGGTCTATGTTAGACTATCACTTAGAGGTGTTCCAATCTCTCTCCTCAATGTCTATGGCCCAACCACCGGTGAACCTCTCTTCTGGGCTGAATTTTCTTCGCTTCTCACCAAATTTATGGACCACAATTTCATCCTGGCTGGGGATTGTAATCAACCTCTCGATCCCTTTGTTGATAGGAAATCCATGGCCCCTTATGTTCCCAACAAACCACACAAATTGTTCAGCCAAGCCATTTCCCAACATAAGTTGGTAGATTCCTGGCGTCTTTGTAACCCGAGATTACGAGAGTATACTTTCTACTCTCCGTGCCATCGCTCCCAGTCGAGACTTGACTATGTTTTTGTATCCCATAATCTGGCTCAATCGCTTTTGCATTATGAGATTGGCCCGTTTTTGCTTTCCGATCATGCTCCTGTTCTCACTAGCGTTGATGTATTTCCTAAGGTTGATGGTCCAAAGACAACTCTCTCCTCTCTGACCCCAAGTTCACTGCCGCCTTCACTTCCTTTTTTGATGAATTCTTTTTGATTAATGATACCCCTAGTATTCCGAAACACACTATTTGGGATGCCTTTAAGGCAGCAGCACGTGACTTTATTATTAGTTACGTTGCGAACAAACGCAAAGCTGCTCGTCATTTCACTAACCTTCTCCTTTCAGATATTAAGAGATTGGAACATGCCTATTTCACCTCTCACTCTGCTGATAGTCTGACGGCCCTTGTTGCAGCAAAAATGAAATTTAATGAGAAATCCACGGAGGATGCTTCTTTGTATTTGCTGAAATCTACTGCTAAATTTTATGGGGGCAGAAACAAGGCAGGAAAGCTTCTAGCTAATTATCTAAAGATTAAACACAATAAGTTAAATATTGAATCTATCTATGATTCTGGTGACACCTTGGAACACAAAGACGCTGATATCCTCATCGAGTTTTCACGATTTTATGAGACCCTATACACTTCTGAAACCCAATCCTCTCCCAGCTCCCTCGCTCATTTCTTCTCTACTATTCAAAAGCCACCCAATTTCCCTTTCGACCTTTCCTCTTTAGAATCTGACATTACACAATTGGAACTGCTCACTGCATTGCAGAACCTCAAACTTAATAAGGCTCCTGGTCCTGACGGTTTCACCGTTGAATTTTACCTCCATTTTTCTAAGTTGTTGATTCCAAAATTACACTCTCTCCTTCACGTCTTTTGTGCTCAAGGTGCCTCCTCGGGGACCTTTTCGGATGCTCACATTTGTTTAATACCAAAACCTGGGAAGGACGCAAAATATTGCAAAAACTACAGGCCCATATCCTTAGTTAATATTGACTACAAACTATTTGTTAAGACATTGGCGATCCGATTAGATCACTTACTTCCTGACCTCCTAGGAGAAGAGCAATCTGGGTTTGTTAAAGGCCGTTATATTACGGACAACACTAGACTCTTATTTAACATCCTGTCAAAGTCGTCCCATTTTCAACATTCACTTGCAGCGATTGCCTTAGATGCCGAGAAGGCGTTTGATAGGGTTGAGTGGCGTTACCTCTTTCACACTCTTGGGTGGTTTGGTTTTGGCCCTAAATTTATTTCCCTAGTCTCTCTATTATATTCCCACCCAAGAGCTGCAGTTTTTGCGAATGGTCAAATTTCCTCTTATTTTGACCTAGGTAGAGGCGTGCGTCAAGGCTGTCCTCTCTCCCCTTTCCTTTTCAATCTTGCCCTAGAACCCTTTTTGTCCAAACTCCGTCAAAATCCTGCTATTCATGGCTTTCAAGTTGCAGATTCCCATATTAAACTCGCTGCATATGCAGACGACATTTTACTTTTTATTTCCAACCCTGCAGAATCTATCCCTGCTTTCCTAGATGAGGTTCGGAATTATTCTTCTATTTCTGGGTATAAGCTCAATCACGATAAATGTGAGATCCTTCCTTTAACCAAATTCACTTTTAAACAAGACTTTAGTGCTTCACATTTCACATGGAGTCCTTCTCATATTAAGTATTTGGGATTGTATATCACCCCCTCCATTCCAGACACTGTGTCCTTATGTATGACCAAATGCACACAAAAGATTGCGGACCTTACTGCTAGATGGCATCCGTTATACCTATCCTGGTGGGGTCGTCTTGACACTATTAAAATGATGATTTCTCCCATAATCCTATACACGTTGTCAAACATCCCTGCTAAATTTTTCAAAAAAATCAATTCAACTCTGTCCTCCTTTTTGTGGAACTCTAAGAAGCCCAGAATGTCCCTTGCTAGACTTATTTGCCCCACCTCTGAGGGTGGAGTTAATTTTCCTGACTTCCCTGCCTATCAGAAGGCCTTTTTATTACGTCAAGCTTCACTTTGGCTGCAAGATCCCACCTCCCCTTGTCCTTTGTGGACTAAGGTTGAGCACACCCTCCTTTCCCCGTTTTCTTTTGCAGAATATCTTGCTTTCTCCCGTAAACCTTCTTCGATTTCCACTCCTATCCACAAATATACCCTTAAGCTCCTATTGGCTGCTGCTTTTTCTCCTCCCACGACTATCGCTGATTTCCTCTCCTCCACCATCTGGCATAACAAATACCTCTTAATTGGTCACAAGCCCTTCTACTGGAAATCTTGGAGAGCTCGAGGGTTGATTTGGATTTCACAACTCTTCTCCGGTTCCACCTTTCTACCCTTTCCTACTCTCCGCTCTTCCTTTGGCTTGCCCTTGTCTTTTGCTCCCAAATATCTCCTGCTTAAAGCTGCAATCCTGGAGGTCTACACGCGACTGTCACGTTTGTCCCCTCCCCCTGTTTCTCATGACCCTGCTCTTCAACTTCATTCTCTCTTGCGCACCATTCCCAAAGCATCCTCCATCTATAAATACCTTCACACATGTGAGTTCACCAGGCCTAAATCCAAGGTCGAAAATCAATGGGAAATCGACCTCGCTACAGACTGGCCGATATCCTTATGGGATAAGGTGTGGATAAAAATCCGTAAAACTTCTAGAGCGGCTTCTCTGACACAATCCTTGTTTTTCATATATAACAGATTACTTCATACTCCTTACACACTTCACAAACAATTCTCTGTTACCCCAGATACATGCTGGTCTTGCGCCTCCCCTAATGCTACCTTATTTCATATGTTATTTCTCTGTAAACATGTGCACGATTTTTGGTTACAAGTTTGGGCTCAAATTAATGTTATTTTTCACACATGTATTCCTTTTTCTCATACTCATCTTTTTCTGGGTAGTTTATCCTCTTGCTGGGAAGAAGTAGATATGTATGTTCGCATTGTGGATTTGTTATTGGCTGTTGCCTTTCAGCAGATCACTGTCAATTGGAAACATTCATCCAATATTTCTTTTAAAGCATGGTGGTACAATGTTTGTCATAACCATAGAATTGATAATGCGTTTGTTTTCCCTATACAATTAGCAGCTAAACGTGCAGACTTATGGCTCCCTATCACGATATACTTAGATAATTGTGCTGCCCACTTCTCCAGCCCAACGCCTGCTCAACAAGAGGTTCCCAAACCTCCATGATGCCCTTTCCACTTCCTTGATTATCTACTATGTTATTGCTTTTTTCTTCTTAGTTCTTATTAAGCTTTTATCTTGTGATTGATGTATCTTATATGCTTATTTCCAATTACCCATGCTTAGTATTATGTTGTTTATTCTCTCTTACATATTGTACCCTATTTCCCCCCCTTTTTTTTCCTTTCCCCCCCCCCTTTCCCATTTCCCTCCTCTTTATTTGCTTACATTATGTATTGATGCTTATTTTTTTCTGCCTAATAAAATTTTCTTGAACTAAAAATAAGATTTTCTCTGATATTTATAAGCAGTAGGATATCTTTGCACACAAGTAACGACAGAACAATTTTTACAATATATTTTCTAATTAAAAAAAATAACAATATAAAGGAAACATGCCTGCAAAAGGTGACAAGTTTTATCATTTCGTTGTTTAAAATTTGGAGCAACCAGGAATTAGTAAAAGGATCTGAAATAACTAAAATGTCCTACTATTTTTTCATTCGACTACTGGGATGTCTGTAGCTTTACAAAGAATAAACCTATTGGGGAACTGTCCTTGATAGCCATAAATGGTGGAATAGAAGAAAATAATGCCAAACTAAATATATTCCCTGCCTGATGGGTGAGTACCAAAATCAAAAAATAGAAGGTTACCTAGAGTGGCTTCACCCATAATGTAGTCGGACTTAAGTCAAAATCAACAGAGAAGTACTTAGCAAAAGAATGAACTGACATATAAGTGGCCATCTTACAAATGTTTGGAATAGAGGCATTCCAGGTGAGAGCAGCTGTAGCTGTCAATGGGAGAGTGTTTACTCCCGACAAAGGCAACTTCACTCTAGCCAAAAGAATAGTCAAACACATGACTAATTTTCTATTGGGCCTTTCAGGATGCACCAGAACTCTGTATGGGAAAGTAATGAAGGCGTTGATAAAAAGTCATCTTTTTACCCTGTTCATCCCCATTTCTTGCTCAATGATACTGGTTGTAACTATCTCTGACTGTACCCGGGGCTCTGCTAAACAGGGTTTGTGTTATGTTTAAAAAGGAAAATGTAATAGGGTACACTTACAATTGATATTGACAGACCCTATAAGTCTCTAGAATATAACAGGGGTAGGGAGCTCAAACTACCTATACGTCCCTAGTGTACAAGAGGGCATGGACGTTTAGAGGCCCAGCAGATTTCCTGCACTTGCATGTGTGCACTGCTCAGTGCCTGCTGGCAGTCTGCAAAGCCAGGCTGCCTTTAAAATATCTTTAAAAGTAAAATTGGGTGCAAACTTTACTTTGGTGGTATGGGCACTTTAAAAGTGACACTCCACCTTATTTGTACATATTAGACACCCCCATGGTCTCACCTAGGTGTCCCAGTGGTGGGGCCCATGTAACTATAAGCAGGGACCTTATAAAACATGTTTTTATGCTCTGGTGAGGACAAAACTGCCAATTTCATTTTTCCTCATTGTAGCTACTTAGCTCATTAGGCTAACAATGGAATATCTAGGTATAACTATTGCTAAGAAAGGAGTAAAATATAATTCAAGCACTTCAAAGCTTAGTATTGATATAGTCAACAACTTGCCATTGTTTAATTTATCGTAATTAGTACAGAAGAGAAGTTATTGGACTTTCTCTTCTGTAAGCCAAAATCCATCCGTATAGTAGTCTCTGCTAATTGGTTAACCTTCAATTGGCTTAGCCAGGCTGCTTTGATTAGGTGATAAGTGGCCTGGAGCGGAGGTTACCTGAAGGAGAGAGCTCAGAAGAGGAGGATGAGCCCTGCATAGAGGGCTGGGTACATCAAACTGAGTTCAAAGAGAGACCAGATCAGTAAGCAATGCCAGTCATACCTGCCCCCAACATCCTGTGCTCCAGCCAGATAGCAGGGTTAGCACAGATATATGCAGAGGTCAGGGGGAGGAGCACTAATGGAAATGAGCCACATTGTGGGTTGGTTTAGCTAGCTATAACTCCTCTCGAGAGAAATCATCCATGATTGATTTTCGAAGTGCAGTGCATTGTGGGACAAGAATATCCCACACTTTGGAAGAAGTTGTCATGCTTTTGGGTGGCACCCAACATCTCATTGGACAAAGGTGCCCCCTGGTTGTCGCCCCCGAACAATTATGTGAGAGCTGCATAGTCTCTGAGATCTACTACCTGAGGGACTGCCCTGTTGGTATCTCGATTTGCACAATCTGGTACTACAGCCCCAGGGACTGCACCTAGCTTCAAGAAGGATTAATAATTGGACTCCCTGCAAGCTACAGGTTAAGAGAGTCTACCTGCATCATCTTCACCAAGAGTACCCATCCTGGAGCACACCCAGGAGACTTTTAAGGATTTGGCCAGGTCCATTGTGGGAATTGTATTCAAGACATCCCAGAGACCATGGAGGAGATTCCAGACCTTTGGACGGGTGTTTTGGACACTGAACCTATAAGGAGACCTTCAGGAAGCACCTCCTAAAGTTTGGAGAACTTTTGTGAAAAAGCTTCATGAGGTGACCGACCCGACGGAGAGAGTCAAGCTGACTCCCTTTCAAATGCGTAGTATCCACAAAAAAAGGTTTTTTAGTATAAAGGGGATAATTGTGTTCAGCAAGATGAACGGCTGTCAATTCGACAAAGAACTAGGTATAATGATGCTAACAGGAAAGGGGTGACCCTAATAACCCCTAAACTAGTGTTTGGAACTCCAAACCCATACAATAATAGCCAAACACCTGTGCACACATAAGATAAAAAACAGGGTATGTTCATATTATGTACAAAATAGAATTGAAATCGCCACGTCTTTTCTTGTTGCTTTTAATGCTTGATGCATATAGACCAGCCAACATGTGTTTCGTCAGAGAACAGTCAACTCTGACTTTTCAGGGCCAGTCGTAATAGATGGAATGGGTAATCCCTAAACCGGTGATAATTCCAACCTGGTCGGGGTCTGGGAAGGTGAAGAAATAATCGCAAATACGATAAAGATGCGAGGTACTCGACTGATGAAACGCACTGATAATTACAAGTCCAATGGAAAGAATCGTAAAGATGACTGTATTTGTCAATCTGAATTCAACTGTGGAATTGTAACACTGAAAAATAACCAGTGAGCAAAATCAGGCCGATATGGGGTCTTTAGAGGACGGATACGTCTATCAGGATATGGCCGAGTCACTATTATTCAAGTCAAAAACCCATCAAGATACGGAATCAGTGTCAAGTTCCTGTGTTCGACAAAATGAAATTAATTAGTGAACTCCAATGTAAACGGAGCAACGAAGGGCCAAAATATATAAATCACAATTCAGAACGGAGCAATTTTGTTCCAATAGTGCTAAATAAAAAATTACTTACAACGGGATAAAAGAGACCCCACGTCTCGGCGTTGATCCAATATACCCGGAAACTGGGATTGCCACAGGACCAAAGTTGAGGTAATGGGCGTTTAAAAGGACTATAAAAAGACTAGAACGAGTCAAGGACTTCCGGAATAGAAATCCAGGAACGCGGAAGTTAAAAGGGGCTTTGTGATCTCTAGTCAAAACACCCAATCATAGAATCCAATTAGTATATCAATTTAACAGAGAGCACTCGCACTGTGGCACTGATTAGCAGTGGCACAGTGCCCAAAGCATAAATCCAGCAAAAACATATCAAAACAGAGGAGGCAATCCGTCAAAATGAAAGGGAGACTCACGCCAATGATGTCAGGTCTAAAATGAACATACCCTGTTTTTGATCGTATGTGTGCACAGGTCTTTGGCTATCCCTTTCAAATTAGACCCGGCCTGGATTTCAGGTTTCGTCCAGCTTAACCTCTTCTATGCTAATGACAAGGTCAGCTTGTCATGCAGTACCACTGGAGCTGTGCTTATGACGAGCTGACCTTGTCATGAACAATGGTAAATCTGGGAATGCAGCACAGGAGGAAAATCTCCTGTAGCATTGAAGGTGTTAAAGCTCTGGAGCTCCACACTTTCAGGATTTGACCAGGGCCTCGCAGAATGTGAAGCCATCCAACCATCACTGAATCTGGTCTGCTGTGGAGGGCCGAGCGACATCAGAAGAAAAAGCTCCCAAAAATGTTAAGGTAATATTTGGACTGGGGCCTCCCGCTTAGTGTATCCGACAAGGGCTTCATCACAGTTGGCCTCAAACGTACACTTTCTCCCAGTCAAGCGCAACAAGATGTCTCAGAGTGGCGCTATATGTTTTCAAGCACTGTAAAGTAGTTCGTTTTTTAAAATTCACATCTCAGGTTCCCTTTATTGGATGTTTGTCGTTATAGTGTCTATTTGTTTATAAAAATATTTCCTATTTTTATAAATTGGTGTGGGTTTTTCATTTTATGTTGTGTCTTACTTATTTGATGTACTGGTGTTTTTGAATGTTTTACACTCTTGTCTCCTAAGTTAGGCCTGACTTCTCGTTATCAGCTACAAAAGTTTTGATCATGGAGCTAATTTACTGAGACTTTTACTGGACCCTATACCGCGTTGGTGGCCTAGTGGTAGGTGCATAATTACCCCTACCAATAACCCACTTTCCTACAGGCGACTTTGAACTTAGGCTGGAGGGAGTTCAACAGCCTAAGATATTCACTGAAAAATCTTTTGACCCAGTGCCCTCATCCACAATCGATCTATGGGTATGACAGGTTATGGGTGAGGCTTGTACTGATATATCAATCAATTTTTCGGGGCCAACTCGGCTGGGGTCACCATAGCATCCAAAGCTTTTTCTCAAAGGGCCACTTGGAAGATATTATAAATCCTGCAGACTGATATTGAGACTACATCGTTAGGAAATTCAGCTTCTAGTAGGAGGAGGGGGGGCTTCACTGGTGATCAACAAGCATTTAACATGCATAATCCTTGCAGCTGATCCTGACAAAGAATACAAAATGTCTTGAAGAAAAGTTTCAATTTTATTAGGGACACAGAGGAAAGGATTGTTCACTTTTAAGCAATAATTATTCACCTCTCCCTGGGTATGGGGAGCATAGGGATGAAGTACATTTGTAGGGTTTAAGTAATGAGTTGTATGGTATGGCTCTTTGATAACAACTCCAACACAATTCGATCAGGGTACATTTTTGTATTCTTGATCATTTGGGACAATTTATGCCAAGTTGATGAGGCATTTTATTCAGTAAGTTTGAGATAATGAGGGATAGGTTGCTTCCTAACTCAGCAAATGAACTTGGCCCTGAAATAGACACATACATGTTTTATTTGAAGTATCATATGCTCTGCAACGGGGATATTTTATTAGATAACTCGTGGTACTTAAATAACAATTGAGACACATTGTAGTTTGAAGTATTGTTTTCAAAGATGCCATAAAACCATTATATCTATTCCTTTGGCAATAGAAGTGTATGTGTGATATTTCAAAGTATAATAATTCAAAAAACAAAACAAACATATACATTAAATCAAGAATAATCGGTTTTAGACTCCATTTTTGTTGGTCGCATTTTACCAGTCTGCTTTATTGGAGATTCTCTATAGTCTAAAGTTAGTTAAAAGTTTTATAAAGCGCTCGTAGACCAGACAGTTTCTTGGTGCTGAGGACGGAAGTACGTGGGAAACGGGGGTGCAGCCTACTCGGCAAAAGCTTGCAAAGCCCTACGGAAATCCATGTAAGAGGCAGTAGTCCTAATGCTATGGGGTAGAACGTTCCAAAAAGAGGGGGCCAAGAAGGAGTAGCTCATGCCACCATGTTTCTTCCTTCTGTAACGATGAAAGCACAAAAGGTGCTTAGAGGAAGACGGAAGGTCACGGGTGGGACGTAAGCCTTAAGTTTAGCAGTTGTGAAGGCAGGCGCTGTGCCGGCAAGAGCGTTAAAGATCAGACATCCAAGTTTGAACTCTAGCATGCCCTTTTCCACTTCCTCATTGTTAATGGATCTATAAAACTGTGCAATAGACATACCAAAGAGAAATACATTTTCTCTGATTGATTTCACACTTCACACAGTCTCTTGTTTAGAATTAGTCACTGCCATTAAACTCTTCCCTGGTGTTGTGTTGCCACACCACAATGACAGACCTTTATAAAAAGGGTTGGAGTTAGGCCATTTAAACATATGTAGCTCCTTTTTTCTCATATGAACCTGTACAAACAACACTGTGAGGACTGGTCTAGTTTTGGCACAATTTTCAATTTCGAACTGCAGGATGAAGAAATAATGAAAAATGTGGAGATTTGTTCGCTCATTTTAACAAAATTGCCAAATTCAGAGTTGCATTTCTCAAAGAGACAAACAAAAGCTCTGGCAAAATAACGGATGAATGTTAAAAGCCATAAGTGAGGCAAAATCAAATGTGTGTTATCTTACACAGGGGCTGTGCTCTAGTTACACATTATGCAGTTAGTCCTTTATGGCAAAAACGTTTTCTATATTACACTGTACATCTGATGGTAGTTATAAACTTCAGGACCATGGGTGGTCTAGGGATTCACAAAGAATCAAAAGGGGGAGTGAAGAGGTAGTGCTAAAAAGCACTCAGGTGGGCGCACCCTCCTACAGGTAATGGTATCAATAAACAACAAGGTCCACCTCTAGAAGGTTTCCTGTGAGCCAGAGTATATCAGGCATACACAGTATTTGTTAAAATACCCCTCACACACCAAAAGGGCCCTTGGTGTCATGCTTCATCATCGGGGTCTTCCCGCCCCGCTGCGGGACGTGGCGTGCTATGACTAGCGACTACGCTGGAGCACTTAGATATTGTAAGTGCTATGTGAAGTGTATTGAGTGAGTGTGAGTAGGGTCAGGAGTGATATGGAAAAGTGAGATTTAAAAGAATACCTGGCCTTATGAAAGCAAAAAATTCTTTATCAGTCATAGGCTGGTATAGTTACAAATAGTGTGGCAGAGACAATCTAGCTTAACAATGGGCTAGTTCTCCTGGTGTTGTCAACATGTTTCGAGGCTGACTGCCTCTTCGTCAGGACGGGGTCAGATCCCTCTGTCACTCACTAAGGTTGGCAACAATGTGTGCTATGTGTATATACAAGTGTATAGATTATAATACAACTGCAATATTGCATTCAATTTTGAACAGTTATAGCCCTGTCAGTATTTCTGAGTCGTGGGCTGGAATAAATAGGAGTCAGTGCCCCATGAGCCAGTCTGGAAGAGGGGTACAAGGAACTTCCATTAGTTCACGAGCAGTCCTCTCATCCTCCCTCATCCGCGGCTTCCGTGGTCTAGGGATTCAACACATGTCCTAACTATGCACTGTCTGAGAAAAACATTGCTGAAAAATACATCCCTTTGCTGCAATTATTGAGACAGAAAGCTCAAGGGACATGAATTTTTGTGTTCCATATTGAGGAAGCTGTAAAAAGATGACATCTCTCTTCTAGCTCAATCACAACCTAAAGAATATCTCAGCGGTTGTTGGATCTCAATTTCAGATGACCAGACTGAACAAACAGGTTAGTTACCTTCGGTAACAATACATCGTGAAGAAACAAAGGTTAGTTATAGATTCCTTACCTTAGAATTACCCCCAGGCGTCAGACTGGATTCGGAAAGTTTTTCGTCAGCAGTACGCCTGCACGTCGGAAGGTGGCATCAGTCGACTCAGCGTTCGTCGTCTGCTTCGTGGTCGCCAGGATGACGTCGCAGTAGCTACACAGACGCCGCCCTCAAGCGCCAACGTCAGTTCTGTACACAACTTTCCACGCCAGAAGCGCACAGCCATGCAAGACACAGACCACTGGTGCACAAAACTAGGGCCCTGAAAGGATGACCTTAACCCTAGAAGTCAGTTTGCAGAACGGGGTGGATGGGTGGGACGGTAATGAATCCATAAATAACCTATGTTTTTTACAGATATATTGTTACCGAAGCTAAGAAACTTGTTCATCTGAAAGGAACAGTTAGTTAAAGATTCTTAACCTTAGAATAGATACCCCAGCAATACCAACCCCGGAGGTGGGTCTGCGAACTAAGTTCACACCAGAAAGTCCTGGAGAACAGAATGACCAAAGAAGCCGTCTCTCTGGACTTGGCTGTCCAGGCAGTAGTGTTTGGTGACCGTGTGCAGCGATGCCCACGTAGCTGCCTGAAAGATGTCATTAAGGGGGACTCGGCGTCCCAAAGCAGTGATAACTGGCATCGCCCTGGTGGAAAGGGCCGCAGTCCCACTGGAGGCTCCTTCTTCGCCAAAGAATAACAGGCTTTGATGCACAGAACGACCCACCTGGAGATAGTCTGTTTGTGCACGGCTCGACCTTTCTTAGCATCCACGTAACCCACAAAGAGCTGGTCATCCACCCGGAATTGTTTTGTGCGATCCAAGTAGAAGTAAAGCACACGTTTTGGATCCAGACGGTGGAGCCTCTCTTCCTCTTTTGAAGGATGCGGAGGCGGAAGGAAGGTGGGCAAAGTGATGGTTGGGCCAATGTGGAAAGAAGTAACCACCCTAGGAAGAAAGGAAGGCCTAGTTCTGAGGACGATATTGTACGAATGAACAGCCACAAATGGAGGCGTGGAAGAAATAGCTTGAAGCTCACTCACCCTGCGAGCAGAGGTGATGGCCACCAGAAAGGCATTTTTCAAAGTGAGAAGCTTGAGAGGACAGTTATGCAGTGTCTCAAAGGGAGCACACATAAGATAGGTAAGAACCAAGTTCAAGTCCCACTGGGGCATTATGAAAGGAACAGGAGGATAAAGATGAGTAATGCCCTTAAGGACTCTATTTACAACAGGGGACTTGAAAAGAGAAGGCTGATTAGGAAGCCCTCGAAAGGTTGAGGTAGCCAAGATATAGCCCTTTTAGAGTGCCCAGAGCAGAGCCCTGCTGGGCAAGAGAAAGGAGGAACAAGAGGACCTCAGAAAGAGGGACGGAAAGGGGATCCTCAGCCTGTGCTGTGCACCATGCCAGAAATTTGACAGGCGTATACCGTCTTAGTGGAGGGATGCCTGGCTGCCAAATAACATCACAGACTTTGGGAGGCAGGTCAAACGACGTCATCTACCACCGCTCAATCTCCACGCAAGGAGGTGGAGGCTGGACAGGTTTGGGTAGAGGACCGTCCCCTGCTGCTGCGACAGAAGATCCTCCTGAAGAGGCAGTCAGATCGGAGGATCGATGGCCATGTTGAGCAGTTCGAGATACCAGACTCTTCGTGCCCAATCTGGAGCCACAAGAATGACTTGGGCCCGGTCGCGCTAGATCTGGCGGAAAAGCATGAGAAGACCGCAACTGCACTCGCGACGAAAAGCGTTGCCTAGCAAGTGTCGCCTTGGAAATCCCAACGCGCAGAACTGCTGACATTGCGTATTCTTTTCGGTGGCGAATAGATCTATCTAAGGCTTTTCCCACTGCTGAAAGAGACCTTGCACCACCTCCGAGTGAAGAGCCATTCGTGATCGATCATGCACCTGCAGCTGAGTTCGTCTGCCCTGGCATTCAGGGAAGCTGCCAGGTATTTAACAACCAGGGATATGCTCTGATGTTCCAGCCATGTCCAGAGGCGGAGGGCCTCCTGACATAGGGTCCACGACCCCACCCCGCCTTGTTTGTTGGAGTACCACATGGCGGTGGTGTTGTCTGACCACCTGCACTACTCTTTCAGAGGGAAGGAATGCTTTGAGTGCAAGATGAATCGCCCGAAGCTCCAGAAGGTTGATATGGAGCCCGGACTCCGCTGAAGACCAAAGCCCCCATGTGGCCACCCCATCCCAGAAGTGATGCATCGGTCACCAATGTAAACTATGGTTGGGGAAGGGAGAGGGATCTGCCACTGACCCAATCCTGGTTCGAGAGCAATCACTGCAATGGGTGTGCAGTGCCCTCCGACATCTGGACGCAATCGGACAGATTCCCCTAATGTTGCGCCCACTGGAACTTCAGGTCCCACTGCAGAGCCCGCATATGCCATCTGGCATGGTCCACTACCAGGATGCAGGAGGCCATCAGACCCAGCAGCCTGAGGGTCATTCTGACCGAAACCCGGGATAGAGCAGCCGTGGACGGTAGTGGGAGTACCTGGCGGGCGGTGACGTGGGGAGGGTGGAGGAGCAGGGTGGGGGCAGTAATCTATGGATTACGGAGCTTTACACCTAAGTATACATATAAATAAATAGAACAAATTTTGTTGTGGGCCACTGCATCGCAATTGGGGATGCAGTGCACGCAACGAAATTAGTTTTATTTATTTATATGTTTACTTACCTTTAAAGCTCCGTAATCCATAGATTACTGCCCCCCACCCTGCCCCTCCCCCTCCCCACGTCACTGCCCGGCAGGTACTCCCACTACCGACCGCGGCTGGGATAGAGGCTGAAAGATCGTAATCATAGCCCAAATATCACGGACTCGCTGTTCGGGAGGATAAACCAGAAACTGCGTCGGTCGTGTCCAGAACCACTCCGATGAAGAGGAGCTTCAGAGAGGGGGTCAGGTGTGACTGCAGCACGTTGATGGAGAACCCCAGCGAATGCAGGAGGTCGGCCATAGTCTGGAGGTGGGAGACGACAGCCTGGGCGAGCCCGCCTACAACAGCTAGTCATCGAGATAGGGGAAGACTGGAACCCCTGATCTGCGCAGATGGGCTGCGATCACCGCCATCACTTTCGTGAACACACGAGGGGCACTGATAAGGCCAAAGGGGGGCACAGTAAACTGAAAGTGCACGTGGCCTACCGTGAACCGCAGGTAACGCCGGTGGGCCGGCAGGATGGGGATGTGAAAGTAAGCGTCATGCAAGTCCAACACTACTATACAGTCTCCAGTGTTGAGCGCATACAAGACCGGAGCAAGTGTCAATATTTAGAACTTCTCCTTCCGGAGGAAGCAGTTGATGTTCCTGAGATCCAAAACAGGACTCAGGCCTTTGTTCTTCTTGGGTACCAGAAAGTAGTGGGAATAGCAACCACAACCTACTTCTTTGGCCGGAACGCACTTGGTGGCACCCTTGACTAAGAGTGCCAAAACCTCTTGTTGGAGAAGGGCCAGATGATCCTCCGACATGCAATGGTACTTTTGCGGCATGGAGGGAGGGGTACTCTGGAAGGGGAGGGAGAAGCCCCTTCGGACTATTTGCAAAGCCCACTTGTCCGACGTGATGATGCGCCAGTGGGGGTGGGGGGGAGGGGGGTGGGGGTGGGACGGGGTTGGGGGTGTGATAGCGGATCCTGCCGCCCACTGGCGTTTGGTTCCCCTGAAAGGTCGGACTAGGGGGGTTTGGAGTCTGCTGCAGCGGGGGCTGTGGTGGACTGGCCCCCTCGCAGGCCCCCAGGATTCCCAGCAGTGGTTCCAACGTTCCCGGCCGCGCTGGGGCTGAACAGCCTGCGCCGGCCTGTGGCTCTGGGCGGGACGTAGCGGGGCATCCCTTCTGTAGCCATGAAAGGGGCGAAAAGCAGACTGCGCAGGGCGGGTGGTGGAGGGGACCACGGACCTGGCCGTAGCCCGAGAGTCCTTAAACCACCCTAGCATGTTGTTTGCCATGCTGCCGAAAAGGCGACAGCCATCAAAGCGTATGTTCACAAGGGTGGATTGGACATTCCCGGAAAAACCAGTCGAACGCAACCAGGCGTGGCGTCGAAGGGCTACTGACGTGGAAATTGTCCTGCCAAGTGTGCTGGTGGAGGCGTAACGAGGTCGACCGGCGCCTATCCGGATCCAGGACTGGATCCAAGGGGACCCTGCGGAGCTGAAGCGGAAGCCGCTGACGCCGAAGGCCCAGGGCCCCCAGCTGAGTCTGAGGGGCCCTAAAGCACGCCGGTGGAGTCGGGCTGCCCAAACATGGCGTGCATCACTTCGTAGAACTGACGAAGCTGGGCAGGGGTTGCTCCTGGTCCCGGGAAGGGGGGAAATCCAGAGTCAACCATACAGGCTCCGCACGCAGAGCTGTGGGAGAGGCAGCACCCGCATCCCTTGTCACGTGGGCCAACAGACGAGGAGAAGTCGAAGAGCAATGATGCTTCTTTGACTTCTTTTTGTGCTTCGACTTTAATGCGAAAACTTAAGAGGAAGAATAGTGTTGGCTCCGTGAGTGGTCCCTCGACCTCCTCCGTGACAGGGACCTCGAACAACGCAGAGCAGACTACCGGGCCTCGAGTAGTGTTCGGGACTGCTCACGCAAAGACTTCGGGGCCATGGTCCGGCAGTCGGAGCAGGATTTGGGGTCGTGGTCGCACTCCAGGCAGTAGAGGCACACCCGGTGGGAATTTGGCACCGACATCAGTTGGTGACAGGAACCGCCAGCCTTAAAGCCGGGCATCCCTTGTGCACCTTGAAGTAGTAAGGACTAAAAAAAAAAACGAAGTCGGCAACAGTCAAGAAAAAAGCTCAGTCTAAAAATGACTATTGGAACCGCTCTCTCCGGATCTGCGCTTGCTGGCGTGGAAAAAGAAAAAACTGACATCAGCAATCTGGACTGGGTAAGAGTGGTCTGCTTAATTCAGACACTCTGTTCATCACCACTCCCTTTTCTGAATCATCAGCAATCGAGGGCGGCGTCTATGTAGCTAGCGCAACGTCATCCCGGCGACCAAGATGCCGACTACAAACGCGGAGTCGATCGACGCCACCTTCCGACGTGCAGGGGTACTGCTGACTGAAAACTTTCCGGATCCAGTCTGGCTCCTGGGGGTAATTCTAAGGTAAGGAATCTATAACTAACTATTTCTTTCAGATGTTTTATTTTTTAGGTTTTCTGTAGCTCTTAGCAAAGGATGATATTTCTGGTCATCCTAATTTGCAGAAACATTGTGCTTGGCAAAGCTTGACCCACATAGATGTTCCCATGCAGAGTCACCTGATCCCAGGCATCTAACTGCTTTCAATGGGCCCATGGTGCCCATAGAAGCTAATGAGATGATATGTGGCTAGGCCTTTTCAGAAGCATCCTAAGCTGAATCGTCAGGCTGCTGTACCAGCTATTGAGTTAAAAACATCAATTTCTAGAACACAGTTAATCAGACCAATACATTCTCTCACATTGATTGACCGGCCAACATGTAAAATGATGTGCTTCAGAATTCTGTAAAGAATATGACTGCCAAAAAATTATCCAAAACAGACTGTGCAGAATCTGAGTTTCTGGATATGAGGCATCAATAGACTTTCATCAGTTTAAAGGTAACCACAAGTGCTACGTCAGATGTTCTGCAAGCATGCAACTTCAGAAGCAAATGATGACAGTTTGAAGTTCCTGTACACTAATCACAGATATCAACCTCTGGATCATATATTACCAAACCAAAGCTAAATATTTTCAACAATTGCACGTGCTAATGAATGTGTCAGTGGATGGAAGGTATCCCTCTACCCGATTTGATATCCAGGAGACCATGCAGAAGACTACCATATTTGATTTCGGGCAATTCTTAACCAAAATATGGCATTAACTTTCAGCTCTTTTTAAGGATGATCAACTCTATGGCTAAGGTCGATTTATAATACGTAAATCTGCATCACCTGAGTTTGAGATTACTCAGCATGCTACATCGGCTAGAAGGTGTGTCAAGCCATGCCGCTCTCACCCCAAAGTCAGATTATTATGCTTGTTGGTGAAACAGGCTGGAGTAGCACGGTGGGATGGGCTCTCACCGTTGGCGAACCCATCAACCAAGCAGTGAAAGAGGAAGTACGTTATAGAAGGGGAAGGAGTAAGGACAATTGCTTTCCTTCCTTTTCGCCTCCATATATTATTTAAATGTTCCGTTTAGTGGGATGAGTGTGGATGGTGGAACATTAGCAATATGAGTGTGACTAGAGAGGAGTTGAGAGGCGCGATGACTTTGCCTAACCAGACCAACTCATAGTCCACTGGCTCAATCTTGTGGGGAAAACTTCAGAGGTTTTAAGGGGCCAGGAAACCCACCCCAGTTTTCCAGATATGCTGGTGACGTCAGGATGACATCCTCTGCGTAAGAATGTTATTCTCTGTGGAGAAAATGGGAAAAAATTTTTTAAAGAGGAACTGCCCATCATTGTTACATTTCTGCATGTGTGAATGTATATTTAAGTATGAAGTTTGTGAAAATGCTTTCGCATAGCCCTAAATTAAATTCACCCCAGAGTAACGGGTACATTTTTAAGGTCGAGCGTCAGCTACCGAGTGCAATCCCGCCTGCAGCATACCCTACGCTGATTCCAGTGTCCCTCATCTTTTTTGCCTCCCAATTGGTTCACACACCCGATAAATCACTTCCGTTTCTACCTGACGAGCACCGATCAACTACACATTTATTCTCATTGATAAGTGGCTGTCTGCATTGATACATGTACTATTTATTTTACTTACCTCCTATTTCCCTCCCCTCATTTTGTTGATTGTTTACATGCATCTTACTGACATTGTTGCTTGTTCTAATTTATGGTTACCATAATTGTGAAGACGCCCGAGAAGGCGTACGTGTTCTCCACTCTATTAACGAGTCAAAGACGGTGGCAGTTGGATAATGATTCGGTCATGTCAATTTATAAACGTACACTATGTATGGTTTATGAATAAGTATGCACTTATTGTTTAAACTTAATTAGTGGCTAACGTATAATGGTTAGTTTCTGTCAAAGCTATATGTGCAAGTGAAGGGGGTAATACATTTTAAGATGGCCCCCACCATCTTACTTTAGTTTGGGCCACCCACAAGACAACAACAGGTGTTGCCAATCACCGAGGGCTTAAAAATTGTGTCTGTTAGCCCTGGCGCGAATCCTTGAATCTGCTTTTGGCCGCACCACGCTGCTTGCCACCTAACAACATATACAAGGAAGAATGGGGATCATGCAACGTTTGGGTTATTTGTACTTTTTCACTGTACATCATTTTGGTGGCAATATACTGCTTGAAGTGACCAAAAGGTACAGAGTATATATGGCCATCTTGAAATGCTATAAAAATGAAAGTGTGGCCAATGCACACCACTATGCGATAATAATTAGAATTCAGAAGAGTTTAGTGATCAGTATGCTGCACCTAACTGTGTGTACCTATTCACACCATGTAAGACAAAAAGGAGCGCTAGCAGCCAACCTGCCTGCTAGACTCAGGTGCACACAACTATGCTTGATATACTATCTCTCAAATTTTAAAACATCAACATTCAGGAATGTTCTAGCAAGAAATATTTAATCTTGTTATATTCAATTCTTTTAGACCATGGAGTATCAACCATGGAAAACTCAATCATAGGAAATACAAACAAATGTAAGTTTGTTCGAGCATTGGGCTTTTGTTATCTGTTCTTGAATATGCTTTGATGCCATGAGATTGTCGTAAAATTGTTAATTTAATTTGTTTCAGAAAAAATTAAATTTGTTTGTATTTCCTATGATTGAGTATTCCATGGTTCATACTCCATGATCTAAAAGAATTGAATATAAGAAGATTAAATATTTCTTGTTCGAAAATCTCAGCAGAAGTTAATTTTTAGTAGGAAAAATCACTCAGAACATATTTTTCATAAAACAAATATTTCGCAAACGAAGTTTTGCAAAATGTACAAAGCTGCACAGCTTCTGAAGTTGGAAAGCTTCTTAAGAATGTATTTCCCAGTTATACTGAAGATCCAGATAAGCGCTTCAAAGCCTTGTTGGGGGTTGTAAGAGTTATATAAATACGTTACAATAAAACAGTGTTTTGTCTTCACCTTTCCATTAGAAGGGGCAAGTATTGGGCATAAAAGGGTTCCTGGGGTTTTCAATCATTTCATGCAGTAATTAGGGGGAAAAGCATAATATTTGTGGCATGGCATTATCGAGTGGTACAAAATGGGGTGGTGATGGACGGAGCATCCGAACCAATCAAACACTCACACCCAGTCAACAGATCTGGGTTTAATCCATCACCGTTCTTTAGCCCACTCTGCTACCCCAGTTCAGACATGGCCATATGCAAATCAGTCTGACCCTGTGCCTCATGGCAACCGTCCAGCCCGAACTGCCAAGCCATGCCTTCCCTGGACCGGAAACAAGCTTCCGAGGACCAGTTTCTGGCATTTTGAGCCGTCTTCAGCCCAGCTTGCTTAAACCAGTGGCAAAGTGAGCAAGGGACTCACGTCTGAGCATAACCCTGACAACTTATGGCGAACAAAGCGGTACAAAAGGGGGTGGTGATGGACGGAGCATCCAAACCAATCAAACACTCACATCCAGTCAACAGATCTGGGTTTAATCCATCCGAGTGGGATCGGTATGCTCAGGCGTGAGTCCCATGCTCTCCACACCACTGGAGTCAAGCTATCCTGGCTGAAGACGGCTGATAGCCAGAAACCGGTCCTAGGATGCTTGATTCGGGTCCAAGAAAGACATGGCTTGGCAGTTCGGGCGGGTCGGTTCCCATGAGGCACAGGGTCAAGGCTGATTTGCATATGGCCATGTCTGAACTGAGGTGGTGTGGAGTGCAAAAAAAACGATGGATTTAGGCCCAGATCTCTGTACTGGGGTGAATGTATGACATTGTTCTGCATTCTGTCCATCAACTGTTGTTTTGCATATGGCATTATCGAGTAACATAGAGGAATGTTACAGAACATGTCACAGATTTAAGAGCTACCGGTTATGCATAACAAGCAAGGCAACCCCCGGGCACAGCCACACTTAAATCAACATCATCTGCATGGAAGCACCTTCAACGTGTTTGCAGAAAAACTGCAGCTGGATATGGCGGCTGGGGGGTTATTCACCCATGTGATTCACATTATAATGGCCCTGGTACAACATTTCCAGTGGAATTAATTGCCATTGTTGATTAACACCAATTTAGTAATTTGTTTATGTATGTTTTTTCATTATGGACTTTTCCAGAAAAGGCTGGCCGCCCAAATGTCCTTGAACTTCGGAACACTACAGGGCCATTTTGGGAATTTTTGGCATCAATTTGGCTTGAATCCCGTATCTCCTTGTTTGTATCATTTCATTTCCATCTGCGCTCCCAGTTTCCAACAAAGGTACTCAACCATAACTAGACTTGCAGATGGAATGATTTCAGCACTTGCACGCAGTCAATCGGAAATATTGTTATTGGGTGTCCATTCTTTTGAAGTGCAGAGGGGAAAGTATACCCTTCCTTGGTCTAAACAGGATCAATCCGTGCAACAATTTAACGAAGTGTGGTTATTGATTAGGCATGTTGAATGAATCCATGTGCCACAATGAGTTTGAGAATTCTGTGTCTGTAGTAGAGGATACCGGTTAGTTTATGCATTGCAGTTTTTAAGTTCTTTCTACAAGTGCTTGTTTCCAAAGTGCTGTAATTGTCACTGCTATCCTCTCACGCGGCCCTCTCTCTGAAGTTGGGGTTTCTCATGAATGTGAATGTTTTCATTGCTGTTTACCTATGGTACTCGCCCCTTTTCCTATGCCACTTCTAGTTTAGTACCTTTGTTTTATGGTAGTTATTAACTTATCACTGCTTACTGTTACCTTTGAGAATCAAGTCACAGCCACAGGTGTTCACAAGTGCTTGACGTAGTGACAGCACAAGCATAGCAAAAACCCATTTATCTATACCTATAAACAGATGATTGAACTAATGTCATTTCAGAAAAAACAGAACACCACATACAGGGCCATTCAACTGGTGTCATTGTTTGGATTAATTTGCCATGCAATATGTATCGCATTTTAGAAACGTTCACCTATTGGTATTGTAAATGAAAATGCCTTTAGTGCTTCTTAAAAAAGCCTGCAGACAGGCTGAGAGGGAGTGGCGGAAATCGTTTGACCCTAGAAAAAAGGCATTCTACCTCGCCAAAATAAAAATCTACCATAGGGCGGTGTGTAGAACACGAGCCGCTTTCTATGCTCAAGAATTCCAAAATAGTTCCAATCCATCAAAACTAATTTTTAAGGTACTAAAGGACCTGATGGCTAAAAGGGAAACGGCGGCGGAAATCTGCTCGGATTCCCACTGCGAGGACCTGGCTTCATTTTTTCTGGAGAAAGTTCAAGCCATTTACCGAACCTTCCCGAATGGTACTCGCATCTTGGAGCCGGTCAGTTGTAGTCTGGGCGGATGTGAGCTTCTTACTACCCTGCCTCTTCTATCAACTGAGGCCTTCAACACTTTGAGCCTTAAAATCAAATCAGGATCCCCTGCTGATCCGTTTAAACCGGCTCAGTTCAGGATCATGTCCCCACTATGTCGTACTCCGGTGCTCTCTTTGATCAATTTGTCTCTATCTTCAGGTGTAGTTCCCATTAGGTGGAAACAGGCTGTAGTCACACCTATTTTGAAGAAGGCTACCCTTGACCCCCTCAAACCCGAGAACTACCGCCCTATCTCCCTCCTTCCTTGGGCTGCGAAAGTAGCCGAGGCTCACGTGAACGGAACACTTTCAGACCATCTTACAAGGGCTAACATTCTCGACCCCACTCAGAACGGTTTCCGTGCGGGTCACAGCACGGAGACGGCCCTACTCTCTATGGTTGAACATCTGCGCTCTGTGCTTGATGCTGGTCGGACGGCGGCACTACTGCTATTAGATCTTAGTGCCGCGTTCGACACGATCTCGCACAGGATTTTGCTCCAGCGCCTGGAAGAAGTAGGTGTCACGGGCTCCGCCCTCTGCTGGTTTCGTTCCTTTCTTGCCGAACGGTCTTTCAAGGTTGCGATCCCGCCCGGTCAGTCTAAATCATATTTGTTGGAACTGGGTGTCCCGCAGGGCTCTTCGTTAAGCCCCACTCTATTCAACCTCTACGTGAGGCCGCTGGCTGCGGTCGTCAAGCAGTGGGGCTTGACGATGGTCTCATACGCAGACGACACGCAGCTGGCGGTCACATTGAGTGGGGACTCTGACATGGAGGCTCCTACGTTCCGCGACGGACTACGGGCAGTGGCTAACTGGATGAATACCAACTGTCTCCAGTTAAACGCCAAAAAGACCGAGGTTATGGTGGTCGGCAAGCAGGCGGAGCTATGGGGTGACTTGTGGTGGCCTCCTGAATTGGGTGTGACCCCTACTCCAGCATCGGAGATAAAAAATCTAGGGGTTTGGCTGGATCCGACCCTTAGGTTCATCTGCCACACTAAGAAGGTGGCGGCTACTTGTTACGGCACCATCCGAGGTCTAAGACCTATCCTGACATTTTTCGACGCACCCACCAGGCAGCTAGTGGTTCAGGCGTCGGTGTTATCTCGGCTTGATTATGCTAGTTCACTTTTGGTGGGGATCAATCAGTTGGAAGTCATCCGGCTGCAGCGAGTTCAAAATGCTGCAGCCAGAGTGGTGATTGGTCTGCCTAGGCAGTGTTCTGTTTCAGACACGCTGCGCTCTCTCCATTGGCTTCCTGTGAACCAGAGGATAAAATTCAAGGTACTATGCCTTGCCTTTAAAATCCTCAAGGGTTCATCTCCTCAAATATTGGAGAATCTACTGGTGCCATATGTACCCTCGGGAACACTCAGAACCCTGGGCCAAAATCTGGCAGTTGTCCCGCGCTTTAGGTTGAGCAGAGTCGGTGGTCGCTCTTTTCGGGTGTTGGCCGCGAAGTTGTGGAACTCTCCCCCCCCTCACACTCGGGCCCTTGAAGACCTCTTGCTGTTCAGACGCGCGATCAAGACTATTCTATTCGTTTAGCCTATCTCATTCTGCTTCATGTTGTTCTATTTCTTGGCCTTTTAAGTGAGTTGTGTTTTGTGTACCTTGCGATGCGCCGGGACGCCCCTTTGCTGGGGCAGCTGAGCGCGGTATAAGTGCAGATAACATAACATAACATAACATAACATTACTGCAGGTTTCTTTCAACACATAAATAAAAAGCATTGTCATTTACAATGCCAATAGCTCAAAATCTCACAATTGAGATACCTATTGCATTGCAAATGCTTGTTTTTCCAGCCAGCGTATTACTCTTGTGTCCCCTCCCCCATAACCTATTTCTCATTTTCTGGTACTCCAGCGCCGCAAGGTAATAAGAATGGCGATAGCGATATGCACATATCAACACTCCGCTGCATACAAAAAAAAACTAAAGTAAAAAAAATTGTCTTTTTCATACATACATTTCATAAGTCTTTATTGCGATTATTCATCATAAAAAGACAATAATAACGAAATAACACCATTTTACATTTCATCCAATAATACTACTCCAAGATTTAAAATGTGAATTCACAATGTGACACCATCACATAATAAATACATCCATATAAAATAACAATATCAGTGTTAAAATCAGTTAAAATATATTAAACAATTAACCCTGCAAAAAGACTTAGGACATGCAATGATTGTCATTGGCTATTGATGCAGTTAAAAACCCGCTATAAAGTGCAGTAGCAAAAATAAATGCCGGGACCTTACATGGTTACTTTACCCCCCCCCCCCTTTTTGGCATGCAGCACCCATGCCCAGCTCAGAAACTTGGCAACTCCTATAACTACATAATCGGAGGAGTCCAATTTCAACAATCTCTTAGCCACCATGACTGATCTGGTGCCCAAGATTTTACAAACAGGTTTCAACCAGGTGCTTCTTGGGTTATGGTAGACCGGGCATACAAATAGAAAATGATCTATATCTTCTATATGGTCTTTACAGAACTGACACTTATTACTGGTGGAGATATCCCACTTACTTGTAAGCCACCTCAAGGGTAATGTGCCAACCCTGAACTGATGGAATAACTTACGATCTGGACGTTTCGTTACCAGGTCCCAATAGGCCTCTAGATTAGGTTCATCCCTAATATCAAGGTAATCCATTGTAAATGACGAGATAACATGGGTGGAGAATCTTTTTACTTTTATCACCTCCCAGTATGATGCTGCTTTAAAAATCTTTTTTGTGGGAATTCCGCAGTATCGGGGTGATCCCAGAGATTCCTCATCTCCATGTCAATTAACAATGATTTAATGCCAGAAAACCATGGGATACTATGGGAACGACTTAGCCCCCTAACGTCCGACAATGCCCTGGCATATAGATTGAGCTCTGGGGTAGTCCAAAAGGCGCCTCCAGAATTCCAATGGTCTGTAACGGGCAACATCTTCCAATGCCCGACAACCAAGATCATAAAGCAGTGGAATTCTAGGGGAAGATTGTGGCAGTCCAACTATAGATCGCATGAATTTGTTCTGGGCTGTGGAGAGTGTGGATAAGTTAGTAAAGCTCCAAAGTTTGGCTCCGTATAGGATTGCAGGACACATTTTAGAAGTGTAAATATTAACAATCGGAGCTATTGGTTCAGAGAGGGACAAGCTATGTTCTTTAAGCAAGGCACCAGCTAGCTGGGCATGTTTTAGCGCCAAGGTATCTATTTGGGGCTTCCAGCACAATTTGTTGTTAAAAGTGACACCCAGGTAGGTGAAGATGTCCGTCTGCTCCAAGGGTACACCATCCATAAGGACTCGAGCTTTTACTGGCTTTGTCACGTGGAGCACCATAAACTTGGTTTTCCCTACATTGACCAACAGCTCATGTTCGCGGCAAAACACCTCAAAACGTGACAGTGCCAATTGTAGTCCCTGTCTCGTTTTTGATATTATCAGGGTGTCGTCCGCGAACATGAGCAGGGGCACCTTCATGCCTGCTAACGTAGGCACATCCGTTGGGTAGTTGGTAAAGTACTGGACCACCCCGTTAATAAATATTGAAAACAGGGTGGGAGCCAGCACGCACCCCTGCCGGACCCCTTTGTTCACCTCAAACTTTTCGGTGACCTCACCTGGTTTGCCCCATCGAACTTGTGCATTTGTATGATCGTGCAATTTAACTAAAACAGCAACCAATTCTTTGGGCATCCCTAGCTTAAGTAAAACCTCCCACAACCTTGCCCTTGGGACAAGGTCGAAGGTGGATTTGAGATCCACGAAGGCTGCCAAGAGCATGCCCCCGCCTAGAAAGACCTCCTTCCATAATATCAGGACAAAACGAAAAGCCTGATCTAGGGTGCCTATGTGAGACCGAAATCCTGCCTGTAAAGGGGACAAGATATCCTCTTTCATCAGCCATACCTGTATCTTACCCAGGATCAAAAGTGCAACGATCTTTTGCACGGCGTCAATTGAGCTGATGGGCCTATAATTGGCCGGAACAGAGCGATCTCCCTTCTTGTATATTGGTATAATCTCTGCTCCAGACCCGGATGGAGGGATTGGAGCTCCTCGGGCAATTGCATTGGCTAATAGCCTTATGTATGGGACCCACAGCTCATGATCCTGCTTGAATAAGTCTGCAGGAATGCAGTCAGGGCCAGGGACCTTGCAACACAGGATTATTTTCAGGACAGATTCCACCTCACCATTAGTAAACTCCAATGGGCTGTTGATTTGAATAGACAGGGCGACATCCATAGTGTTGTGTGAAGCCCTGAACTGTGATTCAAAGAAAATTACCCACTGCTGTGGCTCAACATGGTTAACCGGGGTTTTGGCCTGCGGGTTATTTCCCCACTTGAGTAATTCCCAGAATTGCACCATATTCCTCCCTTGGCAAGCATTTAACGAGTCCTTCCAGCGGTCCTCATCCCATTCTCTCTTCGCTTGTACTAGCACAGATTTATAATTAGCTCTACACTGCTTAATTCTACTTTGGGACCGTAATTTTATGGCTTCAACCAGATCTTTATGGGCAACTCTACACATGCTATTATACCATGATCTGGTCTTTGGCAAGTTGACCTTTTTGCGCAGATTGGTTTTAATAAAAACAAGCATTTACAATGCAATAGGTCTCCCAGCTTTAAAGTTTGAGCTATTGGCATTGTATATTACAATGTGTTACATTTATTTGTTATCAAACTCTGAATTGTTGTATAAAGATGATTTGCAAACTGTCAAACGTTGTGAATAATATTGTTGATCATCGTGATCATAGTTAGCAGGACAAGTGGTCCGATGTCATGCATGATACCTTCAGTCAGGCCGTCCTTCTACCTATTAGCTCTCTATTTATTTTGTATTTATTTTACAGAGTTTTATATAGCGCATAATTGACCCGAATCTGGTATCTGAGCACTTTACATAGCACCAGTTGCATTACATGAGAATACATTCATTTTTATTTTTTGTTGTTAGGCAAGGGGAGATCAAGTGATTTGCCCAGAATCACAGGATGTTCAGCGTCATTGCCAAAACTCGATCCCAGTTCCCCAGATTCGAAGTCGCACACCCTAGCCATTAGGACAACTCCTCTCCCCGAGTTGCTCTACACGATTGCATTTTCAAGCCTATACTTAAAAAAGTTAAGTTAAGCTACAAGTCCAAAATGCAACATTTTTTGGGCTAAAATATGGGGCTGATAAAGGAGTTTTACAATACACTGAGTCACTTGGTAGCTACGAACATATTTAACATTTTGAAATGCTGAAGTTATAAATCAATATTCATAGCATGGAGATGGAGCCAGCAATGAGCAAGATGACATGTTCTATTCTTGGCCAACAGATGCGGACCCTACGCAATTTTGCAATTACCGTCCCATATCCCTCCTCCCGAAACCAGCGAAGGTCTTGGAAAAGGCCGTTCAACCGCAACTTGCAGAATATTTGGAGTCCAATTCTTTACTCCATGACTCCCAGTCAGGTTTCCGCACGGGTTTCAGTACGGAAACCATTCGAGAATGTGTGGATAGGGGCGAGGAGGCCATGCTGGTCCTCCTCGACCTATCCGCCGCTTTCGATACGGTGTCCCACGAAATACTTTTAGAGCGACTGGAGCAGATTGGACTGGGCGGCTCTGCCCTGTCGTGGATTAGCTCATTTCTCCAAGGACGAACACAGAGGGTCGTCCTTAGACCATTTAAATCAGAGTGCAAACCACTTGTTTGTGGAGTTCCGCAGGGCTCGGCTTTGAGTCCATTATTTTTTAATGTCTATCTGGCCCCTTTGGCCAAGGTAGTTGAATCATGCGGGATCAGAGTGATCTCTTATGCTGATGATACACAGCTGATATTTTCTTTTAGAGATCACTCTGATTCCAGCCTCTCTAGCTTTCGTTACTGTCTGGGCGAAATCTGCTCTTGGATGGCTTCTAACCATCTTCGACTTAATACTGACAAGACGGAGGTCTTGTTTTTTAATCAAAAAACATCCATACCCTCCACACTGTGGTGGCCAACGGTACTCAACCCCCCCCCCCCCATCCCGGTCCACACCGCTCGCAATCTCGGGTTCCAGTTCGACGGCACTCTTTCCTGCAGCCCTCAAATTAACAAGGTTACTGCAGCCTGTTTTGGAAAATTGAGGATGATGAGAAAGATCTTCCCATTTCTGCCGATAGACGCTCGCAGAACGGTCACACAGGCCTTAATTACTTCCCATTTGGATTATGCCAACAGTCTCTACGCTGGGGTCCCTCTGTACCAAATTGAACGCCTACAAATAGTTCAAAATGCAGCGGCGAGACTGATTGGCAACATCCCCTTCCGGCACCCGATTTCTGCGTTTCGCAAAGAGCTCCACTGGCTCCCAATTGCCAGTCGTATCAAGTTTAAAATACTCACTCTTGCTTTCCGGGCTCTGAACGGTACTGGACCGGAATATTTAAGAAAGAGATTAACATTATCTCACTCAGTCAGAGCCTTACGTTCCAATAATCTACGCCTCATGATTGTTCCGCGATTTCGCCGCACTAGAATGGGCGGCAGAGCCTTTGCAGTCCTCGCTGCCAAATATTGGAATAACTTACCTTTAGACCTCAGATTTGCTCCCTCTGAAGTACTGTTCCGTAGCCGTCTGAAGACGTGGCTATTCTCATCAATATAGGTAGATCCTCCTTCCTGCTTACAGTTTTAGCGCCGGGACACCCCCGTCGGGGGTAGCCGCGCGCTCTACAAGATTCATAAATAAATAAATAAATAAATAAATAAAAGCAGGATAGACATTCGTGCTCAGGGTAACACATAACTTTGTTCATTCAAACGATTTGTGGTTATATGTACATGGGCACATTTACTGCACAGCAGAAAGTGGAGGGCTAATTTATGAAATCTAAATCTGCTGATGCCTTCCATCATCTAAGGTCTTTTATCACATGGTCGTAGATTAAGAGATTACTAAATGAAATGGACCAGTGTTAAATTGTGAGTTTTTCGACTATTTGCAAAAACTGCAGAATCATAAGATAAGGAGGCTTTTTTTTATGTTTACAATTGGAACTGTCCACTGAAGAAAGTTAAAAAAATTCTACGACTTCAGGCTACAGCGCGAAACAGAAACCTTGCGTGGGGCGGGACTTCCGTGGGGCGGGACTTCCGTCTTCGGAAGCCCGCGCCCACAGACAGAAGCAGTGCTGGTGACGCGGGGCTCCCATGGCCGAGGGGGAGCCCTGCGGAGGCTGCAGAAGTGTAGAATGGCGGTAAGTGGGGTTTAGTGGGGGGGTGCGCTTGTATGTATATATGCGGCGGCAAGGGGGGAGGGGTCTCTATGTGTGTGAGCGTGCGTGTGTGTAGGTGTGCTCGTGTGTGTCTCTGTGTGCAGGGAGAGGTGTGCCTGTAATGTTTGCGCTTCCCAGGAGACAGCCACGGCGAGTTCGTTCGCGCGCGTGGCCTGCGCCGCTCGGCTTTTGCGAAATGCGCGCGGCCAGGTGCTGTCTCCTGGGAAGCACAGTCAGCGACAAAAGATCTCCTGGCGGACACAGCGCTGACGCGCTGTTAAACGCCAGGAGACCTAAAAACCTTTCAGCCCACTAAACAGGTCAGTATGAACTCCCAGAATGATGGCATTAAGGGCTTCCTGGGACTCACAGGCCATAAGTTTGGCCAAGGACCTTGAGACCATAGACCTGATCAGTGAAACATCACTATCGTTGGCAGCTATTCGTGGCCACCGAACACTTGTAAGATCATTAGAGGTAGTTAGAATATTATGGCAGCCAGCTTCTTCCAACGCGGGAAAGTAGGAGAAGCTTTTATCATCAATTTTACACACCAGAGGATTATGATCGCTTTCAGGTCTACTCTGCACTTCCATGTCTAAGACTAATGGCCATAATTCTAAGTTGGCCAATATGTAGTCAATGCGGCTTTTAGACCTACCATTGTCAAAGGTTATGGCTCCATGTCTATCGGACTTTGTCCTGCCATTAACCGCCCTCAGGCCTCGTTCCAGGCACAGCCCCTTTAATTGAAGGGCTGCCGCAGACCATTTCCTTATGGGATTAAGATCCAGTGAAGGGATACCCCAAACTGCATCTGTATCCTCGCTGAGCCTTCCATCTTCAATACCCAAGGGTTCGAATGTGGTATTAAAGTCGCCAGCAATAATCAATCTATTGGTATTAACAACCTGGTCCAAATGATTTTCTAATAGTGTAATACCACTCGAACTCCTACCATCCGGTTGTCCTCTCGAATACAGATTGTAGATGGCTAAGTCAAGGCCCTTTGTTGAGCTTACCCTTAGGGCCAAGATATCAGGGCTGTCGATGTAAACCTCATCTATCCTTACACCCTCAGATTGGCGAACCCAACAAGTCAGACCTCCCATGGGTCTCCCTCTCTCACCCCTTAAAGAAGTTTAAATTACCTACGTGGAACACTCCTTCTACAGACCATGTCTCCTTTGTCTTTTTCAACACCATGAGTTCTCTCTAGCTTTCACCAATGCAAGACCTATTGCATTGTAAATGCTTGTTGGAAATTTCGATTGATGCAGCCATCCAGGTATCTCCCCTGGACACCTTTCTGAATTCTAAAAAAAAACCAGTTATTTACTGAAAATGTAGAGGAAGTACGAGTTACTTACCTTCGGTAACGATGTATTTGGTAGAGACGTTACGATGTATTTGGTAGAGACGTTGTCTATCCGCAGGCGTCAGACTGAATCCCAATTTTTTTTTTGCAGCAACACCTCTGCGCGCCGTGGGAAGGTGCCACACGACCCCCCCCTGACTTCGTCCACGTACGTGATGTCAGCGAGGTCATATAAGTCCCTCCCGGCGCGCTGACGTCAGTTTTCTTTGGAGAAACTTTTCCGCGGAACAACCAACCAAAACTGAAAGTATGAGAACAGTGTGCAATGGGTGAAAGATCTATGAATAAAGAAAGAGAATGGTGCAAAACACCATTATATGAGACAGAAGTAGACACTGTCGTAATAGAAGTGAAAGCCATGAAAAAGAGCCCCGCAAGTGAAGCGAAGACCCCTTCCAAAGCGTAACAAGGGAGAAATATTAACAGAAATAGACTGCCATTATCATTCAGGACAGTGCCGTCCAGAAAGTACAGAGCACAGAAAGAACAACAGTCTGTCGGAGAAAGGCAGGAAGACGGGCACTTCCCCTACAGTAATGGAGGTGTGAAACAGGTCACAACTGATCCCCAAAGAGGACGACCAAGAGGAGCCCAGGACCCTGAGTCAACAGAGAAGGAAGAATGAGGGGAAGGCAATAGGAGAGAAAAAAGAATCTCCTAGCAAAGGTGAATCAAAAGGCACCATATTACATGAAGAAGCCCCTAGAGGGAAGTAGCTGTACATGGAAATTCTGAAAGGGACACAACAATGTGAACTCCCTCAGGAAAGAACCCAACTACCTCAGATGCATCCTCCTCAACACCCGCTCTGCCTACAAACACGCCGTCGAACTCCGGGACCTACTCGACTCAACTTCCCCAGACGTCACCTTCCTGACGGAGACCTGGCTGAACCCCACCTCGGCACCCGACATCGCCATAGCCGTCCCGGAAGGCTACAAGATCACCCGCAGGGACCGCACTAACGGAGTAGGAGGAGGAATCGCCATCATCCACAGGAACACTCAGAGTCTCGACCAACCCCAACGACACCCTCAGCACCGCCGAATACATGCACTTCCAAATCCACATCGACCCCAACACCACCCTCACAGGAACCCTAGTCTACAGACCCCCCCGGACCCTGCCCAAAGTTCAGCGACTCCATCGCCGACTTAGTCAGCACGCACGCCCTCGCCTCCAAGACTACATCCTCTTCGGGGACCTTCCACCTCGAGAACAACAACGATGCCAACTCCACCACCCTGAATGACAACCTAGCCAACCTCGGACTCCGACAACTTGTCACAACACCCACCACGCCACCGGCTACACGCTTGACCTCATCTTCTCCGTAAGCCCCATTGTCTCCTACAACCACACCACCAAGCTCCACTGGACCGATCACCGCTGCATCCACTTCACCTTCAAGAAGCCCACCACGCACCACCTCACCCAACAGATGCTTCGTCGCTGCTGGAGCAAAGTCACCGTAGACCAGTTAACCACCACCCTCGCCCAGAGCCCAGCCGCCCACCCCACCGACCCCGACACCCGCAACCTCAGACAATGGATCGACGACTGCGCCAACACCCTAGCCCCGCTCAAGAAACCCTCCAATAGTCACACCAGCAAGAAAGCCAGCTGGTTCCCAGAAGACCTCCAGGTCTCTAAGCAAACCTGCCGAAAACTGAAGAAGAAATGGCTCAGCGAACGTACACTGGACAGCTACACAGCCCACAAGAACGCCACCCGCAGACACCATCACCTCATCAGATCCGCTAAAAGGGCCTCCTTTAAAGACCGCCTAGGCAACAACGCACACAACAGCACAGAGCTCTTTAACATCGTGAAGGAACTCTCCAACACCAACGACATCCCACTCTAGCAAGACCTGTGCGACTCGCTGGCCACCTTCTTCCAACGCAAGATCGCAGACATCCACGACAGCTTCAACGCCACGACTGCCCCGACAACCACGGAGAACCGCCCCAACAACTACGGAGACCTCTGTCCCCACAACCACCAACCACACCTACCGCATACCCTCCTGGACCAACATCAACGACGATGACACCATCAAGATCATGAACACCATCCACTCCGGATCTCCATCAGACCCATGCCTGTCATCAAGAAGACTGTCAACAAACAACTGACCCGCTACCTCGAGGAGAAAAGCAACCTGGACCCTTTCCAATTCGGGACCGGCAGCAACCACAGCACCGAAACTGCCCTCATCGCCACCACCGATGACATCAGTACCCTGCTAGATAAACGGAGAAACAGCGGCCCTCATCCTCCTGGACCGGTCAGCCGCCTTCGACGCGGTCTGCCACTGCACACTACGAACACGCCTCCACGACGCCGGGATCCAAGAGAAGGCCCTGGAGTGGACATCCCCCTTACTCTCCGGCAGAACACAGAGCGTCCGCCTTCCCCCTTTCCGCTCCAAAGCAACCGAGATCATCTGCGGCGTACCCCAGGGCTCATCCCTCAGCCCTACGCTGTTTAACATCTACATGGCACCGACCGCCCACGCCGCCCAACTACACGACCTCAACATCATCTCCTACGTCGATGACACCCAGCTGATCCTCTCCCTCACCAAGGACCCCCTCACCGCCAAAACAACCTATACGAAGGAATGAAGGCTGTCGCCGAATGGATGAAGAACAGCTGAATGAAACTGAACTCGGACAAAACGGAGGTCCTCATCCTGGGATCCAACCCGTCGGCCTAGGACGACTCCTGGTGGCCGACCGCACTGGGAACAGCTCCAACACCCACCGACCACGCAGGCAACCTAGGGGTCATCCTCAACTCTTCCCTCTTCATGACTAAGCAGGTCAACTCTGTCTCCTCCTCCTCTTTTAACACCCTCCGCATGCTCCGTAGGATCTACAAGTGGATCCCCACCGAAATGAGAAGAACGGTCACCCAGGCCCTCATCAGCAGCAGGTTGGACTATGGAAACACCCTCTACGCAGGAGCCTCCGCCAAACTCCTGCGACGGCTTCAACGCATCCAGAACACCTCAGCACGCCTGATCCTCGACATCCCTCGCCACAGCCACATCACACCCCACCTGAGAGACCTACACTGGCTCCCTGTCAACAAGAGGATAACCTTCAAGCTCCTCGCACACAAGGCACTCCACACCGGACCAACGTACCTCAACAGACGACTCAGCTTCTACACCCCCACCCACCAGCTCCGCTCTGCCGACCTCGCCACATTCCTCCGCATCCGAAGCGTGACCTCCGGCAGCAGATCGTTCTGCCACCTCGCGGCCAAGACCTGAAACACCCTCCCCACCCACCTACGGCAGACCCAAGACCTGCTTGACCTTCAGAAGACTCCGCAAGACCTGGCTTTTCGAGCAGTAGCAGCACCCTCTGCCCCCAGCGCCTTGAGACCCTCATGGGTAAGTTGTGCGCTTTATAAATGATATGATTAATTGATTGACTTCTATACTAGATACATCGTTACCGAAGGTAATCAACACGTACATCTGATAGTAAAATCTAGCCGCAGATTGCTTAACTTAGAATAGATACCACAGCCATACCCCAGGAGGGAGGTGGGTCTGCGAGAGGACAACAGAAAGCGGAAAACATCTGAGCCGGCAACCTAGTGACGGGCAATGGGTACAGCTGTGGTGGAACAGCCAGACAGCACCCCAAGCAGCTCGGAAGAGCAGAGGTAACAGGATGCAAGACATCCTAAAAATGCAAGAATGGCATCACACTATACCCGTATAGGGATGACAGGTAGAAACGGCATCAACCATATACCAGAACAAAGGAAGAGAGAGAGAGAGGAAGAAGAGACCACTCTCAGCTTAATGGTGCACTATATGGACCCCAAACAAAGGTCAAGAGAACATGAGAGATGCAACCAGACCCTACCAGACTAGCTTAAGGAAAGAACGAAGAGCATGAAGAGATGCAACCAGAGCCTACCAGACCAGGCTATGGAAGGAATGCTGGAGGAGCTTCTGCCAAGAACCAAAGGGTAAGAGGTAGAAACTGAGTAATGCTTTGAGTACAAGAGGCGGGTACAAGAAACACGGCAAGTGCACACACAGTCCCCAATAGAGGTGAACAACAGAATGTAAAACCCCCGAAGCAAGCCACTACCGACCCATTAGGCAGTCAACCGGTTGCAGAGATCACAAAGTGGCATAGCTAAATAAGGCATACGACTGCCTGACCGGTCAGCATGAAAGTCAAAAAAGAATGAACCCACGAATACAGACATGTAGGGAGTAGACCAAGGACAACTGCCATTGGAAGAGCTGGCCCGCAGGCATAGCTGATATAGCAGTAGGACGACATCTAGTAAAGAGGCACATCCGAAGGAAAGGGCAATAGAGGTACAAAAACCACCATGGAGAAAACGTGGGAAGGGTCGCAGAATCTGAGACTAAATCCTCCAACTAGAAGAAGGCAAGAGAAGTACTGTGTCTGAACACTAAGAAAAAGAGCAGTTGCAAAACTGGGAAACCACCCCAGGAAGTAGAAGCAAGGAGGAACTTTATACGTAAGGTGCAACGACTCAGAAAGGCTTTCCCACACGGGGACACAGGACCAAGCCTGGCATCCTCAAAAGCAGGTGGCAACCTAAGAAAGTGAAAGCCATGGCAACCGGCATGTTTACGTACATGCAGAACAGTGGAATCTGTAGAGAAAGAACTCCGCTAGGAGCATGGAACATGTCCATACCAGATCATACACAGACAGGGCAGGCATGAGCCAAGCAGAAAGGGTGGATCATGAAAAAACAGAGAACACCGTAAAATAAACCACCAAGGGTGCATGGAGCACACAGGTCCCCCAGGCCCTTAAGAGGCAAACAAAGCTATATAATAGCATACAAGTACCCCACATGGAGTATGCACACCCCAAACATCGGGGAACACCTCTTAGGGCAAGAAGCCAAGCCAAGAGCGCAGTAACAAACTGAACCCGTGTACACGAGTTCCGAGCCCTATGACGTTACCAAGCTGAGCCACCGGCTCAATACCACTGTCAGAGGATCAGACACAGTAAACCGTGGAACACTGCCACAACAGGTTAACAGTTAGCAGAAAGCAAAACACATCCAAGGGATGCTAATAAAAGGATAATTCCCCATATAAAAGAGAAGACATAAGGCTTACAGCCCATGCTAAACACAGAGCGCATTCAAGGAATGCAAAATGAAAAAGTACCACCAGAAGACAGGCCTAGGAAGACCTAAGTGGAAGGACGAAAGCCCGCAAGGAGCTGTTGAACCGCTGACTCGGCATGATCAAATAACAAAACCCCATTAAAGGCTAAGTCAAACAGCCGTTCCCGGATATTTTCAAGGAAAACGCTATCTTAACCAAGCGTGGCGCCTTACAGCAACAGAGCCCGCCATAGCTTGGCCTAAAGAATCCGCCTTGTCTAGCGCTGAACGTATTGTGAATATTGAGAGGTCGCGGCCATCCGGAGGAGGTGGTGGAGATCAACGCGAGCACCCTCAGAGGTGGTAGAAAGCAAAGACTCCGCGGAGTCCCCCAAGGCCAAGGTAGCCCAAGCCAAAACACACTGTATTTAAAGACCGCAGGGCTGCACTGTGAGAAGTTAGCCAGCCATATGATGCCCACTATTCTAGTGGGCACCTTGCATCAGTCTAATCGACCCTTATTGATGGTGCTTGTAAAGTCAACCTTATAGACAAGCTATCCTAGTGGTAGCATGGGCCAGCAGTCATAGGCTAAGACTTCAGAGAGCATGTGAAGCAACCTGTTTTACCAATTATAATCCCTTGAATACCAAATGAAAGGACACCACACAAGGTATATATCAAATATATATGTATTTATTCTAAACACAACCCCTCTGCACTCTTTATGAGGTCAGAGGTCAAAGTACATCACAAGTTACTCAATTAGCATACGATAAGTTGCACAAATACAGTTATGCCCTAGGGGCCTCACAAACATACACTAAAGAAGTGGTATAAGAACCATGTGAGAGTTAGACAGCAGGCCTAGAGCCTGTAGAATCGCTGGGGCTACACTAAACAACTAATGGTTAGGAAATAGGAGGCCCACGGGAGAAGCGTGCATTGTCTAAACACAGTCGGGAATTACCATTGACTTATAATGGGAAACAAAGAAGTTACAAAGTTACTGTTTAAGGACACTTCCGGATGGACTACGATGAAACCCCTTTAGACAAGGACACTTCGAGAGTCAAGACCCACGGGAGCACCGGAGTACTCGTGTTACCTCACCCAGGGAAGCCGGGTGCATAGGTGCCTTTTGGTGTCGGGTTTCGTTGTCATTTTTTATGGAGAGCTGCAAAGAAGTGCTGCAGGCGACCAGAGGAAAAGTGTCCAGGTGGATCCAAGGGTGGATCGGTGATGTGAAGAACCTGAAAGCAAAGGGGACAGAGTCTGGGTCACTAGCCAGTGACCAGGAAGGAACCAGGCGATGTCACGTGCTTGAAGGTGAAGAAGGTTAACTTGTCTCTTCAGCCACGAGGTCTAGGAGGCATCGACAATGACCAGGCGCTGGATTCGAGCTGTCCCACGACGAATCTAGTTGACTTCTATTTTCTAGTCAGAATAGAATGTCCAGGACCAGAGTTGGGACCTGTCATATGAGGAGGCTATTGAGCAAGGGACCGTAATGATATCGCTAGGACGCTGTTGGAGTTGTTTTAAAACGAACTATCTAAATGGCTCCCATGAAGTGATTTGATAAAATCTATAATGTAGTACCATCTTAGATACCGGCGCGATGTAAGCCTGTATGAGGTTGCTTGATTCCTTTCCACTCTTTGCTGTGTGTGGCAGATATCTGCTAATAAAATAGGGATTGAGTACTGTTCCCTCTATCTCGAAACCCGAGTTGGTTTGCATTTCCCCGAACTTGTGGCTCGAGTGATGACTATACCATACTATACAGTATTTTCAAACAGACGTGGGACTACTATAATGGCGCTGTTATACTATTCAGTATTTTCAAACAGACGTGGAACTACTATAATGGCGCTGTTATAGCTGGTGGGAATACACGCCAGCAAGACAACTCGAGACATTGGTTGACCTATAGTCTGGAGTGTGTCGAGTCTCTCAGGGTTATATTTGGTTGTCTTTAATTTAAATGAAAAATGAAGAACAACATCTATATTTCTGGTTCTCCTGCCCATAATAGTATAAAGCATGTGTACATTCGAGTGAGTGTCCTGTGTATTAGGGCTGCGTTGCTGTGTGGCAAATTCGTTTCGCTTTGATGTGGATAGTTTTTAGAACTACACTAACAGGACGTATGACGTCATTCGGTAGTCCCGGCGTGACATCTCGCGGGACTACGCTATCAAACGAACTATGGATAATATTGCAATGTTTATACCGACCGCTCTGGGAAGCTGATACCGGTCTCGGTTTTATAACAATGTCAGCTGAGCAGATGTCAGCCACCGCGTTATTGAAGGTCAAGCGGTCTGACAACATTCTACATCGATGGTGGTAGCTCCGCCCACTTCCTGTTCGCTTCAGTACTTGTTCAGCAAGATACGAATGTGTTTTGCCTCCCACTGAGCTCAGATGAGCGTAAAGGAGTCGCGACGGACAGGTCAGTTCACAGAATTAAGGGCTTACTAATCATTATTTTTGTAGTAATAGTATTAAGGTCTTTTTAATCATCATTGAAGTGGTAGTGAGAGTTATCCTTCCTCTCTAAAGAATTGGGACCTCACTACTTAAGCTGGTAGTTATATGGAGAAGAGGCATATTGGGCCACTCGGGTGGTCTTTTAAACCTGGTCTGTTCCTGTTTTTCTGAAACTTTTTAACTGTCCTCCAAGAGGTTTGGATCTAGTGAGGGTGAGCGCAGTTGTAGAGGCAAGGATAGTATAAATTGGTCTTCCTACTCCTCTTCACTTACACCCCCTCCTTACCTTTTGTAGAGCAGGACCTCCTTCAATTCCTGAGCTAGGTTCCAGGAGCGGTGAGGCACACTCCCTGTACAACGCGGGTGAGTACGATTGAATTTTGAACTCACTGTTAGGATGTTAGTTATGGTTTTACTTCCTCCTTTATGATTCATTTTTGTGTTGTTTGTTCCACACAGATGGACGATACACCAAGTTGATACAGAGGAGAATCCTTGTTTGCACACTGATATCCTTTTTTGTTGCACTTTTGAAATGCAGTGGCGAGTATTTAGAATGGTGGCCCTGACGAAAGCCTTTGGAATTAGTCCAGTTTGGTTGAAACATGTTGGCCTATTGAGAAGCAGCTATTTGGTTAAACTGCTTCACTTGCTTGGTTTTAATGAGGGAGAGAACAATGCTGATTAAAGTTTGTTCTTATTGTTTCTCTATCCCTTTTTAATCTACACCACTTTTTCCTTTTTGCACTGCACTATTTCCCATCTAGATCATAGCTCTATGGTCGTCACAGCGATTGAGGGTTTGACCCTGACGAATCTGAGGCATGGCATGGTCTTTCTGATCAAGAGACACGCCAGCCAGATTAGGATGACCAAATGATAAAGATTTGATCTACACATTATGTTGATGGAAATCCTATTTTTCTCTGTATGGGTCTATTCAAGCAATCGCAGTGGATCATAGATTTGTGAGGTTGTATTTCCATTTCTATTTCAGGTACTAAGCTTGTTCTAGTACTTTACACTCTTGCTCACTTTCATAGGAGTAGAGTGGACATAGGGATTACTAATTAGCTCCCCTTTAGACCCCCAGGTTGTGTTTTGTGATGATATAGCTTGTTTGGGGATTTCATCCTGGTAATCGGTCTTTAAATAATTCCCTGTGACCCTTTTTCACCACATGTTATTTAGCCGACAAGTAAGACCAATATAGCTGATTGTCTGGCATCCGGGTAAAGTCTGATATTATCGACCATTTCAAGCAGGGCCGTTTTGGTGCTGTGGAAAGCCCTAAATCTTGATTGGGGAGGGTCCAGAAGAGTTCTGTATCAAAGTTTCTTTCCAGGATAATCCAAAATCCTGGGGACACAGCTCCTATACTTATACTAAGCTAAGGGGCTGGACTACCTGCCTAGGTCCCTCCTATGGGTGGACCGGAGAAGGGGGTGGATACACCCCTTTCCCTTTGTCCAGTTTCGCGCCAGAGCTGGGGCTGGAGTGCCCCAGCAACTAGTTTGAACATGGGCTATGCATGGAGCACATTGTGTGCCCCAGGCAGTGTCTCAAAAAGCATCTTCTGATGCAGCCCTCCCTGTCCCAATACACATCTGCCTGTCTGGGGAGGTGCTGGCACCTCCCTGGACAGGAAACCTATTGTCCAGGCCTCCCCTGCCGGAGTTTCGTCCAGCAGCAGGAGGTCAGACTTGTGTCTGTGGCAGCTGCATCCATTTTGTGATGCCTGGGCTCTGTTTAACTTTAACCGGGTAAAGCAGTAACATACATGTCTTTAACTTCTAGAAGGGTGGAATGCTACCCCCGCCGCCAGAATTGGCAGGGGGTAGTATTCCAAAGTGTTTGACACCTTACACGACATGTTTTGATAAAGCCAAACCAAAGTTAGCATTAACCGCGAGGATTATATTGCACTTAAGAGTACATGGTATGGCTATATCATAGAACAGCTATAAGGAGATGGTTCCGAAAGCTGCAGAGGGGCTCAGCTCATGCTAGGGACCCTCTCACACATAACCAAGCACTCTGCCTCCAGGATTGTCGAGGCCTACCATAGGAGTGACTTATAGGTGCATGTGTGTCTATATATAAGGTACATATAGGTATACTATATCTAAGTAAGGGGTGATTACACCACCTTACCCAAGCTGAGTGATCAGCCTGTGGTGTCAGTTTGGAGGGCCAGCCAGGAGTGGCATAATACATGCTGCAGTCCCTCGAGGACTTGGATGCACCTATGCCCTGGGTACCTATTGTACACTAAACAAGGACTCACAAAGGTGATCCAGTAACCAATTTGGTATGTACCTAAAGTACATGGAGTCCATTTTATAGGGAGAGCAGATAGCCTGGGGCCCTGAATAGCAGGATCCCTGGCCAAATAAGTCGAAAACCAGCAAAACACTAGGCAAAAAATTGGGTTAACCATAGTCAGATATCCACCTTCCTACATGCACTAGTGGAAGTAAAGATGTTTCTACCCCAGGACTCAAGCCACCGTGACTCCCGAGAGGGAAGAAGCGTCAGAGGTGGCAGGGAGGGGAAAGCAGTCTGCAGCACAAACCCCCGCACATCAGGACGTACAAAGAGGCACACAGCGTCGCGTGGAGCTGGATGGTGGCGGTGCAAAAGTGAACGAGCCACTGGGTCACCTGAAGCAGGCCAGACCCAAGCACCCAAGAGGGCATCATAAAGGGAAACCTCAAAGGGCAGAAGCGGCTCCACATTGCCGGACCCACGGTGAAGGACCTCAAGCAAGGGGTCCACAGACAAAGGGGCAGAAGGGGGTTGCATATTTAAAATGTGCGAGGCCAATGAGGTCTCTCTTAAGAAGGCTGCACCAGCTTCGGTACCCCTCCTAGGAGGGGACAACAGCTCATCTGTGGGGGAGGGTTGTAAGCTGACCCTCCCCAAACACTGAGGGTGCAACCAATGCTCCGCATAAGGGAGCCCCATTGTAGATTGAGGATCTTGCCGGGGGTCCCGGAGAGGTGAAGAGCATGCTGGCTCCGGGAGTTACTGAGGAGGATCCTCAAATTCCAAGAGGGGCACCGGTAACAGTACCTCCAGCGACACCGGGCACGTGGGCGGCGCCGAACTCTCTCCAGAGGCCTCCGGAGAAGAGTCTAGAACTGGACGTCAACACAGCGCTAAAATGACGCATGTTGCCACCAATCATGCCTCATCAGACAGCGACTCGGCTGCATCCGGCGTCGAGTCCGCGCAGTCCGGCGCCAAAACTATGACAAGCTCCCCTTCGGAAGAAGGAGAAGGCGGCGGAGCCGGCGAGGCAAACTTACAGCACCGTCCCGGCACCGACTCCGCCGCATCCAAGCAATGCTCCGATTAAGGAGAAAGGGGCGGAGCCAAGCCTCCGGCACCGGAACGGCGCAGACCCCGGCTCCGGACAGGCAGCTGCCTGCCCGGAAGCCCAGGGTGTGCCCAAGTTAGAGCTATGAGCACCGGCAACCACCTGCGGCGCCATAGGGAGCCCATCAGGGCTATGCGGCGCGGCAGTGGTGCTGTGGGTCGTAGATGGGGACCCAGCTGGGCCGCACCCCGACGACTCCACGTGGACTGAAGAGGGGGACCCGGCCAGGCCGCGCCCTAACGATACCACATCTCCAGCGTTCCCAGGGAGCAAAGGCTCAATAGGCGCCGGGGGCAAACACACCGGCTAGTCCGTCGGGGACCCCACAAGAAGCGGAGGCCCCCAGGATGCCCCAGGAACGGGAGAGAACCCCAGGGAGGCCTGTAAAGCCGTAGCATATGCCTCCATCAGGGCCCGCGTCGCCCCCGCACCCAGAAAGGGCGGATAAGGGGAGGGCGACTGTCAGGAGCGGACGTTCGGCACATTCTGGGAGCCAGCATCCCTGACAACAGAAGAAGGGGAGGTCGAAGACCTCTGCGACAAGCGCCTAGACATTTTATCGAACATCACATTTTCAAGAGAGGCTGCAGCTCTTACACATCCCCATTAATAATTGTGCTACGTGGAACCATAAACTCTTCTATTTAAACCAACAAAAAAACAAAGTCACAAAATTAACGAATACGGTTAAGAGCCGTACTGATACACATTAAACACCCAAGGCAAAACTAAGGTCACCTCCATTAACTCGCTAGTTTGTTACTTACATTACAATATCATCCTTTTATCAAGCGGTAACAAGGATAAAACATTTACGAGTGCTCATACGTTTTACAGTAGAGGGTAATAATGGTCGCTATTTAATTTAAAGGAGCCATCCAGCATAGAAGGGAAAAAACAGGGATTGTGAGGGGCGTGGCCAAGATGGTGGGCAGCTAGCACGTCTTTTGGGATCGCTCCAAGCCACCTCCGACATCAGCACCCATCAGAGCCCACTGACTCTTGTTGGGCATCTGAGAGGTCTGCTGGCCCCCGACATCAGAGGGCACCCGTAAAAGCAGAGTGGGCACTCAACTGTAAAGCCCCCGGGCGACCGAGGGGAACAAATGGCTCCCGGGGCGGCCTGCGGCGTGGTCCTGGAACAGGCCCCCCACCGTGGACCTCAAGTGGAGGCAGCAACATCTGCGGGGGGTCTGATCTTATTGGTGTTTGGTATTTGCGGTGGCTCCCCCGTCGTTATCGTGAACCCAACAGGGGTGAAACTGCACCAGGACAGCAGCAGCAAGACTAGGCCCAGGTGTGGACACACAGGCCACCATGCATCAGTAGGCCTCTGTGAAAGGCCCAGATGGTTCCCGCAATTCCCCCCTAAAGACAGGACGTGGCCCACCATCAAGTGCCCTCAGCTACCACAGTCCCCTCCCCATGCTTGAAGCATAGTAGAGGGGAGGGTCCAGGGCCTGCTGCGGGGGATTCCTTGAAGCCAGCTGCTGGCCAACGCATGGTTTGAAGACCGGGCTGAGTCCTGCACCTTACCCCGGCCCACAGCCTCGCAATGAGGCCCCCACAACAGAGCCCAGCGCCCTACCAGGCTACAAATCGGGTAGACCCATCGGCTCGGGACAAACTTCCAGAGGACCTGGGCTCCGCCACGCCTACCAGTGCGCTCAGCTGGCGGGCCCCCCCCTCCTGCCACTAGTGCAGGCATTGCCGAAATGGAGGGAGAAGACAGAAAACTAACCAGCTTGACGAGGCCGGGCTGTGGAGCGGGACAGGAAGTCTCTGCGGCTTGATGTGGACCTACCCCCTGGGTGGGGGTCGTTTGCTTACATGTACACTTGGGACCAACGCAGTCTCTTCCCAACTCACCCACGCCAAGAAGACAGACACAGATACAAACCTAGGAGGAGCACCTGAATGAGATAGCATGCGGTCTGGGCCACAATACCCACGCACTGGGCTTCAGCTGGGTCAGCAGTGCCAGGCAGGGTCCTGTGCATGCCGAGTGCACAGAACCCCCCCAATCGCCAGTGGCACAGCCAACTGTGTGACCAACTGAAAGATAATAACACACCCGGGCCTGGTAGAGAGGAAGGTAGGAGCTATCCCTCTGCTCGTTGCACACTGGGATGCGGTCCTCAGGGGACCCTGGTTACCGGGCTTCTTAGATACACCACGCCAAGACAGCATAAAAAGAAAGAGTTGTCCGAGGGGTGGCTGGGACGACACCAGCACCAATACTCACAGAGACACTGCAGCATGGCAGTGAACACAGAACACATCCAAGAAGGATCACTCCCTCAAGGAATGGTTTGGCAAGCAGTGAAGCTCCGCCACGGAAGACAGACACACTTGTGCAGGCATTGATTCCAAAGTGGACCCAGAAGAACGGGAACGACCGGTGACTGACACTTTCCTGGAATCGCTATTCACCTCCAGGTGGGCTAACTTGCAGGTAATGAAAACAGTACTTCGAACAATGTGGAGTATAACTCATATGCCCTGAGGTAGTTCCTCAAGTAGGAACAAAACGCGTTGGCTGTTTGTTCTGGATTACATATAAAGAAGAAAAATAAAAGAAACTTCAAAACACTTTCACGTTTCAATTTGTGACTATCTATCTGGTGCTGCCTCCACATTGTTCGAAGTCTTTATCTGGAAATCCAGTGGGATCAAAGCACAGCAGGTCCTGGAGGCCTTTTGCACGGAATTTAGGATTTTTGAGAGACTCTAAGATTGAGGTGCTCAACTTGTAGTCAGCTGTGGGTGCTATTTGTTGGTCTTAATGAAAACAGTACTAACGGCAAAGCTGCGGGCGGTGTGACCTGATATGGACGAGGTGGGTGAAACAGTGGCAACAATGGAGGACAAGGAGTCCAATTGAGAGGAAGAACTTGGATGGCTTCAACAAGAGGCCCTGAGACTCAAAGAGCAGCACCTAGATCTTCAGACCCATAACGAAGACTTTGAGAATCGCTCCCGGATAAACAACATTTGTGTCAGGGGAGTGCCATCGAAAGTAGGAGGGTCCAATCTAAGAGAATACATCACAGACCTGTTTTGACATGTCCTGGGACTCACAGACTAATCCAGCTTATAGCTAGCCCAGGTCCACCGGGTGGGACCAGAACGGTCAGGATAATGACCCCCGGCAGATAGATTGGTGTGCATGCACGATTTTCAAACTAAGGAAGATATCCTCAAAAGAGCCCGAGACGCACACCCAATCCAGTTTAAAGGCCACACACCAGTGCTATACCAAGATCTCTCCCGGAACACTCTACAAAAGTGCAAGGTCTTTCGGCCAATCACGTACAGAAAGGCAACATTCCTTATGCATGCACCCTCTGTATCATTTTCCACTACAAGGGTACTCTCCATCAGATCCGGTCCCTCAAGGAAGCATGTGCCATATAGCACATCGACACGCCGGAGGGCCATGAGGAGCGGCTCTCTTCCCCAGGTACCACCAAAATGCAGCAACAAACATGTCAAACAGTAAAAACTGTTCGACACAGATCAAAACCGGACCAGGACACCATCAGCAAAGAAAGTTAAGCGGTCCTGCAGGCCCCCGCGAGGGACTCTGCCCTCTTGGGGGCTTCCTGAGATTGAGGCAGCCTAGCTACATACGTAGGTGAGGGAGTCGACTGGGGGTAGTGACGGCGGCGTGACGACGGGAAGATCGAAGACACAGATGACGTCACCCTTACCGCCAGTCTCTTGGTAAATTCTGCAATACCACGAAGGACTTCCTGGTGGAGCAGACATGTCCTCTATGGCCATGGACCTCCCCAATCAAATAGAACAGACGAACTGTGGTCTTCAGATTTTTTCACACACTAACAATTTTATTTGTTTTGTTACTTAGATGGGGGTTAGGTTGCTTTGCTGGGGCGCCCCTTCTGATGAACCATTTCAGATAGGTCCTCCACTCACACATCCAAATATCAGAACTCCCCACCAACTAGATCCATTTGGCCCCACACACGTCTATGGAGGCACTTGACCTATTTCTCATAGCTCGCTTTCTTCCCTTTGACCATGGAAACTAAGCTCATTAGTCTCAATGTGCGAGGCCTCAACAACCCTATCAAGAGATCAGCGGTGCTGTCTCTACTGGAACACACCCAGGGTGGCATATGCCTGCTCCAGGAGACACACTTACTCTCTAAAGACACACAAAAAGTGTACACCAAGAGGTTCGTGCAACAAATTGGGTCCTCAGGGAGGGGGAAGAAAGGGGGTGTGGCCATTCTCCTCTCCAAGTACTTCCCCGGTACAGTCCTGGGTGCGAAAGCTGAGCTCAAGGGTCACCGGGTACAATTGGGTACACTTCATCTCACAGTTACATCGATATACACCCCAAACGAGTGACAGGAGTCCTTCCTGACAGACGCACTAGCCAGTGAATTCCATACCCCAGATGCAGCGGTAGTGGTGGGTGGGGACATGAACATAGTGATGGACGTTGGGCATGACCGATCAGGAGCTAGATCTTAGGCTGCGTGGTGAGTGGCACTCTCAAAATCCAGACGAACGGGACTACACCTTTTATTCTGCAGCCCACAAGACATCTGCTCATTTAGACCACTTTCTAGCTTCCCCGTCGGCATGGGAGCAAGTAATTACTTCTACTATTGAGCCCCACTCGCTGTCAGACCTACGCACTTCCTCCCTCCTACGCAAATACCTCCCTGGGGCCTCCGCGAGACAATGCTGCAGTCATCGACGATGGTCACAGCACTAAAACAATGCCCTGCAAGATTATGTAGCTCTTAATGACAAAGGCTATACCGCATTGTCTTCAATTTGGGAGGCCTTAAAATTGGTGGCCCGTGGGGCTCTCATTGCAAAAGCAGCGCACGACAATAGGATGAGAAAAGCTAAGAGGAGGGAACTGGAGATGTCTGTGCTAGAGCTAGAATCGATACATAAGCGCACCGTGCCCCCCGTATTTGAAGGCAATTTGAGAGAGAGCGTCTACAACTTAAACACCTTGATCTGGATAGAGCCAAACATGCAATGTTAAGCCTCAAACATACATTTTATGTAGGAAGCAATAAAGGAGGCCGCATGCATGCACATAATCTCCATAGTAGACAGTTTGCACATTCGATTAAATCTGTCCAGACAAGCTCGGGGGCTGAAGAGTCTGAGGTAAATACAATTGTGGACGCCTTCCAGGCCTATTATGCTGGGGTGTATTCACAAGAAACTACCAGCCTTGCAGACTCCCATTAATATTTAGGGGCTGCAGCAAGCTTCCCCCTCCCCCCAGCGGAGGCTGAAGAACAAGACACGCCCATCCGCATTGAAGAGGTCATTTCAGCAATCGCTCGCCTGAAGCCTCTGAAGTCGCCAGGCTAAAACAGGTTCAGTGTGGCATTCTATAAAACCTTTTGTTTGGAACTCGGCCCAATACTCACTCGCCTATTCAACTCATTTGCCGAAAAAGGGCACCCTTACAGAGTAGATGTTTCAAGATTCGATATCAGTCATTCCTAAACCCTGTAAGGATCCGTAACGGTGCAGCTCATATTGTCCTTTTTCGCTCCTGAACACTGATGCAAAATTGTTTGCCAGTGTACGAGCCCACCACCTTAACCCCCTGATGCCTGGCCTTATAGACCCTGACCAGGCAGGGTTTATCTCCGGTCGTCAGTGTGGGGATGACACTAAACGCATTTGCTACCCTGCAGACAAGGCGTACCGATCTCAGGAAAAAGCCTTGTTACTGGCGGTGGAACCTGAGAAAGCGTTGGATAGGGTGCACTCGCCCTATTTATTTGCAACTCTCAAGCACTTTGGCATAGGCCAACGTTTTAGGAGATTGATCAAGAGCATCTATAGCTCCTTCAGTACTGCGGTTCAGATGGATGGTGAGAGCGCTTGCGGCTTTACTATTGAGCGGGGCATTCAGCAAGGCTGCAATCTATCACCACTCCTCTTTGCTCTGTATCTGGAGCCTTCAGCGCAGAGATTTAGAGATAATTGGAAAGCTGAGGGTATCCGGTTTGGAGCGGACCGACACCTAATCAGTCTCTACGCTGATGATGTCATCTTTTTATTCACCCAACCTTTGACATCTCCCCCAACTATTGCTGCGGAACTCCAGGAATTCAGACCGCCCTAAGGCTTCTGCGTAAACATGCAGAAATCACAAATCTTGAAACTCAACAACACTCCTAACACAAAGCTGGCCCTGCGTTCCCAGTTTGACTTCCAATAGGTCACAGAGGACCTCCCCTGTCTAGGACTAACCCTTGGCTAGTCTCCTTTAAACCACAGAGGCCAATTATTCAAAGCTCCTCTCCCTAATCCGTAAAGATCTGACTCAGTGGCAACAACTTCCACTCTCATGGCTGGGCAAAATCACAGTTGTAAAAATGAATATCCTCCACTAAGCCCTATACATATTTCAGACCCTTCCCCTGGCCCCGCCAGCCGGCACAATTAGCATCCTTCAAAGAGAGATTAAGTGCTTTATCTAGGTTAAAAACAACACCTAGGATACAGAAAAACGACCGCGTTCAAAACAGGAAAAGTGACTCTCACTACCCAATCTGTCTCGCTACTACCAAGCAGCGCAAATGAGCTATTTGGTGGAATGGTATTGTCCTTTTAAGAAGCACTGGGTCTTTATGTACCAAACAATAGCGGGATCACATATATGAAGGGATATGTGGCTGACTCTGTCCCATAGAGCCTGGGGGATTTATTCCTCCCCTGTAACACGCCCGACACTGCAAATATGGGGCAAGGTAGTGACTGTGGCTAGAATTACCACATTCCCTTCGCCTATGACGCCTCTGTTTACAAATCCGGACTTCCCTCCAGGCATGATTCCGCACGCCGCCAAACGCAGGATTACAGGCGGATGTAAGCGCAATGGCCGGCCCCATCCCATTCGATCAACTAAAACCAGACTATGCCTTGCAGGATACAGACTGATTCACCCATACACAATTGACACACTGGCTGCTCAGCTGGGCCACAGGCCCTAAGGCAGGCAGACAGATGACTGCATTTGAGAAGAGGCTGTTCCTCATCACAGACGATAGGAAGCTTTCTGCAGAAATCTATATTTCTCTGACGAAGAAGGCACAAAAATGTAGGCCTCCGGAACAGAACCGCTGGAAAGCTGAGTTAGGCCTATTGCTATCACATTAATAGTGTGGGAAGACATTTTCCATAGAACACACCGTACTCCACACACTACTGGGCACACTGAATCAACCTACAAGATCACTTCTTAATGGTACTACATCCCCTCTTGTATACAGAAATGGAACAACCAATATGACGGCCAATGCTGGCGAGACTATGGTAACCCACAGATGCTGATCCACCTTTTATGGCACTGCTGGATGCTGCAGAGATTCTGGGATCAGGTCCTGAATGACATTGACTGTGCGTTCCAACACCACAATCCCCAGATTCCCGCATACACGGTACTGGGGGTCCCTAAGGCACTTACATTTCCACTTCGTTCCATTAACGGAAGGTGGATTGCCCTGGCATTGTATGGTAGCACTGATTGAAGAGAGTCCGAGCTGATGCCTGGCCCTGGACATTAAGAAGCATGTACATGGTATCTGTCAGTATTAAGCACCCTACCCTGAGACGTGGCCGGCCATTGCTGGTTGTAGGCGACATGCTGTGTAACCACCATCCTTAAGTTTGCTGCCACAATGAAGTCATTGTCAATGCATGCCTCGTTATGGTGGGCTTTCTTTAATGAGACCGTTTCACACATCACTCACTGTGTAAAGGTATATGGAAAGATCGCTATAGTACTACTTGAACATGACGCATCGAGACAGACTTCGCGGTCTGCTTGATTTGGGTTGTAGGCGGAATGCTGTGTAACTGTTCTAACAGCCACTAAAAAAGAGATGTGTTTCTAAAACACCGATCTTATCATGATGAGCGTTACACCTTGCGGGAGACAAACTCTGCTCGCGCCAGCAAAGCTCATCAAGATAGGGCCCCAGTTCTCTTTCTCAAGTGTGGCATCACTAACAAGCATCAACAATAGGCATTCCAGGGGGAGGAGCCGCGACAGCATCCTAGATGGGCGCGTAAAGCTCGGCTTCGGCCGACCGCTTCCAACAAACTCGCCATCCTGAAATTAATCCTGTCCCCCTGACCCGTCCGCGGGTGGGGGAAACTGAGCGGCGCCGGTGGAGACAATTCCGGTTTTCCTGTGGGCCCCGGTGACTGTGCTGCACCGACCGGCAGTTTGCGGCCTGTCGTGCTGGGAGACCGGGGCCTCGATTTCCTGCAGCTCCCCGGCTGCAAGTTAACAACAACGGCCACCGGGAGGGTCCCGAGTCGGTGGAGCGGAGGTCGAGGGAGCTGCGGGCTGCTTTGCCCCCCGTGTTCGAGATTTGGCAGTGGGCCCCCCCTGGTCTTGGGGGGTGCCTGAATGCGGGGTCTTCGTGGTCTGGCCTGCTGCTTTGTGACCCGGAGCTCCCTTGCTGGGTGGGAAGGCCGGGTCCCCAGTTGGCTCTCTGACTCCTGGTGCCTAGCCTTAATCAGCATGGTGGCCTGTCCTGGTGGCCCCTGGAGGGGACTTGTTGTGGTGCCCTGCCTGGAATAGGGAGTCGCAGTATTGGGGGAGGATCGGTCCCCCATAGGAGCAAGGGATTACTGCTGGGAGCAAAGATTCAGTGTGGTGCCGCCCTGCTGCATTGCTGGTGCCTGGCCCTTGGCGCAACTTTTGCGGAGGCCTGACGTGACGACCAGCCCGGATATTGCGGTGGCAGCTTTGGAGGTCGGTTGGTGCCCCCGTCTTGGCGAGGGATCGCAGGGGGGGGCTGAGACCTTGGGGATGCTGTATTGATTTCTTGGATCAGGCTGGGCCCCTGTGACATTACCACTGACCGGATTTGGTGCATCCTCCGGTCCTACTTGGCCCGGCTCTCTGGACGTTCCGCCCCCCCCCCCCTCCTCCTCTTTTTCCCGGATGGGTGCGGCTGGAGTCGTGGAGAGTGCTGTGCGATCCTGAGGGGATACCTGGCCCCCGTTCTGCGACTGGCCCCTGTGAACTGGGGGTTTATCCCCCACTGCTCCTTCCTGTGGACGGTGGTGTGGACCCTTGGGGGGACACTATGGCAACGAAGACGGACTCAGAGAGACAGGCGCCCAAGACCACCAGGGGTGGCAGGCAGATACAATCTAACAAGTTGGATCGATACACTATGCCCAAAGGGTCGCCTCTTGAATCTAAGAAGGGTCCAGGCGGGGGCTCTGACGACCACCCAGTGGAAGAGCAACCATCCTTACGTGACCTTATGGCGGCTATCACTGGAGTCCGGACGTCCCTTGGTCAGAAAATGGAGACCCTGGACACCAAATTGGATACCGTCTCGATAGAAATGGGGCTGATTCGGGGCGGACCTCTTAAAGGTGAACGAGAAAGTCAAATTGCTGGAAGTCAAAACAACGAGTCTCACTGACGACGTGAATCAGCTGCAGCAGGAGGTGCGTGACCTTAGGTCCTCGAGGGAGTCTACCGACCGTCGGCTTGATGAGTATGAAGGGCGGGCCCGGCGCAACCATGTTCGCATCTTGGGAGTCCCGGAGAAGGCGGAGGGGCAGGCAGCGGATCTATTCGTGGAAGACCTTATCCTTAATCATCTCAAACCAAAGGGCCTCAGTAAATTCTTCAAGGTGGAGCGTGCCCACAGGGTCCCGGACGGCAGGCCCGAGTCGGGGCGAATCCAAGGCCAATTATTGCACGAGTTCTCAATTTCCGTGACCGAGACGCTATCCTGCAGGCGGCCAGAGCTGCGGGCCCACTGGAATATGAAAATGCTACACTCCTGTTCTTCCCGGACTTCACTCAGGCGGTCCAGAAACAAAGGCAGCGTTTTTTTTTCGATCAAGACAAAGCTAAGGGACAAGGGCATGAGGTATGCTGATGTTCCCAGCCCGCCTACGCTTGGAATTGGATGGAAAGACATTTTTTTTGATAATCCTGAAGTTGCAGCGGACTGGCTTGATACCATCTCACGACCGGACCAGGAACCCCATGAACAGGGAGATGCTGAGGAACAATGACATTGCGAAGCGTGGGGCCAGCCGGGGGTTGTTGTGTTTTGGGAGTTGTCTCAGTGGGTGCCAATATGCGGATTGCAAGCTGGTTGGTGTTTAACTGATTTTTGAGTGATTTAATGATTTCGGTATATCACACAGAGTTGGGGGTGGGGGGCGGGGAGCAAGTCTGTCCTCCTCCAGGGGTCTATCTTTTAGTTAGTTAGATCAGTTAAGTTGTAGGGCGACAGGCACACTGCAAGTTAGGAACGAGCGAAAACCGCGAGCAGGGGTGCAGGGTGGAGGGTGGTATCGCGTGGGGGGGGTTGGTTGTTTTTTTGTTATGTGTAGTGTGTTTTTTGGTAATGTTCGTAAGGGCATCGAGTATCTGGGTATTCTATTGAAAGCTAACATGTTTAAGTTGCAGGGTGTGGAGATGACCACTTCCTTTTCATTTGGGATGATGGGGGGTAGTGATCTAAGGGTTTTGAGCTGGAATGTAAATGGGTTAGGGGATAAAATCAAGCGCAGTGTGGTGCTTCAGTACCTCTAACGTCGTGCTCCTGATGTGGTTTTACTCCAGGAAACGCATTTAGTAGGGAACACGTGTAAGGCGTTGCACAGAATGGGATATAAGCTAGTGGGGCATGCAGGGTTTACCTCGGGATCTAGGGGAGTGGGAATACTGATACGGGAGGCGCTCCCGTTGATGACAGATTCAGTAATCGAGGATGATAGAGGCAGATACATTGGGGTTACGGGTCGTTGGGAGGGGCACACCCTCTCATTGTTTTAGGTCTACGTTCCCCCTGCTATGCAGGCCACAACCTTTTCTGATTTGGGGAAACTCCTCCTTGATCTCCTAGAGGGACTGACGATTCTGGATGGAGACTTTAATGCGGTGGTATCTGGAGCCATGGATAGATTTCCCCCGAGAGATGCAGGGCGAGCTCGGAGGTGGCTGCCCGAGTTTCTAGACACTATGGGTTTGGTGGATGGCTGGAGATTGCTTCACCCGGACCAAAAACAATACACTTTTCATTCTGGTGCCCACGGTAGCCTTTCCCGTCTGCACTATTGTCTGGTGCCAGCAGCCCAGGCAATTCACATTGCAGACTCAACACACCTTGCCAGGGGCATATCGGACCACTCTCCGCTCTGGCTTTGATTTTGTGTTGATTTAGGCTCGGGAGGCAGAGTGGCCCCCATTAATCCATGGCATATACGCAATCCTAAGATCCGGAACGCGTTGATCAAAGCTTTGGATCGGTATTTTTGGGAGAATGTTGGGTCGGTTACCTCCTCGGTCTCTCTTTGGGAAGCCTTCAAGACGGTTATTAGAGGCCAGGCTCCCTCACTGATAGCGGGGGAAAAAAAGGAAAGGAATAAGGCCGTCGTCGATGGAGAGGTTGAAATAGCGCGCCTTGAGGCGGGACTGGAGGAGGAGGTGACTCGGTCTCAACTGCATGTTCTGAAGCTTAAGCAGCTTGAGTATCGCTCACTTGTTACAGATACAGCCAGAGCCCAGAGTAGGGAGCAGCAGGGTAGATTATATGAGGTCGACGACAAAGCAGGGAAACTCATTGCCTGGTTGGATAAGAAAGATAGGGCGGCTCGGGTCGTTCTCGATATTGTGACTGCGGAGGGAATGCGACTCACGGATCCACAGAGTATAGTGGACAGTTTTGCTAATTATTTTCAGATGGTGTACACATCAATATCGGATCTGCCCGAGGAAGATTCTCACCTGCTAATGCGGGACTTGAGGTTGCCGTGCTTGTCGAATGAGGACCGTGATCTCATGGACGCCGCTTTCACGGCCGATGAGGTGGCTCTTGCGGTGGGCTCCTTGAATGCGGGTAAGGCGTTGGGACCCAACGGGCTCCCGATTGAGCTTTACAAGTTACGGCCAAATAATATCACGCCATACCTGCGGGACATGTTTGTGGAAGCCAGGGAAACAGGAATATTGCCCTATGATCAGAGGATTGCTTTTATCGTAGTTATACACAAGGAGGGCAAGCCGAAGTTGAATTGTGCCTCGTATAGGCCGATTTCATTGTTGAATGCAGAGCCTAAGATACTTGCTAAACTCTCTCCAATAGATTGATTAAGGTGATTAGTGGGCTGATACACCCGGATCAATCGGGCTTTATTCCTCACAGAAACACGGCCTTAAACCTGCGCAGGCATAATGGCGTAATAGCCAGGGCCCATACCCTAAGAGAGCCGGCCATAATAGCTTCACTTGACGCAACGATGGCCTTTGACACGGTGGAATGGCCATATATGTGGGCAGTTCTGGCTAAATTTGGTTTCGGTCCTGAGTTCATTCGTTGGGTGCGTCTGCCTTACACTGAACCGCTAGCTCAAGTGGTGGTAAACAACCGGGTCTCAGCACCATTTTGTCTTGGGCGGGGCACTCGACAGGGTTGTTCCCTCTCTCCACTTCTGTTCTCGCTGGCCCTTGAGCCCTTGGCGGCCTGGATCCGCTGGGAGCCCTCGATTCGAGGTATCCGATGGTCTTCGCAGTGGGAAGACCGGATCTCGCCATATGCAGGCGATATTCTCCTTTATCTGACTTCTCCCAGGAAGTCCCTAATTGTAGTATGTGACGTGTTGGCCTCTTTTGGCAGAAATTCAGGACTGTCGATAAACTGGGGGAAGTCACTTTTGTTTGTCCTTTGCGGGGAGGCTCCGGTTCCCCTGCGGAATTGTCCTATACAGGTCGCCACAGAGGGGTTCAAGTATCTTGGGATCTTCATCTCACTGGACTCTACAATTCGTTACACCAGGAACCTCCTTCCCCCTTTGCTCAGACTGAGGGTTGACACAGTCGGTTGGAAAAATCTTCCTCTATCTCTATTGGGGCGCGCGACCCTTTTTAAAATGATGGCTCTGGGGGGGGTGTGGCCAAGATGGCAACCTGATCGGACACAGGTCTCTGTGGCTCCCTGCCCCGATCTCACTAAAAGCCCTTAAAATCGCAGACTAACCCCCAGATCGGCACGCCTTTCGCTTGGGGGCACTGGAGAGCGATTGCTGCCCCCCAGGAGTGGTCTCAGAGTGGAGGTAGCACCCGGAGCAGCTAGCCGAGTGACGAACGGCTTGGCCGCGGCGTCTGAAATGGCGGCCATGCACGAGCAGTGACTGTCTTCGCTCCTGCATATTGTTGAGCCCGACTGGTCCCGGAGCCAATACTGCCACCGGCGAGGCCCCTGACGGGGGGCCCCAGTGCCCGCTGGCTCTAGGGTTGTGCTGAGGAAGGGTGAGACGGTCGCTGTGACCCGACCGGCGGAAAGGCGGAAGACTTGGTGAAGGGCGTGGAAATCGAGGCCCCGGTCTTGGACCTCCACGAAGAGCGGGCCCGGCACCGGTGCTGAGGACGGGCCTAGAGGTACAGACTGCCTGTCCCCACAGTAGCTGCCAGCGGAGCCCGGCGGGTGGAGGCCGGGACCCACGACGAAGCCTGGGCACCAAGAGCAGCCTTCACTGCCCAACGGAGGGGAAGCGGGAAAACGAGCCAAGGAAGCATAACCCGGGGACCTGGTCTTGGGCCTAACAGGACAGTGTAATCAGCGCCCTGGCCGCGTCCTGGACAGGTTGAGCTGCAGGGCCGGAGGTGAAGGGCGGCCGCAGTCCAGGGGGCCAGTGGACCTGGCGACGGATCGGTCTGACCGTCAGAATCGCGGGAAGGGATAGCGGAGTGTGCGACGCTCCCGAAAGCAGCGGCAGAGGTAATCAAGGCCCCGGTCTCGGGCCTAGAAGGGAAGCGGGCCGACGCATTAGAGGAAAGGAACGAGGCCCAGTGAGTCACACTCGAGGAGGGCCACACCGAAGAGGGAGGGGGGGGCCCGACGGACGCCTTCTGCCCCGCAGTGCACTGACGGGAAGAGACTGGCCGGTAGGAGACAGCAAGAGTGGCGGCCCTAGACCTGAACCAGATTTAATGCCGGTGGAGGAACGGAGGAGTCGCGGAACCCGAAGCACCCCCGGAGACATCGGGAAGGAGGTCCACCCGAGGAGCCGGGACCCGCCGGCGAAGGAGAAGCGGAGGGCAGCCCCGAAGAGCCTACTTGATGGCCGGCTTGGGCCCCGGCGGAGACTGGAGCGGGGCCGCTGGAGGTCAATCGAAGAACCCAGCACCCTGCCGATTCGGCACAGCCCCTACGCAGGGGAGGAGCGGTGGGAACTCGGGCGGCCTGGAGGTCGTGCCCCCGGTGGGAGGTGAACGGGAATCTGCCCGGATTCGGGGCCCTGATGCCACGATTTGGGGGTCAAAGCATATATTACGTGCACATGGGCAGGAGAGACACTCCGGGAACGCGGAAGAGGCGCTCCCCGCAGGCGAGCTGTGAGGCCTCTGGGTGAAGTTGCGGCGCCGACTGAGGTGGCGCTTTGAACTCGGGGGGTGACAATCGAGCTCCCGGCGTGGGGCCCGGCGCGGCCTACTAGGCCCAAACATCTGCACCCCTCAAGGTAGTCGAAAAGGAACCTGGGGACGACCAGGGGCCCGACTAAATACACATAGGCAAGGGACAGGAGCACGAGACCCGAAGGTCGGCCGAAGTGGTAGAAGTGGCGGGGGAGGCGCCGCTAACCCAGAAGGGGGCTCCCAACACCCCGAAGTTGACCCAGCAAAGCCGACCAGCCTCATTGGCGTGGAACAAGCCCTGGTGGAGTGGACGATAGGTCGGGAGCGACCACATCAGCTGCTCAGGTGAGGCCAAGGGGCACCTGAGCAATACAACGGGTACTTCTGCAGCAAAGGAGCCCGGCGAGCGGCAGGCACTTCACCCGGGCCGACACCCCCCATACGCACGAGGCCTCTGGCACGGTCACATTGCCAAGGCGGAGCAGGCAACACCGGGATGGCTAACTCTAGCCACAGAGGGGGGTCGCCCGATCACGGAAATGCTGATGAAACCTTCAACGAAAGGCGAGAAGTCCCAAACACCCCCATCCCCGTCAGCACCTGGGGGCACACCAAGCAAAGACAGTGGGGAAGCCCCCATTACGAAAACCTTCCTTGAGACCCTATTTAACACACTGCGTGAAGACTTTCAGACCCTAAAACAAGACCTGGTGAGTGAACAACGAGAGCTCCGCCGGGATGTGGACAGATTGGGAGAAAGAGTGGCCGCAGTGGAAGACTCGATCCATGCCCGCTGTGAAGAACTAGCACATCTCCAGCAAGAAGTCCTCCGCCTTCGGGAACAGCAAGTGGACCTCCAGGCTCACGCGGAGGACCTCGAGAACCGCTCCCGGCGGAACATACGAGTCCAGGGTGTGCCATCGAAAGCGAAAGGGAACAGCGTTACTATGTACCTACAGGACTTATTACGGGAGATTCTTAACGAACCTGCTGACTTCCCCATTCGCATCGACCGGGCGCATCGCGTGGGACTGGCGCTCCGCGCCCCGGCCCCCCCTCCGGACATCCTGGTCTTCCTCCCGGACTTTCCCTTAAAAGAGAGGATCTTGAGGGAAGCGCGCCAATCTCAACCCTTCCGATTTCGGGATGCCCCTGTGGAACTTTTCCAAGACCTTTCAGCAATAACACTCCAGAAGCGCAAAGACTTTAAGATCGTCACCACGTTCTTGAGGGACAAAGGGGTGCCCTACTCCTGGGGCCACCCGTTTCGTTTGATCTTCAAATGGGAAGGTGTCCTCCGCCAGCTGCGCTCCCTCCAGGACACCTGCGCCCTATTGGGTCTAGAGATGCCAGACGATGACCTTGGAGAGGATTCCCCCCCGGGATCTTCCCAGGGCAACCTGACGCAACCCTCCCGGGATGGTTGGCAAAAGGTACGGAATCGTCACCAGCCCAAAGCACGTCTCCGCCCGGACCCGATAACAATCTCCAAGGAGCACGCAGAGGCCATCCAGGAGGTGGCCAAAGACACAGCGGTGTCCCCTTGAGATCGCAGAGGTTGGGGGTTTACACTTGATGCCTGATCCTTGAGGAGCGGGGGGCCACATGGGTCGCCACTGCCACAATTTCCTCCATTTTCTGACTCTACAGGCCTGGTTAACCTCTGAACAGGCCGCGACTATGAATCAAGTTTGGGACTTACAAGTTGGGGCTGGGGAGGGAGAGGGTGGAGTGGGTTGTTGGGGAGGTCAGTTTTGGTCACTGGGGGGGGCATTACTGGGAGGTTGGGGTTAGGGAGGGACTCGGGAGGGGTGGCGGGGTGGGGTGGGCTTTCCTTGTCCAAGGCCTTTTTCTTTTGCAGTTCCAAGTACTATTCTGCAAGACGCTCTGCTCGGCACAGGTCCATCTTTCCGATTAGGATGTCCCGTCCACTGACTATTCTTTCCCTCAACGTGAGAGGGCTCAATAACCCCATTAAGCGCCGAGCGATACTCTCCCTCCTGGAACATACTGCAGCCGATATATGCCTCCTACAGGAGACACATCTGCTGCCAAAGGACCATCACCGCCTTAAATCTCGGGCCTTCCCCTTGCAGTTTTTCTCCTCGGCAGCTAAGAAGGTGGCAGGAGTTGCGATCTTAGTGTCTAAATCCTTTCGGGGACAGGCCCTACAGAAGGAAGCAGAGCTCAAAGTCAGGCTGCTGGTACACCGCTTTATGATTGGGGGGCACACATTATTAATAGGTTCTATTTACGCACCTAATGAGGGCCAAGAGAAATTCCTTCACACAGCACTAGAGACAGCCACTGCCAACACGCACCCACACCTGCTCCTAGGCGGGGATCTCAATATAGTGTTCCACAACACAGCTGATCGCTCTAACCAACGATATGGGCAGGTAGGGGCACTTTCTGGGGCAGGTCATACACATCTTACTGACCTGGGTTTGGCAGATTTATGGAGACACCTTCACCCACAAACCACAGCATACACTCACTACTCAGCAGCTCATAAGTCATATGCGAGGCTTGATTATTGTCTATGCTCCCACAATTGGTCCTCGGCGCGCAGGATGTAGACATTCTACCGACTTCACTATCGGACCATTCCCCGATGCTGGCATCTTTTCTCTTCCCGAGCACGCCCAGCCCGCAACGGCATTGGCGCCTTCGGGACAATCTGCTCCGGAGCCCTGCTAACGTGAAACAGATAGGGACCGCCATCTCTCAATTTCTCACTCATAACGCTAATACAGATACTACTAAGGCCACCCAATGGGCCGCACTTAAGGCGGTTCTCAGGGGAGAATTTATTTCCATAGCCTCGGCCAACAACAAGGAACGTGCTCAGAAAAGGGCTGAGATAGCCCAACGGGTCAAGGAGCTGGAGCAGATGCACCAGTGCACGGGGGCGGCGCGAGCTTGGCGCCAACTCTGCACGGAGAGGAAACTGCTGGCAGCCCTAGACCAGGATGTGGCAGAATATGCCGCCATATGTCTTCGGCACGCATACTACACTGGAGGGGACAGATGCGGGAAACTCTTGGCGAGCAAGCTACGCGAGCAGCGCCAAAGACAGGGCATCCGCACTGTTAGGTCCTGTCGGGATGAGCAGATCGCAGATGATGCGGCCATCGCCGCGACATTCGGGGTCTTCTATGCCAACCTATATGCGGCAGACACACCCGATATGTTGGCAAGCCAGGGGTATCTGGACAGTGCGCCTCTCCCATCGCTGAACGGGGCACAGGCGGAATTCTTGGATCGGCCTATCGGGTTGGAAGAGGTGATATCGGCGATATCTCGCCTCAAATTAGGGAAGTCACCTGGCCCTGACGGCTACTCAGCGGCCTTCTACAAGACCCTCTGCCATCAGGTGGCCCTGATTTTACGGGACCTCTTCAATACCTTTGACCAAACGGGGGCAATCCCTGCGGAACGGTTGGAAGCGGCGATATCAGTTATACCCAAACCAGGCCGTGATCCCATCCGATGTAGCTCTTATAGACCGATCTCCCTTCTAAATATTGATCTCAAGCTCTACACGGGTATTCTTGCGAATAGATTGGCACCGTACATGCAGCAGCTGGTGGAACCTGACCAGGCGGGTTTAATTCCCCAGCGGCAAACCAGTGACAACACCAAACGAGTCCTTCACCTCATAGAAGCAGGGTCTCGGGCACGGCCTGACTGCATGCTGCTCACCATAGATGCAGAAAAGGCCTTCGATAGGGTACACTGGCCCTACTTAGAACTCGTGCTGCAACGATTCGGTTTAGGGGAGACTCTCTGTACCCGCATATTGAACTGCTATCGCCAGCCTAACGCTACGGTCCGGGTCAACGGCCACACCTCCCCGCGATTTCCGATCGGCAGAGGCACCAGACAAGGGTGTCCTCTTTCTCCAATCCTATTTGCGCTTTATATGGAGCCGCTGACGCAGCGGATCAGGCAACATGACCTCATCAAAGGGATCAAATTCGGTGGGGACATACACAAGATTAGGCTATATGCAGACAACATCCTGCTTTCTCAGACGCAACCGATGCAATCCCTTAGGGCCCTTTTTATTGAAGTCCATACGTTCGGGGCAGCATCCGGTTTTAAAGTTAACATAGAGAAGTCAGAGGCCTTGAACATATCTTTATCTGCAGAGGTACTCGCCGACGCCAATGAAGAGTTTGACCTGAAATGGGCCGATTCAACGATCCCGTACCTGGGAGTCCTATTAGGTCCGACCCTGCAAGCTACCGCGGACGCGAACTACACCAGGCTCCGCGCCCGCCTTACCGACGAACACAGGAGATGGAAGCGGCATTCGCTCTCCTGGCTGGGTCGGATTGCTGCCGTCAAAATGACCCTGTTGCCACAATTCCTGTATGTGTTCCAGACCCTCCCGCTACTCCCCCCACTGGGCTGGCTTCAACGGGCACAGGCTGATCTGACACGTTTCATATGGAACGGCCGCCGTCCCCGCTTCAAGCACGCGATCGCAGTACTTCCCCCTGAGCACGGCGGGGTAGGGGTTCCCGATCTTACTTTGTATTTTCAAGCGACACAGCTCCGCACCGTGGTAGAATGGCACCAACTAGAGTCAGGCAAAAATTGGCTCTTTCAAGACCAAACGGTGGCGGCCAGGCCTCTTCAGGGCATTACGTTCCTGCCTAAGGGACATAGGCCCCCCAAGGTCTAGGCGTCCCAAATCACAAGCACAGTCTTGGAGGTGTGGGAAAAAGTGGCGGTTCGGCATGATCTGACTTTGTTCCCCTCCCCGATGACCCCGCTCTTTGATAACCCCGAATTTACTCCAGGCCTGGACCCCAAGGCATTCACGGAATGGAGGTGCACGCCCTGTAGAGAGCTAGGAGACCTGTTCGATTTAAACGGGATCCTACCCTTTCAGAAAGTGAAGGAGGATTATGGCATTCCGGAAACGGATCGCCTGCCCTACCTACAGGTGCTACACTGGGCCTTACAACCAACGATCAGACCCGGCGCACAACGCTTCCTCACCGCATACGAGAAATGGCTCCTGACGCGTTCCTCAGATAAGAAACTGATCTCAGACCTATACCAACAACTCCTCCTCACCAACAGATACTCGTACAACGCAGGGAGGGTTCGGTGGGAGAGAGACCTGGGAAGGCAACTTACACACAAGGAATGGGGGGCATATACCACAGGGTCAGGCACTCGGCTTATCACACTGGCCTCACCGAGACACTGACTAAGGTGGCCACCTACTGGTACCATACACCGGAACGCTTACACCAATGGGATCCCCAAATTAGTGACCGTTGCTGGAGGGGCTGTGGAGAACAGGGCACCTTAGAACACTTGTTATGGAGTTGTGACCGTCTGCAACCCTATTGGAATTCCATTCTGGACGAGATAGACTCCCACTTAGATACTCAACTTCCCAGATTCCCGGCATATGTTTTACTTGGGCTCCCTAACATGCTAATGTACCCCTTGAAGTCCAGGAGAGGACGACTCATAGCAATAGCACTGGGGGCAGCAGTACAGAATATTGTAGCACACTGGAGGTCCACTCAACCGCCCCCACACACTTGCTGGTTACATAGATTGTGGATGATATTAGGGATGGAAAAGCTATCACTGGCAAAGGCGGGACGGGGCGAAGAGTTCGCTGCTCTTTGGCGACCGTTCTTGACCCTGCTTACAGGCGAATTCAGGGAGCTAAGTTGTCCCCGATACCTGCGTTTAGTGCGCCTAGCAGATACCCCAATTGAAGAAGCCAAAGCTCAGCCGCGGAAGCGGAAGACCACACCCAGGGTTTAACATTCATTACCATATCCGGGGCAGAGGACTATCTTCTTATATTTGTTTTTTTTCTTTTTCCCTTTTCTGGCTTTGCTTAACTGGACAAGGAGGGGACAAGGGAGGGATGGGGAGGAGGGCGGAATCCGAGACCCGTGCTTCCCGCTGCGGGGACCCTATCCTGTGGACTCTGCTCGTATTTCTATTGCATTACTAATGATGGAGGCTCCCTGTATGTGGCTCAGAACTGATGTACCGATTGCCGAATGTGGTCGCTTTGTTTTTTCTGTTCTGATGAAAATAATAAAAGATTTAAACCATAAAATGATGGTTCTGCCCCGCTTCCTTTATGCACTTCAAAACACTTTAGACGCGGTTCCGGTTAGTTATTTTCGAGAGGTGGAAGGGTTGCAGCGTAGTCTGTTATGGGAGGGAAGGCCCCGTATTGCCTTAGCCAAATTGACGCTCCCTTGGTATGACGGGGGAATCGCCCTCCCAGATATCAAACGTTACTATTGGGCTTCACAGCTGGCGGCCATCAATCTCGGGACTTATGGGCCCGTATCGGACCCTGGTTACGCGATGGACAGGTGGCTTCTCCCTGGAGGTAATTACAATAGGGCACTATATAATAGGTCATTGATTGCGAATTTGACAGGACCTACCAAACATGCGGTGCGGATTTGGCATGATGCCACAAATTCGCTGTGATGGAGGGATCGAATGACGATGGCTACTCCACTTTTTGCGTCAGGAAAGTTAGGCAAGCTCTGGCATACGAAGGGGTTCGACAAGTGGGACTTGATTGGGATCTCAACCATTGGGGACATCTGGGCGAAGGGGAGGATTAAAACGTTCGTAGAACTCCAGACGGAATTTGAGCTGGGGAAATCCGAGTACTTCCGATACGCACAAGTCACACATGCGCTGAGGGCAGCTCTACCAGAGGGGACGGACCTGCCTGAGGCTTCGCCCTTAGAAGATAGGATTTTGGACGGCCATGTGCCAGAGATGACTATCTCCCTGATTTACAAAACAATCATTAATCATAGGGCGGGGAGGAGGAGCTTGGCGGGCATCAGTGATGGCCGCGTGAGCACAGCGCTCTCCGGACCCCCGCCACTCCCGGCATGATATCCTGACCATATCCTGATTCCTTGCGAGGATTTGTGTAGAGGACACTGGGCTGATCTTCCTGGGACTTTTGGAATTTGATTTGGACCCGGGACGGCGCAGATACGACACCGTGAACTTTCGGGGTCCGCCCTTGAGGTGCGCCCGGGACTGGGTGCGGCGTTGTGGCCGTCTTGGAGTTAAACAACAGCGGCAGGGGGATTGGACTTGTGGGTCCCCCTCTTAAGTTTCGGTTTCGATTCTGCCTCTGACTGAGACATCTGGCAGAAGAGTCCGGCCTTTGCTGGGTCCGGCGCACGAGACGGCTGTCAGGCCTTTGGCTTGCTTATTCTCCTTCCAGGCTAGTTCACTCCTAGTGGTACCCTCGTCGCTGCTTTTTGGACGCGTCAACGGAGCCGTCCTTGCAGGACATCATGGGCGCAATTTCTGGCATGAAGGAAACAATAGGCCAAGAGTATGAAGCTCTGGCCCACAAAATCGACACCGTGGCCATTGAAGTTAACTTGATTCGGGCCGACCTCTCTAAAACCAATGAGAAGGTGAAGTCATTGGATCTCAAGTCATCCAGCCTCACGGCGGACGTCTCGGAAAATACAGACGGAGATTGGCAATCTCCGTAGGGTGAACGATTTCATGACCCGGCGCTTGGAGGACTTTGAGAACAGGGCACGTCGCTGTAATGTGCGTGTGGTTGGCGTTCCGGAGAATCCAGACCCGCACTCTGTTGATCTCCTGGTCGAGGACCTGATCCAGAACTACCTCTCTCCGTCTGGGTTGAGTAAATTCTTCGCAGTGGAACGTGCCCATTGTGTTCCGGGAGGCCAGGGTAAGCCGGGCGCCCCGCCGAGGCCTATTGTTGCAAAACTCTTCCACTATAGAGATCGGGACGCTATCCTGCAGGCATCGCGCGTGAAGGGCCCGGTGGCCTTTGAGAATGCCACGGTGAACTTTTACCCGGACTTTTCTCAACAGGTTCAGAAACAGCGTATGGGTTTCCGTGGAGTCAAGAAGCGCCTCCGAGACATGGGATTGCGATATGCTATGCTTTTTCCGACCAGGCTGCGAGTTGAGTACAATGACCGAACCTTTTTCTTTGATCGGCCTGATTCAGTGAATGACTGGTTGGACTCTCTGCCGGACCGACCTCCTGTGACTGAGCCCGCCGACCACCCGGGTGGTGCTGAGGGTGGTGCAGAGAGCTGAACTACTTGTCTATGCCCGGGTCTTCGTGTAGAGTAACTTCTTCTGGGATTTTATGCCTAAGTGCCTCTACTGTCTGTGTGTTCTCCTCGTTAGTTGTCTTGATCGGGGTGGCGGGTGGGTCAGGGCCTTTCCTCCTCCGGGGTCTTTTTGTAGAATGGGGGTTCTTGGGCGACAGGCACACTGCATGTTGGGGTGGCTTTTTAGCTTCTTGCAGGGGTGCAGGGTGGGGGGTGTTTCCTTGATCGTTGGGGGTGGGTGGAAGGGATGTTTGATGTTTGTGTTTTGTTTTATCAAGGCGATTCTATCTTGCTAATGATGTTTTTGATGTCATGCTCATTGAGGGGGGGTTTCGGCGTTGCTGTGTGGGATGGGGGTAGCGGGTTGAGGTTTATTTCGTGGAATGTCAATGGTCTGGGGGATCGTATTAAGCGAGGTGTGGTGTTGCGATGTCTACGACGTTTGTCTCCGGATATTGTTTTTCTACAGGAGACTCATTTGGTGGGCAATACATGTCGTGCAATGAATAGGTGGGGCTATCGCCTCGCCGCACATTCGGGGTTTACCACGGGTTCCAGGGGGGTGGGTATCCTTGTTCGGGCTTCCCTCCCCCTGGCTATTGATGATGTGATCCTTGATGATCGGGGGCGTTACGCCGTCCTCGTGGGACGCTATGAGGGTCGGACCCTTTCCTTGTTTGCCGTCTATGTGCCCCCCGGTCTACAGACCTCTACTTTTTCCGATTTGGGCCGGGTGTTGTTGAACCTCCCTGATAGTACTCTTTTTATAGCGGGGGACTTTAATTCAGTGTTCTCCGGTCTACACGATCGTCACCCCCCTAGGGATACTCCTTCGGCCCAACAGTGGCTGGGTGGGTTTCTGGATACGTTTGGCTTGGTGGATTGTTGGAGGCTTATGCATCCTACTCAGCTTCAATACACTTTTCATTCTGGGGCCCATGGGAGTTTGTCTAGACTGGATTATTTCCTGATGCCTGCGGCGCAGTCGCCGGCGGTTCGCGAGATTAGACACCTCCCCCGGGGCATCTCTGATCATTCACCGCTCTGGCTTTGTTTTGAGGTGGGGGTGGAGGCGGCGGGCCGTGTGGCTCCTATTAACCCATGGTACCTCACCTCCCCCGAGACCCGCGGTCTCTTGATTAAGTCTTTGGACAATTATTTCCTAGACAACAAGGGGTCCGTCTCATCGGCGGTATCCCTGTGGGAGGCCTTTAAGACAGTGATTCGCGGGCAGGCCCTTTCCCTTATTGTTGAATCTAAAAAGGCGAGGAATCGGGAGGTGGTGGACCTTGAGAGGGAGATTGCGGAGATAGAGGCTGACCTGGAGTCGAATGTCACACCTGGTAAACTCCACGCCCTGGGTCTGAAACAATTTGCCTATAGGTCTTTGGTTACAGATGCGGCTAAATTGATGTTTCGGGAGCAACAGGGTCGTTTGTATGATGTGGGGGATAAAGCGGGTAAATTGCTGGCATGGCTGGATAAGAAGGAGAGGGCGAATCGTGTGGTGCCTGTGATTCAGACTTTGAATGGTGTGAGAGTGACTGACCCGGTTGGAATAGTTGAATGTTTTGCGGACTATTTTCGTGTGGTTTATTCCCCTGTGTCTGCACGGGATGTTGATGACTCTCGCCTTTTGTTGCGTGATATAGCTCTGCCCAGTGTTTCCGATTTAGACCGAGTTTCTTTGGAGTCCCCTTTCACTACGGACGAGATAGCGACGGCTATTCGCTCACTCCGTTCGGGCAAAGCTTTGGGCCCGAATGGATTGCCTATTGAATTGTACAAGCTACGTCCTGATAAGCTGGCGCCCTATCTTCGCACTATGTTTTTGGAATCCCGGGAGCGGGGTATTCTCCCATATGATCAGCGTCTGGCTACGATTGTTGTTATTCCCAAAGAAGGTAAACCTCGGGACCTTTGTTCGTCTTATAGGCCCATTTCCCTGTTGAATGTTGAACCCAAGGTTCTGGCTAAGCTTCTGGCTACCCGCCTCTTGACGGTCATTGGTGGCGTGGTCCATCCGGATCAATCCGGATTTATCCCGCATCGCAACACGGCTCTTAACCTACGTCGTCTCCACGGAGCTGTTGCGAGGGCGGGGCTTCTGACGGAGCCGGCCATTTTGGCTTCGTTGGACGCCTCGATGGCCTTTGATACGGTGCAGTGGCCCTATCTTTGGGCAGCTCTTGAGAAATTTGGTTTCGGACCTGAGTTTATTGGTTGGGTGAAGTTGTTATACGCCGAACCCTTGGCACAGGTGGTGGTAAATGGTCGGGTTTCTGTCCCCTTCTGCCTTGGTAGAGGGACCCGTCAGGGATGCCCCTTGTCTCCGTTGCTTTTCGCGCTCGCCCTGGAACCATTAGCTGCGTGGCTTCGATGGGAACCTTCACTCAAAGGGATCCGTTGGTCACCGGATTTTGAAGACCGCGTCTCGCTTTACGCGGATGACATTCTTCTGTATCTTACTTCCCCGCGTAAATCTTTAAATGTATTATTTGACGTTCTTACTTCGTTTGGTGCTAACTCAGGTCTGGTTATTAATTGGGCTAAGTCTTGTGTGTATGTTCTTTCAGGTGTGTTGCCCCCCTTGCCAGACAGATTTCCTATCCAGGTTGTCCAATCTGGCTTCAAGTATTTGGGGATCTTTATTTCACTGGACTCTTCACTCCGGTTCGAGCGTAATCTCCTCCCCCCGCTTCTTAGACTGCGACTGGACGTGGCCCGCTGGCGTAAGCTACCCCTGTCTCCTCTGGGCAGGGCTGCCCTTTTTAAAATGATGTCTTTGCCACGATTCCTATACGCACTCCAAAACTCTTTTGACGACGTTCCCGCTACCTATTTCCGAGAGATCGAGAGTCTTCAGAGACAACTGATCTGGGACGGGCGTCCACGTATTGCCCTGGCAAAACTTACCATCCCTTGGTACGACGGGGGCATGGCGCTCCCCGATATCAAGAGATATTATTGGGCCACCCAGCTGTCTGCCATTAACCACGCAATGTATTCCCCGGGTCGCGATCCGGCTTTTGAGATGGATAAACTCCAGCTGCCGGGAGGGGATTTTAATAGAGCGCTTTATTCCAGATCGGCCGGGCGCCATCTTGCGGGCCCGTCCAGGATCGCAGTCAATGTGTGGCGCGCCGCGAATGTGAGTTTGGGATGGGAGAATCGACTGACAATGGCTACTCCGCTTTATGCTTCCGAACGTTTGGGATGTCTCTGGTCCTCTAAGGGCTTTGACCGCTGGGATATGATTGGGATATGTAAAGTGGGTGATGTCTGTGTGAAGGGTGGAGTGAAGTCTTTCCAGGCCCTTAAGGCCGAGTATGACTTGAGTGACAGAGTTTTTTCGGTATCTCCAGGTCCGGCATGCCCTGGTCTCAGTTCTGAACTCCTGATGTGCCACTGCCCGAGTCCTCCCCCCTTGAGGACCGCATTCTGGATGGACACCTGCCCGATAGCACTATCTCCCTGATTTACAAGAAACTGATTAATAATCGCGCTGACTTACTGGTCCGACTTAGGGAGGTTTGGGTCGGGGACGGGTTGGACTTAGATGACGAGGATTGGCAGTCGGCACTCTCTTCTCCGAAAGAGGTCGCCATCCCAGCCCGTCTTCGCTTGGTTCAACTTAAGATCCTCCACCGGGTGTATGTAACTGGTCCGCGTCTGGTAGCAATGGGTTTTTCCCCGGATGGTTTATGCAAGCGTGGTTGTGGGATGAGTGCTACATTTCTGCATATTCTTTGGGAGTGCCCAGTGGTGGCAGCCTATTGGACTGATGTGCTTGCGGTGATGACTGCGGTGACTGGTATTGCCCTGCGGCCTGAGGCCCGACGATGCCTGTTGAATGTGTGGGAACCCACCGACTGTTCTGTGGCTCAGACCCGATGGGCGACCTTGGGATACATGATAGCGAAACGGGACATTGCGCAACTCTGGGGCGCTTCCAGACCTCCCGAGGTCTCGGTGTGGGAAGATAACATGGACTGGTCCATGTTTCGAGAGAAGACTGTCTATGTGGCTAGGGGCAGACCCAGGGCGTGGACGAAGATTTGGAGTCAGTGGAACGAATATCGTGGTGACACCTGTACCCCTCCCTTGGTTGACACTCCCGATGTTACCCTATCTCCCTAGGCTGGCGTTCCCGAAATTTTCATACTGTTCTAAGATTTTCCTGTCCTCCCCGCTGTCCCCCCCCCCCGGCCTTGCCGAGTCCCATTGACTGTGCTTTCGTCTTCCTGATTAGTGGCTTTCCCCTCCGCCTTCTGGGCTGACTTTGATTATTGTGCATTCGCCTTGTTTAGAGTTAGTTGTTTCTATGTTTGAAAAAACAAAAAAATTTTATGTCCTGTCCTATGGTTTGAGCAATACTTGATATCTGATTTGTGCCTGGCCACGGAAGTGTTCGTTTGCTTCCTATGTTGTGCGTTGCTATTAGCGGCCAGCCCGTGTGGTTGTAGGCCCATCCTTGTACTTTTTATTTTAATTGCTCAATAAACGTTTTTAATAAAAAAAAAAAAAAAAATCATAGGGCGGATCTTCTTGCGGAGGTGAGAGATAAATGGATGCAAGATGGTATTGAGATAGATGATGAGGATTGGCAGCCAGCCGTGTCATCTCCGAAGGAGGTCGTGATCCCAGCGAGGTTGAGGCTTGTTCAGCTGAAAATACTACACAGGGTGTATGTCACTGGACCCCGACTGGTTCGGATGGGGCTATCTGAAACGGATTTGTGCAGAAGAGGGTGTGGTCTTGTTGGAACATTCCTCCATGTCCTCTGGGAATGTCGATATATAGTTGATTATTGGAATGAGTTACACAACACGATGAGTGGGGTCTTGGGGATTACTTTGCGGCCGAAGGCTAGGAGAAGCCTCCTCAATATTTGGGAGCTGACGGATCTCAATGGGGCCCAGACGAAGTGGGCGACGTTGGGTGCCATGATCGCAAAGCGTAATATAGCTCAAAAGTGGGGATCTGTGGTTCTGAAAATTCTGGACTCGTGTAATTATTCTTGACTCGAGAATAAAACTTCATCGTAACATGACGAATTTAGTATCAAAAGACCGAGAATGACGAGTACACCATGTACAAACATTATCAGCATATTCGAGTGACGATTTCATCTCGAAATCGTCATTTTCGTTCTGAACCCTTGGCTTCCATTTTATGTATGGCAGCCATTTTGTGAGTTGCCCTTTACATAGGCCTTAATCCAGCTGAATTCGATTCCCAAAGGACACGTACACCTTAATCGACTTTCCTATGACCTGTGCAAGTTGGAACCACTGCCCCAGGCCGAACTCGTTAGGTCAGTTCCCCTCCCAGTGGCCGAACAAGATAGCATCAAGGCTCAACAAGCCATAAAAACATTTTCAGCGCACACACCTGCCGTATCTTGCTCGCATCTGTCTCTGCTCTTTTTGCTTCACTTGCTTTATGGTGGGGAGGTGCCCGTTTTTATTGGGGGTCCACCGATATCTGATGAAATGTTGGGCCCTACCGGGTGATTTGTTGTAGGCAGCACGAAGTGAAATATGGACATGTCATCATGACTCTGCTTTTTTTTTTGTACTAGAAATAGGTCAATGATTTACTGTAAAACCAAGAATGTTTGCCTGAAGCTTAAAATTCTGTATAAGAAGAGAAGCCTGACTTTGTAAATTCGAGCAGTCTCCTGAGAATATACTTCCCGTGTGTTGTACTTCTAGGACACTTGTTACCTTGGTTGCAGCCAATAAAATCGATCCTTGACTTCACCCTGAAGACTCTGAGTTTCTGTGGTCTGAATCAGGAAGGACTCGAGGTCTCTGGGTGTACCCTGACACCGCTGGGTTGCCGGTTCTTAAAAACCCAGTACCTCAGCCGGCGCCCAACGTTTGGGGTGATTCCAGCGGTACCAGCCCAGCCAGAGGTTCGTGAGGAGCTTCGTGTGAAAATTCCGGAGGACGGCCAACCACTTCATCGACCCCTGCATGTCGACGTGGTCCGAAGGTCTTTGCTGCGAGGTTCCCCGCTTCCCAACGGCTACGAAGGACTGCTGCCCTGGCTATCGCCCTGATTTGGACCCTTGAAGTTTGGTAGAGCGAAACACTAAGACGAGTCTTCTGGTGACGTCATCGATATTTCAGTTAAGTATAAGTGGAGCGTCTCCCAGTCCTTAGTTGGCTTTGATTTGGAGCTTGCAAGCGCCAAAGCCGAAGGACTCGTGTATTCACGAGAAAAATCGTAATCGATAATCCTTTGAAGTTTGGAGCTAGACTAGAGAGCGAAGATGCCTAGTCTTAGACCTGGAAATTTGTTTTGTCTTGGTTGTAATAATAGGGACTCCCGATTGGAGGACTCATGTCCGGTTCCTCCGGTTGGAACTCCAACTTACGAGTTATATGTGAAACATGGGGTAGGCCCCATCACATACAATGAGTGTGGATCAAATACACCAGAAAAGATGGTGTTTTATAATGGCCCCAATATGGTAGCTTCGATACCGAAATCTTAGATAACCTTGAAGTTAAACTGTTCAAAAAGAAAGCCCGGCCGGCGATGTTTGACTCATTTCGCCTATGGCGTAAAGAGGCCAAACAGAAGGAAATTAAATTAGAGAAGAAAAATAAGAGAGAAAGAGGAATTTCAGTAATGCAAGCTGCTATGCAGTTTAAAGACAATGAAGATGAACAGATGAGTGAGCAGTTGCCCAGGCAACGTAAAATTGCAATAGATAAATGCTATCCAGTTTTGCCGTCTCTTCAGCAAGAGGCAGCAAAAGAACGTGAAAAAGATCCATTAATGTCGCATTTATTAAGTTCGCCACCCCCTATGCGCAAAATGCCACTGCACCTCCGCAATCTTTAGTTGTGCAGCCTGTGCCCCCTGTTCCTCCACAGCACCCACCAGCTGTTCTTCAGCTGGCTCCTGCTCCTCTGGTGCAGCCTCCTCAAGGCCCACCGACCACATCTGTTTCACCTGTGCTTTCTACGATTTTGCCTAGTGTACTTTCTACTTCTCCTAATGCTCCCTCTACGATTTTGCCTAGTGCTCCTTCTATTTCTCCTGATGCCTCCTCTGCTATTGTCTCTGCCTCTGCCCTATCTCACCCCGTTTTTCCACCTGTTCTTCCTTCAGTTTCACCTTCCGTTCGGCAGAAAATGGCCAGCACTGTTACTAACCTTTTCTCACCTCTTTTCGGGTCGCCTACTACGACCCCTAACATGGGACGCAGACAGTTGCGAAGTCGACTGCCTGACTACCAAGATAGAGATTTATTGAATCGTTTAGCGCGTAAATGGGTTATGGATACTGTAAAGTATGATGTAGAGTCTGTCATGGAAGTCTTCCATCAATGGGAAGCACCGACGCAGAGATATGTTTTTGAACAGATGTGTGTTTTGCTTTGTGAGGATTTGGAAGACAATGATCTAGAATGCAACCCGCAAGAGTTGTGTCGTGTGCGGTTCAAGTTTGGAGAGGGCATGATTGTAGGCCCCGATGTCGAGAGCGCGGTTGAAATATTGCTATCATATCGGAGTAAGGGGAGCAGTTCTGGGTCACAGTCTGAGCCTGGTACATCTAGTAGAAAAAAGGCGCGACAATACCCCATGAGAGAAGTTCCACCACAATGGAGAGAGGGCGACACAACTGTCGACCCCCCTATTCTGCCACACTTTCAGCGTGTATGGGTACATGTCCCATGGAAGCGAGCTGAAGTTTTAGCACTCAAACAGACATTATCTGATCCGCGTAAAAATCCTGCAGGGTATTACAAAGAGTTGTCACAGACTGCTGGATCATGTATAATGAATTTAGCCGATATCGATATGCTATTTGGGAATGTGGTTCCACAGCCTTTATGGGGTAAAATTCGTCATACAGACCATGATCAGGAATTAGGTGACTCATGGGCTAATATTGCTGCTGCAGATGCCCGACAAGTTGGTAGTGCTAAGCCTGAGCCTTTGATAGCAGAACTGCCTGGTAAAATAGTTGATTACATGAAAACGATAATGCCTGCAATACGTGTAAATTGGGATAAGTTGTCTGCATGCAAGCAGAAGAAAGAAGAGACAGTCTCAGATTTCTTCGCCAGGTTTGAAGAAACATTTGTCGACCACAGCGGTCAAGATATGACCAGAAGGTGGTCAGAGATTGTTCGTCGATAAATTTGTGCACAATCTACTTCCGGAATTGTGTAAAAAGTTAAAGGATTCATAAAGTTCTTGGGCTGTTTCATCTTCAGCCTAGATATTGGCTACTGCACAATATTACGAAAATAGAGACAAGGACGAGAAAGATAGAGCAGAAAAGAAAACTAAGAAGTTGAAAACTAAGGTTTTGTTACAGCAAGCATATCCGCCACGTAGTGGTGGTGGACAAAACAATAGTGGTCAGAATAACTATCAGAATAATTTTCAGCAGCCTCAACAGTATCAGAGGAACTCGCAAAGAGCCGAGTACACTCAGCCACGTGTCCCTGTAGGCCCCAACCAGTGTTCGTATTGCAAGGAAGAGGGTAATTTCAAGTACAGTTGTCCTATTTTGTTACAGCGTACAAATGGTGCTTCTGGTGTAAGAGGTCGTGGTGTTCCGCAAGCGCCTAGAGGTAGAGAATGTGGAAACGTCCACCAGAACGCACGTCCCCTTCCACCTCAAAATTCTATGAATAGGTTTGATCAACAGAACAACACATCTGACAGGACAGCTCAATACTATGTTGATGATTATTATACAGAGGATGAGTATTTGGAAGGTGATAACTGCTAGGACAGCCATATACAAAGAGAGGGAGTTGTTTCAGTTCCAGTAGATCAGAGTGGACCATACGTTGAGGTGATTACATCAGGTGTGTCAGAGCCTTTTCTGTTGGATACTGGTGCTACAAAGAGTTCTATCATGCACTCCAAACTCCCTGGCGCACCTTTGTCTGGCGAAATGAACGTTTCTGGAGGTTTTTCTGGCGCCCCAGTTAGAAACCCGATTTCTGACCCTTTGTCTCTTTCTGTTGGTCCTTGCGAATTCGAAGCACCCCTTATTCTGACAACAGGTTGCGGTGAAAACTTGCTAGGATTGGATTTGTTAAAAAGATTGTATGCGACTTTGTACTGTTCTCCTTCAGGAGTACAGCTTACTTTAGGTAAAAAGGTGGTTTCTCCAATGTATTTGTCGAGGGATAAACTTCCAGCAGAATTGTCGTTTCTTCCAGATATTCTTTGGCCCGCTGGTCCAAATGATGTGGGTCTTTTAGAAATACCACCATATGTTGTAACATTGAAAGCCAATGTTCAAATGCCACGAATTCCCCAATATAGGATATCTAGTGAAGGTGAAAAAGCTTTGCTAGCGATCGTTTACGAATTGATTGAAAAGGATGTGATTGAAGAAACACGAGGCAACGTTTGCAATAGTCCTGTTCTGCCTGTTTTAAAACGAACTGATCCCTCTCAGCCACCTGTGTACAGATTCGTGATTGACCTTCGAGAGGTAAATAAAATAGTTGTGCCACAATTCCCAGTTGTCCCCGACATTACCACATTATTGACTATGATTCCAGCTTCTGCCTCTTGGTTTTCGGTGATTGACCTGAAGAATGCTTTCTTCAGCATCCCGATTGCTGAGGAGAGCAGGGATATTTTTTCCTTCAGTTTAGGAGGTCGCAGCTTCCGCTTTAAACGCGCTCCTCAGGGCTACTGTGAAAGTCCATCAATATACAGTCAAGCTCTAAAAACACAGATTGATACGATTATTCTACCTGAAGGTGCTGCCCTTATTCAGTATGTGGATGATTTGCTCATTGCGGCAGACACTGAGGGAATTTGTAAAAAGGCCACACTGTCATTGTTGCGTCATCTGTGTGATTTACATCACAAGGTGTCACTTTCCAAACTGCAATAATGCCGACAAGAAGTGACCTACTTAGGTCACCTCTTATCGAAGGAGGGAAGGAAACTGACCCCAGAAAGAATTCAGGCAATAGCGAAATTGAGTGTGCCAAAAACACAGAGAGAAGTACGTGCTTTCTTGGGCATTACATCGTACTGTAGACAGTGGATTCCGAATTTTTCGTTATTAGCCAAACCCTTGGTGGCATTAACGTGTAAAAATACACCCAATCCCATTCCTTGGTCTGAAGAGTGTCAGAAAAGTTTTTTCGAATTGCGCACAGCATTATGTTCGGCTCCTGTGTTAGGTACCCCCAACTACAGTAAGCCTTTCACATTGTATGTCCACGAGAAGGAGGGCTGTGCATTGTCAGTATTGACTCAGTTGTTTGGAGGTAGGCAGCGTCCATGTGCCTATTTTTCGTCGACTTTGGATCTGGTAGCTAGAGCGTTGCCAAGTTGTTTAAGAGCCACAGCAGCAGCAGCTGTTTCTGTTCGACAGTCTGCTGGTCTAGTAATGAATAATACACTAGTCGTGATGGTCCCACTTGCGGTAGACACGTTGTTAAATAGAACCAAGACACAGCACTTAACTAGTGCTCAGTTGTCAGGTTACGAATTAACATTGTTAGCGAGTCATGTGCACATAAAAAGGTGCAATACTTTAAACCTAGCCACATTGTTGCCAATTGTAGAGGAATCAGGTGTTTCAGAACAGCACGATTGTTTTCTTAGAACAGAGGAAGAGACGAAAGGGAGAGTAGATCTGTCCGATACTCCTCTTGCTGAATGTGATGGTACATTGTGGGTGGATGGTTCATGTTTCAAGCTCCCGAATGGTGACACGACTGCAGCATATGCTGTCACGACTTTGCATCCAATTGTTGAGGCTGCACGTGTCCCACATAATTCAGCTCAAGCGGCAGAATTAATTGCACTCACGAGAGCATGTGTGTTGTCTAAAGGAATGAAAGTGACTATCTACACTGATAGTCAGTATGCATTTGGAGTGGCTCACAGTTTTGGACGATTGTGGAGAGAACGTGGGTTCCTGACTTCGCATGGAGCTAAGATTCAGCATGGTCAGTTGGTGAATGAGCTTCTTGAATCACTGACCTTGCCTCTGCAAATGGCGATTGTGAAATGTAGTGCCCACAAGAAGGTGACTGATGATGTTGGTCGTGGAAATGCATTTGCTGATGAGATTGCGAAGGAAACGGCAAAGAATGTGATGAGCCGAATGTATGTTGCAGGCCCTGCAAGATGGACTGGTGATGTTGGAATGTGTGAAGACACGATAGAGAGTGTGAAGTCCATCCAAGCTGAGGCCACAGAGAAAGAGTTGAGCACGTGGAGAGAAAGTACGGGCACAATGGATACGAATGGTTGCTGGATTGAATTATCAGAGCATCAGAGATGGTTGTTACCCGATGCATATGTGCTTGCAGTGGTTACGATGGCTCATGGAATGGCTCATATCAGCGTAAAAGGGATTTGCGAGTTGTTGGCCCCAGTATGGCAAAATTCAGGAATTCCCAAGTGTGCAGAGAATGTCGTCAAGAATTGCATGGTATGTTTGAAACACAATCCTGGTAGGGGAACCCCAACTCCCGCTGGTCATTTTGCACCTCCTACGTATCCGTTCGAGGTTTTGCAGCTAGGTTTCATCCACATGGAGAGGTGCAACAACTTAACATACGTACTCGTTGTTGTTTGTGCCTTCTCAAGATGGGTAGAAGCCTATCCCCTAAAAGACAACACTGCCTTGTCCACAGCGAAAGCCCTTGTGAAAGAGTACTTCCCCAGGTTTGGAATGCCTAGAATGGTCTGGTCTGATAATGGAAGTGAATTTGTGGGTCGTGTGATGAAGAGTGTGTGTGAAGGGCTAGGTATTCGGCAGAAGTTCCACGCTGCAAATCACCCCCAATCAGCTGGATTAGTAGAATGCTACAACAGCACTTTAAAACTTAAACTGGCCAAAATCCAAGCGAGCACAGATCTTAAATGGCCTGATGCTCTACCCCTAGCACTCCTGTCCACCAGAATGACTGTGCATTCACGAGTGAAACTTAGCCCTTATGAGATCATTTTTGGCCGGCCAGCCAACATATGGGGAGTGCCTAGACCCACTAAGTTCAGCGAGCTTGAACACCCTGTTTTGCTTGATTATCTGTATGAACTGACGGCTAAATTGCGTGTTTTGCATCAACAGGTTCACGACACCCTGCCTCCGGTCTCTGAGACTCCAGGTCACACCATCGACCCTGGATCCTGGGTGTTGGTCATAAACTTCCAGAGAACTAAAAACGACCAGCCCAGTGGACCGGACCGCACCTCTTCCTTCTTTCCACAAGATCAGCCGTTCGGGTGGAGGGGAAGGCCAACTGGGTCCACGGTATCCATTGTAAGAAAATCCCTTTTCCTCTGCCTTATGACCAGTGGGTCCAGAAGGGTGTCGCTGACTCAGAACCTGAAACCGTGCCCCGTGTCGTACCCTTCAGTGATGCACGTGTAAAAAGAACTGACTCTGAACGAGAAAATGAGAACATTTCGCACGAAGCTGTGCCACCATCCAAGCGATTGAACACTACAGAGCCTGAACTTTTGTTCCAGGATCTAACAGTACCTGGAAGACAACGGTATAATTTGAGACCGAGAAATACGAACTAATAAAAGCAATTCCTTTTGCAATTCGAGACCAAGATCCATGGACTAATAAAAAATTATTTTTCCTTCCAAACACCATTTTTTTTTTTAAGCGCAGCTCTCCCATCTGAGAAACTTGCTTATTTTTGTTTTTCGAACCGCCATCCGGGTTCCGCTGCTAGGGCAGCGGATGCTTAAAGTCTTTGGGGTGCAGCTGACGACGTTAGGTCGGTAGTTCTGGTCGGTCTAAGGGAGTTGCCCTAGACTGACAGAAGCATCCCTTAGCAGAGTCAACCTCCCACCGCGGGCAGCACTCTAGAGAGGATGGAGTTTTCCGAGATGGAGAGACCTGCCAAACCAACGAACTTTAAACTCAAATTATGTAAAATGATGACAAAGAAAAGTTTTTTAATATTGTGCATTTGTATGTTATTCAGTATGATGATATTTTGAATAAGTTACGTTTTATTCACTTTTCGTGTAACCTTTGCACCCACTGCATCACCCATACCTCCTCCTACTGTTTCCTCTCATTCTTTCCACCCTCTTCCGGACCATGAATCCAATAGGAGATTGGAGTTCATTAATAACTCCTTTGTTCAGCTCTTGCACCAACACCAACTTGTAATGAACACAACTAACTGTTGGGTGTGCGGTCTTATGCCTCACACAACGGATAAAGGTATTCCTTATCTGGTCCTGCCTTTTAGCCACAATGGTTCTGTATGGGCATATAGGACAATGTTCATATATGCACACGAAGTCTACCCCCTACGTTCTGTAACAGACAATCCTAAAAATAGTGCTCTGGTTAAGGGTATAGTAGACATGATTAAGGAAGGTATTTCTTATGAGACTATCCCGAGAGATGAGACACTAGTATACATAGGATGGAACTTAACCGGATATGGAGCTACTCTGAGTGAGAAACAGCAAGCTAAGAGATCCTCCCCGATTTGGATTGTACCCCATAAGGGTCATCTATGTCTGCAAGGTAATGGCACGAATCCCGGAGCTCAGTTAGGAAAGAGTATCTGCACTAAAACGTATGTTTTTGCAGCCCAGACTTCCCCTTCGTTTTTAGCAGCTAAGGGTACCTATTTCATCTGCCATGATAGAGCCTATACATGGTTGCCCCCCGACTTTTCGGGCTCATGTTTTGTTTCATTCCTGTTGCCTCCCACCTACACAGCAGCGGCAGATTACCACAAGACAAGGGTAGTTAGAGGTGTCTTGAGTGAAGAGGACACTGCAGGTCAAGAATTTGGGGACTTTGCAAAGGGTTTTCTGCCGTTCTGGGGATCCATGGCTAACAGCAGGAACATAAGGCAATTGACAAGGGTAGTTGAGTCCACCGTGATTGAAACTGCTGGTGCCCTTAGTAACTTGACTGCTGAGCTCCAGTCGGATCGACTTATGACCCTTCAGAACAGGGTCGCGTTAGATGTCATACTTGCAGACCGAGGTGGGGTATGCAGATTGATCCAATCGAGTTGCTGTGTTTTCATCCCAGATAACGCTCCAACGGTGTACCAGGCCATCTCCAAACTACATAAGATTTCCGAATCTATTCATGTGGATAAAGGAGATTGGTCATTAATGGGATGGTTCTGGGAACTGATATCCGCCTGGGGCTGGAAAATTCTGATGGTCATTGGGATGGTCTTAGCCATTCTTTTCCTGTTCTGTCTGTGCATACAGTGTGCTCCTGCAATATGTGGCCTCTGTGTTACATCATGTGTAAGGAAGCCTGTATCAAGAGATGAACTAAGTACTAGAATGATGTTACAGCAACATCTCAATGACTTTAGGAATATAGATCTGGACTCAGATTAGCATGAGGATAGATTAATTGCCTATGTAAGGGCAAAAGGAGGGTTTGTGGTTCTGAAAATTCTGGACTTGTGTAATTATTCTGGACTCGAGAATAAAACTTCATCGTAACATGACGAATTTAGTATCAAAAGACCGAGAATGACTAGTACACCATGTACAAACATTTTCAGCATATTCGAGTGACGATTTCACCTCGAAATCGTCATTTTCGTTCTGAACCCTTGGCTTCCATTTTATGTATGGCAGCCATTTTGTGAGTTGCCCTTTACATAGGCCTTAATCCAGCTGAATTAGATTCCCAAAGGACACGTACACCTTAATCGACTTTCCTATGACCTGTGCAAGTTGGAACCACTGCCCCAGGCCGAACTCGTTAGGTCAGTTCCCCTCCCAGTGGCCGAACAAGATAGCATCAAGGCTCAACAAGCCATAAAACCATTTTCAGCGCACACACCTGCCGTATCTTGCTCGCATCTGTCTCTGCTCTTTTTGCTTCACTTGCTTTATGGTGGGGAGGTGCCAGTTTTTATTGGGGGTCCACCGATATCTGATGAAATGTTGGGCCCTACCGGGTGATTTGTTGTAGGCAGCACGAAGTGAAATATGGACATGTTATCAGGACTCTGCTTTTTTTTGTACTAGAAATATGTCAATGATTTACTGTAAAACCAAGAATGTTTGCCTGAAGCTTAAAATTCTGTAAAAGAAGAGAAGCCTGACTTTGTAAATTCGAGCAGTCTCCCGAGAATATACTGTGTGTTGTACTTCTAGGACACTTGTTACCTTGGTTGCAGCCAATAAAATCGATCCTTGACTTCACCTAGAAGACTCTGAGTTTCTGTGGTCTGAATCAGGAAGGACTCGAGGTCTCTGGGTGTACCCTGACGCCGCTGGGTTGCCGGTTCTTTGCCGGTTCTTAAAAACCCAGTACCTCAGATCCGAGAGGCCGCCCACTCTCGAGGGTTGGACAGATGATATGGACTGGTGCATGTTCTGTTAAAAGACTGTCTATGTAGCAAGGGGTCGACACCGTAAATGGCCTTCAGTGTGGGGTCTGTGGAATCGATACAGGGGAGATATTTGTGTACCACCTGCCAACTCTAACTTTGATGTTCCGGGTTCCCCCTGATCTTACAGTAATTATCCTTGAACCTTGTTCACGCCCCCCCTCCTATTCGTATTCTCCTGTTTTAAATGATGTAATATGGAAAAGTGTCTCCTCTGTATACTGCCTTTGATGTTATGATGCCTTGTTTTAATAAAAAGAAATATAAAAAAACAATAGGCATTCCAGGACAATCCTTTGTTTGATAACATATACTTCGCTTTTCAGACCTATAGGGACATCATTTACAATCCATTTAAATTTAAAACATGAATACATTGCGGATAAGGAAACTCCTATATATCACGCCAGGAATTTCCAATGTTTAATTTCCGAATAATAAGAAAAACAAGCTCATAATTTGTGAACGGAAGCGGCCTCCCCCAGTTCTGACACACAAAACGCCCGGGATGAAGCTGTTGATTCCACCCCCCTCCCCGGGCCAGATTAATTGTGCCTCTTCCACTGCGCCTTGGTTACTATTCAATTACTGGCAGGCTATGTATGTGTCTTTCTCAGCCTACACCTCCCTACAACATGGAGTGCAACTGGAAATGTAATATCTACCGTATTACTGCTGCAATGTCAACTTGTAATGTGCCATGTGTTATTTTGTTTAATAAATGTTTTTGAAAAATCAAAAAAAAAAAATTGTGGGCAGCAATATGAGGTTATTTATGCGCTACATTTTTAGTTGTACATTCATAATTTGCTCGTATTCAGGGCAGAAAGTTGGTTATATATTTCCTTTGTGGAGTCCAAACTGTCATCGCAAAAAGGTTACCTTTTGTATACTCTCGGCGAGGCTCCTGCTCTCCCTCAGAATCCGATGATTCAGAGTCCTCCTTACTAGTGGTCGGTTTGTCAGGGTGGAACCTGCGAGTGAATTCAAGACAGAATGTTCACTAAAAGCAGAAGAGTGGGCAAATTACTTACTCAGCCCCTTTAAATCTTCAATAAACATTTTGGTCCCTGCAGAAAAGTGAAAGCAACTTCCGTCGATACAGTCCCACAGACGTCTTGTTTCTTATCTTAATGCACCAAGATGCATTTTTCATTTATTTGTCTATTTTTATGCATTTATAAATCCCTTGTTCCTTCATAAAAACAGCGATTTGGAATAAAAATGTTGTATTTGGTCAATCATTTCGGTGGCATTCCGTCATGGTTGGGTTCTATTGGAATGCGGAGGATTTGTGGTAACATGTGGAATGCTCAGGAGTGAGGGGACAGTTACTGAGCTGGCAGGCAGCTCCCTGCTGGTGCTACGACTTCTATTGAAAAAAATAAAGATTAAACTACTCACCTGTGCCCTGGGACTACTTCGTTTCACTGGTAACTAGCTTCAGAAAATGTCCCAGGAGAGTGCCGTATTCGGGAGCAGCATTGATGGAGCAAGTACTCGTAGAGAAGAAACTTGCTCGAACCAATCCACTTGTTTAACTCACTAACAAGTTACTAATCCTGTTTTCGTGAATAACTAATACGCACCACATTGAACACACAGGTTAGTGAAGTTTGCTTATGTGTGTAATAATAACGCTCTAAACGGGGAAACTGTTGTGCGCATGCGTCAACTGCATCTACGCAGTTTGACGAACTAACGCTTGGAGGGAAATTCTGGCGCATGAGCAGAAAATACTAAAATGGAGTCTTGAAGAGTCGAGTGCATGGCATCTGCTTGTTTGAACAAAATAGAGTGGTTTTACTAATGCAAATGCGGGGAAAGACATAAATAGATAAGCTGGATTAGAGTAGAGGTGGGTGGTACACAGTGCGACCATTTTATTTTTGAAAGTAACATCTGTCTTTTGACTTTATCACTAGTGTGTATTTGGGCCTCTTTTACATAGCATGATTGAATCAAGTGATGCGATGCCTGCGCATGCCCACTGAGTGGAGCCATGAAGGTCATGACCGAACTATTGAACGGAAGCCAAACTAGAGTGTGACAAGCATGGGAACGGATGGTGCAGAGTTCAGCAATGAGACGTTCTATTCATCGTAGTGTCATTAATGTTTCAAAATGGATACCTGTAGTGGAGGGAAATAAAATGTATGAATACAAATTAAGGGGATGGGTTTACGAACAATAGTTGAACTGATTTTAATGACATGTAAGCATGGTTTGATGGAGCTTCCTCCTTGCCTGACCAATAAGATTTCGTATTTTTACGATATTGAAACTTTAGTGGGTGGAATATTCAAAACGAAAGGTATAATTAAGATAGCTTTAGTTAGTCAGATAGAGATTTGCTGAATGAAAAGAAGAACAGAGGGTGCAGATGAAGAATTGCTGAATGCAGACTCAGAATGAGATGCTGCTGGGGGGAGATGCTGTGAGATGCTGATGAAGAACTGAATGCAGAACTTGAAGAAGAATTTTCTATCCTAATTAATGGTGTGACATCAGAAGATCGAGGAAGAATCTAGAGGAGGAAGAGAGTGTCAGAGAGGGGTGCGACGCAACCGTTGGTATTCTAGAGTGGTCATCTATCCTGTCCTGATTCCTGTCCTGAAGTCTTTGTCTCCTGCCCTATCCCAAGGGACCCTTACCAGCCAGGGGGTTGGTCTTTCACACCATCCTTGGTAACTATTATTTTCGGTAATTTGTTGATGTCCTTTTCTCTCTGTCCTCTCCTTTTCTGAGCATTGATTATTGTATGAGTCCGAAGTATATGCTTGGTGTTTATGAATTCAATTTTTCTCTCCTATGGATGATGGCGACTGCACTGCATTTTGGAATAGTTCACATGCATTTGCATTTAGATAAAGATTTAAAACTTTCCAGAGTCTGTGGTTATTTACATTGAATGAAAAGGACAGTTAGTTTTCTGTAATTTTTCACTAACAACTAGTTCAACTAATGGTTCATCGCCCAGAGGAAAGAACTTTTTGATAAATGAAAAGTTAGTTAGGAATATTAAATAACTAATCCTGAACATTGTGAAAATTACAAACTTGACCCCAGCGGTTTTACGCACTGTGCGTTTATGGGCCCAGATGAGTATATGGTAGTGGAGTATCTGTTGTTGTTGAACCACTGGATCACTTTTCTAGTAGCAGAGTTATGGTGATTATTGACTAGTTTGGTGATAAGAATTGATTAATGTTTATCTTTTTAGTGTCTTGTTTTGTTGTCTAGAAGCACAGGTACAAACTCCATCACCATCACTGGAGAAGCAGATGAACAAGCGTGGCGCTGGCATACTGTGGTTTACCTTACCATCATGGTGCCAAGGTGTGTAGCACTACAGAAATGGCCAGGTGGCATATTTTATGAGCTGCAGAGGCAGAAATTAGAGGCATCCTGAAGTATTGACTAGTGAGGCGGGTCTCGCGACTTCTTTTCCGTGCACTCACTCACTTTAGAGAGCCAGTGGCACTCACTGGTCAAAGGAGACGTGCACATGAGTGAACATGGGGATGCCTTCCTCACCCCAGCACGTGACCTTCATAGCAACGAGGGACGCTCAAAATGTAAAGTGAAAGCGAGTGGAGAGGATTTAGACGACCACAAAATAGAAATAGAGACTGATGACTGAATTTTGAGAAATAATTTATTCTAATGCTATGATTTGAAAATGCCTGTTGCCTATTCCATAATTTATATACATAATAATGACAATTTGATTCAGCCAGAGCAAGCAAGAGCAAAATAATACATTGTTAATATCACATAATTTTTGGTACAATAACGCAACTTATAATAACGGTAACCCAGGTTATCCCTCTGTGCCATTATGGATGGATTAAGGAATCCAACACCATTCCTGAATTTACCTGGTGAACCTTATATTCCAAGGGGATATTGGAACGATGGATTTCAAACTTAGGTGGAAGCGATATGAGGTGTCATTTTTACTGCTTCTTGAAAACTGGCCATGCTTAAGCATGGTTTGGGGTAAAAGGCAGAAACAGTGGCGGCTGGTGACATTTGAAAAAGGTTGGGTGTAACATTTGTGTGGGAGTGCACTGCAGCAAGTGAGAGCAGCGAGCGAGCCTGAACAACCTGAGGGGCTCGGGGGGGTTCTCCCCCCTGGTTTTAAAAAAAAGAGTGAGCAATCTGGGACATCTTAAGGATTTTGGTGACCCTGGACCAAACATATTTAGGCTAAATCAAACAAGGACCCCCTGAAACTACTAGGAGGTCCTAGGAGAGGGAAACAATTCTTATTATAGTAACATTCCTGGGCAACTGAAGACCAAGCAAAAATCAGGTCCTATACATAATAAATGATAAATACAGGCTCAGTGTACTACCATTGAGCAGTTAAAAACAGTTAATTTTATTCATACAAATTTTAAAATTCCTACATTAACATCCATAATGACAAAACAATAACATCACCAGCAATATACCCATACATGTAATACAAATGAATTGACAAACATTTATAGAGCAAAAAGCTCAACAACATAAAGGAGAAACATTCATTGTAAGGTGGTATAGACCACAGGTGGCTAGGCTTTGTAGATGTAGATAGTATTCTCTACGCGCGTTTCGGCGTGACACACGCCATCTTCAGGAGAAGTCACTTAAACATCTGTATAAAAAAAATAATATGAAATAACATAAAACATATGACAATGCAGTGCACTGAATCTGTTAAAAGATATAGGCTGTACACTATACATACATGCGGTGGACTCCATGTAAGAATTTTAAAATTTGTATGAATAAAATGAACTCTTTTTAACTACTCAATGGTAGTACACTGAGCCTGTATTTATAATTTATTATGTATAGGACCTGATTTTTGCTTGGTCTTCAGTTGCCCAAACATATTTAGGAACAGCTTTGAGTATATGGTTGGGACGTAATTTGAACATAGTTAATGTGTCACAAAATTTACAAAACAGATACTAAGGGCCCTATTAAGATGGCTGACGGACTTGCGTCCGTCCGCCACCCCTGAGTAAGAGGGACCGTCCGCATGGGCAGCGGCGGTCCCTCCATGGCAATTAGGATGTGACTGCCACCCTGGCGTTCACATCCTGTATTTTTTACATTGCGGCGGGTGCTGCTTCAAGCAGCACCCGCCGCAATGTAAAAAATTAAAGCAGTGCATTTGCATGCACAAAGCGGCAGGCACCGCGCGGTGCCTGCCGCTTCGTACACGCAAAGGTAGGGGGGTACCATAGGTACCCCCCATGTGCACCCCCCACCCGCCTTCACCCAGGGGGCCCGCAACAGGCCCCCGAAGTGAATGTCCGTATGCTTTTGCACGGCGGAAAAGGCACCGCGGAAAAGCATGTGATTCCCTCCATCCTAATATGGCTGGCGGTGTCTGATAGACACCGCCAGCCATGTGAGTGCTTTTCCGCCGCGGTCGGAAGGCGACCGCGGCGGAAAAGCTGCGGACGGAATTCAAGACCCACCAGCCATCCTAATTTGGCGGTGGGTCTTTGGAGGCTCCGCAGCGGTTTTCCCGCATCCTCCGGGCCGGCGGTGGCTTCCGCCGGCCCGGAGGATGCGGGAAAACCGCGATCATAATCGGCCCCATAGTTAGCAACATGATGCCATGGTCCAAGACAGCAGACACCGGAGTTCTAGCTCACATGGTGTTTGTCCCACACTGAAAAATTGGATTCCTCATTTGTCGCTCCAAGAGTCCATAGACTTGGAAATTTCACCAGCTTGAAATGCATGTCTCTGTTTCCACTGTCGTATATTTTGTGAAACCTTCAAATATCCCACCTCATAGGACTCATTAACTTGCGCTCTTCTGTTTCTATTTCGGTTTTTGTTGGCGTGGACTTTTTTCTGCATGTTAGCTCTATGACAGGCCTCTCTGAATTGGAACTGCACAGTTATGCGCCTATAAAATATTTAGCTTGCTAAAATTTTTATGTGTACGGTGTGCTGTTGCTTTTGCCAGATATATGAATACCTAAACAAAAGGAATGTTTTATGAAATGTGGACTTAAATATCCACGTTTGCGATCGCAGCAATGATGCGCAGGAGCACATCACCTGCAGTTTCTTACAGAGGTATGCGAGGTGAGGGAGCTTTTATAAGTCGGCATAATTGTCAATTATCATCCCGCAAACACAAAACACAAAATGTTCAGCGATATGTCATTTTACAGACAAGAAACCACAGCCTTCTGCTCTGAAATACAGCGAGGAGAAGGAGCTGTGATCGATTCTGTTTGTGCCATGGGTTGAATATGTGCATGTCGGTATTCTCCTGCGCTCCTCTCTGTTGTTGACATATTTCCACTTGCAGGGCGGGTGAAGGGTCTGAGATTGACAGCAGGTGATTGGCGGTTTTCGGTATTGTTGCAATTGCAAAGGCTGCTGCAGTCAGCATTTTTGGATGCAATTACAGGAGCTCCATTCTGGGATGCTCAAGTGCTGTCAGTAATTGTATTTATTTGTGCCTTGTAAATGAGATGCAGGCATCCTCTGAGGCTGAGGCTTTCTAGCACAGGTACGAGCAGGCGCCCACACTAGCACACAATTGGGTGACTGGCATTCTATCAGCGAGGCTCAGGACAGTGAAAAACTGAGAATAAGGTGCACTTCTATATTTCTATTGAATGCACTGGCCGTACCGTATCACCGCTGAGCATGCTGATCTCGCTCTCTGAATGCGAATGAAAACTTTTCCGTCATTGTCGAGATTTCAACGAGCCTTGCACTAGCCATTGAATACATTTACAAAATGAAACAAGTATCCCTGGAACATGTCATGCCTTGGACGCATTAAGTTTGTGCGCACGAGAAACTGCGCAGCCGGGTCCTCAGAGGGATGCGAGGGAGTTTGAAAGGAGCTGCGGCAGCTGCTATTACTTCGCGCCAACTCTGAGGTCGGCCGCGGTGGGCTTCATTCAAGCCTACTAGAAGAAAGCCAGACAGCTCCATTGATCAGTCGCTTCATTCCAATTAAAGCACAATTTGCTCAACTACAAAATTATGGCGCAGCCAGAGAGCTACAGAAGATGGCAGTGCAAAGACACGTGGGGCAGTCAAGCGGGCCAAGAAATATAAAAATAAAAACGCATATTCTCAGTGTCCCGTGGGACCTGTCCTGCTCAGTCGTGTCCGGCAAGACGGGCTGGTGGGAGGGTTTGGAAGCGGGACAGTAATTAAAAGAAATAAAACTCACTACCCCACCTCAGCTCTTGGCTGGTCCCGACTCCTACAGTTCCTGCTGCTCTCAGCTCTCCTAAGGAAAGCCACCCACAGGCAGCCTCCCTCCCCTCCACCAATCACAACACTGCAATGGCAGCGTTGTAATTGTTGCGGTGCAGGCGTACAGCGCCCCAGCTGGGTGTCTAATGGGAGGCCCTTTTCTCTATGTAGTAACATATCCGATGCGGGTGTCTGGAATCAGTCTGGACAAATATCCCTCAGTTTATGTTGTCTAAACGCGCAGATCCTATATAGATTTGTAGCAATTACACAACAGGTCACAGCCAACGTTGGTTTGGTTCTTATTTAACAGTTGAATCTGAGTAATTCAGGTGTGCTTTCTCAGAGACCCCTGCTCACATTTACCCAGAGACGTCTGGAGTGGGGTGGGACCAATCCACCGCAGCTGAGTAGGTATATCCTATGTATTGGCTGTAGATTTGTTCAAGCTTGAAGGATTATAGTTCCATACATTGTGCATAAACCTGGTCTCTATTTCCTTGAAATTACTTTCGAAATGAGGCTGCGCCTGCATTAAATGCAAAGGCAGCAGATGAAAGAGAGGAGGATGGAGCTATAAACATTTCAGAAATTAAAATGAGTAGATTTTGGAGTCCCAGTATTAGGTGGGACTGTTACCTTCGTGATTGAGGCTCACGAGGAATACAAAATAGAGGTGTTCTATTCTTCGGTCAAATTCCCACGTGCAAATGCACGCACACACAGATGAAATACTAGATGAATATTCTCCATATTTGGGACATAGAAGTCCAGCTCACTTACCAAGAGTATATAAATTGGTTTCAAAGCGCCCTCCAATATACCACAGAAAAGTGCAATTCGGTCTACTCAGCAGAGCGATATGGCCAATTCAAGCTGCTTATACACCGCATCCAGAGATAGATACATTACCGGCAGCACACTTACATCCACTTCACAAAGAAATAATCAAACTTTTCAGAAAGCTTACATAGTTCATTATGGGAACACTCACACTTCAACCTACAAGGGTCAATCCAGCAGGTCAACGACAAGGAACCACAACTAAAATTACCCCACAAACGCTGAACGTGATTATGGGAAGAATGCCCACTAAACGTGAGAAAATGTCATTCTGGTTGGCACAGAAAATAGCACAACTTGAAGAAGAGTTTCCAAACACAGGACCGCAAGAAAAACACAGAATTCGGACGATTTGCTTGCTAATGGGGATAGCTCTGCTGATTGAGGATTGTACCACTTGGGGTACAGTCTTTGCTGCTGTCTATACCAGGACTCATGGTACCCCTCATTAGCAGTCATACCAGAATTATTGAAACAAATACAGAACGAGTACAGGGCAGAACCTGACCTGGACTTAGGGATGAAATTGAAAGGCAATTTGTCCCAGGTATCTACAATTATGTTAGCAAACATAACCAGTTTAACCCCATGAAAGCAAGTCACCCAAGACGAGCACCACTTGGAACTCACGGGTGTTCCTCAGGCCAAGGAATCGCAGTGACGCGGTCCCTACCTCCGTGCCACTGCTGGACATGCCTGACCTTGAGATGGCCGTCAAAGGGTAACTCCTGGTCAGCCTTGTTGATCTGCTGACTACCGGTCTCTGCAAAAAGAAGTGGTCCTATCCTAAGCCCAATAACACCCACCTGCCCTGGTCCCACTGGGCATTTCCTGTCAAAGGAACGAGCGCAAATCACAAATACCAATGCCTTAGCGTCTCTGTCTGATCACATGATGGTCACCCCCCATGCAGGGATCTCGCTCGGATGCCAAAACTGCACTGGCGAGACCCCAAGGAGTTTTTCAGGCACCCCCCCCGCCCCCCCCCCGACTGCCACGGTTGTCCCGGCATCAGGGAATCACAAGTGAGTCTACAAATAACACTGATGCCTGGCACCAAAATGGCTGCCCATAGCCCAGACTCAGAACGCCCAAGACAGGCATAACCCCACCGATGTGACCCTAGCATCCACAGAAAGGGTGCGCATCAGGAGTCCCGTGCATCAACTGCCCCCCGCAAAGCAGCCCTGCCTACAAAGAGTCACAGACGCGTTGTTAATGTACACGGATGCCTGACCTAAAAATGGCAGCTCCGCGATCTTAATCACCACTTAGGAGCAACTTCAGACAACCAGAGGAGCTTCTCTACTTCATTATATTGCCGCACATGGACCGCTCAACAATCTGCGAACGAAACTGTCCAGGCTGGTGTTCGCCTACCTGAGCATTGTATGGAGTCGGAAGTCTTCAGGTTGAATGGAAGGTAAGGAATTGCACAGTAGGTCAGGAATCCCTACCTCCCTGACCCAGTGAAATTGCCCTAACATGACCACCCCCCACCGAGGTCCCCAGCACCACATCAGCAAATAAAGCACTGCCTGCAATAGATCGAGCCTGACCTATCAAGAGCAGACCCCTGAAGAGTTGTCTCCATCCCACTACAACCAGTCTGTAAGCAGACCAATGCTTTAATATATCAAGCATGACCTGCCACTCAGAGGATATCCCACAAGAGTGGTCTCCATCTCACTTTTACTAGTCCACTAGCAGATCAATGTCCCCCGCACCACACATTTCCCTACTGACCTCGTCGAACCTCAGTCCAGGGCTACAGTTAATCACAATCTACCCGATACCTCCTGCCCTCCGCGTAGGAGAGCATCTAATCACAGATCCACAGGCCCACAATTAAAGAAGACACACCCTCGCCTCCCACTCCCAACACGAGATCTCGTCCCCTAGTTGGAGGCCCCTGACCTCTTTCTTTCTTTTTTCTATCCTCTTCCCAACAGAACCATGTTCTCCCCCTCTCTAAATCTCTATCGCTAAGGGACCACCCTCTCATCCAATCAAGAGAAAGAAAGAAAATGGCACCCGGCACGCCAATTTTTATGTGCCCCCCCATACCAAACTACTTGAAACCTCACTGCCCGAACTCCTTCCTGATCAGTTTCCCCCAACCACTTACTTAAAGCGAAAAGAAACCTCAAGCACAGACAGATTAGACAGCACCCTCAAACACTTTTCACAGACATCTACCACTGCTCCTCCAAAGGGCAGATAAAAATGGATCTCATCTTCCACACAGAAAGACTCGATAATTGTACGGCCACGTTCAGAACACAGCTTCCCATCTCCAAAACTAAGACCACTCCTCCTAGCTGCAAAGTGACGACCTCACTCACTAACCGTTAGATACGGAGCGGGAACACTTCTGTGACCATCTACACAAACGGCACAGTCCTAATCCAATCCAACAATGAGAATCTAGAGGCCTTCGACTACTCCTTCCCATCGCTGCGAATCGCCCCCTTACACAACACCCTATTCTCCCTGCCTTACTCGCTCCCCCAGCCCGCATACCTGGCCAGGAGAGCCGATCAACCATTCCCACGCCCTGTGCCAGAACAACCATCCTTCCTACATGAATCACTGCCCGCACCTTTGCCCCCACGAATCATGAGCTCCAACTTCCCACCGATTGCCACCCACACACTCCTCCTCCCGATCACCCCAACCTTCAATCAAGGAATGACCCTCACCTGCAATCACAGACCTCTAGCTACTTCACTCCTGCCGTAGGCAACAGAACGTGAAACCGGGTCATGATCCACTGCTCCCCCTGCCTGCGGTCCAAAACACGGACAGCTCTATCACCAATAGGCTTCACAACACGGGCATGCCCACCTCCTCCCCAGACGTCCCTGCCCTAGTCACCCCTACCCTCCTCGGTAAACATGGAGCATCGTCTCACACTTCTAGAAAGCCAGCTAGAATTGATAACACTGGGCCTGAGTCAACTCTTAACCAACCTCGACATGGCCCGAAAGACTAGGCTAACTCCTCCCCGGACTCCAACTCTCATCAGCTCCACCCATCTAAGACCTGACAACATACCATGCCCGAGTGAGTTCCCAACCACCCCCGCGACCCTGACACAGAGACCCAGAGAATCTGATATAGAGAACAGAACACAAAGACCCAAAGAACCAAAGTAGCTATGTCCTCAAAGGAAGCGGCGGAGCTATTTTTAACCTACGCCTCCCCCCACAGCCTTCCCCAAATCCAAGAGCCAAGTGATCACTGGTTTCGGAAGGGATCCCCGCCCCCTGAATTCACCAAGACCCCCAGCCCTCCTCACTACCATACCCAGGGCCCCACTCGTGAAGAATCACAACAAAGAGGAGCCCTCTACCAACTGCATACTCATAAACTGCAGATCAGTCTCCAAACATGCAACAGAATTAGCAGAAACCATCCTCACCCATGACATAGACATTGCGTTCATTACTGAGACTTGGCTAAATGAGTTCTCAGCACCAAGACTAGATATGTTGGTGCCCCCAGGCTTCACTATCTTCAACAAGGACAGAAAAGATCAAAGAGGTGGAGGCATAGCACACATACATAAGAACAACATTGCCATTGTGGAAATGGACACCTTCAATTACAGCAACATTGAATGTCTTACCGCCAACATCAAGACAAACGATATTAGAGCAATACACTGCCATCTTCTATATCATCCCCCAAGCAACACCTCCGCATTCGGGGAACACTTTTCTGACCTGATTGCTCACTGCTCACTCAGTTACTCAAACAACCTAATTCCTGGGGACCTAAACCTCTGTTAGAATGATGTAAACAAATCGCTAATTCAAACCGTAAACAATCTTCTTCAGGACAACAATCTTACCCAATTCTGCTCTGATGAATCGCACAATAAAGGAGCAACCTTAGATGGCATTATCACTCAATGTGATGCAGTTACGATTGACCACGTCCTCCCCGTGGACTGGTCCGACCACCACAACATCCTATTCCAGCCCACCCTCGCAAGACCCCCCAAATTGTCTAGAAATCTAACTCCGGTTCCCCTAGCCAACCTAGAGGAAAGGATTTGCTCGCTACTCCCGAGCGCCTTTAATCACCTCACCAACACTGAACTCACCTCGCACTGCAGCTCAAATAGGACGTCCATTCTTGATCAAATAGCCACCCTGAAATGAAAAAAAAACAGGACTATTCCATCGAGATCATGGTTTAACACTGACATCAACTTCGAAAGGAGACAACTAAGAGACTTTGGAGAAGCAACCCTTTCGACATCCTCCACAAGCAACTCAAAGCAGCTCGCAGGAAGTATAAAAACACATCCAGAACTAAAAAAACGAACTTTTCTGCACCACGCTGGACAACGCAAAAAAAAGGCCCAGGGAGCTCTTTAACAACATTAGACAACAAACCTCGAAGCCCGCTACCTCCTCAGTGCAGGCTTCCAAAGAGCACAGAAACAACTTCGCCAACTTCTTTTAGGAAAAGACCAATAAGATTGAGCTCTCACTGGACATCAACATCATCCCCCTCATCAAGAGCATCTCACCTGGGACCAAGGACAACACAGCCAAGTCCCCTTCAAAATCCTGGAAATCTTTCATCCCTATACATGAAGCAGAGATAGTCAAACTGATCTCCACATCCAAACCCTCCTCCCATGCTCTAGACCCTCTACCTCCACAACTGACCAAAAACCTGAAACTCTCCCTTGCCCCGCTCTGGTGCAAGATCATAAACAGCTCCCTGAAAACTGTAGTCGTCCCAGAATGCCTCAAAGTCAGTCAAGTCATGCCACTGCTGAAGAAACCAGGCCTAGACACAAAAGATATGAATAATTTCAAACCAGTTTCTAACTTACCTCCTCTATCCAAAACCTTCAAAAGAGGTGTGCTCGTTCAACAAACTCGCCACTTGGACAGCATCAACCTTCTCGATTCCCACCACTCTGGCTTCAGAAAAGGCTGCAGCACGGAAACCGCGATCCTCAACGTCATTGATGACATCCACCTATCACTTGCGGACAAATGCTGCCTTCTCATCCTCCTAGACCTGCCGGCAGCTTTCGACAAGGTTGACCACAAACTTCTCATTAAGGTGCTTCAAGAAAGGGCAGGTCTAGATGAGGTGGTCCTACACTGGGTCTCCTCCTTCCTTCACAACCGCACCTAATGAATAAAAATCAAAAACTTTGCGTCCGACCTACACCCTGTCAGCAGGGGAGTCCCCCAAGGTTCAGTGCTCTCCCCGCAACTTTTCAACATTTACATGGAACCACTCACAACCCTACTAAGAAAAGCCAACATCCCCTTCCATCTGTATGCATACGACACATCTATCTGGAAACCACCTCCATGAGGACATTCAGAGACTCAATGACACGCTGAGCGAAGTCCAACATTGGCTTTCAAGTAACCACCTAAAACCTAATACCTCCTGCCTTCTGTAATTAGCAATGACGGCCACTTATGTCTCTTGGGTGCCATCTTTGATAAGTACCACTTGTACAATCAGGCCAACTGTATCACATTTCCGGTAGATAAAGTACCGAGTCTCATCCTATTTCAGCTTCAAACTACTTATTCTTTACATGCAGGAAGAAAAGTAACGACTGTCACTCGATATCAGTAACTGTGCATAACCATTGCTCCAGAAATCAGTGCTCGCTGTGCGCATAGATCAATATGCCCTTACATCAAGTGGACAGTGTAGGACTGTCATTCAGATTAACATTACCACACAACAGGCATTGACAAATGCTAACATACTTATAAGGGATACAAAGGGGTCTGATGCACAAGTCAGTCTTATGGTGTTATTACAGCATATAACTTCCCAATATGAGTTTGTCTACACATTGGGAACGCTTGCCTGTCTTGCTCCCTACTTTGGAGTAACCGAATTTCAGCTCAGCATGATAATGGCAACAGGAAACCATGCAATGATGGCACCTACCCATGGGCAAACGTACATAAATACGTACAAAGTTACGATACCGTAGTGACGTTATGACTGAAACAAATCGCATAACAAGGAAGACGCATAATGGCGCCTTCAGCACAGAGACTCAGGCAAGGCAAGTGGAGAAGATAGAAGCGAGCCACAGAGCAGAGGTAAGTGAACTTCTAGACCATCGGCGTAGTCCATTTGGAATACATGTGTCTAGTTAGTACATACGCAAGCAGTATCTGTATAGTTAACGGAATTTAACACACGTGGCCATTACCCACCCGTAATTTCTGTTGTACATGAGCTCATATAGGATTCTCGGTTTTCATTAACATTGAGAGGGTAGTGAAAGGAAAAAAGATCATCGGATATCCCTCACCTTCCTACTGTCTTTGCTTGCCTCGCTAAGGGATTGCTTCCATAAGTGAACCGTTCAAGCGGACATCCCGCGCATAGTAGTACACAGCCACAGCATATTTATCAGCGCCACCAAGCACGCACGCCGGCTTAGCAGAGCTAGTGTCTATCTTAATCGTAGACATACACGGACAGTCAAAGCACATATACTGTAGATACCATTATGCTGGTATCACACATGGAGTTGTCGCAACATTTTATTTTACGAATCATTCCTGCATAGATAATGATAGAGCCTTTTCATGATGATTACCTTGCCACTATAACAATATAACTAAAGCAGTAGTGGAAGGGGCATTAATTCAGTCATCATGATTATAGTAGAAACAAGACTTAAAGTGACCGTGGATCCACGTTAGTTTTGCTGCAAATTACTTTGTTATTTGCAAAGATAGCGCGTGGGAGTGCAAGCTATATTTTAATCTTTTGGCACAATGAAAATTTCCTTTTTCCCCCCTTCAGATTAAGTTCTAAAAAAAATCTATAGCGGTTCTAAAACTATGGATATGGCACTCGTGTGACACATTTTTTAATGTGATAATCAACAGGAGGATTATCTACTGAGTATACAATAGGTAATACCAAATATTATATCTAAGTAGTGTCTCCCCTTAGGCACAAACAAACACTTGCAATAACAACCTTTTCTTGTTGTCCATCATGTCAGCTACAGAAACTATTGCAGTAATGGTACAAATGGTTTAAAGACAGTCTGAATCATATGAGAAATTAAAAAGAATTCAGCGGCCAAAGAAAGGATACTTTAATTAAAGGATAACAGAGTGCCCTAAGGTAATATCTCAAACAATTAAACGCTTGTTTTTATTCCAGATATCAACAAACAGATTTAAAAACTGCTGTTTGTTGTCCATGTTAATGTCATAGGGCAAGGACAATTGACACAAGCTAGCCTTTGCCATAAGGGAGAGCAGAGACAAAGAAGAACATCTGAGTGCCCATACGCACTACTGCAAATAAGCAGGACTAGAACCAAGTGGTTAGTGAAGCACATAAAAACAAAAAGGTGAGCACTGATTTCCAGCACCAACTACAACAGTAAACACGAATGACCACATACGTATATATATTAGCTGCCCTTCATGTGCCAAAAACTGCAACCTAAAGCTTTCATAGCCCTGTATTACTACAGCTACAACACTCCACGGAATGTACAACAAACATTCATACTCGCAGAAATGCGTCATGTTGGAGGAGCTTGGCGGGCATCCGAGATGGCCGCGTGAGCACAGCGCTCCCCGGACCCCCGCCGCTCCCGGCTTAATATCCTGCTTTAATCCTGATTTTTGCGAGGATTCATATAGAGGACGTTGGGCTGATCTACCTGGACCTCTCAGGAATTGATTTCGACATCGGGTGCCTGAATTATGTTCAATTGAACTTTTGGGCTCCGCCCTCGAAGTGCGCCCGGGACTGGGTGAGGTTCGGTGGCCGTCTTGGAGTTGAACAACAACGGCAGGGGGATTGGTCTTGTGGGTCCCCTTCTTAAGTTTCGGTTTCGTTTCTGCCTCAGACTGGGACATTGGTGAGAGGGTCGGGCCAGAGCTGTGGCCGGGACACGAGTTGGTTGTCTGGCCCTTGGCTGCACTGTTCCTGGAGTGGGCTGCCTCTATCCTGGTGATACCCCTCTTGTAGTCCTTTGGTCCCGGGGCCTCCATTTCTGGTGCCCGGTCCGTCGACCCTGGTGGCTTTACTAGTGACGCATCTTCAAAATGGCGGGCAGAGGGGACCGAGAGACGCGCAAGACGAAGACACCTCTGCGCGGGGGACCGGTTCAATCTAATGTTATGGATCGTTATACCCACTCTAAAGGGTCCCCCGGAGCTGCCCTGCCCGGTCCCATTGCGTCCGACCACGTAGTGGATGCGTCGACGGAGCCCTCTTTGCAGGACATCATGGGCGCCATTTCTGGCATGAGGGAATCCATAGGCCAACAGTACGAAACATTGGCCCACAAACTTGACACTGTGGCAATTGAGGTGAATTTGATTCGAGCCGATCTCTCCAAGACGAACGAAAAGGTGAAGTCGTTGGATATCAAATCATCCAGCCTCACGACGGACATCTCTGATATTCAGACGGAGATTGGCAATCTCCGTAGGGTGAACGATTTCATGACCCGGCGCTTGGAGGATTTTGAGAACAGGGCACGTCGCTGTAATGTTCGCGTGGTTGGTGTGCCGGAGAATCCAGAACCCCACTCGGTTGATCTCCTGGTTGAAGACCTCATCCAGAACCACCTTTCTCCGTCTGGCCTTAGTAAATTTTTCACAGTGGAGCGCGCACATCGTGTTCCGGGGGGCCAGGGCAAGCCAGGCGCCCCGCCGAGACCTATTGTTGCAAAGCTTTTCCACTATAGAGATCGGGACGCTATCCTGCAGGCCTCGCGGGTGAAGGGCCCGGTGGCCTTTGAGAATGCCACGGTGAACTTTTATCCGGACTTTTCCCAACAGGTCCAGAAGCAGCGTATGGGATTTCGTGGTGCCAAGAAGCGTCTTAGAGACATGGGGATGCGTTACGCAATGCTCTTTCCGACCAGGCTGCGGGTGGAGTATAATGATCGAACTTTCTTCTTTGATCGGCCAGATGCTGTGAATGACTGGCTGGACTCCCTGCCTCATCGACCTCCTGAGACTGAGTCCGAAGCCCACCCGGGCGGTGCTGAAGGTGGTGTAGAGAGCTGAACATTTCATTTTTGACTGGTGCCTTGTTTTGTATAACTTCTCCAGGGATGTAAGCCTGTGTTCCTCTACCTCACATGTGTTTTGATGTATGATCTTTTTCTCGTCATTGGTTTGATCGGGGGGCGGGTGGGGCGGAGCCTTTCCTCCTCCGGGGTCTTTGTGTAGAATAGGGGTTCTAGGGCGACAGGCACACTGCAGGTTGGGGTGGCTTTTTAGCTTTTTGCAGGGGTGCAGGGTGGGGGGTGTTTTCTTGTTCCTTGGGGGGTGGGGGGTTGGGAAGTTCGTTGTTTGTGTGTTCTGTGTTCAAGGCGACTTTATTCTGTATTTGGACTGCTTTTTATGGTCATGCTCATTGGTGGGGGGTTTGGGCTTTTTCGGGTGGGATGGGGGTAGCGGGTTGAGATTTGTTTCGTGGAACGTTAACGGTCTGGGAGATCATATCAAACGAAGTGTGGTGTTGAAATGTATACGACGTTTATCCCCTGACATTGTTTTCCTGCAGGAGACTCATTTGATAGGCAATGTTTGTCATGCAATGAATAGGTGGGGCTATCGCCTCGTAGCACATTCGGGGTTTACCTCGGGTTCCAGGGGTGTGGGTATCCTTATCCGGGCTTCCCTCCCCCTGGCTATTGATGATATTATTCAGGATGACCGGGGGCGGTATGCTGTTCTTGTGGGTCGATATGAAGGCCGTGCCCTCTCCTTATTAACTGTTTATGTGCCCCCCGGCTTGCAGACTTCTACCTTTTCAGATTTGGGCCGTGTCTTGTTGGACCTCCCTGATAGTACTCTCTTTCTGGCTGGTGATTTTAATTCGGTGGTCTCCGGCCTACACGATCACCACCCCCCTAGGGATACCCCGGCGGCTCAGCAGTGGTTGGGTGGATTTTTGGATACCTTTGGCCTGGTGGATTGCTGGAGGCTTTTGCATCCTACGCAGCTTCAGTACACCTTTCACTCTGGGGCCCATGGGAGTCTGTCTCGGCTGGATTATTTCCTGATGCCTGCGGCTCAGTCCCCAGCGGTGCGTGAGATTGTGCATCTGCCCAGGGGTATCTCTGACCACTCTCCGCTCTGGCTTCGTTTTGAGGTTGGGGTGGAGGCAGTGGGCCGGGTGGCCCCCATTAATCCGTGGTACCTTACCTCCCCCGAGACCCGCACCCTTTTGCTTAAGTCCTTGGACTCGTATTTTCTGGATAACGAGGGGTCGGTTTCCTCTGCTGTGTCCCTATGGGAGGCCTTTAAGACCGTGATTCGTGGGCAGGCCCTCTCCCTTATTGTTGAGGCTAAGAGAGCGAGGAATAGAGAGGTGGTTGATCTTGAGGGGGAGATTTCTGCATTAGAGGAGGGTTTGGAATCTGGTGTCACGCCTGAGAAGCTCCATGCCCTGGGTCTGAAACAATTTGCTTATAAGTCCATGGTCACAGATGCCGCCAAAGTGATGTTTCGGGAGCAACAGGGATGTTTGTATGATGTGGGTGACAAAGCGGGTAAATTGCTGGCATGGCTGGATAAGAAGGAGAGAGCTAATCGTGTGGTACCCGTGATTCAGTCTGCGGGTGGTGTGAGTGTAACGGACCCGATTGGAATAGTTGACCGGTTTGCCGATTACTTCCGTGTGGTGTATACCCCTGTGTCTGTGAGGGATGTGGTTGACTCTCGCCTTCTCTTGCGTGATGTAGCCCTGCCCATTGTTTCCGATTTAGACCGTGTGGCGTTGGACTCCCCCTTTACGGTTGACGAGATAGCTACTGCCATCCGTTCTCTCCGTTCGGGCAAAGCATTGGGCCCGAACGGGTTGCCAATCGAATTGTACAAGTTGCGTCCCGATAGGGTGGCTCCGTATCTTCGCGCCATGTTTCTGGAGTCCCGGGAACGGGGTATTCTCCCTTATGATCAGAGACTGGCCACAATAGTTGTCATCCCCAAGGAGGGTAAACCACGTGATCTTTGTTCCTCCTATAGGCCCATATCCCTGCTGAATGTTGAACCCAAGGTATTGGCGAAACTCCTGGCATCCCGTCTCTTGACGGTCATTAGTGACTTGGTCCATCCGGATCAATCTGGATTTATCCCGCATCGCAACACGGCTCTGAACCTACGTCGTCTTCACGGCGCGGTCGCGAGGGCGGGGCTTCTGACGGAGCCGGCCATTTTGGCATCGTTGGATGCTTCCATGGCCTTCGACACGGTGGAGTGGCCTTATCTTTGGGTGGCTCTTGAGAAATTTGGTTTTGGGCCTGAGTTTATTGGTTGGGTCCAGTTACTGTACGCGGAACCTCTGGCGCAAGTAGTGGTGAATGATAGGGTCTCGGCTCCTTTCACCCTTGGTAGGGGTACCCGTCAGGGATGCCCCTTGTCTCCGTTACTGTTTGCTCTCGCCTTGGAACCATTGGCTGCTTGGCTCCGGTGGGAACCTTCCCTCAAGGGGATCCGCTGGTCTCCGGACTTTGAGGACCGCGTTTCGCTTTACGCGGACGATATCCTTTTATATCTCACCTCCCCGCGTAAATCTCTGTCTGTTCTGTTTGACGTTCTTGCTTCCTTTGGAGCCAACTCGGGCCTTGTTATTAACTGGACCAAGTCCTGTGTATATGTTCTTTCGGGTGTTCTGCCCCCCTTGCCGAGCAGGCTTCCTATTCAGGTGGTCCAATCGGGTTTCAAGTATTTAGGGATTTTTATTACGTTGGACCCGACGCTCCGCTTTGAGCGTAATCTCTTACAACCGTTGCTTAGATTGCGCTTGGATGTGGCCCGTTGGCGTAAGCTTCCTTTGTCTCCTCTGGGCAGGGCGGCCCTGTTTAAAATGATGTCCTTGCCGCGATTCCTTTACGCGCTCCAAAACTCCTATGACGCTATTCCTAGGACCTATTTCCAAGAGATTGAGAGTCTTCAACGGCAATTGATATGGGATGGGCGTCCGCGTATCGCACTCGCAAAGCTCACCATCCCTTGGTATGACGGGGGCATGGCGCTCCCCGATATCAAGCGATATTACTGGGCTTCCCAGTTGTCTGCCATTAATCACGTGATGTTTTCCCCGGGTCGTAATCCTGCATTCGAGATGGATAGACTCCAGCTTCCGGGCGGGGACTTTACTAGAGCGCTTTATTCTCGATCGGCCGGGCGCCATCTTGTGGGCCCATCCAAGATCGCAGTAACTGTATGGCGAGCTGCGAATGTGAGTTTGGGGTGGGAGGATCGCTTGACGTTGGCGACGCCGCTTTATGCCTCGGAACGTTTGGGCGGACTTTGGTCTACCAAGGGTTTCGACCGCTGGGATGTGATTGGGATTTGTAAGGTGGGTGATGTGTGCTCGAACGGTTGTGTGAAGTCGTTCCAGGCCCTCCAGGCGGAATATGGTTTGAGTGGTAGGGAATTTTTTCGCTACCTGCAGGTCCGGCACGCCCTCGCCTCGGTCTTGGTTCCTGATGAGGCCCTGCCTGAATCTTCTCCCCTCGAGGACCGGGTCCTTGATGGGCATCTTCCCGATAGTACTATTTCTCTGATTTACAAGAAATTGATCAATAATCGGGCGGACCTATTGGTCCGACTTCGGGAGGCTTGGGTTGGCGATGGTTTGGAGCTGGACGACGAGGATTGGCAGTCGGCACTCTCTTCTCCCAAGGAGGTGGCCATTCCTGCCCGTCTCCGTTTGGTTCAACTTAAGATTCTTCATCGAGTTTATGTCACGGGTCCGCGTCTGGTGAAGATGGGCTTTTCTTCGGATGGGCTATGTAAGCGTGGTTGTGGTTTGAGTGCGACCTTTTTACATATCCTGTGGGAGTGCCCGGTTGTAGCGGCTTACTGGACTGCTGTGCTTGAGGTGATGGCTGCTGTGACGGGTGTGGCCCTGCGGCCGGAGCCTAGACGATGTCTGTTGAATGTGTGGGAGCCCACTGACTACTCTGTGGCCCTGACCAGATGGGCTACCCTGGGTTACATGATTGCGAAGCGGGATGTTGCGCAACTCTGGGGTGCCTCCAGGCCCCCGGAGGTCCATGTTTCGTGAGAAGACGGTTTATGTGGCCAGGGGCAGACCCAGGGCGTGGACGAAGGTTTGGGGCCAGTGGAATGATTATCGTGGGGATATTTGCACCCCTCCCCTTGTAGGCACAGCTGAGATTGTCCTATCTCCCTAGACGAGCGTTCCCGGAACCTTTCCATACGGGTTTTTTTTTTTTTCTATATTTCCGGTTCTCCCCGCTGCTCCCCTGCCCCCCTCCCGACTTGGTTGGAGCCTCTGGGCTCTGGGTGTGTTCTCCTGATCGTGGACCGTCCCCTCCGTTCTTTGGGCTGACCTTAATTATCGTGCATTCGCCTTTTAGTGTTTGTTATTTTTTTGTAAAATAAATAATTTAAATTGCTCTGTGATATATGTAGAGTAATGCTTTGTGCTCGAGCTGTGCCTGACCACGGGTGTACATTTCTATTTCATGCGTTGTGCCTTGTTATTAGCGGCCAGCCCGTGAGGTTGTAGGCCCATTCTTGTACTTTTCTATGCTTGCTCCAATAAAGGTTTTTGAACAAAAAAAAAAAAAAAAAAGAAATGCGTCATGTCCACCCTCTTTTATGTGTGCAACTGGATGAATATAGGGTCAGTGATACCCCGTACCTTCCATGTTGGCCATGTTGTGGGACTTTACAGACATAATGACACATTTGTGTTATAGACAAGGGTGACGGCAGCACTAAAACACGGACCCTTGAATCAGTTGATTTCTCATATAGCTCATGACAGAACCACGCCCATAGCTCCGGAGTCATTGTTCAAAGCATCGCGCAGCACTGGCATACGTCAGCCCAGCCCACTCCGCTTACGCTTCCAGGAAAACACAACAATGCTACATGGCCCAGATTTCCATTGTAGTGATTTCTTAGTTCCAGGTCTAGTTGTCAGAACGGCACACACACACACACACACACACACACACACACACACACACACACTCCCTCATTGCTAGTATACACCCACACCACACCCATCCAGTACAGGTGTCACAACACATGTAACGCTACCAATAAAAGACGGGGCGCACATGCTCTACGCCATTTTAAAGTTGCTCCCATCACAAGCGCTGTGATGGCCCATCCTGGTGGTTCGGACGTCTCATGTAGGCCCGATCTACCGTACAGGGGGGCCCACCACCACAGCTGTGGCCTCTTTGGTCACTGATTTAGTGGTACCACAAGGACTGAGCGGGTGAGGAACCTGCGATGATGATGGGTGCACGAGTATGTCCTTTCCCATAGCTATATCAAGACTCCGCACCAAATGTGAGACTTCTTGATGGAAGAGTGGGACTGCATGATGTAGAACATGCCCTGTCGCGAAAAGGTGAGCAGTGGGGCCTGAGTGCGCAGGGGAGGGAGTAGATGGGGTGCAGCAGACTGGATACAAAAAGGTGACATAGCGATTTAGGCGTACGCAGTCCTCTATACCCTATCTTATTGCATTTGTATTTTTTTTTCCTATAGGAGGAAAGTTTTTATAGTCAGTCAAATGTCCGTTGCTCGTGATGATTGAAACCACGTGTATCACTGTGCATCACTTGGTTTCTATAACTAGATGGAAAACATTACTACTCTACTAATTGTTCATAAATCAAAGCCCATTAAACAAGTTGGAACCATACAAATAGTTGTATGTTTAATGCGGGAGGGAAGGTGTGTGAAAGGGCGATGTTATTCTAATCCACATTAAGATCGTGGCAATTACCAATCATAACATCTTTCTTTTACTATCTTTTAGATGTGGAGCTTCAGTGTGCAGTATGTCACGGCACGTGGTGGAAGACACACTGGTGACAGAAAGGTGTGGTTCGAATATACTTTTCAGTCACTCTCTCACTTCCTCTCTCCTTTGATGAACAAATAACGCACAACTGTATCTTCCTTTTTATCTAACAAGTTGTGTTTCACAAATTGGCGTCCCCCCCCCCCAACACCTCCAGAGCTCAACGTTTAAGGATTCTGCAATGATGCATGGCTATCGTAACAAAGCATAGGAAGGTTGCTTCAACACGTGGACCCTCTTTGAAAAACGCCAATGGCACAAGGTGAGCAGAGAAGCTTGTTTCAGAAGCAACGAGAAGTCACCTGTGGGCGGAGAGAGTGGATAGTGTGCAGCAACTTGACTGCATACGAATGTACAATCACCTCCGGGCACTGGGAGTGAATAGGTTGCAACAGTCTAGGTGGCAAGAAAGGGCACTCACCTCCGTGCAGTGCAAGTGGATGGGGTGCAGCAGTCTGGGTGCGCAGGAATGGGAAGTCCCCGCTGAGCGATGGGAGTCGATGGGGTACAGCAACCTGGGAGGAAAAGAGCGCACAGACACCTCCTTGCAGTGGAAGTTGATGTAATACAGTAGTCTGGGTGTGCAAATGCATAACACAGAAATATACATGTGCAGTTGTATGTACTCTACAAATACTAATTTTATACTATCTTTCAGATCACTAAACTTGAGGGTGCACTATGAACCGGCTCGTGTTTGGACGCACACTGGAGGCAAAGAGGTGAGCTATTAAGATTTTCTCCAGTATCAACACTACCTCTCCTGCTCCATCTGTTACTTTCCCTCTCTCACACTTTCACTGTCTTTCTTTCTCTCTCTCCCTCACACTGTTTCTTTCTCTTTTCAAGTTATGAGCGCTGCTGTCCACACTGGAGATAAATAAATCAAGGCTGAATTTAACACTGTCTGAAGTATAGATCCAAACCAGAATCCAAGTTGTAACCTTTGCTAGATGCAGTGGTTACAAAAGGTAAGCAGAGCGGCTTAGATACATAATGCCTTCAATTAAACGCACTGCAAACAAATGATATTGTCCTGCATAATGACATGATCTCTCAACTCATTCGGTCTCATCTCTGGACCTGCTGGACAATACTGTAGATCTGAGCCAGCAGGCACTTCCCTACAGACACCTCTTCAGCGCGGACCTACGAGAGGGGTGCGATGTATCAAGCACACTGCACACGGGTGAATAAGCAATATTGCCAAGTGTTATGTTAATTTGTGATCTTTGACCTCATTCAGTCACATCTCTCTCTTATTTTAAATCCCATGCCCTACAGACTCCTGTTGAGGGTGATTCTACGGGAGGGGTGTGGTGCACTACCGCGTTTGCATGCGAAAATAAATTATTTTGCCTTTCGTAATGATGTAATCTCTCACCTCATTCAATCACATTGATCTAATTTTAAGGACTTATGTTTCATTTTTGTTTTGCAGGTTACCAACGCTACAACCACTGCAGTCCATCTCACGTTTTGTTTATTCTACTGTTTATTAAAGTTACGTTTTTATTTATTTCTGTTTCAATAAAAGTTCATTTAAAAAATAGAAAACCTCAGTGTATACGTCTTCTTTTGTGACAACATTTGACTATTATTCACTGTGATACTGAGGCTAAGTCTTTACCAGCTCTTTACCTGAGACTGTAGCTGAGATTAATGGTTCCTATGGAAATTATTTAGAATTCCTGAACACTTGCTGTTTGGATTAGCAACATTGTGTGCTGAACTTGTGACCTCTGTGCTCAATTAACTGTTCCATGAACTGTTACTATGGTAACAGGCAGTAAGCAGTTTGGGAGTAGGGTTCAAGGGTGCTGGCTGTACAGAATCCGTTATATTTACGCAGGATCCTCTACATAACATAGGGAAAAGCAAACTGAAACGACAGAACACTGTGTACATTAGGAGCAAAAGAAGTACACAACTCTTGGAATTAACCTCAAGAGAGGGCTCGAGCCATAATCACTGGCGTTACAAAACACCATGAACAATTGGCCTACTCTGTACTCAACAATGGGCAATTCTTTATCGATCCCGATCAGACACTGCTGCTTCACAATTCACAGTGTGCACGTCACTTAATACTTTGTAGCTATTTAAATGGAAGACGGGATTGTCGACATTCCAAAACTTAGGGGCATATTTACAAGGACGGCGGTAAAATTATCGCCGCTTTTGCTGCAGCAAACTGCCGCTAAAACAGCGATAATAGACTTCAAAATCCTTTGTTGTCTTACCGCAAGATTTTTTCTACACTGCTGTTTGCTATGGCAGGGTGCAAGCCGAGGCTCCCGCCATGCCATAGCAAACTTGGTTTACATTTTGAAACAGAAAACACTAAAACCTGCTATCTCTTTTAAAATGCAAACCAGATTGCTTTTACTCACAGGGAGTTGCATATTAGCAGGTCCCCGTGTGCAAAAGTAATGGCGGCTTCCGAAGGCTGCAGGGAGCTGGATGGGGGCTCCACCCACGGTCCCCAACGTTGTATATACGCCCATGGGATGGGATCCCGAGGAAGAATATAAATTAGTAGCAGGTGATAAATTTTTTTTAACAGTAAAATTAGGAGTCTGCAATGGGCATATTTACAAGGACAGAGTTAAAATGTTCTTGTGTAAACCTGGGCTTCTATTGGAAGTCTCAGGAAGTCTCAAACGCCTATTATTAAGCCTATTATGGCCGGTTTAGCTGCACTTTTCTAACGCTAAAGCGACAATAATTTTAACGCTGTCCTTGTAAATATGCTCCCAATATCGCGAGAAATACAACGAAAATTCATGATCGCAAATGAAACCTTGTTAATATAAGACTGTGGGCTTAACATATCAATTCACCTCGCATATTAAACATGCTTAAGTCTACGTCAGAACAGATGTTAGAATCCGGCATAAACCGCAATTAGCGAGAGTTTTGCTATCGGTCCTCAAATCCAAGGCCGCCTTGTAAATACAACCCTGTTGTCCCACCTCCCTCTTCCATGTTATATTGTCATAGGAACATTTACCTTGCCTCTGGGAACGCCTACATTGCAACTTATTGGAGATGCAAGGCGAGCCGATAGCAAACAGGTTGCTAACATGTGTTAATGCATCTTAGCCTCGCCTAGTAAACAGGGCAATATAATTTTTAACACATTTTTTTTATTTTAAATGCCGCTAAATGGCCCTTGTCAATATGCCCTCAAGTTTGCTATGATAGAGCGAAAACCTCGACTCCCGTCCTGCCATAGCAAACAGCAATGTCTCAAGGGTGGGCACCCCGAGACACAGCAAGAGCCGGTCCCGGGGGTGGTGTTTCCTAGTGCCCTCGACTGCTACAGAATGAGGGAGACGCGGCCCCCCTCGCAAAAAATAAAAGACCCGGAGGGTGGTAATCCCCGGGGCTTAGACGGACCTTTGAGCTCCCTCACCCATTTATTTTGTAGCATCGAGTAAATGGCGGTCCCCGGGCTACAGGGCCCCTCTGAACCCCAATCAAATGTAATATTTTAGACCCCGGGATTTGGCCCTCCCAGGTATCTAATTTTTAAACAAGCTAAGGAGCCCGTGCTTCGTTTAACATTTTTTTTTATGGCTGATCCATGCACCCAGCGCACATTTCTCTGTTTTTTCAACAACAAAAAAACAAAAAATGTTTTCGGGTCCTAGGGAGTCCTTGTGGAACCCCCTAAGCAGGTCTATAGGGTCAAGATATTTCTAACCTGCCCCCTTTATAAGTTTTGAACACTTGTTCCACTGATTTCTAGACCCTCGCTTCTACCGAGGCACAAAAGGGCTGCCAACACTTCCAGGTTTCGAAAGTTGACAACCACTTGACAGCCAATTAGCATTAGGCGCGTGATCAGGACGGTGCGCTTAGGGTGCGCCCAGGATGCGCAGATCCACGAGGCCATAAATATATATGTACGTTTAATTGTGATTTTCTCAGGAACTACTAAACGGATTTACACCAAAAGGCAGGAATCTGAACCAAGGACAACCTCTTTGCCAAATTTGGGGTAATTCCATTAAGCAGTTCGGGCTGTAGCCACGATGAACGGTTCCTATGGAAAATTGCATGGATAAAACACATTTTGGGACCCCCCTTTTTTCTAGGCGCCGGCTTCACCAAGCCCCCCAAGATTTTCAGGATCGGACCAGAGCACCCCACTAGTTTTGAAAATTTCGCGTAGATTCGTCAACCGGTGTCAGAAACTGCTCTTCACAAACCACAGGAGCAGAATGTCGCAGGTTCCCAATAACTACCTAGGACTCCTCAGCCACATGCGTATTAAAGCATGGTAGCCGATAGAACCCCACGGGGCAAAGGGGATGGGACAGAGAAGAGACAGTCACACCGCGTCTGAATTTTCTTTCTACTGCTTCAGACGTCTTTTCTCCTTCTTTCTTCTTCTCAGGCTAGCTCGGGTTTTAATTTCTGCAATAAGAATCAACAAATCATTAACAGTAAATTTCCCCTCACTCAGTATTCACTGTATTTATCTACAACCCTGCACACCTACCCCAACTTGATGTGACCTATGATCCTCTTCTTTTCATTGTTTTTTTTTTCAGCTTCTGTGTGGTGTAACTAAAGGTTTTTTAACAGGTTAATTCTGACTTGGTACTTAGTTTTCTAATTCTATATATCTATATATCTTACAGCTTCCTCACCTATCTTGCCACAGCTGCTGCCCATATATGGATTCTGTACAGGTAAGTATTGTTATTGTTTAATATTGCTTCACCTGGTTAATGGAGATATTTTCCTGCCTTCTTGTTCGGTCTATTAAATATTATTATTTCCCGCAGTTAACATCACTACGAGAAATGAAACTATGCGTAATTTGTCTTATCCTTCAAATTAACTCAGGAATAGTTGCCTCGACTCGACACTGTCTGAATTCTCAAAAACTGGGACTGAAACTGTCTTTTATATTACAAGGAATTCCCACTTTGTGCACTGCGCGTCTGCCATTACACAACAGGACTTGTGCTGACTCTGAAATCCTCTTCAGAGCATGTATTCTTCAACTAGGCGCATGCTTGCTCTAAGGACGCTACCAAATCGCCTGCGCAAGCCTCAGTTCTTACTCCACTTTGAAGTAACTTTGCGCAGGCTCGCAAATAAATAAACTGGAACGGTCTCACTTGCTCAGGATATGTTACCTCCAACGTAACTTAACTCCACATAAATTCTATGGACTTGAAGCGCGACGAAGATAATTTCCCGAACTATCTTTCACTGCGCTTCTCACAAGAACGTCGTCTTCTCCTCAGGACTCGGGTGAAGTGCGCCACACAACTGGCGCTCCACCTGTATGTTCATGATTGAGCTTGAGCGCTAGAGCGCTAACCTGCCGTTCCTGCACTCGACCTTTGCCCGCCATCTTTGTGTCTGATCGAGTTGGTAATTTACCTTGCCTACATATCTTTGTTTTTTCCGCTAATCCTAGTTAATACTGCATTTACTGACAGCCTCTTTCTGCCACAAGGTTTTACAGTCCTGACAACCGGCGCCAAAGTTATTCCAAATAGAATGTTGCGGATTTCCAATGGAAAATAGGTCCTAACTATAGCTACCTACTGGCAACCGCCAGTAAGATATATATATGGATGTATATATATATATATATATATATATATATATATATATATATATAAATGCTCCCGGTCCCGCTGACAATCCGAGGCACTCGCGGGTGGGTGCGGCCTGCGGTAGTGGGTTCCCGCAATATCACAATGCTCATCTCCCAAGAATATGCTCAGAAGAACTGCACTCGTAAACCAAGTAGATGCTCACACTTTAGTTTTTAATTTTCAGAGACAACACGCGTTTCAGCATCAAGCCTTCGTCAGTGTTAGTCGCACTGCGCGGGCTAGCCAAAGGTATTAATGCAGTCACATGCTTCACTAAACATTAATGATGGACTACTAACAATGCAACTCAGCGCAGCGCCATCTTTCAACATGTAAATATATGTTAAAGCCAGCAATTCAGGTGCATATTTCCATCTTTGCGGTGCGCCTACTCAGTGCAATTTAATCGGAAGTTGAACAACATCTCACCGTGTATCGGCGTTTCTCCCCGGGTTGTTACCTCCACGGGGAGTCTTAGGGAGTGCAAAGCCTCGCGCCTCCTTTTCAAATTTCCGATAGTCAATAGAGCCATGGATTGGCTTAGTTCCTCAGTTCAGCCAGCAGGAAGGACATCCATTGCATTATACCAGATAGATCTTCTATACAATCAACATAACTAAATTTCTCCCAGTTCTGCGCAACATGTGTTCTCATTCTCATTATAAGTTCTTCAAAATCCATCAGAATCCATCTAAACTCTAAGAGACTGTGTGAAAGACCCAAATCAGACAAAATCAGAAAAAAATCAGAAAAAATCAGTAAAAATCAGAAAAAAATCAGTAAAAATCAGAAAAAATCCGGAAAAATCAGAAAGGTCAGAAAAAATCAATCAGTTCAGTTAATCAGAACTTACATCTTAATGTCAAAGGTCAAAATATCCTAATGCTCAAAAGCAAAATATTTACAGTTACATGGGGGATGACCCTTGCTGTCAACTCATCAATTCCAACCATGATTTACAGATTCTTACCGCAGTCTTACTCTGCGTTAAATCAGTCCACGTTACACTCATTTTCCCAGATGGACAGCGAGCACTTCCCCGCTGTTCAACCCCAAGGGTACTTTGGTCATCAAATCTATAATATACCTGGATTCCAGACGTCTCAGCTTTTTCAACCTGTCTCCCCCTCTCGCACTCTCCGGCACATAGTCTAGGCCAAAGTACTGTAATTTACTTAATTAATTTAATTTCCTACCTGCTCTTTAGACCGCTTGCCGGTGCTCCTCAGCGCTCGTGGGCGCCATTTTGGGTAGGGCTGGACGGCGATCCTCGCCACACCCCTTCGTCTCCTCTCTACTTAGGACCTGCCTTCCCTTGCCTCCTGTGATCGCTGGCAGCCCAGTGGCAGTGGGCTAGCACGCGACTGCTGGAGTGTGACTGCTCTTGATTTTAAAAGTAATCCTTGCTTTCCCGCTGATCACTAGCGGTGTTAATTGCTTTTCAGACCGGCCCCGCTGACTACGAGCGGTGGACCTTAATTTTTAAATTCCCTGCTATCACCCGCCTTGCTGATTACTAGCTGTATTTTTTAATTTCCTACCTGCTCTTTAGACCGCTTGCCGGTGCTCCTCAGCGCTCGTGGGTGCCATTTTGGGTAGGGCTGGACGGCGATCCTCGCCACACCCCTTCGTCTCCTCCCTACTTAGGACCTGCCTTCCCTTGCCTCCTGTGATCGCTGGCAGCCCAGTGGCAGTGGGCTAGCACGCGACTGCTGGAGTGTGACTGCTCTTGATTTTAAAAGTAATCCTTGCTTTCCCGCTGATCACTAGCGGTGTTAATTGCTTTTCAGACCGGCCCCGCTGACTACGAGCGGTGGACCTTAATTTTTAAATTCCCTGCTATCACCCGCCTTGCTGATTACTAGCTGTATTTTTTAATTTCCTACCTGCTCTTTAGACCGCTTGCCGGTGCTCCTCAGCGCTCGTGGGCGCCATTTTGGGTAGGGCTGGACGGTGATCCTCGCCACACCCCTTCGTCTCCTCCCTACTTAGGACCTGCCTTCCCTTGCCTCCTGTGATCGCTGGCAGCCCAGTGGCAGTGGGCTAGCACGCGACTGCTGGAGTGTGACTGCTCTTGATTTTAAAAGTAATCCTTGCTTTCCCGCTGATCACTAGCGATGGTAATTGCTTTTCAGACCGGCCCCGCTGACTACGAGCGGTGGACCTTAATTTTTAAATTCCCTGCTATCACCCGCCTTGCCGATTACTAGCTGTATTTTTTAATTTCCTACCTGCTCTTTAGACCGCTTGCCGGTGCTCCTCAGCGCTCGTGGGCGCCATTTTGGGTAGGGCTGGACGGCGATTCTCGCCACACCCCTTAGTCTCCTCCCTACTTAAACGGTTACTATGTGTCAGCGCAGCGGACGAGCGCAGCGGGCGCGTCGTAGGCGCGCCAGAGTCGCACCAGAGTCAAGCCCGTCTGCGCCCGTCCGCGCCCGGCAGGGGCAGGGGGCAGGGGATGCTAGCTATAACATCTCATATACCGCTATGCAATTGAGATATCACAACCTACCTGGATTGGTTCCCCCTTTAGTCACCTTGGGGAAACTCTCTGCACTTGGTATTTTATGTCACCCCCCCCTTGTGCCTGGCTTCCCGGCTCCCTTGTCTGTCCCTGCACTGACTCACACTTCCATCCGGGTTCTATTTCTCAATACCCGTTCGATGGTCAGACATCAGGCAGATATTTTCACCTTGCTGTTACAAGAAAGTCCTGACCTCCTTCTGCTTACTGAGTCCTGGCTCACGGAGAACTCTCTCCCTGACATCTTGGCAGCCCTTCCCCCTGATTATTTCATCCTCCACGCGGACCGTATTGCCGATCACCCTGGTGGTGGGGTGGCTGCCATTATCTCGAAACGTTTTCACCTCATCTCTTCATCTTCTCTCGCACTTCCACAAGTAGATAATCTGGTTGTTAATTTGGGGACGGAAGCGGGGCCTTCTCTTTTGCCCTTTGATATCGTCCGCCCCGTCCTATGCCAGACTTTGCGGAGAAACTTTGCGAACATCTGACTGCCCTCTTGCCCTCACTACCCAGCTTCGCCCTATTCGGGGATTTTAATTATTGGTTTGATGATACCAAGGCGCATGCCTCAGCGTTATCCGAGACTTTGACAAGTCTGAACTTGAGCCAGCAAGTCACCTTACCGACGCATGTAAAAGGCCACATATTAGATCAGGTTTGGACCTTGAACATAACCCTTTCAACCCCCTCTACACTTCCATGCGTATGGTCCGACCATTTCATAGTCGACACGACCATCACACTCAGTGGGCGAACTAAGGCCCCATTAATGGCAGGTGGCTCTGCACGCAAATGGAAGAATTATGACTCCAAGGGATTCATAACCACCCTGGCTTCTACCTGTCCGAACACCCTCCCCTATGAGGATGTCAATAGGATTGACACTGACATCCGCAGTTGGTTGAAAGGGGCTAGTGACCAATTTGCCCCAATAGTTAAGTTCCCTTGTACCAGACACCCTAATGCTAATCGGTGGTTCTCTGACAACCTCAAGCAAATAAAACTTGAGGTACGTCAATTGGAACGTATCTGGAGGCGGGATTATGCCCTGTTATCCAGACAGAAATACGTTACCGCTCGGAGAGAATATAAACTGGCTATTTTATCAGCCAAATCGGAGCATATCTCTGATAGAATCTTTTCAGCCACCAACAAATCTCGTGAGGTGTTCAGGATCATGAATGAACTGACCACGGACGACAGGACTCTTCCAGCTCAAACTCCGTCCAAAGAGACCTGTGATGCTCTCAACCTCTTTTTTATTGAAAAAATCATTAAAATAAAAGACTCTATCACCCCTACCCTACAGCCGCCACTACCTTTGGATCCTTTTCCGGACAATCTATCTTCTCTCACCTCATTTCCCATTATTGATCCTTCTTCCCTGGCGAAGCTAGCCAATCGTGTAAAATCGGGCTCGCCGGAGGACCATTGCCCTCCCGCGGTATTGCGGGAGGTTTGTCTTAAACTACCGGAGTGCATACTTCCCTTTCTGAATGCTTCCCTCTTCTCCGGCACTGTCCCTGGATCCTTCAAGGAGGCCATTCTCTTGCCTCTCCTGAAGAAGCCAGGGGCTGATGCGGCTGAACTTTCCAACTATCGCCCAATATCCTTGCTGCCCTATCTGTCAAAACTCCTTGAAGCCCATGTCACCTGGTGTCTCTCTAATTTCATCGAGAGCTCGTGCTTCCTTGAGTCCAATCAGGCCGGCTTTAGGCCAGCCCACTCCACGGAAGCTGTCATTTTGGCAGTCGTGGATACCCTGAGAGAGAACGCAGATGCCAAGAGACCACAGGCTCTGGTCCTTTTGGACCTGTCCGCCGCGTTCGACACGGTGGATCACGACATCCTTCTCCACCGTGTCGAACAAGCCGGCATCCGGGGCACAGCCCTCAAGTGGGTGGAGCATATCTCTGATAGAATCTTTTCAGCCACCAACAAATCTCGTGAGGTGTTCAGGATCATGAATGAACTGACCACAGACGACAGGACTCTTCCAGCTCAAACTCCGTCCAAAGAGACCTGTGATGCTCTCAACCTCTTTTTTATTGAAAAAATCATTAAAATAAAAGACTATCACCCCTACCCTACAGCCGCCACTACCTTTGGATCCTTTTCCGGACAATCTATCTTCTCTCACCTCATTTCCCATTATTGATCCTTCTTCCCTGGCGAAGCTAGCCAATCGTGTAAAATCGGGCTCGCCGGAGGACCATTGCCCTCCCGCGGTATTGCGGGAGGTTTGTCTTAAACTACCGGAGTGCATACTTCCCTTTCTGAATGCTTCCCTCTTCTCCGGCACTGTCCCTGGATCCTTCAAGGAGGCCATTCTCTTGCCTCTCCTGAAGAAGCCAGGGGCTGATGCGGCTGAACTTTCCAACTATCGCCCAATATCCTTGCTGCCCTATCTGTCAAAACTCCTTGAAGCCCATGTCACCTGGTGTCTCTCTAATTTCATCGAGAGCTCGTGCTTCCTTGAGTCCAATCAGGCCGGCTTTAGGCCAGCCCACTCCACGGAAGCTGTCATTTTGGCAGTCGTGGATACCCTGAGAGAGAACGCAGATGCCAAGAGACCACAGGCTCTGGTCCTTTTGGACCTGTCCGCCGTGTTCGACACGGTGGATCACGACATCCTTCTCCACCGTGTCGAACAAGCCGGCATCCGGGGCACAGCCCTCAAGTGGGTGGAGTCATTCCTGACGGGAAGATCACAAGCCGTGCGCCTTGGTCCCTTTACCGCACCTAAATCCCCTATCAATTGTGGTTTTCCCCAGGGTTCCTCGCTTTCCCCGTTATTATTTAATCTTTATCTTCGCCCTTTAATTCTCTCCCTTCACAACTGGGACGTTACCGTCTTCAATTATGCTGACGATTTGCAGCTCGTCTTTCCACTTGATTCTCCTCAGGCGACTAACAACTTTCATGCCGTAATGACCCATATCCATCAATGGATGAATCTGAACCAATTAAAACTCAATCCTGGAAAGACTGAGCTACTTCTTCCTGGCTCCAGTGCTGCCTTTTGGGGTCCGCAGTTTTGGCCTCCCGACTTGGGTTCCCCCCCGTCACCACTCAAGGCCGTTAGGAGTCTGGGGGTGACGATCGACGCCGAATTGTCACTCAAAGCCCAAGTGGGTGCCACGATTTCTTCGTGCATGTTCCAACTCCGAAAAATCCGGAAGATCAGGCACCTACTCCCGCACGCGGCCCTGTGTCAGGTCGTCATGTCCCTCGTCATATCGCGCCTTGATTTCTCTAATTCTCTCTATCATGCACTCCCGCGATTCCTTTTACACCGCCTTCAGGTGGTACAAAACCAGGCAGCCCGCCTCATATTCAAGATCCCTAAGTGGCAATCGGCGAGGATTCTGCTCCGTAGGCTTCATTGGTTGCCAGTGAAGGAGAGAGCAGCCTTTAAGATGGGCTGCATGGTATTCAAATCCCTTCATTGCCCCTGTCCTGCTTTTTTGAAATCCCTGATCACCCTGTATCAACCTGCTCGTTCTCTCCGTTCAGCATCCCATCACTTGGTTGTCACCCCCAAATTTAAACTTAATACATTTGGAGGCCGTCGTTTTGCTTTCCTTGCCCCTAAGTTTTGGAATTCCCTTCCCTTGATCATCAAATCCAGCAATTCCCTTTTTGAGTTCAGGAAACTTCTCAAGACTTTTTTGTTTACCCTCTCTGAATAAACTCTGTTCCGTTCACTTACATGTCCCTTCAGCCAGCGCCAAGAAACCTCCGGGTGTTAGTGCGCTTAACAAGAATCATTTAACATTTAACATTTAACATGTCAAGAACTTGTTGATAGGTTTAGAAATGTCTGCTCCTGGTACCCAATAGGAACGAACCCTTTAACTTCCCGAACAGGCCTTACACTTGCCGCAGGGGTAAAATCCCCTATATCAGCTATTTGGCCTGTCTTAGAAATTACTTTGTCAAAGTGACTCCTCACTAGCGAATCTTTTAAAGATCTTGCTTTCCGGAACGTTACTAGGGGTGTAGGTAGAATGTCTTCCTTTAATACTGGGTCAGTTCTAAGGATGTGCCAGTTTTTATACAGTATTCTCCTGAGATTGTGGGACTCGGTAGTGTATGGTGTAATCATCCGAAATTTTCCCTCATTGATTGGTTGAGTGTTTACAGGTTTCTGTTTAAGTAAGTGGGCCCTTGGGATCTTTCTCACCCTTGCCAGTGTTTTGGATAAAGAGGGGGAATCATATCCTCTTTTACAGAATCTCTCTATGCAACCTTGAGCTGCCAGGTCGAAATCCTCGTCCCTACTGCTGTTACGTTTGAGTCTAAGAAGCTCCCCATAGGGGATGCTTTGTATCAATCTGGTGGGGTGGTTGCTGTCAGCCCTCAGGATGGAATTCCCTGCCGTCGGTTTGCGGTATAAAGAGGTATGTAGCCTGCCTTGCTCCACAAACACCCTCAGGTCCAGATAGTCCACTGCCACTGGACTGTCCCCGAGAAGTGCAGGTTGCAGTTGTTATTGTTCAGCACCTCGATATACTGATGTGCCATCTCCATCACTCCTTGCCACACGATGAAGAGGTCATCTATATATCGGTACCACCTCACTACCCTTCCTGCCTCACGCCCCCCGTTCTGGAGCGCCATGGGCACCCGCTCCTCCCACCAGCCTACGAACAAGTTCGCGTAGCTGGGGGCAAAGCAGGTGCCCATCGCGGTCCCAGATACCTGTGCATAGAGTTGCTCATCAAACAGGAAGATGTTGCTAGTCAGACAAAATTCGATAAATTCAAGCAACATACAGTTGTGTAAAGCAAACCTCGCCGGTCGTTTGTTCAAAAAATGCTCTATGGCAGTTATTCCTAGTTCATGCCTGATGTTGGTGTATAGGCTTGTTATATCCAGCACCATTAGTAAATACGTGGGGTCCCATACAATGTCTTCAATTTTTCCCAAGAAGTCTTTGGTGTCTCTCACGTGGGATTTGAGCTGGACAACAAGGGGGAATAAAAAACTGTCTATAAACCTAGACATATGCTCAGTCAGCCCATTAATTGAAGAGACGATGGGCCTCCCGGCGGTTCAGTAGCGTTTTTGTGTAGCTTAGGCAGGTGGTAGAAAGTGGGTATTGCTGGATTATTGCTGCATAGGAATAGATTCTCTTCACTCCCCAGCATTGACCTCTTGTACCATTTGTTCACCTGATCGTCATATCGGCGAATACTCTCTTTATATGCCTTCTCATCAGTCTTCTCATAGTATTCGGTGTCCGAGAGTTGCCTCAGGGCTTCTTTGCGATAGTACTCCCTGGTAAGTAACACCACTTTGCCGCCCTTATCAGAGGGCTTGATAATTATCCTTTCGTCTTTTTGTAGGTTCTGTAGAGCAATCCTTTCTTGCGTTGTGATGTTATCTCTACCCTTCGGAGTTCTCCATTTACCTCTCAGGGTCACTAGATCTTTCAGGACAGTCTCAGATAATGCACCTATCGCATCCCAGGGCATTGCAGGGCAAAATGTTGAAATAGGCTTAAGTCCACTTTCTTCCCTGTCTTGCTCTATATCATTCATTATTGCCCTCTCGATCATGGTGTTAACCTTGGGAACTTTGTGTGTTTCGTTCAATCCTGAGGTTTTCAATACCCCTTAGGTCTTCACAGGATAGTATGTCGGTAGCAGTCAGTCTTTTAGTAGTTGTTTTCATCCCTTTAGTCGACGCTCTCAGTTTGTGATACTTATGTAGTTTGAGTTTCCTCACGAAACTATGCAGATCGATTCTTGTTTGTGTATATTCAATTTTGTTGTTAGGGCAAAAACTTAATCCCAGGCTTAACAGATCTTTCTCTGCTTTAGTCAATACTCTCTCTGTTAGGTTTACCACAGTTAGGTCATCTGTCATCCTTATTGTTGTTGTTTGTTGGTTTTCTTCTTGTTCCTCCAAGATTGGGCCCTTCCTCTTCCTGCCTCCGCCTGCCCTCCGAGTCCTACGGGTTGACTTTCGGGTGGCTTGTTCTTGCCACCTCGTAGTCAGGCCTGGCGGATTACGCTGAACTTGTCGTGAAAAAGGGGAGGAGGGTTGGTTTGTCCTCCTTTTGGCCTCCCAGCTGTGGTTTTCTTTCGCTGATCCTCCATGGACTCGTCAGTAACTTCGGTTTCTGATGTAATCTCCGGTGATTCTAAGCCCAGGGCCCTTTTACGGTCCACCTCTTTCCTCGGTGCATCGTATTTTTTAGCGAAAGTTAAGACTCGCCCACGTAGATAGTGGTTCTCGTTGCTTGTATATTTCTCCGGTTTTCTTGTCTTTATTTTTCTTCGTATTTGGTCAATCTGGTCTTCATTAGGTCTTTCAGTTGTAGTGTAGTTCCTATTATCCCAATAGGCTCTGCGCATTGGAATAATACCTTCAATAGTATAGGCCTAGACCAGACGTTAACTAGGTCTTCTATTGTCGATATTAGACTTAAAGTTTTGGGTTTGCCAGCTAGCTCAGAGTTCACTAGAAACTTTCTCGAATAGGCAAGGAGGAGTTGAACCTCCCTGGATAGACAAGAAGGGATTTAGTTTCTGACAACCATAGAACATGACAACTTTGCTCTCCCCTAATCAAGAGTGTATCTCTAGAGTCGTGTGAAAACAAAAGACAACTTATTTTACTCAGTCAGTACGTGCATTCTTAGTCTCACCAGATTGTAGAGAAAAGGAAGAGACGGGCGTGTTCAATAAAAGATGTTATTTATTGATCAGTCTCTTTTCTCATACAAGAGAAATGGATCGATATTATCGCAATACTTATGGTTAAGTAAAGTGCATACAATAAAAGCAGAAGTATAAAATAATACTGTAAAAACATTTATATGGTTTCTAAGCCATAAGGTGGTTTAAAATGGATAAAATAGATACATACACATATACATTTGACTAATCGTACTCAACTGGTGTTTCTAACTACGCCTACCCCGGTGTACCTGACCTAAACCTAATACGTGGGCGGGAATAGAAAGTAGCAGTTTAAGTTAAGTTTGTTTTGCCAAGTGACTGACTCAAGAATTCTCTGCAAGGGGTTATTCAGTTCCGTACCTTGAATCTAGGATGAATGAGGGATGGTATCTCTCGTCTCTGGTCTCGATATTCCAGGCTGCCTGCGAGGGCTACCCGGAAGCGCCGGAGCTGGATTTCTCGGCAGGAGAAAGCAGCGTCTCGTTCTCAGCGCGTCAGGAAGGCGGGGCTGCGCCAGCGGGGTCTGCTCTGCTCTGGGCTTCGGCAAGTCTGGCTGCTCCGATCTCGTCACCACCGCGTGTGTTTGCTTAAGGCAATACCGGTAATATTTATACCTGTAAGGTGCCGAGATTGACGTAAGGATGGACATAGATACGTCAATAAGGATGTCATACGACTTGGTCGTTAGCACATTCTTTTGCTGAAGTTCTCGATGAAATCAAAACAATGGCCGCAGGGTTTTTCCCAGGTTGTCATAGGTTTGATTTGTTTTGAGAACTCCGTATGCCTTATCAGGGGCTGGAGGAATATCGCTTGTCTAATTAGATGGCAAGCGTTATGACCTAATCAGATAACACGTTCCTGTGCCGTAGTGTGGCTTAATCAGATAACGGTTTCTGCATCATGGGATGGCTGCTAGTTAACTTGTTAACCAGAACAGGGTCAGGAATAGGGGGATCGATACAGAACCTATAAGAATACATCACACCCACTCCACGCTAACTAAGGCCATGTTTACGAATCTAGGCATAGTAAAACATACTGTAGAGTATCGTGTATACCTTACCACCCCAAAATACATGTAATGCATTTCGAATAATGTAATATACGGAAAAAAAATATTCACATGTACTATATGCACTCAAGCTGTAGAATAATGCTAAAGTAATCACGCATATGTATACATTATTGCTAATTGGTATATGAGAATTTACACATGAAATGGCTCTTAATACAGAAGAAAAAAGGTTCAAGACCATTTCATCACAGAATAAAAATAATTATGAACATACCAGCGGGCAGCTAATGTCTATAAAGTTTCTAAAAATAGAAATTTTAGTTCTCTAAGAATAGTTCTTACTTTAAGCAGAAGATAAGTGTCCCGAAAATTCGTAAAAATATTTTGGGGCTGCTGAAAAAATCGCTGTCCGTGAACTGGAGGAAAAATTGTTCATGTTATTTTGCTATTAAGTTGAAGGCCAAATTCAGGGTGTTGGGAACGCCGTGTGCTAGCTTGCTTAAAAGTCTCTATTTCTGCTCTGGTGAGAACATCATATCATTTAGACTGTCGAAAAAGCTGTCAACAGCTTCCTGGGAGAGTTCCACTAACTCGGAAAAAGGTGTAACCATGCATTCGTGCGCATGATTGTCTCCATTGACGTTTTGATTAGTATTGCTGACAGAAGGTCGTACCTGATCGATGCTGCTTTCATCTTGAACTCCACTACCCCTTAATCGTAGTGGTGAAGTTTCCACGAATGCCGTCATCAGGATTGGCAGCCGTTGAGGGCAGCACAAAGCATGAGCCTTTATCGGACCCAACAATGTTTCTGCATCCATAGGCGCATCCGATTGTAGCGTCAGACAGGTGTCCAACACGCATTATTCTCCGCACAGCAAGCACCTTAATACAGGTAAAACACATCGATGCCACATTGGTCGAAATGAAAGAAACCAAGTCATGTTCAGGTCTCTAAGCCGGAATAGTCCCAGGATTTTTGATATCCGGTCCCGGTATCCAATGGCTCGGATTGTTTCTTCCCTTGTCGCAGGTGTTTTGTCTGTGACATGGTTTGCCATAACGAAATATCAGGACCAAGAATAGGATTCCTGCAATTAGTCCTAAAATGAGGGAAAGTCCGCCAAAAATCGAATGGACGAAATCTGGAAAAATACCCAGTATGGCTTTGAATGGTGTTAATGCCATCGAAAATACTGTCTTAAATACTTTTGAGACTCCACTGGTATCAGAAATATTTAAGATTTCATTCAGGATTTCTGCGAAATGTATGGGGGAATTAGTTGATAACAATGAGTGAATCTCTGCAGTCGTCCTTGCGACTAGGAGATCATACGTTTCTTTTGATGACGTGAGTCTGGTCGGCGTCTGAAGAAGCACTGTTTTCATTCTGCTTAAAGTATCTATTCGAATAGAAGTAATTTTCAAGTTAGGCCATGCCCTTGCCTCCCTGTCTGGAAAGGAGCTGGGGAACAATGAGTGTCCACAGCACATGACCTTCGCAGTCGTAGTTACGAGATAAGGAGTCCCGGGCATAAGACTACAACATCTGCGATCCACAATTAGAATGTAACTCCCGTTATAGAGTCTTTTAAGGAATGGTTCTATCTCTGTTGCAGGTGCGCCTAGCTGGTGACATGAAAGGTTATTTGAGTTCCCTTCACAGGCTCCATGCAAACTAATTCCATTACACAGAAGTGTACCGCTTAGTGACATCGCACAATTATTGCCACTAAGAAACACTTTCTGTCCTTTATTACTGACACATGCATGTGAATAGGGCAAGTTCCATGTTGTCTTAATGTACCCTTTTCCCAATTTTTCGTACATGCCAGCCTGTATATATTTTTGGCAGTATTGAAACCTGAAGGTTGATATTGGAATATTAATTATCCCATGTATTATCCATTCACTGACAGGTCGTTCTGACATTGTCACTGGTAATCTCTCGAGTTTCTCAATGCTCAGGATTGTATAATCAGCACCCTTTTGTGCCATACTGATTTGTTTATCAGTAAGGTTAAAGATATTGAATAGTGACGTTGTGTTGATTAAACGCCAAGGCACATAGCCTGAACGCAGATTTTGTAACGTCCAGCCAAGCTGTACAATAGAACGCAATTGAGACTGACCGTGTTGTAACAACAGTAAGTCTTGCGATATTATGTCGATTGCTGAAGACACAATGCTGTCCAAAGAAAAAATTCTGGAGGAGAGTCATTAACCCATTGTCCACTACAGAAAGTGATTTTTCCTAATTAATACGGTCAATTTCCCGTATACTTTCTGCTGTTTCAATTTGAGTTACCTTCCAGGCCTCATTGTAAGCTGCATATACAGAGGCTGCTATGAAGCGTTTTTGACGCTGTTTGCGCGGTCCCATAATGAAATCACGCAAGTCAGCACCATCAGTAAGTAAAGTTAGGTGTTGCTTAATTTCTGTCAGTGTGGAAGTTTGTAGCCATTGAAGGCATAATTTGCCCACACTGTAGCAGGGGTGTGCAATTTAATAAAATATCTACTTGTCCATGGGACAAGTTGCTTCATAAATCTACTTGTCCTGAAACAAAATCCACTTGTCCCTTTTTGTGCCATATAATGCGACGGCAAATTATGGCAGCATTCTCATTATATAAGAGCTCTGATCTAGCCTTTCTGATTCTCTCTTTCTCTCTCTTTCTCTTTTTCTTTCTTTCTCTCTCTCCCTCTCCCTCTCTACCTGTGAGTGACAGTATTCTGCTCTTTCACGAGGAGCATATTGGCTCACAAAGCAGTTTTGTTCAGTGCAACTGCTGTGGCAAGGATTGCTTTTTGAGACCAAAAACAAGTTTTGCTTTTGCCAATGTTTGTTATAATGGTGAAGGCCCAGCAGCTCCCATACCAATAAGGTTTTACAAAAAGCATGCCTAAACAAGACGCACATTGACAAAACGAAAAGGCTGACCACCAATTTCAGACTTACTGGCTTTGCCAGTGCTTGTTTATTTTTGATTCCCATAATCTTATTGAAACGAGTTACACTGATTTTCCATTATGAATAAATGCCAGCATACATCAACACTTTTTAAAAAATGATGCTGCAAAGAAATGTTACCTACAATTTCACAGTAGTTTACCTAAATGTATTTTTCCTATTTCTATTTTTTGTGAACGTTTTATTTTGAAAGCAAATAATCATCAATCTTGCTTTCAAGCTTCTGCAAATATTTGCACCCGATCAGAAATCATTCTGGGCGCAGTAAACAGCCTTATATTGCTAAACGTTCAAAACATGTGTATACATTTTTCTACTAAAATCATTGTCAGTAGTGCAGTTTGAGCTTACTACATTTATTTAGAGCGCTCACCCTAATAACAAAGGCTTTGCATTAATGAATCATAAATACAAGTTTGAACAACATTAACACATGTATACAAATATTACCTAAGTTGCAGAAAATGTCCTTCCCTGATTCATAATGTGGTACTGTAAACTGGCAGCCAAAGGGTTTGTGCTGTAGGGGGTTGGGCCTACTTGTCTCAAGGACAAAATGCACATGAAAACTAGTTGCCCTTGACCCCAAACAATATGTCCTGGGCGTCGGGCTATAGGAATTCCACATCCCTGCTGTAGGTGGTTATTATCCCTGGGTGTTGTCTTTGGTAATATCTAGGGTCTGGCCTGGTCAATTTGAACCCCTGTTTTTTGTTCAGGAATCTGTCTTGACAGTTATTAGTATCTGTGGGCCAGATCAACCACTGTTTCCAATCAGGATGTGTTCTGTTTTGGTTTAATATATAGTTTACGTCTATCTCTTCATCTGTAGAGCTATTGCTGTCCATTGTTGGCTTTGGAATAGACGGTTTATTTAAGTCTTTGATTTTGGCTAAGCCAAGACAGGTGGTTTGTTGAACAGTGTCATTTAAAAATATAATTTGTTCTGGGATCATGCAGGCTCTAAACAATGATTCTATACCTTGTACTTGCCATTCTTTTGTACCCCAAACACTTTTAACTTCAACATTTTTGTCCCAATAATCAAAACCAAAAGTATTCATTTGTTCAAAAAATGAGTCTGAATATATCAATTTTGTGTTTGTTAGCATGGTCTTTGTCCCTGTCTTATTTGACAATTTGAAATAAAATGTTTCAGCATTACTTGTGTTGAACCCTGAAAAGTATGAATATTTGTCGTAAAAGGTTCTTGAGCTTCCTTTTGGAGGGGTTGCACAATGTTCCCATTGATTATAATTTAAAACATTTCTAGGTTGTGCAGATTTATGTAGAAAATGGTTACCATAGTGGTTGTAACAGTACATACTATCATAATTAGTCAAACCCTGCAAATAATCATGTTTGGTAAATTTAGCAGACATCACTAAGTCAGACATCATATTATTTATACTTTCAAAGTCGCAATCATCAGCAAATGAGCTTGTTTTTACAAAGTCACTCAACGAGATCTTAATTTGGTGTGGATATTTCAGGATCTCAACCGGACCATAAATTTCGTAGTCAGTATTGTCCCATGCTACCCCACCCGGTATAGGATTGGCTGTGAAGTTGACTGAAGAAAGTTCTCTTTTCTCGACGTGTGAAGATGTGTGTGGCTTGAGGATCAAGTTGATTTTCTGACTTGCTGTGTCCATTTTAGCATATTTTCCCTCAATGAAGCGTCCCAAAGTTAGTACCATGATGAGCCAAAGTATGAGGATAAATGCACCAAAGCCCACCCAAAATTCAATCCATGGAGAAATCAGATATGTTTCTTTCAGCTGTTTCAAAAGTTCTTTAGCTTTATCTTTAAAGGTTTTTGTTGATGGCTGTGTTTTTGATTCACTTAGGTCTTCAGAGGAATCATCGAAGTTTATGAAGTAGCTGGATGCAGTTCTGTCAATTGTTCCAATTGCTTCAGGATTACTGTTTCTTGCATATTCGTTTGTTACTTCATTGTAGGTTGGTGTGTCTCTACTAAATCTTTTTATTTGGGTTTTCAGAGGTTTAAGTTCCAATGCATTGTTGCATAGTCCTTGTTGTTCTTCTGTAGGCGTTTCGAATGTGATTAGCCTCTTAGTTTGGACCTCTGTATTGGTAGCAAATCTTGGTGTTCTACTACTTATCGGGAGTCCACTTGGCCTACTGTTTGGTATCGGCCACATGATTGTGGTTTTACCAGGTCGATGGATACAACTCGGTTCTCCTTTTTACCAGCAAGCGGCGGTAGTACAACTGATCTTGTCCCGTTGATAGACAAGACAGGAACTGCTTTTCTGTAAGAAGGCCCAAATTCCTTCTTTACCGCGATCTTTTCTCTGACTAGATCCCCGACTTTTGGAATCCAGACAGGTCTTGCTGGGACAGGTGGTGGTTCTTCAGTGGTTGTTGGCTGCTGTTTCAACTTTATGTTGCTCAGGTCTTTTCTTGTTTTGTTTAAGTCCTGCAAAATAGCCAAACGATCTTTGATATCAAAGCTTTTTTCCTTTACCACTGAAGTCTGACTGTCAAGATCTAAGACTAACATCCTAGTTCCAAACAATAATTCGTACGGACTGAATCCCTTCAGAGAATTTCTTGGCAGGTTATTTAGACTACGTTGGACACTTATTAGATGTTTGACCCACCCAGCTCCCGAACCTAATATCCTTTCTGTTATAGATAGCTTTATGCCTTGGTTTTTTCTTTACACCATCCCGTATCCCTCAGGAAGGAAGTGAGAAGAATCCCGAATCGCTATGCTCATTTGGCCGTGCTTCCCCACAAGCTTGAGGGCTAAAGTGAAAACATTGGTCAAACGTAGCATGCTCCTAGCGTATATGCCATTTAGACTCGCAAATCTTTGTATAACAGTCCAGACGTCAGCCGAGTGCTGGGGATCTACATTATAAGTGGAAACTAGCCTGTATATGTTAATCGGACGCTTTGCTTTTTACTGCTGATCCTTTCTGGAGTGAAACGCCATGGTAGTATACCGTTTCTCTCGCCACTGCGATCTCTGTTGCAGTCCGGGCATTTTTTTACAAAAATGTGATGCTGCAGGCTCATGCCTGGCCACCAGTACACTGATTGTAGTTCTTCCAGAGAATCTTTTAGTTTGAGGTGTCTGAGACCCTCGCCCATATGTGCGTCTGCAATTAACAAAGTTCTCCTGTCCATGTTTGGAATTACTCTATCCCCCACTCCAGGGATTCGAGCAAAAGGGACGGAGTTTGCATCGATTATGTATGTATAATTGAGTGGATAGTTGATCGGTAGCGCTGAGCAGTCGCCTTTTGATGACGTTTTTACCGCCAGCACTGTTTCACCGTCAATGTATTTCATTGTACGCTTTTTTCTAGCTACGGAAGCCGATTTAGTTGCTACCGCTGTGGCTGTCTTAGCCAATGAATTCCCTACAACGTGAACGCCATCACGCTGATGACTCAGTGAGTGTGTCACGTGAGTCTTTGGTAGTTCTTTCTGTAAAAGAACTATTTGTTCCCAAAGCAGTTTTTGCTTTATTGTTGCACCTGTGTCATCTTTGTAACCGTTTTGAATCCATTTCTGCAAATCGCTGTTATATGATTTGACGCAGTAATACGAATCGGACACTATAAGTGTCGGGAATTCGCGATCTGCATTATCTAGCGCCCTTTTCAATGCTATTATTTCAGTCTGTTGTTCTGAATTGGTTTCTACTGAGTGTGTTTTTGTTAATAGAGGTCTTAGTTTATCTCCGCGCCACACTTCTTTTGTAATCTCACATGTGGGGTTGTATGCTTGTTTTCCCCAAACGGAGGGTTGAGCATGTCCGTCTGTATAGATTACACAAGCGTACTGTCGTAAGGGCAGAATGTCGATTGGCAGAGGGAATGTTCTTTCATATTCTAGATTTTTCAATTCTTTTAATTCCGGATCAAAGTAGTATTTTACTTTGTCCGTTGTAATTGAATTCACCCATTGTATCCATTCCGGATTCAATGCTGTTGTTGGTAAATTACACGGTGTTGTTAATGCCTCAAAGGCTGATTCTGCTGTTCTGACTGTGATGTGTCTACCGTCAGCTTTATCTTTTTCTCTAGCTATTGCGGTTTGAACTGCATGAACAATGTTTTCTTTAATGCTGAATTTCTTTTCAGCTTCTGTGTACAAGTGTGATTTGAATGCAATTGGTACCTTTTCTCCCTCGTTAGAGGTCAGGTATGTGAATCCGCATCTTCCTGGGATGACTCGAATCACAAGATTGCGTGTGTTATCACGTGTTTCTAATTTTGTGTTAATTAACATGTCTGTTTGTAAGGATCTCAAAATTTCTGTGTGTGTTTGAGTCCAATTGGTTCTTTTAAAATCTGGTTTTATTAGATCATAAAGGGGTTTGACCCTTTCTGCGTAATTTGCAATGTATGTTCTTCCGAAATTTAGGAAGCCTAGAATTGACTGTAGGTTTTTTAGTGTTCTAGGTGCTTGGAGTACGGCACATTTCTCTAGGAAATTGTCAGCCAGGCTATTGCCTTCACTTGATAATTCATATCCTAAGAACAGGACTGTTAGATGGGCAATTCTAGATTTTTTAAAGTTGAATTTGTAACCCTCTGCTGCGAACCCAAGTATTATGGTGTTCACTCTCTTCAAGTGAGTATCCAAGTCATCATCTGTTAGGTATATGTCATCGACATAAGATAATGCTTCGTCATCATATGTTTGTAGTAATTCTGTTACTCTCACTGAGAATACTCCTGGGCTGTTCTTGAACCCTTGGGGTAACCGACAGAATTGTTTTTGAGCGCCATTTATTGAGAACGCAGACAATATCTGCTCTCTGGTGCTATATTTTGACAAAAGAATCCATTAGAGATGTCTAATGTTGTTTTGTATTTTTTGCGCACTATGTTATTCATTAGCGCTGCACTATGCGAGTTTTGCACTGCAAAAGTTTTGCAACATGAGTTAAGGTGTCTGTAATCCAAAACTAGACGATATGAATTGTCTGGTTTGGAGACCGGAAACAAAGGGTTGTTCATTTGTGAGGTGCAAGTTTCAATCACCCCCTGGTATTCTAGTTGATCTAGGATTTCTTTTACCTGTTTTTTAACTTCTTTTCTTAATTGGGTACTGTCTTTGTGCAGTAGGTTGTGATTTTAACTGGATTTTGTGAGGAGGAGAGTCCTCATCCCATCCTACGTGATTTTTATATAAAGCAGGAGCTTGAGCTACTGCCCACTTTCTAGCAAGTGTGTATTTTTTATGAATTGGGATATGATTTGAGAAGGCAGGCATAATTATTTCTTCGCCATGAGGGCAGTCCCTGACAAACTCTGGTGGCCAGTCTTTTTCAGCTAGAAGGATGTCATAGCCCTTGGAGAGATTATCCCAAAATAGTCCCCTTATTTTTCTAGTCTTATCCCCTTCTATACGTAAAGTTATTTCATATATTTTGTGAGGTTTGCTAACTCTGGTGTCTGCAGTTTCCACTTGAAGGTATTCATTCGTGTCCACTGTCTCCAGATGATTCATAAGGACTTTGCGAGCTATGCTCATTTCTGCTGCGCTGTCTAGCATTGTCTGAGCCCATTCTCCGTTTTTCAGTTGTGTCCTCAGTATTCTCGGCATTGTTAACTACTTTAATACTGGCTACCTTCTTCTTTTTTGGAAATTGTAATTTCTTATTTGGATGAGCAGGTTCCTTGTCTTTGGACTTGACGTGCCCTTCCCTGGGTTCCGATCGTCCTCTTCTTTCCGATTTCTGCGAGGAAGTCTGAAAAGATTGAGAGGGACGTGTATCAAAATCTTGATATCTATCCGGTTTCTTTATATTATCCCTATTTCTAAGGTTGTATTTTATCACAGAGGGCTCACTTTGGGGAGACTTGGGTCCTTGGTCCGGAGATCTTTCTCTCCGCCGAGGAGACCTTCCTCTGGACTGGAATCTCTTTTCTTTTGGATTGGATTGCTTGTTTCCATCCCAGTTCTTCTTTTGACTGTTTAGATGATTTTTAATAAATATTTTTTCAGGACTTTCAATCAGTTGGGGTTTTACTGGTATTCCACCTAAACTATCTCTACCTAGTTCCTCATAGGATTTTTCTATAATTCTGGCAATTTCAGCTGGTTGGTCTGCTATATCTGTTTCTTTTAACCTTTGGCGGATCGCCACGTTTGCTGCTTCTCCCTTTATATTGGCTAGTAATATAGCCGAGACCTGCTTGAAGTCTTTCAGTAATTTCATACCAAGAGTTAAAGCGGGTTCTGGACCGTATTCGTCTTGAATTTGTTTTAGCACATCTGGTATTACCGAGATGGATGGAACACCATGCGTTTTTGTGTAGATGGAAGCAAAGACTGTACCCCAAGTGTCACAGTCCTCCACGTGTGGTGCGATTCCCATTGGAAGACAGATAGTCAGAATCCTGTGTTTATCCACAGGGGTGGTGTCTGGAAACACCGCCTCTATTTGGGTGATTTTTACTGCTAACCAGAATGGTATTTGTTCCCTTTTAGCTGGTACTTTACCTAGGCAGGACTGTATGTTCTGTGGTGTAATTTTATTTGTGTTCCCCTGATGAGGGGTCAGCTGTGGAACTTTAATTGCTGGTTGGATTGTTGAAGTCCGCATTACATATTGGACTAATTGTCTATGTACTTTTATTAATTGTTTTAGTTGTATTAGAAGATCTGCTGCAGACATTCTTTCGATGTCTGGATGTGGTGTGTATCCGGCTAGGACCGGCCACGTTGCTCCTGGTCTACCTAATGGACCGAGCCTGGTGATGTGATTGTTGTGTTTTAGGGCGCCATTAAACAAGAGCAGGTGCTCTTGAAATTTAAGTGGTACTTCCACCTCCTCGAAAGGAGTGTATTCTTCAGGAGGTTCCTCTGTTTTGTAATGGTGGAAGTGCTTTGTTACAGCGTTTGCTGCTGGAAAGTTTATCCATGAATAGAATACCTCTGTCTGCCGATATTCGTGTGCCTCTATTACGAATATGACTGTGCCACCTCTAGGTGTCAGTCCATTTTCTATAAGTTTTAAAGTTATAGATTTTCTTATGTTGACCGGGATGAGTATTAAATCCGGGTCTGCTTCTTGCATAGTATTATCAGCTGCTACGAGTTCAGCTGCTACTCTAGCTATCTCTCTTTCTTCTTCAGTCTCTGACATTCTACTGTCAGGAAGGTTATTTTGTTTGTTTGCAGATCAGGTTTCTTATGGAAACAAAGATTAGATGCACAATATTTTGGAACAGTGTATCCTTCAACGTTGACTAAACCAAGAACCATACATAGGAGTTTCCTCCTGCGAGGTTTGGCGGATATGACCTTTCACCCACTCCAGACGTCTTTGGAGTATTATGGGAAAAAAGGGGTCTGAGTGAAAAAGCACGACTGAGTTACTCTAATGTCTTGCGTTAGTTTTATCGCCTTTCCAAACGTTTGGGCGCCATGTAGTGTAGTTCCTATTATCCCAATAGGCTCTGCGCATTGGAATAATACCTTCAATAGTATAGGCCTAGACCAGACGTTAACTAGGTCTTCTATTGTCGATATTAGACTTAAAGTTTTGGGTTTGCCAGCTAGCTCAGAGTTCACTAGAAACTTTCTCGAATAGGCAAGGAGGAGTTGAACCTCCCTGGATAGACAAGAAGGGATTTAGTTTCTGACAACCATAGAACATGACAACTTTGCTCTCCCCTAATCAAGAGTGTATCTCTAGAGTCGTGTGAAAACAAAAGACAACTTATTTTACTCAGTCAGTACGTGCATTCTTAGTCTCACCAGATTGTAGAGAAAAGGAAGAGACGGGCGTGTTCAATAAAAGATGTTATTTATTGATCAGTCTCTTTTCTCATACAAGAGAAATGGATCGATATTATCGCAATACTTATGGTTAAGTAAAGTGCATACAATAAAAGCAGAAGTATAAAATAATACTGTAAAAACATTTATATGGTTTCTAAGCCATAAGGTGGTTTAAAATGGATAAAATAGATACATACACATATACATTTGACTAATCGTACTCAACTGGTGTTTCTAACTACACCTACCCCGGTGTACCTGACCTAAGCCTAATACGTGGGCGGGAATAGAAAGTAGCAGTTTAAGTTAAGTTTGTTTTGCCAAGTGACTGACTCAAGAATTCTCTGCAAGGGGTTATTCAGTTCCGTACCTTGAATCTAGGATGAATGAGGGATGGTATCTCTCGTCTCTGGTCTCGATATTCCAGGCTGCCTGCGAGGGCTACCCGGAAGCGCCGGAGCTGGATTTCTCGGCAGGAGAAAGCAGCGTCTCGTTCTCAGCGCGTCAGGAAGGCGGGGCTGCGCCAGCGGGGTCTGCTCTGCTCTGGGCTTCGGCAAGTCTGGCTGCTCCGATCTCGTCACCACCGCGTGTGTTTGCTTAAGGCAATACCGGTAATATTTATACCTGTAAGGTGCCGAGATTGACGTAAGGATGGACATAGATACGTCAATAAGGATGTCATACGACTTGGTCGTTAGCACATTCTTTTGCTGAAGTTCTCGATGAAATCAAAACAATGGCCGCAGGGTTTTTCCCAGGTTGTCATAGGTTTGATTTGTTTTGAGAACTCCGTATGCCTTATCAGGGGCTGGAGGAATATCGCTTGTCTAATTAGATGGCAAGCGTTATGACCTAATCAGATAACACGTTCCTGTGCCGTAGTGTGGCTTAATCAGATAACGGTTTCTGCATCATGGGATGGCTGCTAGTTAACTTGTTAACCAGAACAGGGTCAGGAATAGGGGGATCGATACAGAACCTATAAGAATACATCACACAGTGCCGCTAACTTACTGGCCTCCTCTTCTTTTAACAGTTCTTCTTCGACTGTTTGTATCTCTGCCAACGCCTTATCACGATCACTCCAGGCGTATTGGACCAGTATTCGTGATGTACTCTCACAATAATGGGCTGTGTGTTCTGCCCAGTCAGTTAGGAGCTTGGGGTCCGGGTTCTCATAGGATGGAATGGTATACACCCGTAGACCTCTGGGTACCCTCTTGTCGTCTATGTAGCTTTGAAGGCTAGTAGCCTCCCACCATTTGCGCACTTCGCGCTCGTAAAGTCTCTCTAGTTTCACCAGTAAGTCATTAAGTTTTGTTTGTTGCTGTGGTAACTATGCACTTACGCCTACTGCTGCAGCTTCTTGCTTTTCGAACATTCCTTTGGCTGCATCTCTGCGCGTGCTCTAACAATACATATCCTCTCATGGATTTCACTTGCCGCTCTGATAGAGTTAAGTGTGTGCATCCGCTTGTGTTTACCGTCACCCTGCTGCTTGCACGCCGCTGCTCATTTAAATCTGAACTTGCGCTCTCACCGTAGGAGTATCGTTGTCAGAGTCAATCTCCGATGTTTGATTCCTCCGTCCGATCCGTAATACCTAGGTCCTCGTATCACTCTCCTTGCGCGTTGCGGTTGCAGCGGTGCCCATCTATATATAAATGCTCCCGGTCCCGCTGACAATCCGAGGCACTCGCGCGTGGTTGCGGCCTGCGGTAATGGGTTCCCGCAATATCACAATGCTCAGCTCCCAAGAATATGCTCAGAAGAACCGCACTTGTAAACCAAGTAGATGCTCACACTTTAGTTTTTAATTTTCAGAGACAACATATATATATATTCACTGAAAAAAACATAGTTTTCAGCCATGTTATAGTTTGGAATTAGCATTTAAAAAACCTTAGAAATTCACTGAACAAACCATAGGTTTTACACATGTTACTGTTTACTGTTATGTATATTACTTTTAAAAGCAATTCCGCAAAGCGCAGGGTACGTTGTACGTACTCACATCGGAAGCGCACCCTACGTGACTTCAAAACAAGAGATTTGATTAGTTCATAATACTTCCTATTCTAACTGTTGAAGGACCCCACCCATTGTAATCATTCTTCTTTCACACTCACTGAAGAACCATCTGTTTTGAGAAGTTCCTGTGTTTTCCAAAACATCTTTAATATGGCTGCACAGCAGACTGAAAGTTTATATGAACACTCTTCAGAAGAAGAATTTGTGCAGGAAGACCCAGCCCCGAACAGGAAGAAGGCATTAATCTGGAAATGTTTTCCTTTCCAGAAGGAGAAAAGAAAGTGAATGCTACCAAGGTCACCTGTAAGGTGTGTGGGACCAAGCTTTCTAGAGGTGATCCGAATAAAAAATATTCATTTGGAACCGACCAGATTTTGGAGACCTTTGCAAATTTTGTAAACAGACATTATGTTATGGCGAACAGTCCATTGAATTGATTTGCAGGCGCAAACAAGAGCACCGTTGCTCCCGCCGTTAATTTTCTTTTTTTAAACTGTTCAAAAAAATACAAAACTACAAAAAAAACGGTTCTTTTAACAACTAACTTCACTGCTCAAAAAAGAGCTATATTAGTATGATAGTTTGTAAAAGCTTTTTGAATGACTGTGTAGTGCATACATGAATGAAATAATACATTAGTAGTGTATGGGGAATGTGAAAGTGCAGAACTATAAGGAAGTGCTACAGCATAACTCAAGGTGTTTACTTACAGTATACTGTAGTACTTCCGAAGCACATAAATATAACATATGTACATAAATATGTTACAAGTCTTTGCTTCCCTCTGCACTTCTGGTGAAACTGCCTGGGTGAATTTGTAAGTGTTAGCGTTTTAATGCAGTGAATTAATTAGCACACACTGCTGAATGAGTCACTACAATAGTGCAAGAGCAGTGACAGAGTGTTTGGTGAAGGTGAAAGTGTAAGGATACAGACTGGGGAATTGAAGGTATAAAAGACAAGTGTGCAGGTAGATAGAAGACTGCATGCATACTGTATAAGGGTTTGAAGCAGTCCATGTCTTAAGGCCTACTTCGCTGCATAAGTACTGGCTACTGACTGAATCAATAGAATACTGTAAAGAGAGTGTCTGAGTGAATCTATAAGTGCTTGAGTGTTAGTACAGTGAATTGGTAAGTACATAGTGCTCAATGATTTATTATTATTAATCAAAAAAATGATTCTTCAGACATCTCATATTTTAACACAGCTTCTAAAAGGAATTTATCAGGTACTTCTTCAAGATCATACTGCTGGTTTTGCCATTTCAGAGTTTATAGCTTCCAGTAACTCGTGATCCAGTGCTTCCAAAAAATCAGCATCATTGCTTTCATTTTCAAAATCACAGGTGATATCTGCAGTACTGATGTCCTCTAATTCAGTCTCACTGCCTGTTAAAGGTAGATTTTGTACTTCAAATAAACTGTTGCTCATTTTCAATGTGTCTTCGGTCATATTCTCTTCTTTATCCATAACAAATCTGTTATGTTCTAGGTCCTTGCACAAAAACATAAACACTTCATTTTAACAGTTTTCTCAGTACATAATACAAAAGTAGGTTTATCAACTATTTTGGCCCCAAAGAAATATTATGCAAATACCATTGTCTAATAACATTCCAACTGTAGAGTTTTAGTACTTCATAAGGTTATATAAATAAAATTGCTTATAAACATATCCTGTAATTAAGTTTTCATAAAATTTGAAACCAGTCACTGCTTATGACTATGGAAAATGACTCAGGCTCTTATACTAAAATGCAGTACTAAAAAATTTAGAATATGTCTATTCACCATACCCCTTCCAAATTAGTAAATGTGTTTTAGTAAAATGCAAAGGATACTGTTGCTTGTCTAGAATAACACTGTGAATCTGTGTGTATTTAGGAACCATTCTCACACTAGTTTTTGAAAACTTTATGTGTTTTCACACACATCAATCCTTAAAGACCTATCCAGTACTCACCTTTTAACATAATTAGAAATTAGTCATTGCTTATATAAGTCGAAAAAACTCACACCAACAGCTATAGAACGCTCCTTCAACACAAAGTATTGTGTATAATGAGGACTTATTTACATGGAGAAGAAAAGCTACACACAGTAACTTACCCTGTCCTTCTAAATATGAAAGAGTATTTGAAAACACACTCTGTGACGTATTTTATGTTGAGCAATTTGGTCTCTTTTAATCCTGAAAGTCCCTGATCTCTACTAGCCAAGCATGTCTTTCTATTCAATACCATACAGGTCCGTTGCAGAGACCAGTTCTCAAGTCATGTCCCATTCGATACACTATGACATCTTAGCCTTCCACTATCTCACTGAAAGTAATACCTTGCTTAATCTTCCCAACGCCCCAAGCGCCAGCACACCTTTCCGAGGGTAGCTTTACGATTTACAAATGCTAGCATTTTTTTTTAATTAAGAAGCATAGTAATAACAAATATTAAAATGTTTTTTTTCTTCTATTGTAAACGATATTTTTTATGTCTTCCATTTAGATGTTTTTAATCATGAGAATGCAAAAAACACAGTTTACAGAGTAACACTTTTTAAACTCTCCAACGTATGTAGATAATAATGACCTTATACGTGTTACTATGGAAGTCGAAACCTTTACAGCTTCACAGTTTGTAACTTTTCCCAACACGTGCAGAAGTAAAACAGTTAAAAAATCAGCAAGTGTAAACTGTAAAACGTGGCAGCTACATAGGCAGAGCAAATCTTCCTTCCATAGATTATTCGCTTTTTCTCTGTAACGTCAGCAGCTTGTTTTCAGAAACAGATAGATTACAACAAACATTGCTCCTTTTCTGGCTCTTTTCAGCTTATATATTGTGACTTTCTATATTAAAATATTGACACTGTACTTCGCTTGAGAGGTGTTGGTGAACCGTCGGCGCAAACCCTAAACATTTACAATCAACATCACCATCTTCCAGTTGTTACTGTGTTTTCCCCTAGAGATCATATACTGTTAATATGTATATAATAACATTAACAGTTATGCTGATCTGAGTGGAGTTCATGACACGTCGGCACAAAGAGTAAAGATATATAAGCAAAGTCACCGGCTTTTGGTTTTTAGTCTGTTCCCCCCTTGTGATCATATACTGTGAAAATATATATATATATTATAATTCCCACAGTCATGATCTCAGAGGAGTTTATGACCCGTCGCCACGAAGATCAAACTTTTGCACCTCCCGGAGAAAAGAAGTTTAGTAAATAATTACCGCTCGAAAGTATTTCATTATGGATGTTCTGTTAAATAGATAACTTTATTTTCCTTTTCTTTTTACTGTAACAATGATATCAATCGTTATATTGTAATAGATTGTCCTATTGTTATTTTCCTTTTCTTTTTACTGTAACAATGGTTCAATCGTTATATTGTAATAGATTGTCCTATTGTTACAGAAGAGGAATAGGAGATTTTTCAGCGCCATCTGTAATATATATCTGTATATTTTATTTTCAAGAAATATATTTTACGAAATTGCAGAATAAAAACCATAGCTATCATGCATAATTTGTAACTTTAAATATTTAATAAACCCTACATTTCTGAATGTTATTTTCTAATTTCTATTCTTATTTGCGGTTCCTATTCACCTTCTCCCTAAAGAATATATAGGACGAGTACTGTATATTATAAGAGTACCATCCTATATATTCTTAAGTGAGTATGTGATTTGTTAGCGGAACAGTGTGCAACCTCTAAGCACTACGACAGAACGTTCCTGAATTCTACAGAATACAAATTTGAAAGATAATAATGCATACATTTCTATGTAATATGAAGTCACTTGTATTTAACTGTTTTACTTGTACTCTCTCTTGACCTCAGATAATGTAGTGCGGGAGTGTTTGCTGTAGCACTTCTATTCTACTTTATCTAAAAGTAACTGACACCCTCTTACATTATCAACAATATGGGGCAACACTTTTACAAACTGTAGCAGAAAAAAGGAGGGTGTGGTCACGCTTAACTGATATTTTATGAAATTCCATTTTTAACTCTCACCCCTTTCATATATAGTAACAGTTTCTGAAGAAAGTTTATTTGTATTTGCTTAATAAAAACTGTTTCAAACCTAGACTAATCTTTTGCTGCGCAACCACACCTCCCCATCAGAAAAGTAAACACCACATTATAAGTAAATAGTACTCCTTAGTCGTGTGTCACCTGCAAACTTGATAAAAAAACAGCGCAAACCACTCATTTTTCCGCGGTGATTTATACACCACATGACCATTGAAACATAAAAAAAAAAATGCCCTCATAATCCCTCTCCACCACCTCATGAGCACTGTACAGAGTTAATAATCAATCAATCAATCATGCCATTTGTATAGCGCACTACTCACCCGGGAGGGTCTCAAGGCGCTTGGGGGTAGGGGTATGCTACTGCTCGAACAGCCAGGTCTTGTTTCCTGAAGGCGAGATGGTCCTGGGTCAGCCGAAGGTGGATGGGGAGGGAGTTCCAAGTCTTGGCAGCCAGGTAAGAGAAGGATCTTCCTCCGGCGGTGGCTCTTCGGATGCGTGGTACGGCTGCGAGGGCGAGGCTGGTGGACCGTAGCTGGCGGGTGGGTGTGTAGAAGGTCAGGCTGGCGTTGAGGTACTTGGGGCCCAGGTCGTGGAGAGACTTGTGTGCGTGGGTGAGGAGCCGGAACGTGATCCTCTTGTCGACGGGGAGCCAGTGCAGGTTCCTCAGGTGGCTGGAGATGTGGCTGCGTCTGGGGACATCCAGGATGAGTCGGGCGGAGGCGTTCTGGATGCGCTGGAGTCTTTTCTGTAGCTTGGCTGTGGTTCCGGCGTAGAGGGCGTTTCCGTAGTCCAGTCGGCTGGTGACGAGTGCCTGGGTGACAGTCTTCCTGGTCTCGGTCGGGATCCAGCGGAAGATCTTGCGAAGCATACGCAGGGTGTTGAAGCACGATGAGGAGACGGCGTTGACTTGTCTGGTCATCGAGAGGGAGGGGTCCAGGATGAAGCCCAGGTTGCGTGCGTGGTCGGTTGGCTTGGGTGCGGTGCCCAGGGCTGGGGGCCACCAGGAGTCGTCCAAGGCGGCGGGCGAAGATCCCAGGATGAGGACTTCCGTCTTGTCCGAGTTCAGTTTCAGGCGGCTGTCCTTCATCCACTCGGCGACGTCTTTCATCCCTTCGTGTAGGCAGGTTCTGGCGGTGTCGGGGTCTCTGGTGAGGGTGAGGATCAGCTGGGTGTCGTAGGCGCAAGAGATGATGTTGAGGTTGTGCTGGCGTGCGATGGCTGCAAGAGGTTTCATGTAGATGTTGAAGAGGGTGGGGCTGAGTGAAGATCCTTGCGGGACGCCGCAGATGACTTCGGTGGCCTCGGAGCGAAACGGGGGGAGGCGGACTCTTTGTGTTCTACCGGCGAGGAACGAGATGATCCACTCCAGTGCCTTCTCTTGGATACCGATGTTGCTGACGCGCTGGACTAGGGTGCGGTGGCAGACCGTGTCGAACGCAGCGGAGAGGTCCAGGAAGATGAGGGCCACTGTTTCACCCTTGTCGAGCAGGGTCCGGATGTCGTCGGTGGCTGCGATGAGGGCGGTCTCGGTGCTGTGGTTGGCTCTGAAGCCGGACTGCGAGGGGTCGAGGGATCCGTTTGTCTCGAGGAAGGCGGTCAGCTGTCTGTTGACGATCTTCTCGATGACTTTAGCAGGAAAAGGGAGGAGCGAAATGGGGCGGAAGTTTTTGAGATCGGTGGGGTCTGCTGTAGGTTTCTTCAGGAGGGCGCTGATCTCGGCGTGCTTCCAGCTCTCCGGGAAGGTGGCGGTGTTGAAGGAGGCGTTGATGATGTTCCGGAGTTGGGGTGCTATGGTGGAGTCGGCCTTGTTGAAGACGTGGTGTGGGCAGGGGTCGGTCGGTGATCCGGAGTGGATGGTGTTCATCGTGCGGGCTGTGTCTTCGATGGTCACCGTGGTCCAGGTGCGAAGGGTGGCGGTGGGGGGCGTTGGTTCGACGGTTGGGTGCGTGGGTGGGGCCCGAAGCTGTTGTGGATGTCGGCGATCTTGCGGTGGAAGAACGAGGCGAGGGAGTCGCAGAGGTCTTGTGACGGAGTGATGTCGTTGGTGCCGGTGCTGGGGTTGGAGAACTCCTTGACGATGGTGAAGAGCTCTTTGCTGTCGTGGGCGTTGTTGTCCAGTCGTTCCTTCAGGGATTTCTTCTTGGTGGTGCGGATGAGCTGGTGGTGCTTGCGGGTAGCGTGTTTGAGGGCGGTCATGTTGTCGGTGGTCCGGTCGAGGAGCCAGGCTTTCTCGAGGGTGTGGCAGGTGTTCTTGGAGTCCTTGAGGTCGTCGGTGAACCAGGATGCCTTCTTGCTTCTGGGTCTGCTGGGAGGGTTCTTTAGTGGCGCGAGGTCGTCGGCGCAGGCGGTCAGCCACTGTGTGAAGTTGCGGGCTGCTTAGTTGGGGTCCATTGTGTTGGCGGGTGGGCTCTGGCTGAGGGAGGTGGTGAGCTGGTCTGCGGTGATCTTGCTCCAATTCCTGTGAGGTACCTGTTGCGGGTGGTGGTGGGTCGTGGATCTTTTGAAGCTGAAGTGGACGCAGCTGTGGTCGGTCCAGTGGAGTCCGGTGGCGTGGCTGAAGGTGATGTACTTGCTGGAAGAGAAGACGGGATCAAGCGTGTGGCCGGCGTAGTGGGTGGGGGTGTTGACCAGTTGCTTGAGTCCGAGGTTGGCGAGGTTTTCCAGCAGGGCGGTGGTGTTGCGGTCCTTGTTGTTCTCCAGGTGGAAGTTGAGGTCCCCGAGGAGGATGTAGTCAGTGGAGGGAAGGGCGTGCGGGCTGATGAAGTCTGTGATGTCTTCGCTGAATTTTGTGCGTGGTCCCGGGGGTCTGTAGACGAGGGTGCCTCTGAGGGTCGTCTTAGGGTCGGTGTGAATCTGGAAGTGGAGATGTTCGGCTGCGGCGAAAGAGTCGTTGGCGTCGGTCGTGATGCGGATGGTGTTCCTGTGGACGATGGCGATGCCACCTCCGGTCTGGTTGATGCGGTCCCTCCTGATGATCTTGTACACGTCCGGGATGGCGATGGCGATGTCGGGTGCAGAGGAGGCGTTCATCCAGGTTTCCGTGAGGAAGGCGACGTCCGGTGATGTAGCGTCGAGGAGGTTCCAAAAAATAGTGTTCCTAACCTGCCCTCCACTACTTTCTTTTCCCATACTCCTTTGGAAGTGCGTCACAAAATCACTGACCACAGTGGACATAAGGAGCAAACTTGTGCTCGGAACAGTTTAGCCAATAAAATGTCCATGTTGTTCCGCAGAGGAAGAGGGAATGACTGCCAAAACTTCTACTTTTAATACTTTACAGCCAATGAACGTTAAGCTTCGTAAGGTCCCTCTTGGAACACGTTACCCTAATTCTCCGCGAACAGAAAGGAATCGCTAACAACACTTTCACTTTCAACAGTTCACAGCAAATAAACATTAAGCTTAGGAAAGTCCTTCTTAAAACATGTCAGCCAATCAGATGTGCCTCCTACTCCGCAGAGCGGAAATGAATTGCTGACAACACTTCTACTTTCAATAATTCGCAACCAACCAACATAAAGCTCAGGAAAGTCCTCCATACAACATGTAAGCCAATTACATGTCCTTGCAACTCTCCGGAGCACAAGTGAATTACAAAAATACTTCTACTTTCAATAGTTCACACCCAAATGAACATTAAGATTGTTGTTAGAACACCGTAGCCAATTAAATGTTAAATTTGTATCACGCACACATACAGAACACGCCGTCCTACATAATAATAAATTGCCTGTAGGAAAGTGACTGTATCTGTAACAAAAGTGAACACTGCCTAATAAATAAACATTATTCCACATTATATTAAAGAAAAGATGCAATAAGCCGCATTGTTGTTTTCCCGATATAATTTCCACAGCCTACTGCACCCCCCTTCCAACATGAGTGAAGCCCCGGGACTGTGAGGGCCCCAGCGAACCCCTGCTAATATTTTTATTATATTTTCCACTGACTTCTACGACTGACGGTTCCTATGGAAAAAATGTAAAACTCCACCAAGTAACTATTTCTATTAGCAACATAGTGTGCTGAACTTCTAACCTCTGTGCTCACTAAACTGTGCCATGAACTGTTACTATGGTAACAGGCAGAAAGCCGTTTGGTGGTAGAGTTGAAAGGTACTAGCTGAATAAAAACAGTTATATTTACCCTGGATCCTCTACAAGACAGAAAGGAAAGCAAAGTAAAACAAAACACTGTGTTCCAGATTTACAACCCCCTTGCGCCACTTTCGCGTCCAAGGCGCCGCCCCCTACAAAATGCTTTAATAATAAAAACAAGTTTAAATAAAGCATTTTAGAAATTATACGAAAGTTAAAAAGTATGGAAAGAGGCACGTTTACATCAACACGTGACGCACTAAAACAGTGCCAAATGAGAACACCTGTCAACTGAAAAACGTGACTTAAAAGTGGGAGGAGTGAGGGAGTGTTTCTCGTAGTACTTCTATTATACTTTATCTGAAAGCAGAAAAAGCTCAAACATTTAAAAAAAATGATTGGGCAACACTTAAATAATGTAAACTTAAGAAATGACTGCTCATGATAAAATAAAAGAAATGTGGTCCAACGCATGATAACAATGAATGAAAAATAAAAATTTGCATTTCACCCATATGATGAATATAAAAGACTCAATAAAAATATTTTGAAAACGTGTGCATATTTTTAAATACCTTTACAGTCAACAAATTCGTAAGCAGAGTACACACTAAGTTAAAAACACCCTACCACAACTAGTTTTTTAAACGCATTGTAAAATAAAGTGCGTCACAAAATGGGCTACATACATGGTAAGTGTATCGTAACGTCACGTAGGGAAAAAAAGCCAATCAAAATGACCATGAGGAAGGTACACATAATCACACAACAGCTAATCAAATGTTTTCAAAATCTGCACAAGGAAAGGGATTGGTCGCTAATACATCTTCTTACAATGCTTCACAACCAATCAAAAAGAGGTGTTGAAAGGATTTTTTTTAACATACGAGTGAATCAGATAACCTTGCAAGTACACACAGAGAGAGGCAATTATTAAAGAATACTTGCTTTCGCAAGACCCCAAAAGACTTCTTCCAGAATAACTACGCACTTCACTGCCAGATCCCATTTAATGATTATCCAGGCTCTCAAGTCTAAATGAAATGAAATGAAATGAAATTTGATTTATAAATTAAATGAAATTTGATTTATAAATTAAACGAAATTTGATTTATAAAGCGCATGGCTGCCCAAGAGCGTCCCAGCGCTAACAAAACAAAGAACATGAACAAACTGAGGAGGGTACCGTTACTTAGAGGTTCTTGGGAAAAAGAAATGTTTTAAGGGACTTTCGAAACTTAAGATAACAGGGTTCGGTACGGATCTGACTGGGGAGAGAATTCCAATTTTTTGCCGCATTTACCGTAAAACGGAGTCCCCCTGTGCGTGCCTTCCTCACTCTGGGAACCTTGACTAGGTTTCCGAGGTCCGACCGGAGAGCCCGGGAAGATTTGTAGGGGCAGATCAGGCTCCTAAGAGCCGGGGGTCCTTTTCCCTGAAGCACCTTATGGGTGATACATAGCGATTTGAAGATAATTCTTTCGCGTATTGGCAGCCAGTGAAGCGCTCTCAAAACTGGTCTGGCCGAAGATCTTCTTGAGGCCCCCGAGAGCATCCTGGCTGCTGCGTTCTGCACCCATTGAAAGATATTGATGGTAGCTTCAGGCGGCGCTAAGAACAGGGCGTTACTATAATCCAGTCTGGATAATATTAACCCCTGGATCAGTAATTTCCTGGACTGGGGAGGCAAAAGAGGAAGAACTTTCCGCACTGCTCGAAGCAGGCCAAAGAAAATGCCTGCGACTTTCTGTGCTTGCGTCCTGAAGGTTAGGTCGGGCTCAAAACACAACCCCAAGCTTTTGATTTTTTCTTTCGGTGCGGGTAGCTCACCCATGCAGGGAGGCCAAGAGGCTTTAGGGAGGGATGTAAAATGATGGCCCAGGAGCATGTTCTCCGTTTTTGCTCCATTTAGTTGGAGCCGCGAACTGGTCAACCAGGAGAATATTCCGGCAAGGCAGGCAGAAAGATTGTCCAGACATCCCTCTTGTTGGGTTAGCGAGACGACTAATTGGGTGTCATCTGCATAGGTGACTGGTTTGATCCCAAAGTGAGCCACCACCTCCTCCAGTGGGGCCATATATATGTTAAACAAAGTAGGGCTCAAAGAAGAGCCCTGAGGGACTCCACACTGGAGGGGGTAGAGTTAGACAGTGCACCGCTTTCCCAGATCCTAAACGATTGATTATTCAAAAAGGATTCAAGCCATTTCAGGGCCATTCCTGTTATGCCCAATCTGGCGAGAAGGTGAGCTAATATTTCATTGTCCACTGTATCAAACGCTGCACTTAAATCCAGGAGGATCACAACTGCGGATCCTCCTGAATCTAAGATACACCTTGCCTCCTCTGCCACCACTATCAGGGCTGTATCAGTGCCCTGTCCCGGGCGATAACCCGTTTGGGAGTTACTCAGCAGCCCATTGTTTTCCAGGAACCCCCGAGAGCTGCTGGTTGACCATTTTTTCAGCAATTTTGCCCAGGCCGGGTAGCAACGAGATCGAGCGGAAATTGGCCAGGTCCGACGCATCAAGCCCCGGTTTTTTTTAAAAGCGTTTTGACTCTGGCCTGTTTCCAACTAGGTGGCACAACCCAGCAGGTAAATGAGGCGTTTAGAAGCTCTGTTGCTAAAGGGGCAATAGTGTCTGCAATCCGCTTAAGGATATACATGGGCGCAGGGTCAGATGGAGATCCACTTTTCAAGGAAGATAGGGCTTTACAGAAGTCCTCCCTGGTAATACAACTAAAAGAGTCCAACAAGGGGCCAGAGGTAGGTGCCAGGTGAGTGTCACCACAAGGAATAGCGACGTTCTGTGGTAGACTATCAAGGATTCTTTGTAAACAAGTCACATATCATCTCTCATCACTTTCTCTTCTTTTTTAGTGTATTATGTGAGGCAGACTGCGTGTCCCTATGCCTAGAGCCCTCGAACGCCCCATCCCAACATTTAAAAGCCCCGGGGGGTGGTGGTAAATTAATCGAGGCTGAATACGCCAGTACAGCCCACTCCGCTTACGCTACCAGGAAAACACAACAACACTATATGGCCCAGATTTCCATTGTAGTGATTTCTTAGTTCCAGGTCTAGTTGTCAGATTGGCACACACACACTCCCTCCCTCATGGCTGGTATACAGCCACACCACACCCATTCAGCACATACGTCACTACACACGTGAGCCTACATATAAAAAAGACGGGCGCACGTGCTGTATGCCATTTTATAGTTGCTCCCATCGCAAGTGCTGTGATGGCCCGTCCTGGTGGTTCGGACGCCTCATGTAGGCCCAAACTACCGAAAAAAGGGGCCCACTACCACGTGCCTGGCCTCTTTGGTCACTGAGTTAGTGGTAACCGAAGCACTGAGCGGGTGAAGAACCAGCGATGCTGATGATGGGAGCACGAGTATGTTGTTAGCCATAGAGATTTCAAAACTCTGCACCATATGTGAGACTTCTTAGTGGCAGAGCGGGACTGCATGATGTAGAAGGTGTCCTATCTACGAAAAGGTGAGAAGTTAGACCTGGGTGCGCATCGGAGGGAGTCGAAGGGCTGTAGCAGACTAGATACTAAAAAGCGACGCAGTGATTTAGAAAAACGCAGTCTTATATAGTGTATCAAATTACATGTATATATATTATTTTTCCAATAGCAGGAACTTTTTATAATCGCTCAAACGTCAGGAATATAAACTATACAAATAGTTCTTATAAATGTGAGAAGGAACGTGTGTGGAAGGGCGATGTTATCCAACTCCACATTAAGATAGTACCAATTACCAATCATAACATCTTTCTTTTACTATCTTTTAGATGTAGGGCTTCAGGGTCCGTTTTATGTCCCAGCACGTGGTGAAAAACACACTGGTGACAGAAAGTTGAGCTGCGAATATTCTTTGCAGTCACTCTGTCACTTCCTCTCTCCTTTGATAAAAAATTACACACAATATTAACTTCCTTTTTATCTTAAAGGTTGTGTTTCACAAATTGGCGTCCCCCCAACACTTCTAAAACTCAATGTTCGAGGATTCTGCGATGATGCGTGTCCACCGTAACAACTTCTGAGAAAGCTGCTTCAATCACGCCAATGGCACAAGGTGAGCAAAGAAGCTTGTTTCCGAAACAACAACAAGTCATCAGTCAAAGAAGAAAGTGGGACTATACTATTACTAACTCTTTATACTATCTTTCAGATCACTAAATTGGAGGGTGCACTATGAACTACCACGTGCTTGGACACAACGGAGGCAAAAGGTGAGCTACGAGTATTTTCTCCAGTATTAACTGTTCCGTGTATAACTTTCTCTCTCCCACGTTTTAATGTCGTTTTTTCTCTCTTTCTCACTTTCTCTCACATCGTTCCTCTTTCTCTTTTAAAGTTATGGTCGCTGCTGTCCACTCTGCCGTGCACAACCTTACCTAAGTACAAGTAGTGAACTCTGTCGGCCACAGTGAAGCCTGCTTCGACACGTAGTACACCCTCATTGAATCACGCCAATGGCACAAGGTGAGCAAAGAAGCTTGTTTCCGAAACAACAACAAGTCATCATTCAAAGAAGATAGTAGGAATATACTATTACTAACTCTTTATACTATCTTTCAGATCACTAAATTGGAGGGTGCACTATGAACTACCACGTGCTTGGACACAACGGAGGCAAAAGGTGAGCTACGAGTATTTTCTCCAGTATTAACTGTTCCGTGTATAACTTTCTCTCTCCCACGTTTTAATGTCGTTTTTTCTCTCTTTCTCACTTTCTCTCACATCGTTCCTCTTTCTCTTTTAAAGTTATGGTCGCTGCTGTCCACTCTGCCGTGCACAACCTTACCTAAGTACAAGTAGTGAACTCTGTCGGCCACAGTGAAGCCTGCTTCGACACGTAGTGCACCCTCATTGAATCACGCCAATGGCACTAGGTGAGCAAAGAAGCTTGTTTCCGAAACAATAACAAGTTATGTGTGAAAGGAGAGAGTGGGTAGTGTCCAGCACATTCACTACGTAGAAATATACAATTACCTCCGAGCAGTGGAATAGATAGGTTACAACAGTCTATAAACAAAGAAGAACACTAGGTATGGGGCAATAACGACTGCACCTATCAATAGTATGGTTTGAGTGATACCAAAAACAAGGTGCTAAGGACCTGAAGCTCAATACCCCTAGGCGTCCAAGGTAAAATCCCACAATTTACAATAAAATACAATGATCCAGCACTCCACTCAAAGAAAAATAACAATGAATAAAGTTTCACAAAAATTATAATCTATTCAGCAGGTCTTTATATAAATGTTCTTTATTCAAATTCTTCTTGAGAATCACACGACCGTAGCCAACGCTTTTCGTCCAAAAGAACTTCTTCAGGGCGAAAAGGAGTAGTGTTCGGTATTACTGACTGGTCCTTCACCCACTTCTCTTGGCAAATAGTTTTCTTTTTAATGTATCCACCGTTAAAAACTTAATAGTTTCAAGATTAGCCTCCCTGATGCCGGCAATGTAGTCTTGGTAGACGTTCATAATAGTAACATTCTAACTGGTCCTCCGGTCTTTACTCAAAGTGGCCACTTATAACCTCAATATTTTCCAAATATTCTTCTCCCTGTATTCGGGGAATTCAAAATATATAATATACGCTCCCAATAACATATATCAGGCGTTAGCCCATCTCAGTTTATTGGATGGATGCCGTGTTCTCACATCGGGTGTCGTTTCCAAAGAACTATCAATTGAAACGACACACAACGTGAGAGTACGGCATCCATCCAGTGAACTGAGATGGGCTAACGCCTGATATATGTTATTGGGAGCGTATATTTTATATTTTCAATTCCCTGAATACAGGGAGAAGAATATTTGGAAAATATTGAGGTTACAACAGTCTGACGAACAGATCTACAAGCTTCTTGTGCCCCTTTTGTGTCACTTTTAACATGGGAAAAGTAGCGCAAGGAGCTTGCAAATCTACCTCTGACTTCTCAAGAAAAACACTCACCTCCAGACTCTGCGAGTCAATGAGATGCAACAGTCTAGGTACGCAGGGGCAGGTCTACAAGAAAGTACCGCAGCATGGCACCATAAGCCCTTTGGCTGCACCACGCTATGGCACTTTCAGAGCGTACAAATGCAACATATTTACAAGAATATGTCGCATTCCTGTGCACTCCCCTCCGCTGGCGCACAAACAGTTGCCAGTCGCCGGCACCCTTGCACCATGGTGCAAGGATGCCTGCGTCAAAGGGAGATTGTTTTTGTGCAGGAAGAGGCACCTTCCTGCACAAAAATAATCACTAAAGGCATTTTTCCTCTTTCAATGCGTGCGTAGAATGCAGCACGCATTGTAAGAGGAAAAAAAACTAGGGGAAATGAAAACATTTGTCCTCGTTGCGCCTTGCTAAGCCACCTCTAGGGTGACGTAGCATTCAGATACATCTCCAGATTTACGATTTCTCGTAAATCTGGACAATGTCTCTTGTTCTATGTGTGTTGCGTGGGAACACCCACAGCAACACCCATGAAACGCCCCTTCACCGCAAAGTGCTGCGTGTGAAGGGGACATATTTACAAGGAGAGGAAAAGTCACGCAGGGTGGATTTTCCTCTCGTAAATATAAAGGAGTCCTCTGCGCCACCAGTACTTCACAAAAAGTGACGTACTGGTAGCGCAGGGAGCTTGTAATCTGCCCTGCAATATCGAGAAGTCACCGCTATGCAGTGGGAGTGTATGTAATATACTACTATGGAAGAAAAACAGTGTACAAACACCTCCTTACAGTGGAAGTTAAAAAAATACATTATATTGAGTATACAAATAAATAAAGCGAAAATATATGTGTGCATTTGTATGTACTATGCTATTACAAAGTCTATATTCTATCTTTCAGATCACTAAACTGGAAGGTGCACTATGAACCAGCACGTGCTTAGACACACAACCTATGTCTCAACCACAAGCATATCGGCAGCAACCTTAATGGGCCTAAAATCAAATGTAACAATAGCAGTTAAAATTTCTATTTTTATTGAGGATGAAGAAACGGAGGTGTCCCTGTTTAACTCATACATTCATCCCAAACGAAAAATAAAAGACGCAACAGAGCTTGTCAACCAAGTGTCAAATACTGCCATGGAGTTGGAAAACCCGCTGCTAATTTTGACAGGGGACTTAAATCAATTCCTCATAGGCTCGACCCAGGGAGAAGAGGCAGCGGTACAAACAGGAATCTATAACATTCCCATACAGCATGCCCCACAGCACAGGAAGAAGAAATGCTGCAACAACCAACTACTAGAAGATCTGGAACATTTAAATCTCAGAGCACTCAATGGAAGATTCCCGGACGATATTCCACCAGTTGATTCGCACTACTCTGCAACAACTAGCTCGATTGTGGACTATACGTTTGCAAGTCTTGGCCTCTTCCAACATATTGGCGGATATAGAATGGGGGACAAAGGTGACAGCGATCACCGCCCCAAGAATTCCACATAACAGCCAAAGCAGCAAGAACGACCAGGCCTGATGTATCTCTGGGGACTATTCACACCTCAAATCTCAGGAGAATCAAATGCACAATAAACAATACAACCACCAAAGCCGAAGCCGCAATCCAACTTTTTAATCAGTCAGCTGACAGCCTAGAAAACAAAATTGAAATCTGGGAAAGATTCACTGATACACTAATAGAACAATATGCAGACACCACTGGCAAAAAACAGACGGCACAGAAAACACGGAAAAACAACATCTCGAAAGGACATCAAGTACAGATTAAGATTCTCAAAAAATAAATAAATTTAGCTCTCCGCAACCTAAGAAGATCCCCTGGGAACGCCATCATGCGAGCGACCTTGAAAGAGCAAAGGGCGAAATTAAAAAGACTGAAAAGGCACATCACCAGGGATTCGGCGAATGACCACTGGGCAAAATTGTTAAGCGACATAAAAAGCAAGAACAGTAGTCTCTTTTGGAAAACAGTCAACGGGATCATCCGCCCAGATAACACGGGAATTGGGTCACATATTCCGGAATCAACCTGGCTGAAATACCCCTCAAATCATTTTAACAACTATACAGAATGCCACGGACAACAACAGGCCAGTAGTCAAACGCCACAAGAACAAGCTAGACAAAGCCCAATTGAGAAGAGTGATCAGGAATCTTCATCCAACAAAAACAGATCACTGGGCGTCGCCAGTCACCTTTTGCCCACAATAATCAAAAAACAGATCGCAAAAGGGAGGTATGATAGGGCCCCAGGACCAAATGGAATACCTCCTGCACTATATAAGGCAAAGAGTGAAGACTGGGCGGAAATTTTGCACTCCCTATTCATGGATGTTAGGCGGTTGAACATTATACCAGAATCCTGGAAAGGTTCAATAATAGCACCAATCCATAAAAAAGGGGACCAAGCTGATCCCAACAACTACCGCCTAATAGCACTGATAGACAACAAGGCAAAATACTTTGCAGGCACTATACTTGAAGATCTTACAACCTGGGCTGAGGCGAGTTCTATTATACCATGGAATCAGACTGGGTTTCGCAAATCAACCAGTACAACTATCAACATCCTCACAATGTCCCTAGTAATCAATGCAGCCAAAGTCTCCAAGCTACCTCTACACCTACGCTATATTGACTTTAGTGCTGCTTTCGATAACGTGGAGAGAGGCAGATTGTGGGGGAAACTGGCACAATGGGGCATATCACAGCCCACCCTAAACATGCTGAAGCTCCTACACACAAATACCTGGGTGCAGGTGAAACTAGGAGGTGGCACCCATGTTTCCATGAAAATTCCTACAATAAAAGGCTTGAAACAGGGTTGCGTGCTTGCACCAACCCTGTTTAATCTGTACATGGCCGATCTGCCAAAAGCACTTGACGCTTGCAATTCACACTCACCGAGGATAGGCGGGAAAACATTGACCAATCTTATGTACGCCGATGATGTAGTTCTGCTTAGTCAAACTTATGTCGGCCTACAGCATCTACTGATGACAATGCAGAACTACGCCATAGAAAACAATTTAAGAATAAACCTGTAAGAGACACGGACTATGTCAATATATAACAACAAAAAGAAACGCCAGAGAAACTGGTTCCTCTGTGATACAAATCAGCTGACGGATACAAGTACCTAGGAGTCACATTTGACAACAGAGGGTCGTTTAAATCCCAGATGGAGGAAGCAAGAATAAAGGGCCTATTAATGGCTCTAACAATGAAAAACCTCGCTAACAAACTGACGGGCCGATCTTGACCCCTCTACTAAAGGTAGCCCAGGCCAAATTACTTCCCTCAATTGCATATGGCAGCGAAGCTATGCGGGGCAGAGATGCAAAGGAACTGGACAACATACAGGTCAAAGCCTACAGACAAATGTTTTGCCTTCCGAACTACACTTCTCCAGCAGAAATAAGGCTGGAGTTTGGGCTCCTACGACAAGACCTTGTAAGGCATGGGGTATACATCATCTGCTGGTTTAAGATTAGAAGCGCCCCCACTCACACGCTTAATCACCTGTTGTGGCACGATTTACAGCACAGGGAGATCTCCCAAGCCAGAGACTTTCTCCAGTCAGCCCTGGAATACACCAAACTCAAGGGGCTATGGGATGCCCAAATTGGCTATCATAACTTCAAAAAACTGGTCTGGAAGGCTATCAAACAAATCTCATTGGTGGAAGACAAGGCAACCTTTTCAAACATAGCTCATGCATAGATGACCCTTAACACATATAAAGCATTTGCTCCCCAAACATACTTCAACCAGGGGTACTCGAAGGCAAAAACAATGAGTTTATGAGGCATAGACTGGGAATTCTGCCTTTTGCTCAGCACCTTCCACCATAGCAAAGGCCATCAGCACAAGTCACTTGCAGACTGTGCAACGCAAAGCAAGGCGATATACTACATCTAATCTGCCTATGCAAAGAAATGCTCCAAGCATGATGGAAACTCCTAAAAAAAATGTTTAATCTGAAGGGCATTCGCACCAGTAGGCAAGCTGTGTTAGCCTGCCTAAATCCAGAAAATAGCCAGCTAAACTGCCGACTAGTAAAATTCCTAATGATAGTCGAACAAAAACTGCTCAAAAATGCGTAAGACAAACAAGGATCTGCCAATGCATTCCACCTATCTGATGGGAACACGCTCCAACAATGACCACTTTTTCGGACTCAACTCCTAACCACACTGGAACAACGCCTGCAGTATGCAAATACATCTTGAACTATACCCCGATTAAGAACTGCGTTGTGGCCGATTTGCTATAACACTAAGCCACCGAGGGCTACCTTTAAGAACATATAATAATCTCGAGTTTTACTGTACAGAATCTTTTGTACAAGGGCTTTTTTTAACTGTATGATATTTTGCACAAACTTAGAATGCACTGCTTAATGTTAAAAATGTTAATGGTTTTTAGAGCTGTTTTGAGACGTTTTTACATTTTTACATTTTGAAGTACTTGATTTGGTTTTATCGTATGCAATGGTTTTAATTAACTATGCAAATGAACTTGATTCTGATTTGCTAGACACACAACAGAGGCAAAAGGTGAGCTATGAATATTTTCTCCAGTATTAACAGCTCCATTTAGAACTTTCTCTCACCCACGTTTTAAATGTAGTTTTTTCTCTCTTTCTCTTTCACATTATTTCTCTTCCTCTTTTAAACTTATGTACGCATGCTGTCTACTCGGAGTTGTAGAACCAAAGCTAAGTTGAAGTTGTTTACACACACAGTGTTTACACAAGGTAAGCAGAGCGGCCTAGATATACAATGCCTCAAATTAAATGCATTAGAAATAAAAGAGCTTATTTACAAACCCCTTGAGCCACTTTTGCGCCACTTGCAACATGAAAAAAGTAACACAAAAGTGGCCCAAGACTCTTGTAAATAAGCCCTAAAGAATATTGTCCTGCATAATGACTTGATCTCTCACCTAATACTGTCTCATCTCTGAATCATTTTAAAGACCTGTTGATCTGTAATTTAAATCTGACGCAGGTGGCACTTCCATACAGACACCGCTTCAATGTGGCCTTATAACACAAGTGAAATGTACCAGGCACACTGCACACGTAAAATCCTAGTGTTACCTTGACTTGTAATGTTTGACCTCATTTAGTCACATCGATCTAATTTTAAACACTAATTTTCTTTTTTCTTTTGCAGATTACCTACCATACGTCTATTGGAGTCCACATCACAATTTGTTTATTATATTGTTTTATTAAAGTTATGTTTTTAGTTCTTTATTGTATTGTTATCTTTAAGTTATATTTTCAGTGTTTTATTGTTGTTTTAATAAAAGTAAATTAAAAAATATATACTTTGTTTTTTTTGGGTTGGTGGCGGTCCCCAATAGAAATGATATTTAAATAATTTGAAGTATAATTCTGAGACTAACTCTTTACCAGATCTGTACCAGAGTCTATAGATACAACTAACGGTACCAATCCAAAACTTTAAAAGTACAACGCCATTAGCAACATAGGGGCCTAATATGATTGCGGTTTTTCCGCATCCTCCGGGCCGGCGGAAGCCACCGCCGGCCCGGAGGATGCGGAAAAACCGCAGCGGACCCACCAAAGACCCACCGCCACATTAGGATGGCTGGTGGGTCCTGGTTTCCGTCCGCAGCTTTTCCGCCGCGGTTGGCTTACAACCGCGGCGGAAAAGCTTTAATATGGTGGCGGTGTCTCTCAGACACCGTCCGCCATATTAGGAAGGGCTTTAAAGCATGCTTTTCCTCGGCGGGTTTTCCGCCGTGGAAAAGCATGTGTAACTTCACTGCGGGGGCCCGTTGCGGGCCCCCTAGGTGAATGGGGGGGTGGGGGGTGCACATGGGGGGTACCTATGCAGAAATCGGCAGGCACCGCACGGTGCCTGCTGCTTTCTGCATACAAATGCAATGTATGCATTTTTACCATTGCGGCGGATGCAGCTTGAAGCCGCACCCGCCGCAATGGTAAAAATAGAGGATGTGACCGCCAGGGTGGCGGTCACATCCTAATTGCACAGGAGGGAACTCCGCAGGCAATGCGGAGGTTCCCTCCTGCTCTATGGTGGCGGACGGACTCAGGTCCGTCCGCCATCATAATCGGCCCCATAGTGAGGTGAACTTCTAACCTCTGTGCTCAAGTGTTCCATGAATTGTTACTATGGTAACAGGCAGAAAGCCGTTTGGGGGTAGGTTTGAAAGGTACTGGCTGTACAAAAAACATTATATTTACTCTAGATCTTCTACAAGACAGAAAGGAAAGGAAAGTAAAACAAAACACTATACCAGATTTACAACCCCCTTGCGCCACTTTCGCGTCCAAGGCCCCCGCCCCCTACAAAATTAAAAGTGTGTGGGCCTCAATGACGCCCCTCAAACCACGGGAACAACCACCCCCCAGAGATTTCTGTATTGTGTGAGGGGGGTTGCGTGGCCCTCCGCCTGGTACCCTCGAGAGCCCTGGAGACCGCGAAGCCCAGAGCCGGTTCCTGCAGTATCCTGGGGTGCCTACCCCTGGGACACTGCTGTTTGCTATGAGAGGGCGGAAGTCTCCCGGCTCCCGCCTCCTGCCCTCCCATAACAAACTTAGTTTGAATTTTGAAAGACAGAGCAGTGAAATCTGTTCTCACTTTCAAAAGCCAAACAACTAACATGCTGCTCCCCCTGAGAAAAAGCAATCTGCTTTCCTATTTGGAAGAGAGAGCTCTCTTGTCCTAATAGGAAAGCAGTTTCCAATGTCAGGGTGGGAGCCTTGAGGCTCCCACCCTGACATTGCAAATGGCAGTGTTCCGGGGATGTGCACCCCGGGACACTGCAGGAGCCGGCCCTGGGGGGTGGCTGTCCCCAGGTCCATCTTGGGCTCCAGGAGGGGGCCACGCAGCCCCCCTCCAACACTTTTAAGAAGCCCCGGGGTGGCGGTCCCCGGAGCTGGGGGGGCCTCAGAGCCCCCCTCAATTATTATTTTCAAGCTCCCGGGGTGTCGCTCCCCGGGACTGGGGGGGCCTCAGCCCCCCCTTCAATTTATATTTTAAAGCCCCAGGGGTGGCGGTTCCCGGGGCTGGGGGGGTCTCAGAGCCCCCCTCAATTCATATTTTAAAGCCCCGGAGAGTGGCGCTTCCTGGGGCTGAAGGGACCTCAGAGCCCCCCCTCAATTAATGTTTTATAGCCCCGGGGAGTGGAGGTCCCCGGGGCTGGGGGGAACCCAAGAGCACCCCAACACATATACATTTACTGCGGGGGCCATGAGCCCCCGCCGCACATATATTTAAAAAAAAGCCCCGGGGGTAGCGGTCCCTGGGGTTGCGGTGCCACTCTGGGCCCCCATTAGATATAAACTACATTGCCCCCAGGACTTGGCCACCCGGGGGCTAATTAGCACTAAAGTGGGCTTCATGTTTTCTTTTTTTTTCTCCACGCCATACGCTTATCCTAAGCGAATGCCGCAATTAAAAAAAAAATTGTTTAGGCCTTGGGAGTACTTGTGGGACCCCCTGAGCAGGCCTAGGGGGTCAGGGTGTGTCACCCTGCCCCCTTTGCGTCTTTTGCGCACTTCTTTTTTTGTTTTCTCGGGCCTCGGTTCTACCAAGACACAAGATGGCTGCCAACACTTCCTGGTTTGGAGTGTTGACAAACAGTTGACAACCAATTAGCATGCAGCTCATGCTCGTAGTGGTACGCGTATAATCCTCGGATGGTACTTCATCTATAGATATATCTATGATTTCACTTTTGATTTTCTCAGAAACTACTGCACCGATTTACACCATTTAACAAAAAGCGACTGTGGGGCCTAAGAGCCCCCCACACATATACATTTACTGCGGGGGGCCATGAGCCCCCCCGCACATATATTAAAAAAAAAAAAGCCCCGGGTGTGGCGGTCCCCGGGGCCCCTCTGGGTCTCCCATTATAATGAATTACATTGCCCCCGGGACTTGGCACCCCCGGGGGCTAATTAGTACTAAAGCGGGCGTCAGGTTTTCTTTTTTTTTCCACGCCATACGCGTATCCTACGCGCATGCCGCGATTTAAAAAAAATAAAAAAATTTTTTTTTAGGCCTTGACCCCCAGCCAATTAGCATGCAGCTCGTGCTCGGAATGGTACGCGTATAAGCCTCACACGGGTCTTCGTCTATAGATATATCTATGATTTCACTTTTGATTTTCTCAGGAACTACTGCACGGATTTACACCATTTAACAAAAAGCGTCATCTGCAAACCAAACTCTACCTCTCTGCCAAATTTGGCGTAATTCCGTTCAGCAGTTCGGGCAGTAGCCCGTCTCAAAGGTCCCTATGGAAAATTGCATGGAGAAAACACGTTTTGTGACCCCCCTTTTTTCTCGGCCCCCGCTTGACGAATCACCCCCAAACTTTCAGGGAAGGAGCGGAGCAGACCATCTTCTTGGAGAATTTCGCGAAGATTCATTGACCGGCGCCAAATTTATTCGAAATAGAATGTTGCGGATTTCCTATGGAAAGTAGGTCCTAACTATAACTACCTACTGGCAACCGCCAGTAAGAGATAGATATATATATATATATATATATATATATATATATATATATATATATATATATATATCCAATCCTGTGTTCAAGTTTTCCAAAAACCAGGCACCGACTCCGTGGGATTCGTAATCAAGGGTCTTTATTTACAAGAAAAACGATCAGACGCGTTTCGGCGGACAGGTCCGCCTTGCTCACTACATCTGATTTCACCAAGTGCAAATGGCATTTATATAGTGGTACAATGTAACCCATTGGTTGAAAGAAAACGACAAAACTGGCATGTGACACAGTAATAGACATAAAGGGTAAAAAGTAAAAAAATCGGGATCCATTTGTTCATTTTTGTTTTTAAACTGTAAAACAAAGTTCGTAAATAATTCTTTACATATTGAAAGTGATTACCCTCGTGGTTTCTTTACGTTTTATAATTTCGACCACAGTAAAACAGCCTAAATTAGGAATTTACAATGTGTCTAAACGTCCTCATTGCTGCGCGTGTTGCTATAGACATGGAAAAAAGGTTTTCGATTTCCTTAAAGCCTGTCAGTGCACGTCTATTCTGTAATTGGCGGCGGTGAAGAGAGGGGAGTCATGGCTTATCCCCGTTAGAGAATGATTTAAACGACCATACTGATGACAAGGAGCTGTTAATGTCAGCGTTTAAATCCTTAGTTAAAAGTTGTTAGCGAGTGATTTTGTGATTATAGTAGGGGTTTAGGCCAACATTAGTGAAAGAATGGCCGGTGCCTAAACAACATAAAACGCTTTTATGCCTATTTGAGGAGAGAACATAATGCCGTTAAGTGCGATTGAAAATTATCGCAGTAGGGCAACAGTGCCGAAAAATGGTTTAGCATTCCCTGTATATCGGGTTAATGTTTGTAAAGGTATCTTTTATTAAATACCAAAGTGGTATGTGGCTGGCTATTGATGTTATTCGAACACATGTACAGTGACAAACTGCGGAAATTAGGCCCCAGTGGGCAGTGTAGAAAAAGCACTGTATGATGTGTAATGATCTCCCTCTAAGGTAAAAAAGAAAACACAAGGCAAAATTAAATTAACCAAAAATGGGAGTACAGTCTCATATGGGGGTGAAAATGACAAACCGGGGGGGGGGGGGGGGGGGGTGTCTAGGCACTGTGGTCGGAGATGGAAAGACCTGTGTCAAAGTAAGCCCTAATGTTGTTTGGTGATAGAGGTGACTATCAGCCTGATTCATGTACGGGCCGTTTTGCGTGGCCCTAATAGCGAATCATAGCGACTCGCTATTGAGGACACGCAAAACGGCATTCATGTAGGAATTGCTAAATCAATAGCGATTCCTACATGTTCTCTATTTGCGAGTAGCAATTTGCTACTCGCAAAAAAAGGAATGACTCCCCATTCATTCCTATGGGCCAAAAGGCCCATAGGAATGAATGGGGAGTATCCCTCATTTGCGAGTAGCAATTTGCTACTCGCAAATCAGAAAGCGATTTGAAGGGTGCCAGGGGTGTCCAAAGGACACCCTGTAGCACTCCTAAAATGCACATTTGAACAGGTGTTGCGCACACACATGTCCAAAGGACATGTGTGTGTGCAACATGCAACTTAGAAAAATGCTTTTAAAAGCATTTTTCTGAGTTTTTGCTATTTACCGAGAGGTCTGACCTCTCAGTAAATAGCGGCCCAAAAGTGTAAAATCGCAATTTTTTTTGTGTCATGAATAGCATTTGAGGAATCTCTATTAGAGATTCCTTAAATGCCATTCCTCGCAAATATGCGAATTCTTAAATAGCGATTTTTGCATTTGGGATTGTGAATACCAAATCCAAAAATCGCACTCGCAAAGGGCCAGATTCTCAGAATCTGGCCCTTTTGCGAGCGCTATTAGCTACATGAATCAGGCTGTAAGTTAGATAAATTTATAAAAATTGATGTGTTACGTGGGTTAAAAATTAAGTTTCAAGATGGTGAAGCTAGATGTTAAGCAGCTTCCTGGGAGTAATTAATTTAGGGCACGAGGAGATGCTGGAGGAATTCAAAATTTCAGGATTCAAAAAATCAGGATTCAAAAATCGAGCGCACAGCTCAAAGGTGGACGCTTAGTGCTTCATCCGCGTTGTGGCCATTTGGTATCTTAGAATTTAGCTGGATGATGTATTTGGACTCTAAGCGTCTAAGTGCTTGTAGTCTGTTTCCCCCTCTTGCTTTTGGTGCAACACTATCAATCAAGAAAAACTAACCGTGGAGAAGGGTCTAAGGGGAAGAGTTTAAAGACCTACTTGCATCCTATCCCCCAATCTAACTAATAAACACACACAAAGGACGCTAAAGGTCTAGGTAAAGCTCAAGATATCTATACACTCCCAAGTAATGTATGGAGAGCTAATCAATGTGTTCAGAGAAGAGAAAGAGAGAAAGTATACCCATCGGCCCACCCATTGGCGGAATCTCATCATCTGTTTTTCTTTGGTGAAAACTGGTATCCACTAGATCCTTCAGTGAGTCGTATTGTGAAGAATACTAGTATAAGATCCACCAGTGAGAGCAAGCCAACAAGATCAAATGGTGGTGCTGGTAATAGAAAGAAAAGTTGCAGTGCACAGAGAATTGTGAAAAATTAGAGAAGTGATTAAAATTGCCTGTTATGATGCCAAGGGTACAACTTTATTAAGGGGATCAACATAACAGAAAAATTAAAAGCAGAGTGATGATAGTATGTCAGCAAATACTACTATCAGTGGATGGAAGTTATATGGTCGACATGTTTCAGCCTCACAAGGCTTTTTTCAGGACCTGTACAAATTACACTACTGCAACATTGAGAACTAATATAGGTGAACCATGTAAATAGTGACCTACCGTTTGTAGGCTAAGATCATGGTAAAAAGAATTCTCTTCTGAAACACAGAGAACAGACATCCACAAACAGATATCATCAGTTCAAGAATCTCAATACATAATTTCTACATGTAGAGGAGTATAAACATATATATGTACAATGTTTATTTTTGCAATTTTGACAAAAAACCCACCCACAAAGTTGTGTGGAACAAGCCTCACCTCGCCTGGCACTCGCTCAGGTTTTTGAGGCCCCGCTCTAGAGAGATAGGGAGGAAGAAAAAAGACAATTTTGCCTGTATCATACTTTCCTCACTTCTTAAAGATACCTCTGGTGTGGGGTGAACACAGAAGGAAAGAAAACTCCAAAGGCCTAGGCACTTCAATGAACATGAGGACCCGATGATTGTGCTATAGTCTATGTGACTAAATCCATTGATTTAACTCAGCCTGGAGCAAAGTAATGCTCCCATGATGAATGAAGTGACTAAATGTAAAGATGGTAAAATATGGGAACACTGCTCTTGCCACCCATAAAAATCACACATAAAACACAGTTATTGTGCCAGAAACCGTTACGTAAACCATCGAGAGAGAGAGAGGACTTCTGAGCAGAAAATACATAATGAGAAAGAAAGTTTCTAAACAGAAATTCCATTGTTGCATCGCTGGGCCACCAACCTGTCCGTCGTTGCCTCAGGCTACAAACTGAGCCGAGGGGAAGGTAATGGACAAGGTGACCCGGATGGCTTTAAACGATTCATGCGGACCAGAGAGGAGACAGTGAACAAACTCCACCTCTGTCCGCTGATTGGTTATTGTAAAGAGGCCGGAAACCGGAAGACAAACAGTCTGCATATTCTATGCGCTAACTAGGGCATTACTCGTACTCTACTTGCCGATTGGCTCTCTGCTACACGCGGGGCTGATTGAGCCTGCCCATTAGTTGCGCGGACTACAGAGGGAGCCGCTGAAAACGCCGTGAACTACCACGTGGTGAACCGCCAGGTAGGCGAAGGCGTATCCCCGTACGATAGTCTGCTGATAGGTTGTATAGTGTAAGCAGACTCATAACAAGCCCCATTCGGACAAGACATAAACAAAAAACGAAACCTTATGTCACATGTTTAAGTGTTCAAATGGTCGTAAAATAGCGTACTCAGAAAACAACCAAACACACAAAGAAAAAATATTTTCTTTGAGAATGAACCGTACCAATAGGGCTAGAACTATATGCAAATCAGCCGTAGTCACAACGAGAATTCACGACACTAGAGCATTGTCAGGGAACGCGCAAACGTGTATCCTCGTGTGCTCGTCTGCTAGTTGGTTGTGTGGTGGAGCCCAACTTGGATTGGCCCCGTAAAGACGTAAACAAGGAACTAGAGCTCTTGTCACATGTTAAATACCCAATGTTGATAGTAAAATAGTAATAACATTCTTGGAGATAACCATGTACAGAAACATATTTTTTGGTAAGTAAACCATACCAGTACGAACTTTGGTCACAGCTAGAAATCCCGACACGAGATCATTATGAGTATATCCACCCACTGTGATATTGGAAAGAGGCGTACATATCACGGGGCGCAAGAAAGGCTCATACGCCACCAATTGTAACCACATGGTCTACCATATGTCTGGACCCCCATAACGTTGGAAGAAAAGGGGGCGACATTCAAAAGAAACTGGGCACAAGACCCAAGTCTATGTTTGGTAGAAAACCCGTGCCCCAGGCATTAGTCCATAACCTAGTCACGGAAAATAGTGAGAAGTACAGCACAGGTCATGAGGTTGGTTTTAGACTTCTGGCTGGATTAAAAGTACATGAGTTACAGACCTCTAATATTGGATTCCACATAAACTCTGAAAAAATGGTGTGTACATACTGTTGTCTATACACACCAACAACAGAGAGGAGGAGTCCAACCATAACGACTTCAATCTGAATACCCAAAATGTGGGATCCATTATACCTGGATCCATGGAATTTCGTAATTTAACCCTGTTGTGTCACATTTCAGTCTGAAAATCCATTTTTGTTCTTTAATGAACAAGTATCGAGATATGTCGCTAATGTGTTGGGGAATGAAAGGTTGTTCAAGGACCAATCATTTCATATCTTCAGCAAAATGTCGCATTGTTAAGAAATGATTGGTCATTCGTGTGGCCTGTTTATTGCGCCTGATAGTACTTTTGTGCTCTTGGATTCTAAGCTTCACTTTTCTGGATGTCATGCCAACATAGCGGAGGGAACAAGGGCATGTTATTAAGTAGATCACCCTCTCGCTATTACAGTTGGTATGTCGTCTGAGAACCCAAGGCCGTGTAGTGCCAATATCGACTGTCATGGTTTTCTCAGTCTGTGGGCACACCGAACAGGTGCCACAAGGGTAGTGTCCTTGGACAGGCAGAGTTCCACAACGTGGTGGTAGGTTCTTGTGGGATTGACCGGGGTCTGGTATGAACTAGATCATCTCGTAGACTAGAACTTCTCTTAAAAGAAAATAGCGGAGGCGGTATACTCACGCCAGCAGTGTTAAGAATGCGCCAATTCTTTCAAATTATTGTCTGCACACAAAATTTTCTTTTTTCTTCCTCTCTATCTCTCTAGAGCGGGGCCTCAAAAACCTGAGCGAGTGCCAGGCGAGGTGAGGCTTGTTCCACACAACTTTGTGGGTGAGTTTTTTGTCAAAATTGCAAAAATAAACATTGTACATATATATGTTTATACTCCTCTACATGTAGAAATTATGTATTCAGATTCTTGAACTGATGATATCCGTTTGTGGATGTCTGTTCTCTGTGTTTCAGAAGAGAATTCTTTTTACCATGATCTTAGCCTACAAACGGTAGGTCACTATTTACATGGTTCACCTATATTAGTTCTCAATGTTGCAGTAGTGTAATTTGTACAGGTCCTGAAGAAAGCCTTGTGAGGCTGAAACATGTCGACCATATAACTTCCATCCACTGATAGTAAGTTTACATGTACCACAGACACCACCAGGTTTCAAAGGCTCTGGAAGTATAGACACAGCAGTTGCTTTTTTTAGCACTACTTATCAGATAAACACAATCCCTCCCCAGTGGGCATGGCCAACCCCATGGCCTGCTGGACGTCGTAGTGCTAACTCTTGCTCCAGTGAGCTGACACTGCGGTGTCAATTAAAATTAGTATCACCCCAGTGGGTTGGTGGTGCGCGAAAAGGGACCATCTCCGGCACGTTGTTTCTGCACAAAACCGGCTCCCTGTCCCACATGCAGCGGCGGTGTTCAACTGATAAGTAGTGCGAAGAAAAGCAACTGCTGTGTGTATACTTCCAGAGCCTTTGAAAAAGTGTTTTAGACACGAAACGCGTCAGGCGCTGTATGGATTTATCGAGTGCTGGGCGGCATGGTATCTTCCTGGACCCGCAATAAACAAGCTGTGGCAGTTTCCTTACATAAACCTGGATGAACGCATCATCAGCGCACGACATCGCCATAGCCATCCCGGACGCTTACAAGATCATCCGAAAAGACCGCACCAACCAAACAGGAGGAGGCATCGCCATCGTCCACAAGAACACCATCCGAATCACGACCAGCTCCGACGATAACCTCGCAACTGCCGAACACCTTCACTTCCAGATCCACACCGACCCTAGGACCACACTTAGAGGCACCCTCATCTACAGACCACCAAGAACCCGCACACAATTTAATGAGGACATCACTGACTTCATCAGCCCACATGCCCTCACCTCCGAGAACTACATCTTACTGGGAGACCTCAACTTCCACCTGGAAAAGAATAACGATAACAACACCACCACCCTCCTAGACAATCTGGCTAATCTCGGACTCAAACAACTTGACACCCCCACCCACCTTGCCGGACACACGCTCGACCCTATCTTCACCTCCAGCAAACACATCTCCTTCGATCGCACCACGGCTCTCCATTGGACGCACCACGGCTCTACATTGGACGGACCACAGCTGCGTTCACTTCAGCTACAAAGAAACCACAACCCACATCCCACCACAACCCCTTCTTTGAAGAAACTGGAACAAAATCACCACCGACCAACTCTTCACATCGCTTAACCAAAACCCTCCCACCATATCATCGGACCCAAACCAAGCTGCCATCAAACTCACACAATGGATCACCCACAGCGCTGACGAATTAGCACCCTTGAAAAACCACCAGATCAAACAAGGTAGCAAAAAGGCCCCTTGGTTTAACGATGATCTTAAGAAATCCAAGAAGCTATGTCGTACCCTCGAGAAAACTTGGAGAAAAAACCCAACCACTAACAACCTGACCACCTTCAAGGACGCCACCCGCAAACACCACCAACTGATCCGATCCACCAAGAAATCAGCATTCAAGTATCGACTCGACAACAACACCCACAACAGCAAAGAATTATTCAACATCGTCAGAGAATTTACCAACCCCACCGCCGGCACCAACGACATCTCTCCCTCCCAAGACCTCTGCGACTCCCTATCCTCTTTCTTCCACAACAAAATCGCCGACATACATAACAGCTTTGGAAACCTGTCCGAAGAACAAGCCACTCCACCCACCTCCGAACCAAAACAGCACTCTCACAACCTTTGCGCCTGGAACCCTATCACGATTGAAAACACCATCCGCCTGATGAACTCCATCCACTCAGGATCACCAACCGACCCATGTCCCCACCACATTTTCAACAAAGCAGACTCCATCATCGCACCCTATATTTGCGATGTCATAAACTGCTCCTTCAACACCGCTACCTTCCCAGAAAGCTGGAAACATGCCGAACTCAGCGCCCTTCTGAAGAAACCTACAGCGGACCCTTCTGAACTTAAGAACTACCGCTCCATCTCACTCCTCCCCTACCCGGCCAAAGTCATCGAGAAAGCCGTCAATAGTCAGCTTGCCGCATTCCTTGAATCCAACAATTCACTGGACCCCTCACAGTCCGGCTTCCGAGCCAAACACCGCACCGAAACCGCCCTCATCGCTGCCACAGACGACATCCGAACGCTACTGGACAACGGAGAAACAGATGCCTTCATCCTACTCGACCTCTCCGCCGCCTTCGACACAGTCTGTCATAACACCCTCATACAACGCCTCAGCAACATCGGAATACAAGGAAAAGCGTTGGACGCTCCTCGCCGGAAGAACCCAGAGAGTCCGCCTGCCCCCATTCAAATCAGAGGCAACCAAAGTCATCTGCGGCGTACCTCAAGGATCATCACTCAGTCCCACCCTCTTCAATGTGTACATGAGCCCCCTCGCATCCATTGCGCGACAACACAACCTCAACATAATCTCCTACGCTGACGACACCCAGCTGATCCTCTCCCTCACCAAAGATCCTAACACCGCCAAAACCAATCTACACAATGCAATGAAAGAAGTAGCCGAATGGATGAAGAACAGTCGTTTAAAACTAAACGCGGACAAATCGGAAGTCCTCATCTTAGGATCATCCCCCTCCGCATGGGACGACTCGTGGTGGCCACCTGCTCTGGGCACAGCACCCATACCTACAGATCACGCACGTAACCTGGGCTTCATCCTAGACTCCTCCCTATCGATGAGCAGACAAGTCAACGCCGTCTCTTCATCATGCTTCAACATCCTACGCATGCTCAAAAAAATCTTCCGCTGGATCCCCACCGAAACAAGAAAGACAGTCACCCACGCACTAGTCACTAGCCGACTAGATTATGGAAACACCCTATACGCCGGAACCACTGCCAAACTACAGAAAAAACTCCAACGCATCCAAAACGCCTCAGACAGACTCATACTGGACATCCACCGTCGAGCTCACATTTCCGGTCATCTGAAAGATCTCCACTGGCTTCCCGTCAACAAAAGAATAACGTTCCGTCTCCTCACCCACACACACAAGGCCCTCTACGTCCTAGGACCCGAATGCCTCAACAAACAACTATCCTTCTACACACCCACCCGCCAACTACGTTCATCCAATCAAGCCCTCGCCACTATCCCGCGCATCAATAGATCCACCATGGGAGGAAGATCTTTCTCCTATTTAGCGGCCAAGACCTGGAATTCTCTCCCCACTCACCTCCGCCTCACACAGAACCACCTCTCCTTCAGAAAGCAGCTAAAAACCTGGCTATTCGATAAATGATGCACCCACCCTCACTCAAGCGCCTTGAGACCCTCTGGGTGAGTAGTGCGCTATACAAATTACTGAACTTGAACTTGATACTTACCTGTGGTGTGGCGACTCCTTTCACAGGCAACTTCATTCATTCATTCAAAGAAACTTTATTTCAGTCAATGTGACCTAAAAAGTGCAGCATCTAAAAACATTCATTTATGCGAATTACATCAAAGAGTTTTAAAACATGACATTTCAAGAGAGTTAAAAAACACTGTAGACTTAATTTGAAAGTTACATTATTTCCATGTTAAAAAAGAAGGGGAAAAAGAAAGTACGATCGTTACACATACATATTTGTGGAAAAAGCATAGTGCAATAAATAAGTAAATAATTTAGATTAAAAACTTTGATATAAAGCAACGGGAAAACCCTTCAGTATCGAACTGTATACTATGATACAGAGGGAAATTATGCCAGATAACAATAGTAACTTTATCATTTTCTATAGCTTATCCAATCGATCATTAGATGCTTTAAAAAAAAAACCTTCTGGTGCACCAAATTGAAAACAGAAATCCTGCAACTGAGTAGACAACCGGGATACTGAGGTCATACTTCAGTATCCTAAACACCTCAAGGCAATGCCTACTACCCAGGTTCCTGCAAATCTGCACCAGCCATCTTTTCCTGGCTTTGTGGTAGCCAGGGCAACTAAAAAAAGACATGCAGCACTGATTCTTCGGAGTGATCACATGCGGGACACCAAACCACATTCTGGTCTCTCCACTTTGATGTAAAACATCGAAGAGGCAGGACCCCAAATCTAAACTGTAAAAAAAGCTTTCTTGCAGTCACAAGTTTGATAAGATCTAGCACCTTCTCAAAGTCAGCACTGTCTTTTATTTCTAGAAAGGCTTTAGTTAGTTTACCTGTTTTAGAACTAGTGTGAAGTAAAGCCATTCTATGGTTCTCATAATGAGCCTTCATTTGATTACTAGAAATTAGTGGACAGGCTAACTCCGGTTCAGCCTGTCCACTACTGTCCACAACTGTTCCAAGTCAGAAAAGCGGGACATGGACACCAGGTAAGTACAAAATCTTCTTTATTTATTTACCTGATGCTCAGCATGGTGGATGACGCATTTCGCCCATCCAGTGGGCTTGATCACATGACGAGACCCTCACCAGGATTCCCATGACTGCTCCAAGTCGAAAAGCGGGATACAGACACCAGGTAAGTGAGAAATTGTATTTACTTATTTAGCTGACACTCAGCATGGTGGATGACACGTTTCGCCCATCCAGTGGGCTTGATTTTTCACCAGGATTCCCACGACTGCTCCAAGTAGAAAAGTGGGACACTGACACCAGGTAAATCTCAACCAAATCCTTGTGAAGCAGCACAGCAGGGCAAAACCTCCACCCAGCGCCTTAAATCAGGAACGGACCGCAACAAAAGGTAGTTATTTAAAGTGCAGTTTTTATTCTTCCACCAACATCGAATATATATATACACATTTATATATATGTACATACATATATATCGATATATACATACATACATACATATCTATCTACATATACACATACATATCTATATACATATCTATCTATATACATATAGATATGTACATACATATATCTACACACACACACACACACACACACACACACACACATATATATATATATGTATATATGTGTATGTTAGGATCTAGTTTCCATATGAAAGGAAAATGCTACTTACCAGTATGCATCTGTTCTTGGCATGTAGAGCTGCAGAGTTACACACTGTGCATAGATCACCACCTAGTGTTGGGCCCAGATGTTTGCACTTTGTTTTTGTCCTGAAAAGTCTTTGGAAGTCACAGGATAGGTGACTCCTCCTTTGGATCACATTGCGCGTGGGCATCGGCTCCATCCTTAGATTGTTTTTCGCCATGATGGAAATGATGGAGCTTTGCAAGAAAAGGAAGGATGTCCATGTAAGCTGTATCTAATTAAGATAATACTGGAACAGATAAAGGTAGCCGGGGAGGCGGGTGGGCGTGTGTAACTCTGCAGCTCTACATGCCAAGAACAGATGCATACTGGTAAGTAGCATTTTCCGTTCGAGGCATATGAGCTGCAGATTACACACTATGCATAGATTGTATAGCAGTACCCACACTTAGCGGCAACAACCAGTATCTGTTGCAGTGATTTGAAACAGTGTTTTAAGTTCAGCCTTGTTTAATTTGCACATCTACACAATAGTGTTTTGTGAATGTGTGCGGTGTAGACCATGTAGCTGCTTTTGTAGATATCATCTAAGGGAATGTTCCCTAAAAATACCATTGAAGCCCCTATCTTACTTGTAGAATGGGCTTTAGAAGGAACAGATAACGTACGTTTATCTTTATGGTAGCAAATCTGTATGCATTTGACAATCCACCTAGCTATCCCAGATTTTGATATGGGGTTGCCTTTGTGTGGTGATGAAAGACGCAAAAGTTGTTTAGTTTTGCGAAAAGTTTGTGTCCTTTCAATATAGTAAAGCAATGGTCTTTAGACATCTAAGGTATGAAGAGCTCTTTCTGCGATTGTTTGTGGCTGCGAGAACAATACGGGCAGCTCTACAGATTGAGATGGAAGGGTGAAATGACTTTTGGAAGGAATTTAATATTAGTTTAGATCACAACTTCATTATGGTGCATTTGCAGAAAAGGTTCTTGAATGGTGAATGCTTGTAGCTCACTAACTCTTCTGAAAAAAATTAATAGCTACTAGGAAAGCAACTTTCCAAGTTAAGAATTGCAGTTCACATTTATGTAAAGGTTCAAAGTGAGGTCCCATTAACCGTGTGAGAACAATGTTTAAATTCCACACCGGTGAAGGTGGGGTTCTGGGAGGAATTATTCTTTTGAGGCCTTCCATGAAAGCCTTTGTGGCAGGTACTCTAAAAAGTGATAGATGTTGTCTATTTTGTAGGTATGCTGCAATGGCAGTAAGGTGCAGTCTAATAGACGTGTACGCTAAGTTACGTCTTTGAGGTGTAGTAAGTATCCTATGATGTGTTGAATAGACACATCTAAAGGATTGATGTGGTTGTTATGACAGTATATTACAAAACGTTTCCACTTGGCTGCATAACATGATCTAGTGGTGGGACGTCTAGCTTCTTTAATAACGTTCATACAGTCAGGGGGAAGGTTAAGGTAAATGTAAATGTAAATGTAAATGTACGGGAATTTATATAGCGCAAATCACCAAGCGGTTTCTAAGCGCTTGCTTAGGGAACCCGTCCTGGTATTCCCCTGTGAGATAACCCCGGCAGGGTATCCGCAAGGTGAAAGCCAGGCATCCCGCCGCGAGGGGCCGTTGTGGAGATTAAGCAAGCTATTGCCCAGAGTCGCAGAGTGTGAACCCGTGAATCGAGTAGGCACTGGAGCGAGAATTGTCGAGTCCATGGACATTTTAGGACTCAAGACCCCGCTGAGCCGGGAATTGAACCCTGGTCCCGGGCTGACCTCTGCTTCCAGGTCTGCCTCCTCTAACCAGTGAGCCACACTTCTCCACGGTAACCGAACTCTATGACCTCAGGAGCCAGATCGCTAGGTTGAGCTGAGCTGGGTCCGTGTGTCTGATCTCTCCATGGTCCTGGGTTAGTAAGCGTGGAGACAGGTATAGCTTTTGGTGCGGTACCACAGAAAGTTGCTGCAGTGTGGTGTGCCACGGTTGTCTGGCCCAAGTTGGAGCTACTAGAATGAGTGTTAGGGATTGTTGCTGTAGTTTGCATACCACTAATGGAAGTAGTGGGAGAGGTGGAAAGGAGTACGCAAATTTGCCAGACCAGTTCATCCATATCGCATTGCCTTTGGACAGCGGGTGTGGATATCTGGCGGCATAGCTTGGGCATTTCGTGGGTGGCGAAGACGTCTATCCCCACAGTTGAAGAACGGTTGAAGAACTTGTGGATGAAGTTCCCACTCAGGGATCTGTTGTGTCTGCTGGCTTAACAGATCTGCTATGGTGTTTTATACTCCTGGAACATCCAGGGCTAAGAGGAAGATCTTTAGTGGTACAGCCCATCTCCATATCTGCTGCGCTAACTGAGAGAGTTGCAGAGAGTGTGTGTCCCCTTGTTTGTTTATGTAGTACATGGCTGTCATGGTGTCTGTGCGGACTAAGACAGCTTTGCCCGATATTTGCTTTTGGAATGCTTTTAGGGCTAGAAATATGGCTAGTAACTCTAGGTAATTGATGTGGAGTACCTTTTGCTGTGGCGTCCACCTGGTTTGCGTGGTGTGCTGCAGTAGGTGAGCTCTCCAGTAAGAGAGCGATGCGTCAGTTGTTATGACTATTTGATGAACTGGCTCTAGGATCGGTCAGCCCTTGGAAAGGTTTTTGGTGTTCCACCATTGCAGAGAGGGGTGAGTTTGACTGTCTACCAACACTAGGTCTGGTAATTGACCTTGAGCCTGGTTCCGTTGTCGTGCTAAGCACTCTTGAATAGGATGCATTTGTGGTCTTGCTTGGGGTACTATGAATATGCAAGAGGCCATCATCCCTATGAGTTGCATGAACACTCGAGCTGGAAGAGAGTGTTGCGGTTGGAATTTTGTTAGGAGGGCTTGCATATTTGTTATCCTGGCAGGAGAGGGATAAGTGAGCGCTGTTGACGTGTTTATTGTGGCACCGAGATATTGTTGTAAGTGGGACGGTTGCAGGTGAGACTTGGTGTGGTTTACTGTGAACTCCAAGTTGTGAAGTAATTGGATGGTGGTGTGGGTGTGTTGTACGCACGGACTGTGTGAGCTGGCTTTTATGAGCCAGTCGTCGAGATATGGGAAGACGTGAATGTGCGGTGTTCTTAAGTGTGCTGCTACTAAATGTAAATGTAAATGTAAATGTACAGGAATTTATATAGCGCAAATCACCGAGCGGTTTCTAAGCGCTTGCTTAGGGAACCCGTCCTGGTATTCCCCTGTGAGATAACCCCGGCAGGGTATCCGCAAGGTGAAAGCCAGGCATCCCGCCGCGAGGGGCCGTTGTGGAGATTAAGCAAGCTATTGCCCAGAGTCGCAGAGTGTGAACCCGTGAATCGAGTAGGCACCGGAGCGAGAATTGTCGAGTCCATGGACATTTTAGGACTCAAGACCCCGCAGAGCCGGGAATTGAACCCTGGTCCCAGGCTGACCTCTGCTTCCAGGTCTGCCTCCTCTAACCAGTGAGCCACACTTCTCTACTGCTACTACTGCTAGGCACTTGGTAAACACTCTTGGTGCTGTTGTGACTTAGAATCAGAGTACTTTGAATTGATAGTGTTGACGGTCTAGTACAAATCTGAGATACTTTCTCTGAGCTGTGTGAATGGGAATGTGGAAATAGGCATCCTTGAGATCTAGGGTAGCAAGGAAGTCGTTTTGTAAAAGAAGAGGAAGGACCTGCTGGAGTGTGACCATGTGGAAGTGGTCTGATAGTATATACAGGTTTAGTGATCTGAGGTCTAGAATAGGCCTCAGAGAGCCGTCCTTTTTTGGGATAAGAAAGTACAGGGAGCAAACTCCCTTGTTTTGTTGATGCGATGGAACTAATTCTATTGCGCTTTTTTGTAAGAGGGATGTTACCTCCTGCCTTAACAGAAGCAGATGTTTCTGTGACATTGGGCGCTGTTTGGGTGGTATGTTTGGGGGGTAGATGTTAGTACGAAAATAACCTGACTGAATTATTTGTCGCACCCACCTGTCTGATGTGATGTTGATCCAGGCAGAAAGGAATTGTTGTAGTTTTCCCCCAACTGGAGTGGAATGTGGTGAGGGAAGTGGAGGGGAAGTCATTGGGCAGGGGTGGAGGCAGAGCGGGAGTTATTAGTTTTGCCTCTGCCTTTGTTGTTGTTAACCCTGTAACCTCCTCTTTGGTAGCCTCTACTGTAGGTGGATTGGGCAGGGGCTTTGTAAGACGTGAGTATCTGAGGAGTATCCCCTGGTGGTGCCTCTGTAAGATGAGTGGCGAAAGGAGCGTATGGGAGCTTGCGACTGCAAGGCTCCCATAGATTTAGCTGTGTCCATATCCTTTTTCATTTTTTCAAGGGATATGTCCACATTAGGGCCAAATAAGTGTTGCTCATCAAAGGGTTGGTTGAGGATGGCACTTTGTACTTCAGGTTTGAAACCTGAAATGCGTAGCCAAGCATGCCTACGCAACAGTACACTAGTATTAATTGCCCTTGAAGCAGTATTTGCTGCATCTAGGACACAACGAATAGAGTTATTGGTGATGCTTTTTCCCTCTTGTATAAGCTCAATTGCCCTATTTTTGTATTTACCTGGAAGGTACTGCATTATGGATTCTAATTGATCATAATGTGCCCTGTCGTATCTTGCAAGTAATGCTTGAGTATTGGCAATACGCCAAATGTTTGCTGCCTGAGACACTGTTCTTTTACCTGATGCATCAAGGAGCTTAGGCTCTTTATCTGGTGGGGGAGCCTCACCTGATGTTTGTGAATTTGCTCTTTTGTGTGCGTTGGAGACTACAAGGGAGTCTATTGGTGCAGGGCCTTTAATGTAGGCTGGATCTGAAGGGGCAGCCTTATACTTATTCTCAATTCGCGGTTTGATGATTCGAGCCCTAACTGGAACCTTGGAAGACTTCTGACACGTGTTTAATAACCCCTTTAAGCATGGGTAAAATTGAGGTGGACCTTTGTGTGGTGTCAAAGGTAGCCATAAGGAAGTCTTCCTCTACTGGGTCAGTATTTAGGTCAACCCCATGGTGTCCTCTGGTGGGGAAGGCCTGGAGGGATATATGTTATCTTGTGGGATGTTAGGGACATCTGGGGTGCTATAATCATCCCAAGGGTCAGGTGAGCCAGGAGGACTAGAATTATCTGGTGGCTCACTATCTGCACCACCCCCTGTGTCATCAGAGGTGTCATCCATGTTATGATCGTCTGCTAACGGAGTAGGAGATGGTGTAGGGGAGTGATGTGGTAGGGGAGGAGGTGGTGAAGGAATATGAGGTGAAGGAGAAGGAGGAGGAGGAGAAGGTATCCTTCTTGGAGAGGTTGCAATGTCCTTCTTCTTAGGATGAGGAGCCGGTGCAGGTGTGTCCAATGGTCATTTTAGAACTAGGAGTTAGTCGACCGGTTTTGGGATCTTTAACCAGAGTATTTTGTCTAGGGTCTGGATGGAACAAGTCCTATGTGGGAGGTAGATCCTTCAGTGCCGAAGGTTTGTTGGGCACCGAGCCGTGAGCATCTTTTGGCTTTGACACATGTTCTTTGGTAGTGTCTTTGGCTGGTGGAACATTTGTCTTTTTCGGCTCGGAGGCTTTTTTCGGTTTTGATAATTTTTTCGGCTCCAAAGCTTGGGAGTTGGGTATTTTGACTGGCAATTTCTTGCTCAGCTCCGAGTGTGGTTTTGGTGCCGGGGAGCCGGTGCTAGTCTTCGGCGCCAAGTGCTTAGATGTGGAAGCAGCTGGCATGGAGAAGAAGATGGCTTCTTTTTCGGTGCCGGTAGGTGTGTCGGCACCGGGGGCAGGCTCACTCGAGCCCGAGTTGCCTAAAGGCTTATTAGGCTTCTTTGCGGAGTTTGAAGGCGGGGCATGGGGAGCAGTGTCTCGGTGTGCACCCGGGACCGAAGGCCAGGGTGTGACCGAAGTCTTTTTGGAGGGGGTCGAGGAAGGGTTGGGGTCGACGTGTGTACTGATGACCCGCTGAGCTAGAGTGATGTCCTCGACGTCTGAATCTTCGGACTCGGTGTTGCTGTCGACGCCATGTTCTTGCTCCTGTTCTGTGACATCGACACCCTCTTGGATGATGTCGTCTGGGATCGAAGCCGACGAGATAGCCATTGTTCATCAAGCTCGTCGGTCCCGGATCGTCTTCTTTGAGCGGAAGAAGGCACAAGTGAAACAGTCTCTGGCCTTGTGCTCCGGTGCGAGGCAAAGGTTGCACACCTCATGGAGATCAGTATGGGGAAACTTCGACCCACATTGAGGACATTTTTTGAATGGCGTCCTTTCCATGAGTTGGAAGATGAGGCCTGGGTAGGCCCAAAGGCCTTCGTCGACGACCAGAAACGAAGACTTCGGAGTTGAAGAGTAGCGTCAATTGGAAACAAAACAATACCGTCAAAGTTGGTGAGGATTGCGCGCCAAAGGAAAATCGGTTCCAACACGGAGCGCAGGAAACACATCCGAGCACGGTGGCGGAAAAACAATCTAAGGATGGAGACGATGCCCATGTGAAATATGATCCAAAGGAGGAGTCACCTATCCCGTGACTTCCAAAGACTTTTCAGGACAAAAACAAACTGCAAACATCCGGGACCAACACTAGGTGGCGATCTATTCACAGTGTGTAATCTGCAGCTCATATGCTTCAAACATAACGTTCTGTTTGGTGCTGTTAGTCAAATATTCACAAATTTTTCAAAATTATTACAACGCTGACTTCAGCTGTTATCTTGAAAGTTTTGGGGTGATCCGTCATGCAGGGGCCAACAACCAGGGGGTGATTATGAGCGCATTTTCCTTATGTTAATTCCCATAGGACCTTTACACACGGCTTCAGCCCTAACTGCTGAACGGATTTACACCAGATCTGATTCGCTGCCAACACTTCAAACTAGGATGTGTTGGCAGTCGACCTATGACTTGGTAGAACCGAGCAACTGAAAAAAACATTTTGGCAAGAGTCGTGCTGCATACGTGACTCCCGCCGAAATTTATAAGTGTATACATGGACGTGTGAGTAGCTGTGTGGGTCATTGAGATGCTGTGTCAGTAGCTGTACTGGTAAGTGAGTGGGTGTGTTAGTGGCTGTATGGGCAAGTGATTGGCGCTGTGAGTGGCTATGTGAGCGGATAAGTCAGTGTGCAGTGACTGTATGGGTGTGTGAGTGGGTGTCTGAATGTCTCTATGAGTGAGTGACTGGGTGTGTAGGTGGCTCTTTGGGTAAGTGAGTGGCTGTTTCTGTGGGTGTTTGGTTAAGTGAGTTGGTGTGTGAAGGGCTGTAATAGAGAATAGGTATCCGTGTGAATGGCTGTACGGGTGAGTGAGCAGATGTATAAGTGCTTGTATGGATGTTTAAATGGGTATGTAAGTGGTTGTGCGAGTGAGTGTGAGTGCTCAATTGGGAGAGTAAGTGGATTTGTTGAGTGGCTGGAACTGTATGGGTGGGTGAGTGGGTGTGAGTGACTAGGTAAATAAGTGGGTGTGTTAGTAGCTGTATGGGTGAGGGGTGGCTATAGGAGTGACTGTACGGGTGAGTGACAGGTTGTATGAGTATCTGTATGGGTGAGTGAATGGTTGTGAGTGGATGTACGAGTGAGTGAGTGGGTGTGTGAGTGCCTCTATGGAGGAGTGGGTTTGTGAGTACTGGTATGGGTCTGTGAATGGATATGTAAGTGGATGTGTGAGTATGTGAGTGGATGCATGACAGGTTGTATTGGGTGTAAGTGATTCTGAGGATGATATCACCAACCAGTGATGCAATTTGAGATGTCATCAGTGATGTCACTGACCAGGTCACGAGTGATGTAATATGTGAGGTCATAAGCAGTATTCTGTGGGGGCATAAGTTATAGTTAGTTCACTGGTTTTGTACAAGTGAAATCTGAGCCTAACTATAATGTCCCTGGGGGGGGCGGAGCTTGCTCGAATCAGCGATGGCCACTTAGCTCCGGGGCTCCGTCGAGCCGGCCACTAATACTACATTATCCTACGTACCCTCGGCCGTTGCTGACACGTACTGCGGCTCCGAGGGCTGGTGAGAAGGTCCGCCACCTGATGTCCAATAGCGGAGACCGCCGGACACACACAAGGGCAGATTACTGCTGAGGCGAGTCGGAGGAGAAGTAGGCCGTTGAGCACCGGCCTTGCGCGGCTGGGAGCCCCGTCGACGTGACCGTGCGTGCGGCTGACCGTGGTGGGCGGAGCCGAGGCGTTCGCAAACTTAGCCGAAAGTGATTCGGAGCACGGGAGCGGATGACGCCTTGCTGCCCTGACGTTCGAGGCTTCAGGAACTGGTGAGGAGAGGTGTCGGGCAAAAGGTGGCTGCGAGCAGCTTGGCGTAACAGCAATCAAGATGGCGGGGATCGGGAGAAACACTCGGAGAGGAGGAGGAAGTGACTCAGGGCCATAATTCGAGCCACAATACAGGATACAGGCAGGTGATATCAGAGGGCCCCAGCGAACAGGAGTATTTGGGGGGCACATCGTGGTTGCCAGATTAGACAGGCTGGCGGTGGGCTGTAGGGGTCCCCCTCCCCCACACGGAGAACGTCGCTTTGCGGAGGTATGCTGGCATACAGGTGATGCCCTGAAGGCTATGTGAGGACAGCAGAGCCCTAGGAGCCCAGGAAGGCGCCACAATACAGAAGACAGCGGGGCAGCGTGGAGTATACCAGTGAGGCGCCGTCCTACACGGGAAATAAAGAGAGAAATGTGAGCTGCGGCTGGGGAGAGAACACGACAATGCTAAGATACCCGGGGGAGACCTGCCACTTGGCGGAGGGCATGTTAGAAGCACGGACATTGTATGGGCTCTTCAGTGACTGACTGGAGCTGTGCTACCCACGTGGCGAGTTCTCGGGGACTAGCTGCACCCCTGCCTGGTGTTGGAGACTACGATACTAGTGCTTACTGTGGGGAAGTCCGGAGGCACCTCTGGGCCCCACTCTGCGCGGTGGTGTGCGTGCACGTTAGTTAGGCTTGTCCAGGAGTGAGACAGTAAGCCCGCAATCCCTGTGACGCCGCTGAGTGCAACTGGCCGCCAACATGGGGAAGACGGATCGTGGGCATTCTAAGCTGCCCTTCACGCAGACGCGATCTAAATCACAAGAAGAAGGAGACGGGGTGAAAGCGAGCGCGGCGCGACGCAGGAGGCGGAACAGGACCTAAACAGCATGCTGAAATCTATGGATAAAGGGCTGCAGGACGGCATTACTTCCCTGGGAGTAAAAATTGATGCGCTAACGTATAGAATGGACAGAATGGCTGAGAGGCTTGACAAACATCCTGAACGCCTTGACATGTCGGAAAGAAGAATAACGGAGGTTAAAGAAGCGCAGACGACTATTGACAGAGACCACAAGCAACTGGGCAAGGTTCTGCAGGTACTCCAAGACAAGACGGAAGACTTGGAAGCCCGCTCACATCGCTGTAACGTACGTATCCTTGGTCTGCCGGAGACTACACAGACGGGTAGGATGGAGACATTCATAGAACAGATGCTGGTTACCCTGCTTAGTTCGGAAGTGTTTTCCAACATGTTCATCATTGAGGGGGCTCATCGGGCATTGGACCCCCGCCCGAAACCGGGAGCACCACCGAGGCCGATAATAGCTAAATTCCTCAACTATAGGGACAGAGACGCGGCCTTAAGAGCGGCCAGGGATAAACAGAAGCTGTCATTTGAGGGATCGGACATTGCGCTAGACCCTGATTTCACCGTGAAAGTTCAAGGGGAGAGGAAACACTTTGTTCCGATGAAGCGCCAACTGAGCAAGCAAGGGCTGGACTATGCTATGCTGTACCAGGCTAAATTGAAAGTCACCAGGAATGGCCAGACGCACTTTTTCAAAGAACCCAAGACATTGCAGAAGGCGATCAAAGAATGGGGGAAGGAGCGGAGGGCAACACCGGAACGAGATCTACTGGATGAAGCAGCAGGGGGCGGACTGGACGGCCAGGACTGAGGGGCGTCACATACAGTGCTTTTCCAAGATGGTCGCAAGGTTTGGGGGACGCATAAATGCCGGCGGGCGGGCTGGGAGGGGCGGTGCACATTATGATATAATTTGACTTTTCTGAATGGTTCATAGCCTCTTCCGCCCACACGTGGTATCACCTAGCAGGTTATTCCCTTTTTTCTGCATTCGGAGAGGGGGGAAGGGAGGGGGTGGAGGGGGCTTAAGTAGAGCTTGGTACGCGACCCAGTCGGGGGGGTCTGCACTTCAGGGGTTTGGGGGGGGTAGTTTAAGGTTTATGGCCAGAAGGGGCAAGTCAAGATTTTTTTGTACACTGTACACTGTGCAGATGCACACTGTGTGTAGGATTGTGCATGATTCAGCTAGCTATGAGTGATATGCCTGAAGTAGACGCTGGAAACCAAGGGACGGGGAGCCTGAATGCCTTGACGTGGAATGTAAGAGGTCTGAACGACCATAGGAAACTTCGGAAGGTATTGAATTATTTGTCCAGACACCATATCGACTTGGCTTTACTACAAGAGACACATCTACACGTGCACAGCTCTAGGTTACAGGCTAGAGGGCTGAGAGGGCAGATTAATGCCGCTGGCTTTACGTCCCATGCACGAGGTGTACTAGCATGGGTCAACCCTAAGTCGGATTATGCATTAAGTCAGGTGGCGGCTGGTTTGTTATATCTAAACTGGTCGGGAAGGGATTGGAGATACTGGTAGTTAATGTTTATGGACCAAACTACGATAGCCCTGAGTTCTATGTAAAGTCGGCTGGAATTGTCCGTGAGACTCCCAGTCGTGCAGTTCTGTGGGGATCTCAACATGATCAGAAGCCCTGACTTGGACCGTTCTAGTGGCCCGGATAGACGCCCTGCAAAAGCTGCCAAGGAATTAGAGAAGAGACTTATTAGTGAAGACATGGTGGATGTCTGGCGCAGTTTACACCCAGAGCAGGGAGGGTACACTCTTTACTCTTCCTTTCACAACATACACACACGCATCGATTATTGGCTGACGTCGCCGGGGATGATGTCACTGGTCCGCAGATGCCAAGTACTGCCCCGCACCCTCTCTGATCACTCCCCTGTCATTATATGCTTCTTGTTGCCGCGGAGGGCCCCTCCCCTGTTTACATGGAGATTCCCACCGTACTCACTCCATGACCCGGTCTTCAGGGAAGAGCTACACGAAGCAATTGAGACATACTTTGATACTAACATAGGCACGGTGGACAGTTTTCTAACGGTATGGGAGGCGTTCAAAGTTTATATTAGAGGCGTAGCCATGAGCAAACATTCCGGTATATTACGTTTGATACGCAATCGGCTTACGAGTCTAGAGCGGCAACTGGTGGATTGCGAGGGTAGACTTTTGTTGGGGGAGGCCGCAAAAGCACATGAGGAAATGAAGGGGCTGCTGGCAGAATATCAGGAAGAGGCGAGCGCAGAGGTTAGACATCTAGGGAAGTACGCTATAGCGCAAATTTATGGGGAGCAAGACAGACCGGGAAGGGTACTGGCAAACATGGTGAAACAACAGAAGATGAGAGTAACGACAGCGGCGGTTAAATCAAAAGAGGGATCTCTGATCACCGAGGAAGAGGGGATAGCGAAACGGTTCCTGGAATACTACTCCGAATTATATGCGTCACGGGAGAGGTGTAATGAGGAGGAGGTTCTGGACTATTCAGAACATATCCAACTCCCATTCCTGACAAATACACAACGAGAGTTTTTGATGCTCCCTATAGAACTTGATGAGATACGTGAAGCACTTGGTGGGATCAGTCAGGCAGTGCGCCGGCCATTGATGGCTTATCAGTCGAGTGCTATAAAACATATTTAGAGCTGTTACTTCCGCACCTCTCCGCATTGTTTACGGATATGATCGAGTCTGGGTAGATGCCAGGTTCAATGAGGGAAGCACTTATTGTTGCCATTCCCAAGCCCGATAAGCCTACTGATGAGTGCGGCGCTTACAGACCGTTATCACTCCTCAATGTAGACACAAAAATATATGCTAAGGTCCTGGCGACCCGTCTGGCCCTACTTACACCGGACTTGGTAACACCGGAACAGGCGGGGTTCGTCGCGGGCAGAAATCTCACCTACAATTTGCAGACGGTATTCGGGGGTATTCAACATACGAGGCCGGATTCGAAGGCGATGGCGGTCATCTTAGATATGGAGAAGGCCTTCGACTCTGTGGAATGGTCTTTCATGAGGGCGGTACTCGCGAGAATGGGAATTGGCTCAATATTCTTACAGATGATCTCGGTATTATATAACGACCCGTCTGCCCGCCGTAGAATTGGTAGCAAAGTCACTGACCCTATCCAGATTAGAAGGGGTACACGTCAAGGATGCCCTTTGTCTCCCACACTGTAGGCATTGGTCGCGGAGCCGCTGGCATGCGCGATGCGCGAATATCATGCACACCGAGGTCTCAACTTTCCCACCTACAAACTGGTAATAACAACGTATGCGGATAACACACTTCTTTACGTCCGGGAGCCTGAGACGAATCTTGCTCCGCTTTTACGCGAGGTGGTGAGGTTTAGGTCTATCTCAGGATTGAAGGTGAATTGGGACAAGTCTCTGGCGCTCCCTCTCACTGACACTACAGAGCAATTCGAGATGGAATACCCATTGAGGTGGACCACAGATCCTGTTCGGTATCTGGGAATACGTCTCCACACTGATGCGGAAACGGTATTTCGCGAAAACTACGGCAAATTGGAAGATAATGTGGAGAAGTGGATTGGACTCCCCTTCTCCCTCTTGGGAAGGATCTCAATAATGAAAATGATCATTTTGCCCAGGTTGTTGTTTCTGTTCACAAATATACCGATGGTGCTCCCTAGGTGTTTTTTCAAGCGGCTGACGTCACTAATGATCAAACTGGCATGGGCCGGTAAACAGGCTAGAGTGCAGTGGAAAGTACTGGTCCTACCGTACCAGCTATGCGGCCTAGCACAAGGGGCACGCCTGCATCAGTGGGTGCACGATAGGGAGAAAGCATCATATATTAAGCTGGCGAGACTCTTTGCTGCACCACTGGCGCTGCCGGCAGCCGCCTTCGATGTGGTTGACAGACGCACAGGACTGCTTGACTCTCTAACTTCACCCAGACATGCCTGGCATGCACTTTTGCAGTATCACGCTGGGGTGTTATTATATGCACCACTGATGCCCATCGAATGGATGGTATGGCTGGCCCCGTGTAGAGACAAAGGCGCTATAGAGGCCATGAAAGCCCTGGGTACCAGTACGGCGGAAGATATGTTTGTTGACGGGACCCTGAAAACAATGAGAGATGTCGAAGCACGGGAAATGCGACCTTCTGTGCTGCAACGTTTTCAATTCCATAGACTAAGAGAGGCGTGGCGCGAACAGCTTGGGGATGAAATGCAGGAACCCCCAGAATTAAAAGAGCTCACGCATGTCATTAATACGGAAGAGCCGAAAAAAATGGTATCCACTATCTATAAGATAACTATAAGATAACTATGTCGGAACGGGCAGCTGGATATAATAAGGCGCGAATAAATTGGCAACGTGACTTGGACACGCAACTAACTGATGAAACGTGGCGTTACTGTTGCTCCAACACGAGATCCGTTTCCCTGAATGGCAGACACAGGCTGGTGCACTTCAAGTTCCTAAACAGAGTATACCACACGCCGGAAAGGCTACACAGGTTTGGAGTCCGTGACAGTGCAGCTTGTGATAGATGCAATATGCCAGATGCGGGGTTCCTTCATCTTGCCTGAGAATGTCCGGGTGTACAGCGCTATTGGGGAACGGTGTTTCAGGAGATGAGTAATGTCATACAGGACGAGATAGTCCCATCTTTTACCACTGCTAGGCTACTCAAAGCCTTTACCTAAAGCGCAGCGCAGGATGGTAGATATGGGGATGCTCTTAGCGAAGAGGCGAGTGGCGATGTGTTGGATGAGGGGACCCCTCCCTAAGACAGAGCAGTGGCTTGGGGATTTAATGTACTGTTGCACGCAATCGGAAAATTACAGCGAACTTCTACCCCAAAGGAGCAGACCCAAGAAATTCTGGGGATTATTCTTTGAATACAGTAGTAGACAAGAGGCGGAGAACACAGGGGGAGCAGAGGAGAGCAATGCGGGGATGGCGGAGGAAGATACAGTGGAGGGCTGAACAAGCCCCCCACCATGACCACAGAGTACACTCATGAGACACGCAACATAGCATGGGGCTCAACTCTAACTAGCTGATTGTTAATATAGATCAACGCAGGGCTAGCAGCACAGGGACACAATTTGTAGGGAGAATTGGCACCTTCGGTCTGTTTAAGTTCTTTTTGTAAAAATGTGGTGTATTCAAGATTCTGATATATGATGCAAGCTTATATTGGTCTTATAAGTTGAAATATTCCATTTGTATGCCGCCCAACCTCCGGGTTGTGGGCTGATTGGCTGTGTTAATTTCTTTGTTAGAGACTTACTCCTTTTGAAGATGCTTGCTAGTATATGGATATAAATGACACTATATTTGTAAACACTGCTAATAAAATAAAATAATTTAAAAAAAACTATAACGTCCCTGTAACCTTTGGTGTTTTAAGAGAATTTCTATCTTTTTTAACTGGTAGTTGCATTTGCAGAAATATGGAGAAAGGGGGTGCGGCCTCTGACCAGCTCTAAGGAATCCCGCGGTATGGGACTTACTGGCGGTAACATATAGAGCTTCTTGGCCCCCAAGGACCCTCAGCATCCAATAGGACTTCATCCCACAACCAGTGAGGCACCAGGAGGTGCGTTTACAGAATGTTAAAGAAAGGAGGCATGGCCTCTGAAGACCTATCAGAAATCCTGCTGTATGGAACGTACTGGAGGTAAAAGGAGGGTTTCTTGGCCCCCAAGGACCTTCAGCAGCCAAGGAGACTTCATCCCCCAAACAGTTGCGCGCTTGCACCTAGTAGTGCGCCATGAGGTGCATTTACATAGTGGTGGTGAAAGGGTGCTGGACCTCCGGGGACTGGCCAACCAGCTTTTAAAATTTTTGTTTTATTAGGATAGGGGAGCAGCACAACTCCCCTTCCCTGGACCGATTTCAGCCTGGGGTCCCTATCCCCCAGGGCCAGCCTTTTTAATTATTGAATTTAAGGAGGGGAGCCCCACCACCCTCCTTCCAAGGCCTGGCTCCGGAATGTAACCAACGGCGCCGCTCGGGCCACTCTCAGCATCCGTTTCTTCGAGGAGAAATTGTGGACACAGGTCAAGATGTCCAGTGATCGGAGTGCACCAGGGACAAAGCGGACCGCCCTGTGGGCTCGGCGCAGGCAGATCTCCCATGCCGGGGTGTCTCCCAAGAGTTTAGCGAACAGGTCAGCCATGTAGGCCTCTATGTCTTCTCCTTCTGCCTCTTGTGGGCCCCCCTTATACGGATGTGATTCCGTCTGATGCAATTTTGAAAGTACTCCGCATCAGCTTGGAGATCCAATTGTTTCTACTATAAGCGGAGGACTTCTTCCTGTAATTGTTCGATTTCCTCGTCTTTGGAGGTTTCACATCCCTCAAAGGCATCGACCCTGTCACCAATGTCAGTCATCTCTTTCCGGACCGCTTGAAGTTCACTCAAGGGGTCTCATTTGAATGCTAGGAGATCATCACTCTGGCTGAAAATAGGGCCTCTAGGTACAGGTGTGTAAACGGGTCCCTCAGATCTTCCCCTGATGGTAAAGTCGCCCCACTCATTCCTCCCCGGACTTCTCCTTCCTGGGAGCTCGTAAGCACGTGCTTTATGGAGCTCTCTTTCTTTACTCTCACAGACACCATCCGCACTGCAGGGCCTTGTTGGACTGTTCCAATGCCATATACTCTCTCTCCTGAGATCAGCACTACTCCCACTGCCCCTTTGCTGCTCCTACTCCATTTCCACTCTGCCTCAGCTGTCCAGTATAGGTGAGGGCACCCTCCTCTAATCGTTGACCCAGTATTTCTACCTCCCCGCGGTAGGTGGGCCGAGGGTGTCTCCCAGGTGTCTGCCTAGCACCAGTCCAGAGGCCTTCGGTTTGACTCTCCCTTCGCCTCTCCTGTGCCCTGTAGTCTGTGCCAACAGTGCAAGCCAGGGGACTGGCAGTGCTCGCTCGCCGGGGGCAGGCCCTGTGCTCTCGCTGCCTCCCTCAGGTCAGCTGCCAGTTTCCACTCAAGACTTAGTTCTCAAGGTTGGTGCGTGCACCCCTTGGTCTGGGGGACGCTGATTGTTTGAGGCAGCCCAGGTAAACTACTCTAAGCGGTCCTGCAAACCCCTTCCCGGGTGGTCCCACACTGTTTCTTCAGGGTGGGTCAGTGGGTTCCCCCTCACCTTATTCTTTCGGCAGCTGGTAGATCTGCAATGGATCACCTGTTTGTCTAGAGCTGTGAAGTCCTACAGCCCCTGCAATGACCCACCACAGCCTGCCTTTGTCTCTAGTCCCAGAGGACGATCCTCTTCCCAGCGCCAGGGCATGCCCCTGGGGTTCTGTGTGTCTGCTATTGGCATCTGCTGCACCAGTAGGCCCCTTCGCCTCAGAGCCATGTGACCCCCATGTCTGCCACACCTTCAGAGTTGGCGGTCTCCAATCAAGCGGCACCCCCTCCACACCAGTTTTAGGGGTTTCACCTTACATACATCGCAACACTGTTCCGGGCTTCTTTGCTGCTGGTGCCGCCTCAGCTCAGCCTCCAGTAGTCGCTGCTGCCCTCCCAAGACTGCTTCACTGTCCAAGATGGCCGGCTCATGTCCGTCGCAAGCCACATTTAAATGGGTCTGCTCACCACCTCCCTGCAACACTGGTGCGGCAGCCTTCAGCTCCCATCTGGGTCTGTCTGGTCGTGTCCTGCAGCAAGTAGAGCTCCACGCTCCGTCTGAGGCGCCTGGCCACTCAACCTGACTCCAGGAGGGCCCAGCGTGCTCCCGTCTGGGCCTGGGATGCTCTCTCTTTTCCTGACCCGAGTCGTCAGGCCAGGCCTTCCCCAAAGCCCCTCTGATGGCTTGCTCGGCTCTACAAAGCCTTTACTGGGGACAGCAGGGAGGCCCCACCGCGCCGGAGTAAGAGAGACCAAGAAGCACGTCTTACTCCATCGCCATCCCTCCTAATTATTTTTAAAGAATATGGCCCTGGGGAGGTGGTGGTCACAGGGACCATGGTGGGGGAGTCACTAAGGCCCCCCAATACAAATTTACTATGGCCCCTGGGGAGGTGGTGGTCCCTTTGGGGCAGAAAGTCCCCCACTACAATAAATGGGGCACAGGGGGTCCAAAAGCCCCCATTTAAGGCAAGAAGCAATAAATGTTGTTGCTGCTCTACGGACAGCGCAGCAAAGCTCTGAGCACCAGCGAAGTCCATCCAGATCATCTGATGCAGGCTCCTCTAGGCCCTCAAGACTAAGTGATCCAGAAGAGTATCCGCCGCCGGATGTCAAGCCGCAGACAGCAGACAGTATTATATGACTTTGGGCAGTATATCACATAACGTTGGGTACAAAGTCATGCAAGCCCTGGTTTCTAAACAAATGTGTTATGCCTGATATTATCACTGCTATTTCCCTCCTCTCTCCCTCAGTCCTCCCCCCGCCCTTTTCCCAATAGTGCTTACCTTGCTTAGGCGGTGGTGTCTCCTCCATAGCTGCAGTCGGCGCCCACCCAGCAGCACACAAATACGTCATATGCAGCGCGACAGCCCGCCTGCCGACACGGATTGGCTGTGTGGACATTCAGTCACAAACACAACAACGAGCATTGGCACAACTCACGCCAGACGCACATCGCACTTGCCCGCAAGCACTTGCAATATAGTTACAGCCTCAAGTTAGGCACTCCAGTTTGGACGAAAACCCAGTTGGGATTTGCCCCAGATAGTCATGTATAGTTCAGTTCACAGATACACACTGTTATTACAACCCCTGAGTTGGTGCACACTCACACCAATTGGAACCTATGACGCCTTACCCTCTAGTTGCCAACTTGTTCCCAAGAAGGAACTATGGTGAAGTTAACGTAGTAACATGGAAAGTGCGCTGTATACACTCCCCGGCGTGCAGGTACTCGATCTACTCATACTTGAACGCAGAACTGCTAGCATTGCGCTACTCTAAGAAACACACATGTCCCAGGTGGAGCTAGGTGCTTGCGTAATAAATGGAAAGGCCAAATATATGGCACAAATTATTTGGCATGTGCGAAAAGCATCCTTATCTGAGTAAGAGCTGGTATTCCCTTTACTAATGAGCGTGTATCAATTTATCCGGAGGGCTGGTACACATTAGTCAGTGGCAGACTTAACGGTTAGCCAATACTTCTTGGTTCTATCTATGCTCCGAACATAGGCCAGGCGACCTTTTTAGAGAATCTCACTGAGACATTAGCTGGGTGGAGCGAGTGCCCTGGCTCATGGGGGGGGGGGGGTCTTCAACTCTGTGCTTAGCACAGACCTAGACAGATGGTTCCCTCCCTTGTTCAAGACCACAGCGGCGTCCAATGCACAGGCCCTCACTAGGCATTTATTGACATATGGCACGCTCAACCCCAACGCCAGGGTCTACTCATACTATTCTGCGGTGCACTGCCTGCATGTACATTTAGATAGAATAGTGGGATCCCCGGCACTAGTTCCTGTGGTGCATAAGGTAGAATATTTAGGCCAGACGCACTCCGACCACAATCCACAATTACAACAACTAACCAGGGATGTTGAGCGTCCTCCTGCCCTCACAAGAAGACTTCAGCCCGCGGCACTGGAGGAATCAGCATTCCGCACTTCGCAGAGCAGAGCCCCCTATTTGCATATTTCAAGATTAACGAAAACACAGCGGGGGATGCATGGGTGGAGTGGGAGGCCAAATCTCCTCTGTCTTAAGCAAAATAGAACAGCTGCTGCGGTATGAGATAGACTGGGACGGTAAAGGCAGGGATAAGCAGCGCCTGGACACACTACGCACACAGCATGCATAGGTTTTGGAGCGCCTTCGCTGCCACAAGTACACAGCACACACCGTGTGCACTCACGCCACGACTGACAGGGCAGGGCGACTTTTAGCTTGGCTAGTTCACCAAGAGGGTACCAGCAAACCCATCGAAGCTCTGCAAACTAGCACGGGGCGCTAGTGCACATGCAGCGCGACATCCATGAGGCACTGACGCAACATTACAGCCAATCGTATCAGTCTCACTGCAGATGTGAACCGCAGGCTCTGATCGCCCTCTTAAACCGCATATACCTACCTGAAGTAGAGTCAGCGCAGCTAGATGAGCCGATCACGCTTAATGAAGTTAGGGAAACGATATTGTCCCAAGCCACGTGTACGACCCCAGGACCTGATGCACTTCCAGCGGAGTACTACAAAGCATACAAAGTGTCAATAGGCTCAAAACTGCTCGCCCTCTATGCAGCCGCAGTAGATATAGGACGGCTCCCCCCTCGCTTTGCGAGTCACACCTGATCTTGTTGCACAAGTCCGACAGGGACCCAACTCTTATAGACCCCTTGCCCTCCTCAACACCGACTAAAAACTGCTAACGAAGATACTGGCCGACAGGCTGGCACAGGTGGTTCCAGCGCTGGTACATGCAAATCAAAATGATTTTGTGCCAGCTCGCAGCACCTCACTCAATATGCGCCGTGTTTACTGAGTAGCCACATACTCCACGATTATATGGTCAAGGGCAGGTTGCCTTGTGCTAGATCTGGAAAAAGTTTTTGATTCCCTCGAATGGAACTATATGTTTTCTACTTTGGAAAGATACAAGATACGGCAGGCCTTCCTGCAACTAGTCAGGCTGCTTTACATGAATCCAAGGGCAAGAATCAAGACGGGCCCTAACACTTCAGAGGAGATTTCCGTGAGACGAGGCAGGGCTGCCCACTGTGCCCCCTTCTCTTTGCGCTCGCAATGGAGCCACTAGCTGAATCGATAAGGGCGCTCACACATGGGGGCATATTGTTAGGTGACGGCATGCATAAGGTGTCGCTGTACACGGACAATCTTAATTTATCTCCATAATATTAGTAATGTGCCGGACAACTTGGCCCGCATCTTACAAGAGTTTGCGGATTTATCAGGACTGAAGATACACGTCGGCAAAATAAAGCTCTACGCCTTCAGCACAGACGTCCAAGAGCCCGGCCTGGAGTTTAATGGATTGAAAGTACGGTGGATTGCAGACACATTCCGCTACCTTGGCATCTGGGTATACAGACAGCCGGCAGATCTTTTTGATGGCAATCTTGGCCGGATGTTAACTTACCAAATCGCATTTGCAATTCTAGAGTACGCTTCCTCTTGCAGCGACAGGCAGGGTTGCGCTGGTGAAAATGGTGGTCCTGCTGCGATTCCTGTACTACTTTGCCAACCTGCTTGTCAACATACAGGCCCCCTTTTTTGCTGGGTTGGAAAGGATGGTCAGGGATTTCATAAGGGGGTCCAGTTGGCACAGAGTGGTTATTAAAACATTATACCTGCCCTCTGATCAAGGGGGCCTAGCAGCACCATGTCTTGAGCACTAATTCTTGGCAGCTCAACTCCAGTGGGTGGTCAGGTGGAAGGCTGATCGCCAACATGAAGACATGGCGACCACGCAGTGGTGCTATAAGAGGAGCGTTTTCCTAACTCGGGACACAACGCCCTACGCTCCCACTCTCCCTCTAGAGGGTGCTCCTAAAGGACAGGGGACCCTGACTGCTATAGAACTGCAACAGTGGCATGTGGCGGGCATACAGACCCTGGGAGACCTCTTCAGTGATGGTGCACTGCTTCCCTATGAGACTCTGATGGAAGAGGACGGACTCCCCATAGGTCAATTCCTCCTTCATCGGTCCTTACTGGGCACGCTCACAGTGCTATGGTGTGACCCGACTACTGAATTGCCCGTGGAACTTAACATACAGTATTTGCACGTAATGGGACAAGGCAGGCACCGGACACGGTGGTTCACAGCCTCCCTGCACCAGCATGCAGCGGCCAAGTTAGACCCCTTCCGCCATAGGTGGGAGGGAGACCTGGGCAGGCAATTTTCAGACAAAGAATGGGGGCACGTGTTGGCCAGCCCAGTTAAGGTGCCTAGGAACATGAGATTTAGGCAGATCCAATTTGACATTACACACAGTTGAAGTTGAAGTTTATTTGCATAGTTAATTAAAACCATTGCAACACATTACATAAATTCTTAAAACATCATTATTTAAAACACTTAAAATAGGTCTTGAAATAGGATATTCCTTTGAATTAAGAAGAAACTCAATAAAACTGGATAGAGCACACTTTTTTACACTATCTGCAGGACAGTGCAGGTCTCCGTGTTAAAAAGCTCTCGTTCTGTTCAGCCATATGCTGTGTTTGCCCCATGGGCTCTGCTTGCACAGCGATATTGCACTGTGCTAGACAGACATGTTCAATAAGATGTCGTTAGATCCTATTGTCCAACTGCTAATCGGCCTGCGTCCATAGTATATTCCACCAGTTTTGGCATTCTCTGTTCGGCCACTCAAGAATTTCACAAATTTGCAGTTTAGTTTCGAGTTTAATGGATTCAGGCAGGCAAGCACCACTTGCCTTCTGGTGCCAATCCGTCTTTGCTTAAATTGGTCTTTAAGAAGCAATTGGCGTGCTTGTTGCAGTTCTTCACATAGACAGGTTATGTGAAGGATGTCACCATTATTGGAATTACATAGTCTGCAGGCCACATTGCCGTCTTTCCTCAACCATGGTGGTAAGTGCCCTGTGCATGGCAGAATCCCTAGTATATACTTTAAGAAGTTCATTTTTATGGCTTTGGGGTACCCCTGGTTGAAGTATATTCGAGTTAATGATTTGTAGGAGTTTAAAGTCATCCATGCAGGCGATCTTTTTGAGAATAGAGCCTTATCCTCCAATAAGGAGAGTGATTTAACATTTTTCCAGACTATTTTTTTGAAGTTGCTATGCCCAAGTTGTTTGTCCCAGACCTCAGTTTGGTGGCTTCCAAGGCTGACTGAAGGTAATTTCTTGCCTCTGAAATATCCCTGCTTTGTATGTCACTCCATAGCAGAGAGTTTAGTGTATTCGTGGTAGCGCTTCTTAGTTTATGGCAAAAGATGATGTATGCTCCATGCCTGGCTAGATCTTGTTTTTGCAGGCCAAACTCCAATCTTATTTGAGCCGGAGATGTGTAAGGCGGGAGCGAGAACATTGTTCTGTAGGCCTTGACCTATATGATATCCAGGTCCTTGGAATCTCTTCCCCGCATTGCCTCGCTACCGTAGATGATCGAGGGAAGCAGTTTCGCCAGGATTACCTTCAGAAACGGGGTCATAGTCGGACCCATCCGTTGGGTTGCCAGATTTTTCATCGGCAGGGCAATCAATGAGCCTCTCCTTCTTATTTTCAGCTTCTGGTCCCCTAAAGAGCCTTCTTTGTCAAATATGACTCCCAAGTATTTGTACTCACAAGCTGGGTCAATTTTTATGCCACAGAGAGACCAGCTCTTCTATTGTTTTTTGTTGGTGTTAATTGACATTGTGCGTGTCATTTTTAAGTTGTTTTCCTTGGCGTATTTCTGCATTTTAGTCAGGAGTCGTTGAAGGCCAATGTAAGTGTGACTAAGTAGCACTACGTCGTCTGCATACAAAAGGTTGCTCAAGTTTTCCCTCCTATCCTTGGTGAGTGAGAATTGCAGGCATCGAGCGCTTTCGATAGGTCCGCCATAAAAAGATTGAACAAGATTGGTGCTAGCACGCACCCTTGTTTCAAACCTTTAGTAGTTGGTACTTTTGAGGACAGGTGGGTGCCGCTTCCTAATTTCACCTGCACCCAGGTGTCCGTGTGGAGGAGCATCAGCATATTTAGGGTAGACTGTGGTAGGCTCCATTGCGCTAGTTTCCCCCATAGTCTGCCTCTCTCGATGTTATCAAATGCGGTGCTAAAGTCGATATAGCACAGATGTAAGGGAATCTTAGATGATTTTGCTGCGTCGATTATTAGTGACATGGCAAGAATTTTTATTGGGGTTCCAGTCGTTTTTCGAAAGACTGTCTGATTCAGCGGTATTATCAAATTTGACTCAGCCCAAAGTGTAAGCTCCTCTAATATAGTGCCGGCAAAATATTTCGCCTCATTATCAATAAGGGCTACTAAGCGATAGTTGTTTGGTTCAGCCTTGTCTCCTTTTTTGTGGATTGGGACAATCGTCGAACCCTTCCAAGATTCCGGAATTCTGTTTAGTAACCTGATTTTCAAGAATAGAGGTTGCATGATTTCAGACCACTCTTTCTTCGTTGCTTTATAGAGGGCAGGTGGTATACCATTTGGGCCCGGGCGCCTTCTTTCCTGCCTTTAGCTATCTGCTTTTTAATTAAGTCTGATTACACACAGAACGTACTACACACCAGCCAAAATCAACAGATACTTTCATCGTACTGTTTCGGCCTGTCCCAGGTGCTCAGTCCTAGACGCAGACCCGGTGCATATGTTGTGGAGCTGCACCAGCCTTAGTGCATACTGGCGAGAGGTAGCAGAAGCATTACATCACTGCACTGAAAAGGTAATCCTCTTTTAATGTCCTGTGTATTTACTGCATGGGTTTCGTAGGACGCACAGCACCAAGGTTACATCTACATTCCTAGAGCAGGGTATAATAGCAGCCAAACGGCTAATCACGAAGCGATGGAAAGCGCCTGACCCCCCTCGTGTGGGCTAGAGCAGTAGGCAGACCAATTTGCCACAAAGAGGCCATAGGACTTGGGAAAATACCAATCGCTGCGCATTGGGAAGCAATACTTTTGGCACTAAAGCAATATACGCACCAACCAATCCAGCCTACGTTGATACCTGACCCGGACAAGTAGCACTAAGCATGTCAGAAGAGTCCCAGGGACAGCCAGAACCACCACTACGGCACGGTATCTTGATAGGGGAAATTTGGTCAAAGTAAAGGGAAAAGGCGCAACAAGCAACAAACTCACTAATACACACTGGTAAGTCGAGATGCTCCAGCTCCACTCCAAGTTCCACGCCCCCTACTCCCCCTTGTTACCAAAACCACAGCTTACACTGGTTCTTCAGGAAACTCCGGGCTCCTGCTGTTGCCCTCTGAAAACGATATTCACATAAAATACCTATAAAGACTGGGCACTAAATAGAGACACTGGTTTAATACAATTTACTCAGAGCTATCGTATCTACATGTCTATTGTGTATGTGATTTTCGAGCAGTAGCAGCATTCCCCACCGCAGCGCCTTGAGACCCTCAAGGGTGAGTAGTGTGCTTTACAAATGATATGATTGATTGATTATTGCCCGAATGTTTCTATTAGGTATTACCCAAGAACTATACTTGCAATATATGTGATGCTGATGGCTGCTGTTACTGTTGCAATAAAATAAAATCAATAAAAGAGATTAAAAAAAAAAGACATAGCTTGGTTCTCGACAATAAGGCCAGACACATTAAGAAGGCAAACTCCCAATCAGAAGGCAAAAAATATTACATTACAGAGCTTAAAGGTAAAGGGTCTCAATGGGACAAAGAGGTTGAACGATCTAGGTCTAACAGATATATGGCATACCGGGACTTCTTCACTAGAGACTACTCTTTTTACTCAACATCTCAACAGACATATGGTAGACTAGACTTGACTTTTTCCTAGGCACACCCCATGTACTAGCTGAGTCTGCGCAGGCCAAGCTTGAAGTGGCTCCCCTAGTTATACAACATTGAGGGAACCTCCACCATGCACTTACAACCATGGCTGGAGATTATATGACAACCTCATTAACAGTAAACATACCCTAATTGAAATATGAGAGTCAATCCAACCCTTCTGTCAAGATGAAGACCTCCAAGGTAAACACATAGCCACAATATAGGATACTGTTAATACGAATATCTGGGGCAAATTCATATTGAATGGGGGCACACAAAGTCTGGCAACAACTATTTTCACACCTCAATGCTCTAGGCCTACAAAGAGATGAGTATGACCTACTCAGAACACACTAACAGTATTATAATGGGGGAAACAAAGCAGATAAACTACTGGCTTGCAAATTAAGAGCCTGACTACATAAAGACAGAGTTATAGAAATCATTAACCCAAAGGGTAAACAGGGACGGGAAACCAATATATTTCCCAAACCTTCACACTCTTCTATGGGGACTTATTTACAAAAGATGACACCTCAGAGATGGACACTGCATCATACCTCTCCTCAGCTACAACACTAGCATAAAGCTCCAGGTTTAGATGAATACACACCTGCATTTTATGAAACCAGAAGCCAACTTAGCACCATGTTATTAACATACCTTCATAATTGCTTTTTGGACTTAAGCACATTCATAGATACCATTAAAGAAGTGTTAAACGTAATGCCCAAGCTAGGGAAAGTCCCCTCAGCCTGCTATCTACAGACCCATAATACTCCTAACTGTTGACAATAAGATATTCACAGGCATTATGGCAGAACAATTTAACCTATAAATGTACTCCGACTAAGCTGGCTTTAAACCGGAGACAGAATGTAGCAATTAAATCAAACAAATCCTAAATATCCTTGATCATGTCACCCGCTCCAAGAAGAGAGCACTTTGCCTATTGACTGACTGTAAAAACGTATTTGATTTCATCCACTGGCCCTTCCTCAAGAAATTTCAGTGCCAAATTAGAGTGAGTGGTCCACAATTCAAAACATGGCTTCCGAGAGTTATGGCCGTCCCAAAACTAAAGTGAGAGTAAATGGCATAACAATAGAGCATTTGAGGTGCGTAGAGTCACGAGGTAAGGTTGCTGCCTGTCTCAGCTCCTCTTTGCACTCTACACTGAACCCTAGGCTGAAAGAAAAATCAGATTAAATCCCTTATCACATATATAAAAATTGGTATTTGTAAACATAAACTGGCCTCATATGGTAGTGACATTCTAGTGACAATTTGGAAGCCGCAGCGCTCCATTCCATCGCTAGAAAGGAAGTTCGAAGTATTCGGCCAAGTGCCAGGCTGAAAACTGTCATAAAAATAAATATCAAGAAATCCCAGATCCTCAACCTCCCTACCGCACAAAAAGCCCAGCACTCCTTAAAGAACCTCTTTCTATTGGCTTGAGCCACCCAATACAAGTACAATACCTGGAGGTCAGAACTGCAGACCGTAACTACACTGACTTACTAACAACCGTTTGAACTGACCTACAGTACTGGCAACTCGACAGCTTGACAAGGGTAGGCAAGAAGGGTTGATTAAGATGACCCTTTTGCTAAAAGTCTATATGTGATAGAAACCCTAACCTTAGAACCACGTTCATGGTACACAAAGTACAGACACTACTTAAAAACTTCCTCTAGGATGGCCCAGAATGGCAAAAACGCACTCTTATCTCCCCCAGGCTGAGAGGGCATGGGTATCCCCATTCTTACTATTATCTAGCAACCCAAATCAGATACATAACTGAATGGAACAGAGCTGTCTCCAAAACATCCTTAAGCTTTACAGAAATCATTGCAGGGGTACATATACGGAACGTTGCTTACCTAACTAAGAGACACAGGCCATAGGGAGTATATTTCTCTCAGGTTACCAGAGCCACTCTGGCCACCTGAGAAAGGGTGGCCATCTCAAGGGGTCTAACCTCTGTGCCATCTCCACTGACCTCCCTTATTGGCAACCCAAATATAAAATGAAGAGAGACCTCTATGATTCTGAAGGGCTACAGATCTTAGAACAGATCAAGAAGGACTCTGGGATCACTGAGGAGAGAATGAGGCATTAGGCTATCCATTTTACCGTTAACCAGTATGCCATCAGATGCCTCATTCTCTTTAACCACATCCTCGCGGCACATTTTCCCTTCCTGCGCTGGGATTTTCAAAAACCCATTATTCATGACGAGCTGGGCTCGTCATGAGCGTGCTGGGAGGCTACCTCATGACGAGCCCAGCTCGTCATGAGCGTCGAAGGGGTTAAGAAATGGAAGGCCATCAAAAAGATAACAACATGTTAAATCTAAAATCTAAAAACTTCTCAGACTGGTGACTGCCCCAGAGAAAACCAGCAAAAAGGAAATGGTGTTGTATGGTTCCTACTAATTAAGACTGTACGTTCGGAAAACATATGCATCAAAATAGGGGGATCGAGTCCAGGCATATAATCAGAATAAGTTGGCCCAATTCCTGGCTAGTTCACAGTGCGCCATCTGGCACTCTAAACCGGACATGGTACTGGATGGTGTCGGCAACCTCAGAACATAACTCTAATAACCTCAAGGAAATTGTGGAAACGAATCTACCGTTTCGTTGTTACCTCAGGCATGCCCAAAGGGCCCACAAGAAATACACAAATTGGCATTTCAAACATTTATTGAAGCAATTGGATTATTGTGCATAATACATGAACTGTAAGTATTAACAGAAGGAAACAAAGCATGGTTAACAGCCTTACATGGATTGTGAAGAAGATGAATAATTCAACCATCATAATTATTGTAGTGACTATATGGAAATATGAAAATATATCATTATGATACTCCTACCTAGCACTACCTATCATGTAGAGAGCATAATGTGAATGTGTTCTGCCAGATCGCTTGGAGCATGCCAACTCCCCTTTTACCCGTTTGTGATGCATCAGGAAGCCAGTCTGTGTAGAACAGGCCACCTTCCTTTGTAGGCTAGTGATAAGAGTCGGTAAGGCTGGATATCAGTCACAGGTGAATGTCCAGGATAATACATGGAAGTGCTCCTCTGGTGAGCTAAAGCTTAGAAGCAGATTATATAATAGAAACTGGTTCTATTCACACTGTCTAAGGAACATTTGTTTGTCTTTCCAATTCAAAGCGGTTTACATGATCCCCTCCTGCGCCCTCCGAGTCATGACCCTTTCCTCCACCCTCTAGCATGCAGGGCACATTTTGCTTTGGACAGATGTAGGTAAATCTGAAATACCGATTTCTTAATAGCAAATTTTACAGATTTGCTGTTAAGAAATCGGTATTTCCTATGTAGATAAAGATTCGGTTAAAAATACTGAATCCTTAACATTCCTTATTACCGCATCGGTAATTGGGATTCGGTAATAAGGAATACCTACCCATTCATTTCAATGGGCTTGGAGGCCCATAGGAATGAATGTGAAGACATTCAGCATTAGCGATTCGGTATTACCGGGAGGTATTTCAAGGGTGCCAGGGTGCCCAAAGGACAACCTGTTGCACCCCTGAAATGCATATGTGTGTACAGGTGGCGCATATACATGCCCTAAGGGCATGGATGTGTGCCACATGGCACTTTTAAAAAAGCAAAAAAGTGCTTTTTTAAAGGAAATCAGTAATTACCACCAACTTGAAGTTGGTGGTAATTACTGATTTCTTAAGGCCCAAAAGCACTCTTTAATGTGCTTCCTACATTGCATTTAAGGAATCGGTATTACCAATTCCTTAAATGCAAGAGCAATAAGGAATTGTTTTTTACCGATTCCTTATTTACCCATTCCTGCCCTACATTAGGAATGGCTAAATACCGGTCGGTAACGCGGACATTTACAGAATTTCGGCGTTACCGACCGGTATTTAGCCACATACATCTGGCCCTTTATCCCTATGGCACTTTATGGCATGCTACGATATCATGACTGATGTTCCCCCAGCACCCTCATAACTGATGTTTCCCCAGCATCCTCATGACTGATGTTTCCCCAGCATCCTCATGACTGTTGTTTCCCCAGCATCCTCATGACTGATTCTCCCCGAGTATCCTCTTAACCGATGTTTCCCCAGTATCCTCATAACCGATGTTTCCCCAGCACCTTTATGACCGATGTTTCCCCAGCACCCATAATTCCATTGCACTGTCTTTGCAAGCGTTCCCCAAATCCTGTGAACCAATGGATTTGTAGAGTAGTGCCTATATTCCCAATAGGCTCTGCGCATTGGAATAATATATCCTATAGATTAGACGTAGGACTGAGGTCGACTAGGTCTCTATTGAATATATTAGACTTAATTGTGAGTGCCAGCTAGCTCAGAGGGCACTAGAAACTTTCTCGAATAAACAAGAAGGGATTAGTTTCTGACAACCGCATAAACATGACAACTTTGTTTCCCCAAGATGAAACTGATCTTCAGAGTCGTGGAAACAATAGAAAGATATTTTACTCAGTCAATCGTGCATGCTTCGTTTCACCAGAGGTGCAGAGAAATAGGGAGACAGGCGTTTTCAATAAAAAGATATTTATTGAACAGTCTTCTTTCTCATGCAGAAGAAATGAACTGCTACAATCGTAATACTGGCTGCAAAGTTTAATGCGTGCAGCAAAAAGAGTATTATAAAATAATACAGTAAAAGCATGGTATGGTTTCTAAGCCATAAAATACATAGAATACATACAGGAATAAATAAAGACTAAAAGTACTCAACTGGTGCTTCTAAAATACGCCTACCCCGGTGTACTTAACCTAAGTCTAGTACGAGGGAAGTAATAAGTGAAGTGTAGCATAAATCTAGGGATTCTTTTGCCAAGAATCTATCCAAGAATTCTCTTAGGGTCTAATCAGCTCTGTACCTTGGTTTAGAATGAATGAGGTCTGGTATCTCTCTGTCTCAGGACTTGATTTCCCAGCAATCCGCAGGGGTAGCTTGGAAACACTGGCGCTGGATTTCTCGGCGGGAGAAAAGACAGCGTCTTTCTCAGTGCGTCTGCTGGAGGGTCGGCTTCCTTCGGCACTTGCTGTAGCGAGCTGCGTTGCGCAAGTAGATAGTCGAACTGCTCCAAACCACCGTGTGTTTGCTACGGCAAGTGTGGGCATATTTATACCTTGAAGGTGCCGAGTTTGACGTAAGGTTGGACATAATAACGTCATCAAAGAGTCTCAGTTCTTTGAAAACTCCATGAGTTCTTGGACAAATCAATATTCAAGCAAGGGGGAAGTCCATGACTGCTGAAGGCGATTTTTCCAGGAAATCGTTGTGGAATTTCGGAACTAGTGTAAGTAGCCATTCCGTATTTAGACTGCATGAGCTATGTCTAAATATGGTTATGATTTCTATGCCTATATAAGGATAGGGTGATTTATACCTATATAAGGGCATGCATCGGGAAAATTACACTAGGGTCCTAAAATCCTATACAACAGATTATCTACTCTTGCTGTTACTAGGGACATGGTATGGGTTTCCATTGAATTCCTGCAACACATGGGACGTCAGTATGTAGGGACTCAGTCACCATACAACATCGGTACCTATGAGCCTAAAATCCGACAAGCTTATAGTGTGTTACCTGCCCTACTAGCCTTCCCAGAGTAACAGGTAAATTGGCAACCTAGAACACCACACTCTAGTCCCCAAGGGTACTCATGCATGCCCACAATAAACAAAAGAGAGACAAGAAAAGTTCACAATCTTTATTGAAACTATCATGCTCTATTATGAAGCAATGTGGTTACAATTAGAACACATATACGACTGAGCAAAGTAACCAACATTGTGAGCAAACTGTATACAATGAAAAGCCCTATCATGGCAAATTATATATTTATCTAAACCCACCCTCACTGAGTGAGCACAGTGGTATAAATGTGTTCTCTGGGATTAGCACTGGACCCCATCCCTGGCATTTGTCGTTAGGTGGTCTGCATCTCAGATTGCGCAAGGCTGGTGTGCTCGTTCCAGCACCTTTTCCATCTGCAAGAATCCTTATCTCTGTTTTCCAAACAGCAAGCTCTGATCAACATGATAAAAAAAATGCCGTGATGGAAAACGCCAGCTGTACCTTTGTGTCTAAATATTATGATATGTAGCTGACCGATGACAGAAAAACAGGGCATTATGTTGTTCGACTTTGTACTAAATGTTCAGACTAAATCCCAAGGAGAACAGAATAATAAAAACATGTGCATCCTGCCCATTCTGTAAGGTCAAAGAGAGTGTACCAAAACATGTTTTCACCAAAGTTTGAAAACTTTCCAGACGGCAATGTGCCCCACATGCCACATGTGAGTTAGCTACATCCAGTAGGCCTTCAAGAGGGTATATAAACCCCGCCCAAACCCGAATCATGACATTGCCTAGCTCCCTGCAGAACAAGCTTCACCCTTCCCACTCACCTGAGGAATCATGCCAGAACCAGGAAGCGCTCCAGTCTCCTTCAAGTTCATCCAAACCTGTGGCTCCCGGGGCATCCAGCTCCCTTGGCGTCTTCCTCCTCAATCTTTCCTGCATAGCTACTCCAGATCACCTGAAACTCCCTGAGTCAAAGCCTAAGATCTCCTTTGAACTTCAGTCAAGTGGAAGAACTAGGCTAAGTGCTTTAGATCAGGTTAGTGCACCCTAAATCTCCTATTGTACTATAGACTTTTCTTCCAAGTCCTCTCTGTGATTTACTTCAGCGCTTCTTGTTTGTTTATCCTCTGGACCTTTCAAGCAACCCTGGGTCTAGAACGATATTGCACAAGGATTAAATATTTGAGTTTCATGTATCTTTGATGAACAGTTTATGCCAAGAGAAATCACTTCCAAGTCCTTGATAGGAGGACCCCACAGGGTGGGGTACACTCGGAACACAGGGTACCCCACCCAGTGTTCGAAGTGTACCTTTGGGAGTGCAAGTAACTTGAACTTTTTCTCTGAGTGTCTTCTTCGGAGTGCCAGTAACTACAAACTTTTCTCCAACAAGTGTATCCTTGGGAGTGCAATTAACTGCAATCTTTACTATGAGTGTATCCGTAGAGGTGCAAGTAAGGCCAACTTTTGCTCCAAGTGTATCCTGGGGAATGCCAGTAACTCCAACCTGTGTTCGAGTTTATTCCTGGCAGTGGCAACAAATTCAATCTGTATTTCTGTTATTCCTAGGAGTTCCACACTCCAATCTGTGATTTTGGTTATTCTGCGCTCATGCAGAGCTGTTGATGAAACCTGTAAGCTTATGTCACTGAAGCTAATGCATTTTCATTTTATGTAGAGACATGTTAGTATACTGTAGGTAACTGCCTCCTCTTGTTATTTCCAGTGCACTGCGTCATCGCAAAGCAAGAGGTTCTGGTCCTGTGCACATTTACTCCGCAAAAGTAGAAAGTTTCAGAAGTGACAAGTCCTGTTACCCAATGTTTGTCACAACTTGCTCCCTGCAGGCCAAGGATGGGTGGAGAAATTCAGCTTGGCTGGCTGATGGTAGCCTGCTCACACATGCTGCATGTGATTACTGTGAGCCCTTTTAAGCCCCAGCCCCAGCTCCCTTCAGTCCAGTGGTGGTCATTGTAGCTGTGTTTCAGTGAGATCGATCCTTCTTTTCCTGAGATTTTGATATTCCTTGATTCCTGAGCTATAGGTAATCATTGTTCCTTGACTCCTGAGCTATAGCTATTCCTTGTGCCTGAATTAGCACTGCCTGCAGTGCTACCTTGTTTCCTGAGCTTTAGTTATTCTTTGTTCCTGTTCCTGGGCTTTAGCTATTTCCTGATCCTGAATCGCACTGCTTGCAATGCTCTCTTGACTCCTTGTTTCCTGAGCTGTAGCTATTTCCTGTTTCCTTAAACTAGTACTGCCTGCAGTGCTACCTTGACTCCGGAGCTATAGTAATTTCCTGTTCCTGAACTAGCACTGCCCGCAGTGCTACCTAGGCTCTTGTGCCTTTGTTCAATTCTTGTTTCTGCTCCTGCACAGCCTTCAGTGCTACTTTGTTCTCTTGTCTTCTGATTCAATACTATTATAGTATACCCGTGTAGACTCCCCTTCGGTTTATCTGTTTCCAGTCCCTGCTTTTCTTCTTTTTTTCTTGGTTCCAGTTCCCAGTTTGCTGACTTGCTATTCCTGCCGTCTTACTTCTATTACCTTGTATGTTTGATACATGTTTTCTGCCAAGTGTGTCCTGTGAATTCCTTCCTTTCCGGTTAAGCACTCCTCCTTGCTAGCTCCTTGTCTATTGTGCATGTATTTAGTTCTACCCCTTGCTGTTACTGCCTTGCATGTTCCTGTTTGATCGCAAGGATCCGTGGGCCCAGCTTATAACCTAGGTGGTGTTTCTTGTTCACTGTGAATATTGCGTTTGGGTTACATTGATAACATCACCATAGGTATCAGCTCCACAGACCCTGCCTTTCCATGCATATTCCATATATGGGTATTTGCAGTCAGTATCTGTAACAGTAATTGTGGGCGAGGAACTTACTGAGCTTCAGTCTTACCGTGTGGAGCTCCCGAGTGCTTTACCCCACATTCCCTTTATTGTTAATGTTGTATAACATATATGTCTTGCACGTTCGTCCTGGGTGTAGTTAGTCTGAATGCTAAATCGCCTCATGAGTGCTCTTCCTTTCTGAGTTTTAGCCATCTTGTTCACTCGTACAGGCTTCCCCTTTGGATCCCTTTTTCTCCTCTGACTCCCTGTGTGATCCTGGGTAGCGCTGTACTGGGGGTGAATGTGTTGCCATTGTGCAACATTCCGTCCATCATCTTGTGCGTTTTGCTGTTCACCCTATGTGGGAAGGGTATGCCCAGACGTGGGTCCCTTGCTCACTACGCCACTGGAGTCAAGCTATCCTGGCTGAAGACGGCTGATAGCCAGAAACCGGTCCTAGGATGCTTGATTCCGGTCCAGGGAAGACATGGCTTGGCAGTTCGGTCTGGACTGTTCCCATGAGGCACAGGGTCAAGACTGATTTACATATGGCCATGTCTGAACTGGGGTGGCTTGGTGAGCAAAATAACGATGGATTTATTTATTTATTTATTTATTTATGGGCTTATTACGCGCCGGCATCACACCCGAAGGTGTATCTCCGCGCGGAGCTGTGAAGTGAACAGGTCGAGAGAACTCCTCCTAGAATAGTGCTGTCTTTAGGCATTTCCTGAAAGCTGAGTGACTCGGGCATTCTCTAAGGGAGAGGGGGAGGTTGTTCCATAGACGTGGACCCATGATGGAGAGGGCGCGGCCTCCCTGTCTGGTCTTATAGTGTCTGGGAACCTGAAGCAACTGTTGGTTGGTGGACCTAAGGATGCGGGATGGACGGTGATAAACAAATTTATCCGCCAAGTAATGGGGTCCCAGATTGTGTAGGCTCTTGTGTATCACACAGCAAATCTTGAATTCTACCCGTTTCCGGATAGGAAGCCAGTGAAGGGCCCTGAGGAGGGGGAGGGACGGCGTTCTGGGGGGGGTGTTGGTCACCAGCCGTGCTGCGGTGTTCTGCACCACCTGTAGTTTATTGAGCACTCCCTCATTGGCAGCTAAGAGTAGGCCATTACAATAGTCCAGGCGGCTCAAAACGAGGGCCTGGACCAGGGTCTTCCGAGTGTCGTCAGGTAGAAGGGGAAACACCTTCCGAAGGAGGCCAATAATGTGGAAGCAGGACCCTGCAGTGGTGCTGGCATGATGAAAAAGGGTGAGGTCATGGTCTAGACGAACCCCCAGGTTTTTTACTACCTGTTTAGGGAGCGGGGCCTGTCCCAGGCTGGAAGGCCACCAATCTGGGGTCCAGAGGATTCTCGCCTCCCCAAATAACATGACCTCAGACTTTCCTACGTTGCACTGTAGAAAGTTTTTGGCCATCCAGCTGGCGATTGCAGTCATGCCGTTGGAGAAAGCTTGTCTTATCTCCGGGGTAAAGGTCTTAAAAGTAAACAGCAGCTGCGTGTCGTCAGCGTAGGAGATAGGCATAAACCCAAAGGACCTTGTCATGTTGGCCAGAGAGGAGACATATACGTTAAACAACGTAGGGCTAAGACATGAGCCCTGCGGGACTCCTCTGATGATATTAGCCGAGGTGGAACTAAAGGAGCCCATATTCACCTTCTGGGTGCGCTCTGAGAGAAAGCTGGTGAACCACGCCAAGGCAGATCTGTCAATGCCTATCTCCTTTAATCTGGTAAGGAGAATGGCGTGGGATATGGTGTCGAATGCTGCGGACAGGTCCAACAGCACCAACACCACAGACAGCCCTCTGTCCAGGGACAGGCGTATGGCATCCGTGACGGAGAGGAGGGCAGTCTCGGTACTATGCCTAGGCCTGAACCCGGACTGAGAATGGTCTAGGCTGCCAGTCTGCTCAATGAAGGCGGAAAGATGGTGATTGACGTGCTTCTCCGTCAGTTTGCCGATGAATGGCAGAAGGGAAATTGGCCTCAGATTGGTCATATCTGACCAGGGGATGGCGGTGTTTTTCCTGATAGGCTTGACCATGGCCTCCTTCCACACCCGGGGGACCAGTCCCTCAGACAGGGAGCGATTGATCACCGTCCGAATGCAGGGGCTGAGGACACTCCCAATGAGGTGCATGACACGGGCAGGTACAGGATCTACTGGGCTACCTGACTTAATGGTCCCAATCAGGGAGTTGACCTGGTCTAAGGTGATCTCAGGGATGAATAATAGTGAGGCTGGAGCAGCGCAGGCTGTTCCAGGCTGGAGACTGGAAGAGGGGACATTTTCATCCGCGGATGGGCTTGATTGGGAGATATTTCGGTAAATAGTATCAATTTTATCCGAGAAAAAACCGGCCGTGTCATCGCACAGTTTTTGGGTCAGCACTTCTGCACTGTCGCAAGCGACAGGCTTGGTGAATGTGCAGAGCACCTGGTACAACATTTTGGGGTCGTTGCCGGCCCCAGAGAGTTGGGAGATAATGTGGGACTTACGGGCAGCTCTGATGTTTTTATGATAGAGTCTCATTGCTGAGCTATACCTGTCTCTATCGACAGTGCTGCGTGAGAGTCTCCAGGATTTCTCCAACTTTCTGCAGGCCCTTTTCTCCGCGCGCAGTAAGTCTGAGTACCATAGTTCTTGCTTGCGGTCTGACCGCTGCTTGCAGTGTCTTAGGGGGGCGATAAGGTTGACCGCCGTACTCAAGGCATTATTGAATTTGGACAAGGCCAAATTGGGGGAGTCTGAGGGGAGAAAGTCAGGAGGTATAAAGGCCGTTCTAAAAGAATCGGCGGACACCTTATGCCACTGCCTGCGCCATAGCGGCAGGGGGACAGGGTTGGGGCGTTCCTCCGAGAGAGTGGGGAGGGAGAAGTTGATTACAAAGTGGTCGGTCCATTCCACCTGTATTGGGGGGTAACAGGTCAGGGAGTGGGAGTTAGATAAAATTATATCGAGGGTATGACCAGCCTGATGAGTCGGACCCCGGTTGCACTGTTTAAAGCCAAGGGCAGATAAGTCAGTCAACAGGTTGCGAGTTTCAGCGTTGTCAGATAGTTCGCTGTGGACATTGAAGTCCCCTAGGAGTACAAAATTAGTCCCTGATCTGATATGGGGAGCTAGTGTCTCCAGGAGGATGGTCGAGGCCTCAGTGTAGGGACCCGGAGGGCGGTACACCAATGCTCCTTTCCAGTAAGCTAGGGGCGAGGAACCAATTTTAAAAACCAGAATCTCAATGTCGTTGGTACAGCATTGGTCAAGAAGAGTGACCGTAAAAGTGTCTTTGTAGATTACCGCGACCCCGCCGCCGGTTTTAACAGGGCGGTCTAGCCTAAGAATCTTATACCCCGAAGGGACTCCCAAGGTGATAGCAGGGACCAGGTGGGGTTTAAGCCAGGTCTCGGTGCAGAAGCAGTAGTCGGGGCGGGTTGAGTGTATTAAGTCCCAAACCTCCGAATGGTGCTTCGGGAGAGATCTAACATTACATAATATGCTGTTGCCCCTGGGGGACAAGGGGCTGGAGCCTTCAGGGGTTGGAGTGTCTGCAAAGGGGGGACCAGGATGTGACTGAAAGTGACAATGTTTTTAAACCCAGATCTGTGACTGGGGCTGAATGTTTTGCCATTGTGCAACATTCCGTCCATCATCTTGTGTGTTTAGCGCTGTACTACTCCATCTGTGCACTGTATGTTTTCTACCCAGTTCCCAGTTCTTGCCCAAGTCCCTGACTGTGTTCCCAACATAATCTGGAAAGCCCCTGACAGAAGGACCAACCTACATTTCCAGGGTCACTTGTGAGGTTTCTTTGCATTCAAGTCGATGCCATTTTCTGTTACATTTTTGTTTTAACATCTTGAAGGTGTGTCATAATGAGAGGTTTAAGAAAGAAAAACACCAGTGCATCATTTAGTTTGTGCAGGGCAGTTCACCAGTGCTCAACAATGAGAGGCGTTTAATGTCTACTTTACAATATGAGAATGTTAACCCTAGTCCTGAAGCAATGAATCCTCTTATGAGAAATGGGCATTTACGTTCTGAATATTTTTCTCATTGGCTCTCAAACACCTCTTTGCCAGATCCTGACTTAATCTTTTGTCCTGCTACAGATTCAATGTCTTTGTCAGCATTGCAAAAGGAGAATGATTCCATACTCAGTTTGCTGTACACAAATTCTGATTCTCACACGTCTGCTATAAGTGGTTATAAAATACTAAATTCAACCACATAACTAAAAAAAGAGCAGATTAATTTCATACCTGTTTTCCATTCAAATAATGTTACCCAATCGTGTAGTCTGGTAAACATCACAGTCCTGGATACTAAAGGGACCTTGTTAAATACCACATTCAAAGTAAACAATAATCAGTTTAACAAAACAGAGAAAAGACCTACTAGAACACAGGCGGCTGATAGCTAGTTTGAACAAAATCCAAGGTATAGGTGTGTTGCTTGTTGTGAAATTGCCAAGTCTACCACGGTCCATGTAAAGAAAGAACTGCAGTCTTCACAGGATATAATTACATCTAAGATTCTTGAATTGCAACAAGCGGATAAAATGTTATAACCCAGAGTTTAAGAGGGAATCTAAAACCCCTGTACAAGACAACTTTTCCACCTCTATGTAGCCTCCTTAGAAATGGAAAATGAAGCCTTGCGCTCTCCTTTGGGTTCCCCTCAGAGCTGTTCCAGAGATTGTGTGAATAATACTGTGCCTGATCACTTATATTCCACCCAGAAAAGCCACAGTACCTTGTCTCAGTGTTGTTAATCAAAGTATGTGTTTAAAGTCTGAATTTTCTAACTCCTCTGGTGTTTTGTCTTCTAGTGCAAAATTACATCTAGGTGCTACATCTGAGATGTGTCCCTTCTCTTTTCAGGAACCCCAAACTGTGGGCAAAACCCAAAACATCTCTTTGCTTTCTTTTTCTGGTAGTGAAGTCAGTTCTATCTCAGAATTAACTCAGGCCATTGACATACTGACAAAACCTGAACCCGTGACCCACATAATCCCTGATGTGATAATATCCTTTGATTCAGACCACACACTTGATTCAACCGCTGCGACTGAAGCCAACCTCTTCATTCAGAAGGAACAAAATCCTGACCCCTTGTTTGCTCTCTCGCCTTCAAGTACACCACATTTTAAGAAGTCAGGAAATATCACTCTATGCTCTGATGCATCTAACACCTTGCAATATAGAGGTAAATTGAAAACCTTTCCAAAGACCAAGTAATCTCTGATCTGTTTCCTCTGACATGTGAACTGCCAAATGGTAAAGGGAATCTGGTCATCAGAGACTCTAAGAATAGCAGTAATCTTCCCGTAGAAAGCTCTTCAGTGTGTTTTAAGGGGCCATGGAACTGTGAAGATTTCACTATTGACAACAGGGAATCTACTGTTCACAAGTTATTGCCATTCCCAGAACTTAAAGTCGGTCATCCTTGTGCCTCTCTGCCATCAGCTAGTCTGCTTTCAGAGTCTCCAGAGTCCTCAGCCAGCCTCCTGCTTTCAGAGTCCTCAGCCGACCTGCTGCTTTCAGAGTCTAAGAGTCCTCAGTCAGCCTGATGCTTTCAGAGTCTCCAGAGTCATCAGTCGACTTGATGCTTTAAGAGTCTCCAGAGTCCTCAGCCGACCTGCTGCTTTCAGAGTCTCCAGAGTCCTCAGACAGCCTGCTGCCTCCTAAACTTCAGACTGCAGCTTGCCTACCATCTGAGCCCGAGCCTGCAGCTTGCCTGCCATCTGAGCGAGAGCCTGCAGCTTGCCTGCTATCTGAGCGAGAGCCTGCAGCTTGCCTGCCATCTGAGCGAGAGCCTGCAGCTTGCCTGCCATCTGAGCACGGGGCTGCAGCCTACCCGCCATTTCAGAATGAGCCTGCAGCTTTCCTGCCATTTGAGCGCGAGACTGCAGCGTGCCTGCCATTTGAGCGCGAGCCTGCAGCTTGCCTGGCATCTGCCGGGAGCCTGCAGCCTGCCTGCCATCTGAGTGCGAGCCTGCAGCGAGCCTCCCAGCCTTCTGAGCTCGAGCTTGCCTGCCATTAGTACCGGAGCCTCCAGGCTGCCTGCATCCAGAGCCCAAGACCTCAACTCACCTGCCTACTAAGTCAGAGACTTCAGCCTTTCTGACTTCATAGCCAGAGCTTCCAGGCTGCCTGCCTTCAGAGAACCAGAGCTTCCAGGCTGCCTGCCTTCAGAACCAGGGGTTCCAGGCTGCCTGCCTTCAGAACCGGAGCTTCCAGGCGGCCTGCCTTCTGAACCAGAGCTTCCAGGCGGCCTGCCTTCTGAACCAGAGCTTCCAGGCGGCCTGCCTTCTGAACCAGAGCTTCCAGGCGGCCTGCCTTCTGAACCAGAGCTTCCAGGCGGCCTGCCTTCTGAACCAGAGCTTCCAGGCGGCCTGCCTTCTGAACCAGAGCTTCCAGGCGGCCTGCCTTCTGAACCAGAGCTTCCAGGCAGCCTGCCTTCTGAACCAGAGCTTCCAGGCGGCCTGCCTTCTGAACCAGAGCTTCCAGGCTCCCTGCTGTCAGAACCAGAGTCTCCAGCCTTTCTGACTTCAGAGCCACAGCTTCCAGGCTGCCTGCCTTCAGAAACAGGGGTTCCAGGCTACCTGCCTTCAGAACCAGGGGTTCCAGGCTACCTGCCTTCAGAACCAGGGGTTCCAGGCTACCTGCCTTCAGAACCAGGGGTTCCAGGCTACCTGCCTTCAGAACCAGGGGTTCCAGGCTACCTGCCTTCAGAACCAGGGGTTCCAGGCTACCTGCCTTCAGAACCAGGGGTTCCAGGCTACCTGCCTTCAGAACCAGGGGTTCCAGGCTACCTGCCTTCAGAACCAGGGGTTCCAGGCTACCTGCCTTCAGAACCAGGGGTTCCAGGCTACCTGCCTTCAGAACCAGAGCTTCCAGGCTGCCTGCCTTCAGAACCAGGGGTTCCAGGCTGCCTGCCTTCAGAACCGGAGCTTCCAGGCGGCCTGCCTTCTGAACCAGAGCTTCCAGGCGGCCTGCCTTCTGAACCAGAGCTTCCAGGCGGCCTGCCTTCTGAACCAGAGCTTCCAGGCGGCCTGCCTTCTGAACCAGAGCTTCCAGGCTCCCTGCTGTCAGAACCAGAGTCTCCAGCCTTTCTGACTTCAGAGCCACAGCTTCCAGGCTGCCTGCCTTCAGAAACAGGGGTTCCAGGCTACCTGCCTTCAGAACCAGGGGTTCCAGGCTACCTGCCTTCAGAACCAGGGGTTCCAGGCTACCTGCCTTCAGAACCAGGGGTTCCAGGCTACCTGCCTTCAGAACCAGGGGTTCCAGGCTACCTGCCTTCAGAACCAGGGGTTCCAGGCTACCTGCCTTCAGAACCAGGGGTTCCAGGCTACCTGCCTTCAGAACCAGGGGTTCCAGGCTACCTGCCTTCAGAACCAGGGGTTCCAGGCTGCCTGCCTTCAGAACCAGGGGTTCCAGGCTGCCTGCCTTCAGAACCAGGGGTTCCAGGCTGCCTGCCTTCCGAACCAAAGCTTCAAGACTGCCTGCCTTCCGCACCAGAGCTTCAAAGCAGCCTGCTTTCAGCACCAGAGCATCCAGGCTCCCTGCCTTCAGCATCAGAGCTTCCAGGCTCCTTCTAGTTTTGAGCCTCTATCTTGGCTACTTTTTCCCGCCTGTGCCTCCAGTTTGCCACCCTTCAGAGGTCTCAGTACGTATACATTCTGAGATTGAATCTCCAGCAATAGAGACAAAACTCTCAACATGTAAGCCTCCTGGGACTCCTGCATACCTGCTTCCAAAGACCGCTGCATGTGAGTCTTTTGTATGTTTTACTCCAGGGCCAGAAATGTAGGTCTGCTTCCTTAAAGTCCTGGGACAAGAAGTGACACAAGGATGATAGGTCTTCTTTTCATTCTATTAATCAACTGTGGAACCTCAGGTTAGTGTTTGGCTCAGTTGTTATTGGTCATTGTTGATTATCGAGGTTAGCATTGTGCACTTAACAAAACCATTCTGTGCATTTACTCCAGTTTCTTTGCAGTAGATAATAAGAGGAGGTAGGCTGGCTCACTTTGTTGTCTGGGGCGAGGTGGGAGAGGGAGATTGTAATAAGGACTTCCAGGAGACAAGACGAGTGTCTTCAAAAAGGAATTTATTCTTTTACGTTGAAGCACCCACGACCGGACGCCCCCGCTCCGCTCCAGGTCATCAAGCAACTGATTAACGTTGCTAGAATCCTAGAGCAGGACGGTGGTACCCGAACATGGAACACAGTTCAAATGCATACAACATCACATGTGTCCTCGCACCGTAGTACAGCGCAAGGACGTAACTTCAAATCAATACACTACAACTTCTCCCCCTTTACAAGGAGGACAAAATTCAATATCTCAAAATAGAAAAAAATTAAGAAAAACATGAAAAAGTTTATGATAACACATAATCATTTAACCTTGCAGGAAATCGCCTGCAACAAATTCCTAATTCCAAATCAGATTGAATATTATTACTTATGGGTTTAGAAATTGATGTGGGAAGGCCAGACTTAGTAGAATGATTAACAGAACCATTAGATGCAGTTGCACTGACACCACTTGTCATTGGAGTTTCGAGCCAAAAAGACCAATCACAGTGATCAAATTCTTCTTTAGTTAAATTGAGTAAAGAGCGTGCTTGTGAGGAAGATAAATGTACCAGAGCTCTTCTGTTCCACCAACCTCTACTGCCAAGTAAAGCAGAAGCTTTATTGACTGATGTGACCTGAACAGGAAATGAAAATTTCGAAGAACCTTTGGTGACCTTCTTAGGATTTTTAATAAGAACCCAATCACCAACTTTCAAATCAAGTGAAACCAAATTTTTACCAAAGTCATGTTTAGATTTCATGAGTTTTTTTTTTTTAAAACTCTGTCAGACAAGTTTTCGATGTCAACCTTTTTGTTGAATACCTTGTTGCCAAGATTGAGGTTACCATTCTTCTGAGTTAACCAATTGGGACACAATTTAGTGTGGACAAGTCTATTTCTCAAAAGAGAAAATGGGGAAACACCTGTTGTACAATGCGGGGAAATACTGTAGGACCACAACTTGGTTTCAAGAAAATTAATAACATCTTGGCGAGAGGAAATGGCTCTTTGTATAGCATCCTTAACCAATCTGTTAGCTCTTTCCACCAAGCCATTAGAGGTAGGGGAATAAAGAGCCACTTTATAATGAACATCATGTTCATTTAAAAATGAAGTAAACTTTTCAGAGACAAAATGAGAACCATTGTCTGTTATAACAATAGAAGGGGAACCTTCAATTAAAATAATTTTCTTAAAAATGTTACAGCATTGGTGGAATTAGCTGAATCACAGAACATGTGATACACCCATTTAGAATGATAATCAATCAATAAAATTAATAAGGTACTTCATATCATGAGAAAGTAACTCATACGGAACTGAAAAATCTAAAGCAACCTTTTCCCAAGGTTTCTCTGGGAAGGGAACAGAATGAAGAGGAGTATTCATGACTTTCCATTTTTTGTCAGAAAGCAAACACTCATGACAGGAGTCAATGAAAAACTTAACTTGAGATTCAATGGATGGCCACCAATGAGATTTAATGAGTTGAGACGTTTTCGATATACCAAGATGACCTTGATGTGGAAATTGAATAATATCGTTTCTGACGCCAGAGGGAGGAACACAAACCTCATGTCTCATTACCAAATCATTAACCAGGGATAACTCAGAGGCAACCATAGCGAAAGCCTTCAATTCATTAGAAAGCTTTCTACTCTCTGGCCAACCCTTTGAAATGTACTCAGCAACTAATTTCAAATTTTCGTCCCCATTATACGCCTCAAACCAAGACTGCTCAGTAATACTAGGACACAGTTTGATGGCATCAAGGGCAGCAACCACACATTCGATATCCCCAGCTTCCTCATCTCCAGAAACGTCTTGAAGGGCCATGCGTGACAAACAGTCAGCTCTGAAGTTGTTTCCCCCAGATATATGTTTAATGCAAAAATTGAATTCATGCCATTTAGACAAAAGTCTGACAAGTCTTGAAGAAGCTTTACCAAGACCATCGCCATTGACAAGTTGAGTGAGGAGTTTGTGATCAGTATATAAATCGAACTCACGTCCCCATATGTAGTTCTTAAACTTCTCTATAGTCCACACACAAGCGAGTGACTCGCGTTCTATGGTGCTATAATGTGTTTCCGAAACTTTAAGTTTCCTTGATGAAAAAGCTATTGTGTGCTCTTTTCCTGACACCCACTGACCATAGTCAGCTCCTAAACCTGTCAAACTGGCATCTACCATTAAGAAACATCTTGAAGAATCATGAAAAAGATGTAAAGCCGGAGCTTCAACAATCATGTTCTTGACTTGGTTGAAAGAGGCAGCAATATCCTCTGACCATTCAAACTTTGACCCCTTACGTAAAAGAGCACGTAATGGCTCTACTAATTGAGCATAGCCTTTGACAAATCGAGCATAATATTCTGCTAGGCCAAGAAAAGATCGAAGGGCATCTTTGTCCCTAGGAGGGGTGGCGTGAGTGATGGCTTTGATAAGAGAAGTTTTTGGTTTGATGCCCTCTGGTGACAAGGTATGACCTAAATATTCTAAAGACTGGGTACCAAACTTGCACTTATCAGCTCTGACTGACATACCCGATTCTTCAAGCTTGCGTAAGACTGCATTTAAATTCAACAAATGCGACTCCCAATCGTTAGAATAAATCAAAATGTCGTCCTGGTAGGCTTGGACTCCGGGCATGTTCTCGAAAAGATTGTCCATAATCTTATTAAACACACTGGCCGCGGAGGCCAAACCAAAAGGAAGTTTTAAATACTTGTAAACTCCAAAGGGAGTAACAAATGTGGTAAGTTCCTGACTATCCTTGGCTAGTGGTACCTGATGGTAAGCTGACCGCAAGTCAATAATTGAAAAATATTTTGCACCCCCTAAATTAGCCAGCAGATCATGAATTTTCGGGAGGGGGTGGCAGTCAACTAGGATATTCTTATTTAATGTGCGCAAATCGGCACATAATCTCACCTCGCCATTTTTTTTCCTAACTATAACGATGGGAGAAACCCGTTTGAAGGTGCAATAACACCATTATCACATAAGGATTGAAGGACAGATTTGAGTTCATCCTTAGCACTAATGGGTACAGATGGAACCTTATGAACCACTGGATTTGTTTGAGACTTCAGTCTGATTTGATGTTGAAATCCCTTTACAGTACCTGGTTTGTCAGAAAAAACATTGGGAAACCTATCTAAAATTTGTTTTATGTCAGAACTATGATCAGTGAGAGCTAGACATACGGATTTCACCGGTGGAATGGGGATATAATCTTGGGGAGGTTCACCCACTACAATTGGATTTTCAGAACCAGGAATTAAATATAGACCCATTTTCGCAAGGTCTTGCCATCCAATTAAATTGCGACCCTTGACAGCAACATATATTTTTGTAATGATGGACCTACCTAAACATTCCAATATAGAGTTAAAATAGCCCAGCATGTCAATGTCAAACTCACTGAATGCTTTCAGGTTGACATCAGTTTTATATCAGCAAATAGAATTATTCCACTTCTCATAAAATACAACATCTGACAAAATGGTGATAGGAGATCCGGAATCAGCCATTATAGTAATCTCAACATCACCAAAAAGTGCAGTACCTACAGGACCTTTGACTGATTTTGAAGAGACAATTGAGTTGCATTCAATGGAAACCACCATATTTTGAAACTGGCCAACACAATCTTCTACATTCTCAGGATTTTCAATACTGTTGACTCTGGTAGGTCTCTTCACAGACCTGCAAGAGCCTTGGAAATGACCTAACTTCTTACATAATACGCATCTTTTCCCAAGAGCAGGACAAGTGGGGTTATTACCATGATGTGACTTCGACCCGCATCTGTAACAAATAGCATTACTTTTCCTATACATTTGTTTAAACGGCTTGTTAACATTAACAACATTAACAGAACTTGAATTTTCAAATGAAACACTTTGACTAGGAGTGCGAGGTTGATCATTCTGTAGAACTCTGGATGTGGTAACAGACCTCTCAATACTCTTCGCGATATCAATAGTTTCTTGAAGTGTCGGTTTTCTACAACTCAATAAACGTTCTTGGATTTGTTTTGAGTAGCAGGCAAAAATAAATTGATCCCGAGTATATATATCTGGATTTGCTTCAAACTCACATGTTGAGGCTAAAACTCAATTGTGCAATATACTCTTCTACTGACTCATCCTCACGTTGTCTCCTTTTAAAAAAATTATGTCTCTCAAGCATTTCATTTGACTCCTCATCATACTGTTTTGCAAGGCGAGATAAGGCTTCCTTATAAACATCCTAATGATCAGCATCACCAGCCTCTCCGGCAGGAGCTGGAAATTTTGGCAGATTTTCAAAAACATTTTGAGCTGCGACGCCCAAACAACCATATAGGATCGCCACTTTCCTTTCTGGGCTAAACTTAACACCATCAATAGCAATAATGTGATTAGCGAAAGCCTTGACCCATTGACGCCATGGAATGGCTGGCTTACCCGGATGTTGTAGAAAAGGAGGAAGTTGAGCAAACTGCTGAGAGGAGGCCATGACAAAAGGGAAGAATGAGTGATAAATACTTTGTCAAAAAGCTATACAGGTAAAATATCCAATAAAGCTGTAAATACATAATTATTGTACAAACATCATGAATAAAAATCAATAAAACATGTGAAAATGCTTTTAAATTAAAATAATGGTCTTGTCCCTTTATAAGTGTGAAGTTATAACAAGTTTGTGCAAGGTGTGCTTGTCACCTGACAAGATGCAAGCCGAATGTGAGTCTGTAAGCTTAAGTATTTGTGCAGGCAACTAAGTCTTAAAGTAAAAATGGTGTGCCTGTCACGATGTAGAAATTTTGAAGATCATACCTTAAAAACAAATCCAATACCTCCAAAAGAAACCAATTTCCATCTTTTTCCTGCAGCGTCAGCGCAGCGCTAGCGTTTAACTATGTTGCCAGGTAACCACATGGGCAAAATTGCTGCCTGACGCTGCGCGATGACGTGGTGATTGAGAGCGTTTGACTCACGTTGGTGTAAATAAGCGTGGGGGCAGGATCACGCTATGACGATGCAGCCGTGGTGACGTGCGAGCCTGCCGCCAAGCCAATGAAGTCGAGAAGCATCAAAGACACAAAAAATGCCGCAAATCCAAAATCCAATTTGAAAGAGTGCTTCTTGGGTGAGCAAAACAACTCTGGGGATGTGACAAGGCAGAAAATATAAGTAGAGGTGCCAAGGTAGATCAATTTCGTCGGTGGGTGCTTGTTGAAGATGAGTTCTTGACCCGTCGCCAATTGTAATAAGGACTTCCAGGAGACAAGATGAGTGTCTTCAAAAAGGAATTTATTCTTTTACGTTGAAGCACCCACGACCGGACGCCCCCGCTCCGCTCCAGGACATCAAGCAACTGATTAACGTTGCTAGAATCCTAGAGCAGGACAGCGGTACCTGAACATGTAACACAGTTCAAATGCATACAACATCACATGTGTCCTCGTACTGCAGTACAGCGCGAGGACGTAACTTCAAATCAATACACTACAGAGATTTGGGTCCTTACAAATGGTTGAAGGATGACTAGATAGACTAGAAGAGATTAAGGTCCTTATTACAAGTTTGTCGGTCCTCCTGCAGCACAGCCACCATTGCACCTCTAGCAGGACAGCCATGACAGTGGTGCGCCCGCAAGCCAGATTCAGAGTTGCATCCAGGGCGGCGGGTGGTGCTGAGGCGGTCTCACGGTGGCCTTTATGTTAGGCTCATAGGACAGCCTGAATAGCAGACCGTGGCTGCAGGAGTGCCGGCAGCACATTCCTGCACCACATAGAATGCACCATGTCGTGCATGCCACTATGTGCAGGAACAAGGGTGCAATTCTAGTGGGGCACACCACGCCCAGAATCGTGGGGGGGGCCTTACTTGCATCCCCGCCACACTTTTAATTGTGGGCATCCCGTCGTGAAATGGGCAGTGGATTTGCAAGTCGGAATATGCTCTGCAGTGCCGCATCAGCACTGCCAGAAAATTCCCTGGATACGGGCAGAGGAGGCGGTCCTGTGGCAGTCTGACCACTACACTCTGAATAAGATGGGCAGACCCAGAGGGGTGGCAGTGGTCAGAACTCCATCGCGAGTAAGACGGTCCCAAGACCCTTAAGTATTGTTAGATTGTTGGGATGAAAAGAAGGAGAGATTATCTATGAAATGAGGTGTGGGCAATTTGCAGCAGTACAATAACAGAGAGTAGGAGACAGTTATGTGACTTATAGTAGGCTATATTCAGAGAGAGGAGGCACGCAAAGGATGAAAGGCAAGGAAAGGGTCATTAGACAGAAAGAGAGGAGTAGGAAACAAATGAGTTTCGAATCAGGTACATTTTCATTCAGGGTTTTTAGGAATTTTGTCAGAGGAGGCGTTTTGAGATACTAGACAATCTGAGGAAGTACGGCTGTAGAGAAACATTATTTAAAATGTGTGATAGTGTATCGTATTGTAACATCCACATAGCACCCACCACCACCATGTGGAAGCTGAAGTGCCCACCCACGCACCGGGATAGCATGTTACACTGAAGTCGCTGGGCAGTAATGTTAATCCCGGGGAAACTGTTTAACTGCAGTTATTTCTCTTTCTAGAAGTAGTGAAAGCCACTGCAATTACATTGGGAACTGCACTATTGGTACCAGTGCAGTTAGTCCACTTCCTTTAAGTACCAATTACTCCATCAATAGCACTGCCAACATCTGCAGGATCCACAAATACAGAGTTTAATCAGCAAGGTTTTCTTTGCATTCTCGGACTTGAGGTTGTGTATCTCGAATCGTTAAATTGTAAAAACATTTTTTAAAAAGGCTGCTAATTAGATAGAGCTACTAGATGCGAGCAAAGTGGCACATTTTGATAGTGCTCCCAAAGAAAATTCCTCCAATCTCAAACAAAATCCTCAATTAAGACGCTCACTGGAAACATTTCAGAACTATTTTCTGAATACATGGTCACCAACCCTTAAACTTACAAGAAGAGTGAATTAAAAAAACATACCTCTTTGTTTTACTCCTGCCTGCACCAGGGCCTAGAAATTGACAAAAAAGACATTGTTAGGCCCTTCCTTTGACACAGGCTACCAAATTTCATATCCTTCTAAGTCTTTGGATTTATGGTGATACTTCATAGCAAACCACTTACCTTTTCTCCTCCAGGTCATGATGCTCAGCACTACCCGACTGCCTTCCTCTCACAGCTGCTATGGAGGCATCCACCATTAGAAACACGCAGCACAAAGGTTCTCAAAGCAAGTTGGCCTTTGAAATTAAAAGGTGATTTTGGTTACTACATTGTCAGCAAAAAGTCTAAAATATTTTGGCAATGCCCACATCCTCTTCAAAAGATGTAATACTTATTTATTTTGAATAAATTATTTGCATACTGTTTACCTCCCAGCCAACTATGAAGAACAAATTCATGAATAGGGTTTAGACAGAATATTTAAGAGAATTTATCCCTGCCACTCAGGAAGTAAAACAAATACTTGGAGCCAGATTCACAAAGGTAAACGTAGATGTTTGGTCTAAATTTAGACCAAACCATTAAGTTTACGATTTGGGAATTCCCAAAGGACATTTACGAGTACTATCTTTATGCCCGCACTCAGGGTGGAGATTCGTCCCGCTTGCAGACATAATCAAGAGTACTCGGAAAATGCCCTTTGTGAATTCCCCACGTTGCAAACTTAGACATTTGGTCTAAGTTTAGACCAAACGTTGAAGTTTACCGTTTTAGAATTGCGCCCATAGACCTGTTCTACAACATACGGATCTCTTAAGAAATCAAACCCAGAGGCTGATTTTAGGCAACACTGCGCTGCACCAGAAAGCAGAATCTCACAGGATATTTAAATATTACATCAAGTCTTGTGGAGACCCACCCTGCCGGCCCTGAAAACCCAAGATTAAACCTAGCAAAAATCTTGTATCACAGGACTGGTGGTTGAAGGGTCAGGTCACTTGCATGGGTCAAGCATTCCTTGCCATATTTCCATAGTAAAAGAATACACTGCACAAGACAGATGCTTTTGAATTGTTAATTAATTTACATTCTGTTTTTTTCACCTCTGTATGAAAAATGCCATTGGCCTTTTGATGAAAGTTTTCCTTATTGACTCGTTGTACAATAGATTAAAGGATAGGTCACTGTTATATAAGACAATTAAAATATGAATCCTGGAAGACAAGTGCCAACTTGAGCAGTCACTCCTGTCCCTGGACCATGAAACCTTTAAGTGCACAAACTGATTCCTCAGACCGTGCACTATGAACATTTTAGGCTTGGTGCAACTATTGCAGTGCTTTCCTAATAATGTGAAGGTTTCAAGACTAGGCATAGATCTTGAGAAGAGCTCTATATTGGATCCACTCCTTCCTCCATGATCGTAGCCAACAAATATGAAAAGTGTCTGTCTGCATCCTCTATTCAGAAAGTCTGCTTCTGAGTGCTACAGGCTCAGCCGCCTCGCCATTACTTACTTGTGACTAATAGCACAGGTTTGTGGCCCATGTGATGCACTTTCAAATGGATGTACTTGCACATTTATACCAAAAATTATTTGCCTAGGTGAGAAGCCCTGAAATTAAATTGAAAACTATCTAAATAATGCCTACCACTGTATTCAAGATAGTTTCCTTTGTTTGAATAGAGCAAAAACTGTCAGAATTATATTCCCTTTAATGGCCTCAAAACAAGGAAAGCCCTCCACCTTATTTCCTGCAAGTACTATTCAACACAGACATGGCCTTACAACACAAATCAACACAGTGGTCAAATGCATTCTGTCTGTTGCAGGGATTCTGCTGAGGAATAGACTATGCTTTGGACTATACAACATCAGTTGTTAGGGACTGAGTCACCATACCAACTCAGTACCATGAGCCTGAGTCAGACTAGCTATAGTGTCTCACTTGTCCTCCTACTCATAACCACAGGAGCAAGTGAATTGAAACCACACAACACAACATTCCAAACCCTCTCAGGGTTCGTGGTGACAGGACGCTCACTTTCGCTCACACACTCATCCACAATAAGATATGAAAGAGACACAAACAACGTTTGAACTGTTTATTTAAATTATTGGGCTCTGAAATGCAGTATATGTGCCACTATAAGCAAACAACTGCCTAGCAAGAATACCATCAGTATTATCAATAAACGTATATAATGAAAAGCCCTGTCATATTATAACACAGAATAGCCTAACTCCCCTCCCCCTCTACAGAATCAAACTGATTATACAGCAAAGATCTCTGGGTTTACCAGCAGACCCTGTACTTTAGCCAACACAGATGAATGTTCTACATCTCATTTACAACTGTGATCTTCTCTCAGGAATTATCGGTCTCTCTCTGGGTGTTACATTATTGTGCATACCTATATCACAAGGCTGACATGCTCATAAACAACAGCTGCATTTCTGTGCTGTGTCTAGATGCGAGTGCCCGACCAGAACAAGATAACAAGGGACATAGTTGTTTGATCTTGTCTGTTGTTCAGACTAATTCCCAGGAAAGAAGAGAACGAAAAAACAACTGCAGGTTCGGTGTAAAAATATAATAGGGCACAGAAGCAAACATGATTATGTAATAACATGAGCAAAACGAATGCGGCCTGTATCGTGCGCAGTTAGGCTAATATAGCAAAAACTACAATAGGCCCTGTATAGAACACATGACACCCTCCCCTTGGTCAGGAAGGAAGCATGTAAGGCAATGACAGAAACAAGTGATAAGCAGTCTTAGGAATTAATATTATAACCATGTTGCTTTAAAAGATCAATAAATTACAATTTGAAAACAAAAATCTCCCATTAATTAGTGTCACAGGGATACAGTATGTATGCCGTCATAGTAGAGGTAAAGGACTCCATGATGGAGTCTGCATCCACATAGACAGCCAAATTTGCAGCCCAGTTCACAAGTTCTAACGAACCGACATGATCCTTGGTTCTAACAGATGTAAATACTATCAACGGGCAAACTGTGATGTTTCAATTAAACTTTCATTCAGCAATCGCTGTGCCAATGCACAGGAACTACCGTTAGCCATTTGCTATAGACTCGGATTCTGTAGATGTCAACATCCAAGGCAGCAGGTGTCTATAGAGTCAGTGCCCATTGAAAGGGGCACCAGATGCAGTGAAATACAAAAATTGCACACATGTGAAGTAAGCATGGCTGAATGTTAGACACCATCTGTAACAGAATCATTTTAAAGAGCTGAAGCATGCGCTCACGGTAGTGCTGGAGAGATGCCAGGTCGGCCGCAGAAGGATCATCCATTACAGAACAGCAAAAATAGGATGAGAATACCACAAATGAGGAACAGCTGTACCGGGATACCACCGAACACGTGTATAAATGCTGGCATTACTCCATAGATAGTTTGGAAAGAAGCGACAAGGCCAGAGCCTACAAGATTTAAAAAATGGGCTACATCCGCAGTATCAGAAGCATTAAATATTTGATTAATCAATTCCCCGAAATGCAGGGGTAGATTTGTTTTCAACAATTACTGTATTTCAACAGTAGTTCTAGCCACTTGCAATTCAAAGGTCTCGCGGGCAGATGTAAGGACACTTCTTTTTGAAACAATAATGCTAAGAGTCTGCTTAGCCTATAGAAATCTGCCTTCAAAGTCGGAATAGAAGGCAACAACAAGCGATCTACCACTCCATGTAGGAGGGGGAAACAGGATGTTAGTTAACCCACCAAATTGGTATACTCCTTGTATGTAATAAACCTGCAGCAAACTGTTTTCCAACAAAACTTGTGTGGACAGTTTATTTTGCGCAGCCCACTAAGTTATGCTAAGCGGGTGGTTTCCGATTTCGGCACTATGCGGCAGCCCGCGGTGCACGCAGGGGGCCCTGTAAGAGCGCTGCCCTCTTAGGGCCGCATTAGGCACCACCCTGCACCCAGTCGCAGGGACCCCGTCCTTTGGAGTCCCGCCTTCGTCCGGCACCTCTGCTGCATCATTTCCAGTGCTCAGTTGGGCTGGGGGCTGGTACCCCACCCACTGGCCACCCTCTTTGTCCCTCGCTGGACATGCTGTCACCATCCCATCCGCTTACTCTTCGTGCCGGCGGGAGGGCTGACTAAAGAACTGAACATATTAATGTATACATTTGTGTTGCAGGCAGAGTTACAGGGCAATCTGGAGGTTGATTGGTACGAGGGGAACCCTTTCAGGAGCACAATAAGGGTGCATTATGCCAAAATCCCAGGAGTCTATACGGCAGGACCTTGAGTGATACAATGGCGCCCGGTAGTCCTTCGGGCAGTTGTAAGCCTCAGCACCAGGGGCTTGCTTGGTTACGGAGAAATAAGTGACTAACTGGGAAACAGACGCAATATACAAGGCTGCCGCTTGCATATCACAACAGTCCTGATTATTAAGCATGACATGGCTTCCATTTGAAAGTATGGGTATGAAGGGAAGAATTGTGGAAACTGGTTTTCCTTTTAAATAACAAGCCAAATTAGGTGCTGAAACATTACATACGCCATGAATTTTTACATAGTGACAAACGAGTGAATGACCGGCAGTGGAGTGACACTACTCTCCGGTGAAAAAAATCTTCTCTGTCAGCACGTTCACAGCGATATGTAAAAGGCAGGGACCATAGCTCATGAATTTAGCAGCTCCCTAGGAGTTCATATTTACCTATCTGGAAATGTTTCATGCACGATGTAAACTGAAATGTTGATATGGGCAAACAGATAACTCTGTGTATTAACCATACAGCTGTAGGCGTTTCGACTAGGATTAATGGGATTATTTCTAATTTGGTATATGTTGCATCTTTCTTAGCCATTGATTCTTGTGTGTGCGTTAAATCAAAAGGCAGAAACAAAGCAGTACATTTCAAATAATGTCAGGGAATGTGTCCATTTTTGAAAGGTTGAAGTGCCTATCTAAACTGCATAATGGACTTGAACTGACTCTGACCAGGATACAATTTTTTTTTTAAAGCTCTTTTTATTAACAGTGCTCAATCTGATTGATATAGCCATCCGTTGGTCACAGTGCATCGGATAAACAGGCAGTGTAAGGCATACAGAATAATCACAGTTAGACAGCATCAAGACAATCACAGTAGCACTCATTACCCTAGGCCTCCCCCCATCCCCCTGTTTCTTCGCCAAGGCCCCCAGATCTTCTTCCATTTTTTAGGGCAACCCATGCTTTTATAAACGGTCTCCTCTGCCCTCTGGCACCAGTCCAAGTCCCGCTCCCACTGGTCCCACTGCGGAGGCGCTGACGCCCCCCAGGCCCTGACGATGTTCCTTTTAGCCACGCCCGCCGCCCTAGCCAGCCAGAGTTCCCCATATCTGGTCCAATCGGTGGGTCCCTTTATCATTAAAAGCAGCCATTTGGGTTCCCTCAGAACCGGAGACCCCACCATCTCTGTCATTATGTCCGTGACCTTGGTCCAGAAGGTGACGATCTCAGGACATTCCCAAAGTATGTGGTAGAAGGACCCTTCCCCTCCACATCCCCGAGCACACAAAGAGGACTGGCACCCCCCTCTCCCCAGGTATACAACAGAGTGCGGGGGTAGTACACCCGGTGCAGAATTTTAAGTTGCACCTACCGGAACCAGACCCTGATCGCAATTTCCCCATGGCTCTGCAGGGCATCCTGCCAATCGTCGTCGTCCAAGGGGCCCAAATCCCTCTCCCAGGTCGCCCCTAATGACACCAACGGGTCTGGCATATTGTTTATTAGCTTACAGTAGATCGTGGACGTTGGCCTGTCCAGAATGGGATCCAGCAGTAACCAATCCTCCATGGGGGAGTATTCCGGGACGGACGCACCCCCTCGAATCTGGGATCGCAGCGTATGTACGAGACGCATGTAGTAATAGTGCTGCGAGTCCCGCAAGTCATATTCCTTCTGCAAATATGCCAACGAGCGCGGGGCGTCCCCCTTCCACACATCCCCCAAATAGTCAATGCCAATGAGCTACCAACCCCTGAAGCCCTGCAGTCTGGCCACCTCACTCAGCTGCTCCCCAATCCATAAGGGAGTCCGACCCGTCAGGGACCCAGTCCACCCTAGAAACTGATTTGCTTCTTTCCAGCATTTGACCACTACTCTGGTGTGTGAGGGCAAATCAGTGCGTGCCCTCCTGGTGTACAGTAGGGACTCGCAGTTCCCGCCAGGCATCACTGAGCGATCTACTCTATAGGCCGGCTCAGACCTATCCGTATACACCCAGTCGTTCACCATCTGCAGCTGGGACGCCCAGTAGTATAACTGCACGTCCGGCAGGGACAGCCCACCGTCGTACACCCACCTTGTCAGCTTGCGCAGCGCAATCCGAGGGGCACCCCCGTCCCAAAGAAGCGTCCGCACCGCCTGAGATACTCTTTTGAAGAATCCCGGCGATACCGGATATGGGGTGTTTTGCAGGAGATATAATAGGTGGGGCATGAATCCTGACTGATCTACGTGGACCAGGTCTGGCAGTAACGGGAGCAACCTGTCCTCCAGGACCTCCGCTAGCACCTTTGCCCCCATATTTAGGAGTTAGTTCGGCCGGTAGGAGGAGCAGAAATCAACCGGCTTGCCCTCCTTATGTATAACCACAATTGTGGCCTCTCTCTGGTCCGGTGGTAACACGCCGACCTGACGTGCCTCTAGGTACATCTTTAGAAGGGGCCCGTAACACTATTCGATTGTTTCTTAAAGATCTCAACAGGCAGCCCATTAGGACCCTGCACCTTGTCCGATTGCAAGGAGTTAAGCGCGGCCCCAATTTCCTCTCCAGACAAAGCCGTCTCCAGGACATCACTCTGGGACTGCGACAGGGTGGGAAGCGCAAAATCCTGAAGGAATTCCGCACAATCCTGCTCCGTCCTAGTACATACAGGAGTATAAACCTCCTCCAGGAGTGTTGCGAACGCTTCCCCGATGTCAGTACTTGTGGTCACCAGGGCGCCCAACTTATCCCGCACTGCCGACACCCAGAAACGCTCTCTGTCTCTACGTTCCAGCCAGGCTAGGAGCTTTAGGGCTTTGTCTCCAACATCATATATACGGTGTTGCGTGACAAGGGCATAGGCCCACGCCTCGCCCTCCGCTAGGGCCTTTAGCTCTTTCTGCTCAAGTGCCAGGGCATGGCGACTCTCCGGTGAGGGAACCACCTCTTCCCCCCTCTCCAGCTCCGTGATTTCATCCTCTAACCTCCTAATCTGTAAGGATTCCTCCTTTTTAGCTCCAATCAGGGCCTGTGCCTGCCCCCGCAAGACAGTCTTATACGCCTCCCATAGAACAATATGTGATACTACGGATCCCTGGTTTTCCTTAAAGTAGAGCCGGGAGCCCTCCCTGAGTTTGTCACTTAACTTTTCATCATGGAGGTGCCAGGGGTCTATCCGCTGGAACACGGCCTTATTTACGACTGGCCCTTTCAAGATGGCACCCACCGGCGAGTGGTCTGAGAGACCCCGAGCGATGATTTGGGGATCTGAAAATTCCCCCAGTTGATCAGTCCGAGTCAAGAGGTGATCCAATCTCGAGAAGGACCCGTGCCTGGCCGAGTAAAACGTGTATTGTCTCACGGAGGGATGATGTGCCCGCCATAAATCGCTCAGGCCTAAAGACTCCAGGAAGCTCTGTAGCCCCAACTCCCCCCGGTAGCCCTGCCCCCCACCCGATCTGTCGAGATCCCCTGTAAGGACTGCATTAATATCTCCACCCACCATGAGCGTCCCAAGCGGAAGAGCCGTCAAGAAGTCGCCCAGTCGGGCATATGTCATTGAGTGGCAGCCCTGAAGGACATAGCTTGAGCAGAAAACAATCGTACGTCCCTCCCATCCTCCCACCAATGCCACCGTTCACCCCGAATCAACTGTCCACTTCCCAGAGAGTACTATAGGAAACGTCTTGCGTATGAGAATGCCCACCCCCTTGGAGCCAGACGTGAAGCCTGAGTGGGCAGCCATTCTGTACCCAAAATGATCCAGTGCTTGCCAGCTGTTGCCCCGCAAATGCGTCTCCTGACGGAGAACTACATCCGGGGAGTGTCGCTTCAGATGTTGTAGTACTAGGGTTCTTTTAATCTGGTTACCTAGGCCATTGACGTTCCACGTCCAAACCCTAGCCTGTGTCTGGGAGCCCATTCAGCAGTCGTGTCTCACCCACTGTACGACTGGAACCTACTACCTTGCCAGGAACTGCCCGCCACCGCTTCCCAAGAGGAACTGACAAAGAGATGAGCATAACCAACTCGTTTCTAACACCCCCCCCAACCCCCTCCCTGTAACAACCAAACACTCCATCGCCCCAACTCCCCCCTCCCAGTCTCCCTGCCAGGTGAGCCTCCAACCACCCACCAGTGAAAAATGCAGACTGCCTGTCGCCCCAAATCCACAACAAAGAACATACCAGAGGAAACGTGGGATCGCCAGCTTGAGAAAGTTGCACATGTATCATACCAAATCGCACCCCCTCCCATGCAGATCGCCCCCCCCTGGTGTCCCACCCATGGCAATGCACCCCCAGCCCTCGGCACAACAAACAATGCGGCCCAAAGTTCGTGAGAAGCCTCAGTCAATGTCTCACATCAAGGTCCCGTGGCGAGGCAGACCCCCCAAACCTCCGGAACACAAGCCCTCCAGCCCCCCGTCTCCATTACTTAAAGTCGCAGATCAGGCAGGGACACAGACGTAGGTATGCAAGCCCCTACCATACCATAGTCACTCCGCCTCCTGCTGTTCATCAACTCTGGGAGCCCTCCCAGGATCCGGGCTCGGCCCTCGGCCACCACGCTCCACTTGGGGATCCTGTTGCTTGCTCTGCCGTCCCACCGTACGCCATCCTTCCAACCAGTCGGCAGCATCCATTGTCGAAAAAGTAGGCTTTGCACCAGTCTAGAACCTTGAGCCGTGCCGGGAACAGCATCATGTACTTCACCCCCGCGTCTCGGAACGCCCTTTTAACACCATCAAATGAGCGCCACTGGCGTTGTACCTGGAGTGTAAAATCCGGAAAAAAACGGATAACAGCATTGTCCCGGTGAAGATCTCCATGGACTCGTGCCGCCTGCAATGTGGCGTCTCTATCCCTAAAGTTAAGGATGCGGGCAATGATCATGCGCGGGGGGCTCCTGGCTTCGGCTTACTGCCCAAGGCCCTGTGCGCCCGCTCAACGGAAACAAAGTTCGAGAGGCACTTCGGCTTCAAGTGGTTCAGGATAAGGTCCTCAACAAAAGTCCGTCGAGGGCCCCTCCATCCCCTCTGGTACACCCACAATACGAATGTTATTGCACCTGCACGGCCTTCCTGATCCTCCAGGCGGGCATACACGTCTGCTTGATTTTTGGTGAGCGTGGCCACCTGTTCCTCCAGGCGCTTTGTCTTCGCCTGTAGCCCACTAATGCCAGTTTCCACCGCTGCTACCTTGTCTGACATCTTGCGGAAATCCGCCCGCAGGAGATTCACCTCCTCCGTGACCGAGTCCAATTTCGGATCCATCGTGCCCCGAAAAATCATTAATGGCCCTCATTATGTCTTTCAGAGACGGGTCTGGGCCCCCGTCATCCTGGTCGCCAGCCTGATCGCCACCTGGCGCACCCCGATCCCTGTTCATCGCCACTGTGTATTTCTCGATTTGGTTAGATTGGCCTGATGTTCTATTCTGGCCCATTTTGGAGCCCGACTACCCCGAGGGTCCAACAAGATGGTTCGCTCAATCCTTCAGCGTACCGGCTCCCAGCCTCCACAAGAACACTTCTGAGATCTCTACAGGCGCCCAGGCACCCGTGCCTCATAGGGGTGCCAACACTGGACTGGGTACTGTCCGTGGAGCAGGCAGCGGGATCGTCGAAAGATTAGAGGCCGCCAGCTTTGGGGTGACCCCACTGCCTGCAGGGGGTCGCAGTTCAGCAGGCAGGGCCCCAGTCAGCATTCCAGAAGGGCCCCCCCGCACTGCCAGGTACTCACACCACCACAGGCCGCCGGCTGAATCCGCGCCGTTCCGGCCTCCCAGGCCGGCCACCTCCACATTCAGGCACTCGCTCCGCTGTTCTGGGCCCCTTTCGGGGTCTTAGCAGCTTACCGCAAGACTCCACAGTTCAAGGGGGCACACCCTCAGGGTCAGGATAGTAGAAGTGTCGGGGGAACAAAATCAAGGGCGGACTCTTGTGGCCCCAGGCGCGGGATTCGTCACCGGAGACGGCAAAACGCCAACACTCTCCGGGACTAAGCCGCCATCTTCCCCGGCTGCAAGCCACGCCCCCATGATACAATGTTGACATATCATTCGGTACAATATCCATAACAGATGGTACAATGCTGTTCAAATTATAAATACAAGATGATAATGTATTAATATTGTTGTCTACTACAGTAAGTACTTTATCTAAATTATCTTGATCAATTTCTCTCGAGCGCACAGCAGCTTCACTTTGCGAAAATTTCTAAATTTCATTGTAGGCTGCACTTAGGGAATCTTTTTGAACGAGAGGACTTGGGACCTAATTAAAAAATCAGATAACTTCATGTCTTTGGACAGGAGAGAAGGATGTTGTTCGACTGCAGATTGTGTGGAATGTTACAACCATTGCTGGCATAAATTACCCACTGAATAGAAGGTAATAGTGTTTGAGTGGGGTTGACTGAGTACCGTGGGTTGGGTCTACTGGATTTGAAACTGGAAGTGGAATCAAGAAAACAAGCATGACAACCGTGAGTGTCTACTGGCCACAATAACCAACCACAAGTAGGTGCAAATATTGAGTTAAATATACCATACTATTATAATATCATACTATTCAACCGTTCTTCTGTACAATTTGTATAAGATTGCCAATTATGAAAACGGGCAATTGAAGGAATAATCAGGGCATTCAGTTCTTCAAATTTAGAAAATCCTAAACAAGTGGTTTGTTGGACTGTTTCATTTGAAAAAATAATGTGTGTGGGAATCAAACCCGAAATACAGTTTCTGTACCCTGGAGCTGTCACAGTTTTGTATCTCAAATGGATTTCATATCAATATTGTCTTTCCAATAATCATAATGCTTAGGGACAGTTGTTTAACAAATGAAGCCGCATATATCAGCTTACTCTGAGTAAGCAAATACTTTTTCAACTTGGCTGGAATAAATTTAAAATAGTAGGATGTTGGGTCTAAAAGGTCACAACCTGTAAAATATGCGTATTCATTTTTTTGAGTTTGTGAACTTCCCTGTGGTAGAGTTGGACAATGTCCCTACTGTGTGGACGTTGCCCACTTGATTTATGCAGAACATTATGTCCATATAGATAGTAACAAAACTTCTCAGCGTAGTTTGTGGAGTTAAAATATAAATCTTCCAAGTCAAACAAATTATAATATTGTAATCAAGAAAGCATTGAATTCACAGTATCAACATCCCAATCATCTGATGGTAACTCTGGTACTATTACATCACCAATAAAAACTATGAACACATATGGAATCTGCAGGGTCTCCGTAGGACCATATATAATGATGGAACTTTATCCCCTACAATCCCATTAGTCAATGGAACTGCTGAAATGTTGACAAGACAAGGGACAAGTCTTGTTTCATTTTGTAGGAGGAGGGATGGGGAACCACCACCCTGTCAACCAGTTCTATAGCAGAACAATTTGAAGGTAATGGCTGTTGATGAGAAGGAAAAAGACAGTCACAAATTCAATCCACGTGAAAAAGACAACCAAAGAAAAGATGATACAAATATATATCCAAGGAGGGACTAGATAAGTGCGTTTAAACCAAGAAATGAAAACACAAATCCGCGCTGGAGGTGAATGCAGAACCGAAGATTCTGAAAGACTGTCTGATGAGAAATGGTCATGATCCATATAGTATTCCGAGAAACTCCAATAGAAAAGAGGTGGCTGCGATTCAGCTGTAGGATTTGAAAAAATGCAACTCAGACGGAGTTTTTAACGGTGGAGCGGTGTAAACAACATCCATTCTAGAAGATCGAGAAGTAGAAATAGGAACCAAATCGGCAAAAAGCTCAGGTCACCCCCCAACCCTTCCCCCTTCCCCCCTCCCCCCAGCAGGCGAGGAGAAGGAGAAGCAGAAACGATGGAGCTCATAGGCTGCAAAGGAAAGTCTTGTGAAAGCCCATTTAAGGGCATACTATGAAGTATCAGCCATATGGTGTAACTTGGCAGGTTCAATGGAAAGAAAGCGATTCTCTTTATGTCCTGGAAGTGGTGACAAAAGTAAAGTTTGTGTACCTTGTGTACCACGAAAACGGTACACAGGGCCAAATCCCTTCTTGAGTGCCACTTTTTCAACGGACAAGGTCTCTAACTTTGGGAAGCCAACTGGATACAAGAATTTGAGTTTCTGGATTCGTAGAGAGAGGTGGAGGCAAATATTATCGAGCTAGGTCATCACAGCACTTTTGTAGACCCTGCAAGACAGTCCAGTGGTTTTCTATGTTGAAGGTTGTAGCCACCGCCACAACGTCTGGACCATCAAGGTTTGGAACAAACACCTTGATGCCAAAGAGCGTATAGGGTCCAACCAACCAGAGATCTTTTAGGGAGAATATTAAGTGCCCGTTGAACCCCATGAAGCTGATTCAACTAACCACGCCCTGTACCTAATACTCCAGCCGTTAAGGCTTGCTTTAAGTCATGGTTCATTCTCTCCACAGCAGAATTGCCCTCAGGCCTATATGGAGAAGAATAGTGCACTTGGACACCCATGGCCTTCATCGAATCATAGAACGCCTCAGAGGCGAAAGCCAGGCTTTGGTCGGAGTGGAATGACCAAAAGGCATAGATTCTGACAAAGACTTGCAAATCTTTAATAACAGTACTAGCGTCAACAAAGCACTGTGGCCAAACCCAGAGGAACCTGGAGCAAGAATCAACTGCAACCAAAATGAATTTGAAAGCAGTATCAGAAATGAAGGGACCACAATGATCTAAATAAACACAGCTAAAGTGTCTGTGGTGGATGAGACACAGTAGAACTTTTGATCTGTTGACAAATATCTCAACATAAAACATATGTTTTAGTCTGCTTATATAAACCTTGCCATCAATAACGTTGCTGTAAGAGTGAAATAGTGGCAGCCACTCTGCATGCGGGATGCGCCAACTATTAAAGACTGTCTGTGATCAAGGTTGGGGATACAATGATCACCAACCCTAGGTACAGTCACAAAAGGAACATTGTGTTCCTTTAAAAAAAAAAAAAAAGAACCCTATAGTAGAGAACCTTTAGGTTAAACGGTGCCAATCTCAAAAGCATAGATAACAGCCATGGAGGGGATGGCAGAGGCCCTACCTGACCTCCCTCAGGGAAGGATCCCACTTCATCACCTCCCCTGCAGCCGTCATATCCCAGACTGCATAATGGGCAAATACGACCCCAAACAGAGAAAACGATTATTCGAAGAGCAAAGGCTAGTTGGTTTGTGCTCCTGGCCACCCTCACCCAAGCCTGAACTATCATTGGCATCTACACAACACTCTGAGCCAGAGCAATATCTCAGGCCTATCCTGCTAGAAATGAAAACCAGCCTTGCCGAGACTGGTACACAAATTCATCATTTGATTGCATGTCTTCCTGGGACTGGTCCCAGGAAGTTTGTTTCCCATCCAGGGAAGACTTGGCTAGGCAGTTCGGACTGGACTGTGCCCGTTGAACCCATAAAGATGATTCAACCAACCACGCCCTGTACCTAATACTCTAGCCGTTAATGCTTGCTTTAATTCATGGTTCATTCTCTCCACAGCAGAATTGCCCTCAGGCCTATATGGAGAAGAATAATGTATCTTGCTAAAAGGTATTTGAGCCCCAGGTATAAGATTGATCTGACAGTCATAGGGATGGTGAGGTGGAAGAACCATAGCCTTTCCTTTATCAAACACCTCTGGGAGATCCTTGTAGCACGGAGGCATTATTGGAGTTACTACCTCCTTGGTTAATGGTACCTCTTTTTGGGAACTCTATATATGTTCATCAAATAAACAATGCTTAACTCAAAAACTAGACAACAATCTCATGGTATGCTTAGTCCAATCAATGTCAAGGTTATGTTTCTTTAATCAAGCTATACCGCATATGGCTTGGAACTGGGGGCCTGCGAAAGCTAGAAAAACAATCCAATATGGAAATGATGCAGGAGTTGTCCAATCTTGAGGCCCATCATGCCACCCAGTTAAATCTGTCTCGTAGAGGGCAAGTCGATCCTACCTTAGATCCTGGGAAAATCTTAAATAAAATAATGATCTTAAAAAATGAGATTAATAGTACGCTAATTCAAAAAGCCGCGGAAACCTATCAGGTTAATAAGGATAGGCTGTACGAATCAGGGGAAAATGTGGGGAAGCAGTTAGCACTACGCACACGACAAAAGCAATCATTGAGCAACATTAAAAAGATAGAATTTGAGGGAAATGAATATACTACCCCCAAAGACATTGTTAAAGTATTTCAAAAATATTATCAAAAACTATATAGTAGTGATATTTCACATCCTGATAATGAAATTACAACATTCTTAAATAATTGGCTCCCAGACCATAATAATCATAAAAACATCGATGAGGAAAATAAGATTTACCTTGACAGAGAGATTACGGTCACTGAGGTAGAGATTGCATTAGCTGAGATGGCCAATGGTAAGGCGGCCGGACCGGATAAAATCCCATTGGATCTATATAAAATCCTTAGAAATCAGATAACTGCCTTTTTGTTTGATTTGTTTCTTGGAGTCCAATACCACGCAATTCCCCCTGAGTCTTGGAAACAAACAAACATAATAATTTTCCATAAGAAGGGTAAACCACCCCACCTGCCTTCCTCATATAGGCCTATATCCCTGATCAACTCCGACTCGAAGCTATACGCTAAAATATTTGCAAATCGTCTGAGCGGGGTCATCGAACGGCTTGTATCCCCGTGGCAACACGGTTTTATACCCGGCAAAGGCACTACAGACCATACTCGTAGAGCCATAACCCTACTTGACATCGTGGGCGCCACGGGGGGCGAGATGTCGATGATCTTCCTCGATGCCGAAAAGGCATTCGACCGAGTACTATGGCAGTTTCTCTGGAACATCCTTGAAAGTAAAAATTTCGGAAATACTTTTATTAATGCCATTAAAGCCATTTATACCAACCCCACGGCAAAAATCTGTATAGCAGGAAATGAGTCGGATGTCATTACGATTCAGAGAGGTACAAGGCAGGGTTGCCCATGCTCCCCGGTTCTATTTGCACTTTATATAGATCCCCTTATTCAAAAACTACTAACCTCAACTTCCATATATCCAGTTCTTACAGGGTCCTTTTCCACCAAAGTCATGGCATACGCGGATGACATTGCCGTAATAACCACTAAACCGTCTGAAGCAGTTTATGAAATCGAGACAATTACCCAAGCGTTTGGGAAGTACTCAGGGTACTCCTTGAATAGAGATAAAACTATGGTATTAGCCACTAGCAACACTCAATATGAAAGCACTCTCAGGGTTAAACAGGCCACTTATTTAGGTGTAGTGCTTTCGGCAGAGATAAGTAACATCAGCGATATTAACTATTCTCCCCTTATTGATAAAATTAAAAGCGATCTAAGAAGGGTAGATAGCCTACACCTCTCTATTATAGGTAGGGCCAATTACGTAAAAATGAATGTATTCCCGCGGGTTCTATATTTGTTTAGAGCAATCCCCCTGTTGCCGGCAAAGCACGTTATAAAGACTATAGATTCCCTCATAGCAAAGTTTATGTGGAGTTACGGAAAAATAAGGCGGGCTCTCCCCCTTTTAGCACTCCCTCAAAGTAGAGGTGGCTTAGCCCTACCAAATTTAAGATTATATTTTTGGGCATCTTTATTGCAATACATGGATCCTCTTTTGACTGCTAAACTAGGAGGCCCAACCTCTGTAATTCCTTATATACCATCAATATATGAGCTCAGTCTAGGCAAAAAACATAAGGGACTTTTTCTAAGGCAGGTTGAAACATCTTATTATAAAAAAATTAAATTAAAGACTGTTTTAGATGCTCTTTCAGTCTGGAAAGCTATCGGCAAACATCTAGGGCTTCCTACATATACAAAATATACACCTTTATGGCAATGTAAAATTTTTCCTAATATCCCTAATGATAGTAGATCCCAGAGGTGGGAGCTCCTAGGTATTAAAACAATCGGAGATTTCTTTGGTAATAATCTCCCACTTTCTTTTGAGCTCTTTCAAACGAGATATAATGTCCCGGCGAACGATTTTCTAAAATTTTATCAAATATCAGCTAGTATCTATAATACCAAACCAAAAATTTTACCAGATAATATCCCACTATTTGATATTATAGGCAGAAAATCTACCAGAATCGGGGCCCTATATCAGTTACTTTTGGCCAATACCCCTGATGATTTAGAGCGCACGGAACAATCTTGGGCCTTAAAATTGGCAAATCCAAATGTAGATCTAGATCTCTCATTAGCCCTCTCAACAAGATATTTTATAGCCTCTAACTTAAAGGCTCAATATTATAGAATCATTTATAATTTATATTTTACGCCAGCTAAATTGTTTGCATGGGGGCTTAGGATGGATGATAACTGTCCCAGATGCAAGCAACCACTTGCAAATCTCCTACACATGTTTGCTGAATGCCCCACATTGGTTACAATTAAAACTATGATGTTGGAATTTTGGACCCAAATTTTTGGGCACCAAATACATGATTCTATAACATTGCTCCTATTGGGTCATGATGACTCTTTGAAACACAATAGAGAAGAACAGGCGGTACTATTTCTGGGTTATGCCGTGTTACGGATAATTCTAGCAGCTAGGTGGAAAGATACAGAGCCCCCTACCTTTAATATGTGGCTTAGCCGTTTTATAGCTATCTATAAACAAGAAATCTCAATATACGCCACAAGAGGTAGAAAAATGAGAGCAATCGGTACACAGATTTGGGAACCTATTACTAGGTGGTATAATGAAGAAAGGGGAAACCAGATATAGGGCCCCTGATTGATTCTGATTCTATTTTTTGTCTCTTTTCAGTACTCTCTCTCTTAATTGTTATATCTTTCCCTGTGGTAGAGCTCTGTTTACAGATATCTGTGTATGTACCTCGTTATCCATATATACCACATTATTTCATGTCGCTTATCCTGTATATTTATGTTTTATGACTCGAATTTGCCAATAAAAAAATATAAAAAAAATAAAATAAAAAAAAAGGAACTGGGGGCCTGAGTCAAATTAAAACACTACTTTTTGTGGTTTTCCTGCATGTGTAACAACAGTCCTTAAGTGGAATGAGTAATGGGTCCTGATTTAATGGAACTGCCGTCTATGGTTTTACCTCATCCACAGACTCATTGGACAATACAGGAATACCAAGTTACTTAGCTAAGGTTATGTCCATTAAGTTTCCGGTGGCACCAGAATCGATTAATATATGCAGATGTGTGGAGTGTTCCCCAAACTATTCGAGTACGAACAAAGAAGTTTTGGAATGACTGTAAAGTAGTGACTTGCACTAATGTTTTTCCATTCCATTTATACAGCGCACGGCTACCACCAACTGTGGTGTCACTGCGCTACAAACAGCGGATCAACAGATAGGGAAAGGGAGACATACTAACGAAGAGCAAACAGCCAGGTTTTCAGAGCCTTCCTGAACTTAAGTTCAGACTCAGCCTTACCAAGATGGTCATGCATGAAATTCCAAAGTGAAGCCGTTTTCACCTAGAAGGCTTGCCCCCCCCAATCCCGGCTTTTGAAAAGAGGAATCCGGAGCAATTCCTGATGATCCTATCGCAAGGCCCTGGTGTGCGATATTTATGGAGTCTCTGCTTTAGGTATCCATTGCCCCTGTCTCTTGAAGCTCTGTAGGCCAAGGGCAGTGCCTTGAACTCTTTTCTCCTTTTGACCGGAAGCCAGTGGAGGCTATGCAGATGGGGGGAGATATGATGGCGGAGTGGCACTTTTCTGAAACTGAAAGCCTAGAACCACCCAAAACACTCATCTGAACAGGTTTCAGAATAGCTAGTTTAACAACTCCCCCTGTCTTATGGGCTTGAGGGTGCACTCGTGTAGGAAGTGGCCTTTCTTGCCATAATACAAGCATAACTTCATAGATCGACGTTTCGCCACTTAACGGCCCCCTCAAACTAACTATTTGCATAGGTTTTGGCTCTTCAGAAGTTTACTCAGTTTCTGGTTTCTTCAGTGGCAGCTGGTGACATTTGAAAGTGGTTGGCGTAAAATAATTGTCATACTGCACTGTGGCGAACGAGCATAGCGAGCATGCCGAACAACCTACGGAGGGTTCGGGGGTGTTCCCCCCTCACCCTCCCCCCGAGAAAAATGTGAAAAAAGAGTGGACAACTGGTGCATTTTCACACAAATTTGAGAAATTAAAATAATAATAAAACATTTAAATGACCTAACGCATGAAGTCAAGTTGGAATACAGTAATTAGAAGTAGCAATGAGAAGTAGAGTAATCAAAACTTTCCCTGGTGCAGATGTTAATATATTAATTCAATCTCCTGTATGGATGAGACTGGACTATCAACAGCTCTATTGATAGGAATTCCTAAAGTGCACCTCGTTCATATCAAAGCAATACTCAATGCAGCTGTCAGGCTGGCCACCGGCACTTTAAAATGAGACCTTATTTCACCTATGCTGTTCCATCTAAAGTGGGTCCCTGTTGGAACATGCAGCAAATTTGAAATTGTCTGCAAACTCATATGAAACCATGTTTCCGGGAAACCCCAAATCCCTTGCCCAGAATCAGACCAGATCATGTAGACACTGCCCCTCTGCAACAGGGATACATCAGCTCAATAAAAAACTAAGATTTAAAAAGGCAAAAGTTTGTAAAGCAATTCTTCACAGGTGTGGCACCTACGGCATGGAAATACATCACACCAAACATTAGGACATTTTCGTACTATGAAGTGTTAAAAAACGAGTGCGAACACTCCATTTTCGGTGCCCTTCCAGAACTGACAACCTTTATCATAGCTGTAATTTTGGAAAAGGGAACTCTAGCAGAAATGTTTTAGTCTTACTGCTGGTGCAACATACTTTATTCACCTCATGTAACTGTTCAGACAGTTCCATCATAAATTTCACTAATAGTTTATTAATATAGATTATATTTCACATTCTTTTTCTACGGTTTGTAAGAAACTGCATGTACGTAATATGCCCTGTATGAGGTATATAACACTGCTCATACATAAACCAAGAAATAAATTCCCAAAACTCCCAGGACAGTAGCTCTCCATACAGCCAATCTCTCCAGATCCTAAGCCTAATCATGAAGCGTATATTCTTTGAGGAATTAAATTCCTATGCGACCAGTCCGTCCTCGTTGGCATGGTTGCCAACTTTAAATGGATAGCAAAATTATTTCTCAACGACACTTCCGCAAGTCATCAAACTAATCTATTTCTACAAAGTAATGGTTTTTTCCAATGATCAGAGCTGCATTTCCCAGTCTGGACTTCCTTTGTCAAGGACTTGCTGTCCTCAAGTCATCAGAAGAAAAAGATGATCAGGTACCGTTCACGACTCTCACAGCCGCTGACATCCTCTCCCGCCACTGGTCAGGTCTGGAACTGCCCCCACAGGGCATGTACTACCCTGCTGCTTTCTTCAATTAACTTACATGATAACATTCTATTAGTAAAACTGTGGAAGTCATTCCAATTTTAGGAATTCGTAATTACTTCCATGACAAACAAAATACGGCCTTTGCAGTCGGGCAAGAAACCGCAAACACAGTTGCCTCTTCATATTTGAAATTAGAAAACAAAATGGCAAGAGGAGCAGGCTTCCATTTCAGTAAGAGCCCCAATCTGGGTAAGTGAACGTTGGACCTCAGGGACAATTTGGGGAAACATGTCAGCCAAATATTGTATTGAAACTTATGAGCCTCTGAGGAGGAAAGTGATACGACCCAAAAAAACACCATTTATTGAAGTGTTTGACTGCTGGCTCCATGCTTTGGAAGTTTTGTTGGGACTGGAGACGTCCAAAAACTGCACTATTCATGCATTACTCCCAGGATGCTTTAACCAAGGTCTGGAAGCGTAATGTTGAACACTTTCTGCTAAATACATATGTGTAACATTGCAAGTAATGAAAGATGAATAGCAAACAGATCCGCTGTAAACACACAAAGATTACCTAAACTAAAATTCAGAAAGAGCACGTCCATCACATGTCCAGCAGCAGCGTGACACAGAAAAGGTTAAAACAACCAGGTCGCGTGCCAGAAGTTTTGCCAACCGCAGTGACCAGCCTCATGCCATTTCTTTTTACACAAATGCTCCACGGTCAGTCGCGGCCGGCATGACAGGCGGGTGGGAGGGGTAGAAATGGGGCAGTCACAGAGGGATGGGGGAGACGGGAGGGGTTTAAATAAATACAATTAAAATTACCGTCCCGCGCCGCCTCAGCTCCTGGCCAGGTCCCGACTCCCGCCGTCCTGCGTTTTCCTGCAGCTCTCAGAAGAAAAGCCTCCCTCCCCTCCACCAACCACAAGGCTGCAATGGCAGCGTTGTGATTGGTGCGGCGCAGGCTCACAGCGCCTAATGGAAGGCCCTTTTCTCTATGTAGGCTGCATGCAGCCTACATAGAGAAAAAGGAGAGTGCACATTGAAAGCAGTCAGGGCCCAAAAGTGGGCAAGCCACTTCCCCCTGCCCTCTAGCAGGACCGCCCACACACAACCAGGCACTTCTGCTTTCTCGTAGTGCGAGAAGCAGAAACATAAAATGGTAGTTTTACCATTTTATGTTTCTGCTTCTCACACTGCGAGAAAGCAGTGGGGGCGACGCACCCACGACCAAATGGAGGAGCCGCCACTGTGTTTCTTGTCCCTTAAGATATATATTCTGGTATTGGTACATCCCCGATACCTACGTCTTTCAGAAAGGTGATGATCTAATTTTATCACTATATTAATCAGTTTATTACATCATTTGTGACGGTCGACTACCTATGATAAGAGGTCTTTCAGTTGGTCTTTCAGGCCCCTATAGAACAATTAACTATGCTTATTTCTGGGCCAGTTGGTTTCCCCAACTAACCAATTGAAATTGGAGACATACGCCATACTTTCTTTACTACCCTGCCGTAAATTCAACAGTTCTGTGTCCACCGACTGTTTGAAGGAATGACAATCAGAGGCTTGTTTTAGTTCAGTTTTGAAAGCCTCATAATCATACACCAATGGGTCATTCTGTTCTAACAAGGAAAACAGACCATGTGGCAGCCATGCCACCCAAGTATGATCACACCAACGCCACCTTTGACTGTTCATTGGGAAAACAGGACACTTTGCACATGAAATGCTATTTCCATTAATTAATTAAACAAAGCAAACTTCATGGGATCTCCCTTGGATCGTTCTGGAGGAGCTAATGGGTAGTAATGTGGATAATTTGTGCCCCTGAGCCCTGGCCTAGACCTTCAGTGGTGGGTGATGTAGGAAATGTACCTCTTGTAACTCTGGCACCCTGTCCTGATGGCTGTCTAACATCAGCAGCCCCTAACCCTTGCAGGGTATCCACTTCTTGAGTTAATGCCTGTGGTACTTTTTGGAGACTACCTATCTAATGGCCTGCTAAAGTGATATCACATTCCTTCATATAGCTCAGGTGAAAACTCATTGTGGGCTTATCATTCTGTCAGAAACTCACATGGATGTTTTCCACAAGAGCGAGAGAAGGTCACAATGCTGGGTCCCAACCTACCTATCAGTTAATTCAACCTACACAGGTCAAAGTCAATCCTAAACGAAGAGTGAGCGGGGAAGGGAAGAGAAAACAGAAAATGTCTGCTTACTGCACTACAGGAGTGATGTCTATCAGGACCCTTCAAGCCCTTCTCTGTGTAAAGAAACACAAGGTGTATCAGAAACAAAAATGAGGTAATCACTATTTTATCCATCTGATCTGTATAACAAGCAATGTCCTTATACCTGTGCGTAAACCCTCTTCCGTCAAATGTAGAAGATACTGAGGTCAACTGGTAATACCACTTATCTAATAAATAAAACAGAAATCCCCCGGATCATCGTTTTGTGGGGATTAATTGTACTAGCACCAAGGCAGGTGGGGGGATTGCTGTGATCCTTCGCTCAGGCTGGAAGATTTTCTCTAGGAAACTCTCTAACATTGGCCCTTTCGAAGCCATGTATTTTAGTATCTCGGAAGACGCAAATTCAATGTTGGCAGGTATTCATTTATACAGTGTTAAGGGCCCCACACATCTGGCTGGCCATACGCTGGACCTATTGTTCACCAATCATCCTAATCTGACCACAACATCCCCCTACCGCTCACCTGGTCAGACCATTTCCTTATCCCATTTAGTCTGGCTACTACCCCTCGCTCTGACATTCCAGTTAAGGCCTGGATTATGGTAGGAAATGGTTTAAAATCACCTGTTCATCGCTTGCCCCCGCACTCTCTAATTCACCTTGGCAGTCAGTAGGGGATCTAGACAATGATGTCTCAAAGTTTAATGGCTGGCTAGCCTCAGCCATTGACGCTATCGCCCCTATGCGACTGATAGTTTTCTCTAGGTTAAAACTTTCAGCTCCTAGGTTAAAACTTTCAGCTCCTTGGTTCTCCCCCGCCTTGCGTGCGGAGAAGAGCCACTGTAAAAAGCTTGAGTGGAGCTGGTGGCAATCCTATGTTCAAGAGACTAAAGCTACCTATAGAGCTGCCATTAAGAAATTCCACAAATTGAAACGTATCGTAATGAGAGAGTATTTTATTAAGAAAATCAGCTCTGCTGATAACTCCTCTAAAATTCTGTTAAAAATAGTGAAAGAGTTTTCTAAACCAACTGCATTATCTAGCTCAACCTGCCCTAGCCAAATACTCTGTGATGGTTTATTTAACTTTTTTCCCGAAAAATTGTAGATATTTTTTCTACGTTCAACCAGTTCATGGATTCCCTGGTTCTTGACTCCAGGGTATCCAAGGAGGAGGCTTTTACGTCTTTTAAAACTATCTTGGTTGATTCCTCTTCGCAAATAATGTTGGCATGCAAATCAGGTTCCCCTTTGGACCCTTGTCCGGCACAACTATTCAGTTCACTTGCCCCTCTCATAATCTCTCCGTTGAATATGATCTGGAACACCTCATTACAAACTGGTCATTTCCCTTTGTCTTGGAAACAGGCCATGCGTATCCCAACTTTAATAAAACCTGAAGCCGACCCATCGGTGTTCAGCAACTACAGGCCCATCTCCCTTTTACCTAAACCAACCAAAATACTGGAGAAAGTAGTGCAAGAACTACTCTCTAACTACCTTGAGTCCAGACAACTTCTCCACGATTCGCAATCCGGTTTTCGATCCGGTTACAGTACCGAGACTGCTCTTCTGGAGATGACAGAGACTATTCGCGAATGCATGGACGCAGGCGATGCAGCCATGCTAGTGATCATCGACCTGTCCGCGGCATTCAACACGGTCTCCCATGACATATTGATAGCTTAGAAAGACTGTATAGTCTGGGGATTCAGGGAACCCCCCCTGGACTGCATCAAATCTTTTCTAAGTGGTTGCACCCAACATGTCTACCTTCAACCTTTTGTCTCATAAAAAAACACTTAGTTGTGGTGTCCCTCATGGCTCTGTCCGGAGCACATTGTTTTTTAATGTCTATCTATCGCCGCTGCGATACAAAAGGGGATGATGGACGGAGCATTTGAACAAATCAAACACTCACCCCCAGTCAACTGATCTGGGTTTAATCCATCACCATTCTTTAGTTCACTCAACCACCCCAGTTCAGAATCTATCGCCGCTGGCCACGGTGGTTGAATCCTGCGAGGTCAGAGTGATCTCATACTCTGATTTTTATTTCATTTTTTATAAATTTTTCATACAACAAACAAACTTCCCGCATTACTTATAGACGGTGCTCATCATGGAACCTTCACCCCAGGCAATAGTCACGCTGCTCTCTGCCGTCATGATTCCAGGATTACTATGCTTACAATCTACGAGTGGAGAAGTGTGGCTCACTGGTTAGAGGAGGCAGACCTGGAAGCAGAGGTCAGCCCGGGACCAGGGTTCAATTCCCGGCTCGGTGGGGTCTTGAGTCCTAAAATGTCCATGGACTCGACAATTCTCGCTCCGGTGCCTACTCGATTCACGGGTTCACACTCTGCGACTCTGGGCAATAGCTTGCTTAATCTCCACAACGGCCCCTCGCGGTGGGATGCCTGGCTTTCACCTTGCGGATACCCTGCCGGGGTTATCTCACAGGGGAATACCAGGATGGGTTCCCTAAGCAAGCGCTTAGAAACCGCTTGGTGATTTGCGCTATATAAAATACCTGTACATTTACATTTACATTTACAAGCTGTCACTCGCTAGTACTGTTTCAGTAATTATTGCAACAGGGCCCATCCCTTGTCAGCTATCAGGAGCGTCTGTTCCACGCTAACTGTCTATCATAAGAAAAAATAAACTGTCTCCCTACTCTCCCCCCACCCACCCCAACCTCTGCCACCAGAGTGTCCCACCTACTGATTGTCTATATGGTCTAGTGTGATAGGTACCTCAGCAGTGCATAACATAATAACATTAGTATAGGACACCTGAACTTCTAACCAAGCCCCTGAACTTCTAACCAAGCCTCAGCCGCTACTACACAACAGGAATGCACGAGAAAAATCCCAATTGCATAAACATTTCAGGGTGATCCAGCCTGTGCAATCGGGACCAACTCTGTATCCAAATCCACCCCTGGTGTTTGCAATAATACAACCAGTGCCACCCATGCCCTCGCATTCTCCAGCGCCTGATCATTGTTAGTTTGCTTAGCATGTTAAAGCCTAACTGTACTTTCACTCGCCGCCCATGTAACTAGTTCTGCCTTCCACCTTTTAATGTTGGGCCCTCCCTTTGACTTCCAGAGTGCTGTGATGTCCTTTTTGGCCAACGGCAATCCCAGGTCTAGAAACGTACTCTTCACCTTCCTTTTAGGGGTGTGCGGGAACCAATGTAATAAACAGGAACCTATGTCAGGGTCAATTCTCCGTTTTGTAACTTCGCAGTGCAGGTCCACCACCTCCTCCCAATATGTACCCAGTTGCGGACAGCCCCACATCATGTGAAAGAACTCCGCTCCCTCTAAAGTACAACGGGGACATTGGGCAGTATCTATTTTAAAATACTTTTTACATTTTTGCAGGAGTAAGATATGCCCTATGTAAGAAGAAAAAGTGAACCAGCTGAAGTCTGGCTTTCCTGGTGCTCTTCCACGCTCTCTTGACTATTTGAGCCCATGTTTTCTCCGGAATTTCTTTGCTTAAATCGGCCTACCATATCGGTTGCAATTCCCTCAGAGGTTCCGTTCCCTCCCCCACCATGTGCCTGTATAAGTATGTAACTGCTTTGAAGGTCCCCGCTGCCATCACTATATACTGACATGCCATGGACGTCTGTGGTTCCGAAAGTCCCTCACCCCAATGTCGCTGCACTGCAGAGACCATGGCAGAATGTAATAAATAATCCCCGTGTGGGAGAGCATACCGATCTTGCAAGGCCTGATAGGGCAATAAAGCTCCGTCCTCGTACAAATCCCCCAATACCTAATGCCTCCCATTTGGCCAACGCAGTCCAGTCCACCCCATGTGGTAAAGCTGTGCACATGCCCAGAGGTATCTCCGGGGGATAAGGACGACCATTTCCAGCTCTGCGCTGGCTCCGGTTCCAACAGAGCCTCAGCGTCCGCTCCTCGTTAGAGAGCGTCCCAGGACGCAGCCGCTGTTGAAGTACTATAAAGGACAATACATGGCGCGAGATCCACTTTCCCACAGGACCATCAGGGCCTCGGTACTCCAAAGCCACTGCTTGGGTGAGCCACTGCAGTTGGGCTGCCAAATAATAGAGCTCGAAATCCGGCACCGCCAGTCCCCTGTCAGCCCTCGGGCGCATCATCGTATTTAGCGCCACCTGCGGTCTTCCAGCCCTCCACAAAAATCCCCCAACTAGGGAACGGAGTTGTCTAAATGTGGATCCCGGAAGCCACAGTGGCAATGTCTGAAAATAGTACAACAACAGGGGGAGCGCCACCATTTTTAACAAGGCGACCTGGCCGGCCACCGAAAGCGGCAAAGTACTCCAGAATGTTAAGCCACCCGTAAGCCCTCGTATTGCTCTGCCTATGTTCCCTTCTACCAGCAGATGAATGATAGATGTTGGTTCCGAGATGTGACAAACAACGGGGTCTATAGAGGATTTCTGTCCATCCCACAAATGCCTTCCCAAGACCAAATGTCCGCATGACATGGAATAAGTACGGTCACACTAAACTATCAAATGCTTTCTCGATGTCCACTGACAGGACTGTTGAAGAGAGGGATACCACATAGCTCTCACCCAATATACCGAGTAATCACCGCACGTTAGAGGCTGTATTCCGGGTTGGAATAAATCCCGCTTGATCTCGATGTACCAGTTGTGTCACGTAAGGGATGAGCCGAGTTGCGAGAATCCGACTCAATAGCTCATAATCAGATGTAAGCATGGATAAGGGGCGATAAGCCGTCCTATCAACGGCGTCCTTCCAAGGCTTCAGCAGTGGGACAATGATCGCCTCTCGAGTGGAGGCCGGCAAGACTCCAACCTTTTTCGCCTCCGCAAACACCGCCAACAACTTAGGAGCCAAATGATCTCATACGCTGATGACACACAACTGGTGTTTTCATCTAGAGATCACTCTGACGCTAGTTTCTCCAACTTCAGACGCTGCCTGAGTAACATCTCCTCCTGCATGTCACTTAACACTCTCAGGCTCAACTCGGACAAAACCGAGGTGCTGTCTTTTAATCCAAAAAATCCCCCTCCAGCCTTACTTTGGTGGCCACCTGAGTTGAACCCTCCCCCTACACCAGTGAATTCTGCTAAGAATCTTGGTTTCCAATTTGACAATGTATTGTCTTGGCATGTACAAATAAATAAATAAGGTCACTTCTGCATGCTTTAGCAAGCTTCGCATGAGCCGTAATATTCTCCCTTTTCTTCCCGTAGACACTCGTAGGACCATTATTCACGCCCTTATAACATCACACGTGGACTATGCAAACAGCCTGTATGTTGGAGCGCCAGCCTATTTGGTCAAACGTGTTCAGATTGTACAGAATGTGGCGGCAAGGATGATATGTAACATCCTTTACCATCACTAAATTTCTCCTCACTCAATCTTGGAACAGCTTGCCATTGTCCCTCGGTATGACTGAATCGGAATGTCTATTTCATCGCAATTTAAAAACCTGGCTGTTTTCCAACCCTTAGCCGCTCAGAGACACTTACAATTGCCTACCGTCCGTAGCGCCGGGACACCCCCATTGGGGGTAGCTGCGTGCCATATAAGTTTCTAAATAAATAAATAAAATCGAGAAACTTGTGTGTATGTTTTAAGCATAACAGTAGAGCATCTGAATCTATCTCATGTAAAGTTACACATCTCACCTCAGACAGTGGATCTTTGGATTCGTGGAAGGAAAGCCTGTAAGGCAAGACGAATCGCCCTGAGTTCTAACAGATTGATGTGGAGAAGGCAACGCTGGGGTAGCCAGCGACCGCTCATCTGAACGTCTTCTAAGACTGCTCTCCAGCCTTCTAGAGAGGCGTCTGTTGTAATTATTAGAGGAGCTGGGGCGACCTTGAAGGTGAGACCCTGAGAGATATTGTCTCTGACCGTCCACCAACTGGAAACGTCTTTTATACGCTGAGTCATAGTGATCTTGTCTTCGAAAGAGCTTTCTGCTTGGCGCCACTGCAAATCCAGTTACTCATGAAGAGGGCCCATTCCCAACCTGCAATGTGGAATCAAGGGAATGCAGGACGAGATTGACCCCAGAAGGGACTTGTAAAGGCGAACTGAAAGTGACCTTCTTTTTAGTAACCGACGGGCAGAGGCCATCAGTCTTGTTAGTCTTTCCTGTAACTGGAACGTCTTGAAGCAAGTCGTGTCCAGAACGGATCCCAGGAACTTGGCCGACTTGGATGGGCATAGGACTGACTTTTCCGTGTTGAGCTGAAGCCCCGGGTGACGAAAGAGCTGAGTGCACTGTTTGACCGCGTCCACTGCTGCCTGATGAGATGGAGCTTTTACCAGCCAGTCTTCCAAGTAAGGAGAAACCTGGAGTCTTTGTTTTCTGAGAAATGCTGCGACAGGAGCTAGGACCTTTGTGAAAATCAGCGGAGCGGATCTGAGTCCAAAAGGTAGGACCTCGAATTGAAAGTGGCTCTTGGCTACTGTAAAGTGTCAAAACTTCCTGTGGACCGGGTGGATGGGGACATGGAAGTATGCGTCCTCGAGATCCAGGGTGGCCATGTAATCTCCTGGATTGAGAAGCTGCAAAATGTCCTGTAAGGAGACCATCCAAAAGGAGAGTTTTATGAGATAGGTGTTTAGCTCCCTCAGGTCTAAAATTGGGCTCCATTTTTCTACGGTCTTCTGAACAAGGAAGAACCGGGAATAGAATCCTTTTCTCAGCTGGGATAGGGGAACCGTTCTAATGCCCCCTTGAGAAGAAGTTGGTGGGCTTCTAGACGTAGAAGGTGTGGATGTTTGAATTCGGTGGCGCGAGGGGCTTTGAATGGTGGTTAATGTTGGAATTCCAGAGTATGGCCTGACAAACCAATATTGAGAACCTACCGATCTGATGTTATCATTTCCCAGTTGTGGAAGTATTGGGGTATCCTGCCCCCCACTGGTGTTACAGGGGACAAAGTAACAGTAGTAAGAGCCGGGAAACCGCTACTAGCGCTTAGAGGAGTCCCTCCACTGGCGCCCTTGCCTTCCTCTAGAGGATGATCGAGAGAAAGAAGACGATTGGCCTTGACGTTGAGAATATTGCGGCCTGTAAGATTGAGAAGGCTACGAGTAAGAGAAATAACGCTGCTGCTGGTATCCGCCTCTGTATGATGTGAAACTTCTACCTCTCGCTCCACGGAAAGGGACTTTGCGGTATTGGAGAGTCTGTATCCATATCTTTCTTTATGTCTTGCAGTGCATCATCAAGGTGCTTCCCAAAAAGCATTTCACAGTCGAAGGGAAGATCCAGGATCTGGTTTCGGACTTCAGACTGGAACCAAGTGGCACAAAAACAGCTTCGTCTTCGAAGGACTGCTGTCCCTGCGAGAGAGCGGAAAGCTGTAGTGGCAATGTCCACTGCACAGTCAATTATTTTAGAAGATGTTCTTTCTCCCTCCTGTAAGATCTTTTTGGCTTCGGCTTTAGCATCTTCAGGCAGCAGGCCCGATACGGAGACAGATCACACCACATTTGGCAATCATATTGTCCGAGAATAGGCAAGGCATTGGCCGCCCTGACCAGGAGGCTGGACGTGGAAGAGAACCTCTTCCCAGCATTATCCAAACTTCTTCACTCCTTATCCGGTGGTGCAGTAAGAGGTGCTGCTGGATTTGTCGATTTTCTCTGGGCTGCTTGTTAAATTACAGAATACAGCTTCGGTAGACTGACTAGACAAGCGGGGCTGTCTTCCAGAGCTTTGTACTTCTTTTCCAGACGAGGAAGCACAGGCATGACAGTGGCCGGCGACTTCATAACCTTTATCCCCTCATCCCAAACATGGCACACGATAGGGATAGAGTGAACCAACTTTCCGTACGGTTCTTTGAAGTCATACAGATAACATTCCGACTGCAAAGATGGAATAGGCAGAGCGAAACGTTTAGAAGCCCTCTCCATTAAATTGTGAAAACCTCCAATATCAGCTGGAGGAGAATCCAACTGATCAGGGACGGGAGAGGCGGGATCCGGAATAATGTAGTCATCCCATTCCCTGTCCGGGTCAGGAATTGTTATAGTGCCATGGTCATCATCAGAGGTATCGTCCTGTACTGTGACCACATTCTGCTGAGGCTCCAGTAACTCCGGCATTGGAATCTGAGAAGCCTGAGGTGTAACCGGGCGAGCCAGTGGAGTTTGAGGCACTCGCTCCGTTTCTTGGCCAGAGGACTGAGTTGGAAACCTCTGCCTGTAATCCGCAAGCAAGAATTGCAGGTCTGTGATAAGAGAAGATGGCATGCAGACCATGTCCTGTTGAAATTGATCCCGAGATCTGGATTGCTGCACATACTGTTGCTGCTCCATGTAATATTCCTCTTAGTCCGAGTCCTGATATTTAACATGCAGCTGAGATGGATGAGCTATCTGCATTACCATAAGGACCTCTTATGGTGATGCAGATAGTGATGGTATGTCCTCGGAAAACTCCTCTTCCAAAAGAAGAGCAGGAGGCAGGGGTGTCACTTTCCTTGGAGAAGTCATTTCAGGAGTAATGCGATGTCTCCGTATAGAAATTGCCACATTTTGAATCGTCGATGAGGTCGTCGACAGAGCCGCTGTCGACGAAGTTTGAACTGTTGACAAGGAAAGAGCCACTGTCGACGGGAGCATCGTCCAGACCGTCGTCACTATTAGGCTGGAAGCTGTCAACGTCGTCGTCGACGTGGTCGCTGCCGACACCATCACCGCCGTCATCCTTGTCGACGTGGAAGTTGTCAAAGTAGACAACAGGATAAAAAGGTACCTATGAGGGTTGCGTCGTCGAAATCTGAGGCTCTCTCAGGAAGGTTCTATGGGGTGAGGCTATTCTGATTGACTGTTCATTCTGTTTGGTGTCTTATGCAAAAAGAGATGGATATGCTACTGTTAGATCTGGGGGTCTTCAGTTGGCAGAGGTAGGTACCAATGTCCAAATAGGGACCCTTGCTTCTAGTCAGGGCAAGGGAGATACACTCTAGATAACCCCTGCTCACCCCCTTGGTAGATTGGCACGAGCAGACAGGCTTATCAAAGGCAATGTGTAAAGTATTTGTACCAACACTCACATTAACACAGTGAAAACACCACAAATGGACTCCACACCAGTTTAGAAAAATAAACTTATTTAATCTAAACTAAACAAGATCAAAGCAACATAAATCCAACATACACAGTTCAAGAATATGATTTTCAAAGAGTTCTAGGGTGTGCGTCAAAATAATCCACAGTTGCGTCACGTTTAGCCCAAAGTATCTGTAGATGTGACAAAAGTTCCATGTGGAAGCTGCAGCATTGAAAAACAAACGATGCGTCACTCCTGAGACTCTGGGGAGGCGATGCAACAGCCCCGCTGGACGCAGCGGGCGTGTTGCGATGAATCCGGTCTGTATGGGGAGGGATGCGATACCTTGTATGGATTCCAGTGCGCAGGTTCGGTAGGAAGCGTCTCGCACAGGCACGATGACACGATCTTCGGGACAGCGACGATCTCAGGTGCGGCGACGTGATGCGGTTCGCAAGCAAGCAGTGCGGCGATTTCTCCCAGCGACAACAGGCGCTGCGATGATCTCAATCCTCGCAACTGCAGGAATTTCCTTGCACTATCGGGGATGCGTTCCGCAAGCCAGCGATGCGTGAAAATTGCAGATTGTCTTTGTTTCTCCTTATCCAGCTTCCCAAACAGCAGGCCACACGTTCCAGAGGCCCCTCATTCGGACTCAGCACTCTAGGAAGGGCAGAACGCTCTCAGCAGAGTTCAGGGGGGAAGCTGGGGGTGAAGTCATTGTGTTCCTGGGACTTCTTACCAGGAGGCCAGCTGTCTTCAGGCCCTTGGAGATCTCTTCAAGCAAGGGGAGAAAGCAACAAAAAAGTCCTTCCCCTCTCCTTGGCAGCAAAGCAACTGGAGGTCAGCCCACAAACACACAGCAGGACAGTCCTTCCTCATCAGTCTTCCAGCTTTTTCCTTGACAGAGGTTCCCTCTTGATTCCAGGATGATCTAATTTTCTGTTGTCTGGGTAGCCCTTTTTATACCAGTCTTTCCTTTGTTCTCTAGAGGAAGAGAAACATTGGCTTGGTCAGAACCAGTTCAGGTCAGTTCCTGAGCACTTTTTTTTCTGTCTTCTCCTCTCCATTCAGAAAGAGGGGCAGGGTCATCAGCCGCCCAGCAGTAGGTGGAGCCAGCATTGTGGAAGGGAGGGACAGCCCTATTCAGGCCCAGGTGCTATCCCCTCCCACCACTCAAGATGCAGATGCAGTCATTCAGCCTAGAGCTGACTCATACAGCCTCCTGGGGGCTACCCAGCCCCTGTCACTCACAAACCAGACAGTCAATTCACAAACAGGCCAAGGCACACAGAAAGGTCAGACAAGAGAACAGCCACTTTCTAATAGTGCTGTTCTCAAACACAGGATTTAAAAACTAACCCTGAGCAAAGCACTACGCTACGCTTGCGTAGTTTGCGAAGTTTGCGCTACTTCTCACTAAGCGAACTGCACGTAGCACACTGCAAACACCCGTAGCGTAGTGCAGTGGTTATTTTTTGCTTGCGGTCCTCAACATCAAGTTGGCGACCGTGAGCAAGAAAAATGACATTCCGGCGAGACTTTTTCTTCATTCGCGATCAGCAACACCAAGATAGAGAGCGTGGAAAATGAACCTCCCGGAGAGATTCTAAACACGGGAAGGTCAGGTTTCTAATTGCGAGCGGTCACGTATGCTCGCGACCGCTCGCGATAAGAAACTATAAGTCTGTGTTGAGAAAGCTGCCACTCAAGTAAAAATCTACTCGAGCGGCAGAAAACTACAGCTCGCACTGTGCAAGATGCCGTTTTCAATGATTGTACAGTGCTGGATGCTTGTCCGCACTGTGCAATCATTGAAAACGGCATCTTGCACAGTGCGAACAGGGTACTACGCAGTTCGCGTAGTGCTACGCGTAGATGGCGAAGTGCACTTTGCATAACTACGCGTATCTCTACTTCACGAACTACGCCCAGCACTATTAAAAACCATCTTTCCTAAAAGATGTGTTATTAAATTCTGGGTTCAGGGATACCAGACTTTAATTTTCTATCTTGCTCCTATAGGAAGATATGCAGGTAAACATTATACACAGCACCCCCCATTATAGCCTATGGGCAAGATAGCCCTCTCAATAGTGAAAAACAAAAATGGCTGTAATTCACTACCAGAGCATGTCACACACACTAGTACATGCTCTACCTTTCAAATACACTGCACCCTGCCCAGGGGGTACCTTGGGCCTTCCCTAGGGGTGACCAATGTGTTAGAAAGGGAAGGGTTAGGCCTGGTCAGTGTGAGCACTGGCCAGGTGAGCATGGCAGCTAGCAACTGCACACAAGCACTGCGGTGTCAGGCCGGAGACACCATTTTAGGGCTACTCATGTGGGTGGTACAATCAGTGCTGCAGGCCCACTCGTAGCATTTGAGTCACCAGCCCTGGCACACTCAGTGCACTTTACTAGGGACTTCTTGGTAACACAAATATGCCAATCATGGATAACCAATCATAATAACAATTTACCTAGGGAGCACTTGCACTTTGACACTGATCAGCAGTGGCAAAGTGCCCAAATGATCTAAACCAGCAAAAACGAAATCCAGCACAGTGTCAAAAATACAAGCGGTAGAGGCAAACAGTCAGGGGAAACCACGCCAAAGATGCCAAGTCTAACAGCTACAAAATGAGAGGAGGCCTAGGCCTTTTTTCTTTTTTGTACCTATGTCTATGGTATTTTTTATTTACCGGGGACTCCCATCCAGACGACAAGGAATGATACAAGCAACGGGAATGTATGAAAGTTGCAATACTGGAGTAACTTATGTTTGTCAGCCAGGTAACCTGGAGTTGATGTGTGTAGGGTCTTATGTGTGACACAAGGCGTCTTGTATATTACCCTGGCAGATTTCTTGAACAGATGCATTTATGTCTGAATAAACTGCATCATCGCCTCTATAAAATTCACTCTATTAAAAGTACACTGGATGAGACACTTGTGAGCAGAACCACAATATTTTTGGTCCCACAGCGTGTGGCCGTGAAAGTTGTCTCCAACGCAGATGTCACGCTCTCCCAAACATTACACCCACGCCTGGGACATTGTTGAGGTCAGAGCTGCATCCTTTCAATGGGTTGAAGGTTTCCAGATTTCTAAAGACATGGCTCGTCGCTGAGGAAGTATTTGCCTGTCTGGGTGGGATATACGTACAAGGGGTTAGAAGAAAGGAGGAAGAGGAGGTTGTAGGTGGATAACGAGGAACACAGGCAGGGTATCTGACAGGGTAGGCAGAGAGTGAGGTAACAGGCAAGGAGAGGAGGGAATAGACAAGCAGACGAAAGGTACAGGGAAGAACATTAAAAAAACAGCAGAGGCGGGACACACCTGGGAGCTGGGAGGAGTCTGCAGGGGAGGAACAGGGCCACACAACCAGTAAAAAGTGATGTCATAGCAGTTCAAAGCGAATTGCTCTTCCCTTACTTTCATCTGCGCTCCACCTTTCACCTTTCTATTGCTGGCAAGTGTGCGTGCCATGCACACTCCCCTGCCTGGGTGTTTTTGGTAGAAGATGAAGTGTTGTCTGGCTGCCTGTCTTGGTGTTGCGAGAGAGTGCTAAGGGAGGGCTATTTCTACCTCAACCCATCGCATAGATCCAGAACTTTGTTTCACTGTTGAACAAGCTGTCGCCATTGCGCAAAGGCAGCCGCTTGTTTATATTTGCATCGCGCTCTCTCTTTAACAATAGCTGCCGCCCCACCCCGCGACTGCTGTGTGGGGCAGCAGCTATTAAAGTGAAAGCGCAATGCAAAAAAAAAACATGCACCCGCCAATGTCAAAGCATTGGCATGGCCAATAGGTCTCGAATTTGGGACCTTATAAGTGTTTAGCCATGCAACAGTTGGTGTTGTTGCAATAAGCATATTCTGCTGCAAAACTAAATACTTGTAGGGTCCAAAAAGCGATACCTATTGGCTATGCCAATCCTTGTTTGTTTTTTGTTGCTGTTTTGTTTAAGTTGCTAGATCTACAATAGCTGGACATAGTTTTTGTTAACAGTTCTTTGCATCAAATTAACTTGTTTTCATTGCGCTGAATGTTGTTTCCATTCTGGTTGCAGGAAGCAGACATTCCCGGGAGTGTGGGGGCTGCCTGCCTAGCTGTGCGCATGCGCCAAACTTTGCAAATGAGAAAAAGCCTGGTGCAGACGCAATTTACAAGTGTGGTGTGAGTGAGCCCCAGGCAGCATGACTCACTCAGACAGGAGTTCATGCACTGCACCTGCATGCTCAGCATGGTTTAAGGAAACTCAACCCACTCCCTCCCAGGCATCGAACACATATTTACCAAGAAACTCCGAGAAGAGCCTGCCTGCTGCACTGACGTGTGGTGGTGTGTGTGCCTGGTGAAAGCATGCTCTGACGGCTGGTGGTGTGTGTGCCGGGTGGAAGCGTGCACTGACGGCTGGTGGTGTGTGTGCCGGGTGGAAGCGTGCACTGATGGCTGGTGGTGTGTGTGTGAGTGGAAGCGTGCACGGACAGCTGGTGGTGTGTGTGCCCGGTGGAAGCGTGCACCGACGGCTGGGTGTGTGTGTGTGTGTGTGTCCGGTGAAAGCGTGCACAGACGACTGGTGGTGTGTGTGCCTGGTGGAAGCCTGCACGGACGGCTGGTGGTGTGTGTGCCTGGTGGAAGCGTGCACCGACGGCTGGTAGTGTGTGTGTGCCTGGTGGAAGCATGCACTGACAGCTGATGGTGTGTGTGCCTGGTGGAAGCGTGCACAGACGGCTGGAGGTGTGTGTGCCCGGGGAAAGCGTGCACCGACAGCTGCTGGTGTGTGTGCCTGATGAATGCATGCGCCGACGGCTGGTGGTGTGTGTGTGCCCGGTGGAAGCGTGCACCGACAGCTGGTGGTGTGTGTGACTGGTGGAAGCGTGCACCGACAGCTAGTGGTGTGTGTGATTGGTGGAAGCGTATACCGACGGCTGGTGGTGTGTGTGCTTGGTGGAAGTGGGCCCCGACAGCTGGTGGTGTGTGTGCCTGGTGGAATCGTGCACTGGCGGTTGGTGGTGTGTGTGCCTGGTGGAAGCGTGCACCGACGGCTGTTGGTGTGTGTGCCTGGTGGAAGCGTGCACCAACGGCTGGTGGAGTGTGTGCCTGGTGGAAGCGTGCACCGATCACTGGTGGTGTGTGTGTGTGTGTGTGTGTGCATGGTAGAAGCGTGCACCGACGGCTGGTGGTGTGTGTGTGCCTGGTGAAAGTGTGCATCGATGGCTGGTAGTGTGTGTGCCTGGTGGAAGCGTGCACCGACAGCTGGTGGCGTGTGCGCCTGGTGGAAGCGTGCACCGACGGCTGGTGGTGTGTGCGCCTGGTGGAAGCGTGCACTGATGGCTGGTGGTGTGTGCATGGTGGAAGCAGGTGCATTCACAGTGATAGAAGACACAAATAAAACTGAGGAAGAGGGAGGGGGGAGTGCGAGCAGAGGCGCATGATTCACAGCAAAAGAAGTTATAAATAAAGCTGACCAGGAGGGAGGGGAAAAGGGAGGTGGTAGTGCAAGCAGAGGAGCCCGATTACAGCAATAAAAACACAGATGGCAGGTTTGCCCATGCACGCGCTCGTGAACGTAAGCTGGAGGCAAGCAAAAGCCTCTGGTGGCACTTTTAAAAGCCACTTACTAAATGTCTCGAAGAGACAGCGCATGCGCTGTCTCCGGCAAGACCTAAAAAGGACGTGCTACAACAGACAACGCCTCTGCTGCGTAGAAGTTTAAACATGGATATTACTAACAGCAATACCAAATATAACATTGCATAATTGTAGATAAAACGAATCAGTACAGTATTGCAAAGATTATTTCGATTTATCACAATGTGAGTGCGAATGGTATAAAAACCGTTGGTACAAATAAAATAAGAATAACAATTACAACATGAAGTATGAATCACTTGGTCCATATGATGGGTACAACCCAAATATAATGGCAACTTAGATGGTACAAAGATCGGACAATACATAATACGGAAGTTATTTTTTTATTTCTTAGTAAGATATGTCCAATCAGAAAATACAGCCAGTGCATGTTTCATCTTACTAGACTTACTCCTCTTGGCTGTAAAGGACACAAAAACAATCAATACACACAAAAGATCATCAGTTTTACAAAGAAATGACTACAAAAAAAGCAAAAAGACCAAGGAATATAAAACCTATTCCCAGCTTAACTCCTAATCATATATCGTGATGACACACAGTGAAAGGAAAGAGCCACCAATCCAATTAAAAAATCCGAACATACAGCATATTCAAAATTGTCTGTCCAATAAAAAGAAGAATAAATCCGCAAACTGATAATAAATCACCTTAAGGAATATCACATAGATACTTCTTCAAAAAGGCTGGATACAGAGTCACCTAGATATGGTGTGAATACAGAATTGTAATACATTTTTATGATCATTACATTAGTCAGTACCTTGATAAAAAAAAACTCAAAACGAACGCAAAAGCCAAACCTTAACCCAAATCTAGATGTCGACCTATAAAAGATTTACATATGATCTTTGGTGTAAGGGTCAGCTCACATTATCATTAATCTGTGTATTTACTGTAGGTTCAGATTTTTTTATGGGGTTGGTGGCGTTGGTTCAGACTCACTGTTGCTATCTGTTAACATATTTTCCATGTGTCTCATCATGATGTATGATTAAGAGTTAAGCTGGTATTGGTTTTTAAATTACTTGTTTTTTTTGCTTTTTATAGCTATTATTTCTATGTAATAGTGATGACATTTTGTCAGTATTGTCCTTTTTGTGTCCCTACAGCCCTGAGGAAGTCTAGAAAGACAAAAACAAGTGTTGGCTGTATTTTATGATCAGGCAGATCTTAAAAAGAAGAAAAAAAATGTTGGTGTGTATCATATATTGTCCGATGTTGTACCATCTATGTTACCAATGAATCTGGCTTGTACTCATCAGATTGACTAAGGGATTTATATTTCATGTTCCAATTGTTATTCTTATTTTTGGTACCAAGTATGTTTTATTAATCACACTTATCAGAAATAAACTGAAATATTCTTTGCAATACAGTTCTTATTTGTTTTATTTGGAGTACTCTAGACAATTATGTAATAATAGGTGACAGTAACACTACCATACGGGGGGGGATTGCAGTACCTGATCTGGAAAGATATTACCATGCTGCATGATCCCAATCTGTGTATTCTGGTGCCAAAAGACTGGCACTGCTCCCATGTCGGTATTTATAAGGAGAGTGAGGAAAAGAGGTAGTTGGTTCACTTCCAATTGTAATCAAAAAGAGCTGGCTATACTAGTGATGCTCATGCAGTACGTGTCAGAAAAAACAATTCGTTTTTATGAAGGCCCTCGCCCACCAACCTAGTTGGTGCCATGCTTCATCATCGGACCCCACCCAAGGAACCGAGTGTGCCTCATGTGCTCCGACGTCTGTTTACAGCGGAGCGGATAGTGTTAAGTGATTCTATGTCAGGACAGGAGGCTCCGATTATGCTTTCTCATTTCTTTAATGAAATGCTCAGCAGCCAATAAAAAAACAGAACTACAAATCCCATGAATACCTGGGAACAACCATAGAGTATACACTATATAAGTTCCAAACACTAGTCCTTCTTCCTCTTTCTTTGCTGCTCCGCAGCCAGTTAAGTCTATTTACCTTATACTGCTTATATTGCTGTTGTGACTCTTATTATTGTTGTTGTTCATGCACTTGCCTTATCTTGCGCTGCTTTGTGATACCTGCGCGCGGCTTGTGTATGCTGTGTTCCGGTCCGCCCTTCGGTGTGCCGGTAATCTTTTCTCGTCCGTTTGCGGCGTGTTTGTTGGGAGCGCGTTGCTCGCCTCCCAGTGCCTGGCCGCTTGTGCCGGTCGCTTTCAGTGGAGCGGGAGCAGGGGTCCGCGGTTCGCATTGAGAGCGCGAGCGCTCTCGAGCCGGTGTTGTTCTGTGGCTTTGCAGCGTCGCGCATGCGCGCTGCTTTATTTCCGGCTCGAGGTTTTTTCTTCTCACGTCCTCCTGCCGGTTGAGTGAAGGACCGCCGTTTGTCTGCGTTCAAGCCCACAGCCCTGAACTTTTGACCCCACTTGACGCCGGAGCACAGGAAAGTGCTTCGGTTGTATTATTCTTGTGCATAGGCTCTGCCTAGAGTGTTTTTTGTCGGCAGGCTTATCTCCCTCCACATTCACATTATTTTTCATTGAGTTTTACCTCAGTTTAAGCCTGCTTTGGGGTTCACACTCCCCCTTTACTGGTATCTCAGATACTCCATATTTACTGCAGTCTTGTGGGCATTGACTTTTGCATACTGTTGCAATGGCTGAGTATTATGACGCAGATGAAGACTGTTACTATGATGAGGGGGAAGATACTTCTCTTGAATATGACTTAGTGGAGGAGTTGGATAAAGGTGTTCAACTTTCAGTTAACAAGGCACTGGTAAGGGCTATTAATCCCCTTAAACGCCATCTTAATGAATATGCAATTCATCAGGGCTGGTTGCCTCCTTCTCAAAAATCCGCAAAGTCTCCTGGTAACCCTCACAAATTAGATTTTCAGAGACTGGCGAAGGTTTTATCTTCAGACAAGCCCAAATCTTCTGCGTCTCTTTATGCGGAGGAGTCCGACCATGGTCAAGCCTCTTCAGGTCATGATTCTCCTCCTAAAAAGCGTCTCCGCAAGGAGCATTTTGTTGACGCTCTTGAGCGTCCCCCCCTTCTCAGTTTCGAACCTGAGGACATTGTCCATCCAAATTCCACGTCATGGCTGCCCGCTCCAGCGGTGGCGGCTTATCTGGAGGCGCATGTTCGCCAACCCTTTGAGGCGCCTGTCCGGGCTCGACTTCGCTCTGAGTGCCCGAGACCTGACCTGGCAGACCATATTGCTGAAACCCCGGAGGTGGACCCTATGATGGTCACCTACCTTAAAAAATATTCTAAAGACCCCAAGAAAGGCCTGGACCGCTCCTGGCGGTCTTGTCAAGACAAGCTAATGGACATGTTGGGTCCCCTATCCAAGATCCTGGACCTAGGTTTCAAGGCCAAGGAAGCCTCGGCGACAGTTAACCCTGACGAACTCATCGAATGGGCACAGAGGGCCGTCTGCATGTTTGGGAACGTTAATTGTGCCATTTCAGCAGAACGTCGTCGATCCATTCTCCTGAAACTGGATCCAAAGTTAGCGGAGTTGGCCACCTCTGAGGCAGGTCCAGAGGCGCAGGGCCTTCTTTTTGGCCAACCCTTTCTGAAGGAGTTGACTAAGTTTGTATCTGCCTTTAGCGGCATAGATAAAGCACAAGCTTCCTTGCGCCGGGCCATGCGTCCGGTTTTCACCAAGGCCGGACGACAAAGGGGACGGTCGTTCGGCCGTGGATCTCAGCAACAGTCCCAGAGGGGTGGCTCGCAGCATCGTGGTGGCCAATACGACTCTGGCTACTCCACCCGCGCCAACTTTTATCCTTCCAGAAAAGGAAAAGGACAATACGGCAAGGGACGTTCCGGTGGCCACCAAGGCCAATATCAAGATTCCGGAGCTACAGGTGAGCTTAATTCAGGCATGCGATGTAATGTTGGGGGGCAGAGTGCAGTTTTTTCTGAACAATTGGCGCATGATCTCCAACGATGCTTGGGTGTTAGAAACCGTTCAAGGTTTCAAGATAGAATTCTATCTTCCAATTCATCAAACCTGTCTGCCGACCCCTCTACTTTTTTCCAGTCACTCTCAGACTTGTCTTTCGGAAGAGATCAAGGTGCTCCTCTCCAAAGGGGCGATTGTTCCTACTCAACGCCATCCACGGGGCTTTGTCAGTTCAGTCTTTCTGGTCGAGAAAAAAGGAGGCGGGTCTCGCCTAGTTCTCAACCTGAAGGACTTCAACAGCGGAGTGATCTACAGGCACTTCAAGATGGAAGGTATCCATCTTCTGCGGGATCTCCTTCGGGAAGGAGATTGGATGGTCCGTCTGGACCTAAAAGATGCTTATTTATCTATCCCGATTTACAAGCCCCATCGCCGGTTCCTACAGTTTCAATGGCTGAACCAATGGTACGAATATCAAGTTCTTCCATTCGGCCTTTCGTCAGCACCATGGTGCTTCACGAAATTGCTGAGGCCGGTTGTAGAGCATCTTCGTTCCAGGGGGGTCCGTTTGATTATTTACCTGGACGACATTCTTTTCCTGGCGGATTGCCCTCTCAAGCTTCTGCAGCACCTGGAGTGGTCCATCATTCTCTTGCAGTCTCTGGGTTTTCTAGTCAATGTTCCCAAATCGGTTTTGGTTCCCACTCAGTCTATCGATTTTCTGGGGTTTCAAATCAATTCTTTGACTTGTCAGCTTCTTCTACCCAATCAGAAGCTCCGTTACATCCGGAGAGAGTTGACATCTGTTATTTCCAGACAGACTGTGTCACTGAGGTCGTTGGCACGAGTGGTAGGTCTTTTAGCGTCCTCGATACAGGCGATTTTTCCAGGCCCTCTTCATTACCGGGCGATGCAACGCCTGAAAATTCAGCATCTTCGGAAAGGTCTCCGCTATTCAGATCAAATTCCTCTCTCGGAGGATGTGCGGATGGAGATGCAGTGGTGGCTAGACCACATGGAGGCCTGGAACGGTCGAGCCCTGTTCGGGTCATCTCCGGAACTGGTAATCGAATCGGATGCCAGTCGATGGGGTTGGGGAGCCCGTTGCGGGTCAGTTTCGACAGGAGGTCGTTGGTCTCCTCAGGAGTTGTCTCTCCATATCAATTGCCTGGAACTCCTAGCGGGTTCCTTTGCGATTCGGTGTTTCTCCCCCCTACAGGCGAATTGTTGCATTCTTCTCAGGATGGACAATGTTTCGGCAGTCCGCTATATCAACAAACTGGGCGGGACACGGTCCAAGATATTAGCGGAGATTGCCAAGGATTTTTGGCATTTTTGCCTCCACCGGAAGATCACAGTTATTGCAGAGTATCTCCCGGGCCGCGACAATCAGGTTGCGGATTGGCACTCCCGACATCTTCGGGACTTCAGCGACTGGAGACTTCACCCTCGAGTCTTCCGTGCCATTCTTCGACTTTGGGGCCAGTGTCACCTAGATTTTTTCGCCTCTCGCCTCAATGCACAGCTTCCCCGGTTTTACAGCTGGAGACCGGACCCCTTAGCACTGGCCACGGATGCTTTTCTCCAGCAATGGCCGTCGACTCTATGTTATGCATTTCCCCCGTTCATGATGCTTCCCAGAGTCCTTGCTTACACCAAACGATTTCGAGCGGAGCTGATTCTGATTGCTCCCTTATGGAAGGCTCAAGCGTGGTTCCCGGTTCTCTTGGAAATGTGCTGTGCTCCTCCTCTCCTTCTTCCCCCGAAGAGGAATCTATTGCTGGATCCCCTCGGAGATCCGCATCCCCTCATTCTCGCCGGCACTCTCCAGTTGCTGGCATGGCGAATCTCGGGGAACGTTGGTCAGTCCCAGGCATTTCTAGCGACGCTGCCACCTTCATTAGTAACGCCTGGTCTCCCAATACCCACAAGCGGTATCGAGGAGCCTGGAAACGCTGGAGTGATTGGTGCGTTCAACGGGAGGTTGATCCCGTTTCAGCGGATATCAGTTTAGTCATTAATTTTCTGACCTCTCTGGCCACTTCTGGCTTGGCTTACAGAACCGTTAGTGGTTTTCGTTCTGCCATTTCGGCGGGCCATATCCACGTCGATGGTAAACCTGTTGGTGAACACCATTTGCTTTCCAAACTCTTGAAAGGTATTCGCCTCGCGAAACCTCCCACACCGAAATATGTCTCTTTGTGGGATGTTTCGATTGTTCTGAAATTTTTGGAGGCCTGGCCTACTAATCTTTTGTTGTCCCGCAAACAGTTGTCTGCAAAACTGACCATGTTACTGTGTCTTGTTTCTTGCAAACGTGTTTCGGATATTCGTGCTCTAGACCTTGCGGGTCGCTGTTTCACCCCTGAAGGTGTTACTTTCACTCTCTCTAGGAGGACTAAAACTAACACCTCTTCCATAACGTATCCTTCTTTTCCGGATCACTCCAATCTTTGTGTTGTCCAGTGTTTGAAGGATTACGAGGTGAGTACTGCTTCTTTACGCTCTGACATGCAGGGTCAGTTGTTGATCGCCTTACAAAAGCCTTTCCGTCCTGTTGCAGCTACTCTGTCTCGCTGGGTGCGCTGGCTCATGTCTGAAGCGGGCATCGATGTTTCTGTGTTTGGGGCACATTCTGCTAGGGGAGCAATGGCCTCCAAAGCTTATTCCATGGGTGTTACTCTATTTGACATTATGAAGGCTGCAGACTGGTCTTCGGATTCTGTTTTTAAACAATTTTACTATAAACCAATTGTTAGTATTGCTTCTGTTGTGGTGGACAAGCTTTAAACAAGCATAATCGGAGCCTCCTGTCCTGACATAGAATTAAAAATTTGCAAACATTCGTGACAAGAATTTTCAATTCTATTAAGGACTAGGAGGCGAGGATTATCCCACCCTATTGTTACTATGTTGCATTATCATGTATTGTACAATATTGCATACTGTTGCAGTTGTTATTTCCTTGTTTCTTTCCCCCCCTGATCTACTTTGATTAGTTTCTACATTATTCGGATATTACGGCTATATGTCTTTTGCAGGTTCTGACCAGAAGTGATATGGTTATTCTGCCTCGAGAGTTTCCTCTTCCTCCTTGTTCACGGACCCAGGATGCCTCCATCTTCTGCTACAGGATCCTTTGGATTTCGGCAGCTTGTTTGGAACTTTTATTGTTACTGTACCTGGGATTGTTTTTTGATGTGGACCTGATTACCCAAAGAAAGAGGAAGAAGGACTAGTGTTTGGAACTTATATAGTGTATACTCTATGGTTGTTCCCAGGTATTCATGGGATTTGTAGTTCTGTTTTTTTATTGGCTGCTGAGCATTTCATTAAAGAAATGAGAAAGCATAATCCTCGCCTCCTAGTCCTTAATAGAATTGAAAATTCTTGTCACGAATGTTTGCAAATTTTTAAGTGTGCAGTGATGGTGTTTGAGAGTGAAATATAAAAACTGTCCTAAGGATGTGTTGTACTTTTTTAAAGGTGCTGCTGAGTGGCAATTAAAGGTTAATATGCATAATGTTAGCCTCGGTGTCATTAATGAGATCTTGAGTCTCATAACACTCTGCCGTTCGGCGTCTACATCAGTCAGGACAGTAAGGCATTTCACAGGACCTGATATTTCCCCTCATTTTCAATAAGGTCCTCCATTGTGCCCGTCATTATAAAGTTACTACTTCTATAAAACCAAAATGGTCCTAACTTGGTATTTTTTCGCAGAACTAAAAACACAAATTTTAAGGTCCCTGGCATAAGCACAACATGGCATTCTTTCAATCACCCTGAAGGCATGACCCGCAATTGCTTTTTGAAACCCTATTCGAGCTTAGACAAGTCAATAGTCACAACGGAACCTCGGTTACTGGGCTGACAGTAAACCCATGGAGGCGCGGGCCGCTTACTGCAGAAGAAAAAAACCCGAGGCATAAAATACATAGAAGCACTCAACCTCTTACCTTCAGCCTGTAACAGTGCATTCCAATTGCCTCATGGATAAAGAGTGGAAGGCATTCAATGGCGGCCCTGGTGTGGTTAGCAGATGTCCAAATACAACACGTGCACGTCACCCCGTCTTTTCGGGCACTGAGACAGCTTGATACCAGAGAATCTGCTGACGCGTTTCCCTCCGCAAAACGTCAACGTCGGTGTTTCAACGTTTCATTAAAACAGGTAAGTGAATTATCAATACCCGACGCACCCCTGAGTTTCTTACCTTCAGAGTCTGAACAGTAAGGCTCGTCACATGGTGCGCTCCACTGAAGCTTCACGGTCTGCTGCGACAAACGGGCAGTACCCAGTCACGTGACAAGCCTCAAATAAGCGTCATCAGCAAAGGACAAGCAGGTAAGGAGGCCCTGTTGTAAAATAACGTAATTCTTCAGAATGTGTCAGCTTTGGGTTCTCTGTTTGTGGTAGTAGCAGCAAATGTCTAGCTGGCAAGTTTTAGACTGCTTATCTGTGACATTTTGGGGGTTTCAGTGTTGCGTATGAGTGACAGTGGCGACTGGTGAAGTGTGAGAGTGGCAGGGCTTGGCTTCGTCTTTGAGCAGGGAGTAAAGTGGGGGGACATTAGGGAGGCACGACACAGCATTTTTTTGAAAGCAAGACAACATTTTCTGTGCAAATATTATTTAAAAAATGGGATAAAATGATGCATTATTTCTACTCCTCCACAGTTAGGACAGGCTGCTACTGCCCATAGGTTAGCAGGGTTCAATATCATGGTATTAGGTAGAGCTCATGACATTCATAGCTAAACATCCTCTCTTTATGCTCAATGTTGACCGCCTGACCCATAGAGTCTGTTCATTTCCCTATGTTTTGTAACACTGTGGAATGATCCAGCCTTTATAACACTGCACTGAGAAGCACTTAATGAAGTGATCGTTTTTAAACATGAACCATTACTGCACTAAGAGGTAAGACAGCTGCCATGTAAACCCTGTGGGTGGCCTACATTATATAGAGCAAGGTTTGAGTAACAATAGCAATGCCTTCAGGTCGATTTCTCGCAGTCGCAAAATAAAAACTGAAATTACTGTCTGATTTGTACAGTATGAAACTAGACAACATGGATAATCAGTGCTTCACCACTTACACGGTGAATTTCGGCAAATATTTTATCTCACCAAAACTCTTTTCCTTCATTTTGGTATAAATGCACTTTCAATTAAATATGTGCATTTGGACTGCCAATTGTACAAAAAAAACTAGCGCTGCCTTCAGGTCGAGTTCTCACAGTTGCTATATATAAACTGCAGAGAAATGCATAGGTAAAAACCAAAGCCTTAACACAAGGAAAGACTAGTACTCAATTACTGGCTTATTTGTAAAGTAAAACCAGAAAACATGAATAAAACGGGGCCTCCTCACTTAAATTGTGTGATCCTAGGCAAACATTAAGGGTATGATTATGAAAATTGTGTGATCCTAGGCAAACGTTAAGGGGATGATTACGACTTTGACTGCGTGACACGCCACCCACTCCGCTCCTGCACCGGCAAAGTTGTCCACAGGCCTCACACCAGATTACGTGTGTTCTTCTGGTCATGCGGTCGGTCCTCTGGCATTCCCACCGTGGTGCCTTTGAAAAAGGCACATCTTTGGGAACGGTGTCTATGGCGTGCAGGAACTGGATGTGCACGCACACAGGGGGGCACACCACGTGCCCCCTGCATGTATTCCAGTGTACAGGGGCAATTACAGACCCCCCTTTGTTTCCTCACCACCAGCCTTCATATTAGCGGGCTCAGTGCTAGGAAAAGGCTAGGCGGTAGGGAAACTCGTAATATACATGGCGGTGCCGCAGCAGCACCACAATCATATTGTGAACCTCTGACTGTCGCGGGACCACCAGGGACCATGTTCCCTAGTGGTTGTTACGGTACAATGGTGGTCCAGCCGCCAAAGTTGTAATAAGGTGGTCAGAATGCCTGTGCGGCAGGTGCTGGACCGCCACCGCTGCACCCCCACTTCAGAATACAAACACCATTATCACATGCTTATGAAAGGACTTTCAAATATGTGTTTTCAGAATGCCTGTTGTGCAAAAATTCATTTTTGCATATGAACGCACTTTCAAATGTGTGCCTGAATTCCAGTTGTACGAAACACATTAGCGCTGCCATCAGGTCGAGTTCTGACAGTCGCTATCTAAAAACTGCAGAGAAATGCTCAAAACCAAAGCACCCACACAACTGATGATCTATGATCTTTTAGGGACGGATGTAGCCCCAAGGGTTAATAAACTTCTAACCTTGTGGTACACAGGGTTGGGGGCTGCACAGCACTGTCTGGAGTCTCCAAGCTAGCGACGCCCAGATCCCGCCCAGCCAAAATCGCCTGCGGGAGTGCGGGAACTCTGCCCGCGCCTATCGAGCTACTTTCCCCACCTGTAGCGACCTCCTTGGTGCGTGTGGCAGCACTATCCCGATTGTAGCCTTGAGGCACGCCGCGACCGGGGACTGGCATGGGTGCTTTGCCCGGCGACGGCATCCGGAGGCGGGGCCCGGCGGTGCTGAGTAGCAGAGTGTGCCCTGGGCTGCTGCACTGATACACTGAGTCGCCTTCCAGGACCTTCAAACTTCCGCCTATAGCTTCGGTAGCAGAGTGTGCCCTGGGCTGCAGCACTGATACACTGAGTCGCCTTCCGGGACCTTCAAACCTCCGCCTATAGCTTCGGCCGTGCGACGGGACCCCCGCAGAGCTGCACGTGGAGGGGTATCACCGGCCCACTGCGTCACAGGCCGGAAAGAAGTGGCTAGCCTCAGCGTCTGCGCCAAGGTGGAAATTGGCAATCAGGCGCCAACGTACGACCACAGGGGCCTCCAGTGTGACCGACGCAATTAGGCCTCGACGCGCCATTGGCTCGTATGCTGTAACACGCTAAGGTGTGCCCTTTATGCTCTGGGCCGCCGCTGTAACCACCTACCGCGAGACCACGCGTCACTCCTGGGTACATGGGCTCAACGAGGGCCGGCCTTGCACAAAATCACAGTGGGCCCTTGAAATGCTGTAAGGCCTTCCAAAACGGACTATGTGCCTGCGCTGGGGCCCACGTCTACAGCGACCCAGACAATTGACCACTCCGGGGCCGGGATGACATCACCTTCACCTGTCGCAGCCCATATATAGACCGCTCCCGAACTTTGATCAGCCAGTGCCACAGCTCACCCAGAGAACACAGCGCTTCGCGCTCCGTGCCTGTCCCAATCTGAACACCACGCTTCAGCCACACACAAATCCACAGTGGAGCGTAACAGTTCGCAGGAAACCAAACAGGCCGCGTGCGCCACCAGGTAGCACAGGCAGGCCGCAGTGAATACTGCCTTCAGGTGGTCAGTAACCCCAAGTGGTAGCCGCAAGATGGGGGGCCTAGGCCAACGAGTAACCCAACAGAATAAACTGGTGAAGTACGCCTTCTCTAAAATGGACAAAGGTGCGCACAACCGTACTGAGGCTGAAGCGGCATCTACCAAAGAGACTACACTAGGGAAGGAGATCACGCTACAGGACATCATGACCACCCTTAATAAGGTACACACCTCTCTAGAATCCCTTACACTGTGACCACTGAACTCTCACTTATCCGTGCTGACTTCAGGAACTTAAGCTCCCGAGTGACGGAGGTTGAATCAACAACGGCCACCGTGAGTGCTGACCCAGCCTCCCAGAAGAAGCAAGTGCAACGGCTGGAAATAGACAACAGGACCATGGCAGCGAAGCTGGACGACTACGAAGGCCGCTCCAGCCGCAATAATGTGCGCATTATGGGAGTAGTGCCGGAGGAAACGGGAGGTCCTGCCTAGGTTCTCTTTGGGGAGGACCCGATCAAGAACCTCCTGCAGCCTAGATAAAACACAAATTATTTTTCGGTCGAACAAACCCATCTGGTTCCCGGGGGCAGACCCTGGCCTGGGGCGCCCCCGCGGCCTATCCTAGCATGCATTTTTAATTTCCACAACCTTGACCTCATTCTCCAGACAGAAAGAGCGGCCCCGCAGATCCGGTTACAACAGACTATGATATCTTTCTTCCCAGACTACACTGCGGTGGTGGCCAAACAGCGGCGGAGTTTCATAGCGATGAAGCAAGAGCTTAGGGACCGTGAACTCAAGTACTCTATGCTATTTCCAGCAAAACTGGAATCCTCCTTAAGAAACAATACCCGATTGTCGTTAAGCACACATACACAGATGATCAAGGTCGCTTTGCACCACTTTCGTGTCAATGGGAAAGACGCGTTGTTAACATAGTGTCTGTCTACATCTCGCCTGCGCTCCATTCCTTCACTTTTCAGGCGCTCAGCGAATTCCTTCTCCGACTCCCGCTGGGCTATTTAATGATAGGAGGCGATTTCAACTCCACTTCAGATGACACTCTAGATCGCACACCCCCTCGACAGCAACACCGGTCACACTCTGTCCTAACTGACTTCCTAGACGCCATAGGCATGGTAGACATTTGGCGCTCCCGCTTTCCCTGGACCCAGCAATATACATACCAATCGGTGAGCACAATAGCCTCTCCTGAATTGACTACATACAGGTGCCCGCAGCCGAACTTGGAAACTTCTTAACGGTAACACATTTACTGAGAGGCATTTCTGATCACTCCCCAGTTAGCACTCTCTAGACTTGGTATTCCACAGCGCAGAACCGCATATTCCCTATATATCCCGGATACTTTGAGGCCCCTGAGATAGGGAAGGGGCTGACTGACACTACAAAATACTATTTTAGCGAAAATGCACCCTCCATCTCTTTTCCACTTGCCCTCTGGGAGGCGTACAAAACAGTGCTTCGTTGGCAAGCCGTCTCACTAATCACCCATCATAAAAGAGAGAAAGTAGGAATTGTAGAGACACTCGAACAGGAGGAAAGAGCCCACAGTCAGAATCCCTCTGACGCAAACACTCACCTATTGCAACTCAAGAAGCAGGAGTAGAAGGAACATCTGTGGGAGGCAGCGAAAATGCGACTCTCCCATACCCAACACACTATCTATGAAAGCGGAGACAAAGCCGGCAAGCTTTTGGCCTGGTTTGACAAAAGAGAAAAGGCAGATAGATGGATCGCAGAACTCCAACTTCCCACGGGTGACTCCACTCGGAATCCCCAACGCATAATAGACTTACTTGCGCATCACTACAAACAGATCTACACTTCCACACTCACAATTACACAAACAGATGCGGAGGAGTTCCTCCGGGATATTAAACTTCCCAGACTAGTAGAAACGAAGTCCCAATCGTTAGAGGTAGAACTCTCAGCGGAAGAAATTGCGATGGCAATCGGTAAACTGCAGTCGGGAAAAGCATTGGGACCAAATGGTATCCCCATAGAGTGGTACAAATGTAACGCGACAACACTCACACCGTACACGGCAGCAATGTATGAGGCCAGCTCGGATAGGGGAGAACTGCCACGTGACCAAAGAACGGCGACAATAGTGGCCATCCATAAACCCGGCAAATGCGCGCAGGAGTGTTCCTCCTAGAGACCCATAACTCTGATCAACGCTGAGGCCAAGATATTGGCCAAGGACCTGGCTAACAGGTTCAGGCCGCACCTAGCAACGCTGATACACCCGGATCAATCCGGGTTCATGCCGGGGAGAAATACTGCTTTAAATTTTAGGTACCTCCACAACGTGCTGGGCCGTAGACATACCATTCAAGAAGAGGCTATTGTGCTGTCCTTAGATGCGCGCATGGCCTTCGACACAGTCGAGTGGGCCTTCCTCTTTGCTCTTCTCCGAAATTTAGGATTTGGACTGAAATTTTGCTCCTGGGTCCGACTACTCTACACTGTTCCCTTTGCCCACATGGTGGCCAACGGGCATAGGTCGAGGGATTTTCCATTGCATCGAGGCACGAGACAGGGCTGCCCGCTGTCTCCCCTTCTTTTTGCCCTAGTGCTGGAGCCTCTGGCGGCCTGGGTTCGACAGGACCTGGTCATCCGAGAACTTAGATGGACTGAGGAATAGGAGGATCATATATCTCTATATGCGGACGATATCCTTTTATACATGGCCTCTGCCAAACGTTCATTGTCCTGTCTATTAGACTTAAGTAACTCCTATGGACATTCTTCAGGATATACGATCAATTGGACAAAATCGGTAATCTATGTCCTGAGAGGTCACCCACCACTCCTCCCGCTGGCTGTGAAGTAACAATAGTAGAGGACACTTTTAAATATTTAAGGATTCATGTCACTAATGACCCGGAAGTGTTCATGACCCTAAATCAAAACACAAAGATACCAAACACTGGCAGTCGCTGCCTTTGTCGCTCCTGGTAAAAGCGGCGCTTTTCAAAATAATGGCGCTTCCCAGGTTTGTGTACACCATCTAAAACTCACCCTTCCCAGTCCCCCAGACCTACTTCCGATCCATGAGGCAGAAGTTACTAAACTCTTCTGGGACAATAAACAGTCCCTTATAGCTATTGTGAAACTATGCCGCACCTGGTACGATGGGGGCATCACACTCCCGAACATACAGTCTTATTACTGGGCCACTCAGCTGACAGTGATAAATCATTGGATTCATGTCCCCCACATGGACCCAGCCTATGCCCTCGACAGGTTGCAGCTGGGGGAGACGAGGCCTCACCGAGCGCTCTATAACAAGACCCAATCCCTGATGGGCCCTACAAACCATACACTCCAGATCTGGAATATAGTGCAAAAAAAGTTAGGATGGCATAACATACTCACACAAGCAACACCCCTTTGGATTATGGACAGGCTGGGAAGGTTGAAAAAAAGTAAAGGATTTCACAACTGGGACCTTAGTGGGATATCTAAGGTGGGCGACCTCTGGGTACGGGGAAAAATGATCACATTTACACAACTCCAAACGAAGTATGAAATGGAATAAATGGAGCACTTCTGTTACCGGCAGATTAAACAAGCTCTTGAAGCGGCAATTCCCCCTGATACCATCCTGCCTGGGGCCTCCCCACTAGAGGACAGACTACTCATGGATCATATGGACAAAAAAGCAGAATCCCTGACATATTGGAAAATTGTCAATAACAAGCCAGATCCGATAAAGAAGCTTAAAGACAAATGGCAGGCAGACCTTGGTGAATTGGATGACACGGATTGGCAGGAGGTGCTGGCATCCCCTAGAGAGGTAGCGATCGCATCTAAACTACGTCTTGTACACATCAAGATTTTCCATAGAATTTATTACACCAGAACTACCCTCTGTAAGATTGGGAAAGTGGACAACCCGCTCTGTCTGCGACAATGTGGGGAGGTTGGCACGTTTTATCACACTATATCGACATGCCCTGAAATAGCATCATACTGGGAGCCAGTTATGTCCCTTATTACGAGGGTAAGTGGCAACCTAGACCCTACGGAGCCTAAATGCTGTTTACTTAACATTTGGGATGCAACAGATCTGAATTCAACATGGCAGACCTGGGCTACTCTGGTATCTGGTAGCCAAGAGAAATGTTGCCAGCCACTTGGGTGAGGCAACGGCCCCAAATTTAGCGAAATGGTGTAGGGACATGGACACTCCATGGTGGTGGAAAAGACTGTGTATGTGTACAGGGGATATACCAAAAAATGTATTAAAAAATGGGGGGGGTCTGGAATACATTATAGAGGAGATATTTGCAAACTGCCCTTAATAACTCAAGAAATCGAATAACTAAATGTAATCGACACTGCATGTGGTAATGCTGTATATGTAATGGATCAAGTATAAATGTTCTTGTAATACTCATAGAGTTGCAATCTAGCAAACATAGTCCACATATTGTACATATATGTACAAAATACATACAATATGTGGACTATGTTCGCTAGATTGCAACCTGTAAAGAAATATTAACTGTGCCTTTCACTTTATATAAATAAAGGTTTAAAAAAAAGGGTCATCCAGCAAATGGTGTCCCAATACATCGCAAACCCCCAGCTGATATCATCAAACAAAATAATATTCTAGAATGACATAACGTGTATTTGTAAAGTGCACATTCATCCAAAAGGGTATCTTGATATTGAATATCAAATGTTTATTGTATTCTAACACAATGGTACTCATTTTATTGGCCTCAGAAGTTTGAAAGGCTGAGTGGACCCACCAGGATGTGAACCTTTGACCATGAGGTCAAACACAGGCACCTACATTGGACAGATAACCCACTAAGTGACCAGAGCCGGCTAGAATGCTTGTAGTTGGTGATTGTTAGAGCTGTAAGGGTGGACAAAGAGAACTGTGTTTTTGCTCTACATTGGATGACCCTTTAAGTAGTATGAAATAGGCGAGTGAGACACAGTATGTCACTCACTTCCTACTTGGTACTTGGAGAACTCAAATTTGATTTATGTTAATTAAAATCTGAATGGGAAACTTGCATTAAACTAGGCATAATCGGAAGCTGGTCGTGAGTGGAGAAATTAAGATTGTTTCCAGTTACAGAAGGATTAGTTAGATGCCAACTTAAAGTGAAACAGAACCTTGAGGACTGCACCCAATTAGTTAAACAAAACAATACATCTCTCTGAATCTCTCTGGATGGTTATATCCTAATAAAGATATATGTGACACACCCAAAATCTAAAAGTTCCAAAAGTATGACAATGTAAGATATTTCAACAAGTATAAAAGAGATAGAAACCTTCACTTAAATGCACTTATCCACAATACTGAGTAGACAAGATACTTAGAAGACATTGGCAAATTATATTGCAATGTTCTCCTAAGCTAATGTGTGGTGTGCTTAGCAGAGCAGAGGTGTGTGTGTGTGTGTGTGTGGGCATGTGTGGTGTGAGAGAGAGAGCTCCGTTGGACTCCATTAGAGCTGTTTATCCCTGCCTGAAAGATAACACAAACACTTAGTACTTTCATTCTCCAATTGTTGGACACAGTCATAAAAGTCTCCTATGAGGATATCAGCACGGCCTAGTTTCACTTTCTTTTGTAGAAAAGTTGCACTGATTTTGTGAATTAGAAGAAGACTATAAAACCTAATACATTGATAGAACCCATTGAGCTTTATATGTTCTTTCACATCAGACAGCATTACATGAACTGACCATATCTGCAGAATAGGATTTGACAGCAAAATGTCTCATCTATAAACTTTACTGTGATCTTAGTATGGAAATCTGCTATTTAGTATGCAGTTTTGTCTACCTGATTGGAGCATATCATTAATCTATTTCATTTCAAATATCACCAAACCAACCATGCACACACCAGTACAAGTCGAATATACCGATTTTCAAACTGACAGGAAGAAGAAATAGGGCCGGGAGTTATTTAAACTGAGTTATCACTCCATATCGATCTCAACACATGGGCTAAAGTCAGAGAGTCTAACTTCTGCTGTTGGCTGCTTGGCCATTGCAGTGGTTATCCCCATGAAGAGTTTAAATGTCCGCATGGTGTCTGTTTCCTGTTGGCATGACAAGTAACCCTATAAAAACAGATGTCCAAATTAGAAGTGTATTTCACCCTAACCTATAACCTGGTACTGCCTCATTCTCTACTGGCCATTCTCCACTGGTCCGTCAGTGTGCTGTGAGTCCCAGACTGTCCGGCTCAAATATGAATCGGCCAACTTAATGCCATTCTGCAGATGCTGGGATGGAGGCCTGCGTGGTACAGTAAACCATTATCTCAGCACTCACATGTGCATTGTGCGGGCACGCAGAGTGGCTCATTGTGAGTGTGGCATTAGGAATATAATACACTCATGGGTGGAACCCTTGCTGCTCTTAGAAATATCCACAGACTGCTCATCCAGGTGTCTGCTGCCAGACGTTGACAGCCTACACTTTCTGTATGATACTCAACTTGTGTGTTCTCAACTGTGTAATTCTCTGTGAGTCTCAAGAAGGGGAGAACGTTCTTTTGACAGCCTCTCGCACCCGCTGCGACTCACAAGGACTGACTGTGTGCACTGAGGTATGGAGAGAAAATGTACAAAACTAGAGAAAAGGGCTGGTAGAAAGCTTCCTACCCTGTATGGGCCTAATAAAAAAACTTGCATTGAGTGTGTCTTACTCTTGTGAGGAGTAAGCCATAAGTACTACAAGAGTAATTGACTGCAAAACCTTTGAGAAGTAGAAATCTGAGTGTGTGAGGAGTAAACATTAGGGAGTGATGGAGCAAGTGAAGTAAGGTCTCCAAAGCCACCAAATTGAGAGTGATGTTGCAGTTATAACGGGTGAGTAGTGCGCTTGCAATTCCCTGATTGATTGATTATGTTTCACTCTGGTGAGATGGTCATCTGAAGGAAAGGATGCTGTGCTACTCCTTTGTGCCCCTATTGGCCTCATGAGGCGTATTACCGGGTCCAGTTCCGGATATCACGTATATCGAAGGGCAAAGATCTCAGACAGTCCAGAGATCGGTGGTCAGTGCGGTGCATGGTTCAAAACGGGGAGCTATATATGGTGCTCAATAATGAAAAGAAGGATACCCCGCAGAAGAGAGAAATGTTGGCATTTCTAAATAAGTGCATAATACTGGAAGGGTGAAAGCCACAAGCAATGTTATAAAACTCCATTGGCACCAGGTTAGTAGATAATGGAACAGCTTTCACAAGAATGGGAGGGGGAGGCTGCCTGTAAAAGACCTACAGACCGGGAAGAGCAATAAGTAAAGAAGTAAGTGTGAATCTTAGAGATGACTGCCCTGATTCACAAACATTTCACTGAAATGCTTTCTAATTATTGCTGCCTTATTCCTGAATTCCAGGAGTAAGCTGGGAGTGCTACTTGGTTACTCCATGACTGCAGGAGTAAGTCAGTAGTACTACAAGAGTAAGTCACAGCAAAATCTAGGAATCAGGTAAAATGCTAATGGGTGAACATTGTGGCAGAGTCAACGATCATGCTCTAGGAAAGAGCCAAGTCTTGATTTCTTCTGGCATCATAGGGGAAAGCTTTTCTTTGCTTACTTTGCTTACTTAGATTGAAAACTGACTTTAATAACTATTTCATTGGTTCTAGTGAATGTGATCATGTCTTTTTTGATTACGTGAGGTTGGGGAATAAGAGGAGGAACTGATCCTGTTTCCCTGGAATATATTATGTGTGTGGTAAGAATGCCTAATATATGTTACTTGCACATTGGTATGGGTGTTGTTAAGTGGGAATTGTCTTTCCCAAGGTGTATCATTTGGACAAAAGTCATTTAATCAATAAAAAGAAGGGTGAACTAAGCAATAGCAAAAGGGGAATTAGTGTTGCAGAAATTGTGGGTGATATTTTCAAAGCATTGATACCTTCAGTTGGGGTCATTCTAAATTCACATAAAATAAGAAAATTGTCCAAGGTGGTTGGTCATTTATCAGCAGACACTGCTGGTGGGTTCTTGATGATTGATACTGAAATGGTTGCTATAAGATCTATGGTCTTACAGAATAGACTTGCCCTTGATGTATTATTGGATAAAGAGGGTGGAGTCTGTAGCATGTTGAAAATGTAACAGTGCTGTACTTATATCCCGGACAAAAGTAAGAGCCTGGAGGGATATATTAGGAATATTACACATTTGCGAGATTATTTAACTGAACTGAAGGTTAGCGGTGCTTGGGAGAAACTTTGTAAGGGTTTATCCTCAGTGGGAAATTGGTTTTCTACCTTTGGTAATAGCTTATTAGGGATAATACTAACACCAATAGTTGCTGTGGCTACAGGGATATTAATGCTGGTGATAATATTTAAATGTTGTAGATGTAATAAACAAACACTGGATAATAAACGGAGAGCAAGAAATAGAAAGAGAGAAGAAATAGAGCTTGAAGACAGAAGAGGCAGGTTATGTTGAAACAAAAGAGAACTACTGCCTTCTGAGTAGTATAAATGATGACAATTTGTATTTTTGGGGTTGGTTTTTATGATGGCTTAAGTTGCCATCAAAGGGGGGATTGATAGAGCAGGGTTTTTGCAAAATAAAACCTGCTCGGATTGAACCCCCATTATGTGAAAATACTCTTTGAGTGGTATGCAAACTAAATGAAGAGGGCTAATGGGAGAAGATGAACAGTGCACAAGCGCATGCTAAGGTGCTGTACTAGGTGGCAAATGCATGTGGTTAATGTAGAAAATAACAGACTAAAAGCTACTAGTTTAATTTTTTAACTAATCTAAATCAAAAGAGTTATCTATTAAATTGTGCATGGATAAAGCGAGAAAAGATGCATTACATAGGGTGTTTTAATAGTATGGCTTTATAAACGATAAATAACACTTGTATTTGTCTTTCCTAGAAGTTTGATTTTTCCGCCTTGCAGAAAAGGCCTGAGTGCCTCTTTTGAAATTAATATGGCATATTAGAAAATGTAAAAGGGAAGAAATTGTGAGCTGTATTTCGCGAGTCCTTGTGTGCCTGCCAAGGTTGCATGGAGGAAACAAATTGAATAAAGAGAACGGAACACTTCCTCAGTGTGCGGCGCATTAAAACAATAGTGGCACAAATGTTGATACATGACTGAGATGGAAGAAGCGTACAAACTATTGAAGCTTGATTGTATTTCCTTTGTTGGAAGTTAATAGAATGAATAAACGGACAATGGATCTTTTTGCAAATTGCCATGTCTGGAGTGGTGTGATTGAACAACCCCTGTTTTGACCAATAGAATTAAATAAAATTGTGAGTTATGATACTATGTGAGTTGGACTTTAGAGAATTTAGAGTATAACTATAGGTATCCAGAGGGTGGATTTTTTGGTGTGATGTTCCTACTTTGCAAGAGGAGAGGGCTGCGTTGCTGTTTCCTAAACTCTAAGGGCAGGCTGCTGTTCTGCTGAAACCTGACTTTAACCCCTTCCCTGCGGGGCTAATTCCCCCGCTGTGCTGGGGGCGTGCACAGCGCCCCGGTACTCGTGACGAGCTCAGCTCGTCATGAGCCACGGTGGCCGTATGCTCGTGACAAGCTGAGCTCGTCACGGCCACACCTGGTTCTTTAGAACGCTCAGCACAGCGGGGGAATTAGCCCCACGTGCGAGCGTTGCGGGCGTTATGACGAGCTCAGCTCATCATGAGCACACGGCCACCGTGGCTCATGACGAACTGAGCTCGTCATGAGCATGGGAGGGGTTAAACTTTGCACCTTAAGTCTTCTTGAGGGGCCTTGCTTACTCTCATGGCCAGAGGGTAGTTTTCCAAATTTCTTGAACCTTGGTTAGTATGATAATCTGGATTTGCAGAACAGTATTGCAAATGATTTATCTTTCTAATCTTTTGTCTCTACGCCGTTCCACTCCCTCAGTGCTGTATTTGAGATGTATTTATGACATTTTCCTTTGATGTTTCTTTTGCATGCTGATTTATGATTCGAGCTGTATTGTACTTGATGAGCAATCAAAATATTATGGATAAAATAACATTAACTCATAAATGAGTCTGTCTTTATTAGTGTTAGTGACTGGTTACATGAAGAGACTATATAGTTTATTCTAGATCAAAGTATTATTTTGCCAAACCCTGATTACATAATAAAGATAGCATCGCCACAAAGGATATTTCAAGAATGATATGGTAATGAGAATTTGGTACGTTTAGTTTACGCTCACCCAGCAAGGAAGGGACTTGTAGGGTTTTAAATTGATTCCAGGTAATGAAATTATTAGTCCCTGATCACATCGATCACCATGGTTTGTGGTGGAGCGAGCGCACCGGACCTTCACACAGCACCTTCCCCAAGGACCGCCACCATGGCCTGTCATTGCGAAGATACTGAACTTCCGGATCCATAACACCATTCTCCAAGAGCCACATTTCCATGGTAAGCTTTACTTTCAATCATCTCATATTATGGTCTTCCTGGACTACACCAAATCGACCCAAAAGCTGTGCAAATCCTTCAATACGGTAAAGCAAATCTCAAGACAATTTCCTTTTCTTATAGGCTGCTCTTTTCAGAACAATTGAGGGTCATTCATGGGTTCCGCTCCCAATTCTTCGACACCCCAGAGGCAGCTTGGTAATGGGCAGTGGAACAACAAACTCTCCAGAGATATGAGCCCTAGGATGACACTACCCAGACGTGTCCCAACCTTCTGTGCTCGGCTGTCACCTAATCCCAGATCCATCAGCGCGGACTCTCTCCTGAATCCTTGTTTACTGAACCCAGTAGGTCCCAGGTGGTGAATGAAGGATCTCTTGTTTCCCTCAAGCCTCCTGAGACAATTGTCTCTGATGATGGAGACCACCTTTGCCGCCCAGTGTAACTCTTCAGTAACCCATTTGCCCGCATGAACTGGCCCTGGACCCAGGGCGTATGTTCTTTGTTTTGATTCCTGGCTATTTATCCTGCATAGGAGGAGGTCCATTTCAAATATACCTATATGTATATTGCCTATGTTTTTGAAGGATGTTGGGTGACAGATGCTTCAAGGATAGAAGTGTGCGGTGGCGTTGTTGTTGAGGTGTACTAAATAGGAATGTGGTTTCTATGTTCTGTGTTCCGTTGTCAAGATTGCTCCCGTAGATTCACTGTGTTGTTTTTGGTGGAACCGCCTGACACCATGTGATCCACTAAGCAAGTCTTATTATGAACTTTAGTCTTATCTCTTTAAATTTCTTCATCACTTGAAACAGGGAGATGGGAGCAAAAAGGGAAGTCTACCCATACCCTTATAATCAAAAGAGAGTGGACCAGATGGGATACTATGCCAGAGTCACTCAGGTGTTGTCCTGGAAACCCTCAACCCCTATTTGTCTCCAGTGGAATGTATCATCTCTGCTGGTGCAGTTTTTTTTGGGTGGCATCATCGGGCTCCCACCTGGGTACTTGCGTCCCCAGGTGAGTGATGCCTCCAACTGGAGTGAGAGTGTCTGGTAAGTAATGCTGGTGGGATACGTGGAATTTTTAAAAATTACCTTCTGTGCCTTAGGAGAGTGTTTTCATATAGAAATATAGGATTAAGGGTAAGGTTAAAAATAGTGTGGGGTGCCGTGAATTACTTAATCTTGGTGTCAAGTGGGGTGGTCAACATGTTTTAGCTGAAAATCATCTCTAGGGGTCGGTGGACTTCTTCAGGAACCTCTTATTTTCTGTATTCAGGTAAGCACAATCACTTACATTCTTTCGTTTTTGTTTTTCAAATGAATCGTGGTGCAGTTTTACTGGCCTCTAATTTTTTGTGGGGCACCTAAAGCCTCATAACGATATCACCCAAAAAACTGCACTAGCAGAGATTACATGGTATTTCTTGGAATATCAATGCCTGCCTTGACTGTACCGGAGGTTGTAGTACTAAAAGAGACGCATCTATTGGGTATCATCTGCCCCTTACTGTGCAGATATCGGCATGATCGTGTCTATCACTCTGGCTTCAGTAGGGGACCCCAAAGGGTAGCGATCCTCCTTCATTAAAAGCTTCCTTTGGTGTCTACGTAGATCTTACATGACCTCCAGGGCTGCCACATGAAGGGTGGTGACCCTGGAAGAAAAACCATGTGACCTGTTAAGCATATATATACCTTTCCATCTGCACAGGCTGTCCTTGGAAACCTAACTGGGGTGGTCGCCATGTTACCACATGGGGTGTTACTCCTCGGGGTTGGTCTTTAATGCTATCTCCAATCCTGACATGGATTTTTCTGGACCTCCTTTGCGGGACCAACGAGCTCTCTCCAAGAATCTTAACTCTTGGTCAGACTCTCTGGGAGCAGTTAGGCTTATCAGGAAGTTGTTTTAAGCATTTGTTGTACACAGAGTGGCAATAAGACAGACGCTCAATAAATACATCCGAGACCAATATGTTATATTTATTTTATAGAACCACAGAAATTCTTAAGGATGATCAGCACATACAATTTACCCATTATAAGCATATAATGTATACCAACTGAATCACGGAATGCATAAACTCATTCAAATCTTCTTAAGACTGACTTTCTCTGTGTAGCCAACACGTTTCGTCTCTTTACAAGAGACTTCTTCAGGGCTACAAAATACAGGCGATACACATAATTAAAATCAATTTAAAAATGGTGAAATACTAATAAAAATACAGTACCATAACTGTTACCATTATGTGCAATAATCAATTTTATAAACATTGTTCAATCCTTGATCAGTCATTTTCTCAATAAATTATCCACTATATACATCTTGTTTATTAATTCATTCATTTTATGCAACAACATCCTATCATAGTCATCAAGGCTAGTTTTCCGTTCTTTTTCTGTTTGTCTCTGATTAAAGCTAAACAAATAGGGGGATTCTACTTGATTTAGACATTAGGTTTGTACAAACGGTGTTTGATTCTCAGGGGGATTCTACATGATTTAGATACTTAACAGTTTAATCAATATGAAGAGGATATACCCTTGAAAGCATTAATAATTCATAGCTGTGCTATCACTTGCATTCCTATTAATTTATTTTTAAGAACATTTCCTTATCGCACATTCATTTTTTCATTTTTTTATACATCACAGTAAATCTAGTTATTTCACAGTCTTTTCAGATCACAAATGATAGACTTTCATGGTTTAAAGACATCCCACAATGTATGTACCTTAGTGTGTTGCTAATGGCTAACGACCACAGACACCTTGTTTGTTTGTGTTCAAAGGATCCGTGTCCAATTAGGAAGTCATATCATCACTCCAGAGCATACAAGTATATTTGGCTTTCACCTTACACTTGTTGTCCCTTACTAAATTAGGTATAAAAAATTATTATTGAATTGTTAATTATAATGTTCTTGTGTCATCTAAAATTATATCAGTGATTCTTAATATCAAATATTAAACTCTTGTCTGGGCGGAAAATTAATTTCTAAAAGCACATGTTTCCAAGCCTATGTTGGCATTATGATCTGTTAGGGACAAAATAGTACAGTTATATTACTAATCTTCCTCCCTTCCAATACATATCCTAGTTCCAAAAGTTGCCATTATGGTCTGTTAGGGTTATGGACAAAATAGTTCAGTTATATTACTAATCTGCACCCCCCTCCAATACATATCCTAGTTCCAAAAGTTACCATTATGCTTTAGCAATGTTGGTCTAATTAATTTCTCCACATAAATTGTGACCAGGAAAGAGTTTGAACCTGCTCGTGATTATCATCGCATATGATACAATTTTCTTAAGCCACGTCCTTATGGCTACCTGCTTGAATTCCTCATTGGAAGCCCTTCTCCACAGACTATCATACCGCCCTTCATAACATAAATATTACACAGCACACCCACCTCAATGTAATGGGGTCCCACATGGCTGCTAGTGTATATGGTAAATCCGCCAGCAAAATATAAAATCATTATGTACACATTTGTGGCTGCCAACCAAAATAAGTATAAATCGGAGAGAGATGTCATTCCCGTTCCTACAGGAAAACTCCCTACATAACTATTGTGTTACGCATACTGGAGCATGTCAGGGCAATCAAGCATTGGGATGAAATATATCTGATGGCTATGCACACACAACAGGATCATCCAACTAACACACTCTGTATTGTTCTGATCATCCTGTGACAGAATCCACACTTTTTAAGTTCTTCCCATAAGTAGGCCCAATTGACCATGTTGAACGCCTTTGCAGCGTCTAAGGACACTACAGTTAACAAGACATGGTGAGCTACTGCTAGATCTCTTGCACCAATAAAGAGATGGGTTAACTCATTTAGATGACACCCAGGAATGAAGCCTCTGATCTGGATGACTTAGCCCTAATTACACAGGCTATCCTACTGACTATTAGCACTTATAATCTGTGTTTAACAAGGATATTGGCCTATAGGTTCCACTCTGGTAGGGTATTTTGCTGATTTCAGGACTGTTAGATTTGGGGGGTCTCTAGTTAGCAGAGGTAGGTTCCTTTGACCAAATAGGGACCCTTGCGTCTAGTCAGGGTAGGGGGGTACACTCCTAAAATAACCTCTGCTCACCCCCTTGGTAGCTTGGCACAAGCAGACAGGCGTATCTCAAAGGCAGTGTGTAAAGCATTTGTGAACACATACAGTAACCCAGTGACAACACTACAGATGGACACCACACAAGTTGTAGTATAAAAAAAGTATTTTTATATAGACTTAACACAAGACCACAAATGACAAAAATCCACAGTACTGTACTTTAAAAATGGTAGAAATAGCTTAGTTCTCTTTAGATGTAAATTGCGACACTTTAAGTTCAATGTAACTTTGGATGCGTAACGCTATACAACAAAAGTGTTGCAGGGAAGGTGATGCGTCGGTTTCATTTCACGCAAGAATGATGATGCGTCGGGTCCCTACTGATGCATAGGGGATGCGTTGGTTCTTCTCGGCTTGGGTAGGTGATGCGTCTGTTTCTTTCTGCGCTTCCGTGGCAATGCGACCAGTAAGTGCCGTGATCCGATGAAGATCCGGTGCAATCAAACAAAAATGGCATCTTCTCCTTGATGCGACACGATGCGCGCATGCTCGACAGCCGTGCGGCAACTCAACGATTCTTCTGAGCCACGACAGGCCCTGCGACACGCTTCTCCGGTGATGCGATGGCGTCTTATACGATGGTGACATTCTTCTCCGGTGATGCGAGACGCTTCGGTGATCCGACAGCTGCAGTGGCGACACCCTGCTTCAGTGATGCGACGACAGTAGCTGCGGCGGCGACTAGCTTCCCGATGATGCGACGGTGTCTGATGCGACAGAAACACTCTTCTCCGGCAATGCGGGACACTTCTGCAAAGACTTCAGCCGGAGGCAAGCTCTATCTCAAGCCCTTGGAGATCCTTCACAAGTTGAATGAAAGTAGCACAAAGTCCTTTCTCTTTTCTTTGGCAGTCAGGCAACCACTGCAGGCCAATCCCCCAGACAGCACTCAGCTTAGGGATAGTCTCTTCCTCTGTTCCTCTGGTTCCTCTCCTCAGCAAAGGTTTCTTCTTGTTTCCCAAGAGTGATCTAAAGTTCTGGGGTCTGGGTCCCCCCTTTTATACTCATTTTCCCTTTGTTCTCTGAAGGCATAGAGGCCTTTGCCTAGTCCAAACCAGTTATAGTCAGTCTTTGAGCACTTTGTTGACAAGACTTCTTCTTTCCTTTCACAGTGTAGGCCAGGGACATCAGATGCACCACAGAAGGTGGAGCCAGCATTGTGGAAGGAAAGCACAGCCCTATTCATGTCCCAGGTGCAACTCCTCCCACACATCTACATGCAGATCTCTCTATTCAGCCCTGGGCTGACTCACCCTGTCTCCTGGAATCCCCCATCCCCTGTCATTCAAACTCCAGACCAGGAATACACAACCTAACAGAGGCAGACTTGGATGGTTAGACAAGAAAATACCTACTTTCTAAAAGTGGTATGTTCAAACACAGAATGTTAAAACCAAGTTCACTAAAAGATGTATTTTATCATTCTGAGTTCAGGCATACTAAACTCGAATTTTTACCTAGTTCCCTGAGTCAGTTAGGATTATAAAATGTTATAATCAAACTGCTCATTCTGGCCTATGGGGAACGGGTAGCCTTGCAATAGTAAAAAATAAAATAGGCTGTAATTCATTATTAGGACATGCCACATAAATCAGGGCTTGTCCTACCTTTTACCTAAAATGCACCCTGCCCTTGGGCCTAACATAGGGGTGACTAATATGCAGAAAAGGGAAGGTTTAGGGACTGGCAAGTGGGGGCACTTGCCCTGTCAGCATGGCAGTACCAGACTGCACACAGGCTCTGCAATGGCAGACCTGAGACACACTTTTCCATGCTGCTTCTGTGGTTGGCACAACCAGTGCTGCAAGCCCACCAGTAGCATTTGATTTACACGCCCTGGGCACACTCAGTGCACTGTACTATGTTCTAACAAGTAAACCAAACCAGCCATCATGGAGTCACTAATCCATACATCAATTTACCACAGGGAGCACTTGCACTGTGGCGCTGGACAGCAGGGGCACAGTGCCCAAAGCATCTATAACCAGCAAAAACACATGAGGCAACAGCAAACAATGGAAGGGAGACCCACGCCAAGGTGCCAGGTCTAACAAGGACCAGTACTATTGTGACCTCTACACAGGAAGGGGGGTGTAGCTTCTCCCTCCAAGTAAAAGGCCACTAGTCATGTCTACTCTGCCCATTTCCTTCCTGTTCATACAATGTGGACCATATACCGTTTTGAGCTTTGCTGTTGTTCTCATGTGACTTCATTAAAATACTTTTTTAATGATTTCACTTAAACTACATGTCTTCACTGGTATGTCCATTTCATTCCTTTGTATGATATTGCAATATCCATACTCCACATCCAGGCTTCTCTCTCTAGTGCGCAACCGGTTGTGAGCCACCCACCGCCATCTCGTTCGGTGGAAGACCATGGCCCTTTCCTTTTTGCATTTCCCCCTATGGATCTTAGTACATCTTTGGAGTTGCTGTCCGGCCTGAAATCCGGCTCTCCTTTAGATCCATGTCCGGCTAAATGCTTGGGAAAAGTGGCTCCCGCCATTAACATCTTGGTGAACCCCCTGTTGAATACATCTCTGTCGACAGGGGAGGTGCCTCTGGCCTGGAAGCGAGCCATGATTTTACCACTGCTCAAAAAACCCACCTTGGATCCCTTGATACATGCCAACTACAGGCCAATCTCCCTTCTCCCTGCTCTGGCAAAAGTGGCCGAGCGGTATGTGCATAGGACAATTTCCAGTTTCATCGAAGGAAACGACCTATTGCACTCCTCGCAGTCCGGCTTCCGAGCTAATTTTAGCACGGAGCTGGCTCTGCTGGAGGTCACTGATGCTATCAGGGAAGTACTCGACTCGGGGGGAAAGGCCGTGTTAGTCATGCTTGACTTGTCGGCGGCTTTCGACACCGTTCCTCATGATGCCCTCCTTGTAAGACTCTGGGAGTGTGGCCTTCGAGGAACGGTGTGGAACTGGCTAAAATCATTTCTGGCCGACCGCCGGCAAACGATCTGGGCGCCCCCTTTTTCCGCTGATATGGCTCCGCTAGAGGTGGGAGTCCCGCAGGGCTCCATTCTCAGCCCTATGCTGTTTAACATCTTTATGGCCCCTCTGGCGGAAGTCGCGGAATCTTTTGGCGCCCGGATCGTGTCTTACGCTGATGACACCCAACTCCTGTTCACATGTGACAGGGAGGGGTCATTTGATGGCATAAAGATCAGGGATTGCCTTGGTGCGGTGTTTGAGTGGTTCAGAGGTCATGGCTTAAAATGCAACTCTGACAAGTCAGAGTTGCTTTTTTTCGGTTGCGCACCGGAACATGACTGGAAATCCTGGTGGCCTCAGGATATGTTTCCTCCTGACAAGGTTGCTGCGAAGGCGAAGAACTTGGGAGTGATAGTGGACTGTGAGTTATCCTTTGGACCCCACATCTTGTCCATTGTTGGGAAGTGCTTCGGCATCTTACGGATGTTGAGGAAATTTTTCCCTCTACTGTCACTCAATCACAGGAAAACAGTCGTACAGGCATTAATCGGGTCGCGTCTGGACTACGCAAACGCTCTCTTTCTGGGTCTACCAAAATATCTTATGACCCGTTTGCAAGTAGTCCAGAATTCGGCAGCCCGTGCTATTTTTGGACTCCCAAGGAGAGCTGGCGCCACTGCCTTATTGAACACTCTTCATTGGCTACCCATCTCCAAGCGGGTCCTTTTTAAATGCCTGACTGTGGCCTTCAAGGCCCTTAATGGTATTGGCCCCAAATATATTGGGAAACGCGTTTTCCGGTATGTGCCAAGCAGGAATCTCAGGTCATCGGGTCTGTCTTTGCTTAAAGTTCCTGTAATTCGTTGTGCACGATTGGGAGGTCGTTCTTTCCGCTATCTGACACCCAAGGCATGGAACGAATTACCAGTGTCCCTGAGATCGGCTCCCTGTCTTCTGACCTTTAGAAAGGATCTGAAGACATGGCTTTTTAAGAAATAGTTTTTCTTTCTGTTTTTTGTTGTGTGGTTGCTTTCTATGCTGTCTTTCTTTGCCAAAGCGCCGGGATGCTCCTCGGAGTTGCCGTGCGCTATAAAAGAAATAAAGTAACATAACATAACATAACACATGGTCCCACATGGTCCCACACTTTAGCCTCACTACATTGATTTTCTATGTACCCAGTTTAAAGGTAATCTATCATTTTCTGTCTGCAGTGTTTATATGTTCTGTGGCAATGCATGTGTGTCTGTATTTTTGTTCTTAGTGTGTATCACCCTTTGTATGTTGACTTGTGTGCATTGGGCACTGGCTGGTACAGCAATTTATTTATTTATTTTTACCATTTATTAAGCGCGCTGTTACCGGGCGGTGTCCTGGCGCTGAAACGATATGCTTTCTCCATAAGACATGTTCATCCCTATAAATCAAAGAGCCATGTTTTGATGTTTTTCCTAAATGTCATCAGGTCAGTACTTTGTTTTAGGGGGAGGGGCATTTTATTCCAGATAGCAGATGCTCCGGAAATAAAACTGCGTCCTCCCCATTGGGCTTTCCTAATGCGATCAGTCTTAACAAGCCATTTGTTGGCTGATCTTAGTTGTCGACCTGGTTTGTACAACTGAAAGTGTTGTTGAAGGAAGGACGGACCTAGTCCATTCACTGCCTTGAACACCATACATAGTGCTTTGAACATCATACGTTTCCGTATTGGGAGCCAATGCAATTTTCTCAGTTCCTGAGTGACCGATGCAAATTTGGGTAGACCAGTGATTAATCGGGCAGCAGCATTTTGCAGCATCTGCATTTTGTTCAAAATCCCTTGCTGTGCTTGCAGAAACAGACTATTACAATAGTCAAGGCGTGACAGTACAAGTGCTGTCACCACCGTTTTCCTGCTACTGATGGAAAGAAAAGGGAGAATTTTCCTGATAGTTTTTATTATCCAATGAATGGAGGATGAGAGGGCATTAACTTGTGATTTAAAAGATAATTGTTTATCGATGAACACCCCCAGGTTTTTTACTGTCGTGGCTGGAATGGGTGGTTCTCCCATTTCTTGGGGCCACCAGTTGGGGGTCCAAAGATTAGCCTCATTGCCAAAAAGAAGAACCTCTGTTTTCGAGGAATTCAATTTGAGGCAATTCCTAGCCATCCATGAACTTACTGCAGTCATGCAGTCTTGGAATCTTGCCGCTGTTCCTTATTCTCGCCCCGGGAGCAGAGATACCACAATTTGTGTATCATCTGCGTAAGATGTCAATTCAAAGCCAAATGAGCGAATCACCGGGGCGAGGGAAGTGACATATATATTAAATAGGGTGGGACTCAGTGAGGAGCCCTGAGGAACCCCTCCTGGGAGTATGAAAGGGGTAGATTCAAAATCTCCCAGGGCCACCACTTGAACCCTGTCAGATAGGAAAGATTTTAGCATGCTCAACGCTGCTCCTCGAATTCCGCAGCCCTCAAGACGGTCCACCAAGATGTTATGGTGGACCGTATCGAAGGCCGCGGACAGGTCAAGGAGCACTAGGACTGCCCGTCCTCCCGCGTCCATCACCTTCCTGTATTTCTGTCCAGAGGTTGTTTATTGGTGGGTGCATTCTATATGTAATTGAGTAACGAAATGAGTAGTGAAATTTGGGCGAATGTGTTGTCCCTGTGTATTTTATGTGTGTTACTGTATCTGCATGTATGGATGCCTATGTCTTCTTAGGCAACATGTGCATAGATCTTGTATGTTTCTCTGTGCATGAAATGTACAAATGAAAAACGTATTGATTTTGACTCAGCAGCCAGACTCATCCTCAACCTCCCACACAGAACTCACATCACAACACACCTCGGAGAACTACACTGGCTTCTGATACACAAACACGTTTAAGTCAAACTCATCACACACACGTTCAAGGCACTTAATACCTCAGGCCCCATCAACCTTAACCTCATGGGTGCTGCTAACGAGGTCAGCTCGTCACAGCCGTTGGAACGTCGCACGCGGGGCTAATTTCCCCGCTGTGCTGAACGTTCCAAAAACGGGTGCGGCCGTGACGAGCTCAGCCCGTCATGAGGACAGCTCCGCTGTACTCCATGGCGAGCTGAGCTCGTCAACAGCACGGTGGCGCTGCACATGGCCCCCTCCCCCGCAGCGAAGGGGTTAACAGTGACTTCTCCTTCCACCAACAACCTAAATGACTCAACTCCGCAAACCTGCTACTCGCAAACATCCCATGCATTTACAGAACCATCTGAGGAGGACGGGAATTCTCTTACATCACTTCTAAAGTGTGGAACAACTTCCCACGCCTCATCAGAGCCTGCTCCTTTCTTCCTGAATTATGCAAGAAGCTGAAGACCTACCTTTTCAATTAACCAACCAACTATAGGGAAGGCTAGGCACATAGACCTGCTTAGCACCAGGATGCTTTTGCAGGTGCTAGTGCACTTTACAAATGCACATAACATTTAGCAATGCTTCCCTTTTACTAAAAGTTAACATGCCCACAAGTTGAGATGTCTCTAAATTAGAGATGTGGTTTAACCACCTGAACCCAAACTCTCCATTAAATTAATCTACAACCATTCATACCCATGAACTGATCTACATTGGACATCATCTACTGAAGTAAGAAATCAAGGCTTGATCATGGACATCAGCCTGACACTAAACTATCAAGTGAATCGTGTGGCAAGAAGGATTTTTCACTCAATGCAATGTCTTCTAACTTCTTGGTTTGCCACAGAAGCTACAGACCACCACTAGTCCTGTCTGTACCTATTTTGCTAATCTGAATACTTAACAAACTTCTTCAACTATGCCTGAGTGACTCCAACACACCTGCCCCAAGGTGCTTCTGTGACTACACATTTCTAGGCCCTCCTCCTTCAAGAAAATTGGAATTCCCATAGAGCTACGTATAGTACTGACCAAAACTTCATTCAGTCAAATTTCGAAGGAACTTGCAGAACAGAACCTTCAGCACCCCTTCTGACCATCCCATTCTACAAGAATGTGCGCATCACTGGACCTTCGTTCATATAGACAGCAAGGTCATGGAATTCAGTCCTAGCAGAAACATTTAAGTTAACTTAGAATCCAGTAAGGTGGTAAAGACATGTCTCTTTCTTAAACGATGATGCAGAATGGTGCAAACTAAGAACCAGTTCCAAACCTCTATAGATTGAACGTAACAACAACAGGTGTCTGTAGAACCATTGTATCCAAGAACAGGACCTAAATACCTGCAACCGGGATAGTAGGCATGATGACGTTAGCAACTACCCCTCACTCTACTTGATTCCACTCCTTCCATAAAGACAGCCAATGATTACAATGACATGAGAGGATCAGGCTTCTAATGTGCAACTCTAAACCACTTCCCACATCGTCCAGACCCTAAATTCGCCTTTTTATACACAATTATTTTATAAAATCTCTCCTTCAAGCGACATAGTATGACATAAGAGCACCAGTTTGGTTATTACGTACCACTTCAAAACATTTTCCAGATAGGCCGCACAACAAATCTATCTTCTAGTCTTGTCTTCTGAAACCCCTCTTACGATCCTATTCTCTGTCCCCCAAACTTTCCTACCATCCTCCTCTTCTCACTCACATGTGCTCACAAACCTCTCTTGAACTCTTCTTTCCTTCGATAAGCATGAGTACCGGGACTGTTTGTTCTGCAGGTTTTATATACCACAAACGTTCCCAACTGCATTAGAGCTGTTTACATGTGAACCAGACTTCACACATTGTTTCCCCAGAATGTTGAGCCGAGGCTGGTACTGGAACATGGTTTCAAAGGTCCAGTCCTCGAGCCTGGTTCCCCAGTACCAAGGTCGGCAGCTCTAACTCCCAGGCCACTTCTCCCCATCCTTCTCCATACACTCTTGCTGTGCTGGCTTCCTCACTCTGCCTTTTCTGTCACTCCACACTTTATCACTTCCTGTTTCTTAAAGCTTACACTTTTAAGCTCTCTCACACGGACGGACATGTGAGGGGTGATTTTTTTTTTTTATTCTCCCTACCACAACTGCTAATATCGAATGAATAATTTGTCAGATTTGCACTGCTGGCATTATCACTTTGAAGTCCTGCTAACGGTGTATGAAGTGAACAGTCTATGTAGAATTCTAAGCTTAAATCAATGCACTGCCGATTTAAATATGAAACATTAAAAGAGAATCAAATGAAAGGTGTAGTCCCTTCACCTGGTCCTGAGGGGCACTGGGTGTGGGTGAGTTTTCTCGTACTTAGCAGCCCCCACCCCTAGTTACAAAACGCCTCTGGCCCAGTCAAACACTCACGTTCCAAACTCGTTCCAAACACTATGAAAAGATTTGAAAGCGCCCGCACATTGCATCCTTCCAGACTTGATTATTTATGAGAGCCGTGTCACTTTTACACCATGTAAAGTGGTACAAGCGTGACGTAGGGCTCTCATAAAGATGTTTAAAGCCATGCAATGCCACGCTGTGTGGCGTTGAGTCTCCTTATAAATCATGAGTAAGGCGACACAGCTCAGATCGCCTTACTCTGGGACGGGAGGCTTTTGATGAGTGTTGCCTGGAATTTGAACTTCGTCAGATTTACAGAGTGATGTGAGCCTGTGGAAACACCAAATCCGTACGCCTCCCTTGGTGAGGCCTAAGGAGGAGAAATATGTTTACTTCTCCTTATATTTTCTTCTTTCCTTGTGTGATGCTTTCTGCAGCACACACAGAAACAGTAAAATCCCTCATAGGATTGTTTTTGAGCAGGAAGGTGCACCTTTCTGCCCAAAAACATGCACGAGGCACCCTTGCACATGGTGCAAGGGGGTCTACGTAGGCGCTAGGCTGCTGAAACGGCGCCAGTGCAGGTAGAATGGACAGGAATGCACCCTATTGCTTAAATACAGTGCATTCATGCCCTTTCACTTTGGCGTAGGCAGTGGTCGAAGTGGGGGGAAAAAGTAGGGAAACAGTGGTCGGAGAATCAGAGGACGGAAATAACCCAAGGATTGGGGCAGTGGATGGAGTCAGGTGTGGCCAGAAGGAGCAAAACATACCAATTTTTAGTATCTGTTTTGCATTTCACTGACCAGTTACAGCTCATTACGTCATTTCATTCAAATGAACATTAAAATACATTCACAAATTGGGGTACGTATCTAATCACAGAATGTCCCAAATACGCTTCAAAGTGCTATCACGAGCCATTTGACGCTCAGCCGTGCAGTTTCTGTCATCAGCGCTTTTCCTCTCCTTTTCCACAATAGCAGTTCAAACATGAATGGCAAAATATCCTATTTTGCAAATGTTTTCCAGATAATTATGGCTCTGTCATACTTGCTACATAATACATCATCTATTGCATTATCTAACGCTTTTAACTAATAAATTGTTTGTAGCTCAAACGGATCAAAAGTTACTAAAAATTTGACTTGTGTTGCTGCCAAGTGAAGGGCCCTTTGCAAAGATTGAGGGGTTACCTTTATCACTGTTACATTTGTATGTTGAACGAGTCAAAATATTTGCAGAGACTGTTAGTATCTGTAAAAATGTCAAAATAATAAAGTATCAGGAAATATACCACATTACGCTGCAGCCTTTTTCTTGCTGCATAATTTAGTTATCACTGCAGCATAATGTTGTCCTCAATTGCTGCATAATTCCAGCGACTTCAAAGTAGGCAGCACATGTTAAAAGTGCTTGTGCATGAAGCAAAGAGACTGTATTTTGGGGGGGGTGCAAATCCTGCATTGCCGAGCCCTGATGAGTTGCAGCTACTACTGCTGAAACAAGGCCAATGGAGGTACCAATGGGTGAGGCGGACCGGCATCAAGGGTCCTGGGACCTCAGGGACAAAGCCACTGTTGCTCTAGCGTGTGCTTCTTCGTAAGCCTGCCGACAAGACTGGAGGTGAACTTCAGTATGGATTGCCTTGAAGATTGCCACCACTAGGGTCCACCTGCTGATGCTATGACACCAGGGCTTTTAAGGTCTGGCGGGGCCTTCACTGGTCTAGCAGGGGAATGTGCTTACTCAGGAGAGTAGTCTGGTGGACAGGTCATGAAAGGCTGAGCCTGATTCCCCTGTTCCTAATTCGGCATCTCTGGCCAAAGAAGGGCCACATCCCCTCCCCCACTGGACACCATACTGCCTTACTTAGAGAAAATCGCACTGCCTTCAACTACAACCAAATTGTGCCCCTCTATAAACACCTAGATGAGATTCAATTCAAATCATACACTAGACAAGAGTAATACGCTGGCTGAAAAAAGTAACAACATTCTGGAAAAAGCAAACACTCATAGGGAATACAACTTAACGCTTTTACACTCATTATTCAGAAATCAATGAGCGTTTTTGCCTGAAAAGTTAAGCACATGACTACAGGGCTCAGAAGGCACCTGTTTCAGTGTCCATTGCTTATATCCTTACAAAACATAGGCAGTATGGTTTAAAAAGACCTCATCCCTGAACACAGAGGACTGTGGCACACATTTTATGAACTTAAATAGGGAAAACAACTGATATGGATCACATTAAATGTTTTTCAATCCACTCATCAAGCAGGTATTGCAGTACCTCCATGAATGGCGCACTTCTCCACTTGGGGAAAAATGGTGTTCAAAGAAAGATGAGAAAAGAAAAGTAGCGCTTCATTGGCAAACGCTGAAAGTGCCGCTAATGTGTTTGGGGTGAATAAAATCAATCAGGCCAATTTGCGACCACTCTCTCTTGCCAGCCACGGCACGTGGAGGGAGTTTCGGTGGGGCGGAGAGGCGGGGTGGGGGAGGGTGCTAAAAACCGGAGTATAGATAATTGAAGGTAAGTAAACAATTTAATAAATAAAAAGAATTTCGTAGCGCACCCTATATCACATTTTGCGATGCAGGGCGCGCTACGAAATTCATTTCATTAATTAAATTATTTACTTACCTTCAATTATCCAAATTCCGGTTTTTAGCACCCCCCCACCCCGCCTCTCTGCCCCACCGAAACACCCTTCACGGCCCGCAGCTGTCTCTTGCTTTATTTAGTTATGTCGTTATTGTTCACATTTTAAACCTTTTTTTCTCTCCTCCCGAGGCTGCATAGAAAATGTCAGAAAAATACATTTTCTGCAATTGTGTAGTAATGTAAATGATGATCAGGTCACGTAGGTTCTTGTAGAAAGATGTATTTATTAATTAATTTGACATGAGGTGGTAGTTCAAGATAGTAAGAGTAATTCCAAGGTAAATCCCCACCAGGAGCTGTCACCAGTCAGCTCAATCCTCATCTCCCAACTGACTCTAGCATCAGAGCATAACATTCCAAACAGTCATCCTGTGTGGTAACATTCCATTTGATGACATAGGTAATACAACTAGAAAGCCAACACTACATATCTTCCTCTTTTATACATTTTGCAATTGCAACCAAAAGTTAAGATGTGAACAAAGCAATAAAATTAATCAGCGTTGTATCATAAATACATTAATATTCAGAATGTAATCCATAGTAATCATACCTGCTGCAACTTGCAAAATAAAATGGGATTAAAATAGTAAAAGGTATACATATACTGTACATCCTCAAAGATTCATGTTATTATTAATCAATGAACAAAACAATTAACTAAAATAATTAAAGTGGTCACCGTTGTCAATGTAGGAAAATAAAGGACTAAAATAAATAAAATTGTCACCGTTGTCAATGTAGGAAAATAAAGGACTAAAACAAATAAAGTTGTCACCGTTGTCTTAGTAGGAATCGGTTTGGCGTTGTAGTTCAGGTACAGTTGAAACACGAAGTGTAAAATTATGAAAACAGTACTTGTACCGAAATCGTAAGAGACATCTTGAACTTTTAAAACAATATGCAATTATGAAAATAAACCAGTAGATGGCGAAATTAGCTTGAAAAATCCACGGATAGTGAAGTGGAATCCAAAGAACTGCATCGGAAGAAAATGAATGTACCTTCATGTAAGTTGACAAGAAGAATTCACTTCCTCGGTGGTCTATGAAAGCTGTCCAAAGTACCATTAAGAACCTCGGTGATTTATATTTCATAATGGCGAAGTTCCCAATATTCGTGATGCAGCAACACCAAATGACAGGAATGTCTACTAAGTATAAAATGGAGGCACGTACAGTGACGCTGCGTCACTGTGCAGAAATTGATGACAAGCAGCTGCTTTGAAGCAAGACGGAGATTCGAAGCGCGAGGAAGCGCTGACTGCACTCGAGCCGCATTTGAATGGCAAGATGATGGTTGAAGTGCCGTGTAGGAAAGGCAAGTTTAAAGTCAATAAATAATAATAAATAATAAATATTGCCATAAGTTCGTGAAAAAATTAAATTCCCATATGTTCACGGAAAGACAACACGATAAAAGCTTTGCCGAAGATGTTGATAACGATGGAAAGTGTCACTTGTAACATCGCATATTTCAAATTGCAGGCTTTGCAGGCTAATAAATTAGCAAGTTAATAAATCATGTGCTGTCTTCACTCGACACAGGAGTTTGGGTTAACCTTTAGGCCTGTAACTTTATAGGCAGCAGGCTTTCAGAGCAGTAGGTTTATTTATGAAACTAGCAGGCTTTTAATCAGTAGGCTTCTAAACAGATGTAGCTGTAGTTAATTTTATTTGTAGAAAGATGTATTTATTAATTAATTTGACATGAGGTGGTAGTTCAAGATAGTAAGAGTAATTCCAAGGTAAATCCCCACCAGGAGCTGTCACCAGTCAGCTCAATCCTCATCTCCCAACTGACTCTAGCATCAGAGCATAACATTCCAAACAGTCATCCTGTGTGGTAACATTCCATTTGATGACATAGGTAAAACAACTAGAAAGCCAACACTACAAATTGTTTCCTTTTTTTTGGGATATATTTCGCAGGGGAAGAAATGAAGGAAAGCAGAGGAAAGAAAAGTCACGGTTTTCAACAAGTGACCTGGAGCACGACAAAATGGTAGAGAATAAGAGAAAGAGAAAGAGAGGGGGGCAGCTGCTAGCGGTGGGGCAGGAGAAGTGGACACTGTCCTTGACTTCTCTGGGCAAGAAGGAAATTACAGCCCTTTTCCTTCTGTGCCCGCCCATCCTCGAACTGCCACGAACGGCCAGGCTATTTCGGCCGTCCTCGGACCCACATCTAAAATAATAAAGTAGGTGTCGGGGAAGGGACTGTATTAAATTAAAGAAGTTGGGTACGCCGTACCCTGCCGATCCCTCCCACTTCGACCACTGGGCGTAGGGCAGTGGAGGAAGGTGTCTTGCTGCACTGCCCTATGCCAAAATGCCATAAAATGAGTCCCCGAGTATTAACACCTGTTCGAAACACAACCCACTATACTAAAACAATCCACTAGAGGTCAGCAGAACTCCAGTTTGTACTGTTGGGATATTTTTACAGTTGATGTACAAACCGTCGAAAATATTATCATCAAAAGAGGTAAATTATGCAACGTTGGTACATTACTCTTTTTTTTAGGTGAAGAAGCCTTTGTGCCTGTTAGTAAATCTGACGAAAAGCAAACTCAGAGATAAATAATGAAGGGGAAATTGGTGCATTACTAACATATTGGTTCTCACAAAACTAGTCGTTATCACCTCCAGCTGCAGAAGAGCTCTGGATAAGCAGGGTTTTCAATCTATTTTTTCAAGAATGGATTGTTTTTGCTCGATGATTTTCAGGAGCCCCGATTAAACGTGAATAATTACTCAGGTGAAATGACACCTAAAAACCTCAGGGTATTAGCCACTGTCAACGTTGAAACTGAAAACGGATGCCGAGAAGCATCCTATTAAACAAACATGCTCTAAAATTGATAAGTAATATTGAAGTTACAGCTAAATAGATTTTTTTTAAAAACAATACCATGAGCCTCCTGAATTGATATGAAATGAAGCCAAAAAGTAAAAAAAAAAAAAAAAAACAAGAAATGCCCCACAACAATCCCAAATCAGCCTTTTCCTACTCGACTAAAATTTCACAGCATTACTCATGAACAATTTAGCTGGCGGAACGGGCAGGGCTGCCCTACTCTTTCACGTGTATTGGAATTTCAGCAGAGGCCAAAGTCTGAAATCACTGGTAGCCTTCTTCATGAACAGGAGTGGGGAGGGACGTGGCCATATGTCAGATGATCTCAGTGCTGATGCGGCGAAGTGCCGCAGGAGACTGAAAGAGCTGCACTTACTGAATCAAACTGAATGTACATCCAAATGGTGCAGCATGAAAACATTAATCAGCAAGGGGTTGCTTTAACTACCAGGTTCTGTTTTTGAATAATGTATTTGAAATGCACTTCAGCAAGAGTTAATCATAGCTTTAGAGTTCTGAATAAAATAGCACGCAGAGAAGATTAGATATTACATTCATCGCAATTGTATTCTAGTTAAAAGTACAAAGTGTGACCGGCCCTAGGTTTAAGTCTGTATAATGGCAAGTTGAGACGTTAGTCACAGTACATGTTCTTTGTGACGAGAGTTGTTAATCACCCGGCTTTATAAGAACATCTTTCTGCACCTTGTATGCAAGAATATATTTTGTTGTATTAGCCCATGCTTTAGAGGCAAACTATGTACTCATTAGTTGCCACTGATTATTATCTGAAGAAGATACGTTAAAGCACTTTACTCAGAAGCGAACAGCAGGTTCACAGAAAATTTGGTGTTTTGACACACTTAAGTTTACTTTTCTCCGTTTGGAAAAGCGTGATGGAAGGCATGCTTTATCACATCGCAGACTAAGGGGAGGGCCATGTTTGTACCCTTCCAACCTTAATGAGTCCCTCTTATTAAAGGAAAGATTGCATTCACTTAAAATTGCTTAAAAGTTTTTGACTCCCACACATGTCCCATGCAACAGTAGCGGCCGGTTACATTAAAATATGGTGGTGTGCGATGCCCAAAAAAAGTACCATATATATGTTTGCTTTTGCTGGGTACTTGGTCTGATTGCTGTCTATCTCTTCTGGCACTCACCTTGGTGTCTAGGGGTGAATATTGAAGGACTTTCTCCGTTGTGCCACGCAAATCCAACCAATCCTGATTGGTTGGAGCAGGCTAACCCAGCGCTCCTATTGAAGCTGGGGGCCTGCGGCTGCAATCTCTTCCCTGTTTCTCAGCCCTGAGATTGCAGGCTCTGAAGTGCGCATATCAGATTGGCCGGCTGTAGGCAGGCAGTCAATCTGATGTGCACAATGGCAGGGGGCTGAAGTAATAGTGCAATTGCACTAATTAGCCCGCCCCCTGCCCTCACGCTTTTGCGAGCCTGCCACCCACATATAATAAAATGGTAATTATTACGCTTCTTCGCCATAACGGTGGAAGGCTCCCCCCCAGGGGGGTTGTGGGTGCCACCGATTTTGTTACAGGGCCGATTTTGCAGCTATGCTTCGAAAACGGCCCTGTAACAAAAACGGCCCCAGGGGCCCCAAACCGGCCCCCAACCCCTGCGGTGCACCGGGGAATTGCCCGGTGCCCGCAACGGCCAGTCCAGCCCTGAAAGCAGCGTTTTGGCATTACTTAGCGCAAAGGGGGCGTATCATGGGTAGTTGTATGGGTGCTCCCATACAACAGCTCAAGGTTTCTGACAAAACACCCAATTTACTACATGAAGTAGACACGGTTTAGAGCGAAAATACCGCACTCTTCGACCAGGAGCTATGAGGAGAAGTGCTTTTTCCTCTTTATTTTCTGACTTTCCATGTGTGCTGCACTAAACAGTACGCATACAACATATTTAAAATTAGTCTAAGCATAGTGTTTTGTACTGAAAGGTTATCCTTCCAGTACAAAGTCTGTCCTTGACTCACATAGACACCCTTGCGCTATGGTACAACGATGTCTCCATGGTGCAATTTCAGCGCCGGCGTTAGGGAGAGGAGAGTGCCATATTTCAGTCATTTTAGTGCTCTCCTGCTCTCTCCTTTGCATGCAGCGTAGCTCACCATTTGCAGCTGCAGCACTGCGTGAGAAATTGTTAAATCTGGCCCTAAGTCCATTGACTAAGTCAATGACATTTCATTCTTTTCACCATCTCGAACTGTATATTTTCATAGCAGGCAGCTAAATATTCAGTGGACTTTAAGTTTGGAGTCATCAGTCCATTTATTCATGCTTTTAGTTACCTCCATGTGTCTCTTCGTGCTCCTGCATATGTGTCCACAAGTCTAGTGGTCTGCCTGCACAGGTGCTGGAAGGTCTTTTGGGTAGGATGCATGGTTACCAGTGTCTGTGCGGAAGAGTGCCTAGATTCGTTAGTCGCTATGAACCTTGATGTTTATCGATCTGTTGTCCTGCCTACCTCTATGCAATGATTTGTGAATATCAGTGCTTAATTTGTAAAAAAAAAAAAAAAATTGTATCCGGGCCATTATCGGAAGACCACTGCAGCTTGCACTACCCATTTCCCTTGTCAGCGCTGCCAATGTCTGTACCAACACAATGCTAACCAGCACACTCCCACAAGAGTAACAATTGAGACTATTACAGGGCCCCCAAAGCTATAAGAATGGCTTGGGCATCAGGTATTCATTATTTTCAATGTATGATTGTGCTCATCCCTAAATTAGAAAAACAGTGTCATCATGTGGCAGACTGTCATAAGTGCCGGTGTTGACAGTTAAGTGCCAGTGCCGACCACCTGAAAGCACAGGCTCAAATTAAGCAGTGTGTCTGATCTACATGACTGTGTGAATGGTCATTTTTAAATATATGCACAGGACAATACCTAATGTCAATTAAAGCATAGGCTCTACTTATCAGTAGAATTTAATTATGTTTTGCTGGGGCAGGGCTATGGCACAGTTAATGTTTCTGTTACCCATCCTCTGTCAGTGTTTACAAACTTGAGATTATTTCCTGCGTCGAGAGATTGCTAGTGAAACATTGTCAAATCTGTGTATGGCCTGAGAATTACTAACTTAGGGGTAATTACTTGGAGGTTGGCACAGTATATGAGGCTATAACATATATGGAACAATATAGAAAGGGGAGATACAAGAGTAACATTGGAATTTGTTTATATGGAAAGGGTAGTGAATGTGTATTCAATCAATCAATCAATCATATCATTTGTAAAGCGCACTACTCACCCGTGAGGGTCTCAAGGCGCTGGGGTGGGGGATGCTGCTACTGCTCAAAAAGCCAGGTCTTGAGGAGTTTTCTGAAGGTCAGCAGGTCTTTGGTCTTCCGTAGGTGGATGGGGAGGGTGTTCCAGGTCTTGGTGGCGAGGTGGGAGAACGATCTGCCGCCTGAGGTCGCTCTTCGGAAGCGGGGAACTGTAGCGAGGGCGAGGTCGGCGGAGCGGAGCTGGCGAGTGGGGGTGTAGAAGCTGAGTCGTCTGTTGAGGTACGTTGGTCCGGCGAGGGATGTCGAGGATCAGGCGTGCAGAGGCATTCTGGATGCGTTGGAGCCGTCTCAGGAGTTTGGCCGAGGCTCCTGCGTAGAGGGCGTTTCCAAAGTCCAACCTGCTGCTGACAAGGGCCTGGGTGACTGTTCTTCTCGTTTCAGTGGGGATCCACTTGTAGATCCTACGGATCATGCGGAGGGTGTTGAAGCAGGAGGAGGAGACGGCATTGACCTGTTTAGTCATGGAGAGGGTGGAGTCGAGGATGACCTCTAGGTTGCGTGCGTGGTCAGGGGGTGTTGGAGCAGTTCCCAGTGCGGTCGGCCACCAGGAGTCGTCCCAGGCCGAAGGGTTGGATCCGAGGATGAGGACCTCCATCTTGTCCGAGTTCAACTTCAGTCGGCTGTTCCTCATCCATTCAGCAACGGCCTTCATTCCTTCGTGAAGGTTGGTTTTGGCGGTGTGGGGGTCCTTGGTGAGGGAGAGTATCAGCTGGGTGTCATCGGCATAGGAGAGGATGTTAAGGTCATACCGACGGGCGACGTGGGCGAGCGGTGCCATGTAGATGTTAAACAGGGTTGGGCTGAGGGATGAGCCCTGGGGTACGCCGCAGATGATCTCGGTGGCTTCGGAGCAGAAGGGGGGAAGGTGGACGCTCTGTGTTCTGCCGGAGAGGAAGGAGGTGGTCCAGTCCAGGGCCTTCTCTTGGATCCCAGCGTTGTGGAGGCGTGTTCGTCGTGTGTGGTGACAGACCGTGTCGAAGGCGGCTGAAAGGTCCAGGAGGATGAGGGCCGCCGTTTCTCCGTTGTCCAGCAGGGACTTGATGTCATCGGTTGCGGCGATGAGGGCAGTCTCGGTGCTGTGGTTGCTGCGGAACCCGGACTGGGTAAGGTCCAGGATGTTGTTCTCCTCGAGGTAGCGGGTCAGTTGTTCGTTGACGGTCTTCTCGATGACCTTTGCCGGGAACGGGAGCAGGGAGATGGGCCGGAAGTTCTTGAGGTCCTTGGGGTCCGCCTTGGGTTTCTTGAGTAAGGCGTTGATCTCGGCGTGCTTCCAGCTCTCCGGGAAGGTTGCTGTCTCGAAGGAGGTGTTGATGACTTTCTGGAGATGGGGTGCGATGGATGTGCTGGCTTTGTTGAAGATGTGGTGTGGGCATGGATCTGACGGAGATCCGGAGTGGATGGTGTTCATGATCTTGATGGTGTCATCGTCGTTGATGTTGATCCAGTAGAGCAGGCGGTTGGTGCGGATGGTGGTCGTGGGGGCGGAGGTCTCAGTGGTTGTCGGGGCGGTGGTGGCGTTGAAACTGTTGTGGATGTCTGTGATCTTGCGGTGGAAGAAGGTGGTCAGCGAGTCGCACAGGTCTTGCGAGGGTGGGACGTCGCTGGTGTTGGAGCTGGGGTTGGAGAGTTCCTTCACGATGTTGAAGAGCTCTTTGCTGTTGTGCGCGTTGTTGTCTAGGCGGTCTTTGAAGGAGGCCCTTCTGGCGGATCTGATGAGTTGATGGTGTCTGCGGGTGGCATTCTTGTGGGCGACGTGGCTGTCCAGTGTTCGTTCATGGAGCCAGATCCTCTCCAGCTTTCGGCAGGTTTGCTTGGAGGCCCGGAGGTCTTCAGTGAACCAGCTGGCTTTCTTGTTGGTGTGATTGTTGGAGGGTTTCTTGATCGGGGTGAGGGTGTTGGCGCAGTCGTCGATCCACTGTCTGAAGTTGCGGGTGGCGGTGTCGGGGTCGGAATGGTCGGGGGGTGGGCTCTGGGCGAGGGTGGTGGTTAGCTGGTCTTCGGTGACTTTGCTCCAGCAGCAGTGAGGCATCTGTTGGGTGCGGTGGTGTACGGTGGGTTTCTTGAAGGTGAAGTGGATGCAGCGGTGGTCGGTCCAGTGGAGTTCGTTGGTATGGTTGAAGGAGACGTGTGGGCTTGCGGAGAAGATGGTGTAAAGCGTGTGACCGGTGGAGTGGGTGGGTGTTGTGACGAGTTGTCCAAGGTTGGCTAGGTTGTCGATCAGGGTGGTGGAGTTGGTGTCGTCATTGTTCTCGAGGTGGAAGTTCAGGTCCCCGAGGAGGATGTAGTCCATGGAGGCGAGGGCGTATGTGCTGACGAAATCGGCCATGGAGTCGCTGAACTGTGGTCGGGGTCTGGGCGGTCTGTAGATGAGGGTTCCTCTGAGGGTGGTGTTGGGGTTTCTGTGGATCTGGAAGAGCAGGTGTTCGGCGGTGCTGAGTGTCGTCGGTGTTGGTCGAGACTCTGAGAGTGTTCCTGTGGACGATGGTGATTCCTCCTCCCGCTCTGTTGGTGCGGTCCTTGCGGGTGATCTTGTAGCCTTCCGGGACGGCTATGGCTATGTCGGGTGCCGAGGCGGGGTGCAGCCAGGTCTCCGCCAGGAAGGCTACGTCTGGGGAGGTTGAGTCGAGTAGGTCCCAGAGTTCAACGGCATGTTTTGGGCAGAGCGGGTGTTGAGAAGGATGCATCTGAGGTGGTTGGGTTCTTTCCTGGTCGGCAGCATGGTGGGGCAGATGCTTGTGAAGCTGCAGTTCCGGCAGGTGAAAGCTCCGTGGGTGCTCTTCGGGGCAGCCATGAAGCAGGTGTGTGATCGTCCGGTGTTGAGTGCATGGAAGGTTCTGGCATTGTAGCGGTGTCGGGCGTTGTGGCGTTCGTGGCGTCCAGGGGTCTTGGCGCTGGGCGCGGTCCAGGCACAGGCGGGCTTGCCTGAGGTGCGCCAGCACCTAGCGGCTTCCATATGAGGGGATGTGGGAGGGAGGAGCAGCTGGGAGGCGGGAGCGGGGCGGCGAATGGGATTGCAGGTGGGCAGGGACGCAGCAGCGGGAAAAACGGGCGGGGGCCGCAGGAGAACTGGGCACAGGAAGGAAAAACAAATTTAGGCAAGAAAACAAGTACAGGTACAGAGGAATACAAACAAGTCTGGGCAAGAAAGCAAGTTAGGCACAGGGGAATAAAAACAAGTCTGGGCAAGAAAGCAAGTACAGGCACATGGGAATCCGACAAAATTACAGTAAGACCAGTGATTACAGAGAACAAGCTAATGAACTAACAGTGAAACTACAAACAAAAGTATTTCCAAACAAAATCCTCAACAAATGCCAGAAACGGGCACGTAACCAGCCACTAGAAGCATTACTAGAAGATGTGTTTAAAGATGATACCAATACTCCTCTCACCTGTGTCACAACATACAATACAGCATCCAATAATGTAACTAAATCGATTAACAAATACTGGCAAATGCTGAACACTGAAAACCTGAAATGGGATACAATGTGGTTAACAACAGACCCAAAAAAACAAGCAGTAAACCATCAACAGTCCTGAATGCGTGGGGACTGCCTAACATCACAGGCCGCTACAGTTGTGGGAACTGTAGCGTGTGTCACCTCACAGAGAACACGAAGACTTTGTCCCTTGAACCAGGAAAAACGTGGACAATCCGCGCCCACACTAACTGCAACAGCACCAATGTAGTGTACCGAATCATGTGCCCCTGCAACCTCCAATATATAGGGATGACGACCAGGAAAATCAAACAACGAATATGTGAACATAGGAGCACAATTAGATGTCCATGACAAAGCTCACAGAACACTACCTTGCATCCAATCATACCCCTAACGATTTGGGCTGGACCATCATAGAGCAAATTAGTGCTGGAGAAAGACTACAACAAAGACTGTTCGAAAAAGAACAGCGCTGGATTTACAGACTTTCTACGCATAAAAATGGCCTCAATGACAATATTCCGTGGAATTCTGTATTCTCAAAATAGCATTTGCTTTCAGAAACCCCTTGTCTGAAGTACAATATGTCTGAATGAGAAATAACCACAAATCTAGTACTTATAGGCCTGTATGCTGATACAAACTACGAATAGACATGTAATTGAGTCTGGGTCTGTTGTTGAAAGGATGAATCAACCTGTAATGTAGATTGACTCTGTATGGATGCACGTAGTTACTTGCTAACTGACGTTTCTATTGAGATTATACACACTAGCCTCTCCACCACTGTGTGTAGTTCGGTGGTGAATGAAACTCAACTCGCCAACCAGCATCCGACACCCACCACTCTACCAAACACACGTGACACGGTATCCCCCCCTTGTCCCGTTCTCATTCCCTAATTGTAGGGCTTGAAATACAATACTTGCACTGCCAACTGTCTGGAAGTGCTGACCCTCCAATAAACAAACGCGAGACACGATATCAGTAGGTGTCCCGTTACTATTCACTCATTGAGGGCTCTCAGCACCCTCTCTTAACTTTATAAAGTGGTGGGATACAAACGAACAATCTCAGGCATGTCCAGTCGCATCATTACGCGACGGACGCGAACTGTGGTTTCTCTAGCAACCACGCCCCACGTGATGATGCCCCGCCCCGAAACCCTGAAGTCATTCACTCCCTTTATTATACCAACGTGAGCCGGCAGTCCACACCCACGTGGCTTCCAACCGGGTGACTCACTAGGCTCACTGCTTTCGAGACTTTACCCACAAGTAAGTGCCAATGCGCCGACCACCCCAAACGGATACTTTGCCTCTCCGTTTCTAGCACAGCACCACAACGGGCACACCGCCCAGCTACTCCGGTTCCCTAATCCTTCGAACTTCGACCGCCACTTTTTTTTCTTAGATCATGGATATCTCCTAAGGCAGGCCCGGGTAAGGCCATGAAGCCCAAAATTTGAGCGCTTCTAGTAAGAGAAATCCCTGTCCATTTCCCGCTTCGTTGAGAATGTATCCCTGTTGAGTAACCCATGGTTTCGGTATGCCTGCTTTCAAGTATGTGTTTCAAATGTATGCTATGTTTTTATTTATGATTTTAACTACTCCTATTCGGGGTTGCATGTAGATTGAATTGGTTTCACGCCTCCCCCCTTTTTTAATCCTCCGAAGTTTTTTGGACACCCACACGTTTATCCGAACGACCAAACACGTCAACGAATGTGTGGGTAGAAAAACAACACAAACCACGGACCGAACCCGTTACTTATAAGCTTTATAGTTTTTTTTCCTGGAATCAAGGAGAAGAACACCTTTTTACAATAAATCACAAGTTTGTGATTTTGACAATACAAAGTCGAGGGCAGAGTACACCTTAGGGTGTGTACACCACCCAGACTTCAACACACTGGTCCTGACAAAAATCTCACAATTACACATAGGTTGAAACATGTAGACCAATTTTAACTTTTTTCATCATAGCACTCTACTCTACTGACACCAACAGCCTACCTAATCAGGCAAGGGTGTCCCATTATATTTTAACCGTTGTCGAGTCACTCCGGAATAAAGTCTACGAGTGAGTAGCATGGACAACTTTTAACACACTTACTTTAAACCTAATTGCACATATAAAAATTACGAAACCAGCTCCACTGTAGTCAGGTGTCGCAGCACACCCAGATGGCACTCGGCTGTCTGGGTGGGACCCCGATAATGAAGCATGTCACCAACTAGGTTGGTGAGTGAGGGGTCTTCTAAGGACAAAGGTTGTCCCAATTTGGGGTACAATATATGCACCTTAGAAACCAGAGATCGTAACGAACCTCAAGGGGGCACTCCTCTAATTGTTGTGATATAAGAAAGCAAGTTAGGCACAGGGGAATAAAAACAAGTCTGGGCAAGAAAGCAAGTACAGGCACATGGGAATAAAACAAGTCTGGGCAAGAAAGCAAGTACAGGCACAGGGGAATGAAAACAAGTCTGGGCAAGAAAGCAAGTACAGGCACAGGGGAAGAAAAACAAGTCTGGGCAAGAAAGCAAGTTAGGCACGGGGAAAAATACAAGATTAGGCAAAAACAATGCAGGCAGAGCCTTGCAGCGTGGGGAGCGACCTGCCTGCGAGCAGGGTCATAGGTCGCTAGGTGTATTAGAGTCTCCTAGCAAGAGTACTAGAAACAAATAATTATTTTGAGTGATTTTATAAAGAGCCATGGGCAACATTAGTCCTGAAATAGCTTGAGCTATTTAGGGTTTGAGGTTTATACACAGAAAGGTAACATGCATTAGTATATAAATTAGGTAGGGGCAACATTTTAATTATGGCTGCAAAATGTTTCCATTTTACATTATTCATATTTGTGTAAGTTTTGCCCAAGTGCAAAAAATGTCATGTTGACAGACAATTTGTACTCCAACAATATTTCTGCCATTATCTTGTATGATAGTGTTTTTATCACGTGAGGTCCGCATAACTCCGGGGATGTTGTCATCCTGGGTACTTCACATAGACTAGACTGCCCCTTCACTCAATCAATCAATCAATCAATCAATCATGGCATTTGTAAAGTGCACTACATACCCGGTAGGGTCTCAAGGCGCTAGGAGGGGGGGAAGCTGCTACTGTTCGAAGACCCAGGTCTTGAGAAGTCTTCTGAAGGTCAAAAGGTCTTCGTATGCCGCAGGCAGATGGGGAGGGTGTTCCATGTCTTGGCGGCAAGGGGGGAGAATGATCTGCCGACTGCGGTCACTCTTCGGATGCAGGGGATAGTGGCGAGGGCGTGGTCTGTGGAACGGAGCTTGCAGGTGGGGGTGTAGAGGCTGAGTCGGCTGTTGAGGTACGTTGGCCCAGTGTTGTGGAGTGCCTTGTGTCCCTGGGTGAGGAGTTTGAAGGTTATCCTCTTGTTTATAGGTGTCAGGCCTCCAGACCGAGTTGTGGCGATAACTTGCACTGGGTTGGGCCCAACAAGCCAAAAACTGCCAGAAAACAACTATTGGACTGAGCTTGTTCGAAATTGGCATTCCAAGATGGCTGCCGATTCTGAAATCTGAGTTTGTGGTCTAGTCTTTAGATCACAGCTGCACGGTGAGTTAAGTGGAGCGCGAGCGCGAAGGGAAATGCGCACTTCACTAGAAGATTGACCCGGCAAGCAGCCTTCTTAGTGTCCTCGTAGTTATAGTCAGGGAAATAAGCTAAATTCCATTGGGGTGTAGAATAGGGCTTGTTTCCGATCACAGTTAATGGTATGGAATCGACAAGAACGAAAAATCTTTGTTTGGAGCATTTTCTGAGAGAAGCATCTTCGGAGATTTACCGGCGCTCCTGTTCCTCTTGGGACTTGCAGGGTGACAGAAGACGGCGGAATTTCGAAGTACGGTGACGCAGACCTGAGGGAAAAAAACAGGAAAGAAGAAAGAAGCTAAGTGACACCGCATTATTAAAGAATATTAGAAAACTCTGTAAAGTTAACTAGTTAAGAGCAATAGACATTGTAAATACTTACCGACTATAGTTGAGTTATAAAAGTCTTCTTCAGAACTCTGCAACGAAAAGAAAAGACGAATAAAAGAAAAACCAAGATAAATAGAAAGTTGTGACAGTATACATAGAACAAGAGAAAATAGATACTTTAAGGTAAAGATAACAAGACAAGATACAACCTGCTAATACTAGAAGAAAGTGAGCTACATAAGAATAGATAAGTACACAGGTTAAAGTTAGGTAAGAATTAACAGACATATTTGTGTTTTAGAAATTGAAGTATTTTAAACAGAACATAAATAAGGACTACACAGAACAGAACAGAAAAAGATAGCAAGGCACGCCTAATAGAGAAGTAAGTAAACACATTAAGATATAGTATAGTAATGAGAAGATTAGAAAACAGGCATAAAGATAAATAGGATAACCTTGTATTTTCAGATTCAGCAATTATTGGGCGTAGACTGTTAGCTAAGAATACAACAGGAAAAAGCAGAAGAGAAGCACGGATCTTGGAAGATAAGGGTAGGTGCAAATAGTTGAAGAAAAGAGTAGAAAAGGATAGAATAGATCTGGTAACTAACGGTATTTATCCCTTTTCTCAGGTTCCATAGAAGAATAGAAGTCTGCAGGTCGGGCTAGAAAATAGAGGAACCAGTCGAGGACCAGTCTCTTCTTTGTTTGTTATTTTATCCATTCCCCCTTCCCCGTGGTAATAGTCTGGAGGCTCAGCATCAGTTGATCTCCGGAGTATTTTCTAGAGGGTTTCGGGATCTAGCATCTCTGTTCCCGTGCAAGTTATGGTAAGAAATTATATATTCTTTAGACAAGATTGTAGAGTCTGACAATCGGGAAACAAGGGTCCTTGTTTCCTCCCTCGCAAAAAGTCACATATGTTTTATGTCTAACAGACTCTTTAAATCTTTATACCCTTCCTACCTGACACAGCAGAAATGTTCATAAATAAAACACATGACTGAAGCATAAGATGGGGTAGTAGTGCAGGATGGAACAGACGTTCATGGGTACTGGACATGATCCGAAGTATGATATTAAGAGACATGGAAGGCTTGAGGAGGCATGAGGATGTACAAATTGCAAAGATAAAGCTCCAAGCTAAAGACAACAAGCTGAGTTTAGAATAGCCAGTTTGTAATTCTGCAAAGTTTGGAGATATTGTGGAAGTCTTGTCTAACGTGCAGCTAAATTATTGTGTAACAGAGATAGCAACCCAAATGACTCCGCTCTGAATTTAGTCACCAGTATATGTGATGAGACAGGACATGCCATGCAGTCAGTGCAACAGAAAGTAGCAAAGAAGTGGGAATCATTTGTTATCACCGCAACATTGGAGAGCAGACCGACACAACTTCAGCAGAACGTCTGTGCCAAAGTCCTTGAGGATAGATCTAGGCTGAATCTTTTGCTGTCTGATAAGCCAGGACCACAGTGAGGGATTGGTCATGTTTACGTTTGCTGGGTTAATATTCTGTTGCTCGGATATGAATTTACCTTGACATTTTTTTAAGATATGACGCGTTTGGCAAAACAAAACAAGTTGGTTTAATTAAACATAGCGCCAGGGAAGCAGCAACAGAGTTGTGTCTGAAAACTGTCTTGATGTATAGAGGTTTTGACCGGACTTATATGTAGTTCTTAAAGTACAATAAACCGATTATACAGCACGTAACTCCAGGCCTAGTCATGAAACATAAGTTCAACTATCTGATAAGGGGCACAGGTAGCTTTCAACTTTGTGGAGACCCAATGTGGGCCTGTGTGTATGTGTCTAGATGTCCAGCATGGGGGTTGCAGTATCACTGTGTGTAGTGTGCGTGCTGTGTTACGATTGGCTGAATGTTCCTAGCTACATGTGGCATCTGACTTTGTGGTATTTTGGAAACTCGTCTCCCTCTACCCGAATGTGTTTCATTGGGGCCAATCTTCTTTGACTTTTTGTGATGTAGCTGCCTATCTGTGGGATCGATCTGCCACTGTTCACACATTTGTCTCTGGGATAAATGTATCCCCTCTTGTGACCTACCAATTGGTAGGCTTGGGTTTGGGTCATAGGGCTTGTCTGACTACGTATCTCTGACTCAGGGTTGATGGGAAGGTCATCTCGTATGGATTCGACAGCAATGATATAAGTTTTTTTATTACGTATTCATATAACATTTTGGTCATTGAAATCACACTTACCGCATCAAAGATAGCGACAGGGCCATAAATGTGTGCTAATAGTGCTACCCAAGGTGTAAATATCCACATTAATGCCCAGATTTGTAAACCTTCCATCTCGGATAAAGGCTGTATTAGTCGCCGGCAAAGCCCGCTTGCCCAGAACAAGACCACCAATATCGCTATGGGGAAGAGTGTGGGCACAAACGGTAAATTAGCAGAATCTACCCAAATGCCAAGTACAATAAATAAGGGCACCCCCGATCTCCCTCATATTAATCTACCCCCTGATTGCCAGCCATACGTAGTTGTGCTCACAGGGGTCCCGCCGTGCAGGCCTGGCATCCACGAAACTTATTATGAACTAAAGAATAAAACGATGTTCTGGTTAAATGAGAACAGACCCCTACCCAGCTCCCTGGACGGAGAGATTCTTCACGTAAGAAGAGTTGGCGGGGTTGGGAATAGGCAAAAAGATTTGTCAGGTGATTGCATCTTGGTTAATTTTAGGGATGCCAGGATCGCCAGTTACATCTGTAATTTACAGCATGGCCCAGGGAACTTGGGAATTGGTACTTACGAACTTAGTCACTTCCAAAGTTTCCCTGCGTCTTACCCTAATGCTAACTTCCAACCCAGGGGTGGGAGGGATAATAGGATCTACCCCCTTGACGTTCATGACTCCTATCAGTGGCGTATGACAGGGGGAGGCCACGTTAACAGGCTGGATTATGGATGGTGACATGGCCCCCTTCCCCTCGCTAAGAACTTGCAAAAGGACTTTATCTTGCCTGGGATTAAAGCGATAACTGAAGTGGTGGAGGGTGGAGTTACAGATCAGCCCCATTTAGTTCCTGGAACATCTGACCCTGCGATTATTATTTACCGGTCAGGGGAGAGGGTGGACAATTTTAGAGAGGATGGTGCTGGGCCCAGTTTATTCGACTTAATATCCCCCGCTGAGGAAGCACACACGAATAAAGTGGTGAGGATCGTAAGCTGGAATATAGCTGGGATCTCTAAGAAATTAGATGCCCCCGACTGGAACCTATTCATTGAGTCCTTTGGGATATGTATTTTCCAAGAGACGTGGAGTGTGGAACCTTGCCATAAGGTTGGATACTCTACTTACTATGTACCAGCAACCCCTGCCCATCTGGGAAAGGGTCGCCCTCTTGAAGGCCTCCTCATCTGGTTTAGTATCTCCCTGGGCTGCCACATTAGGCATTTAGTATCCAATTCCATTGTCTTTGGAGATATTTAACATCTACGCCAGAGGCACAAAAGGCGGCTCCCAATCTCTAACAATCTCTATCCTCGAAGGGGAACTCAGTAAGTGTAATAGGAACCCGTTTGTTATAGTCGCGGGGGACTTCAATTGCACCTTTGAGCCCCTCTCTGCCGAGGACATCTTGGGCATCTCTGAAGAGGATGCTAGAAGGGGTATCCCTGCCCTGTCCATCCCGCCCATTAAGAGATGGACTCAGAGGTCCATACAATTGAACACTCTAACCTTGGAATATGACTTAAGGGCAGTGAACGGCAGAACGCCATCGGACCCTTTGGGTGCTCATACTTTCAACAGAGTAGACCACTCTTCAAGGATAGATTATATTCTACTTGATTTTAGGTTATGGACCCACTTACGTGACATGGAAGTTCTGCCTACGGCAGATAGCGACCACAACCCACTATCACTAAGTTTAGACTCCTTGTGGCCGCTCTTAGACGACCAACCTGAACCACCTCTAAAAATAACCTCAGAAGTTTGCCCAGCTAAAGGAGGGAGGTGCCTTAACTGGCGTGTGGTTGCTTTAGATGAAGGAAAGATACAGCACATAGGGGCCACGATGGCAGCAGCTGTGACCAAACTAGACACCCTATCCGAGGATCCCCCTGAGGTTCTTGCCCATTTTTGTAATATGACGAAAGCCTTGGGAAACCTATATTTAAAATCACGTGGTCCTACCCAAGTAAGGGCGCCCTCGAAATCGAAGGGTTCCGTAGGTTGGTTTTCCAAATAATGCCGCAAGATGAAAACAGCCCTGGTGAAGGCAGTTAAATTGAAAGATCAAGAACTAAGCTGCCAGGAAGGATTATAGGCTTTCTATTCATGAGGCCAAGAGGGATTGGGACGACAAATTCTGGCGTGACCAAATGGAATATACAACAAACCAATTGATCGGAGGGTCCAAGGGCGAGTTTAACGACCCTCACTAGGTACATGCCCCAAACAACATGACTCATAACAGAAAGAGTACCTTGGGGTCAGAGCATAGCTGTCACTCAACTATGAGCCCATACACCAACACCCAACATGTGCAAGTATAGTAGGAACGAACAATGCAGTGTAGCTAGGTGAAGAAAAGCCCAAGAGCAGAGGGAATTAATCCCATCAGAGGCCACACTGTACCGCCCTCTCTTGCATCATTTGAGTATCCCTTTGCTCTGGGAGCAGAAAAACGGTCTCATGATATTTTTATGACCGTATAGAAATGTGCACAGAATGTGATCATAGAGGGAGAGTGTTTATAAAGAAATTGGTGTGCCTACTGAAAAGCAGTGTGAAAAATGAGTGAAATATAAAATTGGATAGGCTGAGTAGATCTCGATAGTTTATTATTATCCCTCAGTCTCCCAAGTCTAAAAACAGACGTGAAAGCACAGATTTAACAAAATATCCGTGACAGGTAGTGGTCAATATGTTTCAGCATTAATTAAAATTTTTCAATGCATTCGTCAGGACCAGGTTACAATTAACTACTGCTTTCATAAATAAAAATAGAAAAATATCACCTGCGACGTTCAGGTTGTTCAACCACATACTACCACCGCATCATGTTGGTAATACAGCACCCACAGGAACGACATGAAACAACAATAGATGACACTATTATGTCATAACTAGGGAAAGGTGTCAATATTAATTCATTACATCCTTTCTGTATCTTATTCATAGAAATGTATTACATATAACCACTCACCCATTAGTTGTGGCTGTAGCGCCTCACCCCACCTGGCTGCAGCTCAGGTTAGGAGGAGCACCGCTCTAAATCAAAAATCAAAAGAGGGGGGTATTTGACAATCATGGCTGATCATTTATTGGATGTACATAATAAGGCAAGTAAGTTGTTACTTCCTATCCATGCACATGTTGCGGCACCGGTGTTATTCTGGTGCCACTCGGCATTACAATCTTTCTTATGGTTAGGGGACGAACAGTTTGGGAACTGTATGTATATTTCATTGTTATAGTCACTCCCTTTGCAATTGCAACAAGTCTTTATATATATTAATTCCTAAAGCCACAGTATCTTGATGGTTCTATTGGATCTTAATAAAATTAGATCTTAATAAAATTAACGTGCTTGTGTCATTCGTCTCAGCTCTTGTGGACACTACACTAAATGCGAGCGCTAGAGTAACACGGCAACAGCATTTAAACAGTGTAGTCACAAGCTCTGGACTAACAGGACCTGTCCATTCATTCCAAACGCGTTCCTCACCTGTCCGTCGGTGTCTCCCGGCAGTCGTCTGAACTGTCTGGGGGGGCACCAAACCGACGGGAGGCGGCATTTTTGTTTCTGTCGGTCAACGCGTGATAACTGACACGTGACCTTCAGGAAAGACGGGAAATGTAGTTTCGAGTCCCGTTTTTGTAGTCCATCTCAATAAAAGTATTATTTCGAGCGGTTATGTACACAAACTCCATCTAACAAGTGTTAAATCACTAAACCTGCAAATTGAATTAGCGTGTTAATAAAAATAATTACAAATCTGAGTTTGAAAGTTAACATCGTAATTTACGATGCGATGTGTTTACTACTTGGACAAATGTGACATTTTTGTTACAGTTGTAACTCATAATATAGAGGTTAGAGACTCCGCTTTGAAAGCGCCGCTTTATTTATGCGCTATCTGATGGTACAATAGTTGTCAGACAGCGTATATGGGTGTTCCTGGTTGGCTCGTTATTATTAATCAGACTCATTCATTTGTTACAGATCCATAACTACTGGATTTTAAACACATTAGTGCGACCAAGATTTCAAATGTAACTCTAAATGTGTAGGAACCAGTCCAGTGGACCTAAAGGCATGTTTGCACTCGTAAAACGAAATCATGGAGGGCTACATGAACGGTATTAAGCTATCAATAGCCGTTTATCAAAAGGTCATGAGTTGGTTTAATATTGTGGATTCATGATTTTTAGAAGTTAAAAAGTGTCACCATGATCTAAGTGTCTAAATACAACTTGGTAGAAAATTGTCTACTGAACACAGAAGCATATTAGAAATCAAAAATCACCAGTCGGTGACGCAGAATATAACATAAACAGCATAGGACCACAAATGGACTGCATGATCAATGACCAGATAAACATGTGTGGGTGATTACAGCAAGCATCTAGTGATTCAAAGAGACATCCATGGTATTGGCTCATTGAGTCCGTCTTTATCGCTGTTAAGCTTGTAGACCCATTTCTGCTCAATATTAAATAGAAATCGGCCTACGTCTGGACAGGAGTCTGGTATTAAGGGCTGTTCTAACACAGTCCAACGGAGATCATCAGGACCATGTCCAGCCTCTAAGAAATGTGCAGTTAAGCGGGTAGCTTGTTTGTGACAACGGATCGTACTTTTATGTTCTTGTATTCTTATGCGAACCTTCCTCGTTGTCATGCCAACGTACTGTCTGTGACAAGGGCAAGTTATTAAGTAGATGAGATTCTCACTGTTGCAGTTTGTGAATCTGCGTTGTTCCCATACTTTACTCGTCCCTATATCCACAGTTGTTGATTTTGTTGTTTGGTGACACACTGAACACGTCCCGCAGGGATGATGGCCTTGTACTGGCGGCAGGTCCCATAGGGTGCCCACCTGTCTCGGTCCTTTGTTCCACGGGCGCGTGTGGACCAGCTGGTCCTTTAGGCTCTGTCCCCTCTTGAATGCGAACAGACGTGGTGGAATCTCCTCACCCCCAGTGTTCAGTATTGACCAGTGTTTTTTAACAATTTTTTGACTTGATTAGATCTCGTGTTAAAGTATTTACAAAAGTGATACGATTAGTTTTCTCCTTCGGCGGATGTATTTCCAGGAGGGATTCTCTGTTATTGTTCGATGCCCTCTTCCTGGACTGTCGGATGATTTTCTTGGGATAGTTCTTCTCACGTAATCGTATCTCGAGATCTGTCGAGTGAGCATTGTATGCTTCCTTCTTAGAACAGTTCCTTTGGACCCTGAGAAATTGGCCAAACGGCAAATTATTTCTCAGTGCCCGCGGGTGGCAACTGTCAAAGCGGAGTAAGGCATTCCTTGCCATTGGTTTCCGAAATAATTCTGATTCCAGTCCATTTGTAGTAGCCAAGATTTTCAAGTCTAGGAATGCTAGGTCAGTTCCAATGTATTCTACAGTAAATTTCAGAAATGCATTCTGACTGTTCAGCCAATTGTGGAATGACAATAAATCAACCTCAGACCCACGCCAGATGACAAAAATGTCATCTATGTACCGCTTCCAAACATGAAGCGATACTAGATATGGATTGGTAGATGTTAAAACCACCTGTTGTTCGAAATCGTGTACATAAAAGTTAGCCAGACTCGGAGCGAAGACACTACCCATGCTGGTCCCAGATGTTTGTAGGTAGGTAGTGTCCTCGAACCGGAAGTAGTTGTCTTTCATGGCTATTTCTGCCAGATCCATAATGAATGATACAGGCGTGATTGATTGGAAAGATCTTTGTTGGACTGGAATCAGAATTATTTCGGAAACCAATGGCAAGGAATGCCTTACTCCGCTTTGACAGTTGCCACCCGCGGGCACTGAGAAATAATTTGCCGTTTGGCCAATTTCTCAGGGTCCAAAGGAACTGTTCTAAGAAGGAAGCATACAATGCTCACTCGACAGATCTCGAGATACGATTACGTGAGAAGAACTATCCCAAGAAAATCATCCGACAGTCCAGGAAGAGGTACGTTGGCATGACAACGAGGAAGGTTCGCATAAGAATACAAGAACATAAAAGTACGATCCGTTGTCACAAACAAGCTACCCGCTTAACTGCACATTTCTTAGAGGCTGGACATGGTCCTGATGATCTCCGTTGGACTGTGTTAGAACAGCCCTTAATACCAGACTCCTGTCCAGACGTAGGCCGATTTCTATTTAATATTGAGCAGAAATGGGTCTACAAGCTTAATAGCGATAAAGACGGACTCAATGAGCCAATACCATGGATGTCTCTTTGAATCACTAGATGCTTGCTGTAATCACCCACACATGTTTATCTGGTCATTGATCATGCAGTCCATTTGTGGTCCTATACTGTTTATGTTATATTCTGCGTCACCGACTGGTGATTTTTGATTTCTAATATGCTTCTGTGTTCAGTAGACAATTTTCTACCAAGTTGTATTTAGACACTTAGATCATGGTGACACTTTTTAACTTCTAAAAATCATGAATCCACAATATTAAACCAACTCATGACCTTTTGATAAATGGCTATTGATAGCTTAATACCGTTCATGTAGCCCTCCGTGATTTCGTTTTACGAGTGCAAGCATGCCTTTAGGTCCACTGGACTGGTTCCTACACATTTAGAGTTACATTTGAAATCTTGGTCGCACTAATGTGTTTAAAATCCAGTAGTTATGGATCTGTAACAAATGAATGAGTCTGATTAATAATAACGAGCCAACCAGGAACACCCATATACGCTGTCTGACAACTATTTTACCATCAGATAGCGCATAAATAAAGCGGCGCTTTCAAAGCGGAGTCTCTAACCTCTATATTATGAGTTACAACTGTAACAAAAACGTCACATTTGTCCAAGTAGTAAACACATCGCATCGTAAATTACGATGTTAACTTTCAAACTCAGATTTGTAATTATTTTTATTAACACGCTAATTCAATTTGCAGGTTTAGTGATTTAACACTTGTTAGATGGAGTTTGTGTACATAACCGCTCGAAATAATACTTTTATTGAGATGGACTACAAAAACGGGACTCGAAACTACATTTCCCGTCTTTCCTGAAGGTCACGTGTCAGTTATCACGCGTTGACCGACAGAAACAAAAATGCCGCCTCCCGTCGGTTTGGTGCCCCCCCAGACAGTTCGGACGACTGCGGGGAGACACCGACGGACAGGTGAGGAACGCGTTTGGAATGAATGGACAGGTCCTGTTAGTCCAGAGCTTGTGACTACACTGTTTAAATGCTGTTGCCGTGTTACTCTAGCGCTCGCATTTAGTGTAGTGTCCACAAGAGCTGAGACGAATGACACAAGCACGTTAATTTTATTAGGATCTAATTTTATTAAGATCCAATAGAACCATCAAGATACTGTGGCTTTAGGAATTAATATATATAAAGACTCGTTGCAATTGCAAAGGGAGTGACTATAACAATGAAATATACATACAGTTCCCAAACTGTTCGTCCCCTAACCATAAGAAAGATTGTAATGCCGAGTGGCACCAGAATAACACCGGAGCCGCAACATGTGCATGGATAGGAAGTAACAACTTACTTGCCTTATTATGTACATCCAATAAATGAAATGCCATGATTGTCAAATACCCCCCTCTTTTGATTTTTGATTTAGAGCGGTGCTCCTCCTAACCTGAGCTGCAGCCAGGTGGGGTGAGGCCCTACAGCCACAACTAATGGGTGAGTGGTTATATGTAATACATTTCTATGAATAAGATACAGAAAGGATGTAATGAATTAATATTGACACCTTTCCCTAGTTATGACATAATAGTGTCATCTATTGTTGTTTCATGTCGTTCCTGTGGGTGCTGTATTACCAACATGATGCGGTGGTAGTATGTGGTTGAACAACCTGAACGTCGCAGGTGATATTTTTCTATTTTTATTTATGAAAGCAGTAGTTAATTGTAACCTGGTCCTGACGAATGCATTGAAAAATTTTCATTAATGCTGAAACATGTTGACCACTACCTGTCACGGATATTTTGTTAAATCTGTGCTTTCACGTCTGTTTTTAGACTTGGGAGACTGAGGGATAATAATAAACTATCGAGATCTACTCAGCCTATCCAATTTTATATTTCACTCATTTTTCACACTGCTTTTCAGTAGGCACACCAATTTCTTTATAAACACTCTCCCTCTATGATCACATTCTGTGCACATTTCTATACGGTCATAAAAATATCATGAGACCGTTTTTCTGCTCCCAGAGCAAACGGATACTCAAATGATGCAAGAGAGGGCGGTACAGTGTGGCCTCTGATGGGATTAATTCCCTCTGCTCTTGGGCTTTTCTTCACCTAGCTACACTGCATTGTTCGTTCCTACTATACTGGCACATGTTGGGTGTTGGTGTATGGGCTCATAGTTGAGTGACAGCTATGCTCTGACCCCTAGGTACTCTTTCTGTTATGAGTGACCTAATGGAAGCCAGCGCGGGGAGGGATTCCGGCGGCTTCTGGAATTTAATAAGGACTAGAAATAGGCCTGACAGCAGCCTTATTACGTGTAACATCACAGGGCAAACGTGGTTTGACCACTTTTCCCTCCTCTATTCCATTAGCATAGCAGAGGGATCTGAATCCTCTGAACTACCCTTTTCGGGCTCCCCCTTGGGAGAGTCTGGACAGCCATTTCACTTCTAGGGAGGTGGAGGATGCGATTAAATCTCTAGTGCCCCATAAGGCAGCTGGCCCCGACGGGATACCTGGGGACTTGCTTCGCCTTAATCCCAAAGAATGGGGGAGGCTTATTTCATCCTTGCTCAACGCTAACCTTTATGGTATGGCGATTCCAAATTCTTGGAAGGGGGCCGAGGTCGTCCCGATTTTTAAAAAGGGCAGTCGAGACGACCCAGCAAATTATCGCCCCATCAGCCTCATTGACTCATCACAGAAGGTTGCCGGTAAGGTGATTCTAGGGAGAGTGCTTGAATGGGAAGCTGAGAATAATATCCTTTCCGAGTTCCAGGCAGGTTTCAGGTCTGGTACAGGCACCATCGAGCAGGTCTTTAGACTAATGCTTGTTTATTGGAAGGTGGTACTCTTAGGCAAGGGCAGTCTTTATATCGCGTTTATCGATTTAAAGACTGCCTTTGACCTGGTGCCGCGAGACCGCCTATGAGGGGTACTCGCTGACCTAGGGATTCCGGATTACATCTTGTCCCTCTTGATGAAGTTACATATGGGGAACTTTGCCCAGGTGAGGTGGGGCACCCAGGGCCAAAAGACCGCCAAAATCATGGTGAATAGAGGGGTCAGCCAGGGATGTGTTCTTGCCCCCACTCTGTTCTCCTTGTATGTGAACAGAGTGGTGGAGCATCTTTTGAACAAACCATATGACGCTCCGTCCCTGGCGGGCAAGAAAATACCAACCCTCTTATTCGCCGATGACACCCTCCTCATCTCAAAGTCACCTATGGGCCTACAGATCCTCCTTGATAACTTCCAGACCTTTTGTTCTAGTAGGGGGCTAAAAATCAATACTGACAAAACTAAGTACTTGGTACTGAATCCACCGAGGAAGCTTGGGCGTCCCCCAGTATTGAATAGCGTGCCTCTGGAAAGAGTGAAGGAATTTGACTATCTGGGAATTGGCTTGTCTGACTCCACAAAAGGGTCGTTGGGGCTCTTCTCAAAGAGCAGCGCTCTTCTTCAGTCAAACCTATTGCCCCTGTGCTGGACATTTATAAAGCGAGAGGAGTAAGTGCAGCATTATACGGGGCTGAACTCTGGTGTGCAAACAAGACCGATCTCCTTTCCAGATCAGAGAACAAATTCCTGAAGGATTTGATGTCTCTCCCTCAGAGCACAGCAACGGTACCACTGCAGTTGGACATGGGCTGCCGCCCAATTGGGGACCAGGCCCGTCTTCGACCGCTTCTCTTATCGGCTCACCTCTGGAGGGTCCCCGAACTCGCTAGCTACGCAGAAGGGCTCTCAGAGGTGCTGTCGATGCCGGGCTGGTCAAAAATTGGGTGGCTGACTAATGTTAAATTTCTGCTAGAAGAAATGGGTCTAGGGGCCTCTTGGACATCCAGAAGTGCCCCCCCCCCCCGAAAGCTGCCCTTAAGTCCATGTACTGGCAGTGGGTAGCCAACAATTTAAACTCCAACCCCAAAGAATGCAGAACAACCATGGAGTTCCTTAAGATTAAGAACTTGCCTCAATACGATCCCTACCTGGATTTGATCTCCAAGCCTCTTGATAGAGCCTTGTATTTTAGATTCAGGGTGGGTTTGCTCCCCTTGAGAGAATTGACGGCCCGCTGGAAAATCCTGGAGCAAACTGTCCCTTTCTGTATATTTTGTACATCCAGAGTGGAGACTGTTGCCCACTTTTTATTTGAATGCCCAGCCTACAAACCCCCAAGATCCAGGTGGCTAAAACCACCATGTAGGGGCCTGGCGACAAGACACCACACAGTCGCTTTGCGAATTCTAATGTCAGACACTTGTCCATTGATTGTATGTGGTATGGCTAAATATTTAGGCTGGGCGTGGTCAATTAGACTTAAACGGCTAAAAATCATTGTTTAATCGTGGTCAGGTATTAGGACCATTTTATCTAATTTATTGGAAAATTATTTTATCCCAACTGCTTAGCCAATGGTTTTTAATGTACTGTTTTTTTGTCCACTGTTTTGTAAATGCTTTTATGATATTTTTTTAATCGAAATAAAGCTAATTGACTGACTGACACTTACCGCCATTCTCACTATTATGCATACATTTGTCATTGTTTAAATCAACATCGTATTTACCGGTATTGACATTGTTATGTGTACATCTATTATGGCATAATTTGACATAGCATTCACCGATATTACCATCCTCCCCTGTAGTTGAATTTTCAACTACATGATTTTTCTCATATATGAAATATGAGAAAACATCTCCTTATTCGAGGCTGGTTGTGTTTCTGTTGTGTCTGCTATCCTTTCTCTATCTATTTGCATACTACCTAATTTGAGGTCTTCATTTCCACAGCAAGAACCCCCCTTTTGTAGGATTCCACACTACATAGTAGTACAGAAATAAGTACCAGAAGCAATAATGTGCACAGTTTGGTCACCCACAGGGGACCCAGGAAAAAATACTATGAAACTGTTTTGCTCAGGGGCACCCCCCTCCTTCTTCATGCCAGCTTTGTACACTATGCAATGCTTGGCTGGCAAAAGCAAGAGTTTTGTTTTCAATACCATTTCCAGGAATAAACGTGCAACAGGAAGCACCAACCTTGGCACACACCCCACCATCTATCGCAGTCTTCAAATCCTACACATACCGATGTTGTATCACCATGCGGCGGATGACTCTTAGTTCTTGCAAAATAGCATTTCAGCTAAGCTCAGTGTTGTTAATCATCTTCAGTAGTTCCCACCTGGCATTTGCCTTTATTTGTGCGGTGAAGAAAGGTATGGACCCTCCTGCATTTACCTGAGTGTCACAAAGCAGTCTGAATTCTTCCGGAATGTTCTTGTATTGAGCCCAGCAAAACTAGTCAGCAGTTGTTCTTCTTTGAGCCTGATTCAAGGTATTTTCTTCTGTAGCGGATGCTGGAACAACTCAGACAGATCTTCTCCAGGGATGACCAAGGTTGGGATGTGTATGGTCACGAGGGTGCAGAGGACCCACCATCGGGGGACGAGCTGTGCATAAGCAAATTCACCGCATTTATGCACACAAGAGTAACCAGGTTTTTATAGAAAGAAAAAAAAGAAAAAACAAGGAAAAAGCAAGGGAACCACTTAGAATCCTCCAGGTAAATACAAAGATTTGGGAGAAGATACCCCACCCACTTGATATATGCTTCATCATCGGCTTCTATCCACACCCTGATAGCGTAATACCATCAGGGTGCACTCAACCATGAATTGGAGTCCAAATACAAAATGTCTATCTGGACACAGCAGGGTTCCATTTGAAATAGAAAAAAGAGAGAGCTTAAAATAAACTCAAGGTACACCCTCTCAGTATTACCTCTAGTAGTAGGGTACCCTGGGTTTGTTAACATAATCCGTACAGGGTTCTGATTAAGCATTATTCTCTCAATTAACCCTTGGTTTTGCTGACATGTTTTGTCTCTTACAGTGAGCAGAAATGGGCCTGGGGCCTTCCTCAGGGCGAAATGCATTTACTCCTTCCCCATTCTAGCATGCATTCCATGCACTAAATGAGGCATAAGGCTCTCACCTGACAAAAAAACCTGTCTCTATTTCAGGGGTACCCTCACTAATCCTTTTCTCTGCATCATGCATGTCAGGCAGTGGGGACCATCCTGTTGTCACACATATGCCAACAAACTTGTTGATGCGGGAAAAGTTCCTTGGCAAATATGTGGCAACATGATAGTTCCCACTCCCTGACACTCGTGATGCCAAGAAAAGATCAAGTAAGAGTACCCCTGAAATACAGAAGGACCCTTTTCGACAGATGATAGCCTAATGCCACATTTAGTGCATGGAATGCGTGCTAGAAAGGGCAGGAAAAAATACATTTAGCCCTGAGGAAGGCCCCAGACCCATTTGGTCTTGTTGTGAGAGCTGAAACAGGTTGCAAAAAAACAGAAGTGATAGGGAGAATAACGCTGAATCAGATCCCTGTATGGGTATTTTAACAAATCCATGGTACTCTACTACTAAATAGTCCTGAAAGGGTATACCATGAGGTTATTTTAAACTCTCGCTTTTTTCAATTTCAACTCTATCCCTGCTTTGTCCAGATAAATATTTTATATAAGAATTCCCATTCATGGTTGAGTCTACCCTGATGATATTACCCTATCAGGATGTAGATAGGTGCCGATGGTTAAGCATGCCACCATCTAGTGGGTGAAGAGTCTACTTCAAAATCTTTAACTTTAATTAGGGTTCTCAGTGGCTTCCTTACTTTGTCCTTGTTTTCTCTTTTTTCTTCTTTCTATAAAAACCTGGTTCCCCCTATGTGCATAGATATAAATTTGGGAGAATTGTAACTGGGCGGGTCACCTCTCGTTCTCCCTGTGTGAAGCAAATTCTCAGCATTGCCAGTAGTAATCCATCAACATGGGGATGCCCATTGCAGGTCTGGTATGTGCAGTATTGCTTTACAGTTTTCATTGGTACCAAGTGGTATTATTCCTTTGCCTCTGAAACACAAAGAATACAGTGTATGTCTCCATACAATTAAGGGTTGCCCCTTCCATTCTGACCATATGTACCTATTTATCATGGTATCTGCGATTTCCTTGCATCTGTGCTGGTGTTTGACCCTCCCACATGGGACTAATTTCCCCTAGAGTAATTGAGGTCAATGGCCCTGGACTGGAATTCCATGTCAGTGGTCAATTTGACATTAAGAAAGGCTGCCCCAAATATGTTATGGGCCACCCTGGCACCACAGACGGAGGTGGGAGCGGATGTAATTGTGCACTGGTGCAGGGGTTTTGCTCCATCTAAGAACCTATTTTCTACGAAGTCTCGGGGCCAAACAGTGTCCTCCCCTATAGTGCCCCTTCTGCACATCCTGTCTAGCTCGGTTTGAAAGTCTTTAGGTTTGGTAAAAAGGTATCGTTCTGTGGGGTTTTGTCTCATACCGGGTGATGTTTACTACTGCTCTATGAGGGTCTACTCTATTGTGTTGTATCTTGGCCCTAATCCTACATTTGTATAGGTCGATGAAAAATGTTGCTTTTTTGGGGGCTATTTCTTGGGATAAGTAAAGCCTGTCTGCGCCTACGGCATGGAGAATCAACAAACATATGTAACACAACCTGTTTGTGGTTTGGGTGCAGGTGGTCATGTGGTCATGTGCTGATACCATACATTGTATAGGAGTGTGCTGTGTAGTGCATGAGGAATGCTCGTACTCGGTTCAGTGTAAGTGTATGTGAGGTGGGAGAAGTTCCCATGCCAGCTCTGCAAGAATGTCAAGGGAGGCTGCATGAAACTAGATAGATTTCTGACTTTGATGGGGGGCAGGACCAATGCTAGACAAGGATTGTACCTAAATACATATCTTTGAGAATATTTGTAGGCCTTGGGATAGTCTCTAGGAGAGATGTCTGTTTTCTGGGAGCCCAGTGGTGTCTTGGCTTGGGGCAGTGCAAAAAAAAGTCTGTTTGTAAAAAAGTGTCAGTGAAGGCAGCTTGCATTCTGTGTTCTTGAGCAATTGGACCTTGTTGAAGTCCTTTTGGGAGCTTTAGCTGAACGGGCCACCCATTCAGCTAAAGCTTCCAAAAGGACTGTAACAATGGTGCATATGCAGCTTAATTGCAGACCTGTTGGGTAAGAGCTGTGGGTTGTAGGTTAGTTTGGAAAAAATACATATACTCATACAGTTTTCGGGAGATTCCTGTGACTCCTTTTTAGGGGTATATTCTGTAGCTTCACTATGCGAGAAACCTTTTAGTGGAATACTGGAAGGTGGTAGCAGTACTTAAAGGAAAGGTGAGGTTAGGTCACCTTAGGGTTATTTTGTGGGTACTTTGTCCTCCGTCTTTGCTATGGCAGGGGAGAGTACTTTACTTTATGGGTTGCTACCTTCAAATATATGTGTGTGTGGTTTTATCAGTGCAGGAAGTATCCTTTTGACCAGCACGTGCGTTGTGCAATGTGAAGGGAAGTTGATAGGGAATGTTTTAGTAGCACGTCGGAGAAGTGGACCCAGCCCTCTCTTCCTTTCACCGTAAGAGCGGTAGGCATTGAAAATATTATTTGGTAGGGTTCTTTAAACTTGGCTTGCTTCTATTTTCTCATGAAGTTGCGGATGTAGCCCTCTTGCCCGGGTTGAGGTGTTTGGTAGGGTAACTTGGTGGTTGTGCACTTAGAACTCCAGTGGTGGTCCTGTTTGGAAAGGAACTTGGCAGTTTTTGTTAATTCAGAGAGGTACATGTGCAATTCATCCCCTAATGCATGAGAGCTTGCTTCAGTGTTTAATTTGGCCTGGTTTGTTAGGATGGGGTTTCCAATCAGCCTACCTTTTACAAAGTGCAAACAAGGATAGGGGGAGGCAGTGTAGCCTTTTTTTGTTGAGTCTGGCACAAATGTTTCTAACCTTTTATAGCAGACCATTGAGTCTCTCAACAATGCCTTTGTTTTGAAGGTGGTACACTGAGGCCAATTTGTGAGTTATACCTAAAAGGGTGCAGATGTGGTCAAACATGGAGTTGACAAAGTGCCTGCCGTTGTCCGATCGAATGACAATTGGCATCCCCCATCTTGTATCACTTCCCTGATGAGGAATGTGACCACTGCCTTGGTGTCACAGTGTATGCAAGGGCCAGTTTTGATCTACCTGGAGTTAGGCCAGACCACAACTATCAAGTATCGATAATTGGTGCATGAATCAATCATAGCAATAAAATCAATATGTAGGGCTTTGAACAACTCTGTAGGTCGGGGAGTAGCCAACACCACAACCTTCAGTGCAAGTTTGGGTGAGTATAGTTTGCAGACTGTACACTTGTTCAGATACATAGGTACTATTTTAGCAAAGATGGGGATGAACCAGTTGCTTTGAAGCTCCGCTACCATGTTGTCTTTTGCCATCAGTTTGGGTAGGTGTACTTGAGGTAAGTTGAGGTAAGGCTATGTTGACTAGACTGGTGGGGCATAACGGGGTTCCTTGTGGGTGTGTGACTGTATATGAGGACTTGTGTGGTCTGTGTGCAACCCCTGGCTAGCCATCAGCTCTTTTAGTCAGACTGTGCTATCTCTTGTAATTCTCCTAAATTCAAGCTTGCTGTCTCTGTGTATATCTTGTTGTGTGACAGTTACGTCCCCTCTGTCTGCTGTAAGGGCAGTCTGTCACTGTGTGCCTGTGAGCACTGTGAGAAATTGGGTTGTTGGTTGAAGGGGGAGAGATAATTCCAATTCAAGCTACAGCCACAATCCCTGTCAGGGTGAACCACAAAAGTCACTAAATTAACTTGTGCTTAACCCTTGGTAGCGTGGCACACAAAAAAGTCAGGCTTACCTTACAGGCAATGTGTAAAGTGCTTATGCATCAAATAAACAGTTATAAAGTGAAAAAACAACACAAGGAAAATCCCACACTGATTTAGAAACAAAGAGAGTAAAATGTAATAAATTATTCGACACCAAAATGACAAACTCCAATCAGTAGAGCTAGAGTTATCAATGTTTCAACTTTTGGTAAAATCTAAAGGATCAGAGCATCAACTGTGGACATATAGTCGCGCAAACAGGATCAGAGTCAGAAAATATGGCTATCTGCAATACATCGCGGATCGGCTACAAGAAGGGGATTGCGCCTGGTTGAGGCTCACCTTCAGACATTTGAAAAAAAGTTCTGAAAAGGTAAAGTTCAGTGGGGCAAGGCTGCAGGACATGTCTGAGGAGGGAGCGTCATCTTTGGGGTGCCACTGGATGAAGTCTCAATGCGGATTTCTAGGTTTGAACTTACTCACTTTTTTGGAAGTCAAAAATCTCCAGCTGAACGAGGCAAGTGGCTGTAGCCAATGAGAGTTCCAGGAGGCTGATAGCCCTTTGGCGAAGGACGGCTGAACATAATTTGCTGTGGCAGAGAAGAACGTAGCAAGAGCTACTGCAAATTCAGGTTGTCCGGTGATGCACCTTGGGCAGATAGATGAGCAGGTTGGTCTCCGTCTTCTCTCAGTACTCACTAGTCGTTTTTAACCAAAACATTTTGTAAGTCCCATGTATTGGATTTTGGCTATCTGGGAATCTTTAGCACCACCACCAAGGGTCCCGAACTGGAGAGGCACCACTTGAGGGGTTAGAACTCACCCAGGCTGGGTCCAGGTGTGGGTTCAATATGCTGGGAGCCTGTTATGTCTCTGTCGCTCTGAACAGGATGACAGCAAACTAGCCCTTGAAGTCACTCTGGTAGCACACAGCAGGCCAAAGCAGCAGGCAGTCATCTTAGAGTCCATCTGCAGGTCCAGAAAGTGAACTGAAGAGTGGGTATATACATGGTAAGTAGGAGAAGTTTCTAGAGGTTTCGCTTTGAAGTGCATGGAATTTCCTGATTCTCCTGCCTTGGCTCTAGGAAGGATGCAAGAACAATTCGATATTGACAAAGTCTTTATTTGGAGGCAGAGCACAGCCTATTCAGTTGCAAATGTGTGCCCAGCTCCGCCCCCATCATCCTGCCAGTAGATGGCTGGTTCAGTGACATCTAGTCTTTCTAATCTGTGACTGCTTGGGTGGAATTCACCAAGTCTAACTGCAAACTACACCCAGTCATGTGATCTAGGACAGGCAGCAGGCACCAAATGCCAAAGGGCAGGAAGCTGCCAACTTTTTTAAAGATGCATTTTCAAAATTGACATTTAAAATCTGACTTTATGATTAATGGGGATTTTTTATTACAATTTCTCAGGCAACAAACATGAAATTCTTTCCTGTTCCCAATCAAAGTTCTCACTTATTAAATGTAATAAGGCAACCCAACCCAATGTTATCCTGTGGGACAGGTAAACCTCATAGTAGAGAAAAATCGAATTTAGGACAAGTACATGTTAAATCTTTTAATTGCAATGCACCTTACCCTATGGGCTAACTAGGGCCTACCTAAGGGGCGATGTGTATGTAATAAAAGGGTCGTTTAAGGCTTAGCAAGGGGGTTATATTGGCATGTTGAATTGGCAGTTTAAAGTTGCATTCAGGCTGCAGTGGCAGGCCTGGGACAGGTTTTAAGAGCAACTGATGTGGGTGGCACAATCAGTGCTGTAGGCCCACTAGTACCATTTAATTTAAGATCCTGGGTACATGTAGTACCACTTTACTGGGAACTTACAAGTAAATTTAGAGTGAGTGCCAATTGGTTGTAAGCCAGTTGTGCCATGTTTAAAGGAGAGAACACAAGTACGTTGTCCCTGGTTAGCAGTGGTAAAGTGTGAAGAGTCCAAATGGCCAACCAAAATTGGCTCAGAAAACAAGAGGGTGAAGGGAAAAGGTTTAGGGATGACCCTGCAGAAAGGACCAATTCCAACAAGGACTACATTGATATCACAGGATCAGAGGATGATGCCTTGTGATGTAGTTTAGACATAAATCAATATCCGAGTTCTGATTCAAACATTGATACAAACAGATCACTGGAGTTTGGAAATTGATTACCAGAGTGTTAGCCATAAAAGACAGTGACTCTCATAATCTGAGAGTTCATGTGTGGGGTAGGGATCACTGACATAATATAGAATGACAAAATATAGAGTTACCAAAATATAGTCACCAAAACATAGAATGCCAAAATATCGAATTCCTATCTACAAACAGGTAAGTACAAAAATATCGAATCCAAAATATAGCCTGTAAAAAATATAGTCAGTCAAAATATCGAATTTTTTTAAATGTCTTAAAAGTAATTTAAAATTAATGAAATAATAAATATAATTAACTAAAACATACTTAAAAATACTCAAATAACCTTAAAATTAAGATATAATTAATTTAAGTTATTAATAAAAAATGTACAATATTTTACCGTAGGATAGCAGGAGGGTAACATTTAATATTACCACTCCAGTGAGTGCAACAGTAGGGAAAGCGTTGGATAGCGTAGGGGTAAAAAATACTATTCCCACTCCAGTGAGTGCAACAGTAGGGAAAGCGTTGGATAGCGTAGGGGTAAAAAATACTATTCGCACTCCAGAGAGTGCAACAGTAGGGAAAGCTTTGGATAGCGTAGGGGTAAAAATTACTATTCCCACTCCAGAGAGTGCAACAGTAGGGAAAGCGTTGGATAGCGTAGGGGTAAAAAATACTATTCCCACTCCAGTGAGTGCAACAGTAGGGAAAGCGTTGGATAGCGTAAGGGTAAAAATTACTATTCGCACTCCAGAGAGTGCAACAGTAGGGAAAGCTTTGGATAGCGTAGGGGTAAAAAATACTATTCCCACTCCAGTGAGTGCAACAGTAGGGAAAGCGTTGGATAGCGTAAGGGTAAAAATTACAATTCCCACTCCAGAGAGTGCAACAGTAGGGAAAGCGTTGGATAGCGGGAGGGTAAAAAATACTATTCCCACTCCAGTGAGTGCAACAGTAGGGAAAGCATTGGATAGCGTAGGGGTAAAACATACTATTCCCACTCCAGAGAGTGCAACAGTAGGGAAAGCGTTGGATAGCGTAGGGGTAAAAATTACTATTCCCACTCCAGAGAGTGCAACAGTAGGGAAAGTGTTGGATAGCGTAGGGGTAAAAAATACTATTCCCACTCCAGTGAGTGCAACAGTAGGGAAAGCGTTGGATAGCATAAAGGTAAAAATTACTATTCCCACTCCAGAGAGTGCAACAGTAGGGACAGCGTTGGATAGCAAGAGGGTAAAAATTACTATTCCAACTCCAGAGCGTGCAACAGTAGGGAAAGCGTTGGATAGCGTAGGGGTAAAAATTACTATTCCCACTCCAGAGACTGCAACGGTAGGGAAAGCGTTGGATATTGGAAGGGTAAAAATTACTATTTCCACTCCAGAGAGTACAACAGTAGGGAAAGCATTGGCTAGCGTAGGGGTAAAAATTACTATTCCCACTCCAGAGAGTGCAACAGTAGGGAAAGCGTTGGATAGCGTAGGGGTAAAAAATACTATTCCCACTCCAGAGAGTGCAATAGTAGGGAAAGCGTTGGATAGCGGGAGTGTGAAAATTACTATTCCCACTCCAGATAGTGCAACAGTAGGGAAAGCTTTGGATAGCGTAGGGGTAAAAATTCCTATTCCCACTCCAGAGAGTGCAACAGTAGGGAAAGCGTTGGATAGCGTAGGGGTAAAAAATACTATTCCCACTCCAGAGAGTGCAACAGTAGGGAAAGCGTTGGATAGCGGGAGGGTGAAAATTACTATTTCCACTCCAGTGAGTTTAACAGTAGGGAAAGTAATGATTTAATATATTATTAAAAATAAATTAAATATCAATACCAATAAAACATTAATGAAATTAATAACCAATTTAATATTATGTAATAATTAATTAGAAATACAACTACATATTAGTTATTAAAAATTAATAACCTACTCATAATTATTTAACAACGAATTAATTTTCAATAACAAAAACTAATTAATAATAAAAATTAATACCAATTAAAAATTAACTGTAAATTAATTATCAATACAGCAAAAGTATCTTTAATATGTAATTAATTACAATTACATTACTTTCCACCCTATTCCCCTATAAACCCACATCCCACTACAGAAAATACATTAATACAATTATCATAATTATCAAATATTTAATTAATACAAAATTATTACCAATTAATAAAAAATGTATTTCCAATTAACAGAAATTAACAATAAATTTAAAGTCAATACCAATAAATGAAAAAAATTATTTACTTAATTACAATTAAATTACTTCCCACCCTATTCCCCTATAAACCCACAACCCGCAACATAAAATAAATTTAGAAAATTAACATAATTAACAATTAATCAATTAATACAAATTAATTGGCAATTAATAAAAATGAATTACCAATTAAAAAATAACAATAAATTCAAAATAAATACCAATAAATAAATAAAAATATTTAATTAATTACAATTAAATTACTTCCCACCCTATTCCCCTATAACCCCACAACCCACTGCAGAACTAGAAAGCAAAATGTCATTAAAAATTATTAATAATTGCTAAAAATTAATATTTAATTTAATATAATTAAATTACTTCCCACCCTATTCCCCTATAAACCCACAACCCGCTACAGAATTAAATTACGCAAAAATTAAATAACATAAAATTCATTACTTAAAATACATTAAACATACATTACAAAAATTTATATACACTTTTCACACATATACTAACATACAAAACACTTTAAAAAAACTTGATATTATCAAAAAATCGATATATTTAATGCCTATATTGTATACTTCGATATTTTGACTTCTATATTTTGAAAATTGATATTACTTACCTTAAATTCGATATTTTTAACCACTATATTGTGTCCATTCGATATTTTGTCCATTCTATATTTTTACTTCGATATTATGTCCATTCTATATTTTGGAATCGATATTATGACTGTTTACCGTGGGGTAGTGTATATCCCTGCTTTGGCCCACATCTGTTTGTACTTGTGCTGCTGGTTGTTGAAGCAAGAATGGGTCTCTGGCATTGTTTCAGAGTGTAAGATTTAACTTTCTTTTTTTATCTCCTCTCTCATGTTAACGACTGCTAATTCTTTATATTTATAAAAACTGTATTTGGATATCACAAATACTTTTATGATAGAACTTGGGAGAAAGTGGCTTATTAGTTGAGATAGATGTGAATCTACCACAAGTAATAATGTCACTATCTTGTTAGGTCCAGTTAAGGTTTCAGTAATTTAAACCTGAGCTCAACCTCTGTTAGCTATGGCACAGAGCAGACAGGTTTTACTTAAGAAAATATGTAACATATTTAGTAGTAACAAAACAGTTAACACAATACAAAATCCCACTCCAATTTACAAAAGTAGAAAATTATGTAATCAATGAAATTGTGCCAAAATGACAAAACTCCAATAAGGATAAGCAGCAATATAAGTTTTTAAAGGTTTACATTTCAATAATGCCCAAAAATGTTAAGCACTTATGTGGGTCAACTGGCCATGGTAGATCAGGTCCAAGGTGCAATTTAAAGCTTTGATGGAGCGTAGGTTGGATACAACAAACAGGTGTGACCCGGTTGACGTTTGTGCTCTCAGACTTAGGGCCTGACTTATTATTTGGTGGACGACCCATCATCTGCTAAATTACTCTGTCTCCATGGCAGAGGGACAGTCTGCCAAATATACAAATGACCACCAAGCAGACAGTCATTTATAATACATTGACAAGAAGTACTAGCATGACGGTTCCTGCCAATTCATTTCGCTTCTTGGTGCGGGGCTGAGTCAGCATGCCACAGCCCTACACCAAACAGTTTTCTGTTTTTATTCTCAAAAAGATAATTCCAAAAGGGGATTATCATTTTAAAAATAAAAAAATGAAATGCTTCCCTTGCCATGAGAGTCATCTCCCAAAGTAGTGGGAGCATTATTAACATTTTACTGTTCCTCACTGCCCAGGTTTGCCTGGTGGTGACAGGCAGTAAAACAAGCATTTGCAATGCAATAGGTATGGCATTCACACAAGTTTGAGCTATTGGCATTGCAAATGACAATGCCTTTTTTTATGTTTTGGGTGTTAAAACATAAATTAAAGACATTCTCATTTACACCCATCCCCCTGTTGGATTCTTTGACCATTCTAAGATCCCTGAAATCTGGTTCACCAGCCGAACCTTGTTTAGCTAGGTATTTAGCAGCAGCTGCCGAGGTTTTTTATTAACATATCGCTGCAGACCGCCACAGTTTCAGATGAGTGGAAACAGGCTAAACTGCTCCTGCTGTTAAAAAAGCCCTCTTTAAATCCTGCAATGTTGCCCAGCTATCGACCCATCTCTCTCCTCCCGGCAGTGGCGAAAGTGTGTGAGAAGGCAGTCTACTAACAACTTTCCAACTTTGTTGAGACTTCCAGTGCTCTCCACCCAGCCTAGTTCGGATTTTGGGCCACATACAGCACTGAGACGGCAGTTGTGGAGATGTCGGAGGCTATTAGAGAATGTTTGGATGCAGGCGGCAGAGCGTCCCTGATTTTATTCGATCTCTTTGCCGCCTTCTGTTACGAAGTCACTCAACAATGTTCTGGTTGTTTCCTTCTTGATGCTGTTAGTTCCCAATTCCACCAGAAACCAAACAGTGTAGCAAGGAACTATGACTCTTGCTAACCTGGCTCATCCCTGGGGAAAAGGGGAGTTGGAATGAGAAACAAGAAAAAACACTGGACTCTTGTCAGATGAAGTTGTGTTGTTGTCTCTCAGGTTGAAGTGACTCTGGGCCTTCTAATCTTGAATAGTCGATCTGTATTCAATAATGCGTCTAAAGCACCCCAGATAAACAATGTAAGTAATCTCTCTTTAAAAGTCTAAGACAAATAAGATATTAATTTACTTCAAATGACAACATACCACTTTTACTGGAAGCCCATGCAAACACTGCTTTGGTATATAAAGATATTGATCTCAGATTCTTATTTATGGTGTTTGGTCACATTAAAACAACAAGAAGACATTTAACATTTGTATGATGCAATGTGCCTAGAAAACATTTAGCATTTGTATGATGCAATATGCCTTTTCTTAAAATCTGTTAGTTAGGGTTAGTCGTATTGTGAGTTATGGTTTAAGTATTTAATCATACCTTTGATCTCTGACAACCATTTTTTTAAACTGGATTCTGAAAAATAAACAAAGAAAGAAAAAAGATACCCATACACAAGTAATGCTTTGTAAATGCTTCAGCACACATATAGGACCCTAGGTTTTGAAGGATTCTTCTGGGTTTTCAAAGAACAATTCTAAAACATTAGCCAAAGTGCCTTTTCAAAAACCATTGCTCAACTTTAAAAAAGTTCTTAATTCGATGATCTTCACCCAGCGCTTTTAAATGGTTCAAAGTATTCGTAAATGTCTTGTCATTAATTACTTCCAATCTTGACGTCCTTCTTTTTCCAAAGTATTATTTTAAAGTTCCCCTTAAGCTCAATATAAACGTTCTTACCAGCTTTTAGTTATGTAATGAGAATGTTTACAACCTGTGACCTCGGTTGCCTGGTTACGCGGTCTTCTTTGCTTTCTCTTTCAGGAATTGCCCGGAAGCTGAATCAGGATCGCCGGAACAGGAAGATGGACCGGTGGAGATTCCCAAGGAAAGTAAAAACACCCAGAGCTCTGGAGCACCATGAGGAATCGAAGCAGGTCCAGGATTCAGGTAAGTGGATGGAGTCGGATCCGGAGCATCAGCGGTGACGCTTTGAAGCAAAGCACCATTTCTGCGAGTGGGTGGGGTTTTTGTAGCTGTACTTGTAGCGTTGCTGGCGCATGTGTAAGAACGCGTGTAGCCGGCAAAGCATTGGCACGTTGAACTGTAATGACAGTTGGTTCGGGCATATGGATTGGAGACAACGTGAATATCCCTCGTGGCATGGGATCTGTAATAACTGAAAGACTTGTGCAAGAACAATATGCATTGCTCACTCCAATTACAAAGTTAGCAAACATGAATACAGAGATTTGGCAGAATGCAAGTAAAATGTAAATAAACAATATGAAGTAAGCGAGTTACCATATGTACTGCATTTGCCATTTTACACGTGCTAAATCACATGTTGACCTCGATTCCATGCAATGCTCTGATCTTCCATTTTGTTGCATCGCACTTCCATTTTGTGCTGCCTTGACCGGGAGTTACACTTCAGCAGTAACAAACATGTTTTTCACGTAAACTAGTACAAGCAGGTGCGAGGCCTCTCGTGAGGATGCCTCGTGAGGTTATGTTGTACCTTCAGAGTGTTTTCATGCATTCCATACTTATCGCTAGGACAGAGGGAGGATGGCCGTGGAAGTCTCCAAGGCCGGAGATTGGGAAAGGAATGTCTTGCCTCGGCACCGCCCAAACAGAATCTGGCCAGGTCTGTCTGGGTGGGTCTGATGCAGAGATGGGGCCAGCACCTGCAAATCGATGGGCGAGAGGGCCTGCTAGAGGCTTCTCGAACATATTGATTTAAACTATAAAAAGCGGTGTCTGTGGGGTGGAGCTCAGGAACTCAGTCTTGGAGTGGATGCACTCGCGGGACAACTTTGGTGCCCGAAGAGATTACTCCCTGAGCCCCGGTCTACAGGGTTCCTGACTTGGTGTTCAGTGCTTGGCCCAGGGATGTTGAAGTCTCCGGTGCTGCAAATGAATCTGGTGAGGTGCTTTGTACATTAACTGTTTATATACCTGTATTCACAGTTTCATATTTATGTATTAAGGGGCTCATTAGGATGGCGGACGGAAGAGCGACCGCAGCCCTGGAGTAAGCGGAAAATGCCTTTTCCGTGTCCGCCAGCCGCAGACACTCCGTCCGCCATATCAGGATAGGAAATAGTGTAAACATACCGTCCGCGACGGAAAATCACGCACCGCCGCCCAACTACACCCGACCACGCGGCGGACGGAACGAATCTTGAGACTCCGCCGTACGTACTGACGTCTAAGACCATCCCCCAAATCAAGATGGCGGAAAATACACATAAAACCGCAGCGGAAAAACAACCTGTCTGAACACGGCGGATCCCCCACAGCGAAGATAAGATACATAGCAGAGATACCCACCACAAGCTGTTCGCCACCATGGACCCAGCGCTACACGCTTTCCCGATGCTCTTCGCGATCCACCACGTCCTAGTCTTGGCCCACCATCGACGCCGACGCAAGTAAGGCACAAACCATTGGCTGTCTGGAGGGGAATACCTGCAAGGGTCGTGACGTAGAGAGGGGGAGTATCATGTTACCCAAACCACTGATTAGAAGCAAATAGAAATACACATTTGTAGTACGCAAGCAGGAATGACAACGACAAACCACGAGACATGATTGACTACCTTTATTACACATAATAGGGGTATAATCACAGTGTATGCGTGAGCATGGGCAAAGTGGGCACCAGAGCATGAACATCAGAGGCAGCACGTGAGAGGGAGGAATGCAGAATCACAGCATCAACAGGGCATTGTGCCCAACAGAGCAGGTACATCAGAGGCAGCACGTGAGAGGGAGGAATGCAGTATCACAGCATCAACAGGGCATTGTGCCCAACAGAGCAGGTACATCAGAGGCAGTAAACGAGAGGGCAGAATGCAGTATCACAACAGCAACAGGGCATTGTGCCCAACAGAGCAGGTACATCAGAGGCAGTAAATGAGAGGGCAGAATGCAGTATCAGAACAGCAACAGGGCATTGTGGACAACAGAGCAGGTACATCAGAGGCAGCACGTGAGAGGGAGGAATGCAGTATCACAGCATCAACAGGGCATTGTGCCCAACAGAGCAGGTACATCAGAGACAGTAAACGAGAGGGCAGAATGCAGTATCACAACAGCAACAGGGCATTGTGCCCAACAGAGCAGGTACATCAGAGGCAGTAAATGAGAGGGCAGAATGCAGTATCAGAACAGCAACAGGGCATTGTGCCCAACAGAGCAGGTACATCAGAGGCAGTAAATGAGAGGGCAGAATGCAGTATCAGAACAGCAACAGGGCATTGTGCCCAACAGAGCAGGTACATCAGAGGCAGTAAATGAGAGGGCAGAATGCAGTATCAGAACAGCAACAGGGCATTGTGGACAACAGAGCAGGTACATCAGAGGCAGCACGTGAGAGGGAGGAATGCAGTATCACAGCATCTACAGGGCATTGTGCCCAACAGAGCAGGTACATCAGAGGCAGTAAACGAGAGGGCAGAATGCAGTATCACAGCATCAACGGGCATTGTGCCCAACAGAGCAGGTACATCAGAGGCAGTAAACCAGAGGGCAGAATGCAGTATCACAACAGCAACAGGGCATTGTGCTCAACAGAGCAGGTACATCAGAGGCAGTAAATGAGAGGGCAGAATGCAGTATCAGAACAGCAACAGGGCATTGTGCCCAACAGAGCAGGTACATCAGAGGCAGTAAACGAGAGGTCAGAATGCAGTATCACAACAGCAACAGGGCATTGTGCCCAACAGAGCAGGTACATCAGAGGCAGTAAATGAGAGGGCAGAATGCAGTATCAGAACAGCAACAGGGCATTGTGCCCAACAGAGCAGGTACATCAGAGGCAGCACGTGAGAGGGAGGAATGCAGTATCACAGCATCAACAGGGCATTGTGCCCAACAGAGCAGGTACATCAGAGGCAGTAAATGAGAGGGCAGAATGCAGTATCACAACAGCAAGAGGGCATTGTGCCCAACAGAGCAGGTACATCAGAGGCAGCACGTGAGAGGGAGGAATGCAGTATCACAGCATCAACAGGGCATTGTGCCCAACAGAGCAGGTACATCAGAGGCAGCACAAGTACGTGTTCCAACCAACCCGTCCCAGGGACCACAACAGTGCAAGGCTGTTCTCAATGGACAATGCACACACCATGTGAAATAACATGTGAGTGAAGTGAACACCACCTCACATCACTGAATCAGGTGGACTGCGTGAACTACCTGCCTCGGACACACTGCCAGCACCAGAAACAGGAGTGTGAGACACAGCCACAGCCCGAGTGACACACACATGGGCCACAGACCCAGACACACTGCCAGCACCAGAAACATGAGTGTGAGACACAGCCACAGCCCGAGTGACACACACATGGGCCACAGACCCAGACACACTGCCAGCACCAGAAACAGGAATGTGAGACACATCCACAGCCCGAGTGACACACACATGGGCCACAGACCCAGACACACTGCCAGCACCAGAAACAGGAGTGTGAGACACAGCCACAGCCCGAGTGACACACACATGGGCCACAGACCCAGACACACTGCCAGCACCAGAAACAGGAGTGTGAGACACAGCCACAGATCTACTCACTGAGAGATGAGCCATAGACCCAGATACACTGCCAGCACCTGAAACAGGAGAGGGCACAACTGAGACTGTGCTACTACATGATGCATGACAGCAAACAACAGACACAGTGCCACTATCCGATACATGAGAGTCAACTGCACCTGCGCCACTGGGACCACTTAAATGATGAGCCACAGGGCTGTATGGGCCAGGAGGCAGGGTGGCACTGGGAGCTGGGGATAGCTGTACTTGAGCGACATCGGGGTGGGCAGGTGTCAATGGTGTGTGTCTGCGTTTCTTAGGGATATGTGAGTGCACCCTGGACAGGACAGGACTGGCAAGTGGTGGTGACTCCAAACAAATATCACCCACCATAGGTGGAGCATCTGCTGCCGGGGATCGGCTTTCTGGGGACGTGCTGGAGCCTGCTTGTCGTTTGCTGTGTGCCTGCCGCCTGGACTCAGAATCATGTGTAATGGGGGATGCAACAACAGGGGACTCCCTCCTCTGCTTCTGACTGGCCTGGATGGGAGTGGAGGTATGGGGGGACTCCGCCGCGGAGCCATCTGTTTGCCGTTCATTCGAAAACATCAGCCGCAGTGCAGCCAGGGGTGACGTATGCCTGTCCTTGACTGCGCCATTGTCCATGGGAGAATCCTTGTCCCTAGGATGTGCCTTATCCGTAGGTGGAGTGTTGTCTCTGGACTTTGCCTGTGCCCTGGACGGTGCCCTGTTCCTGCCAGCAGACTTGTCGTCTGTGGTGTACCTGTCTCCAGAAGACACCTGCTCACTGTGTGTGTCTCTGCCCTTGGGAGATGGCCCTTGCTCTGTCGTGTGCCTGCCCTTGGGACACTTCCTGCTCTTAGGAGGTGCCTTTGTCTTTTGACTGTCCATGTCCTTGGGAGTGGCCCCTTCCTCTGTTGTGGGCCTGCCCATGGGACTCTCCCTGCTCTTAGGAGGTGCCTTTGTCTTTTGACTGTCCATGTCCTTGGGAGTGGCCCCTTCCTCTGTTGTGGGCCTGCCCATGGGACTCTCCCTGCTCTTAGGAGGTGCCTTTGTCTTTTGACTGTCCCTGTCCCTGTCCTTGGGAGTGGCCCTTTCCTCTGTTGTGGGCCTGCCCTTGGGACTCTCCCTGCTCTTAGGAGGTGCCTTTGTCTTTTGACTGTCCATGTCCTTGGGAGTGGCCCCTTCCTCTGTTGTGGGCCTGCCCTTGGGACTCTCCCTGCTCTTAGGAGGTGCCTTTGTCTTTTGACTGTCCCTGTCCCTGTCCTTGGGAGTGGCCCTTTCCTCTGTTGTGGGCCTGCCCTTGGGACTCTCCCTGCTCTTAAGAGGTGCCTTTGTCTTTTGACTGTCCATGTCCTTGGGAGTGGCCCCTTCCTCTGTTGTGGGCCTGCCCTTGGGACTCTCCCTGCTCTTAGGAGGTGCCTTTGTCTTTTGACTGTCCCTGTCCCTGTCCTTGGGAGTGGCCCTTTCCTCTGTTGTGAGCCTGCCCTTGGGACTCTCCCTGCTCTTAGGAGGTGCCTTTGTCTTTTGACTGTCCATGTCCTTTTGAGTGGCTCCTTCCTCTGTTGTGGGCCTGCTCTTGGGACTCTCCCTGCTCTTAGGAGGTGCCTTTGTCTTTTGACTGTCCTTGTCCAAGGGACTGTCCATGGACTTGGGAGTATCCCTTGCCTTGGGAGTACCTTTTGTGTTGAATGCCTGTGTAGCATGTGAAGGCATGTCCCCCAACACCACTTGTGGATCCTGTGTGTGTACTCCAGTGTATCTGACGTTGTCTTTGTGAACAGATTTTGCTGACCTAGGGGATGGTGTCTGTGCCCTCCGTGCCCTGACGTGCTGTCTGACGCTGCTTCTAGTGCAATAACCTGTATTAGAGTCCTGGTCAGAATATTCACTACCCCCTGAGACATCCAGTGGTGTAGATGGGGAAACAGAAGTAGCACCCTGTCCGTGCGACTGTACTATGGCAGACGACACACTGCTTGCCAATGACTGAACTGTCCTGTGTAGACCAGCAAGATCGCCATGCATCCCTTCCATGAATGCCACCACCTGCCCCAACTTCCTATCATGGTCTTGGAAAGCATGTGTCATATTGGTCTGCCCCACACACAGCTGTGGCAGCAGATCAACAGCCTCAGCACACAGTGCATTTTGGCTCACCGTGGCAGGGGCAGTGGTGCCTGCACCGAACGCCACTCTGCTCCCCCTACTCCTGCGTGCACGAACAGTACATGGTGCAGTTGGCGGAAGTGTGGGCCCTGTGGGCTGTGTCCCGACAGAAGGTGTTGATTGCCCACTCCCAGTCTGTGACAACAGGGCTGGCTCACCAAGATTTTCCGAAGATGAGGACGATGGTGTCTCCACATGCGAGTCCTCAGGACCGGTCCTGTCCCCCTCTCCGGCGCTGCCCTCCTCTGTGTCAGTCTGCGTGTGCGCAAAGTCTGATCCGGATGGATTGCCTCCACTCATCTCCGCCGTCTGTGGCTGAGTGCCCTCTGTCAAAGCTGAAATGCACAGAAAAGAGGTGTAAGTCATGGGCACACTCACGTACAGAAGGCCAAGGAATCCCTAATTCCATAGCTGTCAAAGTTCTTCTAGCCCCCATCCTGCACACGGCCCACCTCTAACAGTCATCCTCACATTACATAAGCGTTGGTGGCCGTGACACATGTACAGCATGCGGACAGGGCAGGAGCACGTACATCTGCACACATGTGTTGCCATGGGTCCACGGACCACTACGGCAAGTGCTTAAACACTCAACTACTAAGCAAGTGGCGTGTCAACAAGCCGGACCTGGATATCAAATTACACCCCCCCAATGGCACCAACATGGCACCGCAGAGATACATACGCACCACGGAACTCAATACTGTGTCTGGGCACCAATACATGCATTGCACTCCCAAGTATCCTACACAGACAGTATGCTCACCGCTAGTTTGCTGTTGATCCACACTCGGACAGGTCAGGATGCGTCACAGCAATGATACGGTGCATGAGAGGGGTCATGGAGCGTCGGGCCAGACGTGGCGTCCTTGGAATCATCCCCAGTGTCACTTCCGCTACATTCTTGCTCAGCCTGGAAATGTCGTCCCAGCGTTTGTGTCAGTGTGTATGTCGTCTGTTGCACACCCCCAATGCCCGTACATCACGTGCAATGCTCCTCCACACGTCCTTGCGAAGGTGCAGCTTGACCTACCATGATGGGAGACAAAAGGGTGCAAGTCAGTGGACAGTTGGCCTGTCACACAGATAGGGGCAACACGTATGTGTCATCCGCCATGCACAATCCGAAAAATATGTCGAGGCAACAGTACACAGCTAAGATTGCAGAAGCCTGGAGTCATTGGCCACCTCATGCACACCAACATGTCCCACACTGCACTTACCACCTGTCCGGGTGCGCCGTAGAGCCGTTCAAAGTTGCGGAGCACACCGTCCACGAGGACATCAAGTTCCGCTGCGGTGAAGGGACGAGACCGGATCTCTTTTACTCTCGACATGGCAAGATCACGGAGTATGGCACTGGAGCAGCAGTCGGTGGTCAGCTCAGCAGCAGCAGGTCGAGGTGATGGTCACAGGCAGCAGTCGGTGGTCAGCTCAGCAGCAGCAGGTCGAGGTGATGGTCACAGGCAGCAGTCGGTGGTCAGCTCAGCAGCAGCAGGTCGAGGTGATGGTCACAGGCAGCAGTCGGTGGTCAGCTCAGCAGCAGCAGGTCGAGGTGATGGTCACAGGCAGCAGTCGGTGGTCAGCTCAGCAGCAGCAGGTCGAGGTGATGGTCACAGGCAGCAGTCGGTGGTCAGCTCAGCAGCAGCAGGTCGAGGTGAACAGGCAGCACTAGTTCCCAGGGTAGGATGTGTGCTTCTAGCCATCACACATATATAGGGCCCTCAGCACGTGTCTGTGGCATACGTCGCCAGCAATTGGTCAGCCCTGGAAGCGTGTTCGTAAAAGGGCCAATGACTGGCCCTGGTGTTGCGGTGCACTGCTTCCGCTACTTTCGACATGGCCGGCACGCCGGTCCTAGGCCGGGATGGTCCGGCCGGTGGACGGTGGATGATGCTATGTGACTGTAAGAGGGGACATGAACTGCCATGTCTATTGACTACATCCAAAGGGTGTGTAGGCCTGCACCTCCCCCGCAGAGTACGTGCACCGCCATGGTGGCGCCAGTGATAGAACATTGTTGCAACTGAAGCATCCGTGCCGGAAGCTTGCACGTGCGGTTGCCGATGTGTGACCGTGACGGGCCGTGCACATTCAGCCAATGGGAAGAGGGAAGGCTGGCCGCGTATGGCTATTGGAAGATAGCGGAAGCAGTGCACCGCCATGGCGGCGCCAAGGATTTTATATTGTCAGACGCTGCAGCGTGATGTGTTGTCTGTAGTTGCGTCATGAGGGTTGTGAGCGTGATAGGGAAACTTCATATGTCATGCACTATTCCATGTGTGTCCATACTATGCCCATCGGTGGGCACACAATGTGCAACAGATGTGCATGTCGACGTGTTGACGTCGGGTGTGACCCTACAGACGTTATTACATCTTCACATCTACACATGACATCACGGCTGTATGGCCACATTCTGAATCTGTTGTCAGTGTGTGGTTCAGGCAAGGTGACTACAATGGTGGGGGTACACATGCATTCAGTGTATGTGTGTTGGCTGTTGTGTCACCATGCATGTAATGACTGTATGCTCACCATTGTTGGTGTTGGCATTGGTGCATGATGACATGGTGTGTGTGTATCATTATCGTTTGTGTGCATGCACTTGCATGTGTGTCTGTGATGTGGCTTCTACACATTAGGGCCATGACACATGTATTGCCAGTAATGTTGACATGTGACTAAGTAGCGTTGTACGTGTTGACACACTTCCTGTTGCAAGTGGCTGCACATTGTTAAAGGGCTACTCCGTATTGTAGTAACTATCAGAGATGTCACACATATGACCATTCTCCGATACATTTTTCTTCTTGCTAATGTTGGCTTACATGTGATGTAGTTGCACACGTATGCGTCGTTTTCAAGTTGACTCAAGTTACATCTCTCTCCCACACAGGAGGGCTCCAAATGTGCATCGGCCATACACTGTGCTGGAGGATATGGTTGACGAGGAGGTGATTAGGAAATTCCGGCTTGATCGACGTCGGTTGATGGAGCTTGTTGCCCAATTGTCTCCTCATCTGCAGCCACGAAAGACTTATCCTGGTTCCATTACACCCACAGCAAAGGTGATGGCGGCACTACACTTTTTTGCTACTGGAACCTTTCAGTACACAGTTGGACATGCCGGGGGGATGTCACAGTCCATTTTCAGCATGGTACTTCGGGATGTTTTAAAAGCTATGATGCTGTACAAGGATGACTATATCCATTTCCCACGGCCGGAAGAGTTGCCAGCAGTCAAAGCAGACTTCTATGCACTGGGCCAGATACCACACGTAGTGGGTTACTTTGATGGCACACATATCGCTATCATTCCACCACGGGCACGTGAGCAGGTTTTTAGGAATTGGAAGCACTTCCATTCGCTGAACGTGCAGGTGGTGTGCCTGGCCAACAACATCATCTCCCATGTGTGCGCAAGATTTCCAGGCTCCGCACATGACGCCCACATCATGCGGAGCAGCATTGTCCCCCAACTGATGGCAAATCTGCGTCCCGGTCAAGCGTGGCTTGTTGGTGAGTCTGGCGTGGGGACTTTTGTGATCTCTGTGTGGCATGGGGTACCCAGCAAATCTGGTTGTGATATTTGTGTCTGTCATCCCCCTACATAGGCGACTCGGCGTACCCAAACAGGCCCTGGCTCCTGAGTCCCATACGTAATCCTACAACTGCGGGTGAAATGCGCTACAATGATGCACATGGAAGGACACGTAGAGTGGTTGAACGTACCTTTGGACTGCTAAAGTCTAGGTTTCGGTGCCTGGATAAGACCGGAGGGGCCCTGCCTTACTCACCAGGCAAAGTATGCAGGATCGTGATTGCCTGCTGCATGCTCCACAACCTGGCCGTGCGCAATGACATTGAACTGCTCTTGGACCCTGAAGACGAAGAAGTTCCTCGGCCTCCCATCCCACCCATGTCGACTGATGAGGATAGTGGTGAGGAGGAAGGTGTGGACCAGAGGCGCCAGCTCATTGATCGCTACTTCCCTTGAATGTGAGTAACTACCTCTTGTGCCGGTTGACAATGCCTTATGTATGTTTGCTGGTGTTGTGTGGATGTGGGGTGCATCAGCTGTGTGTTCTGGTATGTGATGTTTGCATATGTGTGTGTTCTTTTATTTGGACATGCAAGTCTCCATGATGTGTGTCCTCTCATCCAATGCTTTAGTGATGAGTGTAGTTTGTGTAATGTTGCTGTGCAGTGTGTTGTGATGTGTGTGAATCTGTTTCCTGACGTGTGTTTGCTGTCTCTGAATTTCCCTAGGTCACTCCCGCAGCGGCATGATTATGTACGACTTGGATCCCTGCACCTGTTTACGTCTGTTTCTGAGGCAATCATGTGATTAAACATGGAGGCAACACATCATTGAGTGTGTAAGTGGCATTTATTTACAGGTTGTGCATTTGTGCAGGTGAATATTTACAAGTAAGTGTGGGGTGGGGGAGTGGGAGTTGAAGGTAATGGCCGATGAAATGTCCGTGCTGACACCACATTGGGTGGTGTCAGGCTAGTCCAGCAGACCTGTGGCAATGATTGGCTATGTGGGACAGGATACTTGGCAGGGTGAATGGCTGGCTCAGGCCGTGTCTGAGTCATTGGCGGCCCCTCTTGGAGCGTGTGGATGGCGCTCCAACACTGCTCTCACCCACTTCCAGCCTCGGACGGCCCCTCCGTCTTTGAGGTGGAACAGAGTCAGCTGGGGGGGCAGGTTGATCAGGGGCCACATCCGTCGCCAGGGGCACAGGTGGTGGTGGTGGTGGCGGTGGCGGTGGTGGTGGCGTTGCTGGCCGTGGCGCCAGGACAATTGGTTGAGGGGGGGTGGGGTTGTTCCGGGCAATCCATTCCCTCCACATTGTTGTCTGCTGGCCCATGATGTCCACTATCTGGCCAAGGTAGCCCGAAATTTCACGCAACATGTTCGTGTTGTCCACCGAGTCCTGGTGGGCACGATCTGCCTGTTCCTGGCCACGGTCGTATGAAGCCTGGCACCTGGCTAGGGCTTCAAGGGACTCTGCCACAGGATGGGGTGGGTGTCCTTCCTCTGTGCGGCGGAGTGTGAGTCTCCTGATTGCCTGCTGTGGCCTCGCCTCTCTCCTTTGTGGCCCACTCACCCTGCTTGGGTGGGAGGCCGATGGACCTGCGTCGTGCGGTGGGTTAGGCTGGGTGGCACAGGCAGGAGTGGTGGTACTGGTGGTGGTGGTGGTGGTGGTGGTCACTCTGCAGATCACTGAGGCCGGTGTCGCTGGAGTTACACATGCGACGGTTGTCGGGGCCGGGAGTCCCTGTGATGGCCCTGGCTGTCTGCTTGGCCCGCACCATCCTCCGCACCGGAGCTGCCTGTGTCATCGTCCCCAGAGAGTCCGGTATATGTGTAAGGCGAGTCTTGCGGCCGGGTGCTGGTTTCCCCAGTCAGATTACGATCACCTGAGGGACAAGATTGTGCAGGTCAGTAATGTGGACATTACATGTTCATTACAATTTGTATACATTTCAGTGTCCTGGACATGGGGGCCTGTTGGGAGTTCTAGTTGTGACCTCTCACACCCTCCACCGCCCTCCCTGTGGACAAGGGGGCCTGTTGGGAGTTGTAGTAGTGACCTCTCACACAGCCCACCCACCACCACCGCCCTCCCTGTGGACATGGGGGCCTGTTGAGAGTTGTAGTTGTGACCTCTCACACCCTCCACCACCCTCCACCGCCCTCCCTGTGGACATGGGGGCCTGTTGGGAGTTGTAGTAGTGACCTCTCACACAGCCCACCCACCACCACCGCCCTCCCTGTGGACATGGGGGCCTGTTGGGAGTTGTAGTTGTGACCTCTCACACCCTCCACCACCCTCCCTGTGGACATGGGGGCATGTTGGTAGCCATGTACATTTTGGTGAGTATGTGTCCGACGTGAATGGGTTGGGGCCTGGGAGATGTGTCTTCTCAGTTGTGTGAGGCTGACCATGTCGTGATGATCGTGGTGCTTGGTTTGTACTTACCAGCCTCTTCTCCTTCCTCAAGTCCGTCTAGGCTCTCTGGGTGAAGTATAACCAGCACCTTCTCCTCCCAATCGGTGTAGGGTATGGGCTCCAGGGGTGTTCCGCCGCCAGTGTGATTGGCTCTCGCATGGTTTTTGGCGCGGATGCCTTTCACCCTGGTTTTCAGGTCATGCCAACGCCTCTGTATTTCGTGCTTTGTCCTTGGCACGGTCCCTGATGCATTCACCCGACTGACGATTCTGTCCGACATGTGATTCTTTTGCGCCACGGTGGTCTGCTGGACTAGTGCCCCGAATATGTGGGGCTCAACACGGAGAATTTCATCGACCATTACCTTCAACTTCACGGTCTCCGTGAATTTAGTTTTTTTTTTTGGGTGCCATGGTGTGTGGTGCTCAGTGTGTGGGTTGAGTGAGTTGGGGGGTGCAGGTGTGTGGTGTGTGGTGTGTAGGAATGGTGTGGTGGGTGTTTGTGTGGTGGGTGTGGTAGGGTGTGGTAGGGTGGTGGTTGTGTGCCTTAAATTTGAGTATGCTGTAGATCGTATAGGGCCTCTTGCTAGCAGCAATGCTGTGATGCAAAGGATTGTGGTAGTGGGTGGGTGTCATTTTATAGTCGTGTCTCAATGGTTGTTGGCAGTCAGGTGGTACGTGGGTGTGTTGACTAGTGTGCATTATTGGGTACTTGGGGGGGTGTCATAGTGGCTTGTGATTGGTGTTGGTGTTTCAGGTGGGGGGGTTGTCCTTTTTCGTGTGTTTGCTATTTACTGGCAGCACACTTTTTGACATTGGTTTGACGATAGGGATGTTGTTCGTGTTGGCCTTCCGCAGTGATGCACTGTTTCTCGTTGCATTCTTTCCGCCGCGGACGTGGATGGCTGAGCGTTCCATGGTACAGGCGGCGTTATCCTAATTGCGGACACGGAGTGTTCACAGGTATGGCGGTATATGTGGCTGTGTCCGCGGTCATGTCCGTCCGCGGCGGTGGGTGTTCATTTGGGTCTGTCCGCCGCGGACGGTGTTAGATGTGTTCCGTCCACCGCGGACAGTGTTAGATGTGTTCCGTCCACCGCGGACGGTGTTTGATGTGATCCGTCCGCCGCGGTCGGAGTTTCTTGACATGAATATCCTAATCGCAGACGTGGATTCTCCGCGGCGCTGCCGGGAGTAAAAATTCCCCCAACATGACGGACAGTACCGGTTTCCGTCCGCCATCCTTATCGACCCCTAAGTGTGGTGTATTCATTGTCTATTGCCTTTCACTCGGTGCCTAAGAATTTATTAGCTTCAGTGACTTATTGCCTTTGCCTACAATATTAATAAAGCTCATTTTTACCTCCAGTGGAGTGTTGGAGTTTCTATGTGAGTAAGTGGTGTGCGTAAGTTCAGATTACGCAAGTGGGCAAAGCAATACACCATACACATCTATTTTGTATACAATAGAGATTAGTGAGTAATGGTACAAGAGTGCTACTGTATTTGACACTGCTGTTGCATTTGCATTACCCTTAACAGTTCCTCCCCCCAAAGGTCATCACAGCGGGCGAGGTTTCTCTGGATGTAAAGCATGAAAGGATTTGACTAGGCTCGGGGCATGTACATTCTCTTCAGGTTCCCAGGATCTTTCTGACACATCATAACCTTTCCAATCAATTAAGTAATAGAAATGTCCACGAATCCGTTTAGCATCTAAGATTCTGTTTACCTCATACTTAAGATGATCTCCAACGACTATTGGTGGGGGTGAATTATCAGATCGTGTAGCTGGATTGTGGGGTTTGAGGAGGGATACAAGGAAAACCGGTAGCATCTAAGATTCTGTTTACCTCATACTCAAGATGATGGGGGTGAATTATCAGATCGTGTAGCTGGATTGTGGGGTTTGAGGAGGGATACAAGGAAAACCGGATATATTACATAATCCTTGGGTAATTCCAATCTAATAGAAACTGGATTCAACATTTTCTCTATGGGGAACGGACCTATGTATCTTGGCTTTAATTTATTAGGACCTTCTATCTGGATATTTTTGGTTGATAACCAGATGAGGTCTCCTACCTTATATTGTGGTGTTGGTAACCTGTTTTTGTCAACTGATGATTTCATTTTCAATTTATTCCTAGCCAAATTCTATTTTATTTGTTCTTGAAATCTAAGCAATCTTTCCGTGACAGCAGGCATAACTTGCTCATTGTCTGGGAATATTACCGGAATTGATCATGGATGTAGACCAGTTAAGAAGTAGAAAGGTGAAGAACCTAACGCTGCATGAAAACTGTTGTTGTATGAAAATTCTGCTAATGGTAATACTTCACCCCATTGAGCAGATAAGGTACAGGTCAGACATCGAAAACTCTGTTCTAGATATTGATTAACCTTTTCAGTCTGACCATCAGTCTGAGGATGAAAAGCTGATGATAGTGCTATTTCTATTCCTAATTGTTGACAAAATTGGTACCAGAACTTTGAAATAAATTGAGGGCCGCTGTCTGTAATAATCTTTCTCGGAAGGCCATGGAGTTTTACAATATCATTTAAAAATATTTCACTAAATTCTGTTGCTGAAGGTAATTTACTTAAGGGAATAAAATGTCCCATTTTAGACAATAAGATCTACCACTGCCAAAATTGCGGTTAAACCGTGGGATTTGGGCTAGTCTGTGATGAAATCTAAACTAATTGTATGCCAAGGGGAGGGAGGAACTGTCATTGGTTGCAAAAAGCCCATCAGTGAGGAATGGAGAGATTTTTGTCGTTCGCATACAGGACAGGTGTTAACATATTGTTGAACATCAGTTTTTATATTGTCCCACCAAGAGTACCTCAAACACAACTCTAGAGTTTTATTGATTCCTGTATGTCCTGCTGTTCCTACATCATGATTCCGATTCAAAACCTGTAAACTTGATTTTTCCATCAGGAATGTATAATGTATCTTTGTGAAAGAACAAACCCTCATGAACAGTATTATGTTTCTGAAATAACCATTGATGTTGGTCCAAGGTCTCTAGTTCCTTTTTAATTTCTTTAAGAAACATGTCTGAGTGAGTGACAGCAATTATCTTGTCTGCAGGGATTATGCTTTGAGCATTAATCACTGGGTCATTGTGTTTTTCACAAACTAAACGAGCCAAAGTATCGGACCAGAGCTGTTTTGGTTCAGGACGATAGGTAATGAGGGAATCAAATTCACTAAAGAATTGTAATTATCGCATTTGCCTGGGGGTGAGTGCTTTTACTGTTGAGAAGAATTGTAGATTCTTATGATCAGAAAATATAGTGATTGTATGTTTAGCGCCCAACAAATGATGTCTCAATTCCTGGAAGACTGCCTTTATTGCTAACAACTCATGTTCTGCTATAATGTAGTTCTGTTCTGCTGGCAACAACTTACGTGAGTAAAAGGCAATTGGGTGTAAATTCCCTGTTCCTGATTCTTTCTGTAATAAAAAACCTCCCAAGGCTGTTTGAGAGGCATCAGCCTCAACATAAAATGGATTTTCAGGATCAGGATGAATTAAAATAGGCGCTGAAGTAAAGGCCTCTTTTAATTTCTCGAACGCTTGCTCAGCTTCTGAATTCCATTGGAACTTTTTTCCCTTCTTTAGCAATTGAGTGATTGGTGTAACAATTTCAGAGAATTTAGAAATGAAGTGTCCATAGAAATTACCAAACCCTAAAACTCTCTGTGTATCTTTTACTGATGCTTGGGTGGGCCAATTCAAGATTGCTTCCACCTTTTTTGGATCCATGGTTATGCCCTCAGGGGAAAGCCAATAACCTAAGAACTCAACCTTGGTGGTATTGAAAACATACTTCTCCTGTTTGACAAATAAGGAATTATCTCTTAGTCTCTGTAAAACTGAACGGACATGACCAGCATGGTCTTCAGGATTTTTTGAGTAGATTAAAATGTTATTGATGTATACAATAACGCAGATGTCTAAAAGGTCGTGCAAAACTTCATTGATGAAATACTGTAACGCAGCCAGAGCGTTGCACAGACCAAAAGCCTTCACTGTATACTCGAATAGTCCATATTTCGTGCGGAAAGCTGTCTTCCACTCATCACCTTCTTTTATACGAACCAGGTGATAAGCTCCCCGTAAATCCAATTTGGTATAGATACTAGAGCCCTTCACTTGATTAAGCAAAACCGGGATCAAAGGTAAAGGGTACCTATTTTTTAATTGTTGCCTTAGATACTGAACGATAGTCAATACCTGCTCTCAGATCGCCAGATTTTTTAGCCACAAAGAAAAGTGGCGATGAAAACGGTGATGTTGAGTGGCGAATAAAACCAATTTCTAGCAGTACATCCAAGTTTGTTCTTAAGTATTGGTTCTCTGGTTCTGTCAGGGCGTAAATCCTACTGCAGGGTAAGACTGCTCCTGGGATCAAGTCAATCCTGCAATCATAGATTCTTTGTGGTGGTAACGTGGTTGCCTTAACGGAGTCAAAGACATCCAAATGATCTTGATAATCTTCAGGGATGCCGGAGGGTTCTTGGTTTAAGGCAGTGCAAACAAGAGGCATGACAGATTCTTTGGTCTCTTGATAGCAATGAATTCGGCAGTATGATGAATCCAAAGTCACAGTTCATTTTATCCAATCAATCTTTGAATTATGAAGTTCCAACCAGGGAACTCCTGAAATTACTCCAAAAGTTGGAGTATCAATGAGGTCAAATATTGTATTCTCGGTATGACCGTTTTCTGTAACTATGGTCATAGATGTAGTGTGAAACCTTATTAGACCGGAAGATAGTGCTGAACCATCCACTGCTCTTACAGGTTCGGGCTCTGTTTTGGGCACTGGTGTTATTTGTAATTTATAAGCTAATTCTATATCAAAGAAATTGCCTTTGGCTCCTGAATCTATTACTACAGGTATGCTATGTCTTTGTTGAGTGGTTGAAATAAAAGTCAGTCTTACTGTAAAATGTTTAGGGATGCGCTTGATTACATTGGTAGCATACTGGGAGCTCTGTTTGTCGAAGGGAATTACATGACAGAGAATATTGAGCAGAACAAAGGCAGCATTTTATGAGTATAACGTGGAAGAATAAAACGCTTTTATCCTGGGGCTGGTGCAAAGAACTGCGCATCTACAGTGTTTTAAAAATCCCAGTGACTAAAGGGGACAAGCAGATTTCTAAATAAAGCTGAGCCAAATAGAATGATAGCGCTCAATATTAGAGGCTATTCACGAGTTACAAGGAAAAAGGTGGCAGTTCTGCATTTTAAAGATTGCGTCCACTGGACTAAAATATAGGAATTCCACTCAACTTTTAAAACACAATTAGAGTCAACAACAAATCTTCTCAAAAGGATTATTAACAATGAGGATACAAGAGATAGAGAAAACCCTATGGATCTAATTGTCTTGATAAAGATGGGAGTATTTTGAAAAAACCATTGAAACGCGTCGACGCTATTCAGATGACATAATCTCTAAGGGAACATGGTCTTGGTATTTTACAAGTAGAAATTTAACCAGACCACACTTTCACCGATATAGATGATATGTCTGTGTAAATTACCAATTTAGGAGTCTGAAATTGTGTTTTCTCTCGTATATGAGTTTGTATTTTTATGTTTTATGGAATAGGTGTAATATATGTTGAAGTGATTTTATGGAGCAGATGTAATGTATCAATGTAGTTTTTGGATTAATTCATTGGTTTTTATGTGATTTTAATTAAAGAAACATTTTGTACTGCTTTAGTTGATGTGTTAGATTTTTAATTTGCTTGTGCTCTTTTGAGTTGAGGTATTTTACCCTTTGAATGTGAAGTTATAAATGTGTTACCTGCTTTGCATGCAGTTACAGTGTACATGTCACTTAGGTCTATTCCAAAGGGAACTTGTTTGTAACTAGATCTGTTTGTCAGACACTCTCGAAGGAACGATCTCATCTTCCTCCGAGAAAACACGTTTTCCAACTCCTGTGACAATCCGCTGACAACAGCTATTGTCTTCCTCTTAGTAGATGTTGCTGGACATTCTTTAGCAAAGTGACCAGACTTACCACAATAAAGACATAAATTCCCTTTATGTCTACGTTCTTTTTCCTCAACTGCAAGTGGTCCTTTTAAACCACCAATCTGCATTGGTTCAACATGAGAGCTCTTTTCCTCAGGTTCTTTCTTTTCTATTTTACAATGTAAATTCCTGATGTCTCCTCTGGGTCTCTCATTTTTTCTTTCTCCCAGTCTGTGATCTAATTTGACCACCAAATCTAAGAACTCTGTGTAATCCTCTGGTAGGTTGACAATATGTGATAAGGATTCCTTCAGGTCATCCCTAAGACCCCTATAGAACAAGGATACTCTTTTCTCATCAGGCCAATGAGTCTCAGCTAACAACCTATTAAAATTGGTGACATATGTAATCAAATACTTACACCCCTGACGCAGATTTAAAAGCTCATTATCAGCTGCTTGAATAAAAACAAGTTTAGCTAATAGACTGGTGACATATGTAATCAAATCCTTAGACCCCTGACGTAGATTTAAAAGCTCATTATCAGCTGCTTGAATAAAAACGTGTTTAGCAAATAGACTGGACATGGCTTTCTTGAAATTAACTAAATTGTGTAACAGTGGGTCATTTGTGTCAACTAGGGGTATAGCCCAATTGGCTGCTACTCCTCCTAAATAGGAAATTATGAAGGCTACTTTAGATGTATCTGTAGTAAAAATCTGTGGTTTACACATGAAGTGTAAATGACACTGGCTCATGAAAGTTGTGAAACAGCAACTACCTCTGGTGAATCATTCCGGATTAGCTAGAGGAACTGGATTTGGAGTCACTACTGTAACTTGTAGAGGTTGGTCAGTAGTTTGACCAGATATGGTCTGGGAAGGAAAGGTCGTTGAACCAAACTTAGACGGAGTCAGTACAGGTCGATCTTCTCCAGACAGGTCCCTCCAACCAGTAAACCCCGACATTGTTCTATCTAACTCCTGTCTCAGGGTCTGATTTTCTAATCTTAACTCCTGAATTTCTTCATTCAATTTACGGACTAATTGTGTTAACTGAGTTGGATCCATTTCTTCCAGGATAAAGCACCAAGAGGAAACAGGGGAGGTTGTTGGCTTCGCTTTCTGCTACGAAGTCACTCACCAATGTTCCGGTTGTTTCCTTCTAGATGCTGTAAGTTCCCAATTCTACCTGAAACCAATCAGTGTAGCAAGGAACTATGACCAGCAGTGGTGCGTCCATTGGGGCGTGGGGGCGTAGCCCCACCAGCCACCATGAACGCATTGCGGCTGCCGGCCGTATCTAAATAAAATACACGCTGAACAATCAGCCGCCGGGAATTGCCAGGAGGGGTGGCCTGCTGCAGCTTGAGTGACAGTCCACGCACTCAGGCTGCAGCAGACGTAGTGCGCAGTCTGGGGAACTTACAGGCGCACTGTAAGTTCCCCAGCGGGACCCAGGACTGCTTGTTCGCTTGCCACAGTGCCACAGCCCGGGTTTCCAAAGGGCGACAGGGCGAGGGCAAATGTGCCCCCCTAGCCAATCCTGGCGCTGCATGCAGCGCCAGGATTGGCTGGTCCACCGGCGCAGCATTCCATTGGATGCCGCGCGTGGGGGTGGCCTGGCATTCGTTGCTGAGTGGATGCAAGGTTTCTTTCATCATACTATCATAGAGGCGGGAAGTCCAAGGAAGGGGGAAGCCAGAGGTGTTCGGAGTCGAGAAAGGAAGGCAGTCCTCAGACAGCGCAGACACCGGCAGCGGTATGGCTGACACCGAACAACTGCTCGTTCCTCTGTGGAAGGTGGACCCACTACAGTTGTCAGACTCCGGCTGCACAGATCATGGAACAAGGAGCCGGTGCTTTGTGCAGTACAGCCAGGTCTGGGGTTCACAGAGTTCAGTGTATTTCGGGCATTTAGTGTTACATTATTTTATGCAAAATTCTACGAAATTACATCATTATGCCACATGGCATAATGGGTGGTTGCCCAAGTAAACAATGCTATTGCAGTAGCACTTGTCCAATGCGAACACGAGCAGCTCTTGTTCGCAGGACTTGCGTTTTTTTGCGCTATATTTAAATATTAAAATTGACACAAGGAACTATTTCTCAATAAAATATAGTGCAAGATGCCTGATTTGAACTTAAAAATGTGATGGATTTCAGCAAAAACAAAATTATACTAATTTTTTACGGCCTTATAACTCTGTCCCAGTGACCAACTCTTTCTGACTTTGTGAAAACGTCAACGAAATATTGGTGGTCAACAGCTCTAGCAGGGCCTTGTTATGTATAATGTTTAAGTTGTGTGCTAACTTATGGTTCTCGACCTGTTTTTACATTTCACATACGCGCTAAGTCTTGTTCACATATCTTATGTGTTTTTTGGGGGGGTTGGGAGGTGGTGTACTCTCTTAGAATTTTCAGGTGGGCTCCAGGATTGGTATGGGAGCGTGGGCGGGGTGTTCATGACATTTTGGGGACATGTTAGTCCAGGCAGGGTGTCGTTTTAGAATGTGCATGTACCCTGGCTTTTAGGAACTCTCTTTCGTTTTTTCCCACACCTGCCCACCCTGTTATCTGTTGAATGAAGCAGGTGCGTCTTTGGAGGTCGTGTTTGTGGCGATGCTGTTGCTGATGGTGCTTGGTGGTTTGGTACACAACTTTAAAAGTTATTGCAGGAAACGTTGGACATGTTCAGACCCAGTTGTAGTTTTGAGGGTGGCGTGGGGAGTTTATAAATGGAATGAGATGGCAACAGTGCTGTATGCACAAGATTTGGATGCCGGGAGTTTGAGTGAGGAGAGTTGTGATCGCACTTTGGTAGGTTGCGTTGTGAAGGAAGGGTTGCTTAGGAGAGGGAGAAGTTTTTTTGGGATAGTTATAATAAAGATGTATAGTGACACCACTTTGATTTAGTATGTAAGGCTTAGAGCCAAGGTTTGTTATTAAAGCTAAGCACCTGTTCCATTAAAGCGGGCTTTTCAATACTATTACGTAGTCAGTCGTTCTTGAAAACATCCCCCCCTCCCCCGGATATCACAGATCCCAAGAAAAAGCCGTTTCAGTCTATATTCACCCAAGGATAAGGCCGACGCAGCCAGCATTATGATGTATTTCAATAAAATGGTCAGAATGTCTGCTTCGGTGCCATTTAGCTCCACAGAAACCTCATGGTTAAAGTGTACAGCTCAGAGTCACACACCACACTGGGAACGCCTCAGAGCTTTGTAAATATGGATGCATTGTAGCAGAAATAATTACAAATTGCTGTTTTATGTTACGCTTGGAGACATGACAACTGTTAACATACAGACTTGTTGCTCCATAGCGCTGTTAACAGCTGCCATAAAATATACTCAGCTTTCACAATACTTACTTTATCAGCTTTAGAAGGATGACAGGCTGTATTTCCCACCAACATTTCAACCCTGTTGTTTGTATGCAGAGCTTCACAGCAGATGCATTTACCAGCCGAGCTATCGCAAGCACCTGCACATATGTGGAATGCATAATTTGAGAGTATGTTAGCTTTTTTGTTGGGCACTTATAAATGCCACCTGGTTTCTGAGGGGTGTGCATGTATGTCTGCAGCTCTCTGAAAAGGATGGCCCTGCGTGGCCTGTTAGATCTTGGTTTTCCTTTTTCCACTTAGGGAATCCTCACCGACTGAAATGGCTTTAGGCAAAAGAATGCAGCAGAACCACTTGTGACCTCTTTTGCAGCCCAGCCAAAAAACACAGTGCTAGCTGCAGACTTTTCTGTCAGAGAGCCTTATTGGGTCTTGTCAGTGCTCCTTAAATTCCTTTGTGTTTATGTATTATGTGCGCTGTGTGACTAACTGTTCTGGTTGGCATAAAGGTGCCTAAAATTTGATGTCAAAATCACGGATATGATTTCTGAAAACAGACAAAGTAAACATTTTGCGAAAGGGGTTCCTCATTGAACCCACACTCTACCCTATCCTTTCCAAGAGCTCCAGATGCCTTAACCCTCTCATCTTTTCCACTCGGGAACATTGCAGATTCTACTAGGTAGTAAATTCAGCCTGCTGATGTCAAATGTCTCCTGTAATCAATGTATTGAATCATGGACTACTGTGAGGGTCGCAGAATACACAGCGTTTTACCCTCCACAACAAGTTAGATGCTCCAAGTATGTTGTAATTAGGGCTAAGCAGGATATATTCTGAAATTTGCTTTTCATAGTGGTATATGACGCCAACTGTGTAACAAATAAGTTCTCCATTCGGGTATCAGTACCCAGCCATTGCAGTGCGAGAAACTCCATTTCCCTGAAAGTTTTCAGAGCAGTGTAAAAAAAATGCAACGAATAAGTTTCCTTTGCCTGCCAAATGAAACTTCCAGGCAGTAATTGTGTGATTACAGCATTCATGTTGCTGGCTGTGATTAACTGTTGAGTCTCGTTAAGCACCGCTGTGGATACGAAGATAGGGGCTCCGAGTTTGGCATGAGATGCAACCATGTGTAGAGGACCATACTTCTGGCTGGGGAATGAAACCCATAAGGTTCCAGTTGCGCTCTTTGCACTAAACAGAAACCGGCTTCTAGCAAGACTGAGAGCGAACAAAGATGTCCAGAACAATTCCATTGTTATGCTGCAAGGAGGGGAAGAGACCCAAAGATACTGCACAGATACTGGGATTATTTTTCGCCAGGAGTCTTTCTTTCATTTGACCTTTGGAGTAACAGAAGCAGACTGCTACGGTGCTATTGATGTCGAAACAGGAAAATCGTTACTTTTTGTTCCCAAACTCCCCGAGAGCTATGCAGTCTGGAAGGGAAAGATTGAAAGATTCACCCACGGGATTATTTCAAAAAGAAGTATGAAGTGGATGAAGTGCACTATACAGTTGAGATTTCCAGTGTCCTGGCATCAAGGAACCCGTCCGTTCTTCTTACTCTGCGTGGCATTAATACCGATAGTGGAAATGTCTGCAAAGAAGCTTCATTTGAAGGAATTAGCCAATTTCAAGTGAACAACAAAATTCTTCATCCAGAAATAGTGGAGTGCCGTGTAATTAAGACCGACTTGGAGTTGGAAGTCTTGCGCTACAGTAACAGGATCTCCAGCGAGGCCCATAAAGAGGTTATGAAAGCGGCTAAACTGGGGATGAAAGAGTACGAATTGGAAAGCCTGTTCCTGCATTATTGCTATAAACGTGGCGGCATGCGGCACACGTCATACACTTGCATATGTGGCAGGGGAGACAACTCATCCATTTTGCATAACCGGCATGCTGGAGCCCCAAATGACAAGACCGTTGTTGATGGCGATTTGTGCTTGTTTGATATGGGAGGAGAATATCACTGCTATGGGTCAGATATCACCTGCACGTTCCCTGCGAATGGAAAATTCACTCCTGATCAGAAGGCCATCTATGAAGCTGTGCTTCATTCATCACGTGCTGTCATGAAGGCAGTAAAACCAGGTGTTGCCTGGCCAGATATGCATCGTCTAGCAGACAGAGTTCATCTGGAAGAACTGACCAAAATTGGCATTTTGAAAGGCAACGTGGATGACATGGTGAAAGTTCATCTGGGTGCAATATTTATGCCACGTGGTCTGGGACATTTTCTTGGCATTGACGTGCATGATGTTGGAGGCTACCCAGAGGGAGTTGAACGGAGTACGGAGCCTGGTCTCAAAAGCTTGCGTACTGGACGGATTCTTCAGGAAGGCATGGTGCTAACAATTGAACCAGGAATTTACTTTATTGATCACTTGCTCGACCAAGCACTGGCAGACCCCGCACAATCCCATTGCCAGTGTAAAGTTCTAAACTTGCTAGATTGATTCAGACATTGGCTCTGAGCAGCCGTCTGTGTCTGGCGTTTCTTGCAGAGCTAAAGTATTGTGATGAAAACTTCTCCTATGCACAGCCTTTCAGCAACCTCTGAAAAGCAAGAGCGCATGAATTGGTGAAATGCAAATGCTGATTTTTACAATGTGAACATTACTGAATATCTGTTTTTATAAGATGATCATCCCTCTCAGGTGATTCAGATATAAACTATGCATTCTGTGTAACTGCTTTCTTTAAATAACTGTCGATAATCACGTTCATCTGGATAGGCTGCTTCTGCTGATAGCACTCATAACGGTGTTGGAGGAGTTATTGCTGTGTGGGTCATGTGACGCGTTTGCAAAAAGGCATGAATTGTTATTTGTTATTATTATCATGTATGTGTTGACTTTGAGAGAAGGCGTCCAGTGTAGTTCACATGAAAGCTGAGTTTGATAGCTGCACCGATGGTAGCAGAGGGATCAATTTTGCATTTTTTACAGGTTTCTCAAAATGTAGATCACTTGAATATTAGGATCATGGCGGTTCTGCAACTTTTCAAGGAACTTATTTCTAGTCCACCTCTGTAGCCAGATCTTCCAGTTTTAAAGAACGTTGCTTGATTTCTGCCACTGCCAAGCCTATGCGTCACTGTCAGAGGCTTAATGCGCTGGACGTCTCTGGCAAAGTTCAAGTGACACTGCGAGCTCTGAAGGTTAGAGGTCACTTGCAACATTCAGACAAGGTCTCTGCATCACTAGTTTGTTTCACACCTATAGGCAAGACCACCAGAATTATGCGATTCTGTTGCCGTAGCGTTTTCCGCATAATCGGGGATTAGTAAGGTTAAATATTTGCCTTAACGCCGTTACCATGTGTAAAACTGTCAAAGTTATGAAGTAATACTATCACAGAGTGTGGCACATTACACTGCACAATTTGACTTTTCTTGATGCATAATCTAGCCAACCATGCCACATACTTTGGTCCTTCCCTGCCGCATAATTCCTGTGGCCTTGTCTCTAGGTGTTGCAGTATTACTTAGATTTAAGACATGCAAAACTATCCAGTAGTAGTCTGTGGCCATGCCCTCTCTGCCCCTCCCACCAACACATCTCCAAAACAGCGATAGTCTGTGGTCTAAAGCATTTATGTCATAGCTCTCTGTTGGACTCCATGATCACATGTTCCAATCCTAGCTTGCCCACTTAGCCTTTCATTTTTCTAAGGTCGATAAAATAAATACCGTTGAGTTGGATAACAATAGCATCCGCTTTTCCGCGTTAAGATAGCCATCGGTGAAAGTATGTTTTACCTAAGCATGCGTTATATACCTTGCTTTATTGACGGGTACATCACAACTTTAGGTACACATGTATGCATGTCATTCAGGAACACTAAGCTTCCCGGCTTATAGGAAGAGTAACACTGCCTTTGTCGCAGCACCTCACAGCTCCATCAAGTTTCTTGCCCATGTTTATGAAGCGACGTGTTTCAGAGTGTTGAAGTTATGCAAAGGGTGATGGGGCAGGAAATATGTTTTAGAACTCCCTCAGGGAGAGCTCTCCCTCTAAGCCTGTCTGGGGCATATTTTCTTTTTCTGGCTACTCCCTTGTTTACATCAAATATTTTTACTCCGTAATAATATCCCTGTACGTGCTTAATGTACTTAAAAAGGCAGCCTAGGGCATGTCTTGTACCATTTTAGAATGCATCATGTGTGATGTTTCAGAGGATTTTCTATGCCTTTAGAGAGGCAAGCTGCCGCGCATAACTATTAGAAGATATCCATGAGCTGAATAATGGTGTTTAAATTACCAACAATGTCCATGAAGTCTTCCTACACACTCCTTTCACATTTCCATTTTATATTTAAAATGCATTACCTTAATCAGTCCAGTTTGCGCCTTAGGCAAGACATCATGGCTCACATTAGAGGCTTTTACAAGTGTGAATGTATGAAGCTCTGTGGTTATACTGAATAAGCAGCTACCTATGTTATGCCATCTATTAATGTAATAACTGCACTTTCACAATTGCTTTATTAACCTTCCTGCTTTCTCAAATTTGCTTGAAAATGCACGATTTTTCTTCTTTTTAAAAAAAAAATTCTTGGGGGGGTTATCCCCCCAAACCCCCCTTTTGGGGTACGGGATCGCTCGCTGCGCTCGCTCGATATGGTGCTGTATGCAAATCACTTTGCGCCCCACCACTTTCAAATGTCACCCACCGTCCCTGACTATGACTCTTGCCAACCTGACTCGTCCCGGGGGGAAAGGCGAGTTGGAATGAGAAACAAGAAAAAACACTGGACTCTTGTCAGATGAAGTCATGTTGTTGTCTCTCAGGTTGAAGTGACTGGGCCTTCTAATCTTGAATAGTCAATCTGTATTCAATAATGCGTCTAAAGCACCCCAGATAAACAATCTAAGTAATCTCTCTTTAAAAGTCTAAGACAAATAAGATATTAATTTACTTTAAATGACAACGTACCACTTTTACTTGAAGCCCATGCAAACACTTCTTTAGTATATAAAGATATTGGTCTCAGATTCTTATTTATGGTGATTGGTAACCTTAAAACAACAAGAAGACATTTAACATTTGTATGATGCAATTTGTCTAGAAAACATTTAGAATTTGTATGATGCATTATGCCTTTTCTTAAAATCTGTTAGTTAGGGTTAGTCTTATTGTGGGTTATGGTTTAAGTATTTAATCGTACCTTTGATCTCTGAGAACCGTTTTCTAAAATGGGTTCTGAAAAAAAAACCAAAGAAAGAAAAAAGATACCCATACACAAGTAGTGCTTTGTAAATGCTTCAGCACACATGTAGGACCCTAGGTTTTGAAGGATTCTTCTGGGTTTTCAAAGAACAATTTTTAAACATTAGCTAAAGTGTCTTTTCACAAATGCAAACCATTGCTAAACTTTAAAAAAGTTTTTAATTCAGTGATCTTCACTAAAATGTTCAAAGTATTCGTAAATGTCTTAATTGTCATTAATTACTTCCAATCGTGACGTTCTTCTTTCGCCAAAGTATTATTTCTAAAGTTCCTCTTAAGCATCATATAAATGTTCTTACCGGCTTTTAGTTATCTACTGAGAATTTTTACTACCTGTGACCTCTTTTGCCTGGTTACGCGATCTTCTTTGCTTTCTCTTTCAGGAATTGTCCAGAAGCTGAATCAGGATCGCCGGAACAGGAAGATGGACCGGTGGAGATTCCCGAAGAAACTGAAGACACCTGGAGCTCCGGAGCACCACGAGGAATCGAAGCGGGTCCGATTTCTGACTCAGGATTCAGGTAGGTGGATGGAATCGGGTCCGGAGCATCAGCGGTGACGCTTTGAAGTGAAGCACCGTTTCTGTGAGCGGGTGGGGTTTTTAAAGCTGTACTTGTAGCGTTGCTGGCGCACGTGTAAGAACACGTGTATCCGACAAAGCGTTGGCACGTTGAACTGTAATGACAGTTGGTTAGGGCATATGGATTGAAGACAACGTGAATATCCCTTGTGGCATGGGATCTGTAATAACTGAAAGACTCATGAAAGAACAATAGGCATTGCTCACTCCTATTACAAAGTTATCAAACATGAATACAGAGATTTGGCAGAATGCAAGTAAAATGTAAATAAACAATATGAAGTAAGAGAGCTACCATACACATCTATTTTGTATACAGTAGAGACTAGTGAGTAATGTTACTAGAGTGCTACTGTACTTGACACTGCTGTTGCATTTGCAGTACCCTTAACACCTTTGACACGGTCCCTCATCCTCAACTTCTGGCCCGTCTCTCTAACATTGGAATCTCGGGCTTTGCTTGGGACTGGATTGAATCTTTTTAGAGCAGAATTATTCAAACTGTGGGGCGCGCCCCCCTGGGGGGGCGCAACGCCATCTTAGGGGGGGCACGCTCTCCACCATAAAATTTCCCCTTTCATTGTTTCCCACGGCGGAGAGGCAGAGTGGAGCTGCAGGGGCCCTAAGAAGGGGTGAAGACCATCAACGCCTGATTAACATGCAAAAAGTCTTTAAAAGACCTGTGAAGTACTCGGGTGCGGCTGTGTGTCTACAAAGCTGATGCTGTCTCATCCCGGGCTGCCACCCAGAGAGCAGGAGGGGGCGAGAAGCCCTTTAATTCCAATGGGCGTTGCGCGCCTGTTCTTGGCTCGTGTTCTCTCCCGCCGCTTTCAGAAATAGCACGATAAGTACTACGTGTTTCACTTCCAGACGCAATCAATGAGCAGCCCTAAAGGTAATAATTTTTTAATACACCAGCTTTACTGATTGCACGTATTGTAAATGATATCTGCAAAATTATTCACCGGCTCCTGGCAGCATAAACAAATAATGAAGACGCACTGAAGGCACCACGGAAATAGCGTCCCCTTCTCCAGAGTCCTTGCAATACTTGTCTAACAGCGTAACCAGTAAGATGAAAACATTTATTTTAGAGAGATTTTCGGGCTCCTTGTAGAAACCGCGCCCTTTCCGGTAGAGATTATTAAGGGTACAATTAAGGATCCAGATCTGTCTGGAGAACGGGAGGGCAGGGGCATCACACCCACGCTTTGCTGGCATCCAAAGGGAACTGGGACAGTTAAAGACAAGTGGGAGGAGGCAGGAGATGAAACACATAAAAGGATCTGGGATTAGAACGGGGCATAGAGTGAAAGAAAGTGTAGGAAGGAGAATGAGAGGAAGAGGGAGAAGCAGAGCACGATGGAGAGTGGAAGAGGGAGAGGCAGAATGGAGGACGAGAAAACATGGGAGGGGAAGGGGATGAACGAGGCCTTAGAAGTGAGGAGAGGTATATACTGAAAGGTGAGAAACAGAAGGCTGGCAGAGGAGGAGAGAGGTTAGGAGGTATGAAAAAAATGGGTGGTAGTAGGAGGAAGAGGGAGATAGGAAGTGAATGTGGAATAGAAGGGAGTGAAAAGAGAAAGGAAGAGATAGAAAGCGAAATGGGAAAGAAGAAGCATAAAATTGGGCAACAAAATGGAGGGAAAGGGAATGAGAGAAGATGAGAGTGTGTGTGAGGGAGAGCGAAAGAGGAAAAGAGTGCAAGTGAACGAGAATAAGTGAAAACAAGAACGTGAGTATGTTATTTATGTATTTATTGTTTTGCAAAGTGTTTAACAGTGGTCTTTTTGTCACTTACAGTAACATATGGACCGCCTGGGCTCACCATAGCGCGCCTAGGTAGAAAAAGCATAAGTATGAGAAACCCATTTTCCCCAGCATATGCTTATTTGCACTTTTCTGCAAATGGATTGAGAATAAGTTGAAATTAGAATCTTTTGTGAAAATAAATGTCATTCTCCTTCCAGAAGGGCTTTTCAAATGTGCCAGAATTTTCTGCAGGTTATTTCGTTCATGTGTTATCGGAAACAGAAGCACTGCCGTAATTCGCTTACTGCTCACCGACTGCAGTTTAAACTTTACACCCAGTCATGAGGGCTGCTCCTCCAACCACAGGGACTAAGAAGCCATAAAAATCTTCCCCGTGACCCTAAACCAGAGTTATTCAAACTGTGGGGCGCTCTCCACCATAAAATTTCACCTTTCATTGTTTCCTACGGCGGAGAGGCAGAGTGGAGCTGCAGGGGCCCTAAGAAGGGGTGAAGACCATCAACGCCTGATTAACATGCAAAAGGTCTTTAAAAGACCTGTGAAGTACTCGGGTGCGGCTGTGTGTCTGCAAAGCTGAAGCGATCTCATCCCGGGCTGCCACCCAGAGACGCAGGAGGGGGGGGAGGGGGTTTGAGAAGCCCTTTAAATCCAGTGGGCGTTGCGCGCCTGTTCTTCACCCATTTCAAATGGGGCTTTTGGAATAGAGAACAGCAGCTGATTAGCACATAGGAATTTCAGCACTGACGAGCCACCAATGAGGTGGACAGCACCACAGATGGCAGGAAGTGCCGCGAAATTTGCTTGCACAAAGCTCCTGCATACTACTACCTTTTGGTAGTGTGGCACTTCTTCACGCCTGCTATTTGCCCTGCGTGCTGCCTCGCTGTGAAGGGTTATGCCTCTGAGCATTTTAAAATCACCAACAGGTAAGTCAGATCTGAAGAAAAAGCGAACAGTCAGTCCTTCTTCATAGGGCATCTGCTTGCCTGAAAGTAGTATGTTCACTTTCGGTTTCACAGCATAGTGAACATCGCATACTCCCTGTATCCTATTTTTGACTGTCTCATTAATGTCTGCCTCTTTCTTTTGTTCTATTGTGTATTGTGGAGTGGTGTGGCTCACTGGTTAGAGGCAGCAGACCCGGGAGCAGAAGTCAGCCCAGGACCAGGGTTCAATTCCCGACGCGGCAGGGTCGTGGACCAGGGTCAGCGGACTCGACATTTCTCGCCTCGGTGCCTACTCTAACCTGGGGTCCCACTCGGCAACTCTGGGCATTAGCTTGCCTAATCTCCACAACGGCCCCATCAACGCCGGGGATGCCTGGCTCCACCTTGGGGATTCCCAGTAGGGACCATCCCACAGGGAAAGACAGGACGGGTTCCCCAGCGGTATACAGCGCCGGGACGCCCCTTTGCTGGGGCAGCTGTGCGCTTTACAAGTATACGACATTTAACATTAACATTTATTTGATTGGGACTTTTATAATCCTCTGCCAGTAAATGTTCGGTTACTTCACTGGGCAGTTTTGATTAAAGCCTGGCACCCTCAGGCATAAAACACCCTAATTAAAGCCCCCTACAACATCCATTGTACGATAGGCAGAGGCTTCGCATCTTCAGGTTTAGCACCCTACTCTAACCTCAGCATCCTAGTCCCTCACCTAGATATGGTGCAGGGTTGTGCTTTTCAGAGAGGCACCTCCAAATACAGCCTCTTTCTCCAATCTTCACAATCCTGGGACAGTCTTGGCATCTTGTGCCAGAGCACCCATAAATACAGCAACATACTAAAATGTACCCCCAGGGCACCCTTCTACATGTGATATACACCTGACATTTTTAGGCACAGCAGCTGGGACATTAACCTCCTAGGTCACACATCCCAGACACTGGGTATCCTTTGGCCTACTGTTATATGTTCAAACTTGCACCCTTCAGAAGCAAATCACTAGCATTATGATAAAAATGCAGGGTCTAGAGCACTACAGAAGTAGAAAGTTCCTTTTCATCGGCTGTGAAGGAGAAAGCCTTCAGCCTCAAAGTCTATCCCAGGGATGAACTTGTACCAATCACTACCCCAGAGGAGCGTCCTGCTTCACCTGATCCCAGAAATCCTGACCACTACCATTGTCCCAAAGAAGACACCTGCCTCACTACCAGGTCCAGGGAACAGGGACATCTTAGTGATTTTGGGGGGGCCATATTCAGCACAGCTTTGAATTTATGGTCCAGTTTCAGCTCTTTCATGCCCTTTTCGGTCTGGTCACTGACTGTGGACTGGCACACTGGTCCAAATTCTAAATGTGTTGACATTTCATATTCAGGGATAGTGACGTGTGTATTCAATATTGTAACACAGCGGCAGCTCACTAATATTACTGCAAATAATCTCTGTGACACCCTCCCATTTCTTGTGTGTGTAGTGCTGTTTTGTTCTAAAATAAACTTTTTTATGGGTGTTGCATGAAACAAACACAATTGTCTGCAAAATGTCTTTAGTAGACTCTCACACATCACCACAGTAAAAATAAATTAAAGGAAAATCCTATTTAAAACAATCTGTTTAAGAATGATTCAAGATAGTCAGGGTAAGACTCTCTCCAGAACAGAGCTGGCTCTATCAGGGGTCCCCCTTAAAGGCTGAGGCCCTGGGCCAGAGCCCACGTTGCCTATGTCTTAAAGGGTGTCAACTGCTTTTTTCATGGAAAGAGAAGCTGTGATAGGATGGGCAGTGCAGGAATGGGGAGTTTTTTCTGGGAGGTGAGAATGGGGCAGTGCTGCTTAGGATGGCCAGAGTTGAAATTGTTTTTTTTAATGCCATTGGACAGTCCTTCTCAGTGGAGAGCATTGTCTTTGAATGGTACTCATTTTATTGACCACAGAAGTTTCTTTGAGGAGGACCTGTAACAATTTGCACACATTTTATCTTGAACATTTTAGGTTTGGACTGTGTAGTAAGCCTCTGTCATTTCACCACACCAACTCGCAAACCTGCAGTTTTCTATTTTTTTGCAAAAACAATTTTTATTGGCGTTTCAGAGAAAGACATTCAAGATACTGGTCATTGTTTACATGCACACTGAAGAGTGTAGGAAGATGAGTCTTTTCTGAGAACATACCATTTAGAAAAACAATCCCACAACCGGTCCCTCCCTGGATCCCACCCCCCTAGTCAGTGTGCCAGTGTCCTCCGTCCAACAGTTAATGCTCCACAATCCCTCCCTCCTTCCGGGCAATTGAAGGGGAGGTAGATGATGCTTCCCAGTGGGGGGCCTGAACCCTCACAACCTTTGTCTTTATTCATGGCAGGTGTGTGTCGTATCCGGAACAGGGAACCTCACCCCTACAGCCCCCTATGGCGTCGGCGCCTCACTATCCTCCTCCCGGTCGCCCTCAGGGAGTCGCAGCTCGGCCACAAGGGCCTCCCACGCTCTGGCTGTGTCCAGTGCCCTGTCAGTATCTAGTCGCCTGGCCTGTCGCAGCTGCAGTGCGCCCTCTGCCGTAGCCCACCTCTCCAGTGTAGATCGCCAGCGCAAGTAGCTGGGGCCCTGGCTGGATTTCCAGTGCATGGTAATTTCCCGTTTGGCCAATATCAGGCCCAAATCGAAGAATTTGCTGGTGACGCGGGTGCGGGGGGTATGAGGGAACCACAACAGCAAGCACACGCCCATATCTGCTCCAATATTCCGATCCGTGACAGCATTCAGGCAGGCCATCACCGCCTCCCAGTAATCGGTCAGCTTCACACACGCCCAGAACATATGGGCGAAATCCGCCTCCTCCATACCACATCTAGGGCAGAGCGAAGGCGCGCCCTCAAAGTACTGCGAGATCTTGACCGGTGTCAGGTAAGCTCGGTGAAGAGAGAAGAATTGGATCATCTGGAACCTGGCATTCCTCGTGCCTTTCCATGCACGCCGCAAAAGCTGCGGCCAAGTCGTGTCGGGAATCGGTCGACCAATATCCGCTTCCCATTTGGCTCTCAGTCCGTCCAGGGGCTGCAGCGTCGCCGACGACAGCCTCCGGTATAGACAGGTGACGGCCTTGTAAGTACCAGCCGCCATAACCACATACTGACAACTCTCAGACGTGGGCGGTTCAGAGAGGCCCTTCCTCCAGTGGCGCTGGATGCTAGCCACGAGCGAGGCGTGCAACAGGTAATCCCCCCTCGGGAGGTCGTAGACATCACGCAGCTCCTGGAATGACAGCAGCGATCCCTCCTTGTACAGATCACCGACCATTTGCAGGCCTAGGTCCTCCCAGGTCGCCAAAGCTGACCAATCCCCTCCATGCGGGAAGGCAGTGCACATCCCCAGTGGGATTTCCGGGGCATATGGGCGAGCGACGCCGGCTCGTCTATGGCACCGCAGCCAGCAATTGCGGATCGTCCGTTCCTCGCTGGAGAGTAGGGAAAGGTCCAGCTTCTGGGCCAGTATAACGAAGGACATGACATGTCTCGGAAGGAAGCCGCCTGCAGCCCCCTCCGGTCCTCTGAATTCAAGAGCCACTTCCTGAGTAAGCCATTGCAGCTGGGCCGCTAAGTAGTACCATTCAAAGTCAGGGGCGGCTAGTCCCCCGTCCGACCTAGGGCGCATCAGTGTGGTCAGCGCTACTCGCCTCCTGCCCGCACCCCAAAGGAACTCGGTGACCAAGGATCGCAATCTGGCGAACACGGAAGCCGGGATCCAGACTGGTAGAGTGCGAAACAAATATAAGAGGCGGGGCAGCGCCACCATTTTGAGTAACGCCACTCGCCCCGCGATCGCCAGCGGTAGCGTCCGCCAAAACCCCATACAGCCTCGCAGGTTCCGGATCGCTCTTTCGATGTTACCCTCCAAGAGGTCCAATTGGGACCGGTATATACGCGTACCCAGATAAGGGAGGCAGTGAAATTCCCACCGCAGCTCATCCTCTGGTTGGGAGTCGTCCGCTCCTGACCCTAGCGGGAAGAGGCATGACTTCTTCCAATTGACCCTTAGTCCCGAAAGGTGGCCGAAATCCGATAACAGGCGTCTAGCCCCGCGTAGGGCGGCGTCCGCATCGGCCAGAAACAGTAGGCAATCGTCAGCGTAAAGGGAGATATAGTGCGTGTCGCCTCTTAGCTGTAAGCCCTCATATGCCTGACCCAGACGGGCGTGAGCTGCCAATGGCTCTATAGCTAACGCAAACAGGAGAGGGGACAAGGAACAGCCCTGTCTAGTTCCACGTTCTACCCTGTAAGGGGCCGAAATAGTGGCCCCAGTCTTGACTCGGGCTGTGGCCGCAGCATAGAGCAAGGAGGTCCATTTCACATATCGCTCACCCAGGCCGAAGGTCTCCAGTACGCGAAGCAAGTACGGCCATTCGACGCTGTCAAATGCTTTCTCAATATCAGTTGACAGAACAGCGGGTCCTGGCAGGCCGTCAACATAGCCCTCCATGACCCGAAGCAGTCGTCGCACACAGGTAGCGGTAGTGCGCTGGGGGATAAACCCTGCCTGGTCCCGGTGTACCAACGCTCGCATGTGGGGCAGCAATCGCGTCGCAAGAACCCTGCTCAATATTTTATAGTCCGTTGTGAGCATGGACAAGGGTCTGTAGGCCGAGCGTGAGGTGGCGTCGCCGTCCCGCTTCAGTAAGGGAATCACCAAAGCTTCCCGGGTCGACGAGGGGAGAGTCCCCGTGTCCCACGCCTCTCGGTACACCACAAGCAAGCGCGGCACCAACACGTCAGCATAAGCTGCATAAAACTCGATCGGTATCCCATCTGTACCGGGAGTCTTCCGGCGAGCCATCTGTTTAATGGCCACCCGAATCTCACCTTCAGAGATGTCACCGCCCAGTGTGGCCACATGGTCAGGGTCTAGTCGGGGGAGCTGCGCCACCCGGAGGAACTCGTCCAAGTCCTCTAGCATACACGGTGTCGCACTCTTATAAAGGTGCGCGTAGTATGTGAAAAACTGGTCATTAATCTCCGATTGGGAGTAAACCTCAGTCCCTTCCGGTGTAGCGATAGCCACAATCGGGGTGCCACGAGTTCCTGGAGAGGCCAGCCAAGCCAGGAGCGAACCCACTTTGTCGCGCTCAGCATGAGCTCGAATCAGGAACTCTTTATAATCAAAGCAGCGCAGCTTTTCCATCACTGCCGCCTCGGCCTCCCGCGCCGATGAAACCGCCTCGCGAGCTTCCGGGGCTGCGTGGAAGCGCCTCTCCTCCTCACGCAAGCGATCCTCGCTCTTCGTGAGGTCCCGCAAGAGAGTTTTCCGGACTCCCGCCGTGGCCGATATGCATAGACCCCGAACCACCGCCTTAAAAGCGTCCCATTCCAGCGCTCTACTAGAAGCCGTGCCCGCGTTATCGCCAAAGTAGCCCTCCACCCCGATACCTACTTCTGTTCGAAATACCGGGTCCTCAAGCGCCAGCGGGTTCAATCGCCACGTCGGTATAGCTTGGCGTTGCCGCGTCCAGTGGAACGTTACCAGACAAGGGTTATGGTCAGAAATTGTCTTGGCCAGGTACTCACTATGACGGACCAGGCACTGAACATCTGGCGTGCAGAGAATGCTGTCAAGGCGAACATGAAGCTCGTGCGGAGGGGAATAGAACGAGAAGTCTTTCTCCGTTGGGTGTTGGGTACGCCACGCATCAACCAGGCCCCAGCCACTCTGCCACGCTCGCCTACTCTGCGCTAGCCTGTGCGCCGCTGCCTGCGCCAGTGGAGGGTGAGACCTGTCCATCCCCACATCAAGGACCGAATTAAAGTCCCCCCCTAATATGACTGCATTGGCTAATACAGACGCCAGCTTCCCTGAAAGACGCGCAAAAAAGGCAGGTTGGTCTACATTGGGGGCGTATATACAACAGAGTGTGACATCCCTCCCGTCCAATCGGCCCTGTACAGCCACGAACCTCCCCTCAGGGTCAAGCACCGTCTGCAGCGGCTGAAAGGGGACCCCCGCCCGCACCCAGATCAGGACCCCTCTCGCAAATGCCGAGTAGCTCGTGTGAAACAGCTGACCCCGCCACCTGCGCTGTAAAGCCCGCCCTTCGCAGTGGTCAACATGCGTCTCTTGCAGAAAGGCTATGTGTACCCCCCTACGGACAAGATAGGCATGCACCTTGTGGCGTTTCAGCATGGAGTTCAGTCCCCGTACATTCCAGGTCACACATTTGAGGTCAGGTATGGTCCCCATTCACAACAGTAAAAGTAGCTCCGTCGATAACCCAGAGTCTGGACACACTGACATCACCCCCAATCCAACCCCAGAACATCACCCAACAACCCCCTGACCCACCCATCCCCAGAACAGGCCCTAAACAGCAGAGTCCCATCCAAATGTCAATAACCTCAGTTGAAACGTCTCCGGTAACTACCAGAGTCCCACAATAGGTGTGAGGAGGAGGGGCGGCTTGTCGCTACCTCCAATAGGGCGTGAGCGAACCGTGTCCCCTGGCCAGCCCTCCCTATCGTGTCCTCGATGCCCCATATCCCCGCTACCGTAGTGGTCTAGATCGCCAGCAGCGGGAGGGAATCCCCCCAGCACCCCGTAACAACCCAACACTCCCAGCCACGTGCCTTCGCCCCAGTCCCAACCCAATTGTCCCACAGCAAATACAATACCAGCAGGACAGGTCCCGAAGGTCACTCATCCAATAAATCATCAGCCGTCCCAGGCGTGACCGAAGGTAGTCCCTTATCACCAACACTCGATTCCTCCGACACTGCTTCCTCCGAGCCCATTTTGGAGCCCGTCTCCGCTGCAGAGAGCACCGCCACCGCCTTGGAGATGTTTGAAACCGCCTGAAGGGCCTCCCTGCGTTCTAACTCGGTTTGCGAGACAGAAGGTGTTCCAGCCTTCGGCGGTCTCCTCCTGGGTCTCCGGGATCGCCTGGATCGTTGCGGCTTCCTCCGTTGTTCGTCAGATGCAGGGGGACCATCCGTCCCAGCTTTATAGAGCTCCAACCAGTCCCACACTTCATCTGGAGAGTCATAGAAAGAAGATTTACCATCCATCATAATCCTCAGACGCGCAGGAAACAGAAGCGAGTAGCGGATGCCCTCCTCCCGTAATGCTCTCTTGACTGCCAGAAATGTGGAGCGTTGCCTCTGCACCTCTAGGGAGTAATCCGGGTAAATAGAGACCTGAGCGTTGTCCACCCGGTAGGGCCCCAGTGCTCTCGCCCTCTGCAGGATAAGATCACGGTCCCTGAAGTGCAACAAGCGCGCTACCACTGGGCGTGGTGGCCTGCCCTCCGCTGGGGGTCGAGCTGGCACCCGATGGGCGCGCTCCAACGTGTAAAACTGGGTCAGGCCCTCCGGCGCCACCACGCTGCGCAGCCAGGGCTCCAGGTAGCCTACCATGTCAGTCCCCTCGATTTTCTCCGGCAGGCCAACCACGCGGATGTTGTTGCGGCGATTGCGCCCTTCCGCGTCCTCCGCTCTCTGCTCCAGGAGGTGTACCCTGCGCTGCAGCTCCCCTATGGCAACCTCGTTCGCCTTGGTCGTCGGTTCCAGCACGTCCAGACGGCCTTCAGTCTGCTTGACCCGGTCCGCTAGCTTGCCGTGGTCCGCTCTCAAAAGTCCCAGGCCCGTGGACACTTGGCCGATATCCAGACGCAGGGCCTCCCTGGTGTCTGCGATGGCCTGTAGAATCTGCTCCAGTTGGCCTTGAGGCAGGCCCGACGGCGGCCCCTCACTCACGGCAGAGCTCTGGCTGCTCGCCGCCCCCTCCTCCACGTCCGTCGGGGGCTTCCGAGGGCGCCCCATGGTTCACAAGGCCCCACTACTCCCCTCCTCCCGGAGGGCACAGAGTGCGCAGAAGGATTCCCGGTAGTTCCTCACCGCAGCCCAGCACTTTTCAGCCAGGGGTTCAGGCGATCAAAGCATGTGTATCCCCTCCAGGCGGGCAAGCCGTGTCTCAAAGCAAAGCAAAAGGGGGGCCAGTCCCAGTATATAGTCAGCCAGCACCAGTCCCGGGAGTTAAGGCTCCCAGTGCAGAGGATTCCCCAGTAGATCAGCCCCCAGGTCTACAGCTCCCAGCAGAGCGTTCCCGGTCGAGATACCTCAGTGGCCCCCCCCAGTGTCGGAGCCCCGGAGCATCTACCGAGTAAGGCAGGCAGGAGGAGTGGGGGGAACGTCACCAACCAGCAAATGCCCCTTCCTGGGGGTAGGCCGCGGATCTGAGAGCCCCCGCCAGCACCAGCGCTGGTCCGATCAGTTCTCCGGGGGGGGGTCCCACCAGCTGCCGCCGCCCCTGCACCACCGCGTCCGTCCGACAAGGTCCCTGCGGTTTTGCCGCCAAGCCGGCCTGCGCGGGCGGCAGAGGCCGAGCAGCCCGCACCGCAGGTCAGCCGCTCGCACACGCGAGGCCGGGGATCCCGCCGGGCGCCCAGGCCGCCCACAATGGCTGGCGCTGTGTCAAGGCCTCCTCGGTCAGCGCGCCACTCTCCGCAGAATTGGGGCCAGCGATGGCCCTCCTAAACCCAGGCAGGGGTACAGGTGAGCGCTCGGCAGCGGGCGCCTCCGGCGGGTCCCGGTCGCCGGTTGTCGTCCGCGACCCCAGGCCGCCCGGTAGGTGTCCAGGTCCGGGGGCGCGAAACTCTAGGTCCCCGGCTCCACCTCACTGGTGCAGGCCTCCAGATGGCACGTCGGCTCGCGTCGCGTCCCCGGCTCTGGGAGCTCCGCTCAGGGCACCGGATCGCCGACAGGCAGCCCCAGACCCCGTACACTGGCAACGGGCGCCTGAAAGCAGGGCAGAGGCAGGATAATCACAGGAGAAGTAGCGGGCCGGCCGGAGCTCGCTCAAGCTGCGACCACCATCTTCAAGCGGCAAGCCACGCCCCCAACCTGCAGTTTTCTAAACACTCTTACTGTGTTTAACATTATTAGCCAGATATGGACTGGGAAATGCGGATGACAGTCAATTATGTAGAATACCAGGTTCCAGAATTTTTTGTCAAGTGGTGGGGGGGCACGACATCTAAATAAATTCAGCTGGGGGGGCTCAACCTAAAAAAGTTTGAAGACCTCTGTTTTAGAGGATAGAACACAGCAGGTATGGCTGCTCCCCTTTTCCTTGTGCCCAAGAAAGGTGACTACAGGAGTTTCGCACGGCTCTGAGCCCCCTTCTCTTCAACCTTTACATCACGCCTCTAATCTATCTGGCGGAGGAGCTGGGAGCTAAGATCATAACTTATGCAGATGATACTCAGCTCCTCTTTACATGGAAGGAAAAAAATGTGTTCCCCGACTTAGCCAAAAACTGTCTCTCAGCCGTTTTTGGGTGGCTCGCAAGAATCGCTGCTCAAATGCAATGAGGACAAGTCTGAGGTCCTTCTTTGTGGGTCTTTCCCTCTCCGTTTTAGAGAAGAACTATGGCCTGCATACTACCTCAGGCCAAACTCAACTGCCAGTCCGGTGAAGAATCTTGGGGTCTAGTTTAGTGAGGACCTCAAATTCTCACCGCAAATAAAAAAACTGTACGGAGTGTGCTTCTACACTGAAATCACTGAGAACATTTCTGACATTGCTGTCTAGATCGGCTAAGGAAATGGTGATTCGTGCCCTCATTTTGTCACGGATTGATTATGCCAATGCGTTATATATTGGCCTTCCCTGAAACCAGCTAAAAAAGCTGCAAACTATTTGAAACGCAGCAGCAAGAGTGCTGTTGGGCTTCTCAGGCAGATCAAGTACAAGGCAACATCTCCGGGATTTGCATTGGCTCCCAGTGGTGCAACGCATTTTGTTCAAGGCCCTTACCCTTGATGGCATATACAAATCTGGGCCGCTATATCTGAGGAGACGCTTTGACTTCTATGAGCCCCAAAGACATCTGAGATCAGCAGCACAATGCCTTGCAGTTATCCCCCGTTTCTACCTTGCTCAAACAGGGGGGGCAGCTCTCTTTCCTTCAAGGCGGCCAAGGCTTGGAATGCCCTCCCATATGAACTGCGACACACACAGGATCTCAGGCTGTTTTAAAAGAAGTTAAAGACTTTGCTTTTTAACTAAAAGCTCAGCTCCTGCTATCACCGTTTCTCCTGTCTCCTGTAGTTGACTCTCGCGCCGGGACACTCCTGAGGATCCGTGCACATTACAAGTGCTGAATAACATAACGTAACATAACATTACATAAGAATAGCTTAAACTCTCGCAAATGCGAGACCTATTGCATTGTAATAAAGGGCGTTCTGACCGCTTGTTAGATTGTAAATATCAGAGAAAGAGACCGGCCTGCGATGTCTTCAAAGTAGTGATAAATAGTGCAGTGAAGAAGATGTGTAAGTGTTGTAAATTACAAAGACACAAAGTGTGAAACGAGAGTTGCATATGATCCGAGCTATAAACACTAACAAAGCACTCCAACACCTTTCGTTCTGTGATTACACTGTTGCAGCTCAGGAGGAAGAGCAGGGGGGCTATTTCCTGCCCTCGCCGTGATTCGAGTGTGCAATGGAATTGGGTAATGTGATTGCTATCTTTGGCCTAATAAAAAACACTCCAGCTGTAGTAGGGCCTTGGCTTCACCTCCTGGTGCAGGGTGGGCTGTGCTTTATGGCAGGCATGGAGGGAGGGAGGGATGGTCTCAGCTGAAGGTCCGACCTCTTACAGTGCCCCTGCTATTACTAGTGAGCGAGAGATGCTGAGGTGGTGGTATTGGTATTGGTATTGGCGATGGTGGTATTGGTATTGATGGTGGTGGTATTGGTGGTGGTGGTGGTATTGGTATTGGTGGTATTACTGGTGCTGGTATTGGTGGTGGCAGTATTGGCGGTGGTGGTATTGGCATTGGTGGTAGCTGTGTTGGTGGTGGTATTGGTATTGGTATTGGTGGTGGTACTGATATTGGTGTTGGTGGTACTGGTATTGGTGTTGTTGATTGTATTGGTGGTGGTGGTATTGGTGGTGGGGTATTGGTAGTGGTGGTATTGGTGGTATTGGTGTTGGTGGTATTTCTGGTGATTGTTATTTGTACTGGTGGTGATGGTGTTGGTATTGGTGGTGGTATTGGTGGTGGTGGTATTGGTATTAGTGGTATTAGTGATGGTGATATTGGTGGTAGTATAGGTATTGGTGGTGGTGGTTTTGGTGGTATTGGTGGTAGTGGTGTATTGGTGGTGGTTGTGTTGGTGGTGGTAGTGGTGTTGGGACTGGTGGTGGTGGTATTGGTGGTGGTGGTATTAGTGGTGTTATTAGTGGTGGTATTAGTGGTAGTATTAGTGGTGATGGTGGTATTGGTGGTGGTGATATTGGTGGTGGTATTGGTAGTGGTATTTCTGGTGATGGTATTAGTGGTGGTGGTATAGGTGGTGCTGGTGGTGGTGGTATTGGTGGTGGTGGTATTGGTGGTATGGGTGGTGCTTTTGGTGGTGGTGATATTGGTGGTGATGGCGGTATTGGTGGTGGTATTAGTATTGGTATTTGTGATGGGGATTTTGGTGGTGGTGGTGTTAGTGGTGATATTGGTGGTGGTATTGATGGTATTGGTGGTGGTGGTATTGGTATTGGCGGTGGTATTGATATTGGTAGTGTTATTGGTGGTGGTATTAATGGTGGCATTGGTGGTGGTGGTCTTGATGGTGGTGTTGGTGGTCGGTTGATTGGTGGTGGTAGTGTTGGTGGTATTGGGGGTGGTGGTATTGGTGGTGGTGACATTGGTGGTGTTGGTGGTGGTATTAGTGGTATTGGTGGTGGTGGTGGTATTGGTGGTGTTAGTGGTGCTGGTATTGGTGGTGGTGGTATTGGTGGTGGCAGTATTTTTGGTGGCTGTATTGGTGGTGGTATTGGTATTGGTGGTGGTGGTACTGATATTGGTTTTGGTGGTACTGGTATTGGTGTTGGTATTGGTTGTGGTGATTGTATTGGTGGTGGTATTGGTGGTGGGGTATTGGTGGTGGTGGTATTGGTGGTATTGGTGCTGGTGGTATTTGTGGTGGTGGTATTGTTATTTGTACTGGTGGTGATGGTGTTGGTATTGGTAGTGGTGGTATTGGTATTGGTGGTATTAGTGATGGTGATATTGGTGGTGGTATAGGTATTGGTGGTGGTGGTGGTGGTGATGGTGGTTTTGTTGGTATTGGTGGTAGTGGTGGTATTAGTGGTGGTATTGGTGGTGGTTGTGCTGGTGGTGGTAGTGGTGTTGGGACTGCTGGTGGTGGTATTGGTGATGGTGGTGGTATTGGTGGTGTTATTGGTGATGGTAGTGGTGGTAGTATTGATGGTGATGGTGGTATTGGTGGTGGTATTTCTGGTGATGGTATTAGTGGTGGTGGTATAGGTGGTGTTGGTGGTGGTGGTATTGGTGCTGGTGGTATTGGTGGTATTTGTGATGGTGGTATTGTTATTTGTACTGGTGGTGATGGTGCTGGTATTGGTGGTGGTGGTATTGGTGGTGGCAGTATTTTTGGTGGCTGTATTGGTGGTGGTATTGGTATTGGTGGTGGTGGTACTGATATTGGTTTTGGTGGTACTGGTATTGGTGTTGGTATTGGTTGTGGTGATTGTATTGGTGGTGGTATTGGTGGTGGGGTATTGGTGGTGGTGGTATTGGTGGTATTGGTGCTGGTGGTATTTGTGGTGGTGGTATTGTTATTTGTACTGGTGGTGATGGTGTTGGTATTGGTAGTGGTGGTATCGGTATTGGTGGTATTAGTGATGGTGATATTGGTGGTGGTATAGGTATTGGTGGTGGTGGTGGTGGTGATGGTGGTTTTGTTGGTGATGGTTGTAGTGGTGGTATTGGTGGTGGTATTGGTGGTGGTTGTGCTGGTGGTGGTAGTGGTGTTGGGACTAGTGGTGGTGGTATTGGTGATGGTGGTGGTATTGGTGGTGGTGGTATTAGTGGTGTTATTGGTGATGGTAGTGGTGGTGGTATTGGTGGTAGTATTGGTGGTGATGGTGATATTGGTGGTGGTGATATTGGTGGTGGTATTTCTGGTGATGGTATTAGTGGTGGTGGTATAGGTGGTGTTGGTGGTGGTGGTATTGGTGGTGGTGGTGGTATTGGTGGTGGTGTTTGTGGTGGTGGCACTGGTGGTGGTGGTATTGGTGGTGTTGGAGGTGGTGATATTGGTGGTGGTGTTGGTGGTGGTGGTATTGGTGGTGGTGGTAGAGGTGGTAGTTTTGATGGTGGTATTGGTGGGTTGATTGGTGGTGGTAGTGTTGGTGGTATTGGAGGTGGTGTTTTTGGTGGTGGTGGCATTGGTGGTAATGGTGGTGGTATTAGTGGAGGTGGTGGTATTGATGGTGGTGGTGATATTGGTGGTATTGGTGGTGGTGGTATTAGTGGTGGTGTTGGTGGTGGTATTGGTGGTGGTATTGGAGGTGGTGGTATTGGTGGTGGTGGTAGTGATGGTGGTGGTGTTGGTAGTGGTATTGGTGGTGGTTTTGGTCATGTTGATGGTGGTGGTATTGATGTTGGTGGTGGTATTGGCAGTATTGGTGGTGGTGGTATTGGTGGACGTGATGGTATTGATGGTGATGGTATTGGTGGCATTTTTATTAATAAAACAGGCTTTTGAAACCAACCCATCAGGTGGCTTTAGTACAGATGACATGTAACTGTTGTCAGCTTCAGCCCATTACCACAGGATAATGTGCTACCTGGAATTCACACAACTTAATTCGCGAATCATTTCTAAATCCATTTTACTTGGGGGGCTTGAAACAGACACAAGATAATGCTAGCTTAAAGTGATTGAAAGTAGGCGCCCGTGCTACGGGGGCTGCCGTGCTGCTTAAAAAAACACAAGCGGTTTCAGCTAAAGAAGCGCATGTCTGGCCTGCATTAAGAGAAACTCAATAAAGTAAATAGTGCTTACAGACTAAATAACAGGCCCCGTGTAACAACTGAAGTAAAAGGGCCAGTCGCCATGGGAGGGTGCAAAGGAAGACAAGGCTGTACTAAGGAGGGACTAACACGCCTATTAAAGAATCCGAAGGCAGCATTTACAAAAGACAATGACACAAGCCAATTAAAAATATGGGAGGAGAGTGGGCGCAGCTTCTCTCCCATACTCTACTACAGCAGTCTCTCAGAGAGACTAGACCATGCGCACTGCCGCTAGGCTCGACCTAAAATGGCTATATGTACACCAATCCTGATTGGGTGGAAAACATATAGCAATTTCTCTGATGGCCCAACAGAGTAAGGGCTGCCGGAGAGGTTTGGCTATGGCGGTGATGGAGACACTGCTTAAGCCAAACCTATGGTCCGCCCACATTTAAATCAGGTGGGTGGACTATTATGTTGGCGATAAGATTCTGTCACAACGGTGGCAGGGTATCCTTACCACGAACCTATAAATCAGGCCCTTAGTTTTGACAATTAAAGGAAAGGTCCTTCCACTGGGCAAGGCACGAGGCTGAATCCAAGAAGGGCTCCACAATGTCAGATAGGCATCAGGATGAGGTCCCATTGAAGTGGGAAAAGATTAGAGTGAGAAAATTCAAGCTTCGCACCCAAGAAAGTCCTTTTGCTGGCCGGACACTATTGCTGCCTTTGCCCGGTCAAATTTTATATATTGAGACTTTATCACTTTTTTAGAGCTCAGGTGTCTTCAGCAGGCAATGTTGCAAACTGTAGCCGAAGAGGGCTCCATGAGACCAGATGCCGTGAGGTCCTGCTGAAATGGATTTGCTGCTGTGGAAAAGCCCTGAGCAGGCAAAACATGAATCTTCAGCCCAAAGGCAAAGCACCTTGGTTGGATCGACTTGGCAGGTTTGTTTCATTTCACTGGAAGTCTTTGGATCCAAAAAGGTTCCAAGTCCCAGATTTTTCAAAATGTCAGGAGTGCAGTTTGACACAGCCACGAGCTCCGGGATCTTAGGAGCAGCACTTGGGGGTCAAGACTCATGCTAGCAGAAGCCACCAGCAGGGTCCAGGGAAGGTCCGGTGGGAACTGGTCATCTGGGTTCTTCAGAAAAAAGATTCTTGCAGTTTGTTGTTGCAGTGTCGCTTAATAGGAGGTTAGCCTATTAACCCACGGAGTCCACTTCTTTGTCCTGGGTACAACTTAGAGCAGGTCCAGCCCTTCAGATCTCCTCACTGGTCTCAAAATGTAAGTGTTGTCCTTCTTCTTTTATTCAACAGGTTCAGAGTGTTCGGAGGAAGGTGCCAGGGAATGTCACATTTTTGCCTGGCACTAGCTTGTGGGTGGGGGTGACTACTTCCCCCCACACCATTGGTAAAATACTTGCAGGGGCAACCCTACCTATCCATTTTTGCTGCAGTTCCTGTCTGCCCCCACCACACCCAGTACTAAGACGGCGAAATGCCTCTTGAGCTGTACAGAGCCTGTGTGCCCACCCTGAAAGTGTGACCAGGGAAATGAGCAACACTGCCTCAGTGGTAACCTCAAACCAGTTCTGGGGACACCTCCTTCCCCACTGGGATTGGAACCTGCCTGACTGGTGGACCAAAAAAAGGGCCCTGCCTAGGTGTTAACAAACATTTTACTGTGATAAGAGAGGCTTGCCAAGAGGACGAAAATGTTTTACTTTTCCTTAATATTTATAAAAAATGTGACTTGACATGTGAATTGAGCTTTTAATAAATATTACAGAGTACACAAATGAAATTTCTGTTTCCTAGCCGAAGATAACAATATTACACTTAATAGTGCATCCCAATATTTCTCTATGTAACAGCTACCCTTGCTAAAGTGAAAATAGCTAACTTTCTAGTGCTAGTCACTGAAAGGACGTTTAATTTACATTTTCAATATGTCCCACTTTAAAAACCCTGCACCATGAATTAAAAGAAAGGGTTTCAACCTATCAAAAGGGTTTAGTTTGAAAGGTCGGGTTGTAGTTTTCAAACTACCACAGGGAGGCTATAGTGGTAGGTCTGAAGACATGTTTGCATTGTCACCGTAGTAGATAGCACAGTAGGCACTGCATTCCTGTAGTGACATTTAACTTACAGTCCCTGGGTATACTTTGTACCATATACTAGGGACTTACAGGTAAGTTAAATGTGACAGTTAGGAGTATAACCAATTTCAACATGGTTTAGTGGTCAGAGCACATTCACCAAGTCCCAGTGCACAGTCAAAATGCCAGTGCCATAAGTCCACAAAAAATGGGGCTGACTACTCAAAAAGAGGCACTTTCTTACAGTGCTGATATTCATTCCATAAATGATGATATCAATTAATATACCTAATATTTACATTGTGTGGGCACGTCTGCTGTTTCTACATGGTTATTCCCACTTGCCTGCATTTAAAAAATATGTTTGGGTTAGTAATGACACCTGTTCACACCTGTCAAATATCGGGCGACCCAGAACCCCATTCTGTATTTTTTTTAATATTTGTTTCTTTATTACAAAATGCACGCAGAACGCTAATATTGTCTGTATGTCAGACATAACAAGAGTAGTGGAATGCAAAGATGACTATTAGTGCCAGCTTACATTCTGCTTCCCAGCCACTGACTATTGTCCCTTTTCTTGCATGTGTACACCTCCAGCTTTCACAAAAACCCCAAATAGAAACTTTGGAAATTTCGGACTGCAGTATTGCATCAGCTGTGGTTCGGGGACATAGGGCTCCATGTATTGAGGTATGTAACAGATCACTGTGTTGGTGGGAGGACTTGTTTTTTGATAATGAGGACAGTAAAATGTATTAAAATGTTCATAGCTCACTTGAAACTAATAATAATTTAGCTGGTTGCCACAGCTATGCACATAAGACTTTTTTTAGGATTACAATTTGTACTAAATAGCCTATTTACTAAAGCTGATTGGTGCCGGTATTTACATAAGCTAAAAAACCTAGCTAAACCGTCAGCTTCTTTGTAAGGGCGTTTGAAGTTGAGTTCTTTTTTTTTTTTTTTTACAAAATGAAATGTTGCTAACAAGTAAGTCCAGTGGGTCGCTCACTACTTATCCTACCAGCGTGTAGCCCCGATGCGTTGTGGTCCTTGCAGTCAGCATCAGCGGGTGCGCCTCTGCCTGGGTCTTGAGGAAAAATCAGTCGCGTTGGCCATCCCTGGACACCGGTGTTTCGAGGTTGTTGCCTCTCGTCAGCAGGGAGTAGGAAAGTGTGAAGGGGTGCTGCGTAGGCTGCCAAAAATATTTTCAGGTTTGGTACCGCTCGTGGCACGTAGGAGCGCAACCCGGGCTCGTCAGCCCCACCGGCTCAAGGGAGCCTGAATATACAAGTAAGTCCAGTGGGTCGCTCACTACTTATCCTACCAGCGTGTAGCCCCGATGCGTTGTGGTCCTTGCAGTCAGCATCAGCGGGTGCGCCTCTGCCTGGGTCTTGAGGAAAAATCAGTCGCGTTGGCCATCCCTGGACACCGGTGTTTCGAGGTTGTTGCCTCTCGTCAGCAGGGAGTAGGAAAGTGTGAAGGGGTGCTGCGTAGGCTGCCAAAAATATTTTCAGGTTTGGTACCGCTCGTGGCACGTAGGAGCGCAACCCGGGCTCGTCAGCCCCACCGGCTCAAGGGAATGCACATAAGACTTTTTTTAGGATTACAATTTGTACTAAATAGCCTATTTACTAAAGCTGATTGGTGCCGGTATTTACATAAGCTAAAAAACCTAGCTAAACCGTCAGCTTCTTTGTAAGGGCGTTTGAAGTTGAGTTCTTTTTTTTTTTTTTTTACAAAATGAAATGTTGCTAACATTTTGTGAAATTAGACTTTTAGTACGAAAAGGGTTTGCTGGTGTCTCTTTTCACATTGTTGGAGCAAGGGAATACCTCGTGAAAAAATCAATGCCAGCTACTGGCAGATGAATGGTTCAAGCAAAAAATGTATTTTTGTGAAATAATCTTTGGGCGAACCAGTCTCCACTGGCAAAGTTACATAAAATAGTTTGCATTAGGTATCCTACATGGGAGGCACAATACGGGTTGCGCAATACCTAATTTTCAGCAGCCCTGCAATGAATATCATCGTTCAAACGTTTTGTAATGGGATATAATAATGTTTGAATCAAAGTGTTGTAAAGTCTGTTATATATTCGATGTGTGGCAGGTATGAGAATGCAATGCGCAGTCGTTTGCAGTTTTGTAAAAAATACTTACGTTTGCAATAGTTGTCTGAAGTCTGCAATGAATACTTGTGCAATTCTAATAGAAACATATTCTTCTCCTGGGGAAGAAGGGGGGAGGACGCATGGATTAAGTATGTGAGATTTGTTTCCTTCAGTAGCTCTTTATTGCTTTTCCCGCCACTCTTAATTTGGCAATTCCATCCTCTTGTTTTCTCTGAGCTGATATCCCAAAGGTTAATGGATCAAAAGGAACAGTGAAATGCTAAGTGTGACATGCATCAAGGCCTGACATGTAGACACGCCTGGCACTTGGCTGCCCTTAACCGTCTATGAACCACGTGTAACATATTACTAGAGGTGTCACGGTTCATAGATAAACTCCTGGCCCTATCTCAAGTCCTGCTACTATGTCCGATTACTTCCTCCACCACCAACTACCTCTGAGCCAGGAAAGAGATTGGTGTATTTTGTGGTAAATGAATGTTGCAGAGTCCACTTTATAGTTAAGATCCTTTATTGTAGGTTCCTTCCAGATTAAATAGATAGGTTAAGATTATAAGGAAAACCCCACCAGGAGCCAGCTGTTAGCAGCTCAGCCTGAGATGACCAACTGCCACAGTAAGTAATAGAAAGGCGCTGTGAGCTAGAGGGACACCCAGGCATTCTATGATGTCACAGATAACCTTGTACAGTCTATCCAGAGGAGAACAGTGGAGAGGACATTTACTACACATCCTTTTCCTTTATGGAATAAGAACAGAATAAAGAAATAATCGACATAATACCTCAAATGCAACATCAGTAGGAAAGTACAAAATTGAGATGAACTAAAAGTAATAATGTACGACAAGAGATGACGTTAGCATGAGGTAACATTAGCAGAGAAAAGAACAAAGAAACAATATGCCACATCCCTTTCCCTTAACGAAACAGCATGGTTTCGAAAAACTAAGACGAACAGCTAAGTTAGCTGGTGACACTTATAACCTCCCCACACATGGGTACACCACAGGGTAAACACCCTAGAAAAAAAAAATGAGTGCAGACTGGGAGAGACACAATGGGGTAAGACTCACCTAAGATAACCCAAGAGAACAAACCCTTTTAACAGGAATTCACCAAATAGAAAAATAAAAAAAAACTACCCCTGGTAAAGATATGCTGACACTAAACGTATGATAAATACAGAACTCAAAATCTTACCAAAATGAAGCCCTGGCCAGTAGCTGCAAGAAGGTAGACTCCGACAAGAACATAGTGTACAAACAATCTCCACCAAAAACAGGGGACAGCGCAAAGTAAGGAGAATGGACTACCCACAAACACTGAACCTCCCCTTAAGAGGGTACACCACAGGACAACAAACTTGGGAATATAAATGGGCGTTGACTACCCACAAACACTCAACCTCCCCTAAAAAGGGTACACCACAGGTTAAACAAGATAACCCTGGGACGGAAAATGGGGCATGGACTACCTGCAAACTTCCTACCTCCTCTAAAAAGAGTACACTGCAGGATAGAGATCCTAAGAACAAAAATGGGGCATGGACTACCCTCAAATACCCAACCTCCCCTAAAAAGGGTACACCGCAGGATAGGAACAATTACCCTGGGACTACAGATGGGGCATGGACTACCCGTAAACACTCAACCATAAAGGTTACACTGCAGGAAAGTAATCCTGAGAAGAAAAAAACATGGGGCATGGACTACCCTCAAATACTCAACCTTCCCTAAAAAGGGTACACCGCAAGGTAAGGACAAAAACCTTGGGAAGAAAATAGACTAGAGGGGATACACACCTTGTGAAGTGGCATGGACATTGACTACCCTCAGTGACACCACACCCACACAGATGAACAAAACTACACCAAAACCTACATAGGATAAACTACGAGGTACATCATAACCCTAGTAAACCGATTTTGACAAAGCCTGACTCATGGCTCCCCCAAAGAAGGGCACGCAGTAGAGAAAAGAGATGTAGACCTGATCCCACAAATAAACGATAGGGCAAACACAGTAGAGACCACTGTAGTAGTTTGAATAGACCAACAGGTTAAGGCAACAAAACAACAAAATATTAAGTAATGCCAGCTCCAGTGAGCGACCTCTCACCCGGGGTCTGTGTACACTGCTCCCTGCAGACGCCGCTGAGCTCCCTGCAGTTGTCGCTGAGCTCTTTGCTGTCGTCGTGGACCTCCATCAGACAAGAAGAATGTGATCAAGACCAAAAGAAAAGTCCCTTCCATTCGGTTGCTCTAGTCCCGTAATTGACCGTGAAACGAAAATGTTCCAGGTGTTGATGAGAATGCTCGTGTCTCATCAATGGTCGGCTCGACGGCATGAAGGCATAATGAAATCGTCATTTTTATCGTATGCGGCACACTGCCGACACAAATCATGACCTTCACACCGGGAAATTGAAGACTACAGTGTGTTTGTAGAATTGAAGCCACACTGAGAGTGCCACATAGAAACTTCAAGTTTCAACTTCAATACGCTGATCTTGAGGAAGATGGCGGCACGTAGTTACGCAACCGCCGGATGGTTCACGGCCAAGGCGTGCTGAACTAAGACAACAGGAAAATTGTAGCATGAGAGAAGGCGTGACATCACAGAAGAGCTTCGCTAACTCCTAGAAGTATTCTAAGCACATCATCAGAAGGACGGCAGACGGGAAGAAGGGAAGATCGCTGCTGGTCAACCGTCGACCAACGGACATCAGTGTCCAGGACGGTGAGTAAACGAGTTTGGAAAGGCACAGATAGCTGAGGCCGTCCAGTCTTTACACACTGCCATAATAGTGCAGCGCCCCCTTGAATCCGCTAGCCAAGAACAGCGCCAGTCCCTGAATGCGCTGACACATATGTGCGCTGGGAATAAATACAGATTAAAATCGCTGATGCTTTCCTCCAAAGTGTAATAATTGCGCTTGTTCGTGAATGTGCTCACTTGGACTAGCACTGCGAAGCCAGTGAAGTAGATGTGACGTCTTCCTCAAATTGTAGGGCACAAAAGTGACGCTCAAACGCTCGTTTCTCCAGACAAATAATTTCCAGATGACAGCAGAGACAGCCTATATAACAAACGCCAGGTTGTAGCAGATATCAAATAAAGACACACTCCCAGGTTGCAGGCTGTCCACAGAGAGATGAGCACGTAGGCAATCAGTACACAAAACTCATTGGTGCACAAGACCACTTCACACGCAGACTAATAGCAGACATCAAGGTGAAACACACACCCTGGGTGTAGGCTGTCCAGGTGGAACAGGACACTGGTGGGGTTAGCAGGGCGTTACCTTTAGTCTGAAAAATGAAGTCTCTCTGAATTTCTTGATTTCTTAAGTTGCTTCCTTTAACTTGTGTAGTTCCTTCAGTAGTCTTAATCCTTAGATCATGCGTAGGTTTATCCTTTTAAGAATCGTCGCCAAGTTGTGGTAAATGAATGTTGCAGAGTCCACTTTATAGTTAAGATCCTTTATTGTAGGTTCCTTCCAGATTAAATAGATAGGTTAAGATTATAAGGAAAACCCCACCAGGAGCCAGCTGTTAGCAGCTCAGCCTGAGATGACCAACTGCCACAGTAAGTAATAGAAAGGCGCTGTGAGCTAGAGGGACACCCAGGCATTCTATGATGTCACAGATAACATTGTACAGTCTATCCAGAGGAGAACAGTGGAGAGGACATTTACTACATATTTCTGTCGCTCGTAACAATTGAAAGGACTGTCATTTGGTGAACATTCAGCCCTGACCTAAAGGCTGTCTTTTGTTGTTTAATTATTACACTTTACTGCTGGGGCTCACAAGACACTTATGGGCTTAATTTTGAGTTGGGTGGTGATGAAGCAGCCTTATATTTCTTGAGGAAATGCTCAGTCCACGTGTGGGATTTCCCACCTCATTGGGGAATTATGAATTAGGAAGTCACAGAGGCAGCAAGTCATAATACCTCTGTATTTGCACTTAGATTGGTTAGGTTATATGATATGAAACTTTTATGCCACTGAATTTGGTGCTGTTGGACAAATCAACATAAAATCTTGAGGTACTGGGTTTTTAAGAACCGGCACAGAAACGGTAACCCAGCAGTGCCAGGGAATCAACACCCAGAGACCTCGGGTTCTCCTGATCCAGACCTACAGAAACTTCAGAGTCTTCTAGGTGAAGTCAAAGATTTAGTTTATTGGCTGCAACCAAGGTAACAGGTGTCCTAGAAGTACAATACGGGTATGTTCTCAGAAGACTGCACACTTTCATGAAGTCAGGCTTCTCTTCTTATACACAGTTTTGGGCCTTGGGCAAAACATTCTTGGTTGTAAAGTAAATAGTTAACATATTTTGGTTCAAAGAAAAAGCAGAGTCATGATGGCATGTCCATATTTCACTTCGTGCTGCCGACAACAAATCATTTGGCAAGGCCCAACATTTCATCAGATAACACTGGACCCCTAATAAAAACGGGCACCTCCCCACCATAAAGTAAGTGAAGCAAAGGAGTGGAGAAAGATGTGAGCGAGATAGGGCAGGTGTGCGCGCTGGAATGGTTTTATGGCTGGTTGAGCCTAGATGCTATCTTGCTCGGCCACTGGGAGGGAACTGACCTAACGAGTCCGGCCTGGGGCAATGGTTCTAACTTGTACTGAGGTCAGGGAAACGTCGATTAAGGAGTACGTGTCCTTGTGGAATCAAATTCAACTGGATTAAGGCCTATGTAAAGGGCAACATATAAATGGGAGCAAGGGTTCAGAATGTAAGTGACGATTTCGAGGTGAAATCGTCACTCGAACACGCCGAAAATACATGTACATGATGTACTCGTCATTCTCGGTCTTTTGATACCAAATTCGTCATATTTCGACGAAGTTTTATTTCTCGAGTCCGAACTATTATATGAATCCAGATTTTCAGAACCACAAACCCTCCTTTTGCCCTTACATAGGCAATTAATCTATCCTCATGTTAGTCTGAGTCCAGATCTATATTCCTAAAGTCATTGAGATGTTGCTGTAACATCATTCTAGTACTTAGTTCATCTCTTGACACAGGCTTCCTTACACATGATGTAACACAGAGGCCACATATTGCAGGAGCACACTGTATGCATATACAGAACAGAAAAAGAATGGCTAAGACCATCCCAATGACTATCAGAATTTTCCATCCCCAGGCAGATATCAGTTCCCAGAACCATCCCATTAACGACCAATCTCCTTTTTCCACATGAATAGATTCGGAAATCTTATGCAGTTTGGAGATGGCCCTGTACACTGTTGGAGCATTATCTGGGATGAAAATGCAACAACTAGACTGGATCAATTTGCATACTCCACCTCGGTCCGCAAGTATTACATCCAAAGTGACCCGGTTCTGAAGGGTCATAAGTCGATCCGACTGGAGCTCAGCAGTCAGGTTACTAAGGGCACCAGCAGTTTCAATCACGGTGGATTCAACTACCCTTGTTAATTGTCTTATGTTTCTGCTGTTAGCCATGGATCCCCAGAACGGCAGAAAACCCTTTGCAAAGTCCCCAAATTCTTGACCTGCAGTGTCTTCTTTACTCAAGACACCTCTAACTACCCTTGTCCGATGGTAATCCGCCGTTGCTGTGTAGGTGGGAGGTAACAGGAATGAAACAAAACATGAGCCCGAGAAGTCAGGGGGCAACCATGTATAGGCTCTATCATGGCAGATGAAATAAGTACCCTTAGCAGCTAAAAACGCAGGGGAAGTCTGAGATCCAAAAACATACGTTTCTGTACAGATACTCTTCCCTAGCTGAGCTCTGGGATTCTTGCCAATACCTTGCAGACACAGGTGACCTTGATGGGGTACGATCCAGATAGGGGACGATCTTTTGGCTTGCTGTTTCTCACTTAATGTAGTGCCATATCCGGTCACATTCCAACCTACATATGCAAGTATCTCATCATCCGGAGTATCTTCATAAGAAGTTACTTCCTTGATCATGTCAACTATACCTTTGACTAGGGCGCTAGTCTTGAGGTTGTCTTTTACAGAACGTAGGGGTTGGATTTCTCGTGCATATATGAACATTGTCCTATATGCCCATACTGAACCATTGTAACTAAATGGCAGGACCAAATAGGGGATACCTTTATCCGTTGTGTGAGGCATGAGACCACACACCCAACAGTTAGTCGTGTTCATTACAAGTTGGTGTTGGTGCAATAACTGAACGAAGGAGTTATTAATGAATTCTAACCTTCTATTGGATTCGTGGTCAGGCAGAGGGTGGAAAGAATGAGAGGGAACAGTAGGAGGAGGTATGGGGGATGCAGTAGGCGCAAATGTTACATGGAAAGAAAATAAAACATAACTTATCAAAGAGATCATTACGCTTGATAGCATAAAAATACACAATATTATAAAACTTTTCTTTGTCATCGTGTTACATAGTCTCTGCTTAAAGTTCATTTGTTTGCCAGGTCTCTCCACATCAGGAAACTCCATCCTCTCTAAAGTGCTGCCCGCGACGAGGAGGTTGTTTCTGCTAAGGAGTTCTTCTGTCAGTCTAGGGCAACTCCCTTGGACCAACCAGAACCACCGACCTAACGTCGTTGGCTGCACTTTCCGAAGACTTGAACCAATCGCGGCCCTAGCAGCGGAACCCGGATGGCGGTTCGAAAAACAAAAATAAGCAAGTTACCTAGATGGGAGATCTGCACTTTCAAAAATAGTACTTGGGAGGAAAAAATACTTTCGCTTGTCCATAGGTCTTGGTCTCAAATCATAAAAGGAATCACTTTATTAGTCTGTTTTTCTCGGTCTTAGATTGTAGCGTCTTTTTCCTGGTACTGTCTGGTCCTGAAACAGGAGTTCAGGCTCCAAAGAGTTCAATTGTTCTGGTGGTGGCACAGTTTCTTGAAAAATGTTCTCGCTTTCACAATCAGGGTTAGTTTCTTTTACACGGTCATCAGTTGAGAGCTCTGAGTTAGTGCCACCTTTCTGGACCCATTGGTCATAGGGCAGAGGGAAGGGTACTTTTTTACAATGGATCCCGTGGACCCAGTTGGCCTTCCCCTCCACCCGGACGGCTGACCTCGTGGACAGAAGGACGAGGTGAGGCCCCGTCCACCTGGGCTGGTCGTTTCTTGTTCTTTGAAAGTTGCGGACGAGGACCCACGAACCCGGGGTCAATGGCGTGACCCGGAGTCTCAGAGACCGGAGGCAGGGTGTTGTGGACCTGTTGATGTAAAACACGCAATTTAGCCGTCAATTCATACAAGTAATCAAGCAAAATAGGGTGTTGCAGCTCGCTGAACTTCGTGGGCCTAGGCACTCCCCATATGTTGGCTGGCCGGCCAAAGACGATTTCGTAGGGGCTGAGTTTCACTCGCGAATGCACAGTCATTCTGGTGGATAGGAGTGCTAAGGGTAGAGCGTCAGGCCATTTAAGACCTGTGCTCGCTTGGATTTTGGCCAATTTAAGTTTTAGCGGGCCATTGTAACATTCTACTAATCCAGCTGATTGGGGGTGATTTGCAGCGTGGAACTTCTGCCTAATGCCTAGCCCTTCACACACTCTTTTCATCACACGACCCACAAATTCACTTCCGTTGTCAGACCAGACCATTCTAGGCATTCCGAACCTGGGGAAGTACTCTTTTACAAGGGCTTTTGCTGTGGACAAGGCAGTATTGTCTTTTAAGGGATAGGCTTCTACCCATCTTGAGAAGGCACAAACAACAACGAGCACGTATTTTAAGTTGTTGCACCTCTCCATGTGTATAAAATCTAGCTGCAAAACCTCAAACGGGTACGTAGGAGGTGCAAAATGACCAGCTGGAGTTGGGGTTCCCCTACCAGGATTGTGCTTCAGACATACCATGCAATTCTTGACAACATTCTCTGCACACTTGGGAATCCCTGAATTCTTCCACACTGGGGCCAACAACTCGCAAATCCCTTTCACGCCGATATGAGCCATTCCATTAGCCATTGTAACCACTGCAAGCACATATGCATCGGGTAACAACCATCTCTGATGTTCTGTCAATTCAACCCAACAACCATTTGCATCCATTCTTCCTGTACTCTCTCTCCACGTGCTTAACTCCTTCTCTGTGGCCTCAGCTTGTATGGACTTCACACTTTCTATCGTGTCCTCACATACTCCAACCTCACCAGTCCATCTTTCAGGGCTTGCAACATACATTCGACTCATCACATTCTTTGCCGTTTCTTTAGCGGTCTCATCAGCGAATGCATTTCCATGACCAACATCATCAGTCACCTTCTTGTGAGCACTACATTTACAACACACATGCTCTCGTAAGTGCGACTAGTTCTGCGGCTTGAGCTGAACCATGTGGTATTCGCGCAGTTTCAACGACTGTGTGTAAAGTTGTGACAGCATATGCTGCAGTCACATTCCCATTTGGGAGCTTAAAGCATGAACCATCTACCCATAATGTACCATCACATTCAGCAAGAGGAGTGTCAAATAAATCCACTCTCCCTTTTGTCTCTTCCTCTGTTGTGAGGAAACAGTCGTGCTGTTCTAAAGCATCCGACTCTTCTGCAATTGGTAACAACGTGGCTAAATTCAAAGTACTGCACCTTTTTATATGCACATGGCTCGCTAGCAGCGTTAATTCATAACTGGACAGTCGAGCACTAGTTAAGTGCTGTGTCTTGGTCCTATTTAACAATGTGTCTGCTGCATGCGGGACCATCACGATTAGTGTATTATTCATTACTAGACCTGCAGACTGTCGAATAGAAACAGCTGCTGCTGCTGTGGCCCTTAAACAACTTGGTAATGCTCGTGCTACCGGGTCCAAAGTTGACGAAAAATAGGCGCATGGCCACTGTCTATCTCCGAATAACTGAGTCAGCACAGACAATGCACAGCCCTCCTTCTCGTGGACATACAATGTGAAAGGCTTACTGTAGTTGGGGGTACCTAACACAGGAGCCGAACATAATGCTGTGCGTAATTCGAGAAAACTTTTCTGACACTCTTCAGACCAAGGAATGGGATTGGGTGTATTTTTACACGTTAATGCCACCAAGGGTTTGGCCAATAACGAAAAATTTGGAATCCACTGTCTACAGTACGATGTAATGCCCAAGAAAGCACGCACTTCTCTCTGTGTTCTTGGCACGCTCAATTTCGCTATTGCCTGAATTCTTTCTGGGGTCAGTTTCCTTCCCTCCTTCGATAAGAGGTGACCTAAGTAGGTTACTTCTTGTTGGCAATATTGAAGCATGGAAAGTGACACCTTGTGATGCAGATCACACAGATGACGCAATAATGTTAATGTGGCCTTTTTACAAATTTTCTCAGTGTCTGCAGCAATGAGCAAGTCGTCCACATACTGTACAAGAGTGGCACCTTTAGGCAAAACAATCGTGTCAAGCTGAGTTTTCAGCGCTTGACTGTATATTGAGGGGCTTTCACAGTAGCCTTGAGGAGCGCGCTTAAAGCGGAAGCTTCGACCTCCTAAACTAAAGGAAAAAATGTCCCTGCTCTCCTCAGCAATTGGAATGCTGAAGAAAGCATTCTTTAGGTCAATCACTGAAAACCATGAAGCAGAAGCTGGAATCATAGTCAATAATGTGGTAATGTCGGGGACAACTGGGAATTGTGGCACAACTATCTTATTTACTTCTCGAAGATCAATCACGAATCTGTACACAGGTGGCTGAGAAGGGTCAGTTCGTTTTAAAACAGGCAGAACAGGACTATTGCAAACATTGCCTCGTGTTTCCTCAATCACATCCTTTTCAATCAATTCGTAAACAATCGCTAGCAAAGCTTTTTCACCCTCATTAGATATTCTGTATTGGGGAATTCGTGGCATTTTGACATTTGACTTCAATGTTATAACATATGGTGGAATTTCTAAAAGACCTACATCATTAGGACCAGTAGCCCAAAGAATATCTGGGAGGAGTGCTAATTCTGCTGGAAGTGCATCTCTCGACAAATACATGGGAGAAACCACTTTCTTACCTAAAGTGAGTTGCACTCCTGAAGGAGAACAATACAAAGTCGCATACAATCTTTTTAGCAAATCTAATCCTAGCAAATTTTCACCACAACCTGTTGTCAGAATAAGGGGTGCTTCGAATTCACAAGGACCAACAGAAAGAGATAAAGGGTCAGAAATCGGATTTCTAACTGGGGCGCCAGAAAAACCTACAGAAACGTTCATTTCGCCAGACAAAGGTGCGCCAGGGAGTTTGGAGTGCATAATAGAACTCTTTGTAGCACCAGTATCCAACAGAAAAGGTTCTGACACACCTGATGTAATCACCTCAATGTAAGGTCCACTCTGATCTACTGGAACTGAAACAACTCCCTCTCTTTGTCTATGGCTGTCCTAGCAATCATCATTCTCCCACTGCTCATTTTCTGTGTAATATTCATCAACATAGTATTGAGCTGTCCTGTCAGATACGTTATTTTGCTGATCAAACCTGTTCATAGAGTTTTGTGGTGGAAGGGGACGTGTGTCCTGTGGGGCGTTTCCGCGCCCTCTACCTCTAGATGCTTGCTGACTGCCACGACCTCTAACACCAGAAACTCCATTTGCACGTTGTGATAGGGCAGGACAATTATACTTGTAATGACCCTCTTGTTTGCAATATAAACACTGGTTGGGGCCTACACGGGGTTGAGCGTAATCAAATCTTTGCGAGTTTCTCTGATACTGTTGAGGCTGCTGAAAAGTATTCTGGTAGTGATTCTGACCTTTATTATTTTGATTACCACCACCACGTGGCGGATAGGCTTGCTGTAGCAAAACCTTCGTTTTGAGTTCTCTAGTTTTCTTTTCTACTTTATCTTTCTCATCTTTGTCTCTATTCTCGTAATATTGCGCAGTAGCTAATATCTGGGCTGAAGATGAGACTGCCCAAGAACTTTCTGAATCTTTTAATTTTCTACACAATTCTGGAAGCAGATTGTGCACGAATTTGTCGACAAACAATCTCTGACCACCTTCTGTGGTCATATCTTGACCGCTGTGGTCAACAAATGTTTCTTCAAATCTGGTGAAGAAATCTGAAAGTTTCTTCTTTCTTCTGCTTGCATGCAGACAACTTATTCCAATTTACGCGTATTGCAGGCATTATCGTTTTCATGTAATCTACTATTTTACCAGGTAGTTCTGCTATCAAAGGCTCAGGCTTGGCACCACCAACTTGGCGGGCATCTGTAGCAGTAATATTAGCCCACGTGTCACCTAATTCCTGGTCGTGATCTACATGACGAATTTTACCCCATAAAGGCTGTGGAACAACATTCCCAAATAACATGTCGATATCGGCTAAATTCATTATACATGACCCAGCAGTTTGTGACAATTCTTTATAGTACCCTGCAGGATTTTTACGCGGATCTGGTAATGTTTGTTTGAGTGCTAAAACTTCAGCTCGCTTCCATGGGACATGTACCCATACACGCTGGAAATGTGGCAGAATAGGTGGGTTAGCGTTCGTGTCACCCTCTCTCCACTGTGGGGGAACTTCTCTCATAGGGTATTGTCGCGCCTTTTTCCTACTGGATGTATTAGATTCAGATGGCGACCCAGAACTGTTTCCCTTACTCCGATATGATAACAACATTTCAACTGCTTTTTCCACATCGGGACCGACAATCATACCCTCTCCGAACTTAAACCGTACACGACACATCTCTTGTGGGATGCATTCTTGATCATTATCTTCTAAATCCTCGCCAAGAAAAACACACATCTGTACGAAAACATATCTCTGTGTCGCTGCTTCCCATTGATGGAAGACTTCCATGACAGACTGTACGTCATATTTTGCAGTGTCCATGACCCATTTCCAAGCTAAACTATTCAGTGAATCTCTCTCTTGATAATCAGGCAGTTGACTTCGCAACTGTCTTCTTCCTATGTTAGGGGTCGTAGCAGGCGACCCGAAAAGAGGTAAAAGAAGATTAGTAACAGTGCTGGCCATTTTCTGCCGAATTGAAGGTGAAACTGACGGACAAACAGATGGAAAAACGGGGTGAGATAAGGCAGGGGTAGAGATAGCAGAAAAGGTATCAGGGAAAATAGAGGGGGCACTAGGCAAAATCGTAGAGGGAGCACTAGGAGACGTAAAAAGTACAGTAGGCAAAACCGTAGAAAACACAGGTGAAACAGAAGTGGTCGGTGGGCCTAGAGGAGGCTGCACCGAAGAAGTAGGAGCCAGCTGAAGAACAGCTGGTGGGTGCTGTTGAGGAGCAGGAGGCGCAGCTTGTGCAACTAAAGGTTGCGGGGGTGCTGTGGCATTCTGCGCATAGGGGGGTGGTGAATTTAGCAAATGTGACATTAATGGGTCTTTTTCGCGCTCTTTTGCTGCCTCTTGCTGAAGAGACGGCAAAACTGGATAACACTTATCTATTGCCATTTTACGTTGCCTGTGCAACTGCTCATTCATCTGCTCTTCTTCATTATCTTTAAACTGCACAGCAGCTTGCATTACTGAAAGTCCCCCTTCTCTCTTATTTTTCTTAGCTAATTTAATTTCTTTTTGTTTGGCTTCTTTGCGCCATAAGCGGAAAGAGTCAAACATCGCCGGCTGGGCTTTCTTTTTGAAGAGTTTAACTTCAAGGTTGTCTAAGATTTCAGAATCAAAACTACCATATTGGGGCCATTTTAGAACACCATCTTTCCTGGTGTATTTAATCCATACTTCGTTGTAGGTGATGGGGCCTACCCCATGTTTTACATATAGTTCGTAAGTTGGAGTTCCAACTGGAGGAACCGGACATGAGTCCTCCAATCGGGAGTCCCTATTATTACCAAGACAAAACAAATTCCCAAGTCTAAGACTAGGCATCCTCGCTCTCTAGTCTAGTTCCAAACTTCAAAGGATTATCGATTACGATATTTCTCGTGAATACACGAGTCCTTCGGTTATGGTGCTTGCAAGTACCAATACAAAACCTTTTGTATCCCAAAGATACCACAAAGTAAGTCCAACTAAGGACTGGGAGACGCTCCACTTATACTTAACTGAAATATCTCGATGACGTCACCAGAAGACTCGTCTCAGTGTTTCGCTCTACCAAAAACTTCAAGGGTCCAAATCAGGGCGATAGCCAGGGCAGCAGTCCTTGTAGCCGTCGGGAAGCGGGGAACCTCGCAGCAAAGACCTTCGGACCACGTCGACATGCAGGGGTCGATGAGGTGGTTGGCCTCACGATCTTCAGGCTGACTGGTACCACTGGAATCGCCCCAAACGTTTGGCGCCAACTGAGGTACTGGGTTTTTAAGAACCGGCACAGAACCGGTAACCCAGCGGTGCCAGGGAATCAACACCCAGAGACCTCGGGTTCTCCTGATCCAGACCTACAGAAACTTCAGAGTCTTCTAGGTGAAGTCAAAGATTTAGTTTATTGGCTGCAACCAAGGTAACAGGTGTCCTAGAAGTACAATACGGGTATGTTCTCAGGAGACTGCACACTTTCATGAAGTCAGGCTTCTCTTCTTATACACAGTTTTGGGCCTTGGGCAAAACATTCTTGGTTGTAAAGTAAATAGTTAACATATTTTGGTTCAAAGAAAAAGCAGAGTCATGATGGCATGTCCATATTTCACTTCGTGCTGCCGACAACAAATCATTTGGCAAGGCCCAACATTTCATCAGATAACACTGGACCCCTAATAAAAACGGGCACCTCCCCACCATAAAGTAAGTGAAGCAAAGGAGTGGAGAAAGATGTGAGCGAGATAGGGCAGATGTGCGCGCTGAAATGGTTTTATGGCTGGTTGAGCCTAGATGCTATCTTGCTCGGCCACTGGGAGGGAACTGACCTAACGAGTCCGGCCTGGGGCAATGGTTCTAACTTGTACTGAGGTCAGGGAAAAGTCGATTAAGGAGTACGTGTCCTTGTGGAATCAAATTCAACTGGATTAAGGCCTATGTAAAGGGCAACATATAAATGGGAGCAAGGGTTCAGAATGTAAGTGACGATTTCGAGGTGAAATCGTCACTCGAACACGCCGAAAATACATGTACATGATGTACTCGTCATTCTCGGTCTTTTGATACCAAATTCGTCATATTTCGACGAAGTTTTATTTCTCGAGTCCCGAACTATTATATGAATCCAGATTTTCAGAACCACAATCTAACAAAAAATACTTTTACCCAATTGTGTCAAGAGGGTTAGAGGTTAACATTGACACATACTGTTTTGCTTCTCTCCCTTTTAACTCTCATTGTAGGTTGTGCCACCAGATTCATCAACATCTGCTGGACAGTATGACTCTAAATATATGAGCCGTGCAGACTTCACATTCCCTGGTGTGTTTTTCAAAATGTGGTTTATATCCATTCAGTAGGTTTTTTCCCTGTAGTTTAAAAAAGTAACTAATTGTATATCTGTTATCTATCGACATCAACATTTTAAGAATACCTGTTGAAACTGATTGGCTGTTTGGTTTTCCCCTTTCTGAACATATATATGGCATTCCTATTTGTCTCTCGATTAATGTCATAAGCAAGAAGATACATACTATTGAATATGAACTGGAAAAACCCGTAGGAAAGATTGACCGTGGCAGTAGACGCACGCATGAGCTGGACATGCATAAAAAAATCCTATTTTCAGGCTCTCAGCTTCATCTGCAGACTTGTATTTGCAGTTCGGGGTGAAAACTAGAGAAAGTGGACCGTAATGGTATGGTCTATTTCCTGTTCCTTTGTCTTTACTTAATGAACCTCGAGAACTGTTGCAGCAAGGGCAATAAAAGGCATAGTAAAACGCAAACAAGGAATTGCTGCTGTTACCACCCTCTACCCTTAATTGACGTCCATGATTTCTACTGTGCCAGCATTCTATATCAGAATTTCTTTCCAGCTGTTTGTAGAGAGTCCAGTAGACGAGTTGTTTTTAATTAGACTATGAATAGGAAAGAATTTCACATGAGCACCACGACCTCTGACATTTTCTGTGCCACAGGCAGGATGTGTAGACTTGTGCATAGCCCATCTCATGTTTAAAAGCGAAACTGTGCTGCAAAAACAAAAACTTTTATGTTGCCATCCAACGTCTGTTTCACCCTCATCCTATGTCTTGCTGCTTATGGCGCCCATATGTGGATGGAACAAGCATCAGCAAATACAGTAGGCCTGCATGCATTAGCAAATTAAAGCCAAACATACCCACGCACAAATGAGCACCGACTATTTGTACCGTGTCTATGGACAACTAACTGGCTTTTTTAGTGCCTACTAGCTTTGTGCCTGCGGATGCCTATGGTGCTGCATGGTGCCAGCACTGCAAGATTACGAAATTCAAAACAGAGCCCCACATACTTCTGGAAAAAACAACTCGAGCACTGACCGCAAGTTGCACATATCACAAATAGTTTGTGCACATTCCTGCTTGTTTGCATTAGCAAAGTAAAGCCAGATGTGTTGATTTTCCCAATGCTTGTTTTAATTGTGTTTGATGTAGTCTCTTTTTGTCTCTGGATTTTACTATTTACATCTCTTAATAGCGCTGGAAGTGCAGGTCAGGATTTTGAAAGGACTGAAGAAATGGTGTGGCCAATCTAATTTGCGAGGGTTTTATATCTGAATACTGTGTTGCATAATTAAAAGCAGGCCCAGAGTGGACCACTTATTATGGATAGGGTGGTGCAATTTTGTTATTGGCTGTTGTGTGAAAAGAAGGATTTTAGAGATGTGTGATATTTTCAGCTTTTTCCCCATTTTTTTTTCTAATTTCCAAGGACAAGTTGATAACAATAAAGGCCAGACTCGAAACTAATAGCAGACTTCTAAAAAAATATTCAAACCGGCCCATACTGCAGAAGTCATAGACTAGAATGGGGGAATGATTAGTTCTCGGGAGCCCATCCATGCTCAATTAGGAAATGCCAGAGTGACACAATATCCATTCCGGCCCAGGACTGAAGACGGACTCGAGATCCAAATTGGTTGTTTGGTATCAGTGTTTTAGATGGTGTTCTTAATCATCACAGTGAGACTTTGAAGCAAGGAGGTGTTTAAGTTAATCTGTTTGCATTTAAGAAGGAACATCTTGTGGATACAAACAAACATCCACCAGATTTTCTTATTCTTTTAATGGCGCAGGATGTTGTATCCTATTGGAAAGTGGTATGGAGGATGAGCAGAACCAGGTTTCCATCTGCACAGTAGTGTCAATTTCTCAGTCTCAATGAGGCCATATATGGGAATTTAATTTGAAACCTCACATCTAAAGTTCAGGAGAACAGCTTTGATGTGTGAGATTGGGGTAATAAGATATGTTGTAGGATATTTCATTATGAAGCAGGGTGGGGTATGGGGTGCAGTGGAAGTAAATACATGGAGGACTGTTCCAAAACATTGGGGTTGGTGTACATGTGAGGACCCTCAGACATGAGAGGTTTGCCATGTGACACATATGCAATGTGACCAGTCATGTAAGGTGTATGGGGAGTGGTTTAAAAGAGCATCCCATTGTAGGAGAGTGCTTGTGTGAGAGAGAAAGAGAATATGTAATTGGCCAAATTTATATCATCTCATGCAAGTGATCCACCTTCAGTTGAATGTCCAACTATTGATTTTAAGAAGTGCACACAATATTTGTGCTAGGGCCACTGGTAGGTAGTTCTAATAAATTCTACAGCAGTAATTTCACTGCTGATACTCTCCACTGACACCAGACACACAGTTACCCAGGCCCTCATCATTAGCAGACTAGACTACAGGAACACACTCTACGCCCGTGTTGGAAAGTGGAATATTGGTAATGGTAACTATGTACCTTCCACTAGTAACAAAGCCACTAACATGGTATCAGTGAAGGTCTCAGTAAATTAGCCCCTTGCTCAACCCTCGCTATCTGACTACGAGCCGTCATGCCTAACGAGACTGGAGCGTAAAGTATTTAAAAACACTAATAAATCAAATAAGTAAGACACCACGCAAAGTGAAAATCCCACACTGACTTATATGAATAGGAAATACTTTTATGAACAAATAGACACCAAAATGACAAAAATCCAATGTATGGGACCGGAGATATGAATTTTAAAGATTAACTACTTTAGAGGGCTTAAAAGGCTATAGCGCCACTCTGGGACATCTGGTCAAGCTTCACCAGGACAAAGTCAAAGTTTGAGGCCGACTGTGATCAAGCCCTGGTTGGATACACTAAGCAAGAGGCCCAGTCAAATTTTTACTTCACACTTTGAAACTTTTCTGGAGCTTTTTCTTCCAACAACGCTCAAACCTCCACAGCAGGCTGGATTCAGAGAGGATTCACCAGCCTGACTTTCCTTGAGGCCCATGTCAAATCTTGGTCCACAGCTCTTGAGCTTTCTGTGGAACAAACCTGAAATCCTGGCCGGGCTGGGGTTGAAGGTAGTCGGCTTGACTCTCGAGGTCAGGTCGGTCTCCTTATGGAGCTTTTACCCAAAAGATCTCCAGAGTTCTGCAAACATCAGGAGGCGCTGCCTGAGGGTCTCCTTGTAGGTTCAAAGTGTCAAAATCACCAATCCAGAGGTCTGGAATCTTCTAGATGGCCACTGGGATGTCCGAACCCCAATTCCCACAATGCACCTGGCCAAATCCTTAAAAGTCCAGTAGAAGCACTCCAGGACTGGTACTGTTTGTGGAGGTGATGCAGGTGGGCTCTGTTAACCTGTAGCTTTCAGGGAGTTCACTCCTTAACCCTTCTTGAAGTAAGGCACAGTTCCCAGGGCTGTAGTGCCAGACTGAGCAGCAGGCACAGTCATACAAAATGCAGGCTGTTGGGTGCAAATCCAGATTCCAGTAGGGCAGTTCTACTTTTCCTTGTAGTTTCCGGCAGCACATCTGAGAGACTATGCAGCTCTCATACATTTATTCAGTGTTATGGGGCGACAAGTGGGGGAGAGGTAGCTCTGTCCAGTGAGAAGCTGGAAGCCAACCCCCAAAGCATGACAACTTCCTCCAAAGTGTGGAATCTTACTGTCCCACAGAGCACTGCACTTCCAAAATCGAACATGAATGATTTCTTTCCAGACCCTAGCTAAACCAACCCACAGTACGACTCATTAAGAAGTAGGGGTAGGTACGCCTGGCATTCTTCACTGATCTGCTATGTTTTTGAGCTCAGTTTGATTTACCAGTCCATCCTCCTCAGCTTCAGAGCTCTCTCCATCAGATATTCTCTGCTCCAGCCTGGCCACTTATCAGCAGCCTGAAAAGGCTGACCAATTAGCAGAGAGCAATTAACAGTGGCAAGTTGTTGCATTTATCAATAGCAATCTTTTAAGACCTTGTATGATATATTTACCCCTTTCCTAGCATATTTATTACTGAATTAACTATTACAACTATTACAATGTTAGCCTACAGAGCTCAGTATCCACAATGGAGGAAAATAGAAATGGACAGTTTTTCCTTCACAAGGGTGTATGAAACATCTTTCATAAGACCCCTGCTTATAGGCCTATAGTTACATGACCCCGCCACCCCTGGGAAATATAGGGGAGACCCTGGGAGTACCTAATATGTATAAATAAGGTAGATTATCCCTTTTAAAGTGTCCATACCACCAAAAGCGAGTTGCACACAATTTTACTTCTGAAGACAGTTTGCAAGGCCAGGATGCTTTTAAAATGACAGCAGACACTCAGTGGTGCACACATGTAAGTGCAAGAAAGCTACTGGCCTCCAACCTTCCATGCCTGATTACATATTAGGGATTTATAGGGAGTTTGAACCCCCTTGCCCTATTATATAACTAAGGACTTATAGGGCCTGGCAATACCAATTGTGAGAATTTAATTTTAAAGACAGGTTGCAAAGTAGGACTGCCTTTAAAAGGACAGCAGGGACCCACCAGCGCATACATGCAAGTTGAGGAATTCTGCTGGGCCTCTAACCTTCCATACCCCAATATATACTAGAAACTTATAGGTAGATTGCAACCCCAGGCCCTATTATCTACTAGGAACTTACAGGGCCTGTCACTACCAATTGTAGGAATACTTTATTACATATACCTTTTTACATGTAGCCCTGGCCCTGGTGAGTAGAGCCCAGGATACAGTCAGAGTCAGTTAACACCAGTATCATTCCGCAAACAATAGGGATGAACAGGGCAAAAGGTTGACTTTATAACAGCCAGCTTTACAAATCAACTCATACCAAAACTCCAGAACGCCACCACCAGACTCATCCTCAACATCCCCCGCAGCTTACACATCACGCCTCACCTCAGAGAGCTATACTGGCTACCAATCAAGAAGTGATACCAATTTAAATTACTCACCCACATATACAATTTCCTTCACTACGACGGACCTTCCTACCTCAACCATCACCTCAACTTTCACCAACCCACCAGGCAACAGTGCTCAATCAATCAATCAGTCATTTGTAAAACGTGGAAGGTCAACTGTGCAGGTCTCTTGGTACTGGAGTTGATAGCTGCTGCACGATGATCTGATCATTCAAACAACCTGGTCTTCAGTCCTTTCCTGAATTGCCTCAGCGATGAGGTGGTCCTGAGGTGCAGGGGAAGGTTCTTCCAAGCTTTGGCCGCCAGATGTGAGAAAGAGTGTCATTCATTCTCCTCAGCCATAGTCCATCTCGCGCAAATACCCCACATCCGCAGGAGCAAATGAGGAGGATGCTCCTTCAACTCCATCACTGCCAAATCCTGGGGTGATCTTCCACACCACATCAGGAACTCCCCATGCCTACTTGAGCTCTGCAAGAAACTTAAGAACTGGCTATTCATACATAAAAGAAAACCAATTCCATATGTTTTGAAGTTCAGCTTGTGCACGGTTGTTTTGGTTGCAGCTAGACTAGATTGGGAGGCTGGTTGATAGAAGAATGGTGTATAGAGAGGTAGTAGCTATCAGGATTAACGCATGTTTGGTTCTCTAGAATATTTTGATTTGTGTCAGTGAAAGAATAGCATAGCCTTTTTTGGTTTATGATTCATTCAGGATATCATACAGTGTAGCGATGATCTAATGTGCGAAGAGTGGACACTGGCATTTACATTTTCCCACAACAGAATGTGTATGTCACAGTTCTGGTTATGACACCAAGAGATAGTCTCAAAGAGATAAACAAGAATCCCTAACAGGGATAATAAGTACAAAGCATCATGTATTTGGCCCTGGATGATATGTCCTGAAAAAGAGGAGGTGACTTTAAATGATCCATGTCTGAGAACATAGGTATTTGTTACTCATCAATCTTCCCGGTTGCCCCTTGTTTCTTAGCCCTTATGGTACTGGGGATAGTTGGATTAAGCCAGGAGGAATAGGATCTCCGAGGGATGATATGTGGGCTGGAATCCTATCTGCCATGAAGCTGGATTTGTTTGTAGATGTAATACGCTCACACAATAAATGTATACAGCCCTTCCCCTTAAAAAAAATGTGTCCCGTTTCCCCAGAACTTAAAAAAAATTGGTGGGCTGCGGAGGCCCTGGTCTCCCCCAAAGCCCCAACGAAAAATAAATATCTGAGTGTCCCATGTGGTAACCGGACACTCCAAAAATAAATTTCAAACAAAACAAATATGAAATCAGCAGCAGGAGCAGCTCATTTATTATTCACTACTGCTTGCAAAGAGCGCCACATAATGCCCTGAATGAGCTTTTAAAACATTTTTGTACACCTTTTCAGACTGGTGGTGTCCATTAGCACCACCAAGCCTTTTTAAATGTTGTGGAGGGCTACAGGAAGTGTAGCACTGCCCCAGCAACATTAAACAGTAAGTCTTGGGTTATTACATCCTTGACCCCAGGAGAGCCCTTTGCTCTTTAGCAGGAGTGCAGAGGTCCCCTGTGGGTGGATCTTTTGGCTGCACTACACTAGCTTGAAAAATGTATAAAAAAAGACTCAAAGATGTGTTGATTTATTTTTTATAACATGTTATACATTTTTTTAATAAAATCTTTATTTTTAGTTTAATAGAAGAACAATAAAGGAAACAGCGGCGAACCCACACATCATCCCACGCAAGGGGCATAGGCAATGGCAATTAGGAACGCTGAAAGTGATATCGAAACTGCAACCGGACATAGTAGCAGGGCGATGCCATAGGGCAAGGGAGCAGTCTCGGCGTGAGCACAGTACTAAAAGTTCAGCCGCTCGGAGGCTCGGCCGTAGGTGGAGTAGCTGTTCATGCCCAAAGCGTTATCCTGTCCGGATTGAGAGGCTTCGATCAACTATGTGGGTGCCTCAAACAAGCAAATAACAAAACACCTTAACCCCCCTCCACCCCCACACCCCCCCCTCGGTGGTGGTGACCGCAATACTTCACACTCATACATGTAGCCCTTGTATTAAACCTGGAATAGGTGGAGCGAAGAAGGTAGGCAGAAGGTAGGCCTTTTGACAGAAAGCGAACCAAGGGACCCCAGCGGTATTGAAAGTTTTTGAAGTTGCCTAGAAAGATGTCCGCCACTCTTTCCATGCTAAGCAGTTTCCATAGCCTTGCGTGCCATAAGGAGATCGCCGGAGCCTCCGTTTTTTGCCAGGCGGCGGCCAGAGTAAGTTTGGCAGCTCCAAGACAGAGCCACAAAATGTGTTTGTCCGCACGCGTTTGATGTTCAAGGACGGGGTCTCGGAGGCCCAGCAAAACATAGGCCATAGAGTCAGCCACCGGATAACCAAGTATTTCCTTAATGTGTGAGAGGATCTCCTCCCAGTATGGGCGAATAATCGGGCAATCCCACCAGATATGGCGGAAGTCCCCAAGCAGAACACAGCCCCTCCAGCATCTGTCAGAGGCGGCCGGGAATATACGATGGAGTCTGGCCGGGTATAAATACCAGTCCATGCGCGTCTTGAGGTGGGCCTCCCTCAGGTCCAGCGAATGATTATATGTAGCAATATCGCGCCACAGTGCCGACCATTCTTTGTCCGAAATGTCCTGCCCCAGGAGTTCTTCCCATTGTCCCATGTAGAGGGGACGAGGTGACACTGCTGAGGTAAGTAGTAGCTGATAAAGAAAGGAGATGACTCCTTTCATGGCAGATGTCCGGAGGATGAAGGCCTCAAAGGGCGAGGGAGGTCTCGTAGCCGCATCGAGGACCTCAGGTGACATTGCCCAATGGAGCAGCTGGACATGGTGAAACCGTTCCAACGGCGGGACACCATAATCCCTCATGCAGTTATCAAAGGAGAGCGGAGTATAGCCGTGGAATAGGTGGGTCAAAGCCCTACAACCCCCCCCCCCTCCATACCCTGAAAGGCCCCTCCTGTAGTGCCGGCAAAAAAGCCGGATTAAAGTGTAGAGGCGTGAACGGAGATGGAAATGTGGTCCAACGATCATCAGCGGCCAGCGTATCCCAGAGCTTCAGAGTGGTACTGGTGGGAGTACTAATGTAAGCGTTTTGGGGCCTGTCTTTCTTGGGCTTCCAGGCCAGGTCCCAGATTGATCTACCTGCAATACTCCTATCCATGTGTAACCAGTGTTTCTCTGATGTTTGTTGTGACCATTCCACCAGTACTCTTAATTGCGCCGCTTTGTAATACAGATGCATATCGGGAAGGCCTACACCTCCTTCCCCCCGCGGCCGTCGCAAAACCTTGAACGAGAATCGCGCTCGACCCCCTTGCCAAACAAACCGGAGCATCTGAGTTTTGAGGCGTCTAAAGAAGTCTACGTCCAGGGAAATAGGTAGCGCCTGAAAGAGGTACAGGTACTTAGGGAGGAGGACCATCTTAATGGCATGGATTCTGCCCAGCCATGATAAGTATTTGGGCTTCCACCGATCCAAGTCCGCTCGGGTCTTTGTCAATAACGGTGGGAAGGTCGCTGAAAACAATTTCCCAATCGTGGGCGTCAGGTGGACCCCCAAATATACGATGGAGTTGGAGGCCCACGCCAACGGGGTAAGAGGCCGCACTCGATCCACCTCTGCAGGTGAAAGTGTGAGATTCAATACATAAGATTTGTCATAATTGACCTTGAAGCCGGCCACCTCCTCAAAGCGCAAGAGGACCTCCCGGACATGTGGGAGAGAGTGCACCGGATCCATAATAGAGAGCAGGACATCATTCGCAAATAGTGTAATTTTATGCTGCTTTATGGTAAAGGGAATACCCCGAATCTCCTCGTGTTCCCGCACTGCTAATGCCAGCGGCTCAATGCTCAAGGCAAAGAGCAGGGGGGAGAGGGGACATCCCTGTCTGGTGCCGCGGGAATGGGAGAAAAAGGCAGATAGATGGCCGTTCACTGCCACTCTAGAGCGGGGGCTGCAGTAGTTTGCCTTCACCATAGAGATGAATTTGTCCGAGAAGCCAAAAGCAGCCAGAGTTTGGAACAGGAAGCCCCAGTTCACGCGGTCTAAAGCTTTTTCAGCATCAAGGCCTACGAGTACTGCTGGAATTCAGAACCTATTAGCTTTTTCTATCAAGTGGACAATCCGCCTCGTGTTGTCATGGGTCTGACGCCCCTTAATAAACCCAGATTGATCAGGAGGCACGAGTGCCGGCATCAAATCTTGGAGCCTGCACGCAATGATCGAGGAATATAGCTTGGCGTCAATATTGAGGAGGGCTATAGGGCGAAACGAGGAGCAGTGAGTGGGGTCTTTCCCCAGTTTAGGTAGAATCGAAATGACTGCCTCAGCGAGCGAGCCGGTTGTGGTGCTGGATTCAGCCATGTCATTAAAAAGGGCGACCATAAATTTGCATACTTCAGCGGCATACGTCTTGTAAAAGAGGGCGGTGTAGCCGTCCGGTCCTGGCGCCTTATGGAGTTTCAAGTTTTTAATGGCCTCAAGTACCTCGCTGCTAGTAATCGGGGCCGCAAGGAGCTCGTTCCATTCCTTAGAGACCTGCGGAATGGGCAGACCCCGCAGATAATCCCGCTGGTCAGCGGCAGCAAGCGTGTCCCCCGCATAGAGATCCGCATAGAAGCGACCAAAGATAGCAGCCTTGGTCTCGTCACGGTGCTGCAGCTCACCCGTCGAGTCTCGAATCCCCCCTATATATTCCCGCTCCCTCTTATCTCGCAATTGGCGAGCCAGGTGTCTCCCCACCTTATTCCCGTGGGAGTACGAGAGGCGCCGCAATCTCAACAACGTGAACTCCGCCCTGTTGTTGTAGTGGGCCCTCAATTTCCCCCTAACCGCCGTCAAGGGGCGAAGGGTCAGCCTTGACGGATTTAGTTTGTGGGCTTGCTCAAGGGTTGCCAGCTCTATCTCCAACTCCTCTTGCTCCCTTCGTCGCATCTTATTGAGGTGAGCATTAAGAGCTAGGCAAGTGCCCCTGATTGACGCCTTAAAGGCGTCCCAGGAGGTGGATATAGACGTATCGGATACAGGATTGAGGACAAAAAAGTCCCTGATAGCCTTCCGTAACTCCTTGCTTGAGGCGTCGTCCCTGACCACTGAGGCCGGGAAATACCACTTCCGTTGTCCGCCACCCGCTGGTGACCAGCGCAGGCCTAGCACGAGTAGACTATGGTCGGAAACTGATAGCGGAAATATTCTAGAGTCGAGGACCACTCCCCTGAGGGCTTGACTTAAAAAAAATGTGGTCCAGGCGGGAGTAGGAGTGGTGGACATGGGAGAAAAAGGTGTAATCTCGGGACAGGGGGTGTATGGAACGCCAGCTATCGATTAAGCCCATCTCCCCAACAAGCTGTTGTGTCTCAGCAGAAAACAGTCCTGCGTCGGCCCTGTGGGAACCGGTGCTATCCAGCTCTCTACTCCACACTAAATTAAAGTCTCCCAACAAAAACAGGTGTCCCTCAGCAAAGTCTCTCACCCTCCGCAGCAGGCCCTGGAGAAAGCCATTCTGACCCGTATTGGGGGCATACACCACCACAAAAGTGCTCAGCTTCCCATGGACTAGACCCTTCACCATCAGCCAACGGCCTTCCTTATCACTGCGTACATCCATAGGCTGAAAGTGCAGGGCCGCACGAAAGAGAAGAGCCACCCCCCTGTGTTTTGTGGATGCAGAAGATCTATATACGAGGGGGAAAAGCTTGTGCCGAAGTGGCAGCTCATCCTTACGCGCCAGGTGAGTCTCCTGAAGACCCACAAGGTCAAGCTGGTGATCTATCACGTACTTCCACACTTTCTGACGTCTTTGCTGGGAGTTCAGGCCCTTGACATTTCATGTACCAACACTAAGAGGCATCATTAGATAAGAGGCCCGCTCCCGCTATAAACGTACCACACCTCCCCGCCTCCCTGCCTCCATTTCCAGCCACCATAGGTAATGCAGGATGGTTTCCCAGACATCCCACCCAGCACCCCACAGTCACAGAGTACATGCCTAGGATCCACCACCATCCCTGCTGCACCCCCCTCCCCATATCCCCAACAAACCCCCTCAGCACCACTACCCCCCCCAAAAGAACCCTAATGCCGCCCCCAAACCAATAGAACAAGAGGAAGCAGCATAAGGTGAGAGAAAAACATGGAGGAACAATGTCCTGAACAATTCCAGTACATAGAAGTCAGTGGTCTCCTCCGGGGGGCGAGGACGGGACACCACAGGGTGTGCCCCGTAAACCACATACCGGGCTGTCTTCCCAAAAAGTACAAATTTACCCACGCTACCTGCAGGGCCGTGTCCCTCCGGCGCCAAGCTATTGTCATCTCAGGGCTAAAGCCGCCCCGGAGCCATGCTGTGAGGACGCCTCCGTCGCCGCGGCCACAGAGGCCACCGCCGCCCCCCTTTCTTGTAGACTGGTCGTTCGATCAGGCCTCCTTCGATCTGACTCCCAACCCACTCTCTGCCATGAGGAGGACCGCCGTCTTCTCCGCGATGGGGAGCTACCACTCTCCGGGGGGGGGGCCGTGTCATCAAAGCCCAAGAGGTCCTTCGCCACCTGAAGCGATCGGATCTGTGCCAGTCTATTCTGCCACCGAAAAATAATGCGGAAGGGGTGGCCCCAGGAGTAGGAGATGTTATGTTCCCGCAGGAAGGCGGTCACAGGACGAAACTCACGCCTCTTTTGAAGGGTCGACGCTGCCAAATCCTGATACAGTTGGGGGTGGTGATCCCGGAATTGCAACGACGGTGTCTCCCGTGCCTTTCGAAGAATGCGTTCCTTCAACTGGAAGTCGTGGACGCAGACCAAGATGTCGGGTGGAGGACCCCCTCCACGTCTAGGCAGACCAACCCTGTGGACCCTGTCCATCTTGATTTCATGTAGATCCTCATCATCCAGGATCTGCAAGAAGAGTGCCAGAACATAACCCCGCAGATCACCTGATTCCCCGTCCCATGGTACTGCACGTATGCGAATGTTGTTCCGGCGGGAACGATTCTCCAAGTCCTCCGCATGTGCTTGAAGGTCCAAGTTCTGCTCCGTGAGCCGAATCACATCTTGCTGCAATTGCTGTACATGATTCGCCACACTTAGGTCATGATCTTCCAGGGTGGCAACCCGCTCTCCGATACCATCCACGTCTTGCCTCACCTCACGGAGGTCCGAGGCCAGCTGAGAGCGCAGCTCCGAGATGTCCTCCTTAATGGAGGCGAAGAGCTCCACCATAAAGGCTTTGGTGGCGGGGGCTTCAACGTCCTTCGATTTAGGCGAGGCGCTAGTCCCGGGGGACGCCGGCTGCTGGGATCCCTTGGAGGGACCATCTTCACCAGGCTTCCCTTTTCGCTGCGTAGAGGACATCACGGCGCCCCTGCTCGCTCGCGTATTCAGGCCGAGGGTCACCGTCCACCACCCCGGTAGCACTACAGGCCGGGCGTTGCTCCGTTACTGTCCAGATCTGGGCCAGGAGTAAGAGACACCCCTCGACAATCCACTAGCACTGGTCGCGCTATCCACGCGGTATACGTGGGCACACCGCGCCACTCGAAGCGCCGGCCCACAACGTCGAGAATGGGCCGAAATGGCACCACTGAGTCACCGGGGAACGAGCCACCAGAGCGTGACCAGTCGGCGGGCCCCACCAAGCAATGCAGGCTTCCCAAGGGTCCGGGGCACTGTCCCCCAATGTCACTCACCCCAACCCGGCGATAGCTCCGCGGCCTTTATATCTCTGGCCTCCACCAGTCCAGGCCCCTCGATGGGCAGGGTGTTCCCGAGGGCCGAGCCCCCACAGAGTCCTTTCGGTATAAGGGGCCCTCCGCAGGGCCGCAGCAGTAGGCCGGGTGCTCCGTCGCTCCTCCGGACCACCACGCGATCACAGGACCTAGCAGCCTAATGGCGGCCACCAGGAGCAGCTCGGCCCGCCAGGCATGGACGGGGAAGGGCGGCACGCCTACGCTCCTTGCCTTCCCAGTAGGCCTCGCAGGTCCCGACAGCCCCCAACAGCAAGGCGGCTCCACTCGCAGGGTCGGTTCACCGAGCGAGGATGGAAGGGGGGGGGCGCGCAGCAGCGGCGCCGATCCTCTCTGCAATCCCAGTTATGGGGTCCGGTGTGATGTGGGGACCGGCCGAGCAGCGGGGCATCAAGGACTCCTCCCCCCGCTCGGAACCTGCACTAGGCCTGGCGGTAGCCGCCCAGAAGGGTCGATGTCACTCCCAGTCGGGGCCTTAACAGGCCCAGAAGCCCCGACCTCGATTGGGGATAATGGCCGAATCACAGCAGTACAGTCTGGGCGTTCCTCTTCGCTCCAGCCCTCCCAGGCGGAGCCCGGATCTTCACCTTCCGGCCTTCAGTCCACCGGCAGTCAGGGCACTAAGAGACCACCTCCGCTGACAAGTCCCAGGGGCCTCCGATGCCGCTGAGTCAAGCCGGTACCCCGCCGGGCCGAACCCTCCGTCAGGCTCCGCCTTAGTTTGAGTCGGGTCCGCAGTCGGCGCCAGGCAGGCCGCTCCGGTGACTCCAAGCGCTCCAGGCGGCAGCGCGGGACCTCTGGGCACCACGGGCAGACGCCGGGGTGCAGGTAGTGCGGGGTACGGGAATCCGAAGCTCCAAGGTGACGCTACTTGGGCCGCCGCGGCCGCGAACGCGCTGGAGCCAAAATCGCTGCTTAGGCTGGACCCACACTTGCCGCCCGTTAGGCCGCAACATCGAATGCCATCCCTCCATGTCCCCGCTGGCAGCACGAGACCCCCGGGCACCTCGGGTGGATGCTGGCGCTCAAGCGGTGCAGGGACACGGAAAGCCAAGCCCCAGGATGGTGCTGTACAAGGCTATATTTCTCGTGGCGCCGGAGGGACTCGAAAACACGTCTCACTCCGTCGCCATCTTGGCCACACCCCCATTATACATTTTTTTAATGACAACCAGTTTTATCAAACATTGAACTGTGTGAATTAATGAAATATGCATTTCATTATAACTATTGGTCATTTTCTGACAAAGACAACACATGTGCTTTCATATGTTGATATTTTGACTCCTTCATAAAGCCAATAGGTCTCCTTTATATATTTTGATGTTTTGACACTCTGACAAAGTCAGCAGGTCTGTCTTACATAAAATGAAACCCCTTAAATTTAGCCATGTGTGCCTGCTGGAGTTTGGGTGCCAGGACCTATGCCCAACCCCGCTGTGCATGCTTTCTGCGCAGTGGGGGTGAATGGGCATCAGTGTGGGGTAGGATGCCCTCGAGGAGTTACGACCAGGCCCTGCTTCTAACCCCATGGCATGCACAGCCAAAGGCCAAATGGTGTTTGGGGTTGGCATTACGTGTGATAATATAACATTACTTTACATTAAAAACAACCTTAGAAATGCACTGAACATACCAAAGGTTAAAGGAACGTTATGGTTCACAGTTCAATTCCCCGCTCCAGCTGCACGTTAGTCCACCACTATGTCACTGTGGGCAACACCTTGCTTAATCTTCCCAACGCCCCCGAGCGCTGGCACACCTTTCCGTGGGTACCTGTACGCTTTACAAATGCTGGTGTTTTTTATTTAAAACCATAGTGAGCAGAAGTATTAGGACGTACTTTTTTTTCTTCTATTCTAAACGATAACTTTTTAATCTTTTCTATTTACAATTTCAGCAATTAATAGATGTTTTTATTCACGAGAAAGGTATTGACACGGTTTGCCGGGTAACAGTGTTCAAGCTCTCCAACGTATGTAAATATTAAGGAATTTATACTTATGAGGATCGAAAGTGAAACGTTTACCGCTTCACATTTTGTAACTTTTCCCAACAAGTGCACAAGTGAAACAGTGAAAACAGGAGCACGTTTCAACTGTAAAACGTGACATCTAAATGGGCAGAGCCGCATCTTCCTTCCATAGACTACTCAATAACCAAAAAGTATATAAACCCCACCTGTAGTTCGGTTAGTTTGTTTTTGCAAGTTATTTTTGCGTGTCCATTCTGTGATGCAGGTTCCCTTTTCTAGCATCGGATTCTTCTTTTGTGACACCAAAATATATTACGGAGTTGTACGTTTTTTGATTATGGCATAGTAGATATTTATAATACGTAGCTATTTGTGAATATTTAAAGATTTGTATTATGAAAAAAGTGTTATTGGTTGTTTTTGCCATTTATACATAACGTCAGCAGGTGGTATTGAGAAACACCCAGAATAGAGGAAACACTGTTCCTTTTCTGGGTCCTTTGAGATCATATACTGTCACTGCACATTGTAATCATCAAAGTATAGCAGATCTCAGGGGTGTTGGTGACCCGTCGACGCGAAGACTAAAGATTCATATGTAACGTGAACAGCTTCTCCTTCTTACTCTGTTTCCGCCCTTTGATCATATGTAGTGAATTTGTATGATTATAAGATTCACAGTCATTATGATCTGAGAGGAGTTTATGAGCCGTCGGCGTGAAGACGGAAGATTTCCAAGAGCTGAAAAAAAAAGCTTTAAACATATTCACCGCTGAAAAATATTTCATTATTGATCTTGTTTTGTGTTTATGACTTTATTTTCCTTTTCCTTTTTGTGTGTGGCATCAGTGAAACTCTCTATATTGTAGTAGAGTATAATATTTTCACATAAGAGGAATTGGAGATTTGTTGCTGCCAGGAGTAAACCATCTCAAACACGGCTTACTGACCTCTATAACTTACTTCATCAGATATTTTTACAGTGAGAATATTTTTTTAAATTGCAGTTTAAAAAAAGATTATTTACATAGATTCTTTTTTTACTGAATGACTTTGAAAAACCCTACATTTGTCAATTGATATTTTCTTATTTCACTTTTTCTTTGTTGTGGTTCCTATTCTCATTCTCCATATAGAGTATATAGGAATAGTATTGTATATATCACTACTTTTCTATATATTCCTCATGGACTATGTGATCTGTTACCAGAGCAGTGAGCAACCTCTAAGCACTACGACAAAACTTTCCCGGCTTCTACAGAAAAGACATTGTAAAAATGTTTTTTTTTTGTTGTCTTCCTTATTCTTCTTCTCCTGTGCAATACTAGTCACAGTGTATATTTTAATACTGTGAACTTACAGTACTTTAGAGGAGTTGGAGGTCTATGTTTGCAAGATATTAAGAACATTTACTACAGTTATTTCAGTTGATAACTTACAACCTCACAGTTTGTAACACTGCTAATATTTTATAAAATAGTAGTCTTTTAAAAAAAACTGTATACATAGTACTTTATTTAATGTTTTGATGAAGCGTACATTTCTAAGTAATATGACGTCATTTATGTTTAACTGTCTTTTACTTGTTATTGTTCTGACCTGAGATGATGTAGTGCGGGAGTGTTTCTAGTAGCACTTCTTTTCTACTTTATCTAAAAGTAACTGATGCCCTCTTATATTAACAAGAATATGGGGCAACACTTTTACAAACTATGGGTGACAAAAAAAGGAAGGTGTGGCCACGTTTAAGGGATATTTGATGAATTGCGTTTTTATTTGTCACCCCTTTGATGTATACAGCTACACTTTCCTAAGAAAGTATATTTGTGTTTGCTTAATAAAAACTGTTTCAAACCTAGACTTAATTTTTTGCAGCGCAACCACACCTACTATTTTGTTGCAAGGAAATAGCACTACCCGCGACAGAAGTAAGCAAGCAACTATACATTTTTATCAGTGAACATTGCTCCCGAGAAGTAGGTTACTCAGAACCTTATTTAAAGGAAGACCGCAACAGCACGCTTTGTTTTCTAACCCCTTCCTCCATATTATAATATTAGCTCCAAAGATGTAGCACTTCCGTCAGAAAAGTAACTACCACATTATAAGTAAATACTGCTCCTGTGAAGTACCCCACCCGCTGACTTAATAAAAAGAAGACCGCAACACACTGTTATTTTCCCGACATGATTTGTAGACCCCACGCAAATGATATAAATGGCCCTTAAAATATATTTTAAAAATGTACCTTCACAATCCCTGTCCACCACCTTGTGACCACTGTACAGAGTTAACAGTGTTCCTACACTCCCTTCTACTACTTTGTTTTCCCGTACTCCTTTGAAGTGCGTCACAACATGGCTGACAACAGTGAACAGTTCCCACCCAATAAGGAACAAAATTATACTCGGAACACTTTAGTCAATAAAATGTCCTTGGTGTTCCGTAGAAGGGGAGGGAATGGCTGTCAACACTTCTACTTTTAATGCTTCACAGCCAATGAACATTAAGCTTGGGAAGGTGCAAAATGTACCTTCACAGTCCCTGTACACCACCTTGTGTCCACTGTACAGAGTTAACCGTGTTCCTACACTCCCCTCTACTACTTTGTTTTGCCGTACTCCTTTGAAGTGCGTCACAAAATGGCTGACAACAGTGAACCGTTCCCACCCAATAAGGAGCAACCTTTTACTAGGAACACTTTAGTCAATAAAATGTCCATGGTGTTCTGCAAAAGGGGGGGAAATGGCTGACAACATTTCTACTTTTAATGCTTCACAGCCAATGAACATTAAGCTTGGCAAGGTGCCGCTTTGAACAAGTTGCTTAATGAGATGTCCCTAATACTCTGCAGAAGAGGAAGGAATCGCTGACAACACTTCTACTTTCAATGGTTTACAGCCAAGCAACATTAAGCTTGGGAAAGTCCTCCTTGAAACACGTCAGCCAATCAGATGTTCTTCCTACTCCGCGGAGGGGAAGTGAATGGCTGGCAACACTTCTACTTTTAATAGTTCACAACCAAACAACATTTAGCTCTGGAAGCTCCTCCTTAGAACACATCAGCCAATCAGATGTCCCTCCTACTCCGCGAGGAGAAAAGAATAGTTAGCAACACTTCTACTTTCAATGGTTCGCAACCATTGAACATTAAGCTATGGAAGATCCTCCTTAGAACATGTGAGTCAATCAGATGTCCTTGCTACTCTGCGGAGGGGAAGTGAATGGCTGGAAATACTTCTACTTTCGATGGTTTGCAGCCAATGAACATTAAGCTTGTTGTTGGAAAACCTCAGCCAATTAAACGTTAATTTTGTTCCACACACACAGATAAGGAACACACCTGCCCACATATTATTAAATTTCCTGTAACAAAGTGACACTATCCATGATCAAAGTGAATACTGCAATATAAATAAACATTATTCCGCATTATATTAAAGGAAGGCCTCAATACGGTGCATTATTGTTTTCCCAATATAATTTCCACAGCCTACTGAATCCCCCTCCCATCATGAGTAAAGCCCCAGGGCTGCGGGGACCCCAGCGGGCACCCGCTATTATTTTCTAAGAAAGGCCCCCGAGACATAGCCCACCCAGGGGCCTCATTAAAATAAAACGTGGGTACTTGCGACCCCAGCCCGATTTGCACCAAAATTATTATTTTTTTAATGTCTTTTTTGGCCCTGGGGGTCTTTCTGGGATCCCCTGAGCAGGCCTAGGGGGTCGGGGTGTTTCTACCCTGCCCCCTTCTCTTGTTTTATATCTTTGTTTCTCTGTTTGCTGGTGAGTCGCTTCTACTGAGTCACAAGATGGCTGCCAACATTTCCTGGTTTGGAGGGTTGGCAGCCAATCACCGTGAAGCTTGTGCTCAGGACTTAGGCTCTGCCCAGATATTGAAACTTTTATTTTTCTAATTTCTCAGCAACTACTGAACGGATTTACACCATTTAAAAAAAAGGTCGCTTTCTGATCCAAGCACTACCTTTTTTCCAAATTTGGACTAATTCCGTTTAGTAGTATCGGCTGTAGCCTTGCCCAAAGTTTCCTATGGGAAATTGATTTTTTTACTTTTATTGTTTGATTTTCTCAAAAACTACTGAACGGATTTACACCATTTAAAAAAAATGGTCGCTTTCCGAACCAAGCTTTACCTTTTTGCCAAATTTGGGGTAATTACATTCAGCACTTCGGGCTGTAGCCAGTCGCAAATTTCCTATGGAAATTAACATGGGTAAAACGTGTTTTGGGACCCCCCCTTTTTTCTCAGCCCCCGCTTGACGAATCACCCCCAAACTTTCTCCACAATTTTTCTTCGGAGGATATTATATCTATTATCCTCTGAAAAAAGTTGTGGTTCCCGCTGGCATGCATGCGAGGGCGCCACCGCTAATGCCTTTCAAATGGCTTTACTACCTCTTAAACCTCACAGTAAAAGGGCCAACACTTGAAGACAGGATAATTTTCAACCTATACTAATGGATCGAGCCACTCAAGACCCAAAATCACAGAGAGACTCGTTTCATTCACTGAAAAAAACAAAGGTTACAGGAACGGTATAGCATTTAGGCTCCTATTTCACTCATCCAAAACCAATTAAATTCAGTAGCTATAGTTACTTGAGCTAACTATAGCTTATGCTCCGAAATGCACTGCTTATGACCCCACATTTTACATCAATCATGACATGATCAGTGACATCACTGATGATATCACTGATGACATCTTAAATGATATTACTGATGACATCATCCTACGATAGTGAGCTTTTTCTACTCTACAGCTGCATAATGGCGCATGAGTAAATGTCACCAGTGACCTTGTGTGCGATTGTTCCTGTTGTGTCTATACCAGAAATATGTGATAACATGAATCCACCTACAGAGAAGACGACAAGACAACAAAGAGGTAAATCTCCACCAAAGAATTGTCCTTTCTCTTAACTATATGAAGTAAGTGCTTCTTTGCTTGGTGGAGATGTCCTCATATTCCTCGCGATACAAAAGGGGATGATGGACGAAGCGTTTGAGCAAATCAAACACTCACCCCCAGTCAACTGATCTGGGTTTAATCCACCACCATTCTTTAGCTCACTTCGCCACCCCAGTTCAAACATGGCCATATGCAAATCAGTCTGACCCTGTGCCTCATGGGAACAGTCCAGCCCGAACTGCCAAGCCATATCTTCCCTGGACCGGAAACAAGCATCCTGGGACCGGTTTCGGATTAATAATCCTCATCAGCCAGGCTATCTTGAATCCAGTGGCAAAGTAAGCAAGGGACTCACGTTTGAGCATACCCTGCCAACTTATGGCGAACAAAGCGATACAAAAGGGGATGATGGACAGAGCGTTTGAGCAAATCAAACACTCACCCCCAGTCAACTGACCTGGGTTTAATCCATCACCATTCTTTACCTCACTCCGCCACCCCAGTTCAAACATGGCCATATGCAAATCAGTCTGACCCTGTGCCTCATGGGAACAGTCCAGCCCGAACTGCCAAGCCATATCTTCCCTGGACCGGAAACAAGCATCCTGGGACCGGTTTCGGATTCATAATCCTCATCAGCCAGGCTATCTTGAATCTAGTGGCAAAGTGAGCAAGGAACTCACGTCTGAGCATACCCTGTCAACTTATGGCAAACAAAGCGATACAAAAGGGGATGATGGACAGAGCGTTTGAGCAAATCAAACACTCACCCCCAGTCAACTGATCTGTGTTTTATCCAACACAATTCTTTAGCTCACTCCGCCACCCCAGTTCAAACATGGCCATATGCAAATCAGTCTGACCCTGTGCCTCATGGGAACAGTCCAGCCTGAACTGCCAAGCCATATCTTCCCTGGACCGGAAACAAGCATCCTGGGACCGGTTTCGGATTCATAATCCTCATCAGCCAGGCTATCTTGAATCCTCGGCATCAAGAACTCCTCACCAAAATTGGCGGAAAATGCGCTGAGGGGGACGCTTGTTAAGCTGTCCATCATCCTGACAAAAGGTAGGAAGACCTTTGGATTCTACTAAGATGGGTGGGCCTAGCGGGGAAGCATCCAAGTGATTTACACATTTGCATACTCCCAGCAATTTAAAGGGAGCACCATGGACTCTGACCTTACCAGGAGAGGAAAAAAAGAACCCACTCGTCACAGTCACATACAGATTGCGGTCCAATAGATCAAGGATGCAGTCACCTCCGTAAAGGATTTCAGATCATTTTTCAATAATGGAATTGCTGAGAAAACACACTTGCTTTGCCTTTGACAAGGCAAGGAGTTAGGATCATGTCCTTTTCAGATGTGGAGCTTCAACGGGGGCACCTGCTATGCCCTATACCTCGGGCAGGCCATGAGGGAGTGGTGCTGCACGGGCCGGCTGAAATTTAGTGGAGTCAGAGTGCTGTATGGCCCCCCTTCCCTGGCTGAATTCCGCCTACGGACTCCATCCCCTGGGGCCTGGCCACAAATGAGTAGGAGCAGGGGGGGGCACCTGGCCCACTTCCCCAGGCCGATTTTGGTCCGGGACCTCAACCTCCTGGGCCCAACCTTAATTAAATGGAGAAGAGGCAGCCCTGACAAGTGAAACACATCTGGGGTTCGACTTACGCATTTTAGTGTGGTGTCCGCTTCACTGCACTAAAATGCATTTGTCACGCATTTACAGCGCACTGACCAGACAGTGAATGCGAGGCATGCTCAACAAGGAGCTTTATTTAAGCACCTAGTGCTGTGCTTGTGCTTGCCCTCTGTGCTGTCTGAAATACACTGTGGCCATAACTCACTGTCTATCCGGCCAATGTACTGGGACTTTCTATAGTTACTGATGCTGGGCAGGCCGACCCTCTGATTTAATTAAGCCTCTCGCTCCAGCATACCACGTGGCCTATCACTACATCCGAGGCATAAACAAACATAGGTGTGGCGATACAGAGTCTTGATTGGCCCCTGACTGCCTGTGTAGTATAGTCCTGTCCCATGAGGGTAGCTGTGGAAGCCAGTTTGTGAGTTGGTTTAGTTTCGCTGTTTGTAGGCCAAAGGGGTCTTTTACACAGAGTTTGAATAGTGATTTCACTGTTATTACAGCAAAGCAGTCTTTGCCTGAAGCGAGCTCAAATGCACGTGATTACTGCAAAACACCTATACCATGTGTGAAGTGGCAGGAAGCAGTTTTTTCCATCCTTACTTACCCCGCTGCCAGTAATGTTTCTGAACGCAACTAGGTGTAACAGGTCTGATTGTGGGCTGATTTGTTTTGCTGTTTTTGGGCGTGTAGGGTCTGGTGCAACACCTTTTACTGCTCATTTCTGTGCTGTGCAGTCCTTGCCGCAGAAAGCTTAAATGCACAGTGGACATCTCTGATAGCTTGCAAAACGTCTATTGTGGTATGATATGGTGGGTGTCAGCTTCCTTCTTTATTGCCGCACCCTCTGCCTTTGCAGTACAGTCTTGAGGAGTAGTTCTGCCAGTCAGTGTGTGGGATGATTTATTTTGCCTGTTTGTGGGCCTGTTTGGTCTGGTGCTGCGGGGTTTACTAGTGATTTCCCGATATTACAACAGACTTTGCCTCCAGCATCATTAAATGCACTGAGTCTCCCATACCTTGATAATTACCTACAGTGTGGGAAGTGGCAGGCGACAGCTAAGAGCTTTATTTTCTTTGAATCAAGCACCGTCAGTATGCTCCTCGAAGAGTAGGTGTCACCATGTGACAAGTCAGAGGGTGTGCTGATTTCTATGCCAGTTTATCGGACTGTTGAATCTGGTATTGTGGGTTTTGCTGCTGATTTCCATTATATTTCCACAAACCTTGTGTTGCAGGAAACATAAATGCACGTAGTCTCCCATGTCCAGGGGCGGGTGGTGACATTTGAAAGTGGTGGGCGTAAAATGATAATCATACTGCACCGTAGCGGGCTAGCGCAGCTAGCGAGCCTGAACCCCCCTAAGGAGGGTTCGGGGGGATTTCCCCCAAGAACATTTTGAAAAAAGCGGGAACAAATGGTGCATTTTCAAGCAAATTTGAGAAAGCAGGAAGGTTAATAAAGCAATTGTGAAAGTGCAGTTATTATATTAATAGATGTCATAACATAGGTAGCTGCTTATTCAGTATAACCACAGAGCTTCATACATTCCATCCTATTACGCTGCTCAATTCAGACTATAAGACTTTCATGAAAATATCAGCTCTAAGAGCAGCAGAAGTTGCACAGCAGTTGACAAACAGCCTTTACAAAGCATTGGGAACCACGCATTACCTTTACCACGGTTCCATTACAACCAGCATGTGACTTTATCACGCATGTCTTTCCACACAGTTTATAGTGTTTAGGTGCCACAGAATGTACTTAATAATATGCCATTTGATCAGTAAAATCTGTTTTGTCCCCAAGTAGAACAAACACTAGAAAACTTTTAAAAACAGATAACAATGCATTTCTGAGTACCTCACTCACAGTATTTTTTTTATTTAACAAACAAGTAGCAGCATTCACTGTTCATCATATTGTGCAAACTCTTGACTTTGCAATAATGTGGCACTCACCAAATGTTTTGTGAATGAAAAACGTTATTGTGCCTGCACAATTACAATGGCAAAAACAACAGGTGATGGACAGAATGCAGAACATTGTCATACAATTACCCCAGTACAGAGATCTGGGCCTAACTCCATCGTTTTTTTGCACTCCACACCACCCCAGGTCAGACATGGCCATATGCAAATCAGCCTTGACCCTGTGCCTCATGGGAACAGTCCAGCCCGAACTGCCAAGCCATATCTTTCCTGGACCGGAATCAAGCATCCAAGGACCGGTTTCTGGCTATCAGCCGTCATCAGCCTGGATAGCTTGACTCCAGTGCTGTGGAGAGCATGGGACTCACGTCTGAGCATACCCATCCCATTCGGGGCGACAAAGGCAAAAACAATAGGTGATGGACAGAATGCAGAACATTGTCATACATTCACCCCAGTACAGGGATCTGGGCCTAAATCCATCGTTTCTTTGCACTCCACACCACCCCAGGTCAGACATGGCCATATGCAAATCAGCCTTGACCCTGTGCCTCATGGGAACAGTCCAGCCCAAACTGCCAAGCCATGTCTTTCCTGGACCGGAATCAAGCATCCAAGGACCGGTTTCTGGCTATCAGCCGTCATCAGCCAGGATAGCTTGACTCCAGTGGTGTGGAGAGCATGGGACTCATGTCTGAGCATACCCATCCCACTCGGGGCAACAAAGGCAAAAACAACAGTGATGGACAGAATGCAGAACATTGTCATACACTCACCCCAGTACAGAGATCTGGGCCTAAATCCATCGTTTTTTTGCACTCCACACCACCCCAGGTATTTACAAGACAGATTATTTGCTAGGCGCAGTCGCCAGAGTATGTTCGATTCCCTGAGGATGTGGCAAAAGGAAGTAAGGGAACGACAGCTAAGAGAGGAGAAGGTGGCTCAGAAGAGAGCGGCACAGATTATGGTGCAGAAGGCGAGAGAACATACTAAGAAAGAGAATGAGAAGCAGATTGAACGCGCAGACAGGCTTTATAGGTTACAGGATAATAAAAGTTATGTAGCAAGAGAGGAAGAGCAAGATGTGATGGAGGACATTTTGAATACTCGGTCCCCTCCCCTGTAGGCTCCGCAATCATTATACCCCGTGTTGACAGGTTCTGCTTCCCCTGTGGTGGTTTGAGGTCCACAAACGGTTGCTCCTCCCTTGTACGGCACACCCGCTTCTTCTGTTTCGGCCCCTACTTTGTTGAGAGATGTTGGACAAGCTTTGTCTTCTGTCACCTCTTCCCTGTGTATGCCTTTGGTCTCCCTCATTGCGGCGAGCTCACCTGCCCCCTCTGTGATCTTTCCTGCACTTTCCACTGTCTCTGCTAGCACTACCCCCCAGGGTGGATTGCCGACCCCAACTCGAGGGGCGTGAAGTGGTTTACTTACACAGGTACGCAAATTGCTTACGCGTTCTACTGTTGGGTTGGATGAAAAAATTATAGTGGCTAACCAGGCTTGTCAGTGGGCTAGGAATAATATTTACGCACTGGAAGATTTTTGGTCTACGATGAAGGATTATGAGCCCCTGGTGCAGCAACATGCTTTATGGCATATGTCGACTACATTAATAGCGGTGTGGGAGCAGGGCTACGGTGGTACGGCACCCCACATCCTTTATGACAATAAGGACAGAGCTTTTAGGGCTAACACTGGGATAAGGGATGTGTTACTGAGTTTACGGGCTATGTTGGAATATAGAAATGAACTGCAGTCAGCAGGGGGGCCTCCTTTTCCTGGAGTGCATCCAATGTGTGAGGTCCACCCTATTTTCCATCCTGAAGTGCCCGAAGTGGTAGACCCAGTAACTCATGATGTGACTAGAGCTCGTGTAGCGGCTCACTTCTAGGAACCATGGGTATACACGCCTTGGAAGAGGAGTGAGGTGCTGGCGCTGAAGGCACAGTTGCCCGACTCTAGAAAGAACCCGACTGCCTATTACAAAGAACTGACGGAAGCAGCTTCCTCGACAGTCATGACATTAGCTGACATAGAATTGTTTTTTGGATTGTTGGTCCCGGTGGCTGTATGGAGACAGGTTAAGGGTACAGATCATGTGGAGGAATTGGGTGGTACTTGGGAGGAAATCAAGGATTGGGATAAGGAACGGAAGCCAGGGGAGAAGCCGAAAGCCGAGATCCTGGCATTACCGGGGCGGATAATTAAATATATGCACTCTCTTATTCCTCCAAAGAAGGTGACTGGGATAAGCTGACTGCATGTAGACAGAAAAAGGATGAAGCAGTTTCAGATTTCTTCACTCGTTTCGAGGCAGCCTTTATGGATTTTAGTGGCCAGGATCTTTCTCAGGATGGGGGTTTACGACTTTTTGTTAACAGATTTGTAACTAATTTGTTACCAGAAATTTCGGCTCGATTACAGGCATCGGAGAGTACGTGGACGACGTCCACCCCCTCTGGTATTCTGAGTATGGCTCAGTACTATGAACACAGAGAGAACGAGAATAAGGACAGACAGGAAAAGAAAGATAAAGATTTGAAGACAAGGGTGCTGTTGCAGCAGGTGTCGAAGGGTCGGGGACGTGGAGCCACGCCTATGATAGCGGGTCGAGGTGGAAGTAGTTACGGAAGGGGAGAGAAGAGGGAGCGTTTGGGGCCAAATCAGTGTGCGAACTGCAAGAAGGAGGGCCACTGGTGGAAGGATTGCCCGGAGCTTCGGTCCAATGCTGGACCAGGCAGAGGTAGAGGTCGTGGTGAATTTCGTAGGGATGATAGACAGTTTGATGAAGGCAGGCGACCGGAAAAAAAATATTTTCATGGAGAGAAGGACAACAACATTATCAAAGTGAGGGTGACCATGGTAGAGACAGACAGTCCTACAACGATGCATACACCCTGGATGACTTGACTGGCTTCTCCCATAACTAGGACAGCATAGGACAGAGCATGGGACCAGTTTCTGTGGACGTTGATCAACGAGGACCCTATGTGACTGCAGATTTATTGGGGTCTCCTCGAAAAATTTTGGTGGACACAGGCGCTATGAAAAGTTCTGTAGTACGTTCTCAGGTCCCAGGGGCGACTCTGTCTGGCAAGAATAATGTTTCCGTTGGGTTCTCAGGTACTCCGGTAATTAGCCCCATTTCTAAGCCTCTTGCACTTACGATTGGTCCTTTCACTGTTGATTCTCCTTTCCTCTTGACTTCGCATTGTGGCGAACATTTGCTGGGTTTAGATTTGTTGAAGAGATTGAATGCTATCATTTACTGTTCCCCGGACGGTGTGTACGTCACTTTAGGTCCTACTGTTGCGCATGCACAACAGTGTTTCTCGAAAGACAAACTTCTTCCAGCTGAGTTTGTGGGGATCCCAGAGACTTTGTGGGCTAGTAGCGATACGGATGTGGGAAAGATGGATATTGCCCCTGTGTCCATCAAGGTTAAGGTGGGAGCATGATTGCCACGGATACCCCAGTACAAGATATCTAGGGATGGTGAGAAGGCTTTGCTACAAATAATACAGGATTTGATACGGTCAGGTGTAGTCGAAGAGACAGACTCCAATATTTGTAATAGTCCTATTCTCCCGATCCTTAAAAGACCTTGTGCTGATGCTAGTGATGGTGCACTGGATGTCTATTGATTTGTGAATGATTTACGCCACATTAATAAGGTGGTTGAGCCCCAATATCCGGTGGTCTCTGATATCACCACGATTTTGACGATGATCCCTCCCACGGCCAAATATTTTTCTGTTCTAGACTTGAAGAACGCATTCTTTAGTATCCCTGTGCATCCTGATAGCTGTTATTTTTTCGGATTCTCATTGGCTGGCCGAAGCTTCAGATTTTGTAGAATTCCCCAAGGTTATACAGAGAGCCCCAGCATTTATAGTCAGGCTTTGAAGGCACAATTGGATGATTTGGAACTCCCAAAGGGCAATGTTTTATTGCAATATGTAGATGACATTCTCATAGCATCAGACACTAAGGAGGGGTGTCGAGAGGCCACAGTTAAATTGTTGCACCATTTGGCTCACAAGGGACACAAGGTGTCCCTTCCTAAATTCCAATACTGTCGACAGGAGGTTACCTACTTAGGTCATCTCCTATCGAAGGAGGGGAGGAGGTTGACACCGGAGCTCATCAAGGCGATAAGTAACATGGCTGTACCTAACACGCAGCGAGAGGTGCGCGTGTTTTTGGGTATAACATCGTATTGTCGCCAGTGGATACCTAACTATGCCTTACTTACAAAACCCCTTCTGTATCTGACTACTAAGGAGGTGCGCGAACCCCTAACTTGGACTCCAGCATGCCAAGAAGCGTTTGAGTTACTAAAAACTGCTTTATGCTTTGCACCTGTTTTGGGAACGCCTGATTACCAGAAGCCTTTTGTTCTTTATGTACACGAGGCGGAAGGTTGCGCGCTGTCTGTCCTAACTCAATGTTTTGGAGGGAAACAGAGACCTTGCGCTCATTTTTCTGCTATGCTTGACAATGTGGCGAGAGCATTGCCGAGCTGTCTAAGGGCTACAGCGGCGGCTGCGGTCTCGATTAGACAATCGGCAGGGCTCGTGCTGGGTTCAGATCTCACAGTAATGTTACCGCATGCTGTGGACATTTTATTGAACAAGACGCAGACGCAGCATTTAACTAGTGCTCGTCTTACCGGTTATGAGATGACATTATTTGCACCCCATGTTACGATCAAAAGATGCGCCACTTTGAACCCGGCTACGTTACTACCCATGCCTTCAGATGAAAAGGACGATGAAGTCCATGATTGTTTGTTTCGGACAGAGGAGGAGACGAAGGGAAGGATAGATTTAACGGATACCCCTCTTGATGATCCCGACGGGGAGCTGTATGTTGATGGTTCCTGTTTTAAACTTGCGGATGATACCTCAAATGCAGCATATGCAGTCACAACATTGAAAACAGTGGTGGAGACTTCTAGGGTCCCGTACCACTCAGCCCAAGCTGCAGAAATAACAGCATTGATGCGAGCGTGTGAACTAAGTGAAGGATTGGATGTGAATATCTACACTGACAGCCAATACGCCTTCGGCGTGGCTCATAGCTACGGGCGACTGTGGGCAGAAAGAAGGTTTTTGACATCACACGGACAAAGGATTCAGAATGGCCCATTGATATTACGACTATTGACAGCGTTGACACTTCCTAAACGACTGGCTGTGATCAAATGTAGTGCACACAAAGCGGTGGTGGATGATGTAGGACGGGGAAATGCATTTGCAGATCAAACAGCTAAGGAAACTGCTAGGACAAAACTCCCACAAATGTTTGTGGCAGGACCAGCTAGGTGGGTACCGGATGTTAATATGTTCGCGAATACTGTACAAAGTGTGCGGAACATACAAGAAAAAGCGACTGACGATGAGTTGAGGACATGGAAGAATGGTGGGGGCAGTTGGACTCGGATGAGTGTTGGAAAGATGTGACAGATAAAAGACGATGGTTACTCCCGGATGCATATGTCCTCCCAGTGGTGACAATGGCTCATGGACCAGCCCACATTAGTGCCAAGGGGATATGTAAATTACTAGACCCAGTGTGGAGCAATAAGAACATTTCCAAGGTGGCAACTCATTTAGTGCAGTAATGCATGGTTTGTTTAAGACATAATCCTGGAAAAGGAACACCTGTTCCGGTTGGCAATTTTGCTCCTCCTTCTTTCCCTTTTGAAGTGATTCAGATGGATTATATTGAAATGGAGAGGGTCAACAACGTCAAATATGTCCTGGTGGTGGTATGCTCCTTTAGTAGGTGGGTGGAGGCTTTCCCAACGAAGGATTGTACAGCTATCTCAACAGCTAAGATGTTGATTAAGGAGTATTTTTCTCGCTATGGCTTGCCCCGGGTGATCTGGAGCGATAACGGCACGTCTTTTAATGCTGAATTAATGAAACAGATATGTAAGGGATTGCAGATTTCTCAAAAGTTCCACGCAGCAGAACAACCCCAGGCTGCGGGTTTGGTTGAAAGATTCAACGGCACACTACAGCTCAAAATGGCCAAGATACAAGAGAGTACAGGATTACGCTGGCCAGATGCACTACCCCTGGCTTTGCTTTCCACTAGAGTGACAGTCAATTCCAAGACAGGTGTTTCCCTCCACGAGGTTATATTTGGCCGCCCGGCCAACGTGTGGGGATTTCCTAGACCTAAATGTTTTTCAGAAATAGAATATCCTTTGTTGATAGATTACCTGTATGCTTTGACTAAAGATCTCCGTTCTGTTCATCAGCAGGTAGCCGCTGCCGGAGGGGCCAGGCCACACCATACAACCCGGGGACAGGGTTGTCGTGAAGAAGTACCAACGGAAGTCCTGCTTGGAACCCAGGTGGTCGGAGCCACGGCAAGTGCTCCTTACCACCCGCACAGCACTTCGGATCCAGGGCCGAAAGGTGTGGACGCATGCATCTCATGTGAAGCGCGTCCCCCTGCCGCTGCCGTATGATGAATGGGTGAGAGAAGGCGTTGCTGATGAAGAATGCGAAGCAGTTCCTCGAAACATACCCTTCTCGGATGCTTTGCTGAGGGGTGAGGAACAGGATCAAAGAGCACGGAGGCCAACTCTGATTCCAAGTGGTGAGGCCTCCCCTGATCACAGTGAGCAAACTTCAGCAAATAAGCCCACTGCCATTGAGCCCCCCATTCTGTTCATAGATCTAGAGGTGCGAGGGAGCACTTGATATAATCTGCGGCCCAGAAAGAAGAAGAAGGAGAACTGAGCACCGGAAGAAGGGCTGAGTTAGGGATTTAGAGGAGAACAGTACTGAAGAATAGTTAAGTGGTAGGGATGGACTGCTGGTAAGAGCCCTGGTGCACTGTCGGGACATTGTCAATTGGGACACTAGGATTGCGCCTGGGCCCAGATTAAGTGCTCCTGAGTTGCAAAAGCTGTGCGACTCCGTCGTGGGATTAGGGAACGAACAATAGAAGCCTGCCTGTGAGGCTTTAACGGACACAGGGAGAAGATCCCTTTTGAGGGTGAAGAACCCCTCTGGCTGGCTTCAGAGTGACTGTGACTGTGATTTTGAATACATTTTTAGTTTAGTTTTGGACTTTTAGTTAGGGAACATGTACCCTTTTGGCCGTCCCATTCCTGAGGAGGAGCAGCCTTTTGCAGCTCCTCGTAGACCAGAACCCGATTTCCCATGGCTCGCTCTGTCACGGAAAAGTAAAATTGTGGTCATTGTGATATTTATCATTGTATTTCTAATAATTCTTGGAATACTGTTCTTTCTAGATGAAGCTTATCCTGTTCATAAGTTTATCCCTACCCCTTCTGCCCTCCCTGAGCATAATATGGTTACTGTTGATTATGGTGAACAATGTCTCCGAAAGGGCTATCGCGATAATGTTTTTATCAAGACTCTACATCATGCCCATGCCGTGTATAATGTGACGGATTGTTGGGTCTGTGGGTTGCTCCCTTCTGCCGCATATAAAAAGGATAGATTGCTGGCACTACCTTTAACACCTGTAAATAGTTGTGTGGGTTGGTACACCTTAATTGGTATGGTGAAATTCTTTCAACAGCCTGATTTTCTAGACCCTCGATTGCCTAGCTCAGGATCGACTTTGACGATGCGAGTACGCCCTATGCCCTCCTCTTCTCTTGGACGGTTGTTTACTGACGGACGTTTCGATCAGACATTTCTGGAAACATGCTCGAGGAAAGTAGGACGATTTGTGACCCCTAATGACACTGACAGAGTGAGGGAGAGTTTTCTGCAGTTGAACTCTTCTCTAGCTTACAGACACCCTCCTTCGACAAATAGTAGTGGCCATTCTTTGGTACCCCTGGCAGTTGTTGGGCCCTCACCATTTTTCTGTATCCTAGGGAGGGGTCCTATTAAGGTTGGGAACAGCTCCTGCAATGTGACTGCTTCGATTCGTCTACCCCTTAGCCCTTCTTTAGTCACTCCCCCGAATATTTACTTCGTTTGAGGAGACAATGGCTATTTGTGGTTGCCTGAGGGTTGGGGTGGAGTCTGTTATCTGGCCTATTTACTTCCTCCAGTCTATGTAGCACCCTCAGACTATCATAAGACGCATCGTCGATTTGCTATAATGCCTGGACAGCGCAAAAGGAGGGCACTCCAGGTTGAGGATGTAGATCAAACTGATACTTCTTTGCAGCCATGGACGGATTTTTCTAAGGGTTTATTGCAGTTCTGGGGTCCCATATTCAACAGTAGGGCTATTAGGAGACTGTCAAGGGTGATGGAGAAAGTGGTGACTACTGAAGCTGACATCGCAGCCAATATGTCTGTTGAGATGCAGGCTATGAGATTATTTACGATCCAAAATAGGATGGTGCTTGACGTCATCCTAGCTGATAGGGGTGGAGCTTGTCGCGTCATCGGGACCTCTTCTTGTGTGTATATTCCTGATTTGGCTCCGTCTGTTAACTTAGCTGTCCAGAAACTCCATAGATTGGCGACTGAACTTCATCAGGATACTGGTACTTGGTCACTACGGACATGGTTGTGGGGTGTTTTCTCCTCTTGGGGTTGGAAGATTTTGATGGGTGTTGTAGGCGTTGTGGGTATCTTGCTCACCTGTTGCCTATGTGTTTATTGCCTTCCCCCTTGTTGCTCCATGTGTGCCAGCAATTTGCGAGATCCTAAAAGACCAACACGCCAGTACCCTGTTTCTAATGACGTGGAACTCCATGATATTCACTGGTTAATGCTCATTGATGATGATATTTTTGAGTGATGTGTTGCCCCGTCCCTAGTCTATTGTGTAAAGACCCTACCTTTTGGCTAATAAAGGCTGCACCCATGTTAGCCACATAATGCTAAAAGGAGGGTCTGATAGGTTTAATTTTCTGATGCCCCGCCTACTTTCACTTACGCTTATGAGTTAGCATAATGTGTCTAACTAATGATATATTCATTTATGCATTTACGTTTATATTCTCCACTTTGTTATTCATTTATGCGTGTGATATTATTCAGCTCTCTTAGCTTAGCTTGTGTGCCACCATTTTGGAGTGCTTCCCTCTGCGTGCGAGTCGCACTTGCTCACCCCCTCCTGTAGGAATAGGAAAAACCCTGAATGCAGCAGTTTTCGTCTCTTGGCTAACTGTGATTGAAACTAATAGCAAAACTTCTTATCTATACTGTTCTCATGTTCGGGAGATGCTGAGGCCCGGCTCCGTGGCCTTGGACACCGATAACAAAATGTTGCCATTGCAGGTGCAGATGCCTCTTGTGTCAGGCCATTGTTCACCCTCTCCGGGGTCCAGTATTTTTCCAGTATGGGCGTGTTTTACTCTGCTGTACCATGTTATAATGTATTGCTGTGATGAGATGAGTCAGTCCTCTCGGCGCACTCTTAGGGGTGAGGTCGGACAGGGACCTCTCATATGGGAGTTTGTGGCCTAATAAAATTACCTTGCTTATTCTTCTCCACTGTCCGGCTGGCTTATTATCGGGTAATTATAGGTGAGTGTGGTAAGTCACTCGGGTGGATTTGAGCCACGCTTATCAAGAGCAAACAGCTATGTCATGGGGTGGGCAACCTAGGACATAGCATGATCAAGCCCTTGAGGGTGGCAGTCCCCAGGGCCATACATGGCTGCCGGAGGGGGGCCGCATGGCCTGCTCCTTCTGTTTGCATGGGCTGACCCCGGGGAGGTGATGGTCTGGGGGCTATATAAGGCCCTGGAGGGGGGTCTTGTGGCCCCCTCCTAGTATTTGATATTCTGTAGGCCCTGGTGAGGTAGTGGTCACTGAGTCCTCCACAATTTATTAATTGGTAGGTGGTGCGCCCCGGGATTTGCAGTGAGCCCAAGGGGGGGGGGTCCGTGCAGCACCCCTCCATTATTGAAAATGGAAACCCTGGGAGGAGGAGGTCCCTGGGGCTTTGAGGAAACCCATGAAGGGGATCCAGGCAGCCCCCCTCCATTATGCCCTAGGGAGGTGGTGGTTTTCAGGGCTCTAAGAGCCTTAGGAGGGGGTCCCTGTTTGCCTCCCTCCCTTTTATAAAACATTTCCTAGGGCCTAGCCCACCCAGGGGCCCTTTTCAAAACAAGCCCAGAGTACGCGCTTGTTTTTAATTTTTTTACTTTTGCCCCGAATTTTGCAGCAATTTTGTTTTTTAATTGTCGTTTGTAGTGCGGTGTCCCTCTGGGACCCCAGCAGCAGAGCTAGATGGTCAGGGTATGCATACCCGTCTCCTTTTCTTTTTTTCAGTATTTGTTTCTGAAGCCGAGTCTCAAGATGGCTTCCAAACACTTCCTTGTTGAAGTGTTGGCAGCCAGTCAGAGCTCTGCAGATTTCTGCACAAGTTTGCTATTATTCGCAAATTAGCCACAATCGTAAATATAGACATTTGAATTTTTCTCACAAACTACTGAATGGATTCACACCAAATACCTAAAAACATGATCTGTCAACCAAACGCTACCTTTCTGCCAAATTTGGTGTAATTCCGTCCAGCGGTTTGAGATGTTGTAGTGTTCAAAACTCCTATGGTAAATAACATGGGAAACATACTTGTTTTTTCCCGCCCTTTTTCTCAGCTCCTGCTTGATGGATTACCCAGAAACTTTCTGTGCAGAACAAGATTCACCTGGGCACTTTTTTAGAAAATTTTGTGACGATTCATCAAATGACACCAAAGATAGGCAAGTCAAAAAATACTTTTCCTATGGAAATTCGCTTCTGACTAAAACTACCTACTGGCAATACTGCAAAGGTACACAGACATAATATTGAATCAAAAATATAGAATTAAGCATGGGCGAATTTTGCGAATCTGCGGTCCGCGAATTCGCACAAAAAATCCACAAATTTGCAAAAAAAATCGGCGAATTTGCAGATTTTCCCGCGAACTCACGGATTTTTTTGCGATTTGCACTCTACTTAACTGGAGTACTTTCTACTGGCTAATCAGTAAGTGCTACCTCGTTGGGTAAATGTACAGTGTTTTTCCTACACTGCAGTTGCGTAAAGGGCCAGAAGATTTGTCTCCACTGACCATGTGTGCCTGTAACTTTGCCACCGCGCCAAAAGGCGGCGAGGTCCCTTGAGTGAGCTGTCAATCATAGTTGGGAAAAGGGGGGAAGACGTTTGATACCGCGAGTGTGTGGTGCAGGGCCAAACGGGCGGGGCTTCTATGCGTGTCAACATGCTTCTTGTGTATAAAGGGTCAGAGAGCAAGCAGGGAAGCAGGTGAGGAGAAAGCAGCCTCCTGGTCACAGGAACTACACGGGGATTGCGCTCGAGAAACTCATGGATTCAAAGACCTCCCTCCAGTATTACAGCTAATTTTCGACGGTAGTAATGGGGTTAAAGCACACTTGCCCAGCCTCGACCGTGCTCACTAATGTTTTGGGCTGATTAAAACGTTACTGAATTTGAGCTTCAACTCGGGCACCTGCTTTATTTATATCTGTAAGTGCTTCCTGTTGAGGTTTAATTTTTGTGACCGGAGCCTCGTGCCAGAATGAAACCTGCCCTGCTTAGTTATCCACGAAGATGCCACCGTTTTGTGCAATACCTCTACTCAACTGGAGTACTTTCTACTGGCTAATCCAGTAAGTGCTACCTCGTTGGGTAAATGTAAAGTGCTTTTCCTACACTGCAGCTGCATAAGGGGCCAGAAGATTTGTATCCACTGACCATGTGTGCCTGTAACTTTGCCATCGCGCCAAAAGGCGCCGTGGTCCCTTGAGTGAGCTGTCCATCATAGTTGGGAAAGGGCGGGAAGACATTTGATACCCCTAGGGTGTGGTGCGGGGCCAAACGGGCGGGGCTTCTATGCGTGTCAACATGTCTCTTGTGTATAAAGGGTCAGAGAGTGAGCAGGGCAGCAGGTGAGGAGAAAGCAGCCTCCTGGTCACAGGAACTACACGGGGATTGCGCTCGAGAAACTCAGGGATTCAAAGACCTCCCTCGAGTATTACAGCTAATTTTCGACGGCAGATATGGGGTTAAAGCACACTTGCCCAGGCTCGACCGTGCTCAATAATGTTTTGGGCTAATTAAAACGTTACTGAATTTGAGCTTCAACTCGGGCACCTGCTTTATTTATATCTGTAAGTGCTTCCTTTTGAGGTTTAATTTTTGGCCCACAGGAAGCACTTACAGAGTTAAGGCAGGTGCCCGAGTTGAAGCTAACTATGTAACCATTTTAGAATGGCGCCGGCATGCTGCCAGAGTTGAAGTTGCAACTTGCAAGTAAGCAATTTCAACTCTGGCAGCTTACCGGCGCCATTTTAAAATGGTTACAAAGTTAGCTTCAACTCGAGCACCTGCCTTAACTGTAAGTGCTTCCTGTGGGTCAAAAAAAAAATCCACCCGCGAGCGGATTTGCGGATTTTTGGGCAATTTCGCGAGATTCGCAGATCGTGAAATTGCCGAAAATATTCAAATTCCGCGAGCGTGACGGATTTTTGGCCCACAGTTATATAGAATAGCACTAATATCAAAGTCAAATTATAGAATGGACAAAATATCGAATGGACAGAATATAGTGGTGAAAAATATCCAATTGAAGGTAAGTAATGTAATATCGATTTTTAAAATATAGAAAGTTAAAATATCGAAGTATATGATATAAGTATTAAAATATATAGAATTTTTTATAATATCGAATCTTTTAAAGTGTTTTTTTATGTTTTTTAATTTTTGCGTAATATAATTCTTTAGCGGGTTGTGGGTTTATAGGGGAATAGGGTGGGAAGTAATTTTATTGTAATTAATTAAATATGTTAATATTTAATTAATTTAATTTGTAATTAATTAATTTTCAATTGGTAATTAATTTTTTATTGGTAATTACTTTTTTATTGGTAATTCCTTTTTATTAATTGATAATTCTGCTAATTTTATTAATTTATTTTCCGTAGCGGGTTGTGGGTTTATAGGGGAATAGGGTGAGAAGTAATTTCATTGTAGTTAATTAAATATGTTAATTTATTTATTGGTATTCATTTTGTATTAATTGTTAATTACGTTTTTAATTGGTAATTAATTAATTTTTAATTGGTAATTAATTTTTATTAATTGATTAATTGATAATTATGTTAATTTTATTAATTTAATTTCCGTAGTGGGTTGTGTGTTTATAGGGGAATAGGGTGGGAAGTTATTTAATTGTAATTAAAAAATCATTTTTATTTATTTATTGGTATTGATTTTTTATTTATATTAAATAATTGTTAATTGGTAATTAATTTGTATTCATAAGAAATTTATTTTGATAACTAAAATTTATTTGTATTTTTAATTGTTTAATTATGACATAATATTAAATTGGTAATTTATTTAAATACATTTTTTATTGGTATTCATATTTAATTTATTTTTATTAATATATTAAATCTTTACTTTCCCTACTGTTAAACTCACTAGAGTGGGAAAAGTAATTTTTATCCCTATGCTATCCAACGCTTTCCCTACTGTTGCACTCTCTGGAATGGGAATAGTAATTTTTATCCCTACGCTATCCAACGATTTCCCTACTGTTGCACTCTCTGGAGTGGGAATAGTAATTTTTACCTCTACGCTATCCAACGCTTTCCCTACTGTTGCACTCACTGGAGTGGGAATAGTAATTTTTACCCCTACGCTATCCAACGCTTTCCCTACTGTTGCACTCTCTGGAGTGGGAATAGTAATTTTTACCCCTACGCTATCCAACGCTTTCCCTACTGTTGAACTCTCTGGAGTGGGAATAGTAATTTTCAACCCTACGCTATCCAACGCTTTCCCTACTGTTGGACTCACTGGAGTGGGAATAGTAATTTTTACCCCTACGCTATCCAACAGTTTCCTTACTGTTGCACTCACTGGAGTGGAAATAGTAATTTTTACCCCTACGCTATCCAACGCTTTCCCTACTGTTGCACTCACTGGAGTGGGAATAGTAATTTTTACCCCTACGCTATCCAACGTTTACCCTACTGTTGCAGTCGCTGGAGTGGTAATAGTAAATTTTACCCTCCCGCTATCCTACGGTAAAAATATTGAATATTTTTTATTAATATTATGTTTATATATATATATATATATATATATATATATATATATATATATATATATATATATATATATATATATATATATATGTGTGTTAAAAAATAAAATTGTATGTTTATTTTTTTAACTTAAATTAATTATTTAATAATTTTAAGGTCATTTAAGTATTTTTAAGTATGTTTTAGTTAATTATTTATATTTATTATTTCATTCATTTTAAATTACTTCTAAGACATTTAAAAAATGTCGATATTTTGACTAACTATATTTTTTTCTCGATATTTTTTATTCGATATTTTTTACTTACCTGTTTGTAGATAGGACTTCGATATTTTTGCATTCTATATTTTGTCATCGATATTTTGGGTATTCTATATTTCTGTATTCAATATTTTGTCAGTGATCCACTGCAACATCTGAAATTATATCATTGATGACAACACTGTGCATGGTGGAGGTGGAAGTTATAGTTACTTTAGGGCACGAGTTACAGTTAGTTGAGATATCTATAACTTGTGAATTTCAGAGGTTTGGTTAATTTAAAATGGTATGTTTTACCTGACATTTTCACCTAACTAAAATGCCCTTTTAACCTTTGATTTATTTCACTGTGTGTGTTTCTGTGTGTATGTGTGTGGTTGTGTGTGTGTGTGTGTGTGTGTTTTAAATTAAAAAAATTAAGTGTTGGTAATTTCAGGGTTCAGGGATGGGTAGTTGGGTAGAGGTAAAGGGAGACAAGGGTAATTTTAGGGTTTAGTGGTGGGCAGTGGCAGAGGGAGGTAAGGGGAATTTTAGGGTTCAGGGTGGATAGTGGTAAATTGAGGTAGGGTAGTTTTAAGGCATAGCTGTGGGCAAGGGTGGTAAAGGCATGTGCTATAGCATCATACACCTGAGAATTAGTACAATATTTCTGGTTTGAAATGTAGGTGGCCAAGAGGAGGATGTAGTTGAATAGTGTGATTAGGCAAAATCAAAACAAATTGTATGTGTTTGAATGGTTTCAATGCTGAAGGGACTGGACTGAGAGGAGATGGTATTGCCAACTGTAAATATCGTAATAAGCTCTGAAGATGTTGTAAAAATGGGTAGGGTGGGGGGCGTGGCTACGAGCCGACCGAGATGGCGGCGTAGCACTGTAGCTCTGTGATCAACGCGGCTCCTTTTTGGGTCTCGCTGGCAATGCATCCTGCAAGGATGCATGTGTCCAGCTGGAGACGTATAGCGATCAGTCTGGGGGGAAGGAGGACAAGAGGGTGTACGAGCTTTTTCTCCTGGATTCGTGTGCGCGAACGCGCACGTCGCGTCTCGCGCCGTACACATGCGCGCGCAGACAGACACTCGCTCACACACACACCCCCTCCCCCACAGTCACACACACGCACTCCAAGACACATACACACACACACACGCACGCACGCACACACACATACACAGCCCGCCCTCCCTCCGCAAGCGCGCACGCACAAACATGTTCCCCCCGCAGCTCAGCAACCCACTCACCGGCTTCCTTCGTGCGGCGGCTCTCCTCAGCTGCATGGCCCGGCAGCAGGACTCTTCTTCCCTCCTTCGGCACCGGGGCGCAGGGTAGGCTCCTGCCTGCTCCGGTGCTCCAAACAATCGCGGCTCTTCCGTGGGAGGCGGGGTAGGCTCCCGCCCTCCTACTTCCTGTTTCCGGTTGTCGCGCCGGCCTGCCTGACTTCCTGTTAAGACAAATGGGGTAACCCTAAGGCATGGACCTGGGTGTACAATATTATCAAAAAACAATGGTCCTAAACCTATAAATTATAAACCTTATATATTTCAATAACTTTGCTCATTTACTTCTTAGGAGCACCTACAAACAGTCTGCTCTGATTGTACTGAAAACTTAGTACCACAAGATTAACATAAAACCACGGTTAGGAGAAAACATATTTAATTTCGTTTTCCATTTTCTACAGAAAGCATTTTTATATACAACATCATTATTAAATCAGTAAAACAAGGTGGTCGCCCAGAAAAGGAGAAAGGAGTGCAAGAAGAACCGTGCTCAAGAGTGTAAAGTGAATAATCCGAAAGGCGAAATCATAGTAGTGCTCAAAAAGTAATAATAATATTCAGCAAAACAATATCCAGCATATATATTGTAGTATTAGAAACCTGGCCAAAGAATAAGATCAAAAACAATGTTATTACATCTAGGCATATAAGTCCTAGGATTATTTAGCACTATATACAATATCAATTGGTCCAAGGTTAAATGCAAATGGCGTCGACGTTTCGACTCGTCTTATGCCCATACGGAGATTTGAACCTGGGGAGTGCGAGTCTTCATCAGGACGAAGAGATACAAGGGCAACCAAGGGATAATGATAACCCCTACTGGTTGGGAGGTACGGATAGGTGCTGGTGTCAATTCCAAAACGTATGGCTAATACAATCCTCACTGGTGATTGATAGCAAAATATCTCATAGATGATACCCTACTGATTGAGTTAATGCCAAATACCAGCTGATACAATTCTCACTGGTGATTAATGTCCGAAGTAGTACCTAGATGGTACCTGGTCGAAAAAGGATTATCGTATTAGTGGGGAGGCTCCCATCGTTGGCTCCACTTCACTTGTTCAAATACAATCCCAAGTTGTAGTGGAAAACTAGTTGATAGCGCCAAACACTAACAACTTTCAAACCAGTTGGTAAGGCTCCTAATTATTGAAAAACGGTAGCCCTACACGACTTATTCACTCGTCTAACAGCACCCTCATTCCGCAGTCAACCCAGTAGCCTGACTTCCTGGTCGCAGGCCGGCAGAGTGACGAGGATGTTTGATTTGCGGTATTTATTTATTTCTGCATTTTTATATAGCGCGGACTTTACCCGAAGGCGGTATTTATTTATTTATGTATTTATGCATTTTTATACAGCGCGGACTTTACCCGAAGGCGGTATTTATTTATTTATGTATTTATGCATTTTTATATAGCGCGGACTTTACCCGAAGGCGTCTGAGCGCTTCACATTAGGAACAGAAATGAAACATAATGAGAAACATTACAAAAGAACAGGTTGCAAAAACATACGTTACTTACATAAGGTAATAGTGACAATTGTGAGCAAACAAAATACATGAGGTAGTAAAAACTATGAGCAACCAAAAATACATGAGGTAGTAAAGGTAATAGTGACAATCGTGAGCAAACAAAATACTTGAGTAAAAATTGTGAGCAACCAGAATACATGGGTAGTAAAGGTAATAGTGACAATCGTGAGCAAACAAAATACTTGAGTAAAAATTGTGAGCAACCAAAATACATGAGGTAGTCAAAAGTGCACAAGAGGAAATGAAAGTGACAAGTGTGAAGTTATAAGAGAAAACAGAGTATAATTAGAGGTATAGTCCTGCAATAAGTGCTAGACACTCAGGCTCAGGAACAAGCGTTACATGGGCAAGGTGGCACTTGTGCAAGTATCAAAGGCAAAGACATGTGAGAGGTAGCAGCCGTGTGTTGCAAGGGCAGAGTGGTGTGTGCATGTTACAAAAGGGCACCGAACACCAGTACATGGAAAATACTGCAAAAAGGCAGACCCTCCAATCACAGGCATACACTGGGAAGGCACTTCCATGGTCATGGAAAGTAGAAATTATCAGTAGTGGGAAGTCTTCCTCACAAATAGCAAGAGGACGTGAATTACTTTTGGAGGTGTCTCTGGAGGAGGAGAACTTTGAGGTCCCTTTTGAAGGCCTGGGAGGAGGCGGTGGTCCGGAGCTTTTTTTTGTCCTCTCGCGGTTTGTAAATACAAAACATATTGCATTACAAATGCTATAGGTATCACATTTGCGAAAGTTATAACTATTGGCATTGTAAATGACGTAGCTATTAATTTAGCTATTTAAAAAAAAAAAACATAAATAAAAACTTTGCCATTTACAATACCAATAGCTCAAACTTTCCTAATGCGAGACCATTGCATTGTAAATGCTTGTTCATTAATCCTGTAGCCCAGCCGATATACATTGCCTTCGGACGCCGGGCCGGAGTGCCGACAGTGTGGGAAGCGGTCCGATCCTACTCCGGGCGTCATCAAGGTACGCCAGCCGGAGTGGCGCCGGGGTGCTGTGCCGGGCCCTGAATCATCCGCCGGACACCGTCCTGCCGTGGGTGGACGGTCCGACCGGAAGTGCCCTGAGGTCAGGGAGCCGCGCCGGAAGTTACCGCTGACCAACTGCGGTGCTTTTTGCTGGCTGTCGGGAGCGGGATCGGGGGTGCACCGGCCTGGAGACACCTTTTGCCCGACGGCGCTGCCGCCCAGAGGTGAGGAGAGCTGCAGCCCCAGAGATACTGAGCCCCGGGGCCGGGAGGTCTCCCGATTCTCGGAGCGAGTGGTGCGCGACGGCGGCGCCTGCCCCTGCCTGTTCCTAGAGTTTGATCCTCCTGTCGGCCTTGCTGGGGGCCCGACCCTGAGGCGCAGAGTGACTTGTACGGCGCCCCCCCTGAGGTCCGCGTTGCCGTGCCTGGTGAGGGGCTGCGGGCGCTGGAGGGGCCCCGCATTAATCTCGGAGCCCGGGACTTTACAGAGGCTCCGGGTGGGCAGTGCTTCCAAGAGACATTGCGGCCTGAAGGGCGGACAGGGGCGTCTGGCGACCGGCAGTTGATGTGTGGGCCAGCCAACTCCCCACGTGCATTCCTAGCACTGCTGACCTTTATAGCGGTTTGGTGATTCTGAACGGCGACGCCATTTTGCTACAGCCATATCCACTACTGCATCTGCCTACAACCACACTCACCGTTTGTACCACAGCCATATTCACGAGACAGTATACAAGCGCTATGGCGGGACGGGGGCCCAGGCAAACGGCGGCGCAATCCAAGTTGGAGAAGTACGCCTTTGAGAAGAACGCCGTGAAACACCCGGAGGGTCGCACATCTACGGACAAGAGTACGGAGGGAGATGGCTCCAAAAAAGTAACATTGGAGGATCTGATGCAGATGCTCTCCAGCGTCCAGACGACGGTAGGGTCGATCTCGACAGACGTTGGCCTACTAAGGGCAGATCTCCACAAGATGACGGAACGGGTGGCGCAGGTGGAAGTAGTCACCAAATCACTAGTGGAGGACACTTCGGAGCTGCAACTTGCGGCAGAACGCATGGAGGCGGTCACCAGAAAACTACAGGAGCGGCTGGACGATCAAGAAGGACGCTCCAGAAGAAACAACGTCCGAATTTTAGGCATTCCAGAGTCGGAGGGCAAGCAATCCATGGATCTATATGTAGAGGACTTAATCAGGACGAAGCTCCAGCCAAAGGGCCTCTCCAATTTTTTCTCTGTCGAAAGAGCGCACAGGGTTCCCGGGGGGAAGCCTAAACAGGGAGCGCACCCGCGACCAGTGCTGGCTAGACTCTTCAACTTCCGTGATAGGGATGCCATACTACAAACGGCCAGGGTCTCTGCACCTATCAAAGTTCTGAACTCCACTCTTGCCTTCTTCCCTGACTATACGGCCGAGGTGGCCCGGCGCCGGAAGACCTTCATCGACATCAAGAAAGCCCTGCGGGCCAAAGAGATACCCTACTCCATGCTTTTCCTGGCGAGACTGCGAATCGTGGATAATCATAAGGCATGGTTCTTCGACACCCCGGAGGCGGCAAGAGACTGGCTGGATGGTTGGAGACGAGTGGAGGCCCCGCGGCAAAATGATAGGGGTCAACGTGGCCACAGGCCAGTCTCTCAAACAGATCACCAGACAACTCAGGGTCACAGCCAGGATCTATTTGCGGAGTCAGGCCTGGAAGACGGGGAACACACCGAAGAGTAGACTCCTGCGATCATGGTCCTTGATCGACTTCCCCTTGAAACATTGACAATGTAAAATTTGCAGTTGCTCCGAGCCGGGCGGAAGAGGCCACTTGGAGCTGCTTGTGAGGTCGCAGAACTACTTACCCCTTACAAGCAAGTACATTGGGTTGGGTTGGGACCAAGCGCTCTGCTAAGTTGGGGTGGCGGGCGGTTCCAGGCCCGCGTAGCAGGGAGGCAGGGAGGGGGGAGGGGGGTTTTTGTTTCATTGTTCTAGTTTTTGTTAATCGCACCGAAACATGGCATGCTTTACACCACACGAGGGAGACAGGTTTCTGGATAAAGGTACGCAGTGGGGCCCGTCCCCTATTAGCTTTTTCGAAAACAGGCACACATTTAAATGGCAGCACAAGAGATGGGCACACCTGAGGACCTCACACCACATTCTTCTCGCACATCGTCTTTCACAGCCCTCACGTGGAACGTTAGGGGATTGGGCGACAGGGTGAAGAGAGGCCTAGTGCTGCAGTACTTGAAGCGCTGTAGGCCGGCAATAGTCCTATTACAGGAAACCCACCTAGTTGGCTCGGCCTCAAAGGCAATGAATAGATGGGGTTATAAGTTTCTTGCACATGCTGACTTCTCCTCCGGCTCTAGAGGGACAGGGATACTTATTCGGAAAAGTTTTCCAATGGTATGTCAACAGACAAAAATTGATGATCAGGGACGTTTTGCTGCTGCGACGATACAGTGGGAGGGCCGCTTGTATAACTTTGTCTCTGTGTATGTCCCTCCCGGCCTGCACGCCGCAGCACACACGGCCCTTGTTACCTTTCTCCTGTCTTTGCCGACAGCGACACTAGTTATAGGAGGAGACCTCAATGATGTCCTAGACCATGAGATGGACAGACACCCACATAACACAACGGTGCGGGGAGGTGGGCGGCTCGCGGGATTGCTGGACGCTTTGGGACTGACGGACTGTTGGCGCTACAGGCACCCCCACGATAGGCAATACACTTACTACTCGGCGGCGCACCACTGTCTCTCGCGTATAGACTACATTTTAATATCAGGTGATGGCCTTCATGGCGTCAAGGAAGTCGACATCCGCCCCAGGGGCATATCTGACCACTCTCCTCTCCAACTTACATACACAAACCACTGCTCCCATAGGAATCGCATCTTTCCCATTCATGCGGGTTACCTGCAGAGCGCTCCTTTTAGAAAAACCCTTTCCAAAACTGCTAAACACTACTTTCAGGAGAACTCAGGCTCCGTGCGCTCCCATGGTACCCTATGGGAAGCGTATAAAACGGTCATACGCGGGCAGGCAATTGCTTCCATTGTCGCCCACAGGCGGACCCGGGATCAAGAACTTAGCACCCTTGAAGGAGCTCTTGAGGAGGCCATTGCCGACCAGGAGATCCACCCGTCCCCGGGAGCCGCTCAGACAGTCCGGCTGCGACAGGTTGAGTGGATGTCCTACCAGAGGGAAACGGTGCAGACTACAATTCAGGCCACCCGTCATAGGATATACGAATTAGGCGATAAGGCTGGAAAGATGCTGGCCTGGCTCGATAAAAAGGATATGGCGGGCAGGGTCATTGCACAATTGACCTCGCCCGAGGGCGGTCTGACCTCGGACCCGGGAGCCATTGCCGACTTGCTAGCTGACCACTTTGAAGCGATATATACCCCCCAAGCGACTTACACGACCGAGGAGGCTTACGACTATATTAAAGATCTGACAATCCCTTGCCTCTCGCCTGAGGCGGCACTCCTGCTGGATAAAGACATCACTGTGGAGGCGGTACGGGAGGCGACTAACGCACTGGCATCCGGCAAGGCTCTGGGTCCCAACGGTCTCCCAGTAGAACTGTACAAACACACTGGTTCCATAACTGCCCCACATCTGCTTAAAATGTTCGAAGATAGCCTGCAAACGGGTATGCTGCCTAAAGATCAGCGCCTAGCCACGATTGTCCCGATCCACAAACCTGGTAAAGCCCCGGCAGTATGCAGCTCCTACCGTCCCATTTCCTTACTTAACGCTGAACCTAAGATCCTTGCCAAACTGCTCTCACAGCGCTTGGCTCCCCACCTTGATACTCTGGTACACCCGGATAATTCGGGCTTTATGCCGATGCGTAACACCTCTCATAATTTGCGCCGTCTACAGGCGGTTCTGGCCCGCCGGAAAGACATACACGAGCCGGCAGTGCTTCTCTCCCTAGACGCCACTATGGCGTTTGACACTGTGGAATGGCCTTATCTATTTGCCGTACTCCGTCACATGGGCTTTGGCCCCAAGTTCTGTGCGTGGGTCAGCCTGCTCTATGCCGGGCCCCTGGCCCAGGTAGCAGTAAATGGCCACGTCTCCAGGGATTTTCCGCTTGGCCGTGGGACACGGCAGGGCTGCCCGTTGTCCCCCTTGCTGTTCACGCTGATCCTTGAGCCACTAGCAATCTGGATTCGGTGGGAACCTTCCATTAAAGGTATCAGGTGGTCGCCGTCCTGGGAAGATAGGATATCTCTCTATGCGGATGATGTCCTTCTTTACCTCACCTCCCCCAAAAAGTCAATCCTGGAAATTCTGAATGTTTGTGAAAAGTTTGGGAGGGTTTCGGGATATAGAATTAATTGGACCAAATCAGTCCTGTACGTCCTCGCCGGCAGCCCGCCTTCCCTCCCAGCGGACTGTCCGCTGCGTTATACGGACACTCCTTTTAAATATTTGGGAATCCAGGTGTCTTCCAACCCAGACGAATTCCACGCCCTGAACTTGAGACCCCCACTGGAAAGGTTTACGCGGGATGTCAAGGTGTGGCGTTCCCTCCCCCTCACCCTCCTTGGCAAGGCCGCACTGTTTAAAATGATGGCATTGCCTCGTTTTCTCTACCTACTCGAGAACACTCCGTTCCCGATCCCCTCTTCCTACTTCAGAGCCATCGCAGCTGCGGTTTCTACTTTGTTATGGGACGGGAAACCGGCACGAATTGCACAATGCAAACTAGTACGTGATTTGTATGTTGGGGGCATATCACTCCCTGATATCGAACTATATTACTGGGCTGCCCACCTCAAGCAGATTAATTTCTGGTTACACGCCCCGCAGACCGAGCCTGCCTTTATGGTGGACAGGCAGAATACCGAGTCCAGGGGACTACTAAGAACCCTTTATAGTCGCCACGTTCCATCCGACCTCGTCGGTCCGACCCGTCACACGGTCCAACTCTGGTATAGGGCGCATAGACGCCTTCAGTGCGCAGACACTATCACACAAATGACACCCCTCTGGGACTCACACAGACTAGGCTTCATGGGCAATAGCAAGGGATTCCGGGCATGGGACGCCATAGGCATTTCGGTGGTGGGAGATCTCTGGAGGAAAAACAACATAGTAGACTTCACTTATCTACAAGCCAAACACGAAATGGCCCAGTCTGAGTATTATAGATATATGCAGATCCGTCACTCACTTCTGTCGGTCATCCCGGTTGGTACACAACTGCCAGAGTCCACTCCGTTGGAAGATAGGCTACTAACAGACCATATGTCCCACAAAGCGACGTCCTACACATATAGGAAGCTGATCAACAACCTACCTGACATGTTAACTAAACTGCGCCTGTCTTGGGTGGGAGAAATTGGCGACCTTGATGACTCGGAATGGCAGGAGGCACTCTCGTCACCACGAGAATCTGCGATCCCATCCCGACTTAAGCTAGTTCAGTTTAAAATACTGCATCGCACGTACTACACCAGAACGGTCCTTTACAAAATGGGGAGGGCCTCCCACGAATACTGCCTCCGTGGATGTGGGGAGAGAGGGACATTCTTTCACACCATTTGGGACTGTAGCCGGGTGGCCACGTACTGGGCAGGGGTGATGCAAACCATTTCTCAATCCACAACCATTTCGTTAACGCCCGACCCGCGTCGCTGCCTGTTTAACATCTGGGGTGCGGAGGATTTGACTCACCGTCAACAAGATTGGGCCATACTAGGGATGTTGGTGGCAAAGCGGAATATTGCCAAGCTATGGGGATCCTCCGCACTGCCTACTTTGCGAGACTGGTGTAAGGACATGGATGAAGCGATGGTGGCTGAAAAAGCAGTGTTTGTCCACCGGGGATGCCCCGAAAAATGGGGGCAAATCTGGGGGGCCTGGAACCAATTTAGGGGAGACATATGTGAGCCACCACGAGTTGAACCGGATGAGTGTCTTTCGGATTCACAGGTATGATCTACGGTTTGCATAAGCTAGCATGGAACTCCTTTTGCCTTGATAGACCCCGCACGACTGTTTAGCGGGCTTCTCACTGTGGGATTTGTTTTTTGGTCACAACATCACTGTTACTACAGCTGCAGTCCTGACAGATATTTTGTCGCCTTCGAGGGACTGAACGTGATTGCCGTGGGTTTAATTTTCTGTGCGGTTTGTTATTTGTTTTAAAAAAGAGAAAAATCTTAGACCTAAGTCATGTCGTATGTTTACTTTCTTACCATCATGCATCACGATGTTTCCGTCCGCCGCCGGACCCCCTGGGTTGTCGGCTTTAAGGCTGTGTGCACAGTATATTCCGAATTGCTTGTTTTATCGCTGCGGCCAGCCCTGGGGGTTGTGGGCCCTACATTGTGTATCTCTGTGCATGTACAATAAAGGTCTTCAAAAAAAAAAAAATGGATAGGGTGGGGAGTGAGAGAAGGGGACATGCAAGTGTGGATGGGCAATGAGACACATTTTCAGTATGTTTTTAATTAGGGTGATCTTAAAGAAGAAAGAGAAGCAAAGATGCTGGCTGACTGCTGGAGAAGCGTGTAAATGGTTATGGTGGATTTATGAGACTTTAATTGTAGGATGTTTTTTACATTGTCTAAAACTATTGTGAAAGGTGGCATTGAGGACCTGCTCTAAACTGTGGGGAAGCCCACAAGGAAGTGTCTTGATTAACATGATGGTGAGAGTAATTCAGTGCTTTAGAAATGGGATAACAAGAGCGAAGAAGGCGAGCAGCTGGTCAATGTCAAAAGCTGCTTGAAAAGCATCGTAGAATTCATTGTCAGGTGGAGCTAATAGTGTACTTCCACCACTCAGAATCCACAACAATATGCCATTATAAAGGTGCCATTACATTGCTATAACTATTGAGAATACCCATATACTTATCACTACTGAGAGTAAGGGTAGAATTATAGCCTGGGTTCATTTTGGGGCTAGGGTTGGGATAAGCTTATCCTTAGGTTTAAGGTCATAATAAGGAACGATATCATGATTAGGGTTAGGGCTAAGGTAAGGGCTTTCATTATATTTTTGGTACACTGAGGTTTAGCCTAGGGTTGAATATTAAGCTAAATGTCAAAGTAAGATTTTGGGCTAGAGGTAACGTGGTCTGGGATAATGGTTATGGTAAGATTTAGGGATAAGTTTGGGATTAGGGAGAGGTTTTATTTTATGATTTAGGGTTAGACTTAAGGTTCATATACTTCTTGTACTTAGTGCTGACAATTGTTTTTCTGCAAATGTTGTAATAACACATGTAAATTCATTTTATACCTACTGAAAGTACAAGTACTGCAGCCTTCACATTACTGCACATTGACAGGCATTTTCAATGCACTGCCATCTTGTATTTCATTGTTTTACATTTCATAGCCTGACTGCTCAATTTCACATAGTCTTGTTTTGAAGATGAGGTAACCTACTGAGAACCGCAGATTTAGCGGCCAGTCTTTCTATGGTACCCCCTCTGTATCTACTTCAGAAGGCCATTTCACTTTCTTCTCGTGAGAAGAGCTAGACACCTGCTTGTTAACGTGCATCTTCAGTTTCGGACAGGTCAGTTGTGGAACTTTTTTTGGCAGCCTGTAGGCCTATTTTATGGTTTACTGGGCTGTTTTTTCCATTGATTTCCCTGATATCAAACATTGCCTGCAGCAAGCCCAAATCCAGGCAATCTTCCATACCTTTCAACATAGGTATAGAGTTTGTTTCTAAAAGTTCAAAAATTCCACAAGTTGCAAGCATGGACTGTTTTTTTTAACTTTCTAATTCACTAATGGCGGCCACTTTTATTTTAGTGCCCGTGCTGATTTCCTGCACCAGTCTGACCCTGGCATTAAAAGAAATGTATACAAGTATTGTAACAATGTATGGAATTTAGTGTTATGTGCTCCAGCTGATCAGACGCTGGAATGCTGGTAACCACATATAGCCTATTTTTCACACCCGATTTCGTATACGTGAACTTGCATATGGTGCTTTGTTGAGCAAAAACATGCCTTGCATAAAAACTTAACCCCTCTCATCTTAATAAATTCACAAAGAGCCCTACGACTGTCCTCCTGTCTACTCTTAATCAAAGCCTGCTTCCTGTTAGTGTGGGTTTTTCTGAGTGGCCACCGATCTCGTGTCGAACTCGAAATACCCAACGGAAATTCAGTGTACAATATGTGGCTCAATGGAGAACTTACATAGTACAAAGTCCAAAAATGTAGTTTACAAAGTGCCTCTTCCGGGCAGAGCTCGCAATCACACAGAAACACTGATCTGTCAGTTTAAGGTCATCTGCTTCAGGTAAGCTACCAAATTACGGCCCTCCTTTTCACTCTTTATGTCAGCGAAGATCATGTTAGTTTCTAGGATGTATCTCTTGAGATAGTCCATGTATTCCATCATTGTTTTTTCATTCCAAGTAAAGTATTTATTTTTGTTGGCGTCTGTGTAAGAGAAGCCTTGGACCTGTCCAGTCTTGAGCTCAAACAGGCCGTTGTAGGTTTGGACAAACCTTATGCTTCTCCTAATTTTTAAAGATGGGCACGCTTCAGAGCAAAAATCTTCTTTGTCTCCTAAACATCTATCATTTTGAAGCCTCGCGGCCTGGCCGCACCCCTCTCACCTGTTTCACTCCTACACCTGCTCCACTGTGGAACTCTCTTCACTTTAACTTTCAATTACTTACTGGTCTATGATAAAATGACTGCTCTCCTCAAAATAAGATAAACCTTCCTTCAACAACATTCTAAGCACATGAACTAGTATATTGCTGATTACTCTCCATTATCTCTTTTGCTTCTCTAGTTCCCTTGCAGAAGTGCAAGATTGAAGCTTACAGAATCTGTGCAGAATCTATGCATGAGCAAAGACTTCTGTTGGCCACTTTAGCCATCTATATTACAGCAACATTTACCATCAAAGGATCTTATGGTATCACAACTTGTTGTAGTTAAATGACTCTAAGTCTTCGACTTGGCTCCTTTCTACAGGGTCATCCCCAACCCTTTTAACTTCACACTCATGTTTTCTGAACCCGTTTTTGTTGGCTTTTAGGGCGCTGTGCTCTTTACCAATGCTACCCAGTGCTAAAGTTTGTATGCTCTCTCCTTTAAACATGGTAAAATTGGCTTGGCTTGTTTTAAACTGCCATTATGACTTGTCAAAATAAACCTTTTGCCAGGTCTAAAACTTCCTTTTACTACATATAGGTCCCTCCTAGTGTAGGCCCTAAACAGCCATAGGGCAGATTGCAGTGCATTTAAAAAGTTGGAAATGTGCATGTAACTTTTACATGTCCTGGTAGTGAAAAACTCTTTAAATAATTTTTTCATTACTGCATGGTCTGTCTCTCCCTTAGGATAACATTGGGCTAACATATTACATTTAATAAGTGATAACTTTCCATTGGGAGCAAGTGGGAATGTTGAGTGTTGTGTCCAAAAAGTTGGAAATTAAAACCCTCTTTAATGGTAAAGAAGGATTTTAAGTCACAATTCAGAAAATGCCACTTTTATAAAGTTTGTATTTTCTTGACCTAACTATTTGATATCTGCAGCCTGTTTCTAGGGTCACATAACTAGGTGTAGCTGGCAGTTGGTCTTTGCATAATACTTCCAGACAGTGAGAGGAGCATAGGTGTTGGCAGGATGGGCAATCGTTGACTGTTACCTAGCTCACTGGCACACACCAAAGGCCCTGCCTAAGCAACACTTACAAAGGTTTTACACTAGCATATTGTGACCCAGAGGCAAGTTGGGGCAAGGGCAAGGAGACATGAAATTCCAAGCACCTCCAGGGTTGCGAACCTCCAGAACCTTCTCCTACGGTAAAGTGGGCACCAGATATAAATATTGGACTCTCAGACCCAACTCTTCAGTACACTCCTAAACCTGTGGCTACTGCTGTTTTGCTATCAGAGCTTGCTAAGAAGGAAGACTGGACCTGCATCTTTTATATCAGGCTGAAGTGACTTCAAAGGTCAGCTATCTGACTTCCTTTTCTGAGCTACAGGGACATAACAAGCTCCAGAGGTTCCCTCCATCTTCCCAGGTGATCTGCTTCCTGGACCTGCAACTGGACCTGCTGGCCTTTGCCGGAGTGAATTCCTGATTCCCAAAAGTTGCCCTTGGTGTGGCATCAGTTGAGCTCTCTCCTCAAGAAAATGAGAAATGAAGTTTTGGACTCTTCATGAATGGGCCCATTCGTGCCACGATCTTGTAGCTTGTGCCAACCGCCAATGCGAAGTTCCGATGACCCGCCTCTGTGAGCCACAGTGACCACTAGCGGCACCTGACAATGCGGTGCCCATCAATGCGAAGCTCCAGCAACGACCGTTCATGACACCCAACAAGACCTTTTTGCTACAGTAACAACCGTCCGCGGTGCCCAGTCTGTTATTTGTGTCACTTTGATGACCATCCGCAACGCTTTCCCTGCTCTTTGCGGCCCCCACCATCGCAAACGGCACTCTTCACGCTAGACTTTATCCTATATCTGGTCGGTGCTCTATTGCAGTCAGCCTGAACTTGTGACTTTTACCCGGTGTTGCACGACCAGATAACAGTGAGTGGGGCTTTGTGTTTTTAGGCGTTTTGCTTAAAACTGAAATCTTTGAAATGACATATCTCTGGGTCTACTGATTGGATTTTTCATGTTGATGCTAAATTATTTATTACATTTTACTCTATTTTTCTAAGTTGGTGTGGGAGTTTTCTTCTTTTGTGTATTTGCTTCATTACTGTTTGAAGTGCTGCAATAATGATGTACACTACACATTGCCTTTAAGTTAAGCCTGGCTGCTTGTGCTAAGCTCCCAGAGGTTTTAAGCACAGGTTAATTTGGGGTTTGCTTGTGACTTCACCCTGACAATGATTGTGGTTGCTGCTTGAGTAGGGTTTTGCCCCCACCCCCCAACAAGTATCACGATTTCTTACACTGAGCACTGGATAGTTCTAAATATCAATAAACAGATTTTTAAAGTTCTACACCAAAACGAAGGGCTTGAATTTTAGGAACTTTGCAAAAGGGAGGGAAGAATCGAGAACGTTCACGTGCTGTCTGATAATATATTCACCCTCAAATCATTTATTTGTCTCATATTCCCATGAGACCTTTATTAAGGGCTTTAAGAGGTGTGGGGCTTACAGGCTTTCAAGTCTAATATATTTTTTCACCACTTAAAGGAATAAATAATGTTTGATTTCCTTCCAACTTTTTTAACAAATGATGTGTAATTAATGTAATTTCACACTACTCAGTGACCAGTCGAGCTGATAATAATGCTCATTAACTACTTCAGTGAAGCAGATCTCATTGTTCTCAGCTCATTCATTCAGCATTATCTTTTTTCCAGAAAATGTTAGAGTTCATTTCTACTATAGCCATGCACTCAAATGCATGATTTGTAATCTGAACGAGTGCACCTAAACATTTTAAAAACTCATTCTTAAATTCTGAATCTACATGCTTAACATCGCAGGTGTTTAATATCTTGAGTTAACAATCAACACTCTATAAGTTGAAATAGAATAAAAAAAAATATTTAAATGTCACCATGGGTAAAAATGCACACTAAACCACACACATATTTGTAACAGCCAGCTAGTCACCCAAATACCGTATTGGAAGTCCATGTACAGTCAAATCCTAGGCGCTGTATATTCACTATCTCTGCACTGGGCATTCTCATGTGGATGCAGTTCAATTTCAAGCTACTTACGAATAAAGTTATCAGTCAATTTTAGCACAGTGTGAGAACACAAGGGAGTCTTGATGTACTGAAATAATAACTGTCTTTTAGGGAGGTTTGCGCGAGTGAGGATGTAATGGCATGCCACTTATCATACTTTTGTCTAAAGTCAGTGTGGAAGGTGCCAAAATCTAATGTAATTGGCAATGCACAGTATTTTATATTGGGGTCAGTAGATTGGGTGTACCTCTCGCCTATCCTGAGGCCGGAACAGCAGAGGGACTGTCGCCAGGTATTGGGTCAGTTCGCCTCCCTGTTCTCCCTGACCCCAGGAGTCACCCATTGGTGCGTCCATGATGTGGACACTGGAGACAGTCTGCCTTTGAAACAAAAAGTTTACAGGGTAGCTGATAAGGTCAGGGCCAGCATCAAGGACGAGGTTTCCAAGATGCTGGCATTAGGGGTGATTGAGCCATACAGAAGCCCATGGGCCAGCCCAGTGGTCCTTGTACCAAAAACCTCTGTGCAGTGTGCCACTCCCGAACGTCGGTTCTGTATGGACTACCGTGGGCTCAATGCGGTCACGAAGACTAACGCGCACCCCATCCTCAAACTGATGAGCTCGTGGATTGGCTAGGAGCTGCCCGGTACCTCAGTACATTTGATTTGACATCTTGGTACTGGCAGATTTCCTTAGCCGAGGGGGCCAAGGAGAGGTCAGCATTCTCACCTGGTGGGGAGCGGCCAGGTGGCACCTCTACAGGCAAAGATTGATACCATCCTGGCTTGGGAACCTCCAAAGACCCAGACAGGAGTGAGGGCCTTTCTAGGACTCACTGGCTATTACAGACAGTTTGTAAAGGGGTATTGCACCCTTGTTGCCCCCTTGACAGAACTGACATCCAATAAACAGCCCAAGAAGGTGGTCTGGACCGATGCCTGCCAGACCGGCTTTGATGCCCTAAAGACTGCCATGTGCACCACACCCGTGTTACGGGTGCCAGATTTCTCCAGAGAGTTTATAGTGCAGACAGATGATTTAGAGCATCGGGTGGGAGCTGTGCTCTCACAATTGAACAACGAGGGCTTGGACCAACCGGTAGCTTTCATTAGCAGAAGGCTACTTCCCAGGGAACAGAGGTGGAGTGCAATTGAAAGGGAAGCTTTAGCTGAGGTCTAGGCACTGAAGAACATGAGGCCCTACTTGTTTGGGACCCACTTCTTGGTTCAGACCAACCACAGGCCCCTCAGATGGTTGATGCAGATGAGGGGTAAGAACCCAAGGCTGTTGAGGTGGTCCATCTTCCTACAGGGAATGGACTTCCCGGTGGAACACCGTCCGGTAACAGAACACACCAAAGCTGATGGTCTGTCCAGCTTTTTCCGCCTTAGTGATGAGAACTCCCATGAGGGTGGGTAGTTCCCCCCCACTTTTCGGCTGGAGCGGACGCGTGTTAGACCTACCATATCTTGGCGTGATTACCCCAGACTTTTTACTTCTGCCTCCTTTGCAATTTAGATGCTTTGGGTACTTTGCCACTTCTGATAAGTGTCAAAGTACAAGTGTTCCCTATGTAAAATTTAATTGTAATTGGTTGGCCATGATTGGTATGTTTGCCTTACTAGTAAAATCCCTAGTTATCTGCACTGTGTGTGCCAGGGCTAGTAATGCAAAGGTGTGCAGAGAAGGGAACTCAAGCCTGCAGCGAAGGGCCTGCGTGCAGTTTGCTAAGTTAGCATGTTGTCCTGACAAGTGCAACCACTTTCCCTTTTATATACACATTGGGCACCCCTGTGGTAGGTCCCGGGTAATCCCTGGGCAGGGTGCAGTATAGGTAAAAGGCAGGACATATACTAAGGTGTGTTATGTCTTGACAGTGACAAATGCTTAATTTCATTTTTCACTGCTGAAAGGCCTTCCTGCCCATAGGACAGCATGGGGGAGGCTGGATGTTGTGTTTGTTAGCCTAGTTTCCTGTAAGTTTATAATGGATAGGTGAAGTTTAGTATGTATGAACTCAGTGTCATAACACATCTTTCTATGAAGGTGGTTTTGTCACTGTGTGTTCAGAAATCACTCTTTTAGAAAGTGGCTGAGTTTTGTGCTTTAGGCATTTCTGTGTGTCTCTGGTAAAATGTGGATTGTCTGGCTGGATCTGAAAGGTTAGAGAAACTGGGAAAGGTCTTGACCCAGGGAGGGGTTGAGATGGCACTAGGCTGCCCTGCATGTGGAGAGTAGGTGGACGAGAGGCCTGGGAGGTGAAAAGGCCTGGGCTGGTGCTATAAACCAATTTACCCATCTCCTGCTGAGTGATTAAGGATCCAGGCCCCAGTATCAAAGGGAGAAAGGTGACACTGGGAGGGAGACACCCAGAACTGATTTGGGGGGGGGGGGGCTCAGGAACCCTAGAGCACAGACAAACGTCAAAGACATTAAGGGGTATAACTAAGAGAGCTGAAACCCCTGAATGGTGGAATGAAACAGAAATGGATTGTGACTGAAAAAGCTTGGACCCATTCTGTGGTCAAGAGGAACCTCTGCTAAAGAAGGAGCAACTGAAGAAACTGCTGTAGAAAGACCAATCCTTGCTTCGTGATCTGGGGCTGGTCTGCAGTTTGCTGTTCTAACCAAGGCAGAGGCTGTTGGGACTGTGCTGGGAGGCGCAGGGTCCCCCTGCTTGAAGAAGATTGTGTTTTGTGCTGTGTCTTATAACCCCAAGGACCCGAGGTGAGCTGGCTCCCTGTTTGGAAATATAGGATCTTAAAGGTTTCCGGAGATGTGCCAAGCAACGTGGTGTGTGCTTGCTTTTGCAGCTTGAGACCCTCAGAAGTTGTGCCTTGTGATTGTGGGCACGCAGGAGTAGGCTGAGTCTCGGACGCGCTGGGTGCGTGTTGTGGTGCAGGCCAAGGCGTTGGTGAGGATCACCTGGTCGTTGTGTGCATGGGGAGACGAAGTGAGACTCGGACGTGCTGGGTGCATGTCGTGGTGCAGGCCAGGCCATTGGTGAGGAGCGCCTGGTCGTTGTGTGCACCAAAAGAAGATGTGTGTTGTGGTGCAGCCAGGGCATTGGTAAAGAGCGACTGGACATCATGTGCACCGGGAGAAGAGGAGAGACTCGGACTAGCAGGGTGCATGCTGAGGTGCCAGCGGAGGCACTGGTGAAGAGCGCCGGGTCATCGTGAGCACCAGAGAAGAGGCGAGTCTCGGACGCGCAATGTGCGTGTCGAGGTGGAACCTGAGACCGCCTGAAGGAGGGCCAAGTCATTGGGCCCTCGGAGTAAAACAGCAGCGGCCAGACCGGCAGCCCCCGATGAGCTGAGCTGCTGGCCCGAGCTCGCTGCACCACATGATGGTGTTCTGGATCAAGGCCCAAGTCGCTGAAGTAGGAGAGGAGAGTGGGGTCGCTCCCCCCAGGTAACGTGAATCATCACCTGGGGTACGGGTGCGGGCCCGGAGGGACACTCTCTTGGCCTCTCGCTTCTGTCAGATGCGCAAGCCTGTTGCTTCGGCTCGGATCTCGGCCCTTGCTGAGCCAAGGAGGGGCAGTACTGGGGCCGGAGTGAGAAGCAGTACTTTTGTGTCATCATTGATCTATATGGGGGGCACTGTTAAAGGAGCACCTACACTGTAGTATTGCACTTTGAATTATTGCTGCTAGCAAACTATCGAACTGTCGTATGACGCCTGACCTTGTTTGTGCCTGACAAATTACATGCTTGGTGCGCTACGCACTGCGTTATTTTTCCATTGCAGATTACCTTTTTGTAACATGGCGCATTGCTTTATTTCCTCATTGCACACTATCTGATATAACGTGGCGCAGTGCATTATTTCTTCATTGCACAGTACAGGATTGTAGCTTTAAGCATTGCTTTGTTTCTCCTTGGTACAGGGCCTGCTGGTAGTGATACGCATTGCATTATTCCTTCACTTGTAAAGTACATAACTGTGGCGCTATGTATGGCATTGTTTCTCTGTTGCACAGTACAAGAGAATATTGTTACGCATTGCAGTATTTGTTTTATTTTGCAACATGTGTGATTCTAGCAATACGACTGGCCTAACCTTTTGGAAACGGTTAGAAGTGAGCTTAACTGTTGGTTAGAAACAATGGTTAGGATTAGAACCTACCAACCCACCTGAAAGAATTCTACCCATTCTTATATGTTGGTTTTGTATCGTGTGTTCATATCGTATAACTCCTTATATAAAGATAATACTCTTTTTATAAAAACTTGTGTGGAGTCTATTTGTGGTGACATCATTGGGTTGCTGTGAGTGTGGTTGAACATACTGTATACTTGTGCATTGGAAATAAGCCTGGCTGCTCATGCCAATTTACTAAGTGGGTGAGCAGGGCTATCTCAGCCGGTGTCCTTACTTAGCCTAACATTGAAGCGAGGGGTCGGGGACTCCCGCCTCCAGCATTTGGTGGCGGTGGTAAGCGATAATGACCCTCACTTCCAACATATCTGTGTCTGTCTTATGGTTGTTGCAGCACACCTATTTTACACTAGAATGATGCTGATTCAATAAATGCTTATTGAAAAATGTCCCTACCGTGTATTCTTGGTTTCTCTCTAAGACAAAGTGAGCACGAGTGACTGAGTGAAAAGTACTGTATTGTTTCTACGAACCCTGATGGGACTGGGGTGTTATGTTGGATAGTTGCCAAGAACTATTCTCTCCTTTATATGGCACTGTGAGCTAGCTGGTATACAGACGGTGAGGGTATCTAGAATCAGTCTGGACACCAATTCCACGGTGTATGTTGTCTAAATACACAGATCCAATATAGATTTATAGGAACTACATTGGTGCCAACAATGTTGGTTTGGTACTTATTTTACGGTCAAATCTGAGTAGTTCAGTTGTGCTTTCTCAGAGACCCCTACTCACATAAATCCAGAGACATCTGGAGTGGGAAGGGAAAATCTGCCACAGCTGTGTTGGCATATCCTCTGTAATAGCTGTAGGTTTATTCAAGGTTGAAGGATAAATAGTTCCCTATTGTGCATAAAACCTTATCTCAGTCTCCGTGAAACTCTTTCAACAATGTCTGTCGAAGGGGTTGCTGTGTTACACGTGGAGGAAGGGGAAGTAGAAGGGGAAATAACTATTTTAGAAAATACAAGAACTGACCTTACTCTAAAATTAGCAGATTTTGGAGTCACATTCAGAGGTGGAACAGGAACATTCGTGATTGGGGTGCACGAGTCATACAGGACAGAGGTATTCGATTCGTGGGGCAAATTCCCACCTGCACATGCATGCACAAATATGTTTCTTTTACACTGAAGATGAAATACCAGAGGAATATTGTCCATACAAGGACGTTAAAGTTCCTCTCACGTACCAGGAGCACATAAGCTGGTTTAAAGGTGCTCTCTCAAACACAAAAGAGAAAGTAAGACTCGGTCCACTCGGCAGGGATGGATCCACTTGGCCGGTCCTGGCGGCTTACACCCTGCATCCAGACATTTACACAATGCCAGTAGCAGACTTATGTCCACTACACAAAGAAATAATAAAACTTTACTGAAGTTTACCATAGTTCATTATGAGAACCTCACACTTCAGCCAGCAAGGGTTACAGCAGCAGTACAGATTTAAGCAACTGCAACTAAAATAACTCCACAAACACTAAACGCAGTTATGGGTAAAATGCCCACTGGACGTGAACAAATGCCATTCTGGATAGTTCAGAAAATAACACAGTTAGAAGCAGTGTTTCCACACACAAGCCAGCAAGAAATACACAGAAGGCTAACAATCTGCTTGCCAATGGGTATAGCTCCTCAAATAGAGGATTGTACCTCTTGGGGTACAGTTTTTGCTGCCATATATACCAGAACTCATGGTATCCCTTCAATAGCAGTATGACCAGATGTATAGAGACAAACAAATACAGAATGACAGCCGCGGCCCATGAAGGGAGTTCGGTGGGGCAGGGAGGCGGTGCGGTGGAGGGTCAGGGTGGGGCGTGGTAAACAACTGAATATGGATAATTGCAGGTAAGTAAACAATTTAATAAATAAAACGAATTTCGTAGCGCTCGCTGCATCGCTTTTGCGATGCAGGGTTTACTTACCTGCAATTATCCATATTCCGTTGTTTACCACCCCCACCCTGCCCCTCCCCCGCACCGCCTCCCTGCCCCACCGAACTCCCTCCACGGGCCACGGCTGCAGAATGAATATGGAGCAGAACCTGCTCTGAACCTAGGGATGAAATTGTTAGGAAATTTTGCACACGTATCAACTATTATATTAGCAACATAAAGGGGAGGGATCTGCAGTAGCAATTCGACAACACCTGAGGGATTTCACTTCTGTACAGCATGAACTTGAATTACCTAAAATTATTGAAGAGACATATGCCGAATTAGGTAGAGATAATTTGGGAGCAAAGCATCAACCTCAACTCATGGGTGGTCCTGAAAAGGATAACTCCAAGCAAGCACCTGATTTTTCCAAGAAGAAATGGGATAGGAAAAAACTAAAGAATAGAGTGAGAGGTGGGTCTTCTCAACAGGAGCCCTCCGAAAGGAGGTACAACCTTAGGAATCGTGATGACATAAAAAAAAAAACTGACAGATATCAGGATACTGAGAGAGAAGGACGGTCAGAACACAGACAAGAAGAGCGGACAAAACCCAGAGACACGCATCGTACTTCGGACTATAATATCAAAAAAGAAGATAAACCAAAATCAAAATCTCAATTTAAAAAGAAGACGGTAGCAGGTCTTACAGTAAGACATGCCAAGGATACTGAGGACTCAACTTCTAAACAGGGAATAGGCTCTGTGATGCTAGACAGCGCAGCTGAAGTAACAATGGCTTGCTAGAACCTGATGGAATTTCTGGTGACAGTGTAGTTGAATGAACATATCACTGTGGAAACATCTGATACAAGGGTGAGTGTTCCACATCAGTTACATGAGAGAACACTCCAAATGGAGGGGAACAAACCCAGAAAAATTAAAGGTCTCTTTTGGGAGAACCTGACTTTTGGCCATGACATCCTTTGGGCTGAAAAAGTTGGCCGCCTGAGATTGTTATGGAGTAGCCACAAGGAGAAACAGTAATTTTACCAGCCTTTTCTGACCTCGTTCAGCATCACTAAAACATTCATCCATGCAGGAGCGGGTGGTAGCACTTGCTCCAGCATTATATCACAACCTTGTAGGGTGGGATGCTGTAAAAACTACTCCAACTCCACAGAGACAGTACCCTATTAAACAAGAAGCAAAGAAATAGATCAGAGAGATCTTAGATCAACTTGAATACCAAGGTGTAATAGAAAATTGCACCTCTTCAATGAATAATCCTTTGTTTCCTGTAATGAAACTCGATAATTCGTAACGATAACTGAACACATGCATGAATACATTTGCAGTACAGAATGCACACAGTGCCGCATTAATGAATAACATTGTGCGGAAAAAATACAAAACAACACTAGATCACTCAAATGTATTTTCCTGCCAAAATATAGCACCTAAAAGCGGGTATTTGACAGTATGTTCAGCCCTAGGCTCTCAGTGGCAGTTCTGTTGACTGCCCCAAAGGTATAAGAATAGCCCTGGGTTGTTCTCAGCTAGGGTAACAGAGTTACTTCAAAATTTTGATGAGGAGGCATTGTCCTATGTAGATGATATTTATCTGATGGAGGATGATTTAATAAATCATTTGACCAGGGTGAGCAACATAATTCTGAGGTTCGCCTCTGAGGGCTACAAATTCAACTTTAAAAAATCTAAAATAGCCCACCTCAATGTCCTATATTTGGAATATAAGTTATCAAATGAAGGGAAAAGCTTAGCAGCTAACTTTTTAGAAAAGTGTGCGCTGCTCCAACCTTCAAAGATATTTGCAGAACATAAATTTTGGATTACGCAGAAAAAGTTAAACCTTTCAATGATTTAATAAGACCTGTTTTTTCAATCAGACATTGGACACAGGAACACACGGATATCCTTTGTTCCTTACAATCTGACATGATAGCTTCCAAACACCTACACGCACGTGTAAATACCACACATCTGGTGATCCCTGTAATCGCGGTTCAATCAGGGTACACTTATCTAACCTTCAATGAAGGTGAAACGATACCCATAGCATACAAATCACACTTGTACACAAAGGCTGAAATGCGCTTTGCTTCTACAGAGAACATTTTGACAGCTGTAAAGACTGCTGTAGTGAGAGAAAGAGCACTGGCACAGGGGAAATGAATAATTGTCATAACTCCTAACGTAACAGCCTTAGAGGCTGTTATAAAAGCTAGCATTCCAAACACAAAGCGCTACATCCACGATGGATATAATGGGCTAATTCTCTCACTGCAACAGATGTAGACTACAAAATTGATTGTACATTAAAAACACAAGCATTTTTGCAATACAAACAAGAATATCCTCTCCCAAATGAAATAATGCCTCAAGATTAGTATGAATACATTATTTTACTCTGACGGTTCCGCTCAACCTGCCATAGGTAGTATATAGCAATACAGGTGACCTGACCTGACATCGTCAGAGACGGTCGCTCCACCCGCCGCGTGTCTCCGCCTTGAGTTGACCCGGTCTCCCTGCTCCCTCCGCTCGCCGCCGCTCCTGAAGGCGTGACCCCTGTGCCTCGACCTGCTTTTGCGCTGGTGTGCTATTTCCCCTCTGCCCTTCTCTGGTAGTACTGCTGTTGTACTATCAGCCCCCTGTGCCTCTCTGCTTTGTCCTCTGCCTACTGTGGTATTTTCTGTTGTGCCTTTCTCAGCTTTCCTTCGGTGCCTGTTCTTTTTCCTCCCGTGTAGTGACCCTGCACTGCCGCTGTTTTTTCCCGCCTTTCTGCCGTCGCACCCCGTTCCCCGCTCCCTGCCGCTGTTCCCCTGCGGCCCCGCCCCCTTCCCTCGTTAGACCTCTTCCCTTCCCATTCGCCACCCCGCTCCTGCCTCCCAGCTGCTCCTCCCTCGCTCCGCCCCCCCACTACGCCATCTATGGCGGAGTCCACGCGTACGCGCCGATTGTGCGCCGAAGGCACCCCAAAGGCAAGCCCGTCTGCGCCCGTCCGTGCCTGGACCGCGCCCAGTGCCAGGACCCCTGGCCCCCGCCGGTGCAAGATGACCCGACAGACCTACGACGTCGCCGCCCTCAACGCACTCAATGCCGGACGTAACCCCGCCTGCTGCCGGGTTACCCCGAAACACTTCCACGGACCCTTGACCTGCAAAACCTGCACGTTCACCTGCCTCCGAACCTGCACCGCACCCGCCAAGCCAAACACCAGCAGCAACCACCTGAAGTGCATCCTGCTCAACACCCGCTCCGTCCACAGATACGCCGTGGAACTCTGGAACCTCCTCGACACTACTTCACCAGACATCGCTTTCCTCACGGAAACCTGGATGAACGTCTCCTCAGCCCCCGACATCGCCATCGCCATCCCGGACGGGTACAAGATCATCAGGAGGGACCGCGTCAACCAGACCGGAGGAGGCATCGCCATCGTCCACAAGAACACCATCCACATCACGACCGACACCAAGGACACCTTCTCCGCCGCCGAGCACCTCCACTTCCAGATACATACCGACCCAAAGACGACCCTCAGAGGCACCCCCGTCTACAGACCCCCGGGACCACGCACACAATTCAGCGAAGACATCACGGACTTCATCAGCCCGCACGCCCTCCCCTCCGCCAACTACATCCTCCTAGGGGACCTCAACTTCCACCTGGAGAACAACAAGGACCGCAACACCACCGCCCTGCTGGAAAACCTCGCCAACCTCGGACTCAAGCAACTGGTTAACACCCCCACCCACTACGCCGGCCACACGCTTGATCCCGTCTTCTCTTCCAGCAAGCACATCACCTTCAGCCACGCCTCCGGACTCCACTGGACTGACCACAGCTGCGTCCACTTCAGCTTCAGAAGAACCACGACCCACCACCACCCGCAACAGGCTCCCCACAGGAGCTGGAGCAAGATCACCGCCGACCAGCTCACCACCTCCCTCAGCCAGAACCCCCCCGCCAGCACAACGGACCCCAACGAAGCAGCCCACAACTTCACACAGTGGCTGACCGCCTGCGCTGACGACCTCGCACCACTGAAGACTCCTCCCAGCAGACCCAGAAACAAGAAGGCCTCCTGGTTCACCGGCGAACTCCAGGACTCCAAGAAGAACTGCCGCACCCTCGAGAAAGCCTGGCTCCGCGACCAGACCACAGACAACATGACCGCCCTCAAACAAGCCACCCGCAAGCACCACCAGCTTATCCGCACCACCAAGAAGAAATCACTGAAGGAACGACTGGACAACAACGCCCACAACAGCAAGGAACTCTTCAGCATCGTCAAGGAGTTCTCCAACCCCAGCACCGGCAACAACGACATCACTCCTTCACAAGATCTCTGCGAATCTCTCGCCTCGTTCTTCCACCGCAAGATCGCCGACATCCACAACAGCTTCGGCGCACCATCCACGCACCCAACCATCGAACCAACGCCCCCCACCGCCACCCTCCGCACCTGGACCACGGTGACCACCGAAGACACAGCCCGCACGATGAACACCATTCACTCCGGATCTCCGACCGACCCCTGCCCCCACCACGTCTTCAACAAGGCCGACTCCACCATCGCACCCCAACTCTGGAACATCATCAACATCTCCTTCAACACCGCCACCTTCCCGGAGAGCTGGAAGCATGCCGAGCTCAGCGCCCTACTGAAGAAACCAACAGCGGACCCCACCGACCTCAAGAACTTCCGCCCCATCTCGCTCCTCCCTTTTCCTGCAAAAGTCATCGAGAAGATCGTCAACAGACAGCTGTCCGCCTTCCTCGAGACGAACGGATCCCTCGACCCCTCGCAGTCCGGCTTCAGAGCCAATCACAGCACCGAGACCGCCCTGTTCGCAGCCACCGACGACATCCGAACCCTGCTTGACAACGGGGAAACAGCGGCCCTCATCCTCCTGGACCTCTCCGCAGCGCTCGACACTGTCTGCCACCGCACCCTAGTCCAACGCCTCAGCAACATTGGCATCCAAGAAAAGGCACTGGAGTGGATCATCTCATTCCTCACCGGAAGAACACAGAGAGTTCGCCTTCCCCTGTTTCGATCCGAGGCCACCGAAGTCATCTGCGGCATACCACAAGGATCTTCACTAGCCCCACCCTCTTCAACATCTACATGAGACCTCTTGCAGCCATCGCACGCCAACACAACCTCAACATCATCTCCTACGCCGACGACACCCAGCTGATCCTCTCTCTCACCAGAGAATCCCCGACACCGCCAGAACCAGCCTACACGAAGGGATGAAAGACGTCGCCGAGTGGATGAAGAACAGCCGCCTTAAACTGAACTCGGACAAGACGGAAGTCCTCATCCTGGGACCATCGCCCTCCGCCTGGGACGACTCCTGGTGGCCTCCCGCCCTGGGCACCGCTCCCAAGCCAACAGACCACGCACGCAACCTGGGCTTCATCCTGGACTCTTCCCTCTCGATGACCAGACAAGTCAACGCCGTCTCCTCATCATGCTTCAACACCCTACGCATGCTCCACAAGATCTTCCGCTGGATCCCGACCGAAACCAGGAGGACGGTCACCCAAGCACTAGTCACCAGCCGACTGGACTACGGAAACACCCTCTACGCCGGAACCACAGCCAAGCTACAGAGGAGACTCCAACGCATCCAGAACGCCTCTGCCCGACTCATCCTGGACATCCCCAGCGCAGCCGCATCTCCGGCCACCTGAGGAACCTACACTGGCACCCCGTCAACAAGAGGATCACGTTCAGGCTCCTCACCCACGCACACAAGTCTCTCCGCGACCTGGGCCCCAAGTACCTCAATGACCGACTGACCTTCTACACGCCCACCCGCCAGCTACGATCCACTAGCCTCGCCCTCGCCGCCGTACCACGCATCCGAAGAGCCACCGCCGGAGGCAGATCCTTCTCCTACCTGGCGGCCAAGACATGGAACTCCCTCCCTATTCACCTCCGACTGACCCAGGACCATCTCGCCTTCAGGAAACAACTCAAGACCTGGCTGTTCGAGTAGTAGCAGACCCCCTCCCCCAAGCACCTTGAGACCCTCCCGGGTGAGTAGCGCGCTATACAAATGCTATGATTGATTGATTGATTGAGCGCAGCTTGTGAAATTGTAAATGGACGTATGTAGGAAGGCAAGTTCCATCCTAGCACTATGAAGACACAGTCTCTAGGAGACAGCACGGCACAGCTAGAAGAATTAAAAGCACTATTAATGGCACTAATACAAACTGATTGGAAATTCCCCACACTAATAGTGTGCTATTTGTTTTACTGTGTCCAGTCTTACAATGAATATCTTCGCTACTTGGATCAGAATGGGTTTAAAGACTCAAAAAGTTGCACAATAAAGCACAAAATGCTTTGGGGACAAGTGGCAGAGTTGAAAAAAGACTTGCCGAGAGCTCATGGGATACACACACTGAGTCATCAACGTGATGGCGTTCACGTTGAATGGAATTCATTGGCTGAGGAGACCGCCATTGCAACAGCGTTAACTGCTGCTGTAGCAGCAATCACTCATTCAAGCACGAAAATAGATGGTAGCACAATGGAACCTGTCATTGCTTCTCGCATAAATACCGCAGCCTTACCGAAAGGTTTTCCACTCAAGTACTCCAACAAGTTAGATACAAAAACGATTCAGTATGTTCAAATTACAGGAGTGGGAGATAGAGTATTATCAAACATGGATCGCAGATTAGGTTTAATTCTAGCTGCACATGAGCGTCTGGGTTCCGCACATGCGGGAATTACTGCATTTGTATATTTACTAAACGACGCTATTGGTGGCCAGTTCTAATGAAACAAATGAAAGTGTTTTTACTTAAGTACGACATCTGTCAGCAGATGAACGGTTTGACTGTAGCACGTCCCCCACAAACACTAATATCAAACAGACCTCTCGTCTGTATCTATTTGGAACACTGTGGCCCCTTACATTCTGATGGGGCTTACAAGCACATCTTGGTGGCAGTGGATTCATATTTAGATTCCTGTTGGTTTGGCCTCAGTGCTCAGCTGACGCTTGAACTGTTATAAAAAAGTTACGAGTCTTCATAGGGACATACGCAGTTGGCACATTACATTCTGATCGTAGCCCCATGTTTAGCTCTCGGGCTTACAAGAAAGCCATGGGAAGTTCTGTGTTGCATTGCGGTACTCCTCTCCATACCATCCAGTGGGAAATTCGGTTGTGGAGAGGAAAAACTGGGACTTAAAACAATCTTTAACTGCAAGAATATTAAGCTCAGGTGGTAGTTGGGTCAATCACCTATATAGGGTCCAGAGATCACTCAATAACATGCCAAAATGTTACCTAGGAAGTGTCACCCCTTACGAAGTCCTATTTGGGACGTGAAATTGGGTAACTGATCTCAATTATGAAAGCACAGTGGTGGATGAAAAACTTTTTGATATCAATAAACTTTTGGCTGTTTTATAGTATGTTAATGAATTTCGGGCAATACAAAGCAATGTGCAAGTAAAATGCACCACAATTGGGGAAATCAGTCACAGCAAGAACTGCCTGTATCCCAAAGATCGGGAATCTGGTCAGAGAAAAGATTGTGAACGAGAAAGAAAAGAGATTCATTTTAATTGATCTCATCAAACCACACTATGTCGCCGGCCCTGAATAGCAGGCCATGAGGGCTCCTAGGTAGCCACCGTTCTCCTCTCGCTACCATACAGGGAGTTCAGACAGAAAGACTTATAACATTTGAAGAGTCTACAATATGAAATGATGGAGTTAACAACAATGAGATGGAACTCATTCCTATTGAGATTGAACATCAAAACTCAGATATCAATTCGGCCTACCACCGACATCTACAAAAATATGCCTTTGCAAGAGACTTCTGCAAGTTCATCAAAACCTGCTGTGCTACCAAAGATAGATCAAACTGCATCTGGATAATTCATTGATTGTGACAATTTTTCTCTTGAACCCAGTGAACATGGGTTACTGCCAGCTCCAGTTTCCTATAAAAAAACAACTTCATGATTTCTACATGTTCCTGAAAAAGACATACCTAGCCTCACCATGGCTACAGCTCTGGATAATAACTGGAATACTGTTCCTACTATCCTGGATAGGTTTAGTGACTGTCTTTTTCTTACTCATGAATGGACACTGTCTTTCAGAATGCTCCACAGCATCACATGTTCACATGTGCACTTGGTACTGAAACCTCATATGTCATCTCATCATGAAAAGAGAGACCTGTCCTATGTGAACATTCCACAAGTTCCGGTTCCTGACGGACTAGTTTGGGATACGGTTTCATATGATGTATTTGGTACCATTGAACTTTTGAAAATACCACATGTATTCAAAATTTCTTTAAATTATATCATCACCTCTTGTACATACTCTGACCATTGGGATTTTGAAACTGTTAATAATATGTTGTCTGATTTATAACTATCTGCAGCATTTATGAAAAATTAAATGTTTGACGACTCGTCTGATTTAGACACAATGTACTGTTACCAGCATTAGGGTCATCACTTTCTGCATAAAACAAGTGCACCACGTAATGTTTTCGCATACCACCAATGAGAACATTGCCATACACCACCAGTCAGTCAGTCAGTATAACTTTATTTGGTTAGATTAAAACCATCAAAGTGCATACAATCAATTCATAAATGCATAAGTTATTGTTCTTATTTCATAGTATAGCACAATTTATAAAACCCATCAGATACAACATAATCCTGTCCAACACACTAAGTCCTAAGTTAATAACAATAATAATACTAACACCACCAAAAGGTAGTTCACAAACGTTTGCACAAATGTTTGCTTACTTTTCTGGGTTTTTGATACATCAGTTCCACCCTCATATTATTATAAGCTTGCACCCATATCTGTGAAGAAAAGTATGCTCACTAATACAAAACAGATATAGTCTGCATCCTACATTGCCCGACTGTCTGAAAAGGGTTTCGACTTATGGGAAGACACTATAGACATCAAATCTGTCCAGGGTACTAAGGACTGGCTGGTTCAGAGAACAGAGACACTATTAATAGCATGCCTCATACCACAACAGATAATTTTCCTGACCACACTGTGCAACAGAATTCCTGTCTTGGGCTAGCAAAGATTATGGACTTGAACACACTTCATTTACCCTCACTTTCATACTTCAGGGATGGCAAAACACAACAGCTAGCAGTGAGGGTACACTGGATGACGTCATGCATAACTTTTCGTATAATTCAACAGACCCCAATTGGAAGGGATGGTTGGCTTGGCCTATTGACACAAATAGGTGGTAGTCAAGAATCAGGTGTACTGCTGAAGGGTTTAGTATCCATAGGCCTGACACGCTATGTACAATGAGAACATCCGGTGGGTGGTGACATCATACAATGTTGGAAAGTTATGGGTAGATTAGCGAAGCACCTTGACATGGTCTCAGGTGAAACAAAACTTTTCCTTACTCTCAGAAGGATTTTTTGCAAGGTCACCGAAAGCCATGCCAGAAACGCTTCTTATATGCTGTTTATAATAAAATTCGAAAAATCTCTCAACAAGTTGCAGAGAAATTGCGTGAAATTTACATAATTAACTTAGAAAAGGCTTTGGCTGTGGTTGACAATGGCATAACCACACTAACATCCAGAATGTATTCACTGGGCAACATTGTATCTTCTGCTATAGATATGGATCAGGATCTGTCCATCTTACAACACAGACAATCACAGTTACGTTCTATTGTATTATTGAGCTGGAAGCTACAATCATTGCGCTCTGGTTATGTGCACTGGTGATACATCAACATTACGTCTCTGTACTCTGCATATAACTTGACTGAAAAGCAGATAACAATGGCACAAAGGAATGCCAAACATACAATGCTTCACATTGAAAATATTGACCAATTACCTTTCACTGTGCCAGAATCACAGTCCACAGAATGGTTAATTCATAGCCATATAACGTTGCCAGTAACAACTTTCCAGTTTTAATATTGCCTAGAACACCACCAGGTAGGCAGATATGAAGCACTGGGTAGGAAATTCATCCATGAATCTTGGTAATTACCGTATAGATTTAGATGCAGGAACGGGGACAATGAAGTGTTTCTCAGCGGTACAGACTGCAAGAATTCATAAAGCAGATCTCTCATTTGCCAGGATAAAATGCTTCACAGGGCCTGTAATGGTTAAGTTGCAAACTTGTCCTGTCATTTGAGAGGGTCCCCAGCTGCCATGAATAATCCAGTGTTCAGGCTACTCTCAAATGGGAATTACTTAATGTTGAATGTTCAAGGTTGTTGCTGGATGCTTCCAGGCATCGCATATCTAGTCACTGTGAGCTCCAGGGTTACATGTTGTATGCAAGTATTGTATCCACCAACCCACACAGTCAGGGAGGTGCCGTTATGGCCTTCGTTGAATGTTTCCTTTATATGGTTTGATACTCTGAGCTGAATGAAAGCCATGCTTTTACAGAAAGATGTGCCCTTAGCCTCAGCCAGAGAGACTTTTGATCTCCAGATTCAAAGGTCCTCAGCTGAGATATTTGCACTTGTACGAACCAACTGCCCTTTCCATTTTGAAGAAATTGTACAGCGTATCTTTAATATGTTTGATAAGGAGGGTGTAGTACACCTATTTAAGACCATAGGTTCTGGACTGTTAAGCACCTTTCAGACAGTCTTCAGAGTGATTCCAGCTTTTATACACTGCGTATTTGAAAGCATTTTTGGAGGACTTCCGCTAATCCTGCTACTGGTATTGGGTGTCCTGATTTAAATTTGTCTGCAACGCAATGGACATCCCAGTCACTGAGTAGATGGAAAAAACGTTCTTGGAGTGCCTTTTCCGTGATCACATGGTACTCCATCTGGGTACATCTTGCCTTTGGGAGCTAAGCGAGTCTTGGGTCCTATAATTTTGCCCAGTCAGGATTGACTGTGTTTTGCCCGTTCTCTGCTGCTTGTTTTTCGGATATGAATGCCTGTTGGATCTCTATCACACGTGATCTCTGTCTAACACGTCGGTTGAGCCACCAGATGTGGATACATTGCTGGACCCGTTAATAGCCCACATACTGCAGTGTCTGCAGCGTATTCCCATGTTGATGTCAGCATTCTTAGAGCCACTACAGGTTGCTTCAGCTCCTGTTGGATTAGATATTGGCTCCTCTACAGGCACACAGGCTCTAAATATTTCAAAGGCTTCGCCAGCATCGGCCGTGGGAACTGAAGAAGATCAACTTTGCTCGATTGACCTGATCTGTGAGGTGTTACAGGGACTGTCGGCTGTGAGTTAGTTAGTTAGATTTCGGGGTATCTAGTTGGTATAGGTAGGTACTTGTAACAAATAGGGACTCTTGCCTCTAGTCACGGTAAGGGGGTAAACTCCTATAATAACCTCTTCTCACCCCCTTGGGAGCTTAGCACAAGCAGACAGACTTATATGAGAGGCAGTGTGTAAAGAAAAACATTTGTGAACACATACAGTAATCAAGTGACAACACTACAGATGGACACCACACAAGTTGTATATTAAAAATAAGTATATTTTATATAGATTTAACACAAGACCATAAACGACAAAAATCCACAATCCAATACTTAAAATGGTAGAATTAGCTTAGTTCACTTAAGATGGTAAATGCGACACTTTGAGTTCAATTTACCTTAAGATGCGTAACGCAAGACAACGAAAGTGTTGCAAGGACGGTGATGCGATGAAGATCTGATGCACAGAAACAAAGATGGCGCTTTATTCCTGATGCAACACGCTTCCCGGTGATGCGGCGACATCTGCTGCGACGTCGATCCTCTTCTCCGGCGATGCGAGATGCTTCACACCATGCGAGCCGCGTCAGGCCCTGCAACACGCTTCCCAGTGATGCAGCGGCGTCTGCCCGAACGTCGATCCTCTCCACTGGCAATGTGAGTTGCTTCCACAACGATGCGAGCCGTGACAGGCCCTTCGACACTCTTCCCGGTGATGCAGCGGCGTCTGCTGCGATGTCGATCCTCTTCGCCGGCAATGAGCTGCGACAGGCCCTGCAACACGCTTCCCGGAGAGGCGGCGTCGTCTGATGCTACATCGATCCTTGTCTCTGGCAATGAGGCACGACAGGCCCTGCGACACTCTTTCCAGTGATGCGGCGGCATCTACTGTGAGGTCGATCATCTCCCCAGGCGATGCGAGGCGCTTCGGTGGCCCTGGGATGACTCAACCATTCTTATGCGACACGCATCCTGGTGATGCGGCGGCGTCTGCTGCAATGTTGTTCCTATTCTCTGGCGATGTGAGGTGCTTCGTGTTGTGAAGCGGCAGCGGCAGTTCCTTGACACGCTTCCTGTTCTTGAGTCAAGGTTCCAGCTCTTGCAACACGCAGTTCCTCAGAAAGTCCAGCACAACTGAAGGCACTTCCAAAGAACACTTGGGGAGCTGGTGGGTGAAGTCCGTTGTCCCTGAGACTTCAGCAGGAGGCAAGCTCTTTTTTCAAGCCCTTGGAGATCCTTCACAAGTTGAAATAAAGTACACAAAGTTCCTCTCTCCTGTCTTTGGCAGTCAGGCAACCCCTGCAGGCCAATCCCCCAAGCAGCACTTCAACTTAGGCATAAACTCTCCTCAGTCTCTCTGGTACCACTCCTGAGCAAAGTTTTCTTCTTGTTGTCCAAGGTGATATAATGCTCTGGGGTTTGGGTCCCCTCTTTTATACACAGTTTCTCTTTGTTCTTTGAAGGCAGAGAGGCCTTTGCCTAGTCCAAACCAGTTCTGGTCAGTCCTGGAGCACTCTGTTGACATGACTCCTTCTTTTCTTTTACAGTGCAGGGCAGAGCATCCTGAGAGCGTCATGGGCGTGGCTGACCTGGACAGCTCCGACCCCCCAGGACCAGGACAAGGTAAGAGGCATGCCATCACACCCCTGACCCCACCCCAACTACCCCCACACACCCAGCAGCGACCCTGGGGCAGGATGAAACTAGAAGTTCAGTGCAGGTACACAAGCACACACTGCAATGCATTATGGGAGATGTAGTCACATGGACATTACAGTGGTGCATTTACACCCAGCCAGTCCCCAAATGCATGTGCACATCATGAAAGTAAAAAACAAGATACGTGTAATCCCAAAAAGTGAAATTTAATAATTGTCAAGTGCTAGTCAGAACAGTCTCTGTGCCGAACTCAGGGCTGACCGTGCAGCCAGGCGTAGGGAGATGCAGCGCTTGGACCTGTACACACGGGCGGTGAACCGCCTGTCCTCTTCCAACAATGATTTAGCTAGGCGCAGCATTGCATGCAGCGCGAGGTGGCACACAACAACGAGGACGTGGCAAGGGCCCTGCTCCAAATCTCTACGGCTGTGGATGAGCTGCGCGCAATCCGCACTCCAGGGCCAGGAGTCCTGACTCCAACTGATGAGGATGCCCTATCAGTACAGAGCAGCGCCACCCCCCCACCAACCATGGATAGGCGCCGTAGTGGCCGTAACATTAGGGCTAGTGAACCAAGTGAAGGAGGCACTGTGCATCCCCAAACAGGAGCTTCCTCCCGCCAGCGCCACTTGTAAGGAGACATACATGGGACCACAGGAACAGGATGGGTGCAGCTACCCACTGCGCATGGACACTTGCCCCTGATGGGAGACTTGCACTGTGCATGAACATGTGCTGGACATTTTGAAGGACATTGTGTTTCACTCAGCCTGTGTGACGTTAACCTACCTGATGTTAAGGAATAAAAACACAGTCTGACAATTGTAATATAGCATTGTGTCATATTCTCTTACCTAAAAATAGTTGCACGCAATCTCATCCCGCCTCTGGCGCCCAGCAGCTGCACCAGCTACACCGGCAGGCATGCGTCCTGGAGCTGGCCCCTCCACATCTGATGTGTCAGATTCACTGACCTCCACCGGTGCGCCTTTCCTGGTGGCGATGTTGTGCAGCATGGCACATGCTACAACTATCTTGCAACAGGTTTCTGGGCTGTATTGTAGTGCCCCTCCACTCTTGTGTATGCACCTAAATCTGCTTTTGAGAGTCCCAAATGTCCTCTCAATGGTGGCTCTTGTTGCAATGTGTGTTCAAGGAAGGGTTTGAGTTCCTCAATTAAGTCAAGGATACTCTCTTCATCCAGTCTGTAGTGTGTGTAGATGTCCTCCTCTGTGCGCCGGAAGATGGAAATGCGCGCACGGAATATCTTCTCCTGGTGTCTCCTCCTCTGTGCAGCAGCTCTCAGTCGGAGCCTTCTCGCTATCACGTAAAGCCCAGACATTGTGGAAAAAGTCTGTTGCATTGTGGGCCTCCTTATATAGTTTGCACCTGGTTACCACCTGCTTCCACTTGGTGGTAATTGCGATTCTCAAAATTGCGATTTTCGCGAATTCACAAATTGCGATTCTTTGATACATTTCATTGTGATTCCTTATTTTGCGATTACCCAAATTTGCGATTTTCGCTAACTGAGGTAATCTCAAAATAAAGAATCGCTAGGGAAATCGCAGAATTCAGGCTCTCGCAACGTAAGGAATCGCTATTTTAGCGATTTCTTATTTTGCTACATACATTCGGAATAGCGATTTTTTTATCGCAAACGACTAAAAATTCGCTTGATACATAGGGCCCTATGTGCGCTACCGTCATCCGGATACTGACAGAAATGTAAATAAAATATTTTTCTACTACTTTACTACCATTAGCTGAGCACCATGGCTTTCATACACTCACAGTTACTCAAACCATATACAATGGACATATTTGAATAGATCTAAAAAGCTTCTTACATATATAACAGACTTTTTTTCAGCATTTTTATGAACTTTTTAGAAAATATTGTAAAATGGTTTTGTTCTTGAATTAGAAGGACATTTTTCTTTTTAGCAAGTCGTCCGGTCGGATGACAAGTGGGTGTTTTGATTCGTAAATGTACTCCAATATAGGCTTAGGTAGTCACCCATCCTTTCACCTATATTTCTCCTGCCATCACACTATGTAATGGTTTTGTTATTGACCATTTACCTAGTTACGGTGCTGCATTAATGTTGTGTGGTTTTCTCAGAAAACTAGCCTCATTTATTATGCCTGAGGGTTCTCAGAATCACAGCAGGACTACCATCTTCTTTATAAGGGTCATCCCTTTAGTCATCCTCGACCTACATGACTCAGGAAGATATAGCCCCTGAGGGTACCTCTTTGGCTATAAAAACACTGTATCTTTACTGAGGCAGAGAGAGAAGAAAAGATTTCCATACTGACACAATGACGCAAGACGCTGAGGTTCCTGTACGCAAACACTCCAGCTTGCAGTGGTCTAACATCCCTTGTGGGGTGTCCATCTCGAGACCAAGATGGGGTCCCACAGTCTCTCACTTCAGGTAATGGGGTTGGCTTCAGCTTAGGGGGATTCTTGGTTCTACACCTACATATATGCTAGGTACACTTAGGTACGTCTAGTTAGGGTTGCCGCGTAGGAGTACGCATTATTATTGTCATGAATTTTATACCCGTCTGTATTCATTGTTTTAGCACTGTGATAGGAATTTACCATCCATATACCCTATTGGTGTTTATAATCATTTATATCTGTGTCTGTCTTATGGTTGTTTGGTTGTTTCAGCATACCTATTTTACACTAGAATGAGGCTGGTTCAATAAATGCTTATTGAAAAACGTCCCTACCATTTATTCTGTGTTTCTTTCTGAGACAAAGTGAGCATGAGTGACTGAGCGAAATGTTCTGTACTGGTTCCATGATCCCTGATGGGACAGGGTTTTCATGTTCGACAGTTGCCAAGAACTATTCTCTCCTTGGTAATAAGAGTTTATAGTGGCACTGTGATCTAGCTGGTATACAGGCGAACACACTCGGTGGGGGTGTCTGGAATCAGTATGAACACCAATCACACAGAGTATGTTGTCTAAATGCACAGATCCTATATAGATTTATAGGAACTACACGACAGGCTCAGAGGAACAGATTGTTGTTTATAGCACAGCCCAACCACCTAAAAGCCCTTCCCCCACACCACTCTTCTTGCACAGCACAGGCACCTAGAAGCCACTGCCCCAGCCTTCCTTGGCATCTCCCGCAGCACAGCCCGGGCACCTATAAGCACCCATACTCTTCATTGCCATTTCCCGTAGAATAAAATGCAGAGATGGAAAAATGCTGGTGCACAGCGAGGTGTTTTCGATGACAGAATGGGTGCCTAGAACTCCCAACTCTCCTCCTTTGCATCTTCTGCAGTATAAGATGCATAGAGGGCAGAGAGTGGTGCTTCCAAGCACAGCCCGCTAAGTCCTGCTCAATCACCCCTCTTTAGCATCTCCTGCAGTATGAGGTGCAGAAAGGGCATTGTATTGCATTGCATTATGCAATTTTAATTGTAATTGTAATTGCATTTATATAGCGCTTACTACCCCATACAATGCATGAAAGCACGCTACTCCAGAACCCAAAGGAATTAGTGACCATACCATACTGTATCATGACAGGCCATGCCACACCATACCACATCATAAAATTCCATGACAGGCCATACCATACCATGACAGGCCATACCATATCATACGATAAAATTGACAGAACATTCCATACACTGCCATGCCATGCTGTACCATGCCATACCATACCATAATATACCATACCATATTATACCATACAATCACAGCCTATACAATACCATACTATAGAAAGACATACCGAACCATACAATACAACAGCAAGCCATACTATACTGTACAATGACAGATCATACCGTATCATACCATATAATGGAATAACAAGCCATACCATACCACAACATACAATACAATGGCAAGCTATATAATACCATGTCACACCACTGCACACAATGACAGGACATGCTATACAATACCATACAATAACATTCCATACCATACTATATATTGACATACCATGCCATACCCTACAAAATAACAATAAAAAATTGACAAAGCCAATAGATCTCTCACATTTGTAAAACATGTTTACTTCGGGCTATTTAGTGGGACTGAAACCATCATGTTTCAGAGCCTATTAATTATATGTTAGTGTTGTGGCATCAATGTTTTGTTACATACGATATGGCTGATGACTCTGTGTCAGAGAAACAATACGCATACCATCACCAATCACCTCACTATTCACAATTGAGCATGTAGGGGTCTTTTTTCATATGTGGATGGTATCTTTCAAAGATTTGACTTTACTTATATCCTCAGACATACAGAACTTTTAGTGAACATAAAGACCAGAGGTGCACCACATTTGTAATGTTTATATACATTAGAAATATATCCACAAGATTCCAGAATCCATAAGAAATCTTCTCTTTATTATTGTTTCATATGTGCACAGCAAACACCAGCCAACACGTTTTGTCCAAATACAAATGGACTTCCTCAGGGCACAGAAGTAGTGGGAGATTCTATTGGAATGTCCAACTTGAGAAGGCTCTATTTAATTCATCAGTTTTTGCCATCAAAAATTGAATATGAGAATTCCTGAGATGTTCCATCCTAGAGTAAAAAAGGGGTCATGAGATGAGCGACATCTCGGCCACAGTATGATTCTGTGTTCAGGTGTGTCCTATATTCCGAACATATATGAGGAAAAGGGCATGTCAACCCCACATCAAGCACTACAATTGGTGCCAATTGACGGGAACCGAAAAACTCCTCCCGGTCCCTGGAACACAATAGACGGAGAAGAACTTTATCAACAAAGAACATGTTTAAAGATAATAGTTTACCCAGCATCAACTTTCAGAGGAGTCTTAATAATTTCTTCAACTGAGCAGTAATTTACATTGATAAATTAAAAAATGTATTTATCATTATGAGTGGAAATATCACCTACTCATGCTGGATCCATGAATTAGATACAGATGAAGATACCAATTTGTAAAATAACCTTTATGCCAGCGTGTGTGTTACCCAGCTATGTATTTCAGACTCATTTCTTTTAATCACTTTGTGATAGTGTATTAGGAAATTATTGCAAATTTGAGGATGAGAATGAAAATGTTATAGTCTATGTATAGGTTATCTATATATTATAATCTATGCATAACTATATTATAGGAATAACGTTTCCATATAACCACTTGATGTTAATCTATAACCCTAACTAAACCCCCAAACACAATAGTTTGCTTATAGACTAATTTGATATAATAACAATTTGACAGATTGTTGCCTGCAAATCCACTGGCCCGCTCAGCCATGCACTTGTGTGATTTTAGTGATCAGATGAATTGCTGATGCTGAGCCTCAACTTGAAAAGTTTGCCACAAGTCAGATTAAATAGGCTTGGCGGATCAAGAGAATTCAACTAATCCTTTTGTTTGGGTGGGTTGTTTTTTAAAGTCCCTCCTGTGGGTGCTTGCTTGTAGCCCAGGTGAATTCACTCAGTGAACATTTTTGTTGGCCAGTGTTCATGCTCTTCTGGCTGTAGGTGTTTGCATGAGTGTTGGCAGGCAGGGTACTGGGACTTCAGCTGTGCAGGGTGGGTGTGTACGTGTTTCCAATGAAGGGACTGGGTGTGAGGGTCCCTGAGCAGCTCTGCCTCCAGAGCTCTGATGGTGTTGTGAGGCGCGCTATTTAAATTGACATGCACCGTTGCATGTTGGGCACTACTCTTTTTTTTATATATCTTTGTTGAAATTTTTTTAAACCAATTTTCCTCCAAGCCCTAACCCTCCCTCCACCCTCCCCCACACAGTGAAATTACAAACAAGCATAGAGAAGACAGGGATCCATTGGTAATCAAATCTGTAACGCAATTAAAAGCCCAATCTAAAAGAAGAATAAATACATATACTTTTCAATTAATAGCAATTCATTTACATGGTAAAATCAACTATTCTACTCAATCATATCTATAAAGTGCATGTGCAATTTATCCATTCTTTCGTTTCTACCCTGCTACACAACTGCTTCCATATTTTAAGGCCTTTTTTTCTCTGCCCTTAGGCCTTTCCGAGCATGTATAGATTTTTCGAGATTATAAACTGATAACAGCCGGGCCAGCTATTGCTGACGAGAGGGGGGATTCGAAACTAGCCATGCAGAGCAAATGCATAGTATAAATATGGCCATTGAAATGCTTAACAACCCAGTACTACCGTATCAGTACTACCGTTCTCTTGTATTCCCAGTAGGATTAAAGTGCGGGTTATAACTACATTCAGGTACATCTTGTTTCTAAGAAACTCCCAATTTGATTAATGAGCAATGACAGAGAAGCGCATGTTGCAAACATATATACTATATTTGCCTTGTAGAGATCACAGTGTGGCCACCGTGTCCCCTTCCCTTCTCCCCACTTTGCAATTCGGTATGGTGTATAATATAAAAAGAAACAAGTTTTTACTAAACTGGACTTGTAATTTAGCAGACAACAAAGCATCCTGTGCCATTGAAAAGGCTTACTGAAACACCTTGTCAGTAATATCCAGCTTGGTTTGCCACCTTCCAGGGAATTTCTCTGTGTCATCCTTCATTAAACTATTTAAGGAATAATATATAGTCCCGATGCAAGGGGGGGGTTCCATTTATTAATTTCTATGCAAGTTAATTTTTAACCATTTTCCCCCGTCCACCTCCGTCTTCTGTAAAAAATCCCTTGTTTGGAGAAATGTAAAAAACTCTGTATGGGTGAGGTTAAACTTTGTCTTAAGTTCAACATACGAGACAAAGCTTGATGCTGAGTAAAAACATCCTATTTTATCAATCCCACCCCTCCACCAATTAATCATACATGAGTTGGAAAAGATCTCTGGCAGATTTCCATTACCCAGAAGTGGAGTATAAAAATTAAGCCTACCTAATCCCAATATGCGGCAAATAGGAACCCATATTTTATAGGCAGTCATGAGAGTCTTAAAACAGACCCTTTTATAGAACCCTAACTCCAGCTGATGACTTAGACAGCCCCATGCGTTGACCCCAATTAGTAGTTCAAATGAGGAAGGAAATCTTTGATGATTCACCTCCAGGGTATTCCCTCAAGAACACTGTATAAGGCACAAGAGCCCAATATTATAGCCTCAAATTAGGAAGTGCCAGTCCTCCGTATTGTTAGGGAGGGTCAAAAATGTAATCGCTCTTCTTGGCTTCGAGTATGCCCAGATGAATTGCGAGAATTTTTTTTCAGATTTTTCAAACAAATGGTTAGAGAAAAAGAGGGGAATGGCTGTCATAATATATATAATAGCTTGGGGAATTACACCATTTTTATTAGATTACATCTGCCCACCAATGTTAAAGGTAGATTATCCAGCTTCTTCAAATTATGTTTTTTCCGCTACTGATGTTAAATTATCACTTGCATTAGCGTCTAGATCAGCCCTAATTGTAACCCCCAGATATACTACGCTCTCCACTATTCTGCTATCGGTCATATGACATGCTCATTAATGACAATTTGTATTTTTCCTTTATTCTAGGAATACCCTGAGAATGCCCCAAAGATCGCTGCTTCTTCTTCTATAGCTTTTATGGCTTGCTTGGGATTAGGGGTGACTACTGCCTTGTCATCGGCATATGCCAAGACATTAGTGCTATATCTTTGTGCTATCACAGGGTGTATACTTGAGGTTAATTACAATTTTATAGAAAGGGGTCTATATATAATGCAAAAAGCAATGGGGAGCACAGACACCGTTGCTGCGTCCCCCTTGTAATTCTCAATTGTCTGAATAATTCCCCATTAATGCTCACTCTGGCTACTGGGTTTACATATAATGCTTTGACTGCCCTGATGAAGTTTGGGTCTTTCCCCTTTCCCTGCATTATGGTCCACAAAAAACGCCAGGAGAACCTATCAAAAGCCTTTTCTGCATCTAGCAAAATTACCTCCATAGGGTCTCATGACACCTGTTTTATTTTGAGTGTTGTTATAGTCCTTCTGATGTTGTCAATAGTACCCCTTTGGGAATTAATCCTTGCTGACATTCTACAACCATTTTATCAACCACTCTGGGTAATCGGGAAGCCAAAGTCTTTGAGTATACTTTTGCATTACAGTTACTCAAAGTGATTGGGCAATAGGAACCCAACTCTTGTACATGTTTATATTTTGGGGGAAAGACTATACTTTTTACCTCTACTCAGGACTTTGATGGAACACCTCCATTAAAAATTTGCGGTAAAAAATTTGCGTTAAAAGATTTATCATGACATCTTTTACCTGGTCAGCAAATATCTTATAAAACTCGGACGGTATTAAATCTGGCCCAACAGCTTTCCCATCAGACAAACTCAATAGTGCCACAAGCATCTCCTCCCCAGTCAGGGGCGCTTCAAGATATTCTTTCTTCTCCTCTGTCAATAGAGCCGCAAGCGTCAGATTTACTTAACAATTGATTAGGTCTTGCTTTGGAAACCTGTCCCCTCAGAGTCGTCAGAGTACAAAGATTGCTAATATTTCTGACCTCTTGAATCTCTTTGGGGTCAGCAACCACACCCAATTCGGAATCTCTAATATTCATGATCTCATTGCGTATATATTCCTGCCCTGTTCGCATTGCCAATTGATGCCCTATTTTCTCACTATTCTCATATATCTTTTATTGGTGGGCCACGATTCCATCCGCAGATTTCTTTGCAAGAATTTCACTAACTGCAGCTTTTGCTAGTGCTACCTCGATTTGAGCATCTTCTACCCTTTCCCCTAACCGTACGGCCACTACATGTTTTTCTTCCACTCGTGCTAGCCTCAAATAGCGGTCTTGCATCATGCGTTTTCCAGGGTTCCCTTTATTTAAGGATAATTGAATGGTTTTCCCTGGAATATAGGCTTTCATAGAGTGCAAGATATTGACTAAGGAAGTTGTTCCTACATTCACCTTCAAGAAGCCCGGTATCCACTCTCTCATATGCTTCCTATATTCATCGTCAAGGAAAAGGGCTCTCTCAAAAGTCCTTGCCGGGTTTTTTTCTGTCATTCCCATCCCTGTTAGTTCCAGTATCAATGGGTTATGGTCAGACAAAAGTCTGGGGTATCTGTCTATTTTGCGGTTTTTCTGCAACGCTGATGCCACAAAAAAAAGATCTAATCTGGCATGTTTAAGGTGAGGAAAGGAAAAAATTTAAAACCATGTTCTAATGGCGCCACCTTGGGCCATAGATCTATCAATACATGAGTACCACATACGTTTGATATTGCTTGACATACTCTAAGTTTCCTCCCTTCATGCTTTAAATTAGACTCCCAGTTGTTTGGTAGGTTAACATTAAAATCCCCACAGAGAATAATAGGTAGTGACCAGTGAGCTAACGCATTGGTCAGGCAATTAATGACCCCTGGGTAATCCATTATGGACCCATTTACTGAGCAGAGTGTGAAAGTGCCACACCCCATGAGACTACAATTAGTGATTACCCGACCTCCCCATAGAATCCAAGTGTGTTTGAAGAAACTGTAACTTATTATATCGGGCTAATATAGTGACACTGAGTGTACATGATCTTGGGTTGTCCCCCCTACAAGTCTATAGCCCAAGTTCATTAACAGGCCAATCCTTGACTCTTCTATGTGGGTTTCTTGCAAGCAGACTACGTCTGCCTGTGACGCTTGCAGCCCTTGATAAACCCTTTGTCTTTTTTTGGCATCATTTAGCCCAGAAATATTTAAAGTGGTAATTTGAAGTTTTCTAACACTTGTCATCTGAGCAGCCATCGTATATTTTACCCTCTTTTTGCCATACTCTTTGAACTGCCAAGAAAACCCAATACACCAAACCAAATGCCATCCAGCTGTGTGGTCCCTCCCTCCATCCACCCACCCTCTCCCACCCCTGCAAATTGAGCAATCAGGCATAGCCTGAACGATGAGTACCTAGCCCACTATCCCCACTACCCTCCTCTCCAAAACAGTGAAAGGAAAGCCTCTTTTTCCTTTTACTCTTAACCAGTTTGTCTTTCAGGTAATACATTGGGAATCACCCAGTGAAGGTCATTTAGCCTTGCTATTGCTACTCCCTTGTTCTAACTCCAACAAATACTCTTGAGCTTGTATCTCTGAGGTAAAGCTACGAGTATGTCATCTAGAAATAATCTTTAACCTGGCTAGGTTTAAGAGATAGGCCTACGCCCCAATTTTGTTAAAAGGGTTAATTAACTACCGGAGCACCATCTCCGCTCCACAGTAGCATGTGCAAAGTCCGGTTTGGCAAAAAATACCACCCCTTCAAATGATTTTGGGGAATTCGGACATGTCTTATCATAAATAAATTGCCTCAACAAGAAATTGGCAAGATAAACTAGCATTGCCCAAGGCCTTTCAGTCTCAATTTATAGGTGCTTTCTCACCATTAATGGAAACCAGTGGGCGCGCTGGATTTCTGAGTTCCAATCCCATTTAATTTGATCCAGGACGTCTCCTTTCAATAGAGTGACCATATAATCCCTGGGGTTGCTGCCCTCCACCCCTTCTGGAAACCCAAGAAAATATAAGTTATTCCACCGTTGTCAGTTCTCCTGGTCCTCCATCTTAAGTAAGACATCAGCCAAGTCTGCACCCTGTGATTGGTTTGTGCTTTCAAAGTGTCCACCTCTGCTTCCAAGGACTCTGTTTGGCCTTCTACTGTAGTTAGGTGATCTGCACATTCTCCACAGGCTTTATTCCGTTTTCGCATCCCCCCTTGCAGGTTCTTGGCGGCAACCCTTGCACATCGGCTTTCACTCTGATTTTCTTCTTGCATTTGTTTGAGAAATAAAAAAATTATGGTGAGTAATGGTTCTTGCCTTGCCGCAGCCATTCCTGAGTCTGTGTTACCAGTGTCACTTAATACCTGCTCTTGATATTATAAATGGGCATTGGAGTAATCCCATTTCAATTGCTGCTTACTGCTCCCACAAGCTCTCTTTTTTTCCCCCTTGGCTTTCTTCTCTGAGTTCTTCTTCCTTTGCATCATCTGCAGATCATCCGACAAAGTGCTACTGTTGGAGTACGAAACAGCCTCACTATTTGAAGATAAACTCTCTTTCTTGGAGGAATCCGATCCGTCCATCACTGAAAAGAACTCACTCCCCCCGGCCATTCAGGGGATAGAGCTCCCAGCTGCCTACACCTTAATTTCCCTGACCCCACCTGCATAGCTTCTTTGGGTTTAACTATTTTTGTAGTGTTCTTCTCTTCCTCTGCCTGAGCTACACATGGTCCTTCTGGGATTATGGCAGCATCCTGTTTCTCCCTGGCACTTTCCTGTAGCAGCTCTTAAGGGGGAAAATGCCATTGTCAACAGTATTCTGGTTAACTTGCCCCTTAAATGCTTCTTCTGGGGTTTCTTTTGATTTCTCCTCCACCATTTTAGGGGCATCTTTGCCTGACTCTAGGACAGACGTCTTCAAACTGTGGGGCGCAACCCCCAGGGGGGCCGTGGAGCCCTGGGAAAGGGGTCGCGCATTCCCCAGCCTCACTTTGCCTGATTTCAAAAACATTTGCTTTGGTTTTGGAAAAGGAGAGCTGTCCTGGGGCAGCTAATTTCGATCGTTTGAAATGCTTCTGCTGAGACTGCTGAATCTCCTGTTCAGTGAAAGGCTTTTGTGTCAGGGTGCCTGGTCACCTGAAAGAAATACAAATATGCCCCGCAGGGCCGGCTCTAGGTCGGTGCGACCAGTGCCACCGCAAAGGCCGCTGACTTGGGGTGGGGGTGCCTTGTTAATAGTTTAAAAAGCACCCAAGATCACCTTTCTTGTCCCAGCAATTTTAAAGCATCAATAAAAATGTCTTAGTGATTAATGTTCTTCCTGGAGAGAGCTTTGTCTGGTAGTAGAAGTTTTGACTCATCTTAATATGCCTACTGCAATGAACGTGTTGCATTCAGATCACAAAGTGCATATACTATAAATAGGTCAATTGGTTACTGTTTTTGTCAGAGAGATTCTTTTGTTGCTTCCAGTTTATAAACTAAAATCCTAATACAGAGCAGTAAGCTATTTACTGTCATCAAAGTGCCGCATGCAAACTGCAAGGAAAATATTAAAGCTACATTTTGTTTTGCCTAGTCTTTCCTTATTCTGATATTGCAAAAACATTTGGGTAGAAATCAATTCTTAATATTAAACTATTGTGTTGCATTTTAAATTCTGAATTTATGCTTTTCCAGACCAAAGACCCTTAAACTATACTACATACCTGTATGGATGACATGTGACTCCTACACCTTGCTGTCCTCTGTCTTATGTACCATTTCCTGTACACTGATTTACACATGTATGGGTGTCTCCATTCACTGTATGTGTGATGTAAAGTGTTCTGACACTTTAAACAGGTATGAGTGGCACTATAAAACTAAACAAATCTAAGAGACAGTGGTTATGGAGACGGGGGGGGTTGTCAAATGATGGTAGTGAGGGAATCCATGGCAGAGGTGGTCTTTGAGGGGGGCGCCAACTAACATTGTCGCACAGGGCGCCACCAGTGCTAAAGCCGGCCCGTATGACCCCTTATTTAATCTGGAACTGTAAAGGGTGCTTGAGACCGGTGAATCCCTCCAACCTTTGTGATGACAAAGAGTTGTTTTTTTGAGTGTAGTGCAAAGTATTAACAACTGGACTGTGAAGTGTTTGCTTTTAATCATACGCCCTTGGTATCCCTAAGGAGGTGTTGAGCAAACAGTTATTTAAAAAAGCAAATGCATTACATAAGCCCTGGTATTCCTAAAATCTAAATTTTAGAAGAACCATTTTATTTAAAACTATTTATACATTTTGTATCAGTCTATATTTTACAGTGTGTAATGCAATGCAACTATAAAATAACGACTTACATACTCACGGTGCTTTCTGTCACAGGCTGTGATCACGTAGCACTAAAAATACACTAGTCTCCTTTGCACCAACCAAGATTTAATTCTGTGTCTCTCTTGTTACACACAGATCTATGCAGTGCATTAACTAATAGAGGTTTTATAATGTACTGCAGTGCATTTCCCACTGAGTAACAACTTTTTACATTTATTTTTAATTTACACTGCCCATTATTGTATATGTAGGTACTTGATGGTGAAAGACCTAAAAAACATACAGAATATTTTGGGGCTTATTTCTGAGAGCCTTGAGCCACCAGAGCACCAGTTTATTTTACACTCTGGGGACACGAGCATCTCAACCATACCTATGAGCGGCGCAAAATCATCCTGCGTGGCTTTGAATGGCCTCATAGATATGGAATAAGACAAAGCAGGGCAAGTTGCTGCCTTGCCTAACTCTGCATCAAGGAGGTGTTCCATGTGCACTGCATGGGTGTTCTCACACAACACCCATGTATTTTGAAGCTGCCCCATATTTTTTAAATCACTTAAACCTGGGGCAGCACCAAAAACATATGTCTCCCAATTGAAAACATTTCTCCTCGTGTTTTCCTCTTTCCATGTGTGCTGCATTCTGCCTCACATAGAAAGGGGAAAACTTCTCTTGGGATTATTTTTGTGACGGAAGGTGCCCTTCCTGCACAAAAACAATCCTGCCTATATTGGTGCTAGGCAGCAATTTGTGTGCCAACGCAAGGGGAAAGGACAGGAATGCATGTATTTCATCAATATGGTGCATTCCAGCCCTTCCACATTGGCATAGGGCAGCGCAGCAAGAGGACTTGCAGCTCTGCCAGACCCCAATTCCTAATAAATGAGGCCATTTGTTTTTAGCTACACCTTTGACCACGCCCCCATGCTCCCTGACCTTTGGTTTGCCAAACACTGTTTAATATTATTTCCCACTGTAAACATTATTTTGTGTGGAAATTGGGGGCGTTTATGGTTGTCAATGATGAGGAGTACCAGGTTCTAGAAATTTTTATCAGGAGGGGGTCCTTACTCCTAAAAAAGTTTGACAAGTGGGTCTCAGCATCAAAATGTTTGAAGATCTCTGCTCTAGTGGGAGCTTATCATTCTTTTTATCCACTGCTGCCATTGGGGGTGGGGGGTGGGGGCGCAAACAAAGGAAACGATTGTCTGTTACGAGGATCCACCTTCCTGCAGTGCTGTGCTCTAGAGTGTCTTCACTAGCTGATATTTGCTCCCTCTAGGCTCCCGTTTCGACCAGCCGGAGCACAATGCTGCTTCGGATCTTTGCCTGCTTCAGGAGCCGATCTGGAGTTTACTCCACCTGTTATGACTCCATTTTGCCCTGATCCAGCAGTCTGCAGTTTCAAGATTTGTCCCCCACGCCCCGTCATGGCTGTTTTCAAGTCAGCTCTTCCACCCCTGCTCGGCCGTGCTACAATACTAATGTTGGCCCTTAACAAAACTGTCAAATTCACAATAGGAGCTCAGAGGGAAAAAAGGGCAGGGTCGCCCTCCACTCAAACCTAGAACAACAACAAAAGACCCTGTCCAATGGACGTCTACTGGTGTCAGTAACTACGGAAATAGAACAGTCTGTATGTACTGCTAACTACTCCAAGCCCCTACAGTTATGTGAGGACCATTCACTGCACTGCGCCCTGTTTAGCGTTAAAAAGGCCCTTATTCCTTGACAGCAACAAAAAACACAAACTGTCTAAACCATCTAGGTCAATGACAGGGATCCACACCCACAGTGTTGAACCAAGTCCTACTTAGGAAAAAATGTGCGAGAACCAAGTGACCCCTCACGGAAACACCACCAATGGGGTAACTGGTATGTAATTTCCAGACAAGCCCCTGTCTCATCATCGGTAGTCACATGATTCTCAAAGAAAAGAGAAAAGACAGTGTCCAAAACAAACAACCAAAGACGTGTAGCGAACAGTGGAAAGCAGAGAGCATATGCTAGTGACAAACACAACATAAATAAGTGCATAAAACACAGCATCCAGTCCCCTTAACCAACTTTATTCGTAGGGAAATGTGTGTATGCTGTACCAATAAAAAGGCAGGTAGCTATTCATGCATACCATTACCTAATGCCAGTGCCTTAATAAAACTGCACAAACTCTGCGCAGAAATCATTTTCCACTGCAGCGGACCAATTCTGCGTATCCACACCGCGGGAGCCCCAACCTCCAGCTAAGGCAGATCGCGAGTCCAAGGACCATTAGGAGAGCGAGGCAGCACGGACAAGGCAGGTACGCTAAGCGAACGCCATATTTGCCCACCTGTGCACTACTCTTTGAATGTGTGTTTCTATGTGATCATGTCGGTGTGCCTCTGCTTGTAAGTGTGTGCTAGTGGGCCACTCCTCTACATGGCATGTGGTTTAAATAGGCTTTATAGTAAAGATTGTTATCTTCCTTTTTTGGGTACGTGTTTCCATGGACATCTGAGTGTAAAAATGTGTGTGCATCAGTATTACTTCTGTAAAATAGAGGTCTGCATTATTCTTCAAATTTCCTCGGCAGACGCCCTTCAGAGGCGAGCCGAACAGATAAACGTATCATATGTGCAGTGTGGCTGTGCTATGGGTTCAGGGCAGAGAGACCACAAACCATAATAGCGCAAGCCGAGTAGAGGACACGAAACGCCAACAGCGCCACCGCTGCCATGGGATAGAAACTGAAAGGAAAGAGCGAGGACATGTAAGTGCTGTCCAAGTCTATCCCCTCTGCCTTCATCCACCCTCTTCCTGACCACAACTTTCTACATCACTGATGCTCAGTGGGCAGTGCCAGCCTGCTTGTTCCTCCGTGCTGCATTAGGGGTACAGTACCAACCTCATTATTGTAGCACACCTTTGCCTCACTGTGCTGATCTAGAATCACCCCAACCTTTACAAGGAAAATCGACATTCAGCCCAAAATGCTCCTATAAATTATTTAGATTTCCAAGCACTCATAGATGATGTAGACACGTATGGTAGTATTAGAAGAATAGAAACCAAACATCGTAAGCATGATTAAAGTCAATCAAATGGGGTTTTGGGGGGGGCGGCCAACCATCGGGAGGCCTGCCACCCCCGGGGTGCTTTGGGGCCTGGAGGGAAGGGGGGGAGGGATTAGGAGACCACAGGGGATTCTGGGTCCGTTGGGCTGGTTGGGCTGCCTTGGGGTGTTTGGGCTCCTAATTGGGCTATCTTTGGGCTGGTTGGGCTGTGGGCTTTATGTACAGCCATCTTGGGTCACTAACCACCATTTTAGTGGCAGTGACCCAGCAGCCGGAGGGGACCCCTGGTCGTGAGTTGTTTGACCCTGGTCTCGGGTGGTTTTCGGGTGTTTAGAGCGTTAGGCCTGCGGTTGTGCGTCGCGTGGTTTGGAGCAGCGGAGCGGCGTAGGTTACCTGGTGTCTTTGGCGTGGTATGGCACGTTTGCAAGATCCCCGCGTTTTGGAGGTGGTGAGGCTCCTCGACGATGCAGGGCGGCTGGACCTCCTGCGCTCGGAAGTCCAGGCAAGGCCGCCGCGGCGCACTGCCAACGGCGCCGCGGCAGCTGTGGTAGCGTGTGAGCCCCCGCGGTCTCGGCCGCGGAGGGCTCGCGGGGCCGGTGGGAGGGGCAGGAGCGTTGTGGAGGGCGGGCGGGGAGGTCGGGAGCGGCAAGGACGGGGCGGGATCAGGAGGGGGGGGAAGTTGGCGGGGAAGGCGAGGTCGGGGAGAAATCGAAAGGCAGCGCTAGCATTTGTGGAGGGGGCTGGGGGGCAGGGGGGAGCGGGTGGGGAGGCTGTGGCGGTAATGCCCCAAGGGGGAGAGGCGGCGGGTGATGTAGTACAGCAGGGGCAGGGAGAGGAGATAAACCTGGAAGGACAGGGAGCAGGGGGGAGGGCAGGGGAGGAGAGTGGGGTGCTGGAGGGGGATGGGGGCGGGAGCTCGCCTTTATTGATTGAGGAATCGGAGGAGGAGGGGGAGGACACGGCTTTGGACTGGGGGTCTTCGTCCGGTGAGGACGGGGACATGTTTGGCCCAAGCAGGCCGCTGTCCCTGGTAGAGGGGAGTGGGGAGGAGAGGAGGGAGGTGGAGGGGGGGGTGAGGGAGGGGACATGGTGGGTCCAAGTAGGCAGCCGTCCCTGGTGGGGGGTGAGGGGAGATGGGGAGGGGGGTGGGGGAGAGGGGCGTGGGGGAAGGGCATTGGGGGAGGGCAGGAGTTCCGGGGGGAGGGCGTGGGAAGGGGCGGGGAGGAGGGGGGCTTGGAGTGGCCAGAGCGCGACGGGGTGGGGGTGGGGGGCATGGGGTGGTGGGCCGAGTTGGGGGGTCCGGGAAGAGGGCCAGTGGGAGACCCGCAGCAGGCGCCTTGGGGGGAGTGGGGTGGGTGGGGGATGGTGGGGACTGGGGGGTGGCAGGACGGCCGGAGATGCGAGGAGGACATTCGGCAGGTTGGGGGAGGGGGCCGCAGAGGGGATGGGGTGACAGGGAAGATGTTGGGGTGCAGGGGGGGTGTTATTTCCCCGGCATGCTGGACTCCACGTTCTTTCCTTGGCAGGAGCAGTGGGAGAGGCGCTCGGGTGATTAGCTTGCAGCTCCGGTCCACCGAGAGGATGGGCCGGCTCTGCCTTTTACGGGCGGTCGCACTCCAACGTGGGACCCGGCAGGAGAACGCGGCAGAAAGCAGGGTGAGAGGTCTACCGCCCGCCCACCCCGAAGTGTCGCACCGGTCACCGGGGGGAAAAGGGCAGGTGGCGAGATGGTGAACACTGAGCGCGGGTCATGTTTGGCTGACAGAAGGAGAGTGAGCCGAAATCTGGGTGCATTGATGAGCGTATGCCGGGAGAAGGCAGGGTTGAGTCGAGTGGAGATTCCGGTGAGCGAGCACGAATGGTGTGGTGACGGGGGGTGAGTCAGAGGAGGAGGGGGAGATCAGGGACGGGGGGGTTGTAATGATGTTGACAGTGTGTTGCAGGTTCGACCGCGGCTGGACGAGCCCAGGGTGACGGCCCCCTCAGCTCCACTGGTTAGGCGGCGGGATCCGGAGAGGACGCCGACCTTGACGCCAGGTAAGATGGGAGACGGAGCGGGGAGTGGTTTGGGCAGGAAGCGCAGCGCGCAGGTCTCGGTGGGGACGGAGGCACGGGAGGAGGACCCTGTACGGTTGGTGAAAGGGCGCTATGTGACGGATGCGGGGGTAGGCACGGACAGGGCACCACCGTTAGGGGTGGCGGAGTCGGCGGACGCCGGAGAGAAGGGAAAGGGAGGCGCAACGGCGGGGAGCGCGGCGGCGGGCACGGTCGCCGGGGGGAAGGAGAGTTGCGTGGTGCCGGTGCGTAAGCTTCCGAACATGGGGGTGACAAAGCCGTTGGGGGCGCATCTCTCCATAGCGACGAAGGAGAAGATATGGAAGGGGGAGTACGTGGAGATGTTGAAGCTCCTGCACAGGGAGCTCACGGCCAAGGAGGGGTCTAAGGAGGAGGAACAGAAGTTGGCCAGACACCCTAAGGTGCCGCTGACGATTGACAGTTGTTCGGCGGCGTTCCTTATATACGCTGGCGTCTACTGCAAAAAGTATCTGGACAGGTCCGTGGCATTGTTCAAGTATACGGACGTGGTCCGGAGGGCGCATGTGACATATGGCGGTTACGCTTGGTCACACTATGACGAGGAGTTCCGAGCGCGAATGGCGGCGGATCCGGAGGCGATGTGGGGAGAGCTGGACTCCGACTTGTTTTAGCAGACGATGGGGGGGGACGAAGTTTGGTCGCACGGTGTATACGGCGAGCGGGCTCCCTTTGGTGCCGATCCCCTTTTTGGCTCGCCCCACCCGGGGAGGGGTGGGGCATGGGGAGAGCTCCGGCCAGGGCTCAATCGGTGCTTGTTGGGATTTCAACAAGGGGGCATGTGACCGGCAAGTGTGCCGTTTTCGGCACGAGTGCTCTAAGTGCGGACGCCGGCACCCAGTGTTGCGCTGCTGGGTACTTGGAGGCGCCCCAGGACAGCAGTATGCGGCGGCGGGACACCAACACGCAGCGGCGGGCAACCAAGTGGGGGGAAGGGGGAGGTGGGGGGGGCAGGAGCTGTTGGAAAAGGCTCATACGCTGGTTAGACTGGACAGGCTGGAGCCGTTGCTGGCGGCATACCCGCGGCTGGACGATGCGGCGGTGCTACGACGGGGCTTCGGGGAGGGTTTCCGGTTGGGGTACGAGGGACCACGGATTGCGCGCTGGGCAGAGAATTTGAAGTCGGTGCACGCACGAAAAGGTGTGGTGCGGGAGAAGCGGTTCAAGGAGGTGAGGGAAGGTCGGAATAGCGGGCCCCTTCGCTGAGCCGCCGTTGCCGAACCTGATCATATCCCCCATTGGAGTGGTCCCCAAGAAGGAGCCAGGGCAGTTCCGGCTGATACAGCACTTGTCGTGGCAGGAGGGGGCGTCGGTGAACGACTTCATATCGGCAGAGCTCGCGTCGGTCACGTACTCGTCGGTGGATGTGGCACAGAAGATTATGGCGGCGGTAGGCCCGGGGGCGTTGATGGCGAAGTGTGACATCAAATCGGCTTTCAGGTTGCTCCCGGTGCACCCCGAGGACTATCATTTGTTGGGAATCCAATTTGACGGGGGCATCTTTGTAGACAAGGCGCTGCCGATGGGGTGCTCGATTTCATGTGCGTTATTTGAACGGTTCAGCTCTTTCCTGCAGTGGGCTTTTTCCTGGCGCACAGGCTCTGAGACGGTGACGCACTATTTGGATGATTTCTTTTTGGTGGGACGGCCCAGGTCGACGGATTGTCAGCAACTGCTGCACAATTTTCAGGACTTCATGGGTTACCTGGGGGTTCCCCTGGCGCCAGAGAAGACGCACGGTCCGAGTATGGTGCTGTCATTTCTAGGCATAGATCTCGACTCCGCAGCCATGGAAGCACGCCTACCGGATGACAAGAGGGCGGGAATGCTGGCGTTGGTGAGCGGCATGTTGGACAGGCGGAAGGTGACGGTACGCGAGGTGCAGGTGCTGTTGGGTCACCTGAATTTTGCGTGTCAGGTGGTGCGTGCGGGGCGGACGTTTTGTCGGCGGTTGGGATTTGCGTTGTCCGGCCTGGCGTTGCCGCATCATCACGTCAGGCTGTCGGCGGGGACGAAGGAAGATTTGTGGATGTGACTGGCTTTTTTAGGCCGGTTCAATGGGGTGCCCATGGTGCCTCCGGAAGACTGGGAGTGGGACGTCATGATGTATTCAGATGCGGCGGGGGTCAGTGGTTTCGGTTTGTACTGGGCGGGCTGCTGGTGTGCCGAACAGTGGCAGCCCCAGTGGTAGGCGGGAGGCCGGAGCATAGCCTTTCTGGAATTGTTTCCCTTCGTGGTGGCGGTTTCGGTGTGGGCCCGGGAACTGGCCCATAAGCGGGTCCTGTTCCGAGTGGACAACATGTCGGTGGTGCAGGTGGTCAACAGGCAGTCGGCACGGGATGCACAGTTGCTGAAGCTGTTGAGGGTGTTTGTGCTGCGCTGCCTTGAGCATGACATACTGTATCTGAAAGAGACACGTTAGTATTAGATTCCTTACCCTAGAATATCCCCAGGCGTCAGACTGGATCCGGAAATTTTTTGCGTAGCAGTACCCTTGCGCGTCGGTAGGCGTCATCTGCAGCTCCGCCTCCGTCGTCGGTGTCGTGGGTGCATGATGACGTCGTCGGAGTACTTAGACGCCGCCTCCGCGTGCTGACGCCAGCAGCGGAGATCCGGAAAAAGTGGTACCTTAGTCACTTTTTGACTAACTCTCTTTTTGATCTCCTTTTTCGAGTCTTCGACTCCTAATCGGTGCCGGTAGGGATGCCTCGAGAATTGCGACCGACTGATGTCGGTGACGGACCCTCACCGTCGGTGTCTCCACTGTCTCGGCGTCGACCATGACGACAAGGCCTGTTCCGACTGCCGGGCTTCGAAGGCTAGACGGGAGCGGTCCCGTAAGCGGCTCGAACTCCGGCAGTCGGCCCCGCGCCAAGAGAGGTCCCAGTCCGGACGGAGGTCGAGGGACCGGTCGCGGGTGCGGAGCCATCATAGCTCCGGGAGTCGACATCACTCCTCTGGGTCGAAGTCGTCAGGTAAGCACAAGAAGTCGAAGAGACGTCATCGCTCTTCCGACTCCCCCCAACGCTCGCGCAACGCGGCCGGAGGTTCAGGTGGCACCGCCCACGCGGCTCCGTCGGAGTCGCAGGCGCCACGTCCGGCTTCATACCCTTCGGTCCCTGGGCCTAACGCGACGCCGGAGGAGATCGAGCGGTTCCTCATGGCCATGAGGGCCCTCTCTGCTCCGACGGGCTCCGCGGCGCCTTCGGGCCCAGCGGTCCCGTCTGGGGGTCCTAGCGGGACGGCGGCTCCGGCCCAGACGCCGTTGGGTGCTTCGGCTCCGACGCAGCCGGCGCCTTCAGGCCCCACTGGATCCGGTCCTCGGGCGGCGCCGTCCCCGATACCTCACTCGACCCGGTTCCGATTATGACGCCATTCGGAGAGTTTACTTTCCATGAACCGGACCCATCCTTTGTTGAACCTGACTACCAGGTGATGGGTGATGAGGAGGATTGGGAGGGGTCTGAGGACCCTCTGGCACCTGAATGCCAGTCTCAGGTCCGGGATATTCAGGCTCTGATTCCCAACTTTCAGCCGTTATCCCGGGTCTCGGTCAGGTTGACGCTGCGGCTTCTGGGGCTGATGGCCTCCTGCATCCTACTGGTGCATCACGCCAGGTGGCGGATGCGGGCTCTGCAGTGGGACCTGAAGTTTCAGTGGACCCAGCATCAGGGCAACCTGTCCGACCACGTCCTGATCTCGGAGGGCACTGCGAGACAGCTGCAGTGGTGGCTCACGGACCGCGATTGGGTCAGCGGCAGATCCCTCTCCCTTCCCCAACCGGAGCACGTAGTTGTGACGGACGCGTCCCTCCAGGGCTGGGGTGGCCACAAGGGAGAGGCGGAGATCAGAGGACTCTGGTCTCCGGCGGAGGCCCGGCTCCACATCAACCTGTTGGAGTTACGGGCGATTCGTCTAGCACTGAAGGCATTCCTCTCCTCTGTCCGGGGGAGTGTAGTGCAGGTGTTCACGGACAACACCACCGCCATGTGGTACTGCAACAAACAGGGCGGGGTGGGGTCGTGGACCCTTTGCCAGGAGGCTCTGCGCCTTTGGCAATGGCTGGAACGCCAGGGCGTGACCCTGGTGGCTCAACACCTGGCAGGTTCTCTGAACGCCAGGGCGGACGAGCTCAGCCGCCGGTGCATGATGGATCACGAATGGCGTCTGAACTCGGACGTGGCGCAAGGCCTCTTTCGGCAATGGGGAGAGCCTTGGTTAGATCTATTCGCCACCGAAGAGAACGAGCAATGTCATTAGTTCTGCGCATTGGAATTTCCAAGGCGGCACTCGCTCGGCGACGCTTTTCGTCGCGTGTGGAGTTGCGGTCTGTTGTACGCCTTTCCTCCTATACCACTTCTGCCCAGAGTGCTGAAGAAGATCAAGCACGACCGGGCCCAAGTTATCCTTGTGGCTCCGGACTGGGCACGAAGGTACTGGTATCCAGAGCTACTCAGTATGTCAGTCGATCCCCCGGTTCGTCTGCCTCTTCAGGAGGACCTTCTGTCGCAGCAACAGGGGACGGTCCTCCACCCAAACCTGTCCAGTCTCCACCTCCATGCTTGGAGATTCAGCGGCGACAGTTGAGGCCATTTGACTTGCCTCCTGAAGTCTGTAACGTCATTCTGGCAGCCAGGCGTCCCTCCACAAAGTCGGTATACGCCTGCAGGTGGAACAGATTTGTGGCATGGTGCACAGCAAAGGCTGTGGATCCTCTTGCTGCCCCTCTCTCTGAGGTTCTTCTCTTCCTTCTTTCTCTTGCCCAGCAGGGCTCTGCTCTGGGCACTATCAAGGGCTACCTTTCTGCCCTTTCAGCCTTTCTGAGGCTGCCTGATCAACCTTCTTTGTTCAAGTCCCCTATTGTAAATAGATTTCTAAAGGGCATCACACACACGTTTCCTCCTGTTCCGTTTGTGATGCCTCAGTGGGACTTGAACCTGGTTCTTACATTTCTGATGTGCGCTCCCTTTGAGCCACTTCACAACTGTCCTCTCCGCCTTCTAACTTTGAAGACTGCTTTCCTGGTTGCCATCACCTCTGCCAGGAGAGTGAGTGAGCTCCAGGCTCTTTCTTGTCCTCCTCCTTTCCTTTCTGTCCATCCGGACAAGGTTGTGTTGCGTACTAAGCCATCTTTCCTCCCCAAGGTTGTCACGGCCTTCCACATCGGGCAGTCCATCACCTTGCCCACCTTCTTTCCGCCTCCGCATCCCTCTAAAGAGGAAGAGCGGCTCCACCGTCTGGACCCAAAACGTGCGCTCTCGTTCTATTTAGATCGCACACGCCAGTTCCGGGTGGATGACCAACTCTTTGTTGGTTACGTGGGCGCTAAGAAGGGGAAAGCGGTGCACAAGAGGACCATCTCCCGGTGGATCATCTTGTGTATCCAGGCATGTTACTCCTTGGCTAAAAAGGAGCCCCCTGTTGGATTGCGGGCTCATTCCACCCGAGCCACGGCAACTACAACTTCCCTGGGCCGGGGAGTGCCCCTACAAGACATCTGTCACATGTGGGCATCGCTGCACACGTTTGCAAGACACTACTGCCTGGACAGCCAAGTCCGGAGGGATGGCTTCTTTGGCCGTTCTGTCCTCCAGGACTTTCTGGTGTGATTATTGGTTCGCAGACCCACCACCGGGGTTGGTATTGCTGGGGTATCTATTCTAAGGTAAGGAATCTAATACTAACGTGTCTCTTTCAGATGCACAAGTTACTACTTGTGTAATGATATATCTGTAAGAGACATTAGTTAGTATTAGATTCCTTACAGACCCACCCATCCTCCCCGTTCTGCGAACCGATATCTAGGGTTAGGGTTATCCCCTTTCAGGGCCCTAGTTTCAATGGCACCAGTGTTGGTTTTTAACATGGCTCAGTGCTTCTGGCGCGGAAAAGCTGTGTCTAAGAACTGACGTCAGCACGCGGAGGCGGCGTCTAAGTACTCCGACGACGTCATCACGGCGCCCACGACGCCGGACGCGGTGCCGCAGACGACGCCTACCGACGCGCAAGGGTACTGCTACGCAAAAAAATTCCGGATCCAATCTGATGCCTGGGGATATTCTAAGGTAAGGAATCTAATACTAACTAATGTCTCTTACAGATATATCGTTACACAAGTAGTAATTTGTGCTTCAGGCCCGTTATGTGGCGGGGCTTGACAATGACATTGCGGATGCTTTGTCTCGTTCACAGTGGCAGAGGTTCCATGGGCTAGCCACGGAGGCGGAGGAGACCTAGACGCCGGTGCCGGGGAAGTTGTGGTCGGTGGGAGATGCAGGGTTGTTCAACTGGTGAGGGCGTCAGTGGCGGCGTCCACCTGGAAGGCGTATGTTCAGGCCTGGGAGGAATTTCAACAGTCAGGAGCGGTAAGGCAGGGGGACAATTGCGGGGAAGTTGTCGGCGGTGGCGTTCATGGGGAAGATGTGGTGGGGGGTACCTCCCATCGGCGGGAGAGTTGGGGGCTAGATTGTTGGAGGGGTGGGCACGAGAGAGAGGCGCGCGGGTGAGGCAGAGAGGGCCCATTACGGAGGAGATGCTGGGGGGACTGCTGCGGGCGTTGCCGTCGGTGTGTCACGATGAGGAGGAGACGGTGTTGTTTGCTACGCTCATGTCCTGGCTGTTCTTTGGGGCTTTTCGAATTTCGGAATTGGTGGGCCTGAAGGGAGGGAAGAGGGTGCTCTGGGGGGATGTGGAAGTGCGAGCGAGGGATGTTGCAGTGCGTTTGCGGCGCTCCAAGACGGAACAGCGGGGGGGTGGGGACCTGGGTGGTGATGGGGCCGGGGAGGCTGGACGAGGTGTGCCTGGCAGAGTGGGGTGAGCGTTTGGCGGCTGGACGGAGGATGTCGGGAGGGGGAGGTTTTTGGACGCGGGTCAGACGGACGGGTGACGGCGACCCAGGCGTTGTGGGTTCTGCGGCATGCCCTACGGTGCATGGGTGAGGACCCCAAGGCTTTCAAAACGCATTCCTTTAGAATAGGGGCGGCGACGGCCGCGGCGCGTCAGGGGTGGGGGGGCGGAGGATATCAAGCGTCTGGGCAGATGGAAGTCGGATTGTTACAAGACGTATGCCCGGTTACGGGGGGTAGGCGGGACGCTGTAACAGGGACGTTTTTCCACCCTCTTACATGTGTGTCTTTGCAGGTGCTGTGGCGGGACGGCGGCGGAGATGATGCAGATATACATTGTGGGGCATTCATTTGTTAAGAGTGCGGAAAGGGCTGAATGGGACAGGCATCGGAACCTGAATTTGGAACTGGACAACTGACTGTTTAGATGTCATGTGATATGGTCGGATTTCATCCCAAGGAGGGTCTGGCGGGGGGCGGAGCGCCCAGGGGCTATAGATAGGGCACGGAGAAAAATCAACAGGGACATGAAAGACTTTTGTACGAAAGAAGGGATTGGGCGTATGGAGCACCCGGAGCTGAAGTACGGGGCGGTGTATTTTTCCAGAGAGGACGGGGTTCACTTATCTCGTTACGGGATGGAGCTGTATATAGTTCAGATGAAGGAGGCCCTGGATTTGGCTCTGGGGGTGCGTAGGTATCCAAAGGGGGGGGGGTTTCCCATGGGGGGGTCGAAAGTCACTAAGTGGCTTTCGAGTGGCGCTTTTCCTAGAGCTAAAAGGGGGTTACGGGTAGGAGGCCTGGGCTTGTTCTGATAAAGGGGGGGGAGATCACTGAGTTCAAGGAATGTCCAATGTGGTAACGAGGCATGGTTCAGGTGGTATGTGGTGGATATGTTGTGGGTGTTTGTGTTATGTAAAATGGGGAAAATCATTTAGGGTAGGAACTGGGGATTGGTCAGGTAGTTCTTATTTAGTGAGGGGTAGTTTTGTTCAGCACAGGCCAGGTTTGTTTATTTAGGATGCACCTGCTTCCAATAAAGCGGCCTTTGTCACACTTTATCACTTGTCTGTGGTCGTTGCTTCCCCCCCTTGCCCTCCAGGGTAGGCCCCAAATCTCACAGACAGTGGCATCGCTCCTTATATAAGCATCGGAAACTGGTATTTTAAGCATGCAGACTGCATTGCCAAATGAACGATTGAGTGCCTTGGACACCGTTCAGTGTCTAGACCTTGGACCCAGACAACTGCCTATTATTTTAAGCTACCCAAACGCAGTGTGATTGACCCTGGATGTTGTGAGAGTCACACATAATCGTACTCTCGTTTGAAAATGTCTTTTGTGCTGTTGCGGCGAGCAAATGGACGTCAATTGAATGTGTTGCAGTTATGAATATGACATTGTCATCTTCATTGGCTTAATATATAACCAGCTGCTTGGTACACAATTAATCCTTGGAATGGTACAATCCCGTCAACTTCTACAGTGTGTCCAAGAAACTGTTTCCCGGAGAGTGGTTTTGTATGTAAAAGCACCTAATAGTAAGATTAACAATGTGCAGGTAATATGTAATGGGATTACATTGTACACTTACACTTCTCACCAGGGTTGCACTGGCCTATAGCCAGGGCAACTGCAATTGTGCAACTGCTGTGATTTTTGCATAATTGTAGTTTTACCGCAGTTTCCACATAATCCATCACCTGCAGCATAATCTGCAGATTTCCACAAACAAAATTGTTTCTAGGTCAAATAGTTCAAAAGTTAGTAAAAACGCATCAACACATGTTGCAGCACAGTGGAGGGTCCTTTGCAAAGGTTGACTGGTCACCTTTTTGTAGCTTATTGTTATGTTTGAGTATCAAACTGGTACTAATGAGGTACAACTAATGTCCGGACTGTATTAACAAGCTTAGAAATAGTCAAAATAATGAAGTAATACTACATAAAATGTGCCACATAATGCCCTATAATTTGCATTTTCTTGCTGCATAGTTCACTCAAACCTGTCGCATAATTTGACCATCCCCTGCTGCATACTTCTAGTGGCCCTGCCTATAGGGAAATCAGGCAGTGCCCGACAGGCTGGTCTGACAGTTAAGTGAGTGGGCCGGGTTTTTGGCTGTTTGTGGGCCTGTTTTAGGGTCTGCTGGGCTGGTTTTTACTGTTGATTTGCCTGACATCAAAACAAACATTACCTTCAGCATGTTTGCAGTCTTCCACACCATGCAAAGCACTTACACTGTGTGTCTTTAAAAGTTCAAAACTGCCTGGAATTTTCAAACATGGGCTACATTATTAGGTATCTAATTTACTAATGGTGGGTCCACTTATATTTTGCTGCCATGGCCATTTTCTGTTCCATTTTAACCACATGTTACGTCATAAACTCCTCAAGTGACCCTTTGTTCGTGAACTAAAGAAATGTAGTTACATTTCATATGCTCTTTTATCAGAAAATATCATTACTGTTTTCGAGGAAAAATTGTTTATTCAGGAAAACGAAGAGCTGTAATTTGAGATATTTTTCCTCAGAGTTGAGGTAAGAGTAACAATTTAGCAGCTGTTGGGACCATTATTGTGGAAGTCATTTCTTTGGTGTAAGATGGCACTTTTCTGTGACTGTTAATTTTTGGCGCATGTGGAAATATTTCATAATTTATAATGATATAGCAGTTATGACACTGAGAATCTGCTTAAATGACTGGCTTGGAAGGACAGGATAGAAAAATCAAATAAACCTTAAGGTAGAAATGAAGAAAAAGCCTATACTCCCTTAATGGAAAAATAATAGGTACAGTAAAACTGCTTGAACAGATTTTTTGTACTGCCTCTAACACCTCTGGCTTTCACCCATGTCTTAGGAAGATTGAGCAAATGATGAAAAACTGAATTGTCCTTTAGAAAGTTGTTTTGGGAATGGTAGAGGTAAATGCCCTTCTCTCCCCCCCCCCCAACAAAAAATGTCTCAGAATTCCCCTGTAAGCAGTCATGCCGCAGTGTGAAGGTAATATTAGCTCAAGAGTGTCTCTTCCGGACTTCATGTAAACCTGTTTTTTGTGAATTGAGTTGAAAATAACACTGTAAAATGAACAATTTGGGCCTATTTTATTTAACTATTTTCTTTGAAACTAAGGGTCAGATGTATGAACTTTGAATTTTGCGACCTGCAAATTGCGACAAATTGCAAGTCACAAAATTCAATGTATAACAGTGTCTCAGACACTTTGCGTGTCTTAATGGGGTCGCAAATTGCATGCCTCATGCAAGTCGCTAACACTATTTTGCGAGTTGTTAATAGGTTAGCGACTCGCAAAGTAGGGTTAGTACATTGGGCTGACCTATTTTGCGGTTGCAAAGGGGCCAAAATCCCCTTTGTGGCCGCAAATAACAGTTGTACATCTGGCCCCTGGTCCGGAACTAATCCTATTTGTTGCGAATTTCGCTAGGGGGAGGCAGACTCGCTCTCTTCATGTGCTTGCTCAATGCAGTTCGAGATAATTATTTAACCCTTTGCTAGCTATGTTTTCTAGGCTAGCACTGATGGCTTATGAGTTACTCCTAGCTCTCAACTGGATATTGCAAATTATGACAAGGAGAGAACTCAACACAGCATAAAGAAAATGTGAGCTTGCTATTAATAAAGAAAATGTGAGCAAAAACATAACTAGACAACATGAATAGGTAATTAATGATCTGACACAAAATGCAGTTGTTTAATTCTAACAAGATCGAATTTATCTTTGTAAATTCTTTCTCAGGCACGAATTAAGGTCTTTTTGAAGTTCACCTTTTAGAATAACATCAAATGTGAAAAGCCAGCTATTTGTCAATTTCACACGACGTTCAGATCAACGTGTAAACGCAAATAAGAAGTGAACTAACTGTGGACTCAGTTTACACCTCGGTGTACTTTTATTAAGACTCATTTTACCAGACACTAAAATGGCTGGTTGTCACCATGTTTGCGTGGCTGTTGTCCAAGTTGCCTTGCACCATGCACTGAACGCTTTGCGCCGTGTCTTGATTGCTGGCGACGAGTGGTTAATTAAGTCCTGTGAGTTTCCCTTACTCTAGCCAGCGGAAAACAGCGAGGGGGAATCGCATTCCAGGATGCTGAACATGATTAGCCAAGTACGCCGAGTATCCAACTGACCTCTCACATTAGCATGGAAGGATATATTTCAAAACCTTTGAACAGCGACACATCACACCTGTTTAAGGTAGCACTGGAAACCCCTGCGTGAAACCCAAGCCGCCTCTTACAGGCTCGCTAAAGAATCCGCTATGTTAATAGACAGCGACACATTAGTCTTATCAGCCCGAGAACAATATGAGTCGCTGGGAGATCACAAACATCCGATCAGTATACGTTTCAAGGTTAATTCAATTTACCATACCATACACTTTTTCTGTTTAGTTGCGTTAAATGCCGCAGACAAAAAGCGATATGCATGAGCTACGGACTACAATGCCGGATGGAAACCCTTCATCGGTGGCACTCTTATTCCACTGAGTGCCTCTGCTGACATCATAGCGCGAGCGCAAAGATCAAACAGTTCATGTTACCGCGAGAAGAAGCCTGAGACGGGCGTTTTACCATCTGTGAATCAGTCCCTTCTTTTTTCTTTCACTTGCAGAGTTCAAGGGATCCATCACGAACAGTGTGACAGAACGGTGACTCAAGGAGGGTTGGGCACCCCTTTTTCAAAAATTGATTTTGGCATTGTCTGGTGATCTCAGTCAGGATTTATTTTAAATATTGATGTCGCTCTAGGGAAGTGTTCTGACAGATCTCAAAAGTCACAGCACCACCTTTCTTCACACCACTGGCATCAACAACTGTGACAGCAAATTAGAACTCCTGTGTATTGAACACATTTTCGTTGAATGGCCACCATATTCTAGGGTTTCTGGAGAGAAAATGATGGATATGTTTTGCCAAGAAAAAGGGATGAAGGTAAAAAAGAAATGTGATTTTGCCTTCCCTCTACTTGTTTTGAATTGAAGGCACTGATGCTAACCAGCTTTATCCATCAAGGCATTATTAGCACCTAGAACTTGGGCGTCCTGACAGCAGTTCATTATCCACGTTGTAGTGCCATAGATAATCCACAGAAGAAAAAAATACATCATTCGAAGTATTGTTAATTTTAGTTACATTTCTGTGTTTTTATATTCAGGATTGTGATAATGCCAGATTCTTATCTTATCCTTGTCTCTTCTTACCAGTCATAAGAATCCACAATTCACCGGATCTTTTTATCTGCTAAGAAGTGTAAAGTGGAGAAATCATTTCCAATTGCAATTTTCAACTCACCAATCCACTCAAATTCAAAGGACTACTGACTACAAATACATTTTCAAAGATTTATTACAAAGCCAAAATAACTGAACATACAAGCACCTCAGCACAAGGTTAAGAAAATAAATGGGCACTAATACAAACATAATCCTACGCAGGAGTCTCATCCGATGATTGCTCCAGTCTCTTTCAACAACAAATATAATACCCGTGTAGCATTTTCATTTTCATCAGTATTTTGATTACTGTGTCCAAATTAATGAGACAAAAATAATAACAACAGGTAACAATTCAATTTGATTGATCAGTGATTCAAAAATTGGTGTGATCAGTCACCTGTAATTCAATCTTGAACAAATTCCCTTGTAGGCATCTTTATTATACCAGTCTCTTTCCTGGCATTCATTAACCTTGAATATGAAAAACCATTAACCTGTCCCTACCCTATCACTAAAGTGGCATTCCTACTTAGCATCCTTCCCAGGAAAGAGAAGAAGGTATCAGCAGCGAAGACTACCTCAGAAGTACACTCACTTTGCATAGGTAAGTAGCCAAAGCTACAGAGCTCGTTCTAAGATGCACCTTCTACCTTCCCCTCTTGTCCTCATCTCCTCTCTCAATCCTTCTCTGCTTCTCTCTCACTCTTCCCTCGGGGCACTATCCCTAATACAAAATCCCAAAACATTGGCAAACGCCCCTCTCACGCCACTTCGGACAGGTCTTCCTTTGTGTACTTTTCCATCAAAACTGTGACTCCATCTAAAAAACGTTGAAGTGTCCCTGGGTCCCAGGCACCTTCTCCGCTGAAAGTATAATTTCTGCATTCCTTTACACTCCCATGGCAGCTTTTTTACCATCCTAACTCCTAAAACAAAGAGTTATTCTACCTAACGAGATGTGTGTTCTTGCACCTGCAACCGAAAGAATGTGAGCAAAACAACCTTGCACGCACACAAAATCCATTGAATACATTTGATCAAGAGACTTCCCAAGGAAAATACATTTCAGGCCTACAAGATTCATCTAACATAAGAAATCACGAAAAGGCCTTTCATGGCAAGCATAGAAAATCATTTGAGGGCCAGATGTAGGTAGCCAAAAACCGGTCGGTAACGGACGAAAATACAGAATTTCGGCCGTTACCAACCGGTATTGGGCAATTGAGATGTAGGACATCAAATAGACCGATTCGGTAAATACAAATCAGTAATTTACTGAATCGGAATTTACCGAATCGGAACTTACCGAATCTGAATTTACCGATTCGGAATTTACCGATTCGGAATTTACCGAATCAGTAAATAAGAAATGCTAAAAAATGACAATCGAGATGTAGTTAACTTCTAAAATACCGAATTTCATGAAATTCGGTATTTAAGAGTCGGTAATTACCATGGATTGAAAGCAGGTGGTAACCAGGGGCAGGCTATAAAAAAGGCCCCAAAATGCAACAGTGTGACCAGAATGGCGACATTCTACGTGATAGCAAGGCGGCTACGGCTACAGGCAGCAGGAGAGAGGGTCTGGAGACTAGAGGAGCAAGTCTACAGACAGCAGATAACATTCTTCCAACTCACAGAGGCAGAGATATTGCAAAGGTACAGACTATACCCCCAAACCATCCTGGACTTGATCAGGGACCTGCACCCACTCCTGGAGCACCCAACACCAAGGGCGCACGCCATCCCACCCCATGTGCAGGTGCTCTGTAGCCTACACCTGCTTGCATCTGGGAGTTACCAGGGGGTGATAGCTGCGGTAGGTGGGGTGTCCCAGAGCTGCCTGTCCCGTTTCTTCAGGAAGTTCCGAGAGGCCATGATGCAGAGAATGCATCTTTACATCAGCTTCCCTAACACACATGCGGAACTGCTCATGACCAAGACTGACTTCTATCAAATGGCACACTTCCCACACGTCATCGGCTGCATTGATGGCACCCACATCCCAATCTGCCCACCTGCTGCCACAGAGTACATTTACAGAAACAGAAAGTCCACCCACTCAATAAATGTGCAGGTGATCTGCGACGCTGGCAGCATAATTACTGACATTTTGGCCAAATTTCCAGGGAGCACCCACGACTCCTACATATTCCAGAACAGTGGGATCTACACACGCCTGGCTGCTGGAGAATTTGGGGAAGGATACCTGCTAGGTAAATCACTGTGACACACTCTGATAATTACTGCAGCTGAATGTTTCAAATGGTATGTAACTAATGGCACTCTCTTTCCCACCTAGGCGATAGTGCTAATGCTCTGTGGTCCTTTGTACTCACTCCCTACATGAACCCATCAAACCGGAGTGAGAGACGTTACAAAAGAAACTTCTCCCACCCCAGATGGCTTTCTTTGCCAACGGAGTCCGAATCAGTTTAGCATCAGAGGACCGTAGGGTTCTAAAAGGAACATACCATTTTGTATTTTGGATCATGTGTCTAGGACCCATACAATGCAAAGCTTTATGCGTTATGCACAGGGCTTTAAACAAAACCCGCTTCCTTACCGGCAGCCAGTGTAGTTTTTTTATTTCTGCCGAGATTGATTTGTGTTTTGACATGCCTGATAGCAGTCTGGCAGCAGCATTTTGTAGGAGTTGCAGTTTCCTAATTATACCTTCTTGTACATTGATATATAGGCCATTACAATAGTCCAGCCTAGACATTGTTAATGCTGTGACCCCCGTTTTTGGAATAGCAGTCAAAAGAAAGTCCTATATTTTCCTGCCAGATTTGAGGATGTACGATGTTGTTGCCACCACTGAGTTAATGTGATCTTTATGGGTTAGTTTATTATCATTGATGAAACCCAAGTTCCTCACTTTTCTCACTGGTGTAGGAAGCAGACCCATAGAGTCTGGCCACCAGTCTGGAGTCCATAATTGCGGATTGTTACCAAAAAGAATCACCGCTGTTTTTGCTGAGTTGAGTTTTAGGCAATTTTGGGCCATCCAGCCACCTACAGCTATCATACAATCATGAAGCAGTTTTCCCGGCTCTTGGGTTTCCTTAGGGAGTACAGAGACCACTATCTGGGTGTCGCCAGCGTATGACGTCAGATTGAGTCCCAAGGATCCAACGAGAATAGCTAGCTGCGAGACATAAACATTAAACAGAGTAGGGCTCATTGATGATCCCTGAGGGACTCCGCAGGGAAGAGAAAAAGGTTTAGCAAGGAAATTTCCTAGAGTAACTGTCTGCTCTCTATCAGTTAGAAATGATTTTATCCATTTCCAGGCCGTCCCAGTAACCCCAATCTCCTGGAGCCGGTTCATCAATACACTATGATGGACCGTGTCAAACACTGTAGAGAGGTCCAACATAATCAGCGCTCCATTCCCTCCCTGGTCAAGGGTGGCTCTGATTTCTTCCGTTGATTTAATCAGGGCCAGTTCCGTACTACGGCTCCCCATGAAGCCATACTGTGTGGGATCCAATTTGTTACCCTCCTCCAGAAATCGACTCAGTTGGCTATTTATAAGTTTTTCAGTGATTTTTGCTGGAAGAGGTAATCTAGATATAGGACTAAAGTTATTGGCATCCATGGGGTCAAGTTTTGGTTTCTTGAGCAAAGGTAGAATTGATGCTTTTTTCCAAGCTCTTGGAAAGTATCCCTCAGAGAGAGACGTATTAATAATCTTTGTCAGAGTGTGTGTTACTGGTTCTGAACCCTTTTTTAGTACGGAGGGGGGACAGGGGTCTGTTGGGGATCCTGATTTAATTTTCATCAGAAAGGCATGGACATTCTCCTCTGAGGTGGGTATAAATTGGGAAAGTTGAGGTGCAACCTGTGCCATGCTGCACAACCTTACCACCAAGAAAGGCACAGAAGTTGATATGACTTATCATGAGGACATTGATGATGGAACTGAACAGTCAGAGCCCTATGCAGCAGGAGTAGCTTCAGCAACAGATGGGAGACTGAGACCGGCAGAGATCACACACAGCTATTTTTAAGTAAGTAAGGAGACACAGCCAGGCATTTAATGTGAATGACATAGTTTAATGGGCACTACGGCAAATGACAAATGGCACACCATCGTAGTCCAATTTTTGACAACCTAACTAGGCGGTCACAGGTTACTTCACCCTAATATGTTCTCTGGAGTGTGGGCAGTATTGCTGCGCCCACGCATAACAGTGCGGGATGCCCGAGGCTGGGTTTTAACACTGGCTGTTGAGCCAGGGCCTGCAGATTAGCACCTGCTGCTCCTCCGTATGTCCTGTATGGGTGTGCTACTGCTGCTCCTGCTGGTGGTGTCTTCAGTGTCCCCCAGACCTAGATCTCCAGCGTTGGCTGACTGGTTGGTCAGCAGCAGTTTCATTGCAGATGTCACCCTCCCCATCCCCCTGGAGACATCTGTGCAGCAGTGAACAAGCCCCTCTTGCATCGCCACAGAGCGCCTACATAGCAGGGAATTGGCATTTGCCAGACGGTTCACCGCCTTGGTGTGATGCTGCATATACTACCTCTCCCGGCGCCTTTGTGTGTGGTCCTCATCAAGTTTATCGCAGAGTGCCATCATGGACTGGGACATGTCCCGCATTCCCTCTGCCATTTTCCTCATGCTCTCTGCCATGGAGCTGATGCCCCAGTAATATTGCCCATGTTGTTGTTTAAGTGGCGCATCTGTCTCAGCACTGATAGTATGGCTTTTGCCTGCAGGCACTGCACTTTCACCATTGTGGCCTCCAGCCTGCAGAAGACCCCGTCACCATGCCCAGTTGTGCTGCTCTCCTGGACCCTATGGCGTCTTGTACCTGTGTGCACACCTTCAGAGGCGGACTGCAGCCCAGCATTTATTTGCTTCCAGTGGAGCAGTTTGGGTGTCATCCTCCCTTTCTTCCGCAGAGGTCGTCGCCATGAGTTGGAAAGGGGGTACATCATGCCTCATGGGCCTTACCACTTCCAATGACTCTGAAGCTGGTAAGGGAGACTGTGCTGATGGGTACTGCTGTGGTGAGTCATACAGCAGAGGCAATGATGGCTGTGCTGTTGTGGCTGCCTCTGGTGTGGGAGCTGCCTGTGCTGTGGGTGCGGTGGTGTTTCAGTGCTTTGCCCTGCACTCCTGCTTGCATCCTCACTCCTTTCCATTTGGGGTTCCCTTTTCTCCCTCTCCTGCGCTGTCCTGCGCGATGACTCTCCTGTGGACAGATATGGACATTGGCTCAGTTGTGCTGCAACCCTGTATTTCAATATTAAATTACAATCCTGTCACACAATATCAATGTCTTCAACTGCTTCTGAATGTAGTGTGTGGCATGTCTTGCTGTTTTGTGTGATGACTGTACTGATGTATGTTTCAATGACTACCTCTCCCATGATGCATTGTGGGTGTATCCCAAAACCTGTACTGGAGTGTGAAACACACATCCACATTGGGGAAGGGGGACAGGGAAGGGGGGAGGATTGCAGGAGATGCTCCTTACCTTGTTTTGTTGCAGCTCGGGCTGAGCTGTCAGCATCCCCGATCCCAAAAACACTCTCGGGCTATAGGGTGGACTCCACCAGCTGCTCCAGGTCAGTAAGCTTTTAAAAGATTTTTTCATTTGAACTTTAAACATACATCTAATACACATTTTATATACACATTACATAGAAAATAAAGAAATCCCATTCAACAATCCACACTCCTCTCACCATCCCACATGTAAGCATGATTTCAGGCACTTGGAAGAAGCCCGTTTTTCCAGACAGACAGAGAGCTTTTGCAGATCCTGATGTGATTCACACCTGCTGATCTTGGAGGTATGGGGTCCCCCAAACAAGCCTAAGAGACCTTCTATATTTTATAAAACATAGTTCCTAGCTAGGGAGGGTGATTCACTAGGCGATATAGGACCTATTTTCACCATCATTGTAATATGATTTCTCCTTTTGTGTTTTATGGAATTGTAACAAAGCTGATCATATTAGTTCTGATCATATGTCTGCTTATGTTAGCAAAGATACTGCATCTTAGAGCACGTCGTTAAAATAAATATTTTAACCTTACCTATGTCTTTTTTTTACTCCTGCTGTGGACGGATATGAGAGTATAACGAAAGAGTGTTCTTGCTTCCCACCATTCCTGAGTATAACTTAAGTCGCATGTTTTGGGTTGTCTAAAAATTGGTTCCTTTGCTATAGGATGAAGAGCTAATGTGACACAGGTGCTAGCTTTTTAGGGTTTCTAGGCACTAAGGTGAGTTTTTTGGTACACCACAATCCACTGAGGTCCTGGGTCTCTTTGCACAGTTCTGTGTAGGAGCAGAATCCCTACGACATGGCCATCTTCTTTCTTAAACATCGTGTGCCTTTGCCTGTCTGTAGAATCCATGTCTGGGTTGGCTCACAGTTGGGCTCCTGGGCATTCACTCTAGAAAGTCACACAAAGGGAGCAGATGTGTGCCTTGCATATCCTGATGGGCCATCACCAGGCTGATGGGCATTCCCGAGCTGGACTGATGGGAGGAGTTGTCACTGACACCTGAATAGGGTTCTGCTTGTCCTCACACAAAGATGTATCTACCCCCTTGTAGTGGGTCTGGAGCCAAGTCAGGGAAAAGCAGACTTGTGTGGACTACAAAGACTTTCCTTTGAAGTTTGCCAAATTCAAAGGCAGAACTGGCTATAAGTATTGGACCTCTGACACACTCAAATCAGAACAAAGGACCAAAGGACATTCTGCCAAGAAGAAGAGCTGGATGCTGTGGGAGGAACTGACACTCTGCCTGTTGCTTTGTTGTGCTGGCTTCCTGCTTGCTGCTTTTGTCCTGGGAGTAAAAGGACTGATTTGCTTTCTGCATCCTGCTTCAAAGGTTCTCCAAGGGCTTGTGTGTGCTTGCCTACTGTTAAGAAGTCTCAATGCCATAAAATACTTCACCTACCAGTGCCTGTGCTCTTTTACTGAGAGTGCTGGCTTGCCAAGTGGTGCCAAATCCAGGTCCAAGGCCCCTGGAAGTAGAAACTTGTGAATTGAAAGAGAAAATCCACGTATCAATTCCCCGCGTCTGTTTTCATCGAGCATCTCTACAAACTTCGACACCCCCACCTCTGCCAGCACTGGAGCCTGTTTTCCGATCGGCGCTTTGATCATGGCTTTCACCGCTGGCCCAGCTGTTCCATTGAAGCGCGTCAGAAGAACCGCTGCAGCGTGAGCTTTGAGCACCATATTACCAAAGTCTGTGATGCACTGCTCCAACTCCGACGCAGTGCCTGCTTCATTCCTGTAGAATCGATGCAGCCCATTTGGATTTTCAATGCATCGTCACTGGATGCTGATTTCTTCATTGATGTTGTCCAACAGTAAGGAATCAAGTCTGTGTGTCCGGAGATCGACGCGTCACCTCCCCTTCCAGTCAGGAACCGACACATCACCTAACCTGACAGTAAGGAACTGACACATCACTGTTGGACTTGGCCCTTTTTGCAGGGTAATCCCTGAACTATTTGCCTTCCTCCTGTATTGGTTCTGACCTGTTTCTGTTGGTTTTATGACTCTGGGTACTTTACCACTGCTGATCAGTGCTAAAGTGCATATGCTCTCTTTTGGAAATTGTGGTATGGATTAGTGATTCCATGTTTGGTTATTTGATTAACTTGTCAGACCCAAGTACAGTGCACCATGTGTGCTCAGGGGCTGTAAATCAAATACTGCCTGTGGGCTTGCAGCAATGATTGTACCACCCACAGAAGCATCATGTAAAATGTGGCTTAGGCCTGCCATTGCAGAGCCTGTGTGCAGTCTGATACTGCCATGTCGACTTGGCAAGTGCACACACTTGCCAGTCCCTAAACCTTCCCTTTTCTACATGTTTGTCACCCCTAAGTTAGGCCCATTGTACCCCAGTGGGCAGGGTGCATTGTATGTGAAAGGTAGACATGCCCTGAAAGTGAATTACAGCCAATTTTGTTTTTCACTGTTGCAAGGCTCTCTGTTCCCTTAGGCCTGAATGGGTAGTTTGATTATAACTAGGGCTCCCGGTTTTATGGTATTTATTTTTTTGCCATTTCCGTCTGTATTTATCCATATTTATTTTTCGGGCATTTTTTCTGTATTTATCCACATTTACTTTTGCCGCAAGCAAAAGACGACGCTACAGCTAGTATTTTTCCACATTTAGTTAAATTGACAATGCACACATGCGCTCAGTTGTTATTGGTCAACACTATACATTCATCTGAAAACAAACTTTGCAATTTCCAAAAAGTCCCAAATATGCTTAAAAGTGCTATCACAAGCCGTTTGTCTCAGAGCCTTGCAGTTTCTGTCATTGGCAGAGTGCCACATCCTCTCCCCCACTGAACACCATACAGCCCCACTGAGAAAAACTCACACTGCCTTCAGCTGCCTGTACAAAGTGAAAAGATGCCTATCTTAAGTATGTGTGAAGTGATAACAGGTGTGAGCCTTTGTTTCCCATCTGTGGCATTTGCTTCTAGGTGTGAGGCTCCTGGCTGCTCACACCCAGTCAGGAGACTCAAACAGATGACCCCTCAGAATAGGCCATTGTTATGGGCCAATAAGGAGTCAGTATAAGAAAGCCCCGTCTGCCTGCATGTGTTTGCTTGTTGCGATAAAGCAGATAACACGCTGCTCAATTTCAATTTTTATGGCAAGCTCCCCATACTGGAGCGTTGTTTCTGCACTTTTTCCCTGTGCTTAGGGCAACATTGTGGCTCCGTAAATAAAGCCCTCTGTGCCTGAGCCCTGTATTTGCCCACACAGGTTCAAAATAAGTTCAATGTCAAAGTTTGCAAAATCACTCGGTTTTTTTCCAAGAATGTGGTGTCCCCTTGCCTGCCACTCGTTTTGGAGCAGAAGAGAGCCAAGGGGCCATCGAGGAGCGCTCTGGAGGAATGTGGGGGCGTGGACCTGATTAAAACAAAGAAACTCGAGTGTGGAAAGCGGGAAAGCAGGTCCGTGTCTAATGAGGGTATGGGTCTCTGTGCCTTAATACGGGGGTGCACTCGAATAAGGGTGCTGGCCCCCACTGATGTTAAAAGGTGGATTTGCGGGGGGAAAGAAAGAGGGCTCCCTGCCCTGTGATTTAAAAGGGAGAATCCTTGCTCTTTAGCGTCTGGCACCAGCTGCCGTTTTGAGCACAACCGGGACGCAGACTCACCTTGCAGTTGATTACCGGCTCGGCCCTCTCGGGACAGAAGAAGGTACTGCGGGCTGGGTTCACAAGTGGCACGTCTCAGGGTTTAGGGGCAAGGGGCGACGTCACAAATCCCTTGTGGCCGGCGATTCTGGTCTTTCAAAGACCTGTGAAGTACTCGGGTGCGTCTCAGCCCGGGCTGACGCCTCTTAACCCTCTAAGGAGGGGAGACACCAGACAGCATCACAGCAAAATTTACTCGTATTTTCCCGTTTATATATATAAATACAGACAAAGGAAAACTTGTTTTCCGTCTGTATTTATATGTATAAATCCGTAAAAACGGAAAACCGGGAGCCCTAATTATAACATCTTATAAACCTAACTGACCCAGGGAACAAGATAGGAAAATAAAGTTTAGTATGCGTGAACTTAGAATGTTAAAGTGCATCTTTTTGTGTAGGTGATTTTTACATTCTGTGTTTGAAAATACTACTTTTAGAAAGTAGGTATTTTCTTGCCTAACCATCCACTGTGCCTCTGCTAGGTTTGTATATTGCATGTCTGGCTTGTGAGTGACAGGAGCTGGAGAGAGCTGTGGCTCCAGCAGTCTGATGAGTCAGGGCTGGGCTAAATGGGACCTGGGTTGAATTTAGAGTAGGGGGAGATTTCCTTTTACCTGCCTGGGCCAGGTCTGCTTTCAACAATGCTGTCTGCACCTCCTGCCACGAAGCTGTACCAGTGAGGACAGGACTGGTTTTGGCTGGTTACAGACACTCTCTGCCTTCATAGAACAAAAAAATATGTGCATAAAAAGGGGGACCCAGACCCCAGAACTTTAGATCACTTCTGGGAAATCAAGAATAACCTTTGCCAAGGAGATGAGCTGGAAAAGCTGAAGGAAGATTACTGCTCCTGTGCTGTTTGCTGTTGGGGTTGGCCTGCAGTGGCTACTTCATTGCCAAGGAAAGGAGAGAAGGACTTTGCTGTGTTTGCTTTGTCATCTTGAGGAAGATCTCCAAGGGCTTAAAGCTGAGCTTGCCTCCTGTTCTGAAGTCTCAGGGACACAAAGACTTCACCACCAGCTCCCCCGATTTTCCTTGCTGGGAATTCTATCCTGCAGGGAGGTGCCTGCTGCTGTTTAGGACCTCTGAGACTGTCGCTGGGAGCTGGAAAGTCGACGCAACAAGGAAGAAGTGTGTTGCCCCCGCAGCTGTGGCAGCCACATCACTGAGGAAGCATGTCGCCGCTGCTGCTGTTGCCGCCGCATCGCCGAAGAAGCGAGTCGCAGTGCCTGTCGTGGCGTGAGAAGTCGCCGCACGATGCAGCAGGTGCATCGATCACCGAAGACCAATACCAGCGCACCGAGTTCAACGCAATGCCGCCGGGCGTGCACGTATAACACAGAGTTGTCGCACCACATCAAGACGCCATCTTTGTCGCATCGCACCGGATCGTCGCATCGCATCGAGGCGCCATCTTGTCGCATCATCAACAGAACGCAGTAAGTAAAAGACGCATGAACTCCCCACACAGTAAGGAAGCGACGCATCACCTCCCCTGCGCTGCAGTAAGGAACAGACACATCCACTCCCCTGAGTGTAAGAAACGGCGCAGCACCTTCCCTGCAACCATTTTGTTTGCTTTGCGTAACGTATCCAAGGTACTTTGAGAGAAACATGTCGCAGTTACCATCTGCATTGAAATGAGTTAGTTCTACCATTGGTGAGTGATATTTTTTATACTGTATTGTGGATTTTTGTCGTTTGGTCTTGTTTAGATATAGAATACTTATTTTTCTAAACTGTTGTGGTGTCCATTTGTAGTGTTGTGACTGTATTACTGTATGTGTTCACAAATGCTTTACACAATGCCTCTGAGATAAGCCTGTCTGCTCATGCCAAGCTACAAAGGGGTGAGCAGGGGTTATTTTTCCCTGACTAGAAGCAAAAGTCCCTATTTGGACAAAAGTGCAAACCATTGCCAACTAGTGAACCCCATTTCTAATCACCTTCCCTGGCAGTAAGGAACGGACGCATCACCTCCCCTAGAAGTAAGGAACTGATTAATTGCTTTGCTTTTCCAGCACCTCACCCATCCTGCGCCTTGCATTGTCTTTGAATTTTGACGTATCAAAGGTTTTTTGTGCTAAAAGAAACACATCCATTGATTTCTACAGATTGAACTTGCTTAGTATTTGAAAAGTGATATCTTGTGCACATTGGACGTTTGTCGTTTTGGTCTTGTTGTATTCAGATAAATATTGGCTATATTTCTAAACTGGTGTAGACTCTGTGTTACAGTGTGTGTGTGTGTGTGTGTGTGTGTGTGTTTACAAATGCTTTGCCTCTGAGAGAAGCATGACTACTCATGCCAAGCTACCAAGGGGGTGAGCAGGGTTACCTTAGCTATGTGACTCCCTTATCCTGACTAGAGTGAGGGTCCCTCTTGCACAGGGTGCAAACCACTGTCAACTAGAGACCCCCTTTCTAACAGTTACGAAGAGCACGAAACACCAGGATTTGACATTCTTCACAGGAAAAGCTCACCTCACACCAACCAAGGGTCAAGTACGTTTGGATGCACCTCTGGAGGATCAGGAACACACTCCAGCACAGGCCAGCAGGGCAAATGACAGGTCCAGCTGCAGGTCTAGGAAGGTGCTATCTAGCAGGTGAACTTCTCAGATGCAGGGAGGCTGCTGAGGGCTGTTGTGTCCCTGTATCTCAGACAGGAGACCAGCCAACTGACCCTTGAAATAACTCAGGTTAGTCTAGGATGAAGAGAGCAGGTCCAGTCTCCCTTCTGAGAGAGCAGGTCAGTCCTTAACAGAAGGGCAGCCTTCTGGGAGTGAAGGCAGCCCTTACGCAGCAGGGCAGTCCTCAATTAGTTATCTGTTCCCAATCAAAAGTTATAATTTATTGAATGTAATAAGGTAACCCAGTGTTAGTAAATGGGGGAAATAGGCCCTGCAGTAGTAAAATACGACTTTAGGAGCTTTCACTGCCAGGACATGTAAAACTTTGAGACACATGCACTCTACCCTATGAGCCTTAAATACAATGCACTCTACCCTATGAGCCTTTGGAACCTATATTAGGGGTGACTTCTATGTTTTAAAAAGGAAGGTTTAGGCCTGGTGAAAGGGTTAGTTTGTCAGGTTGGCTACAGTGGCTCACCTGAGAAATGTTTTAAAAAACTACTTCAGTGAGGGGCACAATGAGTGCTGCAGGCCCACTAGTATTTGCGAAAAACGGGGAGACAGGTCCCGGGACACAGGGTCGGCTGGACCATAGAATAATTTTTAGAAAAAGAAATGCCGGCCCTGCAGTTGTTTGAAAACTACTTAATTCAAGCAACAAACCAAATCTTTGTATTGATTTGTATGGTCTGATTTATTTAAACCATTTACTTTTTTTATAAATCTCATCAACTTAAAAATTAATTGCATGAGAAAAACACTACATCTACACAGTAAAACATATAAACATTTTCTACTTCATTTAACAAAAAACACATTTGGCTAAAAAGCATTTGACAAAAAACATTTGACAAAAAACATTTGACAAAGAAACATTCGATCATTCAAAGTACATAAAAATATAAGTACAGTGATACGAGAAGCGTTAGTCTGTATATGATGTTTGCAAAACTCAATTTTGAAAGTAAAGCTATTCGCAGTAAGGATAAAGAGACAAATTAGTTGTAACAAATACAGATTTCTCGGTGGTCTGGTTAATCCACCGATCAGTTAAATCCTTCCTGCTTTTGCCGACGCGTTTCGAACTTGCTTTGTCATTTGACAAGTTCTCATCAAGGCTTTCTCGTTTTAGTCGTCTGAAAATTATGTACAAAGAAAATGAGTGAGATATTATATTCCTCATTTTCATCCCCTATGTGAATTGCCCTCTACCAAACATTTCGGGAAAATATACCTTTATTTTCGGGTTGGCAGCGAGTTTCCAAAAATTCATGTGTTCTTTTTCAGTCAGTATTGGATGATTTCTAAAAAATGTATAACAATCTCAATTAGGATGGTTGGGTCAGCCCATGCCTGTGCTGCCACAAGCCACACTTGGAAATTACCTTACAATCGATGGTCCGTACCTTTACTGGATGTCTATTCCACTCAGTCGTGCGCAGGTAAGCATTCTGCTCCCTACCGCAAGCCGGCGGTGGTCACGTCTTTTAAATCCTACAAAGAGGTTTATAGTGACTCAACTATTCAAGTGCGTTTATCAAAAGAAAGATAAAAACGGAGCGGTGCCAAGTCCATACCTTGTCCTCGGCGCTTGGATTGTTTCCCTTGCTGCTCCCCTTTAATCTGACCTTTGGCGAATCTGGTGTTTAGTGTTCCTAATTCTGAAGTGATAAACGCGACAGTTAGCGACCGCTACTCTGTTGTGAGTGGCCTAATTTAACATTTTATGGCATTACGCTCACCTTGATGTTGTAACTCTCAAAGTTTAACTCGCTCCCAAATCAACTCCACTCCAGTCGGAAGAGTCACTTGGCAGACTGAGTCTCCATGTTTAAAAGAACACGTGATCAATTGTTTGCATCACGTGACTCACAGGGCTTTGTGGGATATGTAGTTCCTACATTCATTCCGGTATTTTTTCGTGAAACGGTGCCCGTCTGGGCGATTACACGCGTGCACTGCATATTAAATCAAGCGGTTATAGTCTTGAAATTTCAGACATTGAATTTAAACCGGTTTGCAGACTATTGAAGCGCAATATTAAATACGCTTCTTTCCTCAATAAGGCATCATCCACATCTCTGGCATGTTGGGCTTGAGTCATTGTGTAAAGGACCGTCCACTTGAAGTCAGTTTCAGTGTGTCCACTGTCAATGAAGTGTTGAATCATTGGAGCGGTTAACACTTTCGTTTTTATTCGTGACCTATGCTGTGTTATGCGGGTGTTAACCTGCTGGTTAGTCTTTCCTATGTACAATTTTCCGCAGCCGCAGATAATTGCATACACGACATTTCGTGTCCTACAGTTCGAGAACCCTTGGTTCTTCCACCTCACATTTTTATGCATAAATTCACTGCCCTCGATTGTTGTATCGCATGAAACGCAGTTTCCGCACCTGTGGTGTCCCTCAATTGGCTTGAATCCCCACATTGACAATAGGTCATGTTTGGGTTTTTCAATAGTGACATCTGCATGCACTAGTTGTTGTCCAATACTGCGGTTTTTTTTATATGCGAAAATCGGTCTAGGAAAGGGGCATTCTAGTCCCTCTAGTAGGTGCCAATTTTTTAATATAGTCTGTCTGATTTTGTGGGTATGGGGGCCAAACGTTGTGACACAGACCAGTTTTTCCAAGAAAAGTATAAAACAATGGCTAAGATACATTGATGACGTGTGGCTCCTGTGGCAGGGGAGCCACACCGAATTGATGGAATTCCACCAATGGTTAAACAACAAACATTGTGACATCAAATTCTCAATGGAACAAAGTAACACGAAAATGACATTCTTAGACGTGGAAGTCAGCTGTATTGACGGTCATCTGAAATCATCTCTTTTTAGAAAAAAGACGGATAAAAACACCATTCTCCACCACAGCAGTGCGCATCCACGTAATTTAAAAACGAATCTACCTTACGGGCAGCTACTTCGCATTAGGAGGAACTGCTCTGAGCTAGCGGACTACGACTCACATGCACAAACGTTTTGTGATGAAATGAAAAGCAGAGGTTACCCTAGGAAGTTGTTGAAACATGCCTACAAAAGAGCACGCTATACCCCAAGGGAGTGCCTATTACAAAGCAAAGCAAAACCTGAATTGGAAAAACTGGTCTGTGTCACAACGTTTGGCCCCCATACCCACAAAATCAGACAGACTATATTAAAAAATTGGCACCTACTAGAGGGACTAGAATGCCCCTTTCCTAGACTGATTTTCGCATATAAAAAAAACCGCAGTATTGGACAACAACTAGTGCGTGCAGATGTCACTATTGAAAAACCCAAACATGACCTATTGTCAATGTGGGGATTCAAGCCAATTGAGGGACACCACAGGTGCGGAAACTGCGTTTCATGCGATACAACAATTGAGGGCAGTGAATTTATGCATAAAAATGTGAGGTGGAAGAACCAAGGGTTCTCGAACTGTAGGACACGAAATGTCGTGTACGCAATTATCTGCGGCTGCGGAAAATTGTACATAGGAAAGACTAACCAGCAGGTTAACACCCGCATAACACAGCATAGGTCACGAATAAAAACGAAAGTGTTAACCGCTCCAATGGTTCAACACTTCATTGACAGTGGACACACTGAAACTGACTTCAAGTGGACGGTCCTTTACACAATGACTCAAGCCCAACATGCCAGAGATGTGGATGATGCCTTATTGAGGAAAGAAGCGTATTTAATATTGCGCTTCAATAGTCTGCAAACCGGTTTAAATTCAATGTCTGAAATTTCAAGACTATAACCGCTTGATTTAATATGCAGTGCACGCGTGTAATCGCCCAGACGGGCACCGTTTCACGAAAAAATACCGGAATGAATGTAGGAACTACATATCCCACAAAGCCCTGTGAGTCACGTGATGCAAACAATTGATCACGTGTTCTTTTAAACATGGAGACTCAGTCTGCCAAGTGACTCTTCCGACTGGAGTGGAGTTGATTTGGGAGCGAGTTAAACTTTGAGAGTTACAACATCAAGGTGAGCGTAATGCCATAAAATGTTAAATTAGGCCACTCACAACAGAGTAGCGGTCGCTAACTGTCGCGTTTATCACTTCAGAATTAGGAACACTAAACGCCAGATTCGCCAAAGGTCAGATTAAAGGGGAGCAGCAAGGGAAACAATCCAAGCGCCGAGGACAAGGTATGGACTTGGCACCGCTCCGTTTTTATCTTTCTTTTGATAAACGCACTTGAATAGTTGAGTCACCATAAACCTCTTTGTAGGATTTAAAAGACGTGACCACCGCCGGCTGGCGGTAGGGAGCAGAATTCTTACCTGCGCACGACTGAGTGGAATAGACATCCAGTAAAGGTACGGACCATCGATTGTAAGGTAATTTCCAAGTGTGGCTTGTGGCAGCACAGGCATGGGCTGACCCAACCATCCTAATTGAGATTGTTATAAATTTTTTAGAAATCATCCAATACTGACTGAAAAAGAACACATGAATTTTTGGAAACTCGCTGCCAACCCGAAAATAAAGGTATATTTTCCCGAAATGTTTGGTAGAGGGCAATTCACATAGGGGATGAAAATGAGGAATATAATATCTCACTCATTTTCTTTGTACATGATTTTCAGACGACTAAAACGAGAAAGCCCTGATGAGAACTTGTCAAATGACAAAGCAAGTTCGAAACATGTCGGCAAAAGCAGGAAGGATTTAACTGATCGGTGGATTAACCAGACCACCGAGAAATCTGTATTTGTTACAACTAATTTGTCTCTTTATCCTTACTGCGAATAGCTTTACTTTCAAAATTGAGTTTTGCAAACATCATATACAGACTAACGCTTCTCGTATCACTGTACTTATATTTTTATGTACTTTGAATGATCGAATGTTTCTTTGTCAAATGTTTTTTGTCAAATGCTTTTTAGCCAAATGTGTTTTTTGTTAAATGAAGTAGAAAATGTTTATATGTTTTACTGTGTAGATGTAGTGTTTTTCTCATGCAATTAATTTTTAAGTTGATGAGATTTATAAAAAAAGTAAATGGTTTAAATAAATCAGACCATACAAATCAATACAAAGATTTGGTTTGTTGCTTGAATTAAGTAGTTTTCAAACAACTGCAGGGCCGGCATTTCTTTTTCTAAAAAGCAGGCCCACTAGTAGCATTTAAATTACAGGTACCCTACCGGCTGCATAGAATACCATTTACTAGTGACTTACAGGTAAATTAATTGTACCAATCAGATAGATGCCTGTTGTACCATACTTTTAGGGAGAAAGTACAAGCGCTTTACCACTGGCTAGCAGGGAAAAGTGCACAGAGTCCTAATGCCAACAAAAACAGTTTCAACAAAGGAAAAAAATCTGGGGGATAACCGTCAAACACGGCCAGGTCCACAAGTTGGACATCAAAATATTGTATGACATGAAATCATTTAATGATTATGCAATTGCCCATCAAGTTTAAGCATACTTCTTGACGGAAACGTTGTGTGTTATAGTTTTTCATATCCGACGTTCCCTGAGTTAATTAGCCAGCCTGTATGATTTTTGTTCAGAGAAGACATTTTTAAACACAATGGAAACCAAGTAATCACCAGGGACCTATGTAATTGGTAGAATAAGAAACAGAGGTCCCTAGTTGAAGGAATGTTCATAAAGTATGTGCAGTCAAATGACACTTTTGATCAATTAAACAATTAAAGTAACAAAAACGATAGTGAGTGCCAATTCAAAACTACGCAGTTGGTGCACTTTCATTAATCGCACACGCATGGGATAAATGTGATCATTTTGTGTTTCAAAATAACAGGAACTGAGACCATCATAACAAATCTTTTTTTCAAAAGTGGGTCTGAGATATAATTAGTCAACTGAATTTTGAAACCTCAAGAAATACCTGCATCATCATCAGGACCCCAACTTCCATCATGAGCAGGAGACCATATTAGCAGGCACTGCAAACTGAAGAAAAAAGCAATGAGTAAAACAAAATTAAAGTGCTGTCCAGGTTCAGAACAGGGAGAAAGTAGGTTTGCTCATCTGGGAAGCATAATAACTCCTCAGCAGACAACCATGGAGAAAGAATTTGTAAGTATAGCCTGCTTATGGTAGAAATAGTAATAAGTGAATTGCAGGGGCCAATGACATGTACTACGAAAAATCAGTTTTTGAGTGGGTGAAGAAGGTCCAGGAATCCTAGAACTGGATGAGATCGCCTTCATCAGGTAGTAATTATAAGAGGAGCTTTGCTCGAGGCACTGGACCTTTCCAGCCTCATGGCCGTAACTGTGCAGTGAGGGTTTGAGCGTGTGCGCCTCTTTGACTAATATAGATAATTTCTGACATGCAGAGGGTATGCTTTTTAAGATCTGTAATTTTTTAAGGAAGCCAATGGCGTGTGTTATATTTGAGGAGGTTTTTATTGGTCACATCTTTCATTTACCATACAAGATATTTATATTTGTGCTCTGGAGATGCAACAGCCGACACCTGTTTCGCCCTAGGTGGTCAATGAGACCAGGGCTTTCTCAAGACTTAGTAATTATTCTGAAAAACAGAGAAACATTCTCATATCGTACATAGCATAGGTCTTCAGAGCAGTAAATAATAAACTCTGATTTTCTGAAAGCGGATTGGAAGTCCCGGGTCAATCCCTCATGATAATCTTCATGGTGGGCTATCCACTATGAAAAATCAGGAATTATATGCACAAAAGTGTTACCTTAAATTCCAAAATAGGTGGCAGAAGTTAGGATCTGGTCATGTGGGACTGTTTGTGAATGTCTGTGTGTGGAATTACCATGAGGTAGGCAGAGTCCTGCACTGATTGAAACAGGTTACAGGAGCAGGGACAATAAAGCCCCGTTAGCCAATTCAGGAGCAATGTCCGACGGCTACACCCATGTAATGATGGCTGCGATGTTGAAAGAGTAATATAGGCAAGAAAATAGAGGAAGTACTACAACTAGCTCAAGTAGATGGCAGGATTGTTGGGAGGAATCAGGAAACCAGAAATGGCCTATTTAGCGGTCATATTGGAGGTATGGATGGAATGGAAAGGAATGAAAAAAGACTTAAATAGACTAATAGCAGGCCGCAGATTTAAGAGAAGGAAATAGAATCAACATAATGGTATGATGAAAACTTAAAACCTAAATCAGTTATTTGCATACCCAGTAAAATGAATAAAGATATGTACGCAAGTACAAGACTCAAATCACCAGGAATATATACAGGAGATAACTAGTGTTTCTTTTTAAAATACACTTCGGTCACAGTAAAGCAAATGCAGAGCATGTTATGCTGCGAAACATTTAGGAGCATGATTCTCTGGATTAATCATTGCCAGTCTTCGTGAAGTGTAAGTCTGGAATTAATAATGTTCAATTTGAGTATTCATTCAACTCCTCTTTGTTCAAAAGCTAATCAAGATCTCCTACACTTTCTGGTCCAATGTTGTGAGAATCACCAACCATTTCAGATCATTTTCAGAGTCACCGGAATTAGTAAAGTGGGCAACAAATGGGGCATCGAGGACATTGCCTTTGAATCTACTCTGGTGTTGCCATTTTCTTATTTTCACTTTTTACGTAACCTGACTAATATAAAGTAGGGAGCATATACTGTGTATTGCATATATTACAATAAGGTTTTTGCAACTAGAGAATGTTTGTAAGCGTATCGCAATGTTGATGTAAGTGAACACCTTTATCTCAATAGTGAATTGAAATACGCTGCAAGCACCACATTTGTAATGGCCCCAATGATTAAAGAGGGTCAAGATGTGTTTCGTAGAGGGAATGTCACCGGGAACCAGATGATCCTTTTAATGTTTTCTTTTTTTATAGGCAGGCAGCAGCGCTTCACGTAAAAGGTCCCCTGAAGCAAGCCCTTTCAAAGGTTTTTTTTAATGTTTTTGGAAATCTTATTGGATATCGGTGAGAATGTGGTGACACACACTGTTCACTTAGTTAACTTTGTTTGGGGAGTAGGCCGAATTTATCACCAATTGTTTGGGATAACCACGGGCTAAGAGTTTATTAGAAAGGAGCTCTGTTTCTTTGAAAAACTAATTCCTTGCACTTACAATTCTGCCTAATGTGTAATTATTGGCTGCAAGGTAGTTAATCTCATAGTGAGCGTGAGTGGAAACTGTTGTATGCCAGAAGTGTGTTGTTTTCAGTCGGTTTTCTGTAAAAGGAGGTATATAGACGGTTGCTATCAGTTTTTATAATAAGGTCTAAAAAACAGGATCTCTGTACTGTGACTGTCCATCGTGAAACTTAATCCATTACAATGTTAGTTTAGCCAGGTGTGGAGTTGTAGTATGAGGGAATATGAGCCTTGCAAAACGAGAAACAGTTTGTCAATGATGTATCATTTCCAAAAAAATAATGTTCTTGCTGAATGGGTTCATATTGATCAGAATAGTATTCCTCTCTACACCATCCATGTATAAAATTCGTAAATTGGGAGTGAAAGCTGCTCCCATGGAAGAACCTCTTGCTTATAGACAGAATTGTTGCAAATTTGAAAGAAATGTCTTTTTAATGCAAAGGTGAGTAAAAAGATGATGATAGATGTCGGGACTTTGCGTGGGCTAGGTCTTGAATTGAGGACAATCTGCATCACATTAATACCCCAGGTTGCTTTATATTTGTGTATAATGATTTTATGTCAAAGAACTTAAAAGACAATTTGAAGATGGAAATGGCAGGTTTTCAATTAGATTAATAGAATGCATACTGTTCTGAATGTAACTGTCCATTGCAGGGGAAAGGTTTGAGAAAAAGTCACCGTATGGTCCTGTTGCTTCCAACACAGACCCGCAACCCAACACTATTGGTCTTCCAGGAGTGTCACACTGTTTTTTGTGAATCTCTGGTAATGTATAAATAACTGGTGTACTTCGGTTTTTTTCTCATTAAAATAAGAGAACTCATAATTACTTAATAACCCACCCCCTTTGCTTCTGAGGTGAGTTTGAGAATTTCAAGTTGAATTTCCTGAGTGGGATCTTTGCTAAGCCTGGTGTAGTGGTCATAGTTGGACGATTGTCTATATATTTCAGACTTGCTAGCTTAAATATCTTGGCAAACTATCCCCCTCCATTGTCTGCTGGTTTTATAATCAATTTGTTCTACATTCCGTCCATCAATTGTGTGTCTTTTGCTTTCTCGCCCTAAGTGCGCCAGGTATGCCCAGACGTGGGTCCTGGGCTCACTGTGCCACTGGAATCAAGCTATCCTGGCTGAAGAGGAGTAAAACCCTGAAACCGGTACTAGGATGCGTGTTTCCGGTCCAGGGTGGACCTGGCGTGGCAGTTCGGGCCGGAATGTTCCCATGAGGCACAGGGTCAAGACTGATTTGCAAATGGCCAGGTCTAAACTGGGGTGGCATGGTGAGAAAAAGAATGATGGCTTTAACCCAGATCTCTTGACTGGTGGTAAATGTTTTGATTTGTTCTGCATTCCGTCCATCAATTGTGTGTCTTTTGGTTTTATAATCACTGACACATACTTATTAAGGGAGTTTAGGGCTGATCATTCTGCCTGGTAAATGCTATATGATGTAAACATACTCATGTTGAATTTCAGCTAGATCCTTAAGTACCCATGCTTCAAAGGTAAGTACTTCGGTAGGGTGGCAACTTCTTGGTGGGGAAACGGTAGAGGGAGAATGTAGGCTTGTTACCTCAGATTTGTGGCTCAGAGAACTATTTTGCAAGAAGATGTTCAGGCGTAGTTACCTAAAAAAATCTAAGTAAGCCAGCATGTAAGTCAATGAAGTTTGTCCTCTTGGTTGGTGCAAAAGATAGTCTTTTGCTTAAGAGTGTAATTTCATATGATGAAAGTTGATGATAGGATAAATTAATAATAGGGAGGTTTGCGGGATCCACTTTACTGGAGGAGGACTCGATTGATAGTATTTGTGCTGGGTTTGGCAATCCCTTGGTGGGTCACTGATTCATTTTTGTCCTCTCACTCTTCCCCCACACCTCCTGTGATTGGCCTCGCTCTTAAAAATTCCTGTCACCTGCGATCGCAGGACCACCGCTGGTATCTTCTCCGAAGTCAGAACTCTGATGCATCAGAAAAGGTGATGGGCGGTTAGATTTCTGATTTGTGTGAGTCCTATTAGTGTAATAGTCCTTAACAAGATATATGTAAGTGAATTTTACCTTGTAGTTGTGTATATTGTTCTTTATTTATTTATAGCCTTTTTCTCTTGTTCAATTCAATTGAATTCAACTATTGTTTTTTTAGTTTTCTCTAGTACAGCTTTTGCATCAGAAATAACATCTGATTCCTTAATTTGTCTTCCTCAATCAGAGATTTCCTCCACCAGTTTTTAAGTGCTCTATTGCTGTGTCATTACCCAGCACCATCCAGTGCAGAAACAGTTAGTGCCAATGTGGCTGAAACCCACCGCATCATTTTTGACCTCTGTAAAAATCTCTGGAATATTCTTCACTAGCACTCCCACAGGACTCACATCAGATTTGAGATCCTCTGTTAGCAATCATCAGGACATAGATAACACAACATAGGGTGATGGCTGCCTAATGGGTGAAAATTAAAAGTCATATAAAAGCTGAATTACCAAGTGAAGCAGGTACAAAGAGTAATTCCGGGACTGATAAAAAGGTACCTGGAGGGTTTTGTGGGTACCTACAGGAGAAGGGAAGATAATAAGAAGGAGAAGCGTTAGCCACTAATGTCAATGAAAGAGACCCTTTGCATGAAAACTGGACAGGTCGAACCCTCACTTGGGGGGATTCTGGCTATTGTCCACAAGCATACGGTCATCAGAGACAGGACAGTTCCAAAAGGTTACAAGTCACAGGGTGGACTGCTAGGGAAAGGATAAGTCCACCAGTTATTATTTGAAGGCTGGTGTACTTAATATAAACTATTATGGAAGACAGAGCTGCTCATCTGGAAAGGGCACTCCCCTGGGAAAGTGGGAGCATCCAGGTACTAGAGCTAAGAAATTAATGAAGGCCATTGGTGCAATTTAGGACTCAATTTGACTGTGACTGGTTGAATTTATCTTGGGAGTACAGCAACCAGTTTTTATTCGATGTATGGGAGTGTTACACCTCCTTCTATCTACAACAGAAGGCTGCTTATTACAGATTGCTGAAACTATACAAAACTCATCTTGGAATCTGGAGAACAATGTTTGAAAACAAAATAGGCATTGAAGGATGCCAAATGAAGCAAATGAAATGCCTATGTTTTAGAAAAGATGTATGACTTTCAAGCAGCCTTATAAGGCTCAAACCTTTGATCTACTCTTCCTATACCTCCAATATGCTTGTTGTAGTCTACAATGCACACAGGTTTGTCCACAAAGCAACATCAAAGTTAATTTCTGCACAAGGCATTGCTCTGTCCCCTTTGAAGTATTTTATCCAAAGGCTCTTTAGGCTAACATTTACACTGAGAGCGGCTTGTGTTTCATGCCACAGTGCCAACTTTGAATAATTCCTTAAATAACTGCTCACCTGTGTAGAAATTGTCCACATAGAAATGGTGACCTTCATTTAAATGTCCTCTGGCAAATTCCCACACAGTTTTCTCACTGACTCCAAAAGTGGAGGGTAACCAGGGAGGTGAATTGAAGAATCCCTACCAGTGTACACCCTGGATTTATACGCACTTTCACAGAGCATTTATACAGCTTAATGCCATAATATGCTGTCTTGGTGGGAACGTGTTGTTAAAAAACCAAACTGCCTTGGAACATGATTAGAGATGCTTCCACAGATAAATCTTTCCATGGAACATAGATCTCTGAGACACTATCTCCAAGAAACGATCTCCTAAATGGTCAAGGACAGGCGAATCTTGAAAAACGGTCACAATCAGGGTGATCTCGTGGCAATGCTGTCACATTAGCCACAACAATGCAGCATCTGCTACAGAAGCAAATGCTGTTCTCAACTAATGGTTGCTGGAAATATAGCAGTTGCCATCAAGGGACTAGTAGAATAATTTAGAGTCAATGATGGCTTCCTTTTCAATCCTTTCAGCAAAATTAAATCTCATAACTGCTTTGGAGATTTGTGGGAGCCCACTGGGTAGCTCTAGAGTGTGGCACTTTTGGTTGCCATTATCATTAAACAGTTCAAAGAAATTAGGCAAAAAATTCTCTGAATTAATTCTAAACCCTGCAACACCTCTAAAGACAGGCAAAACAGGCTGCATAATGTTAGGGGAAACCCGGGGTTCAGCACATGCAATGGGAAACCTCCCAGCCCCTGGCATCAATCCAGCTTCCTTTTGCTGCACTACCAGCATATCAGTGTCCTCCTCTAAAAGAGGCCCTTTATCAGCACTAATAGTGGATTGATCATCAGATGATTCCTCCAAGACAGAAAATTCACTGCCAGAATGTTCAACTTGGTCCTCTGCCTCAGATGCAGAGTCAGTCTTAGATCCTTGTTCAGAGGCAGATTAAAAAAGCAAACATACAACATGCTCGGCGAGAAGCTTGTGGGCAGCCATAATGCTTACTTATGAAACTAACACAACAAACAAGACAGCAATAAACAATGCTGGGGCAAATTAGAACTCACCAAACTGTTGTTGTATCAAACAGTAAACATAACTATTAGACATATAATGATCTGGAAAAAACTATCAATACAAACCACACATTGACCTTTATACTCCAAAAGGATACCTCTCAGTTGCCACAGACAGCTAGACTGAAGATTTTTTTTGATTTCGATAAACAATGTTATTGTTTTTACAAAGAACAAGCATCAGCAAAACGACACTGGATAGCTCCAATAGTGACACAAGACACTTAACAGAACAAAGACATCACTTTTAGGCCCCACCCTGCAGCCTTGAACACAAACATAATGTATAGAGTTCAGGCTACCCCACGGCACCCAGCTATTTGCCCTACACCCTCCGGTATTTCTTAGGACACCCCTATGCCTCGTACATGGGTCTTTTCTTGTGCCGCGCACCAATCCACCCCACTACGCCATTTCTCAGAACCTGGTGGAATGGGAAGCTTCCAGGAGGTGGCTATGTCCCGCTTGGCCACAACCATGGCTGTGTTGTAAAATATTTTCTCAATTCTGGAACTATCTAGTCCATCTGTAATCCTGAGAAGGGAGTGATGTGGATCGTGAGGAACCTCCCACCCCAGGACCTCGGTCAGTTCACTTTCGATCTCACCCCAGAACTGAGCTAATTGGGGACACGCCCACGCCATGTGGAAGAAATCGGCCGGATCTTGACCACATCTCGCACACGAGGCTGATGGGGAGAAGCCGGCTCGATGTAGGCACTTCGGGGTTAAGTAGGCCTTATGCAAATAGTATAAATGGATCAAGTGGAGTTTAGCGGAAGTGGTGACCATCTTAGATGACATGAGGGCATCACGCCAATCCTCCTCGTCCAACGGGCCTACCCACTCCTCCCATTGGTCCCTGAGTCGGTCTAGTGAGGTCGGGGTGTTGTTGACCAGTACCGGGCAGATGCGGGAAATACCCCCCTTTCCCAAGTCGCCTAGCATTATCTGTGCTTCGGGGGGACTTTATGCATGGGTCCTGTTATTGTCCGTTATGTGTATGTGGAGGCGTGCCTCAGTTGTAGATATTTATAAAACTGTGATGGGTGCAGGGACTATCTGGACTGTAGGTCTTTAAAGGAGCGCATATTGCCGCTTGCCCATGCATCTCTGAGCTGAGAGATCCCTATAAGATCCCAGGCTCTAAACCCCTGTAACCCACTAACCTCCCTGAGCCATGTACCATGCCATAGAGGCGTGTGTTGGGTGAGTTTGTGAGTCCACTGGGTATGTCTTAGAGCAGCCCGCCTGGATAAGAGCGTGGAGCGCGTGATGTCAGGCAAGGTGGATGGGGTGGATTCCCCGTACATTAGGGCTTGGACTTTGGGCAGACCGAGCTCACTTAGTTCAAGCCTATAGGTCTGGTCGGACCAGCCCCCACTGAGGCATTTGTGTAGAATCAGTAGATGAGTCGCCAAGAAGTATAGATATAAATGTGTCATCCCCATGCCTCCATCGAATGATGGAATCCGACAAGTGTTTAACGCCAGCTGGGCCCTCCCTCACCCCCAGAAGAATTTAGTAGCCATAGTGTCTAGCTCCCAAAACCTTGCCCATGGGAAGCAGAAAGGGGTGTTTTGGAGGACGTAAAGAAACCTAGGAAGAATCATCATTTTAAACAAGGTGACCCTCCCCGAGGGGTTCAGGGGTAGTGTCTGTGGAGATCTGCCTTAGCTTTTTTCATGAGTGGGGTGACATTGAGGGACCATCCCAGTTCTGGGAGGAGAGCAACCCAGATCCTAAGATATTTAAAAGACTGACACAGAAGCGGTATCATGGACTGACAGTCATAGCATTCTCTGGAGATATAGAGTGGGACCAAGACCGACTTAGTAGAATTCATCTGGAGGCCGTAGGTTTGCCCGAAAGAACGCAGGATCTGGAGACAACGGGGATCTGATTGGGCGGGTTTGGTTAAAAAGAGCAGCACATCGTCCGCGTATACAGCGATATTGTCCACTTCAGAGTTGGGCCATTCCCATCCCCGAACAAGATTGTAAGACTGAAATCAGGGTTGCTAGAGGCTCCATCGCCTAGGCGAAGAGAAGGGGCGAGAGGGGGCATCCCTTTCTTGTCCCCCTTTGAATGGGGAAGGTGTCAGAAAGAACCCCATTGACCAAGACGCACGCTTGAGGTCAGGCGAACAGAACCCCAACCAGCTGACAGAAGCGAGGGCCAAAACCCATTGCAGCTAGCACATCGTCTAGGTACGTCCAGTCCACGGAGTTGAACGCCTTCTCAAAATCGATGAGAAGGAGAGCCAAGTAAGGGAAAAGCACCTGGCGGTGAGCCAGGCCCAGGTGCAGCTGCCGGAGGCAGTGTCTGGTGCCTCGCTGAGGCATGAATCCACACTGGTCCTGATGGACCAACATGGTAAGGTAGGGCTTCAACTGCTGGGCAAGTATTGCGGCATACACTTTAACGTCTGTGTTAATGAGGGAGATGGGATGGTAGTCGGCGCAGTGGGGGGATGGCAGTTGTTATGTTATGTTATATGTTATATCCACTTGTAGCACCACGGATACTCGTGAGTGTCCTGGCGCGATGCCAGAGGGGTACAAGAAGACGCTAACAGTTAAAGAAGTGAGTCTTAAGTTTCCTTTTGAACACAGATGGATTCTGAATGGACCACAAAGCAAGGGGGAGGGCATTCCAGACTTCGGGAGGACCACGATGGTGGCCATGTCCATCTCATGCGGGATGGAACCTTTCTCTAATGCTTTGGCATAGAAGTCAGCGAGGCGAGGCACGAGGGCTTCCCGGTATGCTGCATAGTATTCCTGGGGGAGGCCATCTGGGCCAGGAGTCTTACCCGATGAGGTGTAAGCAATAGCCTCAGTAATCTCGTTGTGGGAGATTGGGCGGTCAAGATCTGCTTGAGTGGTAGAAACCAGCTGAGGGAGGTGGTCATCTCCGGCATCCATAAGCTCGCCGAGCAACCGTACCGGGGTTCGTTTGGCATAAAGGTGATGGTAGAAGGCGGCAAAAGCGCAGGACATAGCCCCCGGGGCCCCTGTGGTGACCCATCTTGATCCAGCACTTCTAGAATAATGTGGTTTGCTCTGTGATATGTGGCGAACCTATGAAGGATTGTGCCGTTTTTATCACCCCAGCCATAAACTCTGGCCACGAAAGATCTCCACAGGAGCTTGGTTGCCTCCAACAAGAGCTGCTTGATTTCAGCTCGAATGTTCGTGAGGTTGCCATCGGTAGAGTTGGATTGCTCAAGGTGCAGTGCTTGCGCCCTTCAGTGAGGTGATTGCAGCAGTTGGGCTCGCCTCTGACGTTGGATGTGGCCTTTGGCATATCCACGGATAATGGCCTTGCCCGCCTCCCACAGGGTACCCGGGGAAGAAACCCACCCCACGTTGGTGGTGAAGTCCTGCTTCAGTTCTGAGCCCACCACCTTCTTGAATTCCTTGTCCTGAAGGAACCAAGCGTTCAACCGCCACACTGGGCGTGAGTGAGTGGGAGGAGTCCCTGTACTGAGGAGCAGCGGGGAATGGTCGGAGATACCTCTCTGAAGTATTCTGACATCTTGGATCAAGATGCAGTCCGTAGACGGAATGAGAATTGCATCCATGCGCGCCTGCGTGCGGTGTGCAGCGGAGGTGTGCGTGAACTGTCTAGCGTGTGGGTGCCAGATTTGCCATGCATCGCAAAGGCCCAGGGATTTAGCCCAGTTTGTTAGTTGTGTCGCTTGCGCCAGCCTGGAAGTAGATGGAGGTCATGTTGTGTTGAGAAGCGGGATGGAGACCGCGTTAAAATCGCCCCCAATAACAGTGGACCCCAGGGGTAGGGTGGGCAGTAGAGCAGTAGAATGTTTTAGATTTGTGGTGAGCATCGAAGAGGGTGAGTACAAGGACACAAGGTTGAGGTGAGTTCCCCCCAGTATACCTCAAATAATCACGAACGTGCCCTGCGGGTCATGGACAACTTATGTAACTACAAAGGGCCGGGTGCTTTTCAATAGTATGGTCATGCCACGAGAACCTCGAGCGAAGCCCGAGTGCCAAACCCTATTATAGCCGTACCGCACTAGGAAGGGGCTGGGATTGCCCATCAGGTGCCGTTCATTTGTGGCGGGCTAGTAGGCAATTAACATTCCATGATAAGATGTGGAGGGCTGCCTTCGGAGATGGTGTGTCTGTCATGGGGGCTGGAGATCGTTGCGGTGGCCTGTTGGGCCCTGGAGAGCCGACGGCAAATGTGGGGCCCAGAGCAGGTGCAAAAGCGTGTCAGTGGGACAGACCATGGATAGTGGACCCATATAGGGGTAGGTCCGAGTGTCGTGTGGGTGTTGGTGCAGCAAAACAATAGTAAACAATAACAAAACATGGGACAACGGTCCCACCTCCCCAACCCCTCTCCAACCCCCCACCCCCCACTCTACACTTCGAGGACAGAAGCATCTGTCGTTCTAACATTACCAATGGGTAAACAACCAAACTAAAAGGCTTGGGAATGGGGAAATGTGGAGGACACCTCCTCATGTCTGGATGTGTGTTTATGAGTCCATTGGGAAGGAAAGAAATGTTCTGAGCTAAGGCATCGTCTCCGGCTGCAGAGCCAGGCCCGGCCGGCAGAGACCAGTTCAGGCAGTGTCCCTCAGAAGCATCAGGCTACGGGAGAGGTCTGAGCCCAGGAGATCAATCACCGAGAGCCCGGGTGAAGTACCACCACCGTCCAAACGGCCGGAAGAGCTGGCGTGCATCCCGGCCGATGGTCTCTCAGAGAGCGATACTGGTTGCTGCGAATGGCCCAGTGGGGAGTCCGAGCGAGCCCTCCTGGGTCCACTGCGCCTGCGGGAGCCGCTACGCTGAGATCGAGAAGCGAAGGGAGCAAGGCGGCCAGGTCCATTCTCTGCACCTCTGTCGCCCAGGTCCAGGTCTCCGTCGGGTTGTCGAAGAACGGCATCTTGTTCGTGAACACCACCCGCAGGCGGGCCAGGAAGAGGAGCCAATACTGAATGTTAAGTGCCCTCAGCTTTTGCTCTCCAAAGGAGCGACGCTGGCCCTGGCCCTCGCGAATGTAGTCTGGGAAGATCATGATTGCACCATTCTCATAGCGTAGCCGCTGTTGTTTGCAAGCTTCAGACAGGATGGCGTTGCGGTCTTTGAAGTTGAGAACCCGCATTATGAATGGGCGGGGAGGTGCGCCCGGGGCTTGTCTGGGGGCCAAAGACCTGTGGACCGGCTCGATCGTGAACCAGGGAGAGAGTCCTTCGGGATCTAAGACCGAGCCATCTCTCCAGGAAGTCCACTGCACGGCCATGCTCCGCCCCCTCGGGAAAGCCCACCAAGCGGAGGTTATTGCGTCGGGACCTATTTTCCGCATCCTCTGCCCGACGGTGTAACTCTTGAGTGTGCGACTGGAGGCGGGCCACCTGCCCCTTAAGTTGCTGGACGTCATCCTCCACAGCGGAGATTCGGGTCTCAGTCTCTTTAACCCGAGCCGTGGCGTTTCAGATGTCCTGTCGAAGGAGTGTCATGTCTACTCGCAGCTCTGCGATCTTAACCTCCACCGATGTCTGTGAGGCATGGATGGCCTGGAGGATGGCGGGCAAATCTGCAGATGGAGGAGCATCCTGGGCAGTCACACCCCTGGTTGCCCCCATCTCCAAGGTGGTGAAGCGGTCCATTTTTGTCTGGGTGGCAGGGTATATCGCCGACCTTTCCGTTCTGCCCATGGTGACCCCAGGAAATCACTGGCTTGAAGTCCCCTTACGCAGACCTCGCAGTGGGAAGGTGACAGGCCACAGATCAAGAGGTGCCAAAGGGGGGCCAGCCCACAGGGCCGCCGACCGCTCGATGCATGTGGTTGAACACCCACCTCGCCTGTGACGCTGCCCCCTCAAAGGCGGGGTAGTGATAGCTGAGGTGCAGGCCGGCAAGGGGATATAAGGGATAACACAGGCCCAAGGACAGTTCCAGGAAAACAGGGCCAAACGGGGACAAGGGTGGGGGAGGCGATCGTTTGAAAGCGCCGATATCTAGAGTCTCCACAGCCAGGACCCTCATCAGGTATGTGGCAAGAGTGATGGCGCAGAGTTTCAGGGCTGGGTGGCGACCAAGACGGGCTGAATGCAGGCAGATAATGGAGGGGTCCAGGAGCACACTTAAGGTACGACCACCATCTTAGCCCACTAGCCCACGCCCCCAGCTAGACTGAAGATTAACTGCATTTACACTGTACAGACACAGCAAGCAACAACAATATCCCACTGGAAGGGAAAGACAAAAAAGCTACAGACAAGACAACACAATGCAGATATTGCACAAATATTAAACGTGAATTTGAAACACAATTAAACTTAAGCTAAATATGCTACAATTATTAAAACTGTTAAAATACATTCAAGCACATCAATTATATTCATTTGAAGTAAACATGACAAAAAGGTTTCCTTACCAAACACATGGAACTAAGTGAACTGTAGATCTACCAATGCTGAAACCACAAGCAGGCGTCACCACCAAGAAACTCTAGCTCTTGGCACTACAATAAAAAGGAGAAATAAATCATGAAGTTCACAAATGCAAGTGATGACACAAAATAAAAGAGTTAACGTTATAAAACACAATGAAGTCTGTCCTTAGGGGCAAAGAATTGGCATCCCAGAGGATAGTGATCCTTAACCCAGCTACTAGCCAAACGCCAGCCAAATGCGAGTTCACACATACTTCCAGTCACATTCACTGAAAGCCAGATGGCAGTCCACACACCGCCAACCAAATGCTAGTTCACACACTTCCAGACAAATCCTAGTTCTCACACAGGCCTGCCACACACACCACCAACCAGATGGCTGTGCACATCCCCTGCCAGGCACACACTCACGCATAAATGTATTGCCTGGTGTCTAGTTCCTTTCTGCCAATTCCCCTGGGCAGATTGGTCTAAAAAAAGTCAAAGTAAATGCCCATTTCAAAATGGGGAGCAACCTTTGCCCGAGGGGCTGCTCTCTAACATATAAAAGAATTCCCTAGTGTCTAGTGATTTTCTATCCCCATGAGGGTAGATTGGCCTAAACAATTGGCCAATCTCCCATGGAAGAGGGACATGCCCATTTCAAAATGGGGAGCAACTCCTGCCCAAGAGGCTGCTCCGCCAACATATATAAATGATAATTCCCTCTTGTCTAGTGGATTTCCACCCCCTGGGGAGAGATTGACCTAAAAATGGCCAATATGCCTTAGGGGTGGAAGGGTATATTTTCATTCCACAATATAGAGCGACCATTTCCCAAGCTCCCCAACATATATAAATAAATATTCCCTGGTGTCTAGTGCTCCTCACCCTCACCCCAGGAGGCAGATTGGCCTGAAAAATCGCCGATATGCACTCAGGGTGGGCAGAAAATTAACAACATGCCCATTCAAAAGGGGGAATGACCCTTAGCCATGGGGCCACTCCTGAAACATAGATAAATAAATATTACCTGGAGTATAGTGGTTTTCTACACACGGTGGCCAGATCAGCTTGAAAATGGCTGATCTGCCCCAGTGGAAAGAAGGGAGATGCCATTTTCAAAATGGGGAGTGACCCATGTGCAAGTGGTTTCTCCCCGAAATTCATAAATTTCAAATCCCTGTTGTCTAGTGATTTCTGCCTCTCTGGGGGGCAGATCAGCCTAAAAAAATGGCTGATCTGACTCTGGAAGTGAGGCAGGGGGGTGAAAATGGCCATATAATTTTACCCAAAAATTGGAAGTGACCCTAGCTAAAGGGGCCACTCCCCACACCAAAAAGACATCCTTGGTTGGGAAATGAAAAACTCTTCCCTCTCCCCCAGTGTCTCTCTTTCCACCCGATCCCCTCCCATAGCAGAGGACGTACCTTGGATGTCCGTCTTTTGCAATATTGCCAGAAGAAAATGGCTTCCAGCATGTCCCTGGCACCTCTTGATGACGTTGACGTGCCTCTTGATAACTGCTGCCATCACTGGTAGGATTATGTAGCAGGGGCCCCGCGGGAGAAGCACCCGCGCTTCTCCCACGGGTAGGTGTTAGGACGTACTAGAGCCATCCAGAGCACGAGTGTTCCTGCTTTGGATGGTTCCAGCACGCCCACATTGTAAAATTACCCAGCAGCTTCTCTTTCAAGATGACAGAACACAGCTGCCTCCAGACAGGCCTGTCTTCAGTTCCTTAGCCACTCGCCTATTTAGAAGATCTCGCCTCCTATCTGACAGGGTGAAAGCTTCCACTACTGTAACCTCAGGGCTTGCAAAGCACACAGTGATTTTCAATTTCCAACTGCCCCCTTAATGTACTTCTCCGTTAATTTGTGATAGATGCATACCAACTGGTATTATTCATATATGCAATGCTATAAAGAAGATTACTGTTGGCGATAATGAAAGAGGAGGAATACAATACACATTACTGCGTTTCTATCAATGCCATATACAGTTGTGGCTAGCAATTCCAGCAGTTGCGGGTAGTAGGCAGGACACACACATACACATGCTCACTCACTCACACCCATGCATTCACACATGTGCTCATATTTACCCGCCATTCAGGAGCATATACACCTGTTTACAGCATGCACACACAAATACACACACATGTATCCACCAAACATAAAAAATAACACTTACCTATCAGGTGGTGAGAGGGAAGCCTTTGTGGTTCTATACAATGGGACTGCCGCCTCCTCTCAAAGGTGATAGCAGTCCCTCACCCCACTCTGTGACTAGCCTCACTGATGGACACTTGGACCGGGCACTTCAGGGCTTAAAACTGAGGTGCCAAGATCTGAGGCTATCAGTGATGCTGCCCCTCATCATGATGGTGAGGACCCCCAAGTGCTTCATCAGGCTAAGAATGTCATGACACACAGAGATATGATATCTTCAGTCATGCAAAGTTCAGCTCAGGCAGCCAGACACATGCACGGTAAGTGTAAGTACAGCTCCTATCTGTCTGTACTGAAGAAGAAGAGCTAACCTTTGCTCACACCGACAATCATTCTTCATATTAGGAAAAAGTTGGTGGGCAGGGCTCCTCCACTCTTAAGGACGGACTTCTACTGCTTATATAGCAGACCCCATCACTGTGTGTCAGTTGACCTTGTGACTTCACTTGCTGTCTCACAATTTTAAGAAACATCTAAAATAGGAATAAAAAAAAGTAAAAAAAGATCTCAAGGGTGGTCCACTCGGGTTTCAAGTATTTAGGGATTTTTATTACGTTGGACCCGACGCTCCGCTTTGAGCGTAATCTCCTCCCACCGTTGCTTAGATTGCGCCTGGATGTGGCCCGTTGGCGTAAGCTTCCTTTGTCTCCTCTGGGCAGGGCGGCTCTGTTTAAAATGATGTCCTTGCCGCGATTCCTTTACGCGCTCCAAAACTCCTATGACGCTATTTCTAAGACCTATTTCCAAGAGATTGAGAGTCTTCAACGGCAATTGATATGGGATGGGCGTCCGCGTATCGCGCTCACAAAGCTCACCATCCCTTGGTATGACGGGGGCATGGCGCTCCCCGATATCAAGCGATATTACTGGGCTTCCCAGTTGTCTGCCATTAATCACGTGATGTTTTCCCCGGGTCGTAATCCTGCATTCGAGATGGACAGATTCCAGCTCCCGGGTGGGGACTTTACTAGAGCACTTTATTCTCGATCGGCCGGGCGCCATCTTGTGGGCCCATCCAAGATCGCAGTAACTGTATGGCGAGCTGCGAATGTGAGTTTGGGATGGGAGGATCGCTTGACGTTGGCGACGCCGCTTTATGCCTCGGAACGTTTGGGCGGACTTTGGTCTACCAAGGGTTTCGACCGCTGGGATATGATTGGGATTTGTAAGGTGGGTGATGTGTGCTCGAACGGTTGTGTGAAGTCGTTCCAGGCCCTCCAGGCGGAATATGGTTTGAGTGGTAGAGAATTTTTTCGCTACCTGCAGGTCCGGCACGCCCTCGCCTCAGTTTTGGTTCCTGATGAGGCCCTGCCTGAATCTTCTCCCCTCGAGGACCGTGTCCTTGATGGGCATCTTCCCGATAGTACTATTTCTCTGATTTACAAGAAATTGAACAATAATCGGGCGGACTTATTGCTCCGACTTCGGGAGGCTTGGGTTGGCGATGGGTTGGAACTGGACGACGAGGATTGGCAGTCGGCACTCTCTTCTCCCAAGGAGGTGGCCATTCCTGCCCGTCTCCGTTTGGTTCAACTTAAGATTCTTCATCGAGTTTATGTCACGGGTCCGCGTCTGGTGACGATGGGCTTTTCCTCGGATGGGCTGTGTAAGCGTGGTTGTGGTTTGAGTGCGACCTTTTTACATATCCTTTGGGAGTGCCCGGTTGTAACGGCTTACTGGACTGCTGTGCTTGAGGTGATGACTGCTGTGACTGGTGTTGCCCTGCGGCCGGAGCCACGACGATGTCTGTTGAATGTGTGGGAGCCCACTGACTACTCTGTGGCCCAGACCAGATGGGCTACCCTGGGATACATGATTGCGAAGCGGGATGTTGCGCAACTCTGGGGAGCTTCCAGGCCCCCTGAGGTCTCGAAGTGGGAAGACAACATGGACTGGTCCATGTTTCGTGAGAAGACGGTTTATGTAGCCAGGGGCAGACCCAGGGCGTGGACGAAGGTTTGGGGCCAGTGGAATGATTATCGTGGGGATATTTGCACTCCTCCCCTTGTAGGCACTGCTGAGATTGTCCTATCTCCCTAGACGTGCGTTCCCGGAACCTTCCCATACGGGTTTTTTTTTTCTATATTTCCGGTTCTCCCCGCTGCTCCCCTCCCCCCCTCCCGACTTGATAGGAGCCTCCGGGCTCTGGGTGTGTTCTCCTGATCGTGGACCGTCCCCTCCGTTCTTTGGGCTGACCTTAATTATCGTGCATTCGCCTTTTAGTGTTTGTTTTTCTTTTGTAAAATAAAAAATTCAAGTTGCTCTATGATTTATGTAGAGTAATGCTTTGTGCTCGAGCTGTACCTGACCACGGGTGTACATTTCTATTTCATGCATTGTGCCTTGTTATTAGCGGCCAGCCCGTGCGGTTGTAGGCCCATTCTTGTACTTTTCTATGCTTGCTCCAATAAAGGTTTTTGAAAAAAAAAAAAAAAAAAAAAAAAAGATCTCAAGGAAGTACAAAGAATCCCACTCCCAACTGTTCCTTTATTAGGTCTCGCGACCTATCAATGCGCATGCGCATTGAGCGGAGCGAGATATAAAGGGGCTTAAACAGAGCTTACCGAGATCGGGCGATTCCATGCAGTGCCCGTGAAAGCTCGCTCAATGCGCATGTGCATTGCCATAAAAAGCGCGTGCACAGACACCAGCCCCCCTCCCACAGTCATCCCCCAGCGTGCGCTGTGCCAACAAGCCTTTGAAGTGAAGCTTAGCTTCACTTCAAAGGTATCCGCTACCCCCGCCCCCTGCTTCACACTTTGGCGATATAAAATGGTCCTTCATCTATTGGAATGCAATTACTCCAAGGAAGGCAGAATGCTAAGTCAACCAGCCTTTAACACCTCACTCTGTCTACCACACTCTCTCCCGCCTTCTTCTCCTGCCATCATCTCTCTCCCGCTCTCTCTCTCTCCATCCCCCCCTCTTCCGTCTTCATTTGCTTTTCTCTCCCGCTTTCTTTTGTTCTACCTCTATTTATTTATTTCTCTTTCTCCAGCTCTCTCTCTCCTCCATCTTCATCTCCGTGTCTTTTTTCCGCTTCCATGACCGTAATTTGTTTTATTTATTTTTATTTAGACTTTATTGCAACAAACCCTAAACTTGTCTACAATAATATTTACACTTTAAGAGGAGCGCCAAATAAACCGGAATCTTCAGTAAAATGCTCTCACAGAGCCTTGATAAACAATTTCATATCAGACTGAGAAAAACTGGCTCTTCCCTGATGGGCTTTCCATCGCGTCCCCCACTCAGCCTCGGCGTGTGATAAACAATGTCACATCAGACTGAGAAAAAAATTGTCTCTTCCCTGCCAGTCTTTTCATCGCGTCCTCCCCTCAGCCTCGGCGTCGTTGGTGGTGTCCAGACAATACTTACTGGGGCAGTAAGACGGCTGATCCACTCACATGTCTCCACTTTTAAAGTACCTCGTCTTAAACTGGCTGCCAAGATAGCTCAGTGGGCTGTGTGCCCCATCCGGATATGTACTTCTAACCTGCAGGTGAACTTTACATCGAAGTATGGCCGACTCTGCAGGTCATGCTTCCAACGTCGACACAATGTACAGTTTTATGTACACAACCCTTTCAAAATAGGCATTAAAATCAATACACACTGAAAGAACGCATTCATTAAATACATGTTTCCATTATAAAGGAAAAGAGTAAAAAAAATATTTTACCTAAAACAAGTTTTTACAAGCACTTTAAGAATGCAAAACTCTCATGACTGCGCCACAGCCTTGCTATTAAAGCTATTTTTTTTTATTAATCTTACCCTTCAAGCATTATTCTAAAATCTTTGTGGGCCAATTTCGTCAAAAAAGTGTAGTTTATAGAAAATGCTTTAATTTAATAAAATAAAATTTTGATTTCTGAACATAGCCAAATACAAGACTTTGAAACATTAAACAAGCATTGGGATAGCCAATCGGTCTCGCTTTTGGAACCTTATAAGTATTTACTTATGCAGCAGAATATCCTTGGTGCAACAACATGAACTGTTGCATGGCTAAACACTTATAAGGTCCCAAAGGCGAGACCTATTGGCTATGCCAATGCTTGTTTTAAGTGACTTCCTCATGGTTTCAGTTACACTTTATACTCCTGATCTGTACGTCAGGACTGCCACATGTAAATCAGATGTTTTGAAGTTCTTTGCATGTGTTGGGGTAACGTCCTGTTGGTGAAACCTCATGCATGGGTGCTGGAATCTTCAAGGTGGGTGAGTGTCTACTGCGGTTTGTCAGACTGCTGCTTAACATTTATGCTACTAATACACCGATGTTGCTGATGGACTTTTTGATGCCATTCTAGTTGTGTGTGTGATGCCATTACTTCTGTTGCCTTATGTGAGTTGAAATTCAGAACTGTTAAATGCCAAAAATATTCCCTATTTTGTGTTTGTCTGTAAAGTGATTTAGAAACAAGTTTTTTGGCTGTCGGTAAGTCATTTATTTAATTGATGCAGGGTTGTATGCCAACTCATGTCGGTGTCATTTCACTGATGTTGGTGTCAGGCCAATTGGGTGTTTGTAATGCATGCATCACAAGTTTGAAACATCTTTATTTAGGATTAGCAGTCTTGACCTCTGCGTACTAAAGTTAACTGATGTAGAAGTTTGGATTCTTGATGTTCAAGCAGACTGAGTATCTTGGTGTACTACATCGGTTTAATTGATGTGGTCAATCTTACAGAGTTTGTACAGCCCATTTTCCGCAGTACAGATGTTCATGATAATTTTTGCTTCAGAATATAGTAAGCGGAATTTCATATTATTGCCTGTTCTTTTGATGTATTTCATGAGGCTCGATTTAAACTGTACCCCTTCTGAATGCCCTTTCTTCAAAAGTGGTATACAAGTGGGATGTTCTGAGTCTTGCAACTTCTATGAGATTTATGTTGTGTAGTCTTTTTTCTGAATTATTGAGATGTTTTCCCAATATAAGCCTCTTCACAGGGACAGATAATGATATACATCACAGTTTTTGAGTTACAATTGGCCAATTCTTGATGTAGGCTCCAGGTATTATTGTATAGATTATTGTGTATGCCTTTGATAATATTTCTATAAACTGCACAATTCCCACATTTGTTTTGTCCTGTTATGGGCACTAGACCTAACATCGATCCCAATTATCTTTCTTTACCAGCTTGGAATGTGTTGAATATTACCAAGCCATCACATTCACATAGGTTCTTGTACTTTTTAAGGTCAAATATAGGTTCCTTTAGGATAAGGTCCCAGCAGATCAGGATGAAGGAGTTCTGACGTACAATTGATTTGATTTTATTGGTGATATTAAGTTTTGTTACACAGACTAGTTCGTTGGTAAATGTTTTTGTGTTTCTCTAGAAGAGTAATACGCTTTCTTAAGGGAACAGTTAAGAAGTCTGAATGGGTAGTTCCTCTCTCAATATCCATTAAATTATAGGTGGTATTGAAATATTCTTCCTTTTTCATAAAGTGTCTTCTTATTTGCAGGAATTGAATGTAAGGTACGTTGTCTTTGAGATTTCTCTGATGGAAAATAAAATGATGGGTAAGAGGGTTTTTGACTGTCTTTGTTGAAAAGTGTGGTAAAGATCCTCCATCATGTCTAATTATCAAATAGAGAAAATGAATTCCAGTTTTGCAGTACTTGGTGGTAAATTTGATATCTGATCGAGACAAGTCAAGTCAAGTCAAATAACTTTATTTCGATTCCATATAGAAATCATAAAAGTATACATAAAAAAAAAAGATTTTTAAAAAGACATTGCAATTAATCTACCATAAAATCACAATAGATGTTTACAAAATCTTAATTAAAATCACAATACAGGTTTTTAAAGCTAATTTCCGTCAAGACTCAGTATCTGTTTCTAATCACCAAAGCTGATCTAATGAAATTTAAAACAGCATTACAGATATTTGCAGTTGACAGAGATAATAAAAGGTCATAAGCTTCTTTATAGTAACACGTTCCAAATGATACCAATAATGGTTTGATGAAGATGTTTCTTGGAACCTTATACAAAGTACAGAAAAGAAGGAGGTGGAGAGTATTTTGCGAAACCCTATTATTACAAGGACAACAGGGTAATTTCTCTCACCAACCCCCCTGCTTTGGAAATGCAAATAAAAAATGTAAAGTGCCAAGGCGTAATCTTGTAAGATAAAAACGCCATTGAGTGTTCATAATATATGACAAATAGAACGGGCGAACTAGTCTTCCTCGTACACGTAGTACCCGATCATTTGTCTTTAAAGAACCTAGATTAACACTATAGGCATTTTTGATAATTTCCTTAGCATCCTTACTAAGCATTTCAGGATTTGTAAACATATTACCCAAACCTATTTTATAAAAAGTCTCTCTAACATATCGTAGCCACGGGATTTGGGTGTAGTGGTCAAGTTTAAGGCAATCTTGAATGATATCTTTTGTTAATTTCAATTCTTCAGATCGCCAAACTTTAGACCATAATGTTAGAGGTGCAACGTGAATGATATCACTTATAAACTCAATTCCAACTTCTCCGTGGCAAAATGTGTTAGATGTGCCCAATGGTACGGATAATAAACGTTTTAGAAACTTATTTTCCATAATTTGTATTTTTTCACAGCTTTGTGATCCCCAAACCCCTGCACCATAAGTCAGGGCAGAAACACACTTAGCTTTATATAACGATGTAATTTCAGCTACACGTCGCTGGCCTAATTTGCTGGCGAAACGGAAGAGAGCTTCAGTTGACTGTGTAACCTTCTGAACCCGGGCTGTCAACAAAGGTTCCCAATTCTGTTTTTTGTTAAAAAGGTTACCCAGATAACAGAAATTATCCACTTTCTCAATAGTAGCATTCCTAACAAGATATTTCCGTATTTTAACATTTTTTTGACCACAAGTCATGGCAAAAGATTTAGTAAAATTGACATCTAGGTCTAGTTTACCCATAAACATGTCAAAAGCATTCAGACAAATCTGCATGCTGTTAGGGGTAAGTGCCATTAAAACAGTGTCATCTGCATAAGACAACATTGGGATTCTTTTACCATTTATCTTTGGAAAGTCAGCAGTCGTTTCTAATAAAAAGCCCTCTAAGCCATTCGTATAGACCAAAAATAAAAAAGGTGCTAAAATACATTCTTGTCGGACACCTTCGGTGGATAATATAGGTCTGGTTTTCTCTCCTCCACGGCCATATCTAATTCTAACCATTGTAGCGGTATGTAACCTGCGAAGCAGGGTGACCAGAGGCTCCTCAAAACCCATAGAATCCATCATACACCATAATTTGTCCTTGCATACTGTGTCGAAGGCACTGGACAAGTCCATGAATGCCAAGTGTATAGAACCATTCTTGGCACCCATGTACTTGCCCATAATCAATGCCAGATTCAGGCACTGCTCACTAGTTCCTTTCCCCTTCCTAAAACCATATTGGGATTCTACAATAACCCCCGACGACTCTGCCCATGTTTCCAGCCGTGCCAATATCACCCTACCCATTAGCTTACATGATGAGTCTATTAGTGATATTGGCCTATAACAGCGTGGATCATGCTTATCACCCTTTTTAAAAATTGGGGCCAAAACGGCCTCTTTCCAGGAGGACGGAATAGGCCCGAGTATTAATGCCTTAAAAACATTCAAGAGTAGTGGAGACCAAACCTCCCGATTATGTTTAAAAAGATCTAAGGGTACTGAGTCAGGGCCAGGGGCCTTTAAGGACGCCCCCTTAATCAAAGCTAGCTCTACTTCTGAGAGCATTAGTGATTCGCTAAGCTTCTTGGCTGATTCCATATTAATATTACAGGGATCATCCTCCTCCAAGGTGGCAGTCTGTAATATCTCTTTGGGGTTAAAGATTTTATTGTAATGAGTTACCCAGGTTTCCTCTGGTAAATGAACTCGAATGGTATTTTCTTCCCCTGATTTTAAAAAGGGCCTATTTATTACTTCCCAAAAAAGTCTGTTGTCCCTTAAATCGACTGCTTTATCCAGGTCTTCCCATGCTTTGGTTCTCAGTTCATTTTTTCTTTTTCTGATTGCCTGCCTATATTGTTTCCTAGCCAGTATGACCATGTTTCTATCTCTTGGATTTTGGCGCAATGCTTTAGTTAAAGTTGTTTGAGCAGAAGAGCATTCAGCATTGAACCATTTAGGCCCCTGGTGTTGATTCTTCCCCCCTATCTTTACGAGTAGATGGGTCGCTATATTTTCCATTAGTATCTCGAAACTCGTAATTATATGGTCTGGATCAGGATTAGATGCTAGGCAGGTTTCTATCTGGGCCACATTTTCCTTAAAAATATCCATCTCCAATTGCCTAACGGGTACTTTATTCCACCTTACAGTGACACCCTGGTTCTGAGTATACACTATAGGTTGTTCCGGGCACAGTTTTAATTCAGAAGTAATATTAAAACTCAAAATTAGGGGATTGTGATCGCTAGCTGGGTTTGCCTCAATTTTAAAATCTTCCAAGTAGCTGAAAAATCCCATAGATACCATTACAAAATCAATTGTAGTTGTTCTGCCCCCCGTGCCTTGGAAGGTGGGTATATTCACAATACCCGAAAAACTAATCGTATCGAGAATACATAAATTATTGTTTATTACAATACTATTTATGGCCTCCCCTTGTTTTGTATGAGAGAAATGAGCCATAGGATGGCCATTTAAATCCATCAGACCACAGACCCTGGTCCCACTAAACTTACATAATTCACAATTAAAATCACCTAACCATATAATGAGGAGAGAGAAGACTCTATTTCTCACCGTAGCAATCTCTTCCTGTAAATTATCAATAATTGCAGTTTCATTAGGATCAAATATGTTATAATACCAATTGATAAGAAGAACAGTTTCAGTAAAAAGATCCTTAATGATGAGTAATTGATACCAGGGTGTTTCCACCACTCTATTGACATATCTTAAGTTATGTTTTACAGAGATTGCTGTCATAAGCCCGCCCTTAGCTCGCCCTGATTGCGATGGTATTGCTGGGACGTTAAAAGCTTGGAAACCATCCAAACTCAAATCCACAGTACTCCAAGTCTCCTGTAAGCAGGCTAGGTCAAAAGAATCTACAAATTCTACCCAGGCCGGATCTTCCAACCTTTGGCGAAAGCCCGCTATATTCCAAGAAAGTACACGGAAATTGCTAACCTTCTCACAGTTACCCTCATTTTCCGCATGCAATCTATCTGGCAAGTGGGCTTGCTCACACCCATCTGCCCTATTTCCTATGTCATTAGTTCCCAAATCAACAGCCTCATATATATATATATCCTTATCATCATTTCCTACTTCCACATCATCGCCCGTGTTTATAACTCTATGAGTAACTATACTATCCCCCCATCTTTGGTCCGGATGAGAATTTACACAAGTCTCTACACAATTTGTATCATCATTAGTTGTTGTTTTCCTATCCCTACCTAGAATAAGATGGTGATAGGTCGGAACCTGCATAGGCATGTAATCCTCCATAAAAGGGGAAAAGGTTAATCTATTATCCCCAGCTAATATATTTTGTTGTTTAGTTAAGTGCAGTCAGTCATTTAAGTTCATTGGAGTCAAAGGATAGAACATGTTTGACAATGGAATATTCCAAAATTCCCTAGGATTAGTGGGATAGTGGTTATTTGAACTAGGGTACGAATTGAGTGGTTTACCATAGGGTAAAATCTAGCATTTCTATTGGAGTAGGTGAAAGTTGGGTTATTTATGAGTGGTTTCTGATGATGGATGAAATCCAAACCATATCTCTGCCGGGGTTTGTTTGTAGGAAGCATCATATTTTCAGGATAGAAATATGTCAGATTTCATGTTGACACTCCACCATCATTACCACTAACAAACCAATCACTTATATAAGAAACCACCCTATGGTCCTTAAAATTCACTACAATCAGGTCACCCTCTATATCCTTAGGACGTATGCCTACCCATTGGCACCTTCTAACTGATACAATTTCACCATTCAAGTGTGCAGGTAATGGCCTGTTCAAACGCAACCAATGAATCGCTTTATTTTTTAAGCTTATGTTCGATTCCATATTTCCCTCCGGAACAACTGGAACTCCTGTTAAAACAATAACAAAGCCAAAGGACTCTGGCGGTAATTGTACCGTATTTTTGTAGTGTAATTTAGCTTTATTAGTGTAAGTTGTTTGTGGGGTGGATGTATTATTAGTTTGGATAGGCTTCAAGACCACAGCGGGAGGTTTTTCTTTAGCCATGGTTTTAGAAGCTGTATTTACTGGTATATCTGATGTAGAAGCGGGGATTTTATTAGTTGGAAAATTTTTTGGTTTATCAGGGGGGTTATGTTGTTTAGTTGACTTATTGGTGTTTTTATCCTTATAAACAGTGACTGGGATAATTGGTGTTACATTCTCTGGGGCCATAGTCTGTAGAAGGAGGCAATCTAGTTTTTTATCCAACCTTTTTAGTCTTTCTGCAAGAGGAAGAATAAGAGCCTTTAACAGTTTTTCAACCGCCTCCAGGAATCCATTGTTAGAAATATTATTGTGCTCCATATCTACACTCCTTTGTATTGCTTCTGTCCCCTCTGTTGGTATGTCCCCTATATCTACTGGCAAGGTTAGTTTAGGGGCTACCATCTCTAAAGGTTTCCACGGGTTGGTATGCCTAGTTTTGTTTTTCCCTCCCTTCTTCCTTCTTTTCCTAACTGGAGAGGATACACCACCTTTACGCTTTTGATCGTAATGTGCAGTAGTCGTAATAGTGGTGGGCGGAGAAGGAAGCAACGTAATAACCTCTGTTTGTATCTTCAAGGGGGGAGGTATAACATTACTATGACAGTGGGTATCAATTTCCGGGGGCAACGGAGTATTAAGATCTATAAGGTTGTTTGATATTACTGGGGACAAGTCGCTCAAACTATCCACCGCCATATCTCGATCCCCCAGGGATGGCTGGCTTTCCTGAAAAATTAAAGGGATGCTATCTGTATTGAAAAGCTCAGCATCCATCTCCGCCTGTTCTACTGTGGCTACAGAAGGTATCGCTTTACTGGAGGAAGGAGCCTGTCTCTTAAGTGCCTCAACAGAGAGGCGCCGTTCCACCCTTCTTTCCGCTAGTAATAACTCACGGTCAATATCCTTCGTTGCTTTTGAAAAGAATTTATCAAGAGGACCGAGTATAGAAATATTCACACGGTCAGGGAGGGGGTTAGGAGTTAAATAAGACATTTTAGGTAAATCTGTAATTCAACGCAAAAATAACCAATAAGGGTAACAATCAAATCAACTGTGATCAATCTGAAAAAGTAGACTCATCAGAGGGGTGGCCCAACCCGGCCACCCACGGCCCCTGACGGCCACAGACGGTCCCGCCCTTGTCCCGGGCTTCTCCCGCGCGCTCCCGCGCAGAGGGGGGAGACCTCCTCTTAAGTACGTAGACATATGGTGTGCAGGCGGGGCGTGGTTGACAGGGAGAGCGGCCAGGTGACGAGAGGCGCGGGTTGCCGGGGCTTCTGGTCCTAGAAGTCCGACCCCCACTCGCTCGCAGCCCTGCCCAACACACGCTTCACCAGATTGTAGAGTCCAAGGCTCAGAAGCGGGAGTGATGCGCAGCGGGACCCGCGAAGCGGGTACCGCAAGTTGTAAAGCCGGAAAACGGGTCTCGCAGCGCCCTCACAGGCAGCAGTTCAGCAAGCCAACAAGCAGGTCTGTCAGCGTCCTCAGCGGCAACAATTTAGTGCAATGAAGTGTCCCACGGCGATTTCCTCCTCCCCAGCCTTTCTAGTGTGCAGGCGGGGCATGGTTGACAGGGAGAGCGGCCAGGTGACGAGAGGCGCGTGTTGCCCGGGCTTCTGGTCCTAGAAGTCCGGCCCCCACTCGCTCGCAGCCCTGCCCAACACACGCTTCACCAGATTGTAGAGTCCAAGGCTCAGAAGCGGGAGTGATGCGCAGCGGGACCCGCGAAGCGGGTACCGCAAGTTGTAAAGCCGGAAAACGGGAAAACGGGTCTCGCAGCGCCCTCACAGGCAGCAGTTCAGCAAGCCAACAAGCAGGTCTGTCAGCGTCCTCAGCGGCAACAATTTAGTGCAAGGAAGTGTCCGATCGAGACATCCAGCCGCATATTCCTTACTTTTGAATTTCCTAGGCGTCAAACTGGATCCGGAGGATTCTTCTTTGAGCAATAGCACTGTGCGCCAGTAGGTGGCATTGGTTGACTCTTCGTTACGTCATCACGTCCGCGTCACCTGTATAGGCACCACCTAGGCGTGCTAATGTCAGTGCTTTTCTTTCAGCCCCAGCCAGCACAGATCCATGAAGTCAGCTACCCTCTTTCACTTTTTGACAAGCTTTTTTTGACATTTTGGCGACCCCTATTTTGGTGTGTAGGGTTTTCTCATGTCCAAGAAGACTTCTGGGTTTAAACCATGCAGCGCCTGTTATCTTCCCATGCCGGTAGTGGACCAACTCCTGTTTTGTCTCTGGTGCCTGAAGCGCGATCACGACTCAAAGTCGTGCCCCAACTGCAGGGCCATGGCTCCAAAAGCTTTGAGGGAGCGATCCCTAAAGCTGCTTCCGGCCCGGTCCTCAGCACCATGTTGTTCTCCTTGGAGGTCTCGTTCTCTGTCCCCGTTCAGAGGAAGGTTAGATCACTGCTCTGGGAGTCCTAAGTATTCCTAGATATTTAAATAATCCAGGCTGTCATGCCATCCTTAAATTGGGAGCTCCCCACTTGGTCTATAAGCCAGGTCTCTCATTGGAAACTGTTGTGATTTGGACTGCTTAGTAGTTAGCCCAGAGAATTCCCTAAACTCGTACAATAGTCACAAGAAGAGGGGTACTGATCTCTTTGGCCCTTCATGTACACAAGTGTGTCATCCTCCATGTGTCTTGGAATCTATTCTAATGCCCCGGCTATTTCCAATCTCAATGTATTAGCCAGCTGTTTTGATACCAGGTAAAACAGCAGAGGCGTCATAGGGCACCTTTGCTGCAAACTTCCACCTAGTTCCCCCAGTAATCACACCAACTTCTCAATTTTAACCCTGGTTGTGGGGCAGGTGTACAACAGTTTCACCCAATGCATAAAATTAGGCTTGATGTCTGCAATGTTTTAAGATTGTAATTTACATCTTTACTTGCTTATAAGCTAATACATTTATTGAAAACAAAAGGAATTGTTAAAACATCCTATTTGATGATAGTGCCAGTGAAGGCTTCTGCAAATGACTTTGTCTCTCGATGCAGCATTAATGAGGGAGGGTGTCACTTCCGAGCTTTAGGAGACTGTGTCTTCATAGTCCTTGTCTTCTGACTCTACCACCTGTATCTGGTTCCCTCGATATTACTGGATAGGACTTGGGGACATCTTAGCTGTGGGACGAGTTATGTTAGGCTCCCTAAACGTTTTGGAACAAACAACCACACTTTTGTAAAGGCAGTCTCACCTTCGTTAAACTACAGCAAGGAAGAGTAGAACGTAGTGAATTAAACTTTTCCTATTGAGCAACTGAGGTATTGTTATAACTAGCTGTTATAATTTGTTTTGCCTGAGAGTGACTTTCAGGGACTTAAACATGTTAAAACACATTTTTGATCACTTGAGTTACCACTGGTTCTGCTTCAATGTTTCTCCTAATGTATAAAGTAGTATATTTGAAGGTGGGATTTGTGTGGTCTTGAATGCTAATGTACTATTTCAACTCTGTTCTAATGTTGATCAAAAGGTGTTACTACCAACAGCATAGAGAATTATTTATTTGTCTGAGACAGTAGCAAACTAAAAGAAATTATCATTACATTTAGATCCTTTTGTTAGACCTGACATCTTTGGCATGGTATTCCCGGAGACTTTTTCCTTTCACTTCCCTGTTTTGTCTGAACTTGTTTTTATTGGCATTAGAACTATGTGTACTTTACCCCTGCTAACCAGTGCTGAAATGCATGTGCTTTTCCTTAAACTCTGTAAAATTGACCTACACCTAAATGGCACATGTAATTTACTTATAAGTCCCTAGTAAATGGTACTATTTGTAGGGGGCTGCAGCACTGTAAAACGTACTTCAGGCCTACCACTGCACCCTGTAGCAGAGTTTAAGACTGCCATTTCAACCTGGCAAAATAAACCTAACCACTCCTAAGACAGGATGCATAGCATTGAAAAAGTAGGACATGTGTATTTAATTTAAATATCTTGACAATGAATAACTCCTAAAGTCATATTTCTCTGTTGTAGCTCTATCTCTCCAATAGATTAACAATGGCTTCTATTACTACACTTAATAAGGGATAACTTCAGCTTGGAAACGGACAGAGAAATACTTCTTCAGTTGATTGAATTGTTATTTAAATCATCTTTAATAGTAAAGTCAGATTGAAAGCTACTATTCTGTAATTGCCACTTTTACAAATTTGACATTTTTCTTCCTAAAGCAAATGTGCCTTTCTGCCTGTGTCCAGAGTCACATGACTGTGAATTGTTCTAATGGGGTGTTTTGTGTAGTCCTTCTAGATATGAGGGTAAAAGGGCCTTGGGTGTGGGGGAGGGTGTTCCTCTCCTTAGCGGGGTGCCCTGGGGGGTGTGCGCGGCCTTCCTGAGCATCATATGGCTTCCTGCCCTGCCTCTAACAAATGCAGCTCACACACAGGCCTTCCTGCCCTTTGTTACCCTAGACAGTTTGGAGCCAAACGCTGGTTAGGGAGAAGGTTAGAAAGAGGGGGTATCCCTAACCCACAGCCTGGCACTGGGTATTCGAATAGCATCTTCAGAAATCTCATCGGAACACTTCTGGACTTGTGGGAGATTGAGCTACAGGGACACAACTAGCTTCCAGAGGCCACCTTGCAACTGCCCAGCTAACCAGCACCAACTGGACCTGCCTGGATGTTGCTGCTGGCCTCTGCTGGAATGAGTCCTGATCCTAAAGAGGTTCCCCCATGTCCAGGACCTGTGACTGCGATCAGAGTGAACTCTGGGTGAAAATCCAGAGTTTCTAGGCTCCCTGAGATGGCAAGCAGACTGTTCACACCAAGAAACGACCGCCCACAATGCTTGCCAAAGTGAAGCACCAGCGACGACCTGCTCTTCACATCAGTGCCGACCATGTGCAACAACCGTCCACAGCTGCAATGAGTGCCGCGACTCTTGCTAACACGAAGCTCCAGTGAAGACCTGCTCTTTGCACCAAACAGCAACCGCCCACGTTGACTGCTAACATGAAGCTACAGCCGCGACCTGCTCCTCATGCTGACAATGATGTCCTTGCAGCCCCAGCCAATGTGAACCTTGAGCTACAGCTTCTCGCATAGACTTCAACTTTGAGGTGGCAAACACCTCACCGGGGCAAATCTGATCCCTCTATCCAACCAATGCTCCATTGCAGTTGGCCTGAAATTGTGACTTTGACCCTGTTCAGAGTGAACAGAAACTTGCAAGTGCCATTTTGGGCTTTTTGGCACTATTTTCACCTAAATGTTTAAAAATTGATAACTCCAGTTCTACTTATGGTATTTTTCTTGTGTTGTTTTTTCACTTTATTACTGTTTGAGTGCTGCATATGTACTTTATATATTCCCTTTAAGTTAAGCCTGACTGCTTTTGTGCCAAGCTACCAGCAGGTTAAGCACAGGTTTATTTTGTGACTTTTATGCTTCACCCTGACAAGGATTGTGTATATTATTTGTAGTCCTTTACCTCACAACAGGTTAGGAAACTTTGGAGTCCACATCTTTGTCCTGGGTATAAGTGGAACCAGGTTCAGATCTGCAGGGCTAATCTCTGGTCACAGGCAGAAAGTGTGGTCATCTTCAATTCTTCTGCAGGTCAAGAAGGTGCACTGAAGAGGGTGCAGGGGATGCCATATTTATGCCCGGCACTAGCTTGTGTTGGGGATGATTCCTGGCTCCTCCCTAACCAATGGTATAGATGTAACCAGGGGTTAAACACTTTTGCAGCAGTTACTGTTTGCCCTACTGCAAACAATCCCATGGTGCCCTTCACTCCTAAACTCTTAGGCAAAACCTTCTCCCTTTGTGCAGAGCCTGCTTGGCCGGTATAATGAGCAGACCCCTGCACTGCGGTCACTTCAGACCAGTTCTGGGGGCAATTTTCCCACCACTGAGTTTGGTGCCTGACTGACAGGAAAGACAAAAGCTGGGGCCTTTCCAGGTGTCACTCACCATTTGCTTGTGGCAGGGGAGATCCCGTAAATTAAGTTCCCTGGTGTCATGTCCTTTAGGCTTGTCCTGCAAAGTATGCCCCCTTTTTACCTACATTGTCACATCCACACAACAATAATGGAGCTGAACAGGTGACTTTTTACCTAGTAGTTTGCGCCTGCCTCTTTGACACCAGGCTCTTAGTATTTTATCATAATCCCTGTACTTAACGTACATAAACATGCCCTCAGGCACTGCATAATTATTCTATATAGGGGTCACCACTATTTTTCATCATTGGCCAACAAGTCTGCTCTGCATGATCACATTGCTTCAGAAAAATATTTATGATTGTTTCCCAAACATATCGATTCTAGAAGAAACCCTGCAGTGACCACTCTAATATATAAGACCCTTATTCCCCCCTGCAAATTAGAGGAGAATTCCTTCCACGCTGACATGGGGTCCTGCATGCTGAATCTCCGACACGCAGCTGTCTGACATCCCTTGCGTGGTGTCATCCTTGGAGCCGGGACGGGGGTCCTTCATCTTCTACCATCAGATGAGCGGGTTAATACTTCATAGGGGAATCTTGGCTATATACATATATCTTTGACGGATGTACGTCATTACGACGCCCACTTTTACAACGCGTTCCATTACAACGCAAGTCGTTACAACGACTTGCGTTGGGGGGGCGCAAATTAAATTTTTTTTATTTACTATTCCAACACGAGTCCCCGTGGATAGTAGGGAAGGTGTTGGGATAGTAAATTAAATAATTTACTATCCTTGAGCGCCCCCCAGCGCAATTCGTTGTAACAACTTTCGTTGTTATGACCGTGTCGTAATGGAACGGCGTTGTAATAGTTGCGTCGTAAACGTCGCATACCATCTTTGACCAAGATATTGGATTTACTCAGAACCCACCACACCCATGCCTAGCTCATGTGCTGCTGCGCATTGCAGTCTGTGACTTCACGGAGGAATCTGGGAGCACTGTTTCCCCATTTTTTCAGGCCACCACTATCGTGGTTGGTGGTTGTAGGCATCTGGGGACCCGGGAGAGAAAATGAATTTTCGCCAGCAGTGTTTGACCAACAGCGCTGTATTAACACTTCCAGAACCCCAATGGGACACAGGCAGCTGAACCTAGTGACTTGCCTGGTGTGCGGTGCATGCTGGGATTTTTAGTCCGCCTACGCAACTACAAGCTCGTTTGGAACTACGGTTCAGCCCATCTGGATGGCCACCAATGGCGGACCGACTGGGACTATAGGAATAAACTGGTAGGAGTGTCCTGTTGAAGCCGGCATCTGAGGAAGACATTGTTCGAAACGCGTCATGCCACGGCTTTATATTGAAAATAAATTCTCTCCTAAATTCCCCGCTGTGTCTCACCCGTTCTGCACTTCTGGCATATTTTCGTGCTGGCCCCTGGCGCGATGGAAGAGACCCGCCTACACAAGAGGTCTGAGTCAGCTGGGCAGCTTCAGCAACTTTCTCTTTGACCAAGATATTGGATTGACTCTGAACCCACGACACCCACACCTAGCTGATGTGCCGCTGTGCATTGCAGTCTGTGACTTCACGGAGGAATCTGGGAGCACTGTTTCTTCGTTTTTCAGGCCTCCACTATCGTGGTTCGTGGTTGTAGGTGTCTGGGTACCCGGGTGAGAAATTGAATTTTCGCCAGCAGGGTTCGAACATAGTACAGAACAGTGCTCCATTAACACTTCCAGAACCCCAATGGAACACAGGCAGCTGAACCTAGTGACTTACCTGGTGTGTGGTGCATGCTGAGATTTGTAGTCCGCCTATGCAACTACAAGTTCGTTTGGAACTACGGTTCAGCCCATCTGGATGTCCACCAATGGTGGACCGACTGGGACTATATGAATGAACTGGTGGGAGTGTCCTATTGAAGCCGGCATCTGAGGAAGACATTGTTTGAAACGCATCTTGCCATGGCTTTTTATTGAAAATAAATTCTCTCCTGAATTTCCCGCTGTGTTCCTCCCGTTCTGTTTCACTGCGTGAACACTTCTGGCATACATATATATCTATACACATATACGTGCTACACCTACAGATCTAGGCTTGGTACATTTAGGCAAATTACAGATGGCGCGCATTATAGGAGTATGCAAGTACTACTGTCTTATCTGGACTGTATATGTTTTCTTCTTAGCACTATATTGCTATATTAGTACTTACCTTTTCTTTCGTATGCTTCTGTCTCCAGATTGTCACAGAAAACAAGTTTTACTCAAGACTGATGCTGGACAAGTAAATACTTATGTCCTCATCACCATCCTGTGTATTTTCTGAGAATAAGTAAGCGTGAGTGACTGAGCGAAAAGTACTGTACTGTTTTCCATGATCTCTGAGGAATGAGGGTTGTTATGTTCAGTGGTTGCCAGAAACTTTCTCCACCACTGTAAGATACAGTGGGGTGGTAGTGGCACTGTAGAGCTAGCTGGTATAACAGCTGACGTATCCTCTGGGGGTGTCCGGAATCGGTTTGTACTCCAAGCCCTCAGTTTAGGTCATCCAAAACTGGAAGGTCCAGGGATTCCTGGGAACTACACAACTGGGCGCCGCCAATCTTGGTGTGGTTCTTATATTAACAGTTAAAATCTAAAAGCAAGTTCCGTCATACTTTTTCAGAAAGTCCTACTCAAACTTTTCACAGACGTTGGAAGTGGGGAGGGAGATCTGCCTCATCTGAGCAGATATACCCTGTGTATTGGCTGAAGGTTTAAACAAGCTTGTAAGGATAACATGTTCCCACATTGTGCAAAACCCCTAATTACTTTCTTCTCCTTTTGAGAATGCCTGACAATGCGATGGTGGTTCGGGTTCGGGGGAAGACAAATTTGCAAATGCTCTCAATAATACAGAAAACTGCAGATATGCAGTAACTGTAAACTTGCTAGAACATGGCGTACCCGCAGTAGGTGGCTGTGTTACCTTCATGATTGAGGCACACGAGGTGTTCAGATCAGTTGTATTCTTTTCTTGGGCTCAGTTCCCGCTGCAGATCCACAGAATAAATTGTTTCACACATACATTATAGTTGAACCACCAGAAGAATACATTCCATACATAGACATTGAATTCCCATCAACTTACCAGGAACACAGGAACTGGTTTAAAGGCACCTTCCCACACACAATATCCGTCGTAGGACTCGGTCCACTCAGCATAGAAGGAGCGACCTGGCTGGTCTTAGCGGCCTATACTCCACATCCTGAGATAGATACACTACCAGTGGATGATGTCTGTACAATAAACAAACACATAGTCGGACTATACAGATACATTTGTCATACGGCCATTAACAGTCCACCCTGCGAGAAATGCTCTAGTTGGTTCACATCAGACCACACATACAATTAGCCTACAGACACTAAAATCAAAAATTAGGTTAGGACAATCCCCTCCAAACGGGAGCAAATTCCGTTCTGGATAGCACAAAAAAATTGCAGAGCTGGAAGCAGTATTTTCCCATACGGGTCACCAGGAAAAACATAGAATGCTAACCATTTGCTTGCCAATGGTGATGGTTCCCTCGATTGAGGATTGTACCACTTGGGCAACAATCTTTGCTTCTGTTTACATCAGAATACTCTGGATCCCTTCCATAGCAGTCATTCCAGAAGTATAGAAACAGATACAGAATGAGTATGGGGCAGGACCTGCCCTGGACTTGGGGATGAAACTCATGGGTAATTTTGCCCAAGTTTCTGCAATAATACTGAGCAACATAAAAGGGGAGGCAGCAGCAGTGACCATACGCCACCGCCTAAGGGAAATGGCTCATAAAAATAAGGAGCCAAAGTTATCAAAAATTATCGAAGAAACCTGTGCCGCCTTGAACAACATCCACTTACAACTGAAAGGCAAATTGCGATTTGGCCCAATAATGACATCCACATCAATGTGCCTTCACAAGAGACACCTGCCAGTTCTAAAAACCCAGCTACCAAAGATAGAGCGAACTGCATCTGGCTACTTCATCAACTTCGATGACTTTTCTTCAGATCAAAGTGAACCTGAGCAAACGCCACCCATTTCCGAAAAAGAGAAATTTCAACAATTCTATCTCTGCCTGGAAAAAACTTTCTTTGTGTCCCCTTGGTCACATGTTTGGTTTGCATTCGGGATCCTGTTATAGTAACTGTTTTTTCCTACTACTGAATGGACATTACCTCCCACATTGCACAGCAGTACAATTTGTGAACTTGGTCTTGAAACCTCATACGTCATCACACCATAAACAGAGGGACCTGTCCCTAGTGAACATTACAGCAGTTCCAGTACTGGACGGTATAGTTTGGGATAGAGTTTCATATGATATATTTGTTCCTACTGAACATTTGAAAATTCCATATGTATTTAAAATGTCATTGAATTATTTCATTACCGTGAGTAAACTCTCTGATGATTGGGACATTGAAACTGTAAATACTATGCTCTCAGACTTAAAACAATCTGCTACATTTTCTTACAGGGAATTGTATGATGATATACCTGATTTTGATACCATGTATTGTTACAAACATTATGGTCATCACTTTTTCACAAAGCAGGTGTTCCACGCACAACACGCATCATCAATCGGAACATTGCCCAACACCACTGAAAGGTAGTTCTACCACATTCACACAGAAATGTGCATACTTTTCAGGGTCCAATACATCAAGCCCAACGTCATACTACTATAAGCTTGCACAAATGAATGTAACTGTGAAGAAAATTATGCTAACAAACACCAAGCGTATATATTTTGCGCCTTTTATACCCCAACTGTCTATACAAGGTTTTGACTATTGGTGGGACACCATAGACACAACATCCATTTGGGGGACAAAATAATGTCAGGTTCAGGGAACAGAGGCTTAATTTAGAGCTTGCCTCATACCGTTACAGATAGTCTTCCTGAACAGAACAGCGTAACAGACTACCTGCAATGGGTTTGCTGAAATAAAAGACCTGAAAACACCATGCATTCCCTCGCCCACACCTATTGAAGGTATATCGAATGATACACTGAAAAGTGAGGAGGTTCTGGGTATAATGATACAAAATGGTACATACAATTCATCGGCTTCCAATTGGAAAGGATGGTTGTTTTGACCAATCAAGACAAATAGGTGTCAATCAAGATTGAAGGGTACCACCTGAGAATTTAGTATCCATAGGCCTGACCCACACTGTGTACACACAGACCACAGACAACCCAGGGGTGGGGACTTTTTACGGTGTTGGGAAGTGATGCCTAAAATGGAGAAAAACCTCAACACTATTACAGGTGAAATAACACTCGTCCTTTCTGTCTGATAACATGAAACATAGGGATTTCTCGCTAGGTCCCAAGAAACCGCGTAAAAAATGTTTTTTATATGGCATATACAATGAACTGTGGAAAATCTCCCTACAAAAAGCTGCTGCAAAACTAATTGAAACTGATAGAATTAGCATAGAAAAAGCCTTGGCTCTGGTAGACAATGGTATGACCAAATGTTATTCATGTATTTATTCACTGGGCAACATTGGTCTTCAGCAATTGACTTGATGGAATAAGATTTGTCTATTCTACAACATGGGCAATCTCAATTGCGCTCCATTGTGCTTTTAAGCTGGATGCTGCAATCATTGTGTTCTGGCCACGTGCCATGGTGCTACATTAACTGCTTATAATCTGACCGACAGACAAATGACCATGGCATGCAGAGATGCTAAGTACAGCATGCTGCTCATTGAAAAATGAGAGAAGTTACCTTTTACACTAGCAGAGTCACCATAAATGGAATGGTTAATTCATGGCTATTCAAATATCAAATGGTAATCGATCACTTGACCTGAGTAACCAGGGTTTTGCAAAATTCATGTAGTATACTGATAGAAAACCCTCATTCACTTAAAGAAGTCGGAAAAAGCAGTATATCTTGATTCTCCACTTTCTTTAGTAACGTGCCAGCATCATCATTGGGTTAGAATTGTATGCTTTACTCCATCCGGAGGTGAACCACTGGTTATTACAGTAGTGATCAAGGAAGGGTGGGAGTGTTGTGGTGAAGTGAATATTAAAAAGTGATGTTAAAATCCCGTATAGCCATATTTGTATGTTTAATTGGTCTGGTTCGGGATGTTTAAAAATTGTGTCATGCGTTGGAAGACTTGTTAATAGTGTAACGCATTGGTAATGTCCATAAAAAAGGTCGACATGTTTCAGCCCTTGTGTTTGCCCTGGTGGGTCAAGTGGGCTTTCTTCAGGACCTAAAAGAAGAAGAAATAGAGGCAGTATTTTGTTATGGTCTCTCTAAATCCGGGTATGTCTTACACGATTCCCACGAGGTCAGATAGTACCTGTTTTGAAAGAGGAGGAAACAAGAGGGTACAAAACAGAAAAATGGAATGTCATCTTGCGCATTTTCCACATGGTGTTCTGTTTCGCAGAATAATAAAATAGAAATAGAAAATAAAAATTAAGTAACAAAAAAATGGCAATTCTTTCTCTAGTGCATGTTAAATGTTTGCAGGCAAATTTTCTCATCTTATCCAGAAGTGCTCAGGATGTGTATTTAAAAAGGTTTCATTTGTATTTTTCAAATGGCTATAATTCTCGTTCAGTACGTTTGCGATATGCCAGACAGTTTAATGACTATGTGGGGCAGGAGTACATGCGCAAGTAATAAGAGGGAGTGCAATTAAGTGAACGGTCTCATGTATACTATTTACATGGACCGATATGTGCTGGGACCTGCCGTTGGAGCGTCAGTGTTGATCAAATACACAAGTATTCCTTCGTTCATTATGGTCATCGTGTAATCGTCAGTTTCACGTGTATTGCGAAGGACGGGACAAATGTGTGATTACGCCCTTTCATTTTAAGTAGGAACAATAGTAGTGATGTGTCAGTTTCTGTATTGCGTACGGTGGTCTTTCTTCAAATATAGTCTTTTCTCAAACACTACTACCAGCCACAATAAAACATCACAACCTTGCACGTGAGTGATTGACGTAGTCTTAATATTCACATTTACACGATGACCATTATGAAAGAAGGAATACTTGTGTATTTGATAAACACTGATGCTCCAACAGCCGGTCCCAGCACATATCGTCCACATAAATAGTATACATGAGACCGTTCACTTAATTGCACTCCCTCTTACTACTCGCGCATGTACTCGTGCCCCCCATAGTCTTTAAACTGTCTGTCATATCGCAAACGCACTGAACAAGATATTATAGCCATTTGAATAATACAAATGAAACCTTTTTAAATACCCATCCTGAGCACTTCTGGATAAAATGAGAAAATTTGCCTGCAACCATTTAACATGCACTAGAGAAAGAATTGCCATTTTTTAGTTACTTAATTTTTATTTTCTATTTCTATTTTATTCTTCTGTGAAACAGCACACCACATGGAAAATGTGCAAGATGACATTCCATTTTTCTATTTTGTACCCTCTTGTTGCCTCCTCTTTCAAAAAAGGTACTACCTGACCTCGTGGGAATCAGGTAAGACATACCCGGATTCAGAGAGACAATAACAAAATACGGTCTCTATTTCTTCTTCTTTTAGGTCCTGAAGAAAGCCTCCTTGACCCACCAGGTCAAACACAATTGCTGAAACATGTCGACCTTTTTTATGGACATTACCAATGCGTTAGACTATTAACAAGTCTTCCAACGGAAGACACCATTTTTAAACATCCTGAACCCAGACTAATCAAACATACAAATCTGGATATACTGGACTTCAACATCACTTTTTGATATTCACTTCACAACAACACTCCCACCCTTCTTTGATCACTACTGTAATAACCAGTGGTTCACCTCCGGATGGAGGAAGCATACAATTCTAACCCAATGATGATGCTGTCACGTTACTAAAGAAAGCGGAGAATCAAGATATACCGCTTTTTCCGACTTCTGTATGTGAATGAGGGTTTTTTATCGGTGTACTACACAAATTTTGCAAAACCCTGGTTACTCAGGTCAAGTGTGATCCATTCCCATTTGATATTTGAATACGAGTAAGGAAGCTGAATGGATCACATTTCCTTCTTTCTCCCCCTTTTGATTTGACACAATTCATGGCTATATCACGCTGCCAATCATGACATTCCAGTTCCAATTCTGCCTTATATACCACCAAGTAGGCAGGTATGAAGCGCTGGGTGTTGGGACGTACAGGAAACATGAGCATTGCCGTACAAATATAGGTGTAGAAATAGGACACTGAAACTTTCTTAAGTGGTACAGACTGTGAGAAGGCTTTAAGTAGGTCTTTAGTGTGCAAGGAGGTCTCGCTTCACGGAGCGTGTAATGCTTCAAAAGCGAACTTATCTTGCAACTTGAAAGGCTCCCCAGACTCCGTGATTCATCCGCTTTTTGAGTTACTCTCTAATGGGAGTTATTTAATGCTGAGTGATCAAGGCTGTTGAGGGATGGCGCCAATCATTGCGCATCTAGTCACAGTAAACTCCAGGGTTGTTTGTTTTTCCCCCAGCTCACATAGTTAATTGAATGTTTCCTGTATAAGGTTTGATCCTCTGAGCTGACTGAAAGCCATGTTGTTTCAAGAAAATGTGGCCTTAACTTTAGCCTAAGAGACTTTTGATCTCCAGGTTGCAAAGTCTTTGGCAGAGATCCAGGCCCTGGTCCATACGAACTTCCCCTCCATTTCCGAGAAGTGGTTCATTGTATGTTTAACATGTCTGATATGAGGGGGATCCTACACTTATTGAAGCGTATTGGATCAGGTCTGTTAACCACCTTTCAGACCATCTTTGGAGTAATTCCAGCTTTCATACACTCCGTACTTGGAAGTGGTTTTGGAAGGCTTCCTCTGGTTCTGCTATCAGTGGCGGGCATCCTGATTTTAATCCTATTGATTTGCAATTGATGTCTCAATCCCTCATGACATGGAGAGAACACTGCTGGAATGACGTTGTGAGCGTATGGTGTTCTAACTGTGTATGGCTTGGCTTCGAGAGCTGAGTGAGCATTGGTTCCTGAATTTTAGACCGGTCTAGCTAGACTGTGTCCTGCCTGTGCTCACCTGCCTCCTCTGCGGATTTGTATGCATGTTGGACATGTGCCTGACACTTCCATTGGTTGCGCCGCCGGACATAGACATGCTCTTGGAACCCTTGCATGCCCACATGTACAGTTGTCCACAGGGTATTCCCATGTTGATGTCTGCATTTTTAGAGCATCCAAGGGATGCTTCCGCTCCTGTTGGAAGGGAAATCGCCTATACTCCAGAGGTACAGGCATAGGTACCAGGCATCCAGGCATTTAATTCTTCCCCGGCGGGGAAACCACAGATGACCATCTTTGCTCAGTAGACATGATATTAGGAGTGTTGGAGGTATTGCCACCTCTGGATGCAATGTTCAGCAATGGTGCGTGTTCAGCACAGGATTCATAAACAATCTGGCCTTCCCTGTGTATGGGAATTACTCTGCAATTTTTTAACATTTAACAAATTGAAGGACGTAACTGACTTTGTTTTATTTTTTTCTCGTTCTCCACTCTAATTATGCATAATGTAATAATATCCACATATACAAGTTTAGAGGACTTTTTCAATGCTTTTCAATGGCTTTTCTTTTATGGACACTTTTTACAGGCTTTTTAAGTGCTTTCAGTATTTTTAATTATAAATGATTTTATGCTTTTAATGGAATTAGCCTAGCTAACCCTGTTGATCTTTTGATGAGGGGTGGGTGTCAAGTCCTTCAGGCTGGTCCTTTCTTGTATGCCCCCTTTTTACATACATTGTCCCATCCACACGACAATTACTGTTCTGAACAGATGACCTTTTACGTAGTAGTTAGCTCCTGTCTCTTCGACAGCAGGCTCTTAGTATTTTATCATAAACCCTGTACCTGATGTACATAAACATATCCTCAGGCACGGCATAATTATTCTGTATAAGAGTCACCACTTTTTTTCATCCTTGGCCAACAAGCCTGCTGTTTATGATCGCATTGCTTTAGAAAAGCATTTATGATTGTTTTCAAAACATATCAATTCTAGAAGAAACCCTAGAGTGGCCCCTCTAGTATAGAAGACCCTTATTCTCCCCTGCAAATTAGAGGAGAATTTCTTGCTGACACTGTGTCCTGCATGCTGAATCTTCGACACACAGCGGTCTGACATCCCTTGCGAGGTGTCATCCTCGGAGCAGATACGTGATTCTTAATTTTCTAACTTCAGGTGAGGGGGTTGGTCCTTCCCTAGAGGATTCTTGGCTATATACATATATATGTATACACATATACGTGCTACACCTACATATCTAAGCTAGGTACATTTAGGCAAATTGCGTAGGGCACGCATTAATTTAGTATGCAAGTGCTACTGTCTTATCTGAACTGTATATGTTCATCTTCTTAGCACTATGGTAGAAATGTATCTACTGTTTACTACATTAGTACTTGCAATTTCTTTTGTATGCTTCTGTCTCCTGATTGTCGCAGCAAATATGTTTTACACAAGACTGCCGCTGGACCAATAAATACTTATTGAAATTTCCTAATCGCCATTCTGTGTATTTTCTGAGAATAAGTAAGCACGAGTGAATGAGCGAAAAGTTCTGTACTGTTTTCCAAGATCCCTGAGGAATCAGTGTAGTCATGTTGAGTGGCCGCCAGAAACTACCTACACCACTGTAAGATACAGGGGGGTGATAGTGGCACTGTAGAGCTAGCTGGTATAACGGCTGACGCATCCTTTGGGGGAGTCTGGAAGCGGTTTGGACACCTAGCCCTCAGTTTAGGTCATCCAAAATGCGCAGGTCCTGGGGATTCCTAGGAACTAAATAACACTGATCCACCCCAAGTGATCTTCCTGCAAAGGTAAAAGGAAACCACCTCCCTCACCTAACCCATTGCCTGTACTCTGGGAGCAGTTTGCACACATCATCAGGACTAGTCACCCAATGGGCTACTGCTGGAGCGCTTATGCGGATTAGCTTCCAGGAGCTACAGTTGGGAAAAGGGTAACTTTCCCATGTCCTACTTTTTAATACAACGCACACTGCCTAGTAGAATGTAGTGGTGACATTAATATTTAAAAGAAAGATTTTCTCCTGTCAAAAACGGTTATTTACACAGATCACATTGTAGGTTTTTCACTGCAATAGTCAGGCTACAAAGGACAGGCCTAAAGTCAGGATTGGCCTGCCAATGTAATGGACGGCACAAGAAGTGCTGCAGTCCACAAGTGGCATTCAACTTCCAGGCCCTGGGTGCATGTTCTACACCACATATTAGGCAAGTTAAATGTGACAATTAGGAGTTAACCACTTCAACCACATTTAAAGGTGAGCACAGCTACTGTCTTACTTATTAACAGGGGTAAAGTTCACAAAGTTCACAGAGTACTAAATCCAGCAAAGCAGATAGGGCAAGAAACCTGGGAAGATATCATGCAAAAGATGGTAATTTCTTATACCCACCATATAAAGCTCACCCTGCACTGTTTGTATCAGTTTCTATCCGTGCATGTACTGACCCATGTCTAGAGCAACCCTTTATTTATTCACCGACCAGGCTCTGGTTAAAAGAAGCATCATGCTGATAGAAGTACTTTTTTTTTAGCTGGAAACAAATGAATAGCAGTAAGCCACTCTGTACTGGGCCATTACTAACATCTTTTGTCATTTATATCTGACTGGCAGGATGTGTTAAAAGGGAAGAGACTCCAAATATTCTTCAAACCTCCCACCCCCATTTGGGATAATCACACTGTAAATACTTTTACACGTTAGCAAGTTCTAGCTAACTGGAATAATATGTTTGGCAGTAATATACTTGATTGCATTTTTAAAAGGTTTAACATAACTGTAATGTTTAAATGAGTCTAGACATATTTAAACATTACAAATTGAATAGAATAATTGTGAAAAATTCTGGGGCCCCAATGATTTTGTTTTTGTACTGGGGTAGTGCGGCCTTAAAACTATGAAGACCACTGATTCACAGCATCCATGTTAGTTTCCTCTCCTTCTAAGCAGAATTGGTTTTTGGGACTCACTAATTCCAAATCATGCAGGTTACAAAATTGGGTTATTGATTGAAGGGAGTCAAAGTCCCACTCTGACAACAATCACTATACTTGTTGCGGTGAACCACAAACATCACTAAATTAACCTGTACTTAATCCTCTGGTACCCTTGCAGTTTTAGGTCTACTAGAGTACAGGGTTTCTCACATTGGCGGTATAAGTGGCATGATCACCACACATTACTGCTGATAATGAGTTTTAATGACTTTTCAAGTGTCATGCTACTGATGAACAGTTTCATACGTTATATACTTTATGTGTGTGTGTCTTTTGCTTTACTATGTTCACTTTCAAATGAGTGCTGCCAGTCACCTCGGGCATCTGCTGTACCATTGGGCAGCGATTTACCAGTTCTCCACACTATGTTTTGAGTGCCAGCCAGACATGTCGCAGCGCCAACTTTCTTATGGCCTCTTCCGACTACTCCCTTTACAGGTTGGTTCTTCCTTCTTGTACCACAGTGGGTGCAGTAGAATTGTTCTGGATTAGATACACTTCCTACTTCCTTGGTTCCAATCCGCTGTAGGGTAGGTATAATAACATGGTCCTGAAGAAATGCCACTGACCCTCATGGCACCATGGCACAAAACATGTTGACCTTCTCACACATGTGTTGAAGCTATCTAAGAAACTTATTATGATAGATAGCTCTCCTGTTTTTATTGTTTCATGGGGTCCCCTGCTTTTTGAAATCCTAATTTTGTCACCCTTAGACTCTTTTAACCACTTGTGCACCACCCGACATGCCATACACCCTCACTTGCCATGACCATATGGCTAAGATAAAAAGATCTCTGCTAAAGAGCCCCCACTGAGGTGCTAGTAGGGCACTGCAGCGGCATCCTGATAGGCAGCACCCTATGATGAAGCATGACACCCTCTCGGTTGTGTGAGGGCATTTAGATCTGATCATTTGGATTCCCCCTTATTCTTTCAAGTCATTTTGCCAGATCCACCTACAAGTGCTCCTCCTTCCTTGTCTCTCCCCCCACGGGAAACTGCATCCTTCTTTATGCTATAAAGTATTAATGAAGTAAACAAACTGAAATAAAGTGAAAACTCAACACCCAAAAAATCCCACATCAATTTAGAAAACTGGAGTACATTTTAATAAATACAATGACATCAAAATAAATCAAATCCAATCAGTAGAACCAGAGTTGTTGATTTCAAAGTAATAGGGAAAACAGCACTCAAAAGTGTGAGGCACCAACTGCGGGTATCTAGTCACACCAAACGAAGACAAAGTTACAAGTTCAGGTCGAGCACAATGGATCACGGGCTGGGTTAAGGGATCAGGTTAGCCCTAGTGAGAGTTTTATCTTATGTCCTTGATGACAGGCCTAACGTCGCCTGGTGTTGGTTCTGATCAGGAACTCCGTGGTTTTGTTATTCAGTGTCCTGCATCAATTTATGTTGCCCTACATCAGTGCCAATCAGGAGCTGCGAGTGCTGCAATGTGCATTGATTTGTCATGCTCCATCCGTTCCAATGAAGCAGTCTATCAGGAGTTTCAAGTTGCTGCAATGCGAGGTCCTGCATCCCACAGTTATGCAGGGAGGTGTAAACTGTGATGCAAGCCAAAGGTGCAGGACCTGGGGACACCTCTTTGGGATCAGGACTCACACCAGGCAGAGGCCAGCAGCAGGCCATAGGCAGGTCCAGTGCATCAGGTCATCTGGGCAGTTACAGGGAGCCCTTTGAATCTTGTTGTGTCCCTTTCCCTCACACAGAAGGTCAGGAAACTGGCCCTCTGGGTCACTCTGGGTAACTTGAGATGAAGACAATCAGGTCCAATAATCCTTCAAGCAGCAGGGCAGTCCTCTGGCAGCAAGGTAGTCCCTCTTTCACAGGTCCAGGAGTGTTCCGAAGAGTGACTCAGGAGGTTCAATATTATACCTGGTGCCTGCCATTGTGTGGGGGGAATTACCTGTCCTACCCCCACATATGGCCCTGGAATGGTCTTCCCATTCTCCTGTCAAGGCTCCAAACTGTCTGGGGATGACAAAAGGCTGGGCAGCACTGATGTCAGATTCCTATGTGTGTACAGGAAGCAAACCCCTTTGAAGTGTAAGTGGGGCTAGGTACACCTACTTCCTCAGTTATCATGTCAGGATAGCCAATCCTGTCCACACCTAAACCCCCTTTGTGTTATTGTCTGGAAAACATACATAAACCCCAACAGCTGAGCCATTCCCAGTAATGTAAGCCAGGACACTGGCAGAAAGGCACACATGATGGGGACAAGAAAATGCCAACTTTCTTAAAGGGCCATTTACAGAATTGTGACTTAAAATCTGACTTCACCTTTAGAGAGTGTTTTAAATTAAAATTCATTTGAGTGTAAACAGCATGACTCTATCTGTTCCCAATTCACAGTTATTACTTATTAAATGTAATAGTGTAACCAAGTGTCAGTCAATGGGAGAGATGGGCTAAGCAGCTGTGAAAAATGACTTTCCAAGTATTTCACTGCCAGACCAGATAACATTTAAACATACTTGTCCTAATAATAGGAGGAATTTTTAACACAACCTTTCTCATAGCATTGCTCCACCATGCAGGTTATTGGGCATTTCTCAGGTTTCCATTTTGTTTACTCCTTTGGAACACCTAACTATTACACTTGAAGAGTTAATAGAACTAGGTCTGTGGAAGACTGAATTACCCCATCATGGTATCTTAGGTGATTCTTCAGTCTCAGAGGTGATGGTGTTTCTCTCCAGAGACCCTCCTCCTCAAGTGTGGACAGTAGTGAGATACTTCTCTTCTTGGGTTGCCATCTTTCTCATATTTGCTGAAAGTGTTTATGCCAACACGGCGGGAGCACTTTTACTGATATTTTGTTAAGATATATTTTCTTTCTTATTTCAGCATTTTATTTTGATATTTTTAAAAGTTACAAATTAATAGTACGTGTAGGAAATGACCATCTTTTGTGTGGTGTTCCCACAGATTTGAGCTTTATCTGTTTTTGCTGATTATAGAACTCTGCTAACCAGTAGTAAAATGCCTGTTCTACCCTCATTCAACAAGGTTGAATTGGCATAACCCTAATTACCATATTTAATAAGCTGTTGCCTTCTCACAGGTATAAACCTTCCTTTTAAATATTATTAAGTCATCCCTTAGGAGGCCTCATAGCCTATTGGTAGTATGAAGGTTATTTGGTAGTAATGTCCTGCATTTTTTGTCAGATCAGGTTTTTTCATTTAAGTTACCTGTGATTGCTAATTATTTACAGGTTTACAAAATATATTTCCTACAACTCTCTTTGAAGCACAAGATTGAGAATGTAATAGAGTTCTGGATGGTTTTACCCTTTGAGCTCTTTCATCTGAGTTCTTTGAATTATTTTTCACAAGAAGATGGTCATTCTTTTGACCACCAACTCCGTTATTAGGGTTAGTGAACTGCAGGCTTTGTCCTGTTCTCTGTTTATGTTACTAAATAAGTGTCACATTAAAAGTAAACCATTTGTTTTTACTTAAGGCTGATACTGAGGTGGGTGTAATTCAAGTAGAGACTTTTGCTTACGTTTTCCTTCCTGCTCAAGCTCCTAAAAAGGAGAAGAATTTTATATGGACTGGATTAGTGAATGGTGATACTCCGTCATATCCATAGTATGAATTTGTTCAGGATGAATAATAATTTATGCATCGCTTATAATGGAAAGTAGATCTGTATGTAAGCAGGCAAGTTCTGGATGGATTTCACTCACTGTCGACCACTCTTAAGAGCTTGATGGTAAGGTGTCTTCTGAGTGTGTCACGGCATATTCGATAAAGGGTGCTACGGCTGCTTTTGTTTTGAGTTGGGTGTTTAATTTATGATGCAGCCATTTGCCATTTGGTCCTCCTTGGATTGCTTTGCTAAGCATTATTGCTTGAACATGGAAAAAGAGTAGGTCTCTAATTGTTCTTGTGTTACCTGCGTGTTTTCTTGGCACACATCCCCAAGGATGCTATAGAAATGGCTAATATAAGGTAAGTGTGGAGCCCTGCATTCACTTGAAGAACAAGTTAATTACCCTTGGTAATGATATTTCTGATGGCTGAGACAGCTTCCTCAAATTTTTTACAACCATCTTGCTTCTCCTCTGTTGGACTGGCTGTTCTTTTGTGAGACTCTTTTAAGAGTCTTGCATCTACTGTGCTGTGTCTTGGCATTGATATCTGTGCAGATATAGATTACAAGTGGTGTTAGCAATGCATCGGGCGCTTTATGTTGCCTGACATGATGTCCCAATAGAAAAACTTGCAGCTTTGATGAGGATGTTGGTCATTGCGCTGGTGAAAGTGCTAGGGCATGAAAACATTTCCAGACTTAGGGTCTGATTTAGATCTTGGTGAATCTGGTTCGGCCATCACTTTTTCAACTGTTTCACTACCCACCTACTTGGCGGTCTGCTAACTCAATTTAAATGTTGACGGGTCTGTGGACGAAAGGTCATCTGAGTGCGGCTGACTCTACCAGGATTTCCCTCCCGGGACAACTGTGGCAGGGATAACTCCATATAGTTGGCGACATTGAAGAAAATTAGGTAAAACATACCATTTTTGGTTTCCCACTTATGTTTCTATTTTCCAATTGTCAAGGTCTGTTCTTGGCTGCTATAACTTGACCATGATGCTAATCAACTCATTTTCACTGGGATTAAAAGTATGTTTTTTACTCGTCTTACCAGGAATCATGTGTTAACTTTTTCTTTAGCATCATGTAATTTTACATTGCCCTAACATGCAATTTTGATATTATGTGAAATGAGCACACCTGTGTTGACAAGTTTGTTTTGTATTTTTTGTTGTGGTGTTTGTGGGTGTTGTGTTTGTGGTACCTGTGGGTATGCATTCAATAGTGTACGTTTGCTATGCAATATTTAAAAAAAGGGGCATGGATTAATACCTACATATAGTTTTGAACCAATCACAACCTATTTGTGTAGTGACACATTATAAAAGTGGTACTTACCAGTCTCCACTCTACCCGTGACTCATTCTATCAGGTAATTGCTGCTAGGACAATGTCAGTACATGAGGGAAATCTAAATCTGCTTGGCGCAAATCAGCCAGTTTGACGATAATGGAGTACTGTTAGCCAGCAATGGAGTCCGCTGCGTCGATGGATGTGCGCTGCTTATGCAACGGTAAACAGTCTGTCGATGTGGATGGCTGTTCAGCCTGCAGACATCTAAATACGGTGAGCAGGACTCCGTCAGCTCGATAGAGTGCTTGAAATCGCCACAACGGAGGGATGATGAGAGTCCCGCCAAGATCTAGATCAGCCCCTCAGTCTACTCTGTGCCTGAATGAGAAGTTCACAGAAGAAATCTGCGGGAACTACACCATCCATCAGGAACAATGTTACCAAAAGTAACTTGCTCTTTATTGTAAAGCCGACATTTGATGCAGGGGAGCAGGAATCTATCTACATGTTAACCATATAATTGAAAATTGCAAAAAACACAGTTGATGGACAGAATGTAGAACAATGTCATACATTCACCCCAGTACAGAGATCTGGGCCTAAATCCATCGTTTTTTTGCTCTCCACACCACCCTGGGTTAGACACTGGCTATATGCAAATCAGCTCTGACCCTGTGCCTCATGGGAACAGTCCAGTCCGAACTACCAAGCCATGTCTTTCCCAGACCAGAATCAAGCATCCAAGGACCGGTTTCTGGCTATCAGCCTTCATCAGCCTGGATAGCTTGACTCCAGTGGTGTGGAGAGCCTGGGACTCACGTCTGAGCATACCCAGCCCACTCGGGTGAAAATTGCAAAAAACACAGTTGAAGGACAGAATGTAGAACAATGTCATACATTCACCCCAGTTCTGCATTCTGTCCATCAATTGTTGTTTTTGCATTTGTCACCCCGAGTGGGATGGGTATGCTCAGACGTGAGTCCCATGCTCTCCACACCACTGGAGTCAAACTATCCAGGCTGATGACGGGTGATAGCCAGAAACCGGTCCTTGGATGCTTGATTCCAGTCCAGGAAAGACATGGCTTGGCAGTTCGGGCTGGACTGTTCCCATGAGGCACAGGGTCCGGGCTGATTTGCATATGGCCATGTCTGACCTGGGGTGGTGTGGTGTGCAAAAATACGATGGATTTAGGCCCAGATCTCTGTACTGGGGTGAATGTATGACATTGTTCTGCATTCTGTCCATCAATTGTTGTTTTTGCATTTGTCACCCCGAGTGGGATGGGTATGCTCAGACGTGAGTCCCATGCTCTCCACACCACTGGAGTCAAGCTATCTAGGCTGATGACGGCTGATAGCCAGAAACCGGTCCTTGGATGCTTGATTCCAGTCCAGGAAAGACAAGGCTTGGCAGTTCGGGCTGGACTGTTCCCATGAGGCACAGGGTCAGGGCTGATTTGCATATGGCCATGTCTGACCTGGGGTGGTGTGGATTGCAAAAATATGATGGATTTAGGCCCAGATCTCTATACTGGGGTGAATGTATGACATTGTTCTGCATTCTGTCCATCAATTGTTGTTTTAACCATATAATTGAAAGCACAAAATTAATTTGGGTATTAATTTGTAATTTAAGATTGTGGGCCTAATTGATGATTCTGTAATTTGGACAGCAAACCTCTGGGTCCCCAGCTGTATCGAACCCACCAAAGTTAGCGCTCCCTATTGAACCCGCTGGGGAACATATCCTGAAAGGAATTCTGCCAACAGGCCAGGAGCAATTTGAGTGACATTTTCTATATCATCCAGCCTGCCTGCTGGCCTCATTTTATTGTTCTCCAGATACCAAGGTAGTATCCCCGAGGGACTGGAAGTTTTCGCCTAGCATGTGGGAAATGTTTTTTTCGTGTACAGTGGCCAGGACTATCCAGGCAGGGTTAAGAGCAAAGTTTCTTTCTTAATTCAGCATTTTGTTTTAGTATTTTAAAAGTAAAAAATTAATAGTAAGTGTAGGAAATGACCATATTTTGTGTGGCGTTCCCCAATAGTTTAGCTTTATTTGTTTTTGCTGGCTGTAGAGCTTTGTACTCTTTACCGCTGCTAACCAGTAGTAAAGTGCCTGTACTCCCCTCTTTTAACATGGTTGTATTGGCATAATCATAATTGCCAAATGTAACTTACCTCTAATTCCCTAGTATATGGTACAAGGTCTACCCAGGGTCTGTAAGGTAAGTGCCAGTAGTGGATTGCAGCACCTATAGTGCCATCCCCTACTGTGGCAGGGCAAACATGGCTTTAGGCCTACCATTGTAGCTTGACTGGAGCTGTATAAAAACTTTTGTCCTGCCAAAATAAACCCTTTTCACAGGTATAAACCATCCTCTTTTTATATTATAAAGTCCTCTCTTAGTATGCCCCATTGGACAGGGTGCATGCAATTTAATATTAGGGCATGTGTAAAGTTAATGTTAAACATGTCCTTACAGTGACAAACACCTAAAAGTTATTTTCACATAGCATGGCTGGCTGTTCCATAGAGAAACACTGGGATGCACTATTAAAACGAATAATTTCTATACTTGGCTATGAAAGGACTAGACATATCCTACTTGGACTCTTTGCAATATTTATTTACAGCCCAAATCACCCTTAAAGATGGGTTTCTAATAAATATTACGGTAAAGGTACTTTTAGAAAGTTACCTTTCCCCGACTAAAGGCTCTGTAGGCTAATTTGTATTATTCTCCAGCAATGGCCCTCTGAATGCTCAAGCCCTTAAAGAGGTGTGAAAACTGTTCTCAGAGCAGAGACAAAGGCCTCAGTGAGGGGGGGGGGGTGTTTCTGTTCCAATAGCAGGATGAAAATTTTGGGCAGTGCCCAGGAACTTCATTTACTTGAAATGAGCCTCTCCTGTCACAGGCAGATGTCATGTGGACAGGCCTCTTTTTGTGTTACCCCGGTTAGGCAGACACCAATCCCATTGGGCAGGGAGCTGCCCCCTGACTTGACTTGGAATGACTTGTTACACTGTTCCTTCGAATGTAGTGGGACTGTGGATTGGATCAACAATACTTCCTAATATAGGGACTGATTCTTCTTATATCATCAATACATTTTGGACCACCTAGCCCAATGTGCCACATTTAAACTCCTAAACCTCCAAAGTAATAGATGCTGTGAGCAACCTCGAACATTACCACTCTTTTTCCCAAGGAATTCCTTGAAACATATCTAACCCTTTCATTTGTCACTGTTGCATGCCCAACCTTTCACAAAGAGAATAGACTATAATGCAATTTTAAATGTTTGTTGAAAAGATCTAATCCTTGTATATAAAACATGAACTGTGATTATTAGACAGATGAGGCACATCATTGTTATAAGTATAATTAGAATGGTGAACTATACAAACAATTCAACCATGCTGATTATTCCTAATGTTACTCATATCTGTCAGTAACACCCACACACTAGTGAGACCATGGTGGGAGTACCCTTTTGCCAGACCCAGTTGGTATGATCTAACCCCATACCTTGGTGTTATATCTCAGGAAGCCTGCCGCTTTTCAATAACATATACACTTGTCTTAGTGTGCAAGCCTTCACCCCTATGTCAGGCAACTATCTTCCTTCTTAGAATGTGAGTCAGGACCTGCAGAGATGCATCTCATTCACAGCTCTCCACAACATCTATGATAACTCCAGGATGAAGTGCCTCTCATCCGATTTTAAAATGGGTACTGTTTAAATGATAAAACACCGTCCTTATGTCATTGTGCGTAAGATGCAGAAAAACAGCTTTACTTAGTCTGGGGAAAAGGGTTGTCTCCTATGAGCACCAAACAAAGCAAGAACTGCAGAACAACAATGTATAACTATAATAAATGTGTGTGCGGCATTTTGTTGTATTAGTGGAAAACATGTTGAAACCACCATCTTGGAAAGATGCTAAGATAAAAAGGAAAACTAAAAATGGAGTCAAAATGTGATCCCTTTAACATACCATAGAGTTGTGATTGCTCATTTCCATGGCCACACCCTGAGGTGGGCACATAGGTTTAGTACAAGGGGAGAAAGGCTTCACCATCATGAATTTGGGAAAAGATGGTCACTGTGGGATTGCATGCAGTAGGGCACACAGAAAATAGTGCAAAAGTAGGTAGGGTAACCCCATGGAACTTTTATTTCATTTGATTTGCTAGAGAGGAGCCAGGAGTCAGCCCCACACACAAGCTGTTGACAGGCATAAATGTGGTGTCCTCAAACTATACTCAGAACACAACTGGAGTGGAGGAAAATCAACCCTGAAGGACTTGACTTGCTCTCTTTTGTACCCAGTACAAAGTGGTTGACTCAAAGGGTAATAAGGCTGACCTCCCGTTCAAGCTACAGGAACCCAAATGTTGCAAGAATGCTTTCCTGGAGAATCCCAGGTGACCAGTTCCAATTGGACCTGACCTAAGCAGTGAGGGCCACTGTGAAATTGTTTGCAAAAGGGCACACAGGAAATGCTGCAAAGGTGGGTAGGGTAATCTCTGGGAAGGTTTACCCCATTTGTTAGGGAGGGGCAGGAGTGAACATGTTAGAAATGGGATCCCTGGCTGGCCAGGGCTTGCGCCAAAGTCAGTCAGAGACCACCACTTCCACGTCAGGGCAAGGGAGTTCCACGCCAAGATAACCCCTGCTCACCCCCTGGGTAACGTAGCACGAGCAGTAAGGCTAAACTCGGAGGCAATGTGAGTTAAGTTTTTTTAATTTTTTTTAATTTTAAAAAGTTTTATATAGCGCTGGCTAGACCCGGAGGTATCAGAGCGCTTTACATGAGCATCAGATCATAGTTACAGGTTACATTGTTACAAAGGTTACACAGTTCTTAGAGCATGGCAACATAGTTACTTGTAAGGTCGAGATAAACAATAAGCACAAATACTTAAGGGGAAAAGAAGGCAGGGTGAGAGATTCAGGGGAGGGGGTTGGAGTAGGGGAAGTATACAGATAATGAAGGTGGGAAAGAGAAGGGGAGGGTGAGAGACACAGGATGGGGAGAGGAGGGGAAAGGTGACGGGGACACAAACCGGTAGACGAGTCAAGGCAACGTCTTAAGTCCAGTAAGCTGTGATCCCAGGGGAAGTGGTATCCCTTCCCTATCTCTATTGCGAGAGGTTCCCTTCACGCAGTGGACTCTCTCAGAGGGGTTTCTGAGACTCCAAGGCCTACATACTGGATCCTTCCCCAAAAAGGGGGACAGGGAGTGCTTTGGCTAGGGGTGCCATACCATACCTCAAGTGTGAGTGGCTCCCTTGGCGCAGTGGACTCACTCAGCGGGTTCGCTGAGACTCCAGAGTATAAATATTGGATCTTTCCCCAACAAGGGGAGAAGGAGTGCTTAGTCAAAGAGCACAAAGGACAGGGGGTAGGCAGAGTAGCAGGCAAGGGGAGAGATTCACGGGAGAGAGGATAGGAGCTAGGGAACAGTCAATAAGGAGAGACGAAAAGAAGTCTGCCTAAAGGCCGACTGGGTAGGTGACGACCAAGGAGGGAATCCACGGCCCATCTCCCCTATAGCTAAACTAAGTAGCTCCATCGGGCATCAGACAAAATAGTTTAGTCTCAAAACATTGAGAGAGGAGGGAGGGAGAGACATAAATAGAGGGAGGATGCCGTAGGAGATGACAGGAGAGACGAAAGGAAGTGCAACAATGTGGTTCAACAATATACTAGAAGAAGATCAACAAGTAAACATTAAATCAAACAATCAGCAATACAATTAGGGGAGGAGAGAAGAGAGAGAGAAAGCAGTGGGGCGTAGGGGAGGAGGGAAAGTGAGGATAAGGGAAGAGAAAACCGTAGAGACGAAAGGAAGTCTGTCTAAAGACCGACTGGGTAGGTGACGACCAAGGAGGGAATCCACGGCCCATCTCCCCTATAGCTAAACCAGGTAGCTCCATCGTGCATCAGACAAAATAGTTCGGTCTCAATACATTGAGAGAGGAGGGAAGGAGAGACATAAATAGAGGGAGGATGCGGGAGGAGACGACAGGAGAGACGAACGGAAGTGCAACAATGTGGGTTAACAATATACTAGAAAAAGAACAACAAGTAAACATTAAATAAAATAGTCCGCAATACATTAGGGGAGGAGAGAGAGGAGTGAGAAAGTAGTGGGGGGTAGGGGAGGAGAGGAGAGAGAGGATAAGGAAAGAGACAACCGTAGAGACGAAAAGTAGTCTGTCTAAAGACCGACTGGGTAGGTGACGACCAAGGAGGGAATCCGAGGCCCATCTCTCCTATAGCTAAACGAGGTAGCTCCATCGGGCATCACACAATATAGACAAGATATCCCATGAAGGGACAGATATCCCATGAAGGGACATATCCCATGAAGGGACATATCCCCTAAAGGGACAGATATCCCATGAAGGGACCAGTGCATCAAAAATATCCCATGAAGGGACCAGTGCATCAAAGATATCCCATGAAGGGACCGATATCCCATGAAGGGACAGATATCCCATGAAGGGACAGGTATCCCATGAAGGGACAGATATCCCATGAAGGGACCAGTGCTTCAAAGATATCCCATGAAGGGACCAGTGCTTCAAAGATATCCCATGAAGGGACAGATATCCCATGAAGGGACCAGTGCATCAAAGATATCCCATGAAGGGACAGATATTCCATGAAGGGACCATGTATCAAAGATATCGCATGAAGGGACAGATATCCCATGAAGGGACCAGTGCATCAAAGATATCCCATGAAGGGACAGATATCCATTGAAGGGACAGATATCCCATGAAGGGACAGATATCCAATGAAGGGACAGATATCCCATTAAGGGAGAGATATCCCATGAAGGGACAGATATCCCATGAAGGCACCAGTGCATCAAAGATGTCCCACTAAGGGAAAGATATCCCATGAAGGGACCAGTGCATTAAAGATATCCCATGAAGGGACAGATAGTCCATGAAGGGACCATGTATCAAAGATATCGCATGAAGGGACAGATATCCCATGAAGGGACCAGTGCATCAAAGATATCCCATGAAGGGACAGATATCCATTGAAGGGACAGATATCACATGAAGGGACAGATATCCCATGAAGGGACAGATATCCCATGAAGGGACAGATATCCCATGAAGGGACCAGTGCATCAACGATATCCCATGAAGGGACAGATATCCCATGAATGGACAGATATCCCATGAAGGGACAGATATCCCATGAAGGTACCAGTGCATCAGAGATTTCCCATGAAGGAACCAGTGCATCAAAGATATCCCATGAAGGGACAGATATCCCATGAAGGGACAGATATCACATGAAGGGACAGATGTCTCATGAAGGGACAGATATCCCATGAAGGGACCAGTGCATCAAAGATATCCCATGAAGGGACCAGTGCATCAAAGATATCCCATGAAGGGACAGATATTCCATGAAGGGACAGACATCGCATGAAGGGACAGATATCCCATGAACGGACCAGTGCATCAAAGATATCCCATGAAGGGACCAGTGCATCAAAGATATCCCATGAAGGGACCGATATCCCATGAAGGGACAGATATCCCATGAAGGGACAGGTATCCCATGAAGGGACAGATATCCCATGAAGGGACCAGTGCTTCAAAGATATCCCAAGAAGGGACCAGTGCATCAAAGGTATCCCATGAAGGGACCAGTGCATCAAAGATATCCCATGAAGGGACAGATATTCCATGAAGGGACAGACATCGCATGAAGGGACAGACATCCCATGAAGGGACCAGTGCATCAAAGATATCCCATGAAGGGACCAGTGCATCAAAGATATCCCATGAAGGGACCGATATCCCATGAAGGAACAGATATCCCATGAAGGGACAGATATCCCATGAAGGGACAGATATGCCATGAAGGGACCAGTGCTTCGAAGATATCCCATGAAGGGACCAGTGCATCAAAGATATCCCATGAAGGGACCAGTGCATCAAAGATATCCCATGAAGGGACAGATATCCCATGAAGGGACAGATATCCCATGAAGGGACCAGTGCATCAAAGATAGCCCATCTCTCCTACAGCTAAACCAGGTAGCTCCATCGGGCATCAGACAATATAGACAAGATATCCCATGAAGGGACAGATATCCCATGAAGGGACATATCCTATGAAGGGACATATCCCCTGAAGGGACAGATATCCCATGAAGGGACCAGTTTATCAAAGATATCCCATGAAGGGACCAGTGCATCAAAGATATCCCATGAAGGGACCGATATCCCATGAAGGGACAGATATCCCATGAAGGGACAGATATCCCATGAAGGGACAGATATCCCATGAAGGGACCAGTGCTTCAAAGATATCCCAAGAAGGGACTAGTGCATCAAAGATATCCCATGAAGGGACCAGTGCATCAAAGATATCCCATGAAGGGACAGATATCCCACGAAGGGATAGATATCCCATGAAGGGACCAGTGCATCAAAGATATCCCATGAAGGGACAGATATTCCATGAAGGGACCATGTATCAAAGATATCGCATCAAGAGACAGATATCCCATGAAGGGACCAGTGCATCAAAGATATCCCATGAAGGGACAGATATCCCATGAAGGGACAGATATCCCATGAAGGGACCAGTGCATCAAAGATGTCCCATTAAGGGACAGATATCCCATGAAGGGACCAGTGCATTAAAGATATCCCATGAAGGGACAGATATTCCATGAAGGGACCATGTATCAAAGATATCACATGAAGGGACAGATATGCCATTAAGGGACCAGTGCATCAAAGATATCCCATGAAGGGACAGCTATCCATTGAAGGGACAGATATCCCATGAAGGGACAGATAGCACAGGAAGGGACAGATATCCCATGAATGGACAGATATCCCATGAAGGGACCAGTGCATCAAAGATATCCCATGAAGGGACAGATATCCCATGAATGGACAGATATCCCATGAAGGGACAGATATCCCATGAAGGTGCCTTTGCATCAAAGATTTCCCATGAAGGGACCAGTGCATCAAAGATATCCCATGAAGGGACAGATATCTCATGAAGGGACAGATATCACATGAAGAGACAGATATCCCATGAAGGGACAGATATCCCATGAAGGGACCAGTGCATCAAAGATATCCCATGAAGGGACAGATATCCCATGAAGGGACAGACATCCCATGAAGGGACAGATATCCCATGAAGGGACCAGTGCATCAAAGATGTCCCATTAAGGGACAGATATCCCATGAAGGGGCAGGTGCATCAAAGACATCCCATGAAGGGACAGATATCCCATGAAGGGACAGATATCCCCCAAAGGGACAGATATCCCATGAAGGATCAGTGCATCAAAGATATCTCATGAAGTGACCAGTCCATCAAAGATATCACATGAAGGGACAGATATCCCATGAAGGGACAGATATCCCATGAAGGGACCAGTGCATCAAAGATATCCCATGAAGGGACAGATATCCCATGAAGGGACCAGTGCATCAAAGATATCCCATGAAGGGACAGATATCCCATGAAGGGACAGATATCCCATGAAGGGACCAGTGCATCAAAGATATCCCATTAAGGAACAGATATCCCATGAAGGGACCAGTGCATCAAAGATATCCCATGAAGGGACAGATATCCCATGAAGGGACAGATCTCCCATGAAGGGACAGATATCCCATGAAAGGACAGATATCCCATGAAGAGACAGATATCCCATGAAGGGACAGATATCCCATGAAGGGACCGATATCCCATGAAGGGACAGATATCCCATGAAGAGACAGATATCCCATGAAGGGACCAGTGCATAAAAGATATCCCATGAAGGGACAGATACCCATGAAGGGACAGATATCCCATGAAGTGACCAATATCCCATGAAGGGACCGATATCCCATGAAGGGACAGATATCCCATGAAGGGATAGATATCCCATGAAGGGACAGATATCCCATGAAGGATCAGTGCATCAAAGATATCTCATGAAGGGACCAGTGCATCAAAGATATCCCATGAAGGGACAGATATCCCATGAAGGGACAGATATCCCATGAAGGGACATATCCCATGAAGGGACATATCCCATGAAGGGACAGATATCCCATGAAGGGACCGTGCATCAAAGATATCCCATGAAGGGACCAGTGCATCAAAGATATCCCATGAAGGGACCGATATCCCATGAAGGGACAGATATCCCATGAAGGGACCAGTGCATCAAAGATATCCCATGAACGAACCAGTGCATCAAAGATATCCCATGAAGAGGTTCAGTGCATCAAAGATATCCCATGAAGGGACAGATATCCCATGAAGGGACAGATGTCCCATGAAGGGACCAGTGCATCAAAGATATCCCATGAAGGGACAGATATCCCATGACGGGACAGATATCCTGTGAAGGGACAGATATCCCATGAAGGGACCAGTGCATCAAAGATATCCCATGAAGGGACAGATATCCCATGAAGGGACCATGTATCAAAGATATCCCATGAAGGGACACATATCCTATGAAGAGACCAGTGCATCAAAGATATCCCATGAAGGGACAGATTTCCCATGAAGGGACAGATATCACATGAAGGGACAGATATCCCATGAAGGGACAGATATCCCATGAAGGGACAGATATCACATGAAGGTACCAGTGCATCAAAGATATCCCATGAAGGGACAGATTTCCCATGAAGGGACCAGTGCATCAAAGATATCCCATGAAGGGACAGATATCCCATGAATGTACCAGTGCATCAAAGATATCCCATGAAGGGACAGATATCCCATGAAGGGACAGATATCCCATGAAGGGACATATCCCATGAAGGGACATATCCCATGAAGGGACAGATATCCCATGAAGGGACCAGTGCATCAACGATATCCCATGAAGGGACCAGTGCATCAAACATATCCCATGAAGGAACCGTTATCCCATGAAGGGACCAGTGCTTAAGTGTTTGCGCACGCACCCCCAGCTACAACACTCAGGGCCCACCACAAAGGAAACTCCACACAAGGTTACATATACAAAATAGCCTTTTTATTATACCAAAACACATTAGATAAAAACACACACTTTACAATGTGCCAACAGGCCCGGGAAGAATTTACAGGGGATATGTACAAGACAGGGCCACCTGGACCACTGTCAGGAATCAGCACTTTTAGAACTAGCACTTAGATCATAGAATATAAATTCACTGTAGTACAAATTAGAAAATAGGGCACACAACCAGTAACTACTGGTACCAGGTAAGTAGCACCTACGCAACCCTAAGCACCTTAGGAAAATGTCACGCAGGGAACTAGGACCTCAATAGCAACACCTTTACTAGGAGAAAATAATAATAGGAGGAATTTTTAACACAAGCTTTCTCATAGCATTGCTCCACCATGCAGGTTATTGGGCATTTCTCAGGTTTCCATATGTTTTACTCCTTTGGAACACCTAACTATTACACTTGAAGAGTTAATAGAACCAGGTCTGTGGAAGACTGAATTACCCCATCATGGTATCTTAGGTGTTCCTTCAGTCTCAGAGGTGATGGTGTTTCTCTCCAGAGACCCTCCTCCTCAAGTGTGGACAGTAGTGAGATACTTCTCTTCTTGGGTCGCCATCTTTCTCATATTTGCTGAAAGTGTTTATGCCAACACGGCGGGAGCACTTTTACTGATATTTTTGTTAGGATATATTTTCTTTCTTATTTCAGCATTTTATTTTGATATTTTAAAAGTTACAAATTAATAGTACGTGTAGGAAATCACCATCTTTTGTGTGGCGTTCCCCCAGATTTGAGCTTTATCTGTTTTTGCTGATTATAGAACTCTGCTAACCAGTAGTAAAGTGCCTGTTCTACCCTCATTCAACAAGGTTGAATTGGCATAACCCTAATTGCCATATTTAATAAGCTGTTGCCTTCTCACAGGTATAAACCTTCCTTTTAAATATTATTAAGTCATCCCTTAGGAGGCCTCATAGCCTATTGGTAGTATGAAGAGTTAATTGGTAGTAATGTCCTGCATTTTTTGTCAGATCAGGTTTTTTATTTAAGTTACCTGTGATTGCTAATTATTTACAGGTTTACAAAATATATTTCCTACAACTCTCTTTCAAGCACAAGATTGAGAATGTAATAGAGTTCTTGATGGTTTTACCCTTTGAGCTCTTTCATCTGAGTTCTTTGAATTATTTTTCACAAGAACATGGTCATTCTTTTGACCACCAACTCCGTTATTAGGGTTAGTAAACTGCAGGCTTTTTCCTGTTCTCTGTTTATGTTACTAAATAAGTGTCACATTAAAAGTAAAACATTTGTTTTTACTTAAGGCTGATACTGAGGTGGGTGTAATTCAAGTAGAGACTTTTGCTTACGTTTTCCTTCCTGCTCAAGCTCCTAAAACGGAGGAGAATTTTACATGGACTGGATTAGTGAATGGAATACTCCGTCATATCCATAGTATGAATTTGTTCAGGATGAATAATAATTTATGCATCGCTTATGATGGAAAGTAGATCTGTATGTAAGCAGGCAAGTTCTGGATGGATTTCACTCACTGTCGACCGCTCTTAAGAGCTTGATGGTAAGGTGTCTTCTGAGTGTGTCACGGCGTATTCGATAAAGGGTGCTACGGCTGCTTTTGTTTTGAGTTGGGTGTTTAATTTATGATGCAGCCATTTTGTCCTCCTTGGATTGCTTTGCTAAGCATTATTGCTTGAACATGGAAAAAGAGCAGGTCTCTAATTGTTCTTGTGTTACCTGATGTGTTTTCTTGGCACACATCCCCAAGGATGCCATAGAAATGGCTAATATAAGGTAAGTGTGGAGCCCTGCATTCACTTGAAGAACAAGTTAATGACCTTTGGTAATGATATTTCTGATGGCTGAGACAGCTTCCTCAAATTGTTTACAACCATCTTGCTTCTGCTCTGTTGGACTGGCTGTTCTTTTGTGAGACTCTTTTAAGATTCTTGCATCTACTGTGCTGTGTCTTGGCATTGATATCTGTGCACATATAGATTACAAGTGGTGTTAGCAATGCATTGGGCGCTTTATGTTGTCTGACATGATGTCCCAATAGAAAACCTTGCAGCTTTGATGAGGATGTTGGTCATTGCGCTGGTGAAAGTGCTAGGGCATGAAAACATTTCCAGACTTAGGGTCTGATTTAGATCTTGGTGAATCTGGTTCGGCCATCACTTTTTCAACTGTTTCACTACCCACCTACTTGGCGGTCTGCTAGCTCAATTTAAATGTTGACGGGTCTGTGGAGGAAAGGTCATCTGAGTGCGGCTGACTCTACCAGGATTTCCCTCCCGGGACAACTGTGGCAGGGATAACTCCATATAGTTGGCGACATTGAAGAAAATTAGGTAAAACATACCATTTTTGGTTTCCCACTTATGTTTCTATTTTCCCATTGTCAAGGTCTGTTCTTGGCTGCTATAACTTGACCATGATGCTAATCAACTCATTTTCACTGGGATTAAAAGTATGTTTTTTACTCGTCTTACCAGGAATCATGTGTTAACTTTTTCTTTAGCATCATGTAATTTTACATTGCCCTAACATGCAATTTTGATATTATGTGAAATGAGCACACCTGTGTTGACAAGTTTGTTTTGTATTTTTTGTTGTTGTGTTTGTGGGTGTTGTGTTTGTGGTACCTGTGGGTATGCATTCAATAGTGTATGTTTGCTATGCAATATGTAAAAAAGAGGGGCATGGATTAATACCTACATATAGTTTTGAACCAATCACAACCTATTTGTGTAGTGACACATTATAAAAGTGGTACTTACCAGTCTCCACTCTACCCGTGACTCATTCTATCAGGTAATTGCTGCTAGGACAATGTCAGTACAAGAGGGAAATCTAAATCAGCTTGGCGCAAATCAGCCAGTTTGACGATGATGGAGTACTGTTAGCCAGCAATGGAGTCCGCTGCGTCGATGGAGGTGCGCTGCTTATGCAATTTTAAACAGTCTGTCGATGTGGATGGCTGTTCAGCCTGCAGACATCTAAATACGGTGAGCAAGACTCCGTCAGCTCGATTGAGTGCTTGATATCGCCACTACGGAGGAATGATGAGAGTCCCGCCAAGATCTAGATCAGCCCCTCAGTCTACTCTGTGCCTGAATGAGAAGTTCACAGAAGAAATCGGCGGGAACTACACCATCCATCAGGAACAATGTTACCAAAAGTAACTTGCTCTTTATTGTAAAGCTGACATTTGATGCAGGGGAGCAGGAATCTATCTACATGTTAACCATATAATTGAAAGCACAAAATTAATTCGGGTATTAATTTGTAATTTAAGATTGTGGGCCTAATTGATGATTCTGTAATTTGGCCACCAAACCTCTGGGTCCCCAGCTGTATTGAACCCACCAAAGTTAGCGCTCCCTATTGATCCCGCTGGGGAACATTTCCTGAAAGGGTTTCTGCCAACAGGCCAGGAGCAATTTGAGTGACATTTTCTATATCATCCAGCCTGCCTGCTGGCCTCGATTTATTGTTCTCCTGATACCAAGGTAGTATCCCTGAGGGACTGGAAGTTTTCTCCTAGCATGTGGGAAATGTTTTTTTCGTGTACAGTGGCCAGGACTATCCAGGCAGGGTTAAGAGAAATTTTCTTTCTTATTTCAGCGTTTTGTTTTAGTATTTTAAAAGTAAAAAATTAATAGTAAGTGTAGGAAATGACCATATTTTGTGTGGCGTTCCCCAATAGTTTAGCTTTATTTGTTTTTGCTGGCTGTAGAGCTTTGTACTCTTTACCGCTGCTAACCAGTAGTAAAGTGCCTGTACTCCCCTCTTTTAACATGGTTGTATTGGCATAATCATAATTGCCAAATGTAATTTACCTCTAATTCCCTAGTGTATGGTACAAGGTCTACCCAGGGTCTGTAAGGTAAGTTCCAGTAGTGGATTGCAGCACCTATAGTGCCATCCCCTACTGTGGCAGGGCAAACATGGCTTTAGGCCTACCATTGCAGCTTGACTGGAGCTGTATAAAAACTTTTGTCCTGCCAAAATAAACCCTTTTCACAGGTATAAACCATCCTCTTTTTATATTATAAAGTCCTCTCTTAGTATGCCCCATTGGACAGGGTGCATGAAATTTAATATTAGGGCATGTGTAAAGTTAATGTTAAACATGTCCTTACAGTGACAAGCACCTAAAAGTTATTTTCACATAGCATGGCTGGCTGTTCCATAGAGAAACACTGGGATGCACTATTAAAACGAATAATTTCTATACTTGACTATGAAAGGACTAGACATATCCTACTTGGACTCTTTGCAATATTTATTTACAGCCCAAATCACCCTTGAAGATTGGTTTCTAATAAATATTAAGGTAAAGGTACTTTTAGAAAGTTACCTTTCCCCGACTAAAGGCTCTGTAGGTTAATTTGTATTATTCTCCAGCAATGGCCCTCTGAATGCTCAAGCCCTTAAAGAGGTGTGAAAACTGTTCTCAGAGCATAGACAAAGGCCTCAGTGAGGGGGGGGAGGAGTGTTTCTGTTCCAATAGCAGGATGACACTTTTGGGCAGTGCCCAGGAACTTCATTTACTTGAAATGATCCTCTCCTGTCACAGGCAGATGTCATGTGGACAGGCCTCTTTTTGTGTTACCCCGGTTAGGCAGACACCAATCCCATTGGGCAGGGAGCTGCCCCCTGACTTGACTTGGAATGACTTGTTACACTGTTCCTTCGAATGTAGTAGGACTGTGGATTGGATCAACAATACTTCCTATTATAGGGACTGATTCTTCTTATATCATCAATACATTTTGGACCACCTAGCCCAATGTGCCACATTTAAACTCCTAAACCTCCAAAGTAATAGATGCTGTGAGCAGCCTCGAACATGACCACTCTTTTTCCCAAGGAATTCCTTTAAACATATGTAACCCTTTCATTTGTCACTGTTGCATGTCCAACCTTTCACAAAGAGAATAGACTATAATGCAATTTTAAATGTTTGTTGAAAAGATCTAATCCTTGTATATAAAACATGAACTGTGATTATTAGACAGATGAGGCACATCTTTGTTATAAGTATAATTAGAATGGTGAACTATACAAACAATTCAACCATGCTGATTATTCCTAATGTTACTCCTATCTGTCACTAACACCCACACACTAGTGAGACCATGGTGGGAGTACCCTTTTGCCAGACCCAGTTGGTATGATCTAACCCCATACCTTGGTGTAATATCTCAGGAAGCAAGACGCTTTTTAATAACATATGCACTTGTCTTAGTGTGCAAGCCTTCACCTCTCTGTCAGGCAACTATCTTCCTTCTTAGAATGTGAGTCAGGACCTGCAGAGATGCATCTCATTCACAGCTCTCCACAACATCTATGATAACTCCAGGATGAAGTGCCTCTCATCCGATTTCAAAATGGGCACTGTTTAAATGATAAAACACCGTCCTTATGTCATTGTGCGCAAGATGCAGAAAAACAGCTTTACTTAATCTGGGGAAAAGGGTTGTCTCTTATGAGCACCAAACAAAGCAAGAACTGCAGAACAACAATGTATAACTATAATAAATGTGTGTGCGGCATTTTTGTTGTATTAGTGGAAAACATGTTGAAACCACCATCTTGGAAAGATGCTAAGATAAAAAGGAAAACTAAAAATGGAGTCAAAATGTGATCCCTTAAACATACCATAGAGTTGTGATTGCTCATTTCCATAGCCACACCCTGAGGTGGGCACATAGGTTTAGTACAAGGGGAGAAAGGTTTCACCATCATGAATTTGGGAAAAGATGGTCACTGTGGGATTGCATGCAGTAGGGCACACAGGAAATAGTGCAAAAGTAGGTAGGGTAACCCCTGGGAACTTTTATTTCATTTGATTTGCTAGAGAGGAGCCAGGAGTCAGCCCCACACACAAGCTGTTGACAGGCATAAATGTGGTGTCCCCAAACTATACTCAGAACACAACTGGAGTGGAGGAAAATCAACCCTGAAGGACTTGACTTGCTCTCTTTTGTACCCAGTACAAAGTGGTTGACTCAAAGGGTAATAAGGCTGACCTCCCGTTCAAGCTACAGGAACGCAAATGTTGCAAGAATGCTTTCCTGGAGAATCCCAGGTGACCAGTTCCAATTGGACCTGACCTAAGCAGTGAGGGCCACTGTGAGATTGTTTGCAAAAGGGCACACAGGAAATGCTGCAAAGGTGGGTAGGGTAATCTCTGAGAAGGTTTACCCCATTTGTTAGGGAGGGGCAGGAGTGAACATGTTAGAAATGGGATCCCTGGCTGGCCAGGGCTTGCGCCAAAGTCAGTCAGAGACCACCACTTCCACGTCAGGGCAAGGGAGTTACACGCCAAGATAACCCCTGCTCAGCCCCTGCGTAATGTAGCACGAGCAGTAAGGCTAAACTCGGAGGCAATGTGAGTTAAGTTTTTTAATTTTTTTTTATTTAAAAAGTTTTATATAGCGCTGGCTAGACCCGGAGGTATCAGAGCGCTTTACATGAGCATCAGATCATAGTTACAGGTTACATCGTTACAAAGGTTACACAGTTCTTAGAGCATGGCAACATAGTTACTTGTAAGGTCGAGATAAACAATAAGCACAAATACGTAAGGGGAAAGGAAGGCAGGGTGAGAGATTCAGGGGAGGGGGTTGGAGTAAGGGAAGTATACAGATAATGAAGGTGGGAAAGAGGAGGGGAGGGTGAGAGACACAGCATGGGGAGAGGAGGGGAAAGGTGACGGGGACAAAACCGGTAGACGAGTCAAGGCAATGTCTAAAGTCCAGTAAGCTGTGATCCCAGGGGAAGTGGTATCCCTTCCCTATCTCTAATGCGAGAGGTTCCCTTTACGCAGTAGACTCTCTCAGAGGGATCTCTGAGACTCCAAGGCCTACATACTGGATCCTTCCCCAAAAAGGGGGAGAGGGAGTGCATTGGCTTGGGGTGCCATACCATACCTCAAGTGTGAGTGGCTCCCTTGGCGCAGTGGACTCACTCAGCGGGTTCGCTGAGACTCCAGAGTATAAATATTGGATCTTTCCCCAACAAGGGGAGAAGGAGTGCTTAGTCAAAGAGCACAAAGGACAGGGGGTAGGCAGAGTAGCAGGCAAGGGGAGAGATTCATGGGAGAGAGGATAGGAGCTAGGGAACAGTCAATAAGGAGAGACAAAAAGAAGTCTGCCTAAAGGCCGACTGGGTAGGTGACGACCAAGGAGGGAATCCACGGCCCATCTCCCCTATAGCTAAACTAAGTAGCTCCATCGGGCATCAGACAAAATAGTTTAGTCTCAAAACATTGAGAGAGGAGGGAGGGAGAGACATAAATAGAGGGAGGATGCGGTAGGAGATGACAGGAGAGACGAAAGGAAGTGCACCAATGTGGTTCAACAATATACTAGAAGAAGATCAACAAGTAAACATTAAATCAAACAATCAGCAATACAATTAGGGGAGAAGAGAAAAGAGAGAGAAAGCAGTGGGGCGTAGGGGAGGAGGGAAAGTGAGGATAAGGGAAGAGAAAACCGTAGAGACGAAAGGAAGTCTGTCTAAAGACCGACTGGGTAGGTGACGACCAAGGAGGGAATCCACGGCCCATCTCCCCAATAGCTAAACCAGGTAGCTCCATCGTGCATCAGACAAAATAGTTCGGTCTCAATACATTGAGAGAGGAGGGAAGGAGAGACATAAATAGAGGGAGGATGCGGTAGGAGACGACAGGAGAGAGGAACGGAAGTGCAACAATGTGAGTTAACAATATACTAGAAAAAGAACAACAAGTAAACATTAAATAAAATAGTCCGCAATACATTAGGGGAGGAGAGAGAGGAGTGAGAAAGTAGTGTGGGGTAGGGGAGGAGAGGAGAGAGAGTGAGGATAAGGAAAGAGACAACCGTAGAGACGAAAAGTAGTCTGTCTAAAGACCGACTGGGTAGGTGACGACCAAGGAGGGAATCCGAGGCCCATCTCTCCTATAGCTAAACGAGGTAGCTCCATAGGGCATCAGACAATATAGACAAGATATCCCATGAAGGGAGAGATATCCCATGAAGGGACATATCCCATGAAGGGACATATCCCCTGAAGGGACAGATATCCCATGAAGGGACCAGTACATCAAAGATATCCCATGAAGGGACCAGTGCATCAAAGATATCCCATGAAGAGACCGATATCCCATGAAGGGACAGATATCCCATGAAGGGACAGGTATCCCATGAAGGGACAGATATCCCATGAAGGGACCAGTGCTTCAAAGATATCCCATGAAGGGACCAGTGCATCAAAGATATCCCATGAAGGGACCAGTGCATCAAAGATATCCCATGAAGGGACAGATATCCCATGAAGGGACAGATATCCCATGAAGGGACCAGTGCATCAAAGATATCCCATGAAGGGACAGATATTCCATGAAGGGACCATGTATCAAAGATATCGCATGAAGGGACAGATATCCCATGAAGGGACCAGTGCATCAAAGATATCCCATGATGGGACAGATATCCATTGAAGGGACAGATATCCCATGAAGGGACAGATATCACATGAAGGGACATATCCCATGAAGGGACAGATATCCCATTAAGGAAGAGATATCCCATGAAGGGACAGATATCCCATGAAGGGACCAGTGCATCAAAGATGTCCCATTAAGGGACAGATATCCCATGAAGGGACCAGTGCATTAAAGATATCCCATGAAGGGACAGATATTCCATGAAGGACCATGTATCAAAGATATCGCATGAAGGGACAGGTATCCCATGAAGGGACCAGTGCATCAAACATATCCCATGAAGGGACCGATATCCATTGAATGGACAGATATCCCATGAAGGGACAGATATCACATGAAGGGACAGATATCCCATTAAGGGACAGATATCCCATGAAGAAACCAGTGCATCAAAGATATCCCATGAAGGGACAGATATCCCATGAATGGACAGATATCCCATGAAGGGACAGATATCCCATGAAGGTACCAGTGCATCAAAGCTTTCCCATGAAGGGACCAGTGCATCAAAGATATCCCATGAAGTGACAGATATCCCATGAAGGGACAGATATCATATGAAGGGACAGATATCCCATGAAGGGACAGATATCCCATGAAGGGACATATCCCATGAAGGGGCATATCCCTTGAAGGGACAGGTATCCCATGAAGGGACCAGTGCATCAAAGATATCCCATGAAGGGACCAGTGCATCAAAGATATCCCTTGAAGGGACCGATATCCCATGAAGGGACAGATATCCCATGAAGGGACCAGTGCTTCAAAGATATCCCATGAAGGGACCAGTGCATCAAAGATATCCCATGAAGGGACCAGTGCATCAAAGATATCCCATGAAGGGACAGATATCCCATGAAGGGACAGATATCCCATGAAGGGACCCGTGCATCAAAGATATCCCATGAAGGGACAGATATTCCATGAAGGGACCATGTATCAAAGATATCGCATGAAGGGACAGATATCCCATGAAGGGACCAGTGCATCAAAGATATCCCATGAAGGGACAGATATCCATTGAAGGGACAGATATCCCATGAAGGGACAGATATCACATGAAGGGACAGATATCCCATGAAGGGACAGATATCCCATTAAGGGAGAGATATCCCATGAATGGACAGATATCCCATGAAGGGACCAGTGCATCAAAGATGTCCCAATTAAGGGACAGATATCCCATGAAGGGACCATTGCATTAAAGATATCCCATGAAGGGACAGATATTCCATGAAGGGACCATGTATCAAAGATATCGCATGAAGGGACAGATATCCCATTAAGGGACCAGTGCATCAAAGATATCCCATGAAGGGACAGATATCCATTGAAGGGACAGTTATCCCATGAAGGGGCAGATATCACATGAAGGGACAGATATCCCATGAAGGGACAGATATCCCATCAAGGGACCAGTGCATCAAAGATATCCCATGAAGGGACAGATATCCCATGAATGGACAGATATCCCATTAAGGGACAGATATCCCATGAAGGTACCTGTGCATCAAAGATTTCCCATGAAGGTACCAGTGCATCAAAGATATCCCATTAAGGGACAGATATCTCATGAAGGGACAGATATCACATGAAGAGACAGATATCCCATAAAGGTACAGATATCCCATGAAGGGACGAGTGCATCAAAGATATCCCATGAAGGGACAGATATCCCATGAAGGGACCAGTGCATCAAAGATATCCCATGAAGGGACAGATATCCCATGAAGGGACCAGTGCATTAAAGATATCCCATGAAGGGACCAGTGCATCAAAGATATCCCATGAAGGGACCAGTGCATCAAAGATATCCCATGAAGGGACCGATATCCCATTAAGAGACCAGTGCATAAAAGATATCCCATGAAGGGACAGATATCCCATGAAGGGACAGATATCCCATGAAGGGACCAGTGCATCAAAGATGTCCCATTAAGGGACAGATATCCCATGAAGAACCAGTGCATCAAAGACATCCCATGAAGGGACAGATATCCCATGAAGGGACAGATATCCCATGAAGGGACAGATATCCCATGAAGGATCAGTGCATCAAAGATATCTCATGAAGGGATCAGTCCATCAAAGATATCACATGAAGGGACAGATATCCCATGAAGGGACAGATATCCCATGAAGGGACAGATATCCCATGAAGGGACCAAAGCATCAAAGATATCCCATGAAGGGACAGATATCCCATGAAGGGACCAGTGCATCAAAGATATCCCATGAAGGGACAGATATCCCATGAAGGGACCAGTGCATCAAAGATATCCCATGAAGGAACAGATATCCCATGAAGGGACCAGTGCATCAAAGATATCCCATGAAGGGACAGATATCCCATGAAGGGACAGATATCCCATGAAGGGACAGATATCCCATGAAGGGACCAGTGCAACAAAGATGTCCCATTAAGGGACAGATATCCCATGAAGGGACCAGTGCATCAAAGACATCCCATGAAGGGACAGATATCCCATGAAGGGACAGATATCCCATGAAGGGACAGATATTCCATGAAGGGACAGATATCCCATGGAGGGACAGATATCCCATGAAGGGACCAGTGCATAAAAGATATCCCATGAAGGGACAGATATCCCATGAAGGGACAGATATCCCATGAAGGGACAGATATCCCATGACGGGAGAGATATCCCATGAAGGGACAGATATCCCATGAAGGGACCAGTGCATCAAAGATGTCCCATTAAGGGACAGATATCCCATGAAGGGACCAGTGCATCAAAGACATCCCATGAAGGGACAGATATCCCATGAAGGGACAGATATCCCATGAAGGGACAGATATTCCATGAAGGATCAGTACATCAAAGATATCTCATGAAGGGACCAGTCCATCAAAGATATCACATGAAGGGAGATATCCCATGAAGGGACAGATATCCCATGAAGGGACAGATATCCCATGGAGGGAGAGATATCCCATGAAGGGACCCGTGCATCAAAGATATCCCATGAAGGGACAGATATCCCATGAAGGGACCAGTGCATCAAAGATATCCCATGAAGGGACAGATATCCCATGAAGGGACAGATATCCCATGAAGGGACCAGTGCATCAAAGATATCCCATGAAGGAACAGATATCCCATGAAGGGACCAGTGCATCAAAGATATCCCATGAAGGGACAAATATCCCATGAAGGGACAGTTATTCCATGAAAGGACAGATATCCCATGAAGGGACAGATATCCCATGAAGGGACAGATATCCCATGAAGGGACCTATATCCCATGAAGGGACAGATATCCCATGAAGAGACAGATATCCCATGAAGGGACTAGTGCATAAAAGATATCCCATGAAGGGACAGATATCCCATGAAGTGACCAATATCCCATGAAGGGACCGATATCCCATGAAGGGACAGATATCCCATGAAGGATCAGTGCATCAAAGATATCTCATGAAGGGACCAGTGCATCAACGATATCCCATGAAGGGACAGATATCCTATGAAGGGACAGATATCCCATGAAGGGACATATCCCATGAAGGGACATATCCCATGAAGGGACAGATATCCCATGAAGGGACCGTGCATCAAAGATATCCCATGAAGGGACCAGTGCATCAAAGATATCCCATGAAGGGACCGATATCCCATGAAGGGACAGATATCCCATGAAGGGACAGTTATTCCATGAAAGGACAGATATCCCATGAAGGGACAGATATCCCATGAAGGGACAGATATCCCATGAAGGGACCTATATCCCATGAAGGGACAGATATCCCATGAAGAGACAGATATCCCATGAAGGGACCAGTGCATAAAAGATATCCCATGAAGGGACAGATATCCCATGAAGTGACCAATATCCCATGAAGGGACCGATATCCCATGAAGGGACAGATATCCCATGAAGGATCAGTGCATCAAAGATATCTCATGAAGGGACCAGTGCATCAACGATATCCCATGAAGGGACAGATATCCTATGAAGGGACAGATATCCCATGAAGGGACATATCCCATGAAGGGACATATCCCATGAAGGGACAGATATCCCATGAAGGGACCGTGCATCAAAGATATCCCATGAAGGGACCAGTGCATCAAAGATATCCCATGAAGGGACCGATATCCCATGAAGGGACAGATATCCCATGAAGGGACAGATATCCCATGAAGGGACCAGTGCATCAAAGATATCCCATGAACAGACCAGTGCATCAAAGATATCCAATGAAGGGGTTCAGTGCGTCAAAGATATCCCATGAAGGGACAGATATCCCATGAAGGGACAGATATCCCATGAAGGGACCAGTGCATCAATGATCTCCCATGAAGGGACCAGTGCATCAAAGATATCCCATGAATGGGGCAGATATCCCATGAAGAAACAGATATCCCATGACGGGACAGATATCCTGTGAAGGGACAGATATCCCATGAAGGGACGAGTTCATCAAAGAAATCCCATGAAGGGACAGATGTCCCATTAAGGGACCATGTATCAAAGATATCCCATGAAGGGACACATATCCCATGAAGGGACCAGTGCATCAAAGATATCCCATGAAGGCACAGATTTCCCATGAAGGGAGAATATCACATGAAGGGACAGATATCCCATGAAGGGACAGATATCCCATGAAGAGAGCAGTGCGTCAAAGACATCCCATGAAGGGACAGATATCCCATGAAGGTACCAGTGCATCAAAGATATCCCATGAAGGGACCAGTGCATCAAATATATCCCATGAAGGGACAGATATCCCATGAAGGGACCAGTGCATCAAAGATATCCCATGAAGGGACAGATATCCCATGAAGGGACCAGTGCATCAAAGATATCCCATGAAGGGACAGATTTCCCATGAAGGGACCAGTGCATCAAAGATATCCCATGAAGTGACAGATATCCCATGAAGGGACCAGTGCATCAAAGATATCCCTTGAAGGGACAGATATCCCATGAAGGGACAGATATCCCATGAAGGGACATATCCCATGAAGGGACAAATCCCATGAAGGGACAGATATCCCATGAAGGGACCAGTGCATCAAAGATATCCCATGAAGGGACCAGTGCATCAAAGATATCCCATGAAGGAACCGATATCCCATGAAGGGACAGATATCCCATGAAGGGACCAGTGCTTAAGTGTTTGCGCACGCACCCCCAGCTACAACACTCAGGGCCCACCACAAAGGAAACTCCACACAAGGTTACATATAAAAATAGCCTTTTTATTATACTAAAACACATTAGATAAAAACACACACTTTACAATGTGCCAACAGGCACGGGCAGAATTTACAGGGGATATGTACAAGACAGGGCCACCTGGACCACTGTCAGGAATCAGCACTTTTAGAACTAGCACTTAGATCATAGAATATAAATTCACTGTAGTACAAATTAGAAAATAGGGCACACAACCAGTAACTACTGGTACCAGGTAAGTAGCACCTACGCAACCCTAATCACCTTAGGAAAATGTCACGCAGGGAACTAGGACCTCAATAGCAACACCTTTACTAGGAGAAAATAATAATAGGAGGAATTTTTAACACAACCTTTCTCATAGCATTGCTCCACCATGCAGGTTATTGGGCATTTCTCAGGTTTCCATTTTTTTTACTCCTTTGGAACACCTAACTATTACACTTGAAGAGTTAATAGAACCAGGTCTGGGAAGACTGAATTACCCCATCATGGTATCTTAGGTGATTCTTCAGTCTCAGAGGTGATGGTGTTTCTCTCCAGAGACCCTCCTCCTCAAGTGTGGACAGTAGTGAGATACTTCTCTTCTTGGGTTGCCATCTTTCTCATATTTGCTGAAAGTGTTTATGCCAACACGGCGGGAGCACTTTTACTGATATTTTTGTTAAGATATATTTTCTTTCTTATTTCAGCATTTTATTTTGATATTTTAAAAGTTACAAATTAATAGTACGTGTAGGAAATGACCATCTTTTGTGTGGGGTTCCCCCAGATTTGAGCTTTATCTGTTTTTGCTGATTATAGAACTCTGCTAACAAGTAGTAAAGTGCCTGTTCTACCCTCATTCAACAAGGTTGAATTGGCATAACCCTAATTGCCATATTTAATAAGCTGTTGCCTTCTCACAGGTATAAACCTTCCTTTTAAATATTATTAAGTCATCCCTTAGGAGGCCTCATAGCCTATTGGTAGTATGAAGAGTTATTTGGTAGTAATGTCCTGCATTTTTTGTCAGATCAGGTTTTTCATTTAAGTTACCTGTGATTGCTAATTATTTACAAGTTTACAAAATATATTTCCTACAACTCTCTTTCAAGCACAAGATTGAGAATGTAATAGAGTTCTTGATGGTTTTACCCTTTGAGCTCTTTCATCTGAGTTCTTTGAATTATTTTTCACAAGAAGATGGTCATTCTTTTGACCACCAACTCCGTTATTAGGGTTAGTGAACTGCAGGCTTTGTCCTGTTCTCTGTTTATGTTACTAAATAAGTGTCACATTAAAAGTAAAACATTTGTTTTTACTTAAGGCTGATACTGAGGTGGGTGTAATTCAAGTAGAGACTTTTGCTTAGGTTTTCCTTGCTGCTCAAGCTCCTAAAAAGGAGGAGAATTTTACATGGACTGGATTAGTGAATGGTGATACTCCGTCATATCCATAGTATGAATTTGTTCAGGATGAATAATAATTTATGCATCGCTTATGATGGAAAGTAGATCTGTATGTAAGCAGGCAAGTTCTGGATGGATTTCACTCACTGTTGACCACTCTTAAGAGCTTGATGGTAAGGTGTCTTCTGAGTGTGTAACGGCGTATTCGATAAAGGGTGCTACGGCTGCTTTTGTTTTGAGTTGGGTGTTTAATTTATGATGCAGCCATTTTGTCCTCCTTGGATTGCTTTGCTAAGCATTATTGCTTGAACATGGAAAAAGAGCAGGTCTCTAATTGTTCTTATGTTACCTGATGTGTTTTCTTGGCACACATCCCCAAGGATGCTATAGAAATGGCTAATATAAGGTAAGTGTGGAGCCCTGCATTCACTTGAAGAACAAGTTAATTACCTTTGGTAATGATATTTCTGATGGCTGAGACAGCTTCCTCAAATTGTTTACAACCATCTTGCTTCTGCTCTGTTGAACTGGCTGTTCTTTTGTGAGACTCTTTTAAGATTCTTGCATCTACTGTTCTGTGTCTTGGCATTGATATCTGTGCAGATATAGATTACAAGTGGTGTTAGCAATGCATTGGGCGCTTTATGTTGTCTGACATGATGTCCCAAGAGAAAACCTTGCAGCTTTGATGAGGATGTTGGTCATTGCGCTGGTGAAAGTGCTAGGGCATGAAAACATATCCAGACTTAGGGTCTGATTTAGATCTTGGTGAATCTGGTTCGGCCATCACTTTTTCAACTGTTTCACTACCCACCTACTTGGCGGTCTGCTAGCTCAATTTAAATGTTGACGGGTCTGTGGACGAAAGGTCATCTGAGTGCGGCTGACTCTACCAGGATTTCCCTCCCGGGACAACTGTGGCAGGGATAACTCCATATAGTTGGCGACATTGAAGAAAATTAGGTAAAACATACCATTTTTGGTTTCCCACTTATGTTTCTATTTTCCCATTGTCAAGGTCTGTTCTTGGCTGCTATAACTTGACCATGATGCTAATCAACTCATTTTCACTGGGATTAAAAGTATGTTTTTTACTCGTCTTACCAGGAATCATGTGTTAACTTTTTCTTTAGCATCATGTCATTTTACATTGCCCTAACATGCAATTTTGATATTATGTGTAATGCATTAGTCTTCATTTTACAACTTATCATTGTGAAATGAGCACACCTGTGTTGACAAGTTTGTTTTGTATTTTTTGTTGTGGTGTTTGTGGGTGTTGTGTTTGTGGTACCTGTGGGTATGCATTCAATAGTGTATGTTTGCTATGCAATATCTAAAAAAAGGGGCATGGATTAATACCTACATATAGTTTTGAACCAATCACAACCTATTTGTGTAGTGACACATTATGAAAGTGGTACTTACCAGTCTCCACACTACCTGTGACTCATTCTATCAGGTAATTGCTGCTAGGACAATGTCAGTACAAGAGGGAAATCTAAATCAGCTTGGCGCAAATCAGCCAGTTTGAAGATGATGGAGTACTGTTAGCCAGCAATGGAGTCCGCTGCGTCGATGGAGGTGCGCTGCTTATGCAACGGTAAACAGTCTGTCGATGTGGATGGCTTTTCAGCCTGCAGACATCTAAATACGGTGAGCAGGACTCCGTCAGCTCGATAGAGTGCTTGAAATCGCCACTACGGAGGGATGATGAGAGTCCCGCCAAGATCTAGATCAGCCCCTCAGTATACTCTGTTCCTGAATGAGAAGTTCACAGAAGAAATCTGCGGGAACTACACCATCCATCAGGAACAATGTTACCAAAAGTAACTTGCTCTTTATTGTAAAGCCGACATTTGATGCAGGGGAGCAGGAATCTATCTACATGTTAACCATATAATTGAAAGCACAAAATTAATTCGGGTATTAATTTGTAATTTAAGATTGTGGGCCTAATTGATGATTCTGTAATTTGGCCACCAAACCTCTGGGTCCCCAGCTGTATCGAACCCACCAAAGTTAGCGCTCCCTATTGCACCCGCTGGGGAACATTTCCTGAAAGGGTTTCTGCCAACAGGCCAGGAGCAATTTAAGTGACATTTTCTATATCATCCAGCCTGCCTGCTGGCCTCATTTTATTGTTCTCCAGATACCAAGGTAGTATGCCCGAGGGACTGGAAGTTTTCTCCTAGCATGTGGGAAATGTTTCTTTCGTGTACAGTGGCCAGGACTATCCAGGCAGGGTTAAGAGAAATTTTCTTTCTTATTTCAGTGTTTTGTTTTAGTATTTTAAAAGTAAAAAATTAATAGTAAGTGTAGGAAATGACCATATTTTGTGTGGCGTTCCCCAAGAGTTTAGCTTTATTTGTTTTTGCTGGCTGTAGAGCTTTGTACTCGTTACCGCTGCTAACCAGTAGTAAAGTGCCTGTACTCCCCTCTTTTAACATGGTTGTATTGGCATAATCATAATTGCCAAATGTAACTTACCTCTAATTCCCTAGTATATGGTACAAGGTCTTCCCAGGGTCTGTAAGGTAAGTGCCAGTAGTGGATTGCAGCACCTATAGTGCCATCCCAAACTGTGGCAGGGCAAACATGGCTTTAGGCCTACCATTGCAGCTTGACTGGAGCTGTATAAAAACTTTTGTCCTGCCAAAATAAACCCTTTTCACAGGTATAAACCATCCTCTTTTTATATTATAAAGTCCTCTCTTAGTATGCACCATTGGACAGGGTGCATGAAATTTAATATTAGGGCATGTGTAAAGTTAATGTTAAACATGTCCTTACAGTGACAAGCACCTAAAAGTTATTTTCACATAGCATGGCTGGCTGTTCCATAGAGAAACACTGGGATGCACTATTAAAACGAAAAATTTCTATACTTGGCTATGAAAGGACTAGACATATCCTACTTGGACTCTTTGCAATATTTATTTACAGCCCAAATCACCCTTGAAGATGGGTTTCTAATAAATATTAAGGTAAAGGTACTTTTAGAAAGTTACCTTTCCCCGACTAAAGGATCTGTAGGCTAATTTGTATTATTCTCCAGCAATGGCCCTCTGAATGCTCAAGCCCTTAAAGAGGTGTGAAAACTGTTCTCAGAGCAGAGACAAAGGCCTCAGTGAGGGGGGGGTGTTTCTGTTCCAATAGCAGGATGACAATTTTGGGCAGTGCCCAGGAACTTCATTTACTTGAAATGAGCCTCTCCTGTCACAGGCAGATGTCATGTGGACAGGCCTCTTTTTGTGTTACCCCGGTTAGGCAGACACCAATCCCATTGGGCAGGGAGCTGCCCCCTGACTTGACTTGGAATGACTTGTTACACTGTTCCTTCGATTGTAGTGGGACTGTGGATTGGATCAACAATACTTCCTAATATAGGGACTGATTCTTCTTATATCATCAATACATTTTGGACCACCTAGCCCAATGTGCCACATTTAAACTCCTAAACCTCCAAAGTAATAGATGCTGTGAGCAACCTCGAACATGACCACTCTTTTTCCCAAGGAATTCCTTGAAACATATCTAACCCTTTCATTTGTCACTGTTGCATGCCCAACCTTTCACAAAGAGAATAGACTATAATGCAATTTTAAATGTTTGTTGAAAAGATCTAATCCTTGTATATAAAACATGAACTGTGATTATTAGACAGATGAGGCACATCATTGTTATAAGTATAATTAGAATGGTGAACTATACAAACAATTCAACCATGCTGATTATTCCTAATGTTACTCCTATCTGTCAGTAACACCCACACACTAGTGAGACCATGGTGGGAGTACCCTTTTGCCAGACCCAGTTGGTATGATCTAACCCCATACCATGGTGTTATATCTCAGGAAGCCAGCCGCTTTTCAATAACATATGCACTTGTCTTAGTGTGCAAGCCTTCACCCCTATGTCAGACAACTATCTTCCTTCTTAGAATGTGAGTCAGGACCTGCAGAGCTGCATCTCATTCACAGCTCTCCACAACATCTATGATAACTCCAGGATGAAGTGTCTCTCATCCGATTTTAAAATGGGCACTGTTTAAATGATAATACACCGTCCTTATGTCATTGTGCGCAAGAGCAGAAAAACAGCTTTACTTAGTCTGGGGAAAAGGGTTGTCTCCTATGAGCACCAAACAAAGCAAGAACTGCAGAACAACTATGTATAACTATAATAAATGTGTGTGCGGCATTTTGTTGTATTAGTGGAAAACATGTTGAAACCACCATCTTGGAAAGATGCTAAGATAAAAAGGAAAACTAAAAATGGAGTCAAAATGTGATCCCTTTAACATACCATAGAGTTGTGATTGCTCATTTCCATGGCCACACCCTGAGGTGGGCACATAGGTTTAGTACAAGGGGAGAAAGGTTTCACCATCATGAATTTGGGAAAAGATGGTCACTGTGGGATTGCATGCAGTAGGGCACACAGGAAATAGTGCAAAAGTAGGTAGAGTAACCCCTGGGAACTTTTATTTCATTTGATTTGCTAGAGAGGAGCCAGGAGTCAGCCCCACACACAAGCTGTTGACAGGCATAAATGTGGTGTCCCCAAACTATACTCAGAACACAAGTGGAGTGGAGGAAAATCAACCCTGAAGGACTTGACTTGCTCTCTTTTGTACCCAGTACAAAGTGGTTGACTCAAAGGGTAATAAGGCTGACCTCCTGTTCAAGCTACAGGAACGCAAATGTCGCAAGAATGCTTTCCTGGAGAATCCCAGGTGACCAGTTCCAATTGGACCTGACCTAAGCAGTGAGGGCCACTGTGAGATTGTTTGCAAAAGGGCACACAGGAAATGCTGCAAAGGTGGGTAGGGTAATCTCTGGGAAGGTTTACCCCATTTGTTAGGGAGGGGCAGGAGTGAACATGTTAGAAATGGGATCCCTGGCTGGCCAGGGCTTGCGCCAAAGTCAGTCAGAGACCACCACTTCCACGTCAGGGCAAGGGAGTTACACGCCAAGATAACCCCTGCTCACCCCCTGGGTAACGTAGCACGAGCAGTAAGGCTAAACTCGAAGACAATGTGAGTTAAGTTTTTTACATTTTTTTTTATTTCAAAAGTTTTATATAGCGCTGGCTAGACCCGGAGGTATCAGAGCGCTTTACATGAGCATCAGATCATAGTTACAGGTTACATCGTTACAAAGGTTACACAGTTCTTAGAGCATGGCAACATAGTTACTTGTAAGGTCGAGATAAACAATAAGCACAAATACGTAAGGGGAAAAGAAGGCAGGGTGAGAGATTCAGGGGAGGGGGTTGGAGTAGGGGAAGTATACAGATAATGAAGGTGGGAAAGAGGAGGGGAGGGTGAGAGACACAGCATGGGGAGAGGAGGGGAAAGATGACGGGGACACAAACCGGTAGACGAGTCAAGGCAACGTATAAAGTCCAGTAAGCTGTGATCCCAGGGGAAGTGGTATCCCTTCCCTATCTATATTGCGAGAGGTTCCCTTCACGCAGTGGACTCTCTCAGAGGGGTCTCTGAGACTCCAAGGCCTACATACTGGATCCTTCCCCAAAAAGGGGGACAGGGAGTGCTTTGGCTAGGGGTGCCATACCATACCTCAAGTGTGAGTGGCTCCCTTGGCGCAGTGGACTCACTCAGCGGGTTCGCTGAGACTTCAGAGTATAAATATTGGATCTTTCCCCAACAAGGGGAGAAGGAGTGCTTAGTCAAAGAGCACAAAGGACAGGGGTAGGCAGAGTAGCAGGCAAGGGGAGAGATTCACGGGAGAGAGGATAGGAGCTACGGAACAGTCAATAAGGAGAGACGAAAAGAAGTCTGCCTAAAGGCAGACTGGGTAGGTGACAACCAAGGAGGGAATCCACTGCCCATCTCCCCTATAGCTAAACCAGGTAGCTCCATCGTGCATCAGACAAAATAGTTCGGTCTCAATACATTGAGAGTGGAGGGAAGGAGAGACATAAATAGAGGGAGGATGCGGGAGGAGACGACAGGAGAGACGAACGGAAGTGCAACAATGTGGGTTAACAATATACTAGAAAAAGAACAAGAAGTAAACATTAAATAATATAGTCCGCAATACATTAGGGGAGGAGAGAGAGGAGAGAGAAAGTAGTGGGGGGTAGGGGAGAAGAGGAGAGAGAGTGAGGATAAGGAAAGAGACAACCGTAGAGACGAAAGGTAGTCTGTCTAAAGACCGACTGGGTAGGTGACGACCAAGGAGGGAATCCGAGGCCCATCTCTCCTATAGCTAAACCAGGTAGCTCCATCGGGCATCAGACAATATAGAAAAGATATCCCATGAAGGGACAGATATCCCATGAAGGGACATATCCCATGAAGGGATATAGCCCCTGAAGGGACTGATATCCCATGACGGGACCAGTTTATCAAAGATATCCCATGAAGGGACCAGTGCATCAAAGATATCCCATGAAGGGACCGATATCCCATGAGGGGACAGATATCCCATGAAGGGACAGACATCCCATGAAGGGACAGATATCCCATGAAGGGACCAGTGCTTCAAAGATATCCCATGAAGGGACCAGTGCATCAAAGATATCCCATGAAGGGACCAGTGCATCAAAGATATCCCATGAAGGGACAGATATCCCATGAAGGGACAGATATCCCATGAAGGGACCAGTGCATCAAAGATATCCCATGAAGGGACAGATATTCCATGAAGGGACCATGCATCAAATATATCGCATGAAGGGACAGATATCCCATGAAGGGACCAGTGCATCAAAGATATCCCATGATGGGACAGATATCCATTAAGGGACAGATATCCCATGAAGGGACAGATATCACATGAAGGGACAGATATCCCATGAAGGGACAGATATCCCATGAAGGGAGAGATATCCCATGAAGGGACAGATATCCCATGAAGGGACCAGTGCATCAAAGATGTCCCATTAAGGGACAGATATCCCATGAAGGGACCAGTGCATCAAAGACATCCCATGAAGGGACAGATATCCCATGAAGGGACATATATCCCATGAAGGGACAGATATCCCATGAAGGATCAGTGCATCAAAGATATCTCATGAAGGGACCAGTCCATCAAAGATATCCCATGAAGGGACAGATATCCCATGAAGGGACAGATATCCCATGAAGGGACCAGTGCATCAAAGATATCCCATGAAGGGACAGATATCCCATGAAGGGACCAGTGCATCAAAGATATCACATGAAGAGACAGATATCCCATGAAGGGACAGATATCCCATGAAGGGACCAGTGCATCAAAGATATCCCATGAAGGGACGGATATCCCATGAAGGGACCAGTGCATCAAAGATATCCCATGAAGGGACAGATATCCCATGAAGGGACCAGTGCATCAAAGATATCCCATGAAGGGACCAGTGCATCAAATATATCCCATGAAGGGACTAGTGCATCAAAGATATCCCATGAAGGGACCGATATCCCATTAAGAGACCAGTGCATAAAAGATATCCCATGAAGGGACAGATATCCCATGAAGGGACAGATATCCCATGAAGGGACAGATATCCCATGAAGGGAGAGATATCCCATGAAGGGACAGATATCCCATGAAGGGACCAGTGCATCAAAGATGTCCCATTAAGGGACAGATATCCCATGAAGGGACCAGTGCATCAAAGACATCCCATGAAGGGACAGATATCCCATGAAGGGACATATATCCCATGAAGGGACAGATATCCCATGAAGGATCAGTGCATCAAAGATATCTCATGAAGGGACCAGTCCATCAAAGTATTCCCATGAAGGGACAGATATCCCATGAAGGGACAGATATCCCATGAAGGGACCAGTGCATCAAAGATATCCCATGAAGGGACAGATATCTCATGAAGGGACCAGTGAATCAAAGATATCCCATGAAGGGACATATATCCCATGAAGGGACAGATATCCCATGAAGGGACCAGTGCATCAAAGAGATCCCATGAAGGAACAGATATCCCATGAAGGGACCAGTGCATCAAAGATATGCAATGAAGGGACAGATATCCCATGAAGGGACAGATATCCCATGAAGGGACAGATATCCCATGAAAGGACAGATATCCCATGAAGGGACAGATATCCCATGAAGTGACAGATATCCCATGAAGGGACCGATATCCCATGAAGGGACAGATATCCCATGAAGGATCAGTGCATCAAATATATTCCATGAAGAGACAGATATCCCATGAAGGGACCAGTGCATCAAATATATCCCATGAAGAGACAGATATCCCATGAAAGGACCAGTGCATAACAGATATCCCATGAAGGGACAGATATCCCATGAAGGGACAGATATCCTATGAAGTGACCAATATCCCATGAAGGGACCGATATCCCATGAAGGGACAGATATCCCATGAAGGGATAGATATCCCATGAAGGGACAGATATCCCATGAAGGATCAGTGCATCAAAGATATCTCATGAAGGGACCAGTGCATCAAAGATATCCCATGAAGGGACAGATATCCCATGAAGGGGCAGATATCCCATGAAGGGACATATCCCATGAAGGGACATATCCCATGAAGGGACAGATATCCCATGAAGGGACCGTGCATCAAAGATGTCCCATGAAGGGACCAGTGCATCAAAGATATCCCATGAAGGGACCGATATCCCATGAAGGGACAGATATCCCATGAAGGGACAGATATCCCATGAAGGGACCAGTGCATCAAAGATATCCCATGAACGGACCAGTGCATCAAAGATATCCCATGAAGGGGTACAGTGCATCACAGATATCCCATGAAGGGACAGATATCCCATGAAGGGACCAGTGCATCAAAAATATCCCATGAAGGGACCAGTGCATCAAAGATATCCCATGAAGGGACAGATATCCCATGAAGGGACAGATATCCCATGACGGGACAGATATCCTGTGAAGGGACAGATATCCCATGAAGGGACCAGTGCATCAAAGATATCCCATGAAGGGACAGATATCCCATGAAGGGACCATGTATCAAAGATATCCCATGAAGGGACAGATTTCCCATGAAGGGACAGATATCACATGAAGGGACAGATATCCCATTGAGAGACAGATATCCCATGAAGGGACCAGTGCATCAAAGATATCCCATGAAGGGACCAGTGCATCAAATATATCCCATGAAGGGATAGATATCCCATGAAGGGACCAGTGCATCAAAGATATCCTATGAAGGGACAGATATCCCATGAAGGGACCAGTGCATCAAAGATATCCCATGAAGGGACAGATTTCCCATGAAGGGACCAGTGCATCAAAGATATCCCATGAAGGGACAGATATCCCATGAAGGGACCAGTGCATCAAAGATATCCCATGAAGGGACAGATATCCCATGAAGGGACAGATATCCCATGAAGGGACATATCCCATGAAGGGACATATCCCATGAAGGGACATATATCCCATGAAGGGACCAGTGCATCAAAGATATCCCATGAAGGGACCAGTGCATCAAAGATATCCCATGAAGGAACCGATATCCCATGAAGGGACAGATATCCCATTAAGGGACCGATATCGCATGAAGGGACAGATATCCCATGAAGGGACCAGTGCTTAAGTGTTTGCACACGCACCCCCATCTACAACACCCAAGGCCCACCACAAAGGAAACTCCACACAAGGTTATATATAAAAATAGCCTTTTTGTTATACCAAAACACATTAGATAAAAACACACACTTTACAATGTGCCAACAGGCACGGGCAGAATTTACAGGGGATATGTACAAGACAGGGCCACCTGGACCACTGTCAGGAATCAGCACTTTTAGAACTAGCACTTAGATCATAGAATATAAATTCACTGTAGTACAAATTAGAAAATAGGGCACACAACCAGTAACTACTGGTACCAGGTAAGTAGCACCTACGCAACCCTAACCACCTTAGGAAAATGTCACGCAGGGAACTAGGACCTCACTAGCAACACCTTTACTAGGAGAAAAACAACCACCTAAGTATCACCATACATTTAGGGGTATAAGCATAGTAACATTACACATGATGCATAAATATTCAGAGGTGTAGGGAAGGAAAACACATGATGCATAAACAACACATTCAGAGGTGTAGGAACAAGGCACATGACGCATAAAAACATTCAGAGGTGCAGGAAAGAACAATTGTGCAAAATTCACATTAGTCACCACCTGTGACAGTCCCTAGGCCAATTGGCCTCTCTAGGGCTAGAACGCCCTGTGTCCCAAGGTCAGGGGCCTAAACGTGGCAGCTGCCCACGAAGTGCTGGGCAGCTGTGAAGACAATGAGGGGCCAACGCTGGAGCCTCGCAGGCTCTAAACAACAATGGGGCCAACCACAGCGTCGGAGCCTCGGGGCTCTAAGCAACTGATTGCCCCCTGAGCCTCTCTGGGCTCTAAAACAACAATGTGGCACTCAAGAGCCTCTCTGGGCTCTTCAAAACAACTGTACTGCCCCCTGAGCCTCGTGGGCTCTTCAAAACAATGGTGGCGCCAGGAGCCTCTCGGGGCTCTGGAACCATGTGGGGCCTTCGTTGGAGTCGCTCCCGGGGGACTCGAGAACGACTGGGGCACTGAGGAGCCTCTCGGGCTCGAAATAACAAAACTGCTGCCTGAGCCTCTCATGGGCTCGCGCACGAAATGCCGCCTTTTGAAGCCTCTCAGGCTCTTAAACCAACTATGCCCCCGAGCCTCTAAAGAAATGCCTTAATGCCCCCTTCGTTGGAGCGGCCCTCTGTCAACCGGGGCCGCTCTAGGAACAAAAGAGGAAACTGCCCACACGCGGAGAGAGAGAGCACACTGGAGGGGCGGGATCCGGCAATGTGCCCCGACGCCCCCCCTCTCTTATAAGCAACCCTGGGCACCACTCACCGGCTTCTCCGGGTGCGACGGGGCTCTTTTCCTTTGGCTCGGGAGGCTCGCCTGCTTCCCTTCGCCGGCAGCTGCGGGGCTCTCCCCACACCACGGGGGCCCCGCTGCTGGACGGGCGGCGTCTCCCTCTTCTTGGCGAGTGCACCGAGGCTCAGAGTAGGCTCCTGCATGCTCCGGTGCTCGTGTAGCCGCGACTCTTCCGGGGGAGGCGGGATAGGCTCCTGCCCTCCTACTTCCGGTTTCCTGCCACTGCTTCCATCTTGCGGGCCCGCCCACAGTCAGGCAGCCAGCTTTGCTCCCTGCATTTGCCGGGCCGGTGGCGGTGACTTCGGGGTGACACACGAGGGGCTGGCTCCCCCAAAATCAATAATAAAGCGAGGTGGGCACTCGCTTGGGCTTCCGGCTGTCCTTGTCGTCCCGCCCCCGGCCTGCCTGACTTCCGGCCGGGCGGCGGCGGCGATTCTGGCAAGAACGAGGGGTGAGAGATGCCGGGTGGGCACCGGCCACAAAGATAAATAAAGCGCTCCCAAGCGCTAGTGAAAGGTAAAGCGCTCCCAAGCGCTAGAGGTGAATGCAAAGCGTTCCCAGGCGCTTTGATGAAAATACAGCGCTCCCAGGCGCTAGAGGTCCATAAGTCCAGGACCAGGTTCCTTAGCAGAGCAAGGTAGGGGGGGCAATGCTGGGCCAGGGGCCAGCTCACTGGGCCCTCCAGGCAGGAAGGCAGTCCCAAGTGGCGGTTCCTCCTGGCGCCAGCAGCAGCAGCTACTCCGTCTCAGATAGGATCCTGGAAAAGAACAAATTGTAAGGGGACACAGCCCCTTCTTATACATGAAATCCCTTTGTCTCAGGGTGCAGGGTGATGGAGAAACCAGTTGCAGCTGGTTTTGGAGCACTCTTGATGTGCTTAGCCCCTCACTCTATTCACTGGCAGGGCTAGGGTCGTTAGACGCACCACAGGGGGCGGAGGCAGCATTGAGTGGGGAAAGCCCAGCCCTATTCAGGACCCAGGTGCACTCCTCCCCAGCAATCAGCATGCTAATCTCCACACTCACCACCGGGCAGACCCATCATGACTCATGGAGCCTGGCATCCCAACCAGCTCCAGCCAATCACACACCAGCACCTTTACAGCACATGCACAGCCATGTCTAGAAGTGGCACTTCCACACTAGACACATACACGCCGCATACATCATTTTGCAGCATTCAATCACACGAGTCCGCACATACCAGACTCGAGCCTGCACACCCCATGCATCAGGAACTACCAGGGACACATACATTCCCCATGCATTCCTATAGGAGGGCAGGCCTATCTCACCACATACGCACTCAGAGTGCGCACGCACTTTCCACTGGGACACAGTGAAAGTGAGCAGAAACCAAAAGTCACTACTGCTGGGTCACCATTAAAAGCAAAAAGTTTAGGGGTGAACCTGCCAGAAGGGCCAAGTCCAACACAACCCCCTTCCGCGGGAGGCTCGCCTGCTTCTCTTCGCCGGCAGCTGCGGGGGGCTCTCCCCACACCACGGGGGCCCTGTTGCTGGACGGGCGCGTCTCCCTCTTCTTGGCGAGTGCACCGGGGCGCAGAGTAGGCTCCTGCCTGCTCCGGTGCTCGTGTAGCCGCGACTCTTCCGGGGGAGGCGGGGTAGGCTCCCGCCCTCCTACTTCCGGTTTCCTGCCAATGCTTCCGTCTTGCGGGCCCGCCCACAGTCAGGTGGCCCGCTTTGCTCCCTGCCTTCGCCGGCCGGCGGCGGTGACTTCGGGGTGACACACGAGGGGCTGGCTCCCCCAAAATTAACAATAAAGCGAGGTGGGCACTCGCTTGGGCTTCTGGCTGTCCTTGTCGTCCTGCCCCCGGCCTGCCTGACTTCCGGCCGGGCGGCGGCGGCGATTCTTGCAAGAACGAGGGGGGAGAGATGCCGGGTGGGCACTGGCCACAAAGATAAATAAAGCGCTCCCAAGCGCTAGTGAAAGGTAAATCGCTCCCAAGCGCTTGACGTGAATGTAAAGCGTTCCCAGGCACTTTGACGAAAATACAGCGCTCCCAGGCGCTAGAGGTCCATAATTCCAAGACCAGGTTCCTTAGCAGAGCAAGGTGGGGGGGGGGGCAAGGCTCACTGGGCCCTCCAGGCAGGAAGGCAGTCCCAAGTGGCGGTTCCTCCTGGCGCCAGCAGCAGCCCCCCTCTCAGATAGGATCCTGGAAAAGAACAAATTGTAAGGGGACACAGCCCCTTCTTATACATGAAATCCCTTTGTCTCAGGGTGCAGGGTGGGGGAGAAACCAGTCGCAGCTGGTTTTGGAGCACTCCTGATGTGCTCAGCCCCTCACTCTATTCACTGGCAGGCTAGGGTCATTAGACGCACCACAGGGGGCGGAGCCAGCATTGAGTGGGGGAAGCCCAGCCCTATTCAGGACCCAGGTGCACTCCTCCCCAGCCATCAGCATGCTAATCTCTACACTCACCACCGGGCAGACCCATCATGACTCATGGAGCCTGGCATCCCAGCCAGCTCAAGCCAATCACATGCCAGCACCTTTACAGTACACGCACAGCCATGTCTAGAAGTGGCACTTCCACACTAGACACATACATGCCGCATACATCATTTCGCAGCATTCAATCACACGAGTCCGCACATACCAGACTCGAGCCTGCACACCCCACGCATCAGGAACTACCAGGGACACATACATTCCCCAGGCATTCCTATGGGAGGGCAGGCCTATCTCACCACACGCACTCAGAGTGCGCACGCACTTTCCACTGGGACACAGTGAAAGTGCGCAGAAACCAAAAGTCACTACTACTGGGTCACCATTAAAACCAAAAAGTTTAGGGGTGAACCTGCCAGAAGGGCCAAGTCCAACACAACCCCATTCCAGCCAAAACGCAGGGGATACCAATCACCACCGTGATGGACTTCCCTGCTTGGGGCGATAGAACACGGACGCGGGCCCGCAACTGCAGGGACACCCTCCGGTTCTACGCCACGGTGAACCCATGGGGTTCCTTCTCAAAACACTGTCTAGACCAACTGGGCTACCCCACTGGTACTCCCGAGCTGGCTACGGCCAGGACCAGGCCCTGGGCCACCCAGGTGCCACTGGCCCTTACCTATTCGCAGAGCGGGGGGGTAGTAACCCCTGGCACATAGTAGCCATTCTCCACTCTTCCTGTCTGCAAGACAGGACTAGACTGCCACTGGTTCTCCAGCCTAGGGTCTACAACCTCAGGTGGACCAGGAGTCTCAGGGAAGGCTCTCCTCCCCTTACCTCTTCTCCTAGGGTTCCTCCTCCTCCGGTGAGGGGTGCACCTAGAACGCCATTCCAACCCAGGGTTTAACCCCTCAGGTTGCACCGGGGTCAGAGGTGGGCTCTCCCACCCTCTGCACCCCCTTCCAGAGGTCTGCACTCTCCCAACTGGAGAGGGTCCTCTGGAAGAAGAACCGGTCAGGACACTGGTTACAGTCATCCTACCCTTCAGGTCAGGCTGATCCTGCACCTGGCCTCCCAACCTCTGGTCTAAAACCTTTGGTGGAATAATTGCCTGGCACTGTCTGGGGATTCACACACCATCCCCCTGAGGCTAACAAATGACACATATGTTGTGTGACTGTCTGTCTGGCGCAGATCTCCGTCCCCGGTCCACCTGACAGTGCGTGAAGATCCCCTAGAATAGAAGTGGCGCCACCTGGGTCCCCCCAAGAAGATCTAGCCCAACTGGCTAGTCCCTGGTCCACTGGTGCATCCACTGGGAAAATCATCCCCCAATCACTCCTCACGCTGGACTCCTGTACCCTCCCTACCGGAGCGGTACTGCCAGACTCTGGAACCACAGGAGCTCTGGTTGCAGACGCTCCAGGTCCTCTACTCACTAGGAGATCCACCGCAAATGGACTAACAGGACAGCCTAGGTTCCCAACCTGGTGTTCCCTACAGAAGCCATCCAAGTCCTGAGGCAGGGCTTCGTGCGTCTGGGGACCCTCGGTCACCCTCTTACTCCTGCTCCACTGAGCCAGGCAGTAAGCCCCTACACCCTCCTCGCTATCCTGGGACCTAGCTGGGCTACACTGAGCCTCTTCCACCACGCTGGGCTGGAAGATACCTGAACCACTACTTTTGGACTCACTCACCAATGACTCTAGAGAACCTCTGGCACTCTCCCAGCGGTCTGCTTCACTTGCAAGCTCCCAAGGATCCATGGTTCCACACCTCAACAAGTGCTGGCACAACTCCGGCCAACAACGACTGAGCATTTGCTCCTTGAGAATAAGATCAAACAGTTTGTCAAAATCAGGTCCCGTGGGAACCTCTAACCACTCAATCAATGCACACTGACAGTCCCCTGCAAACTCCTCCCAAGACTGGTGAGACAGTTTCCTACTGTCCTTGAACTTCAACCTATACTCCTCTTGTAGGGAAACAGGTACCATACTCTGGGAACTGGGAGTGGGACTTCTTGCACTAATGCCTATATAGCTGCCACCACTGGACTCAACCCTCCCTGGGGAGTCCAGAAAACTACAACTGTGCACGGGGGATCTTCTACCCTCCAGAGCTACTTTGCCTCTGGTGGAGGCCCTCTCAGCCTCCTCTATCCTCTCCTGCGCCAAGACCCTCTCAGTCTCTAGCTGTTGCTTCTTAACCTCCAGCTGCGCCATAGCCTGGGCATGCTCTAACCTGAGCTTTTCTAAGGCCAGCTGGTGCTCCCTTTCTTTCCTCCTATCTTCCCACTCCTCTGGGGACAGGGAAAGGGATGAGGCGCTGCCTCCTACGCTGGACCCAGCAAGGGACTACCTACCTATGGGGTCTTCACTCTCTACTGGCGTCCAGGTACTGTCATCTTCTTCCTCCTCTTCTGAATCTTCAGGGCTCCCCACAGACCCACCACCCTCCTGGTGTGAGGCCCGGGCCCTTATCCTACGGCGCTCAAGATCCCTTGGATCCCTATACCATAGGATCAGGTGGCCCCTAAGTTTGTCCAGAGTGGCTGACTCACCCACCCCTGTCTCTCTCTCTACAGAACCTTTCCAACTCCTGCATACTGTACCAAGCTAGATCACTGAGATCAAAAGCAGGTTCCATTTTGGCGGACGTTCTAGAGACAAGATTACACAGGGAACCTAGGGGTCTGAGCTTAACACAGGAGTACACAATTCACAAAGGTATTCAGCAAGTTCCCTATCCCAGAGAACTCACACTCACTTGTCTAGTGCCATGCACCATTCATCCACACACAACCCCCCCTCGGACTAGTAAGGCAGTTCCTACCACCCCTGATTTCTCAACCTGACCACACGTGACACAGGTACCAAACTCTGGGTGCAGGTCGGGGAACATATGTACTGGACACAATTACACAATGATACCTTTAGGAGAAGAAAATAAAGAACTTCAAAAAAACAATAATGCCCAAAATGTGGTCATCTAAAATGCAGAGTTTTGTAGTGCGGCCAGTTGCCACTGTGGTACAATGCAAACCCAAATCCTTATCCTTTCCGCTGCCAGCCAATGTTAGAAATGGGATCCCTCGCTGGCCAGGGCTTGCACCAAAGTCAGTCAGAGACCACCACTTCCACGTCAGGGCAAGGGAGTTACACGCCAAGATAACCCCTGCTCACCCCCTGGGTAACGTAGCACGAGCAGTAAGGCTAAACTCGAAGGCAATGTGAGTTAAGTGTTTGCGCAGGCACCCCCAGCAACAACACCAAAGGCCCACCACAAAGGAAACTCCACACAAGGTTATATATAAAAATAGCCTTTGTATTATACCAAAACACATTAGATAAAAACACACACTTTACAATGTGCCAACAGGCACGGGCAGAAATTACAGGGGATATGTACAAGACAGGGCCACCTGGACCACTGTCAGGAATCAGCACTTTTAGAACTAGCACTTAGATCATAGAATATAAAATCACTGTAGTACAAATTAGAAAATAGGGCACACAACCAGTAACTACTGGTACCAGGTAAGTACCACCTACGCAACCCTAACCACCTTAGGAAATTGTCACGCAGGGAACTAGGACCTCACTAGCAACACCTTTACTAGGAGAAAAACAACCACCTAAGTATCACCATACATTTAGGGGTATAAGCATAGGAACATTACACATGATGCATAAACATTCAGAGGTGTAGGGAAGGAAAACACATGATGCATAAACAACACATTCAGAGGTGTAGGAACAAGGCACATGACGCATAAAACCATTCAGAGGTGCAGGAAAGAACAATTGCGCAAAATTCACATTAGTCACCACCTGTGACAGTCCCTAGGCCAATTGGCCTCTCTAGGGCTAGAACGCTCTGTGTCCCAAAGTCAGGGGCCTAAACGTGGCAGCTGCCCACGAAGTGCTGGGCAGCTGTGAAGACAATGAGGGGCCAACGCTGGAGCCTCGCAGGCTCTGAACAACAATGGGGCCAACCACAGTGTGGGAGCCTCGGGGCTCTAAGCAGCTGATTGCCCCCTGAGCCTCTCTGGGCTCTAAAACAACAATGTGGCACTCAAGAGCCTCTCTGGGCTCTTCAACACAACTGTACTGCCCCCTGAGCCTCGTGAGCTCTTCAAAACAATGGTGGCACCTGGAGCCTCTCGGGGCTCTGGAACCATGTGGGGCCTTCGTTGAAGTCACTCCCGGGGGACTCGAGAACGACTGGGGCACTGAGGAGCCTCTCGGGCTCGAAATAACAAAACTGCTGCCTGAGCCTCTCATGGGCTCGCACACGAAATGCCGCCTATTGGAGCCTCTCAGGCTCTTAAACCAACTATGCCCCCGAGCCTCTCGGGGGCTCTAAAGAAATGCCTTAATGCCCCCTTTGTTGGGGCGGCCCTCTGTCAACCGGGGCCGCTCTAGGAACAAAAGAGGAAACTGCCCACACACGGAGAGAGAGAGCACACTGGAGGGGCGGGCACCGGCAATGTGCCCCGACGCCCCCTCGCTCTTACAAGCAACCCCGGGCCCCACTCACCGGCTTCTCCGGGTGCGGCGGGGCGCTTCTCCTTTGGCTCGGGAGGCTCGCCTGCTTCTCTTTGCCGGCAGCTGCGGGGCTCTCCCCACACCACGGGAGCCCCGCTGCAGGACGGGTGGCGTCTCCCTCTTCTTGGCGAGTGCACCGGGGCGCAGAGTAGGCTCCTGCCTGCTCCGGTGCTCGTGTAGCCGTAACTCTTCCGGGGGAGGTGGGATAGGCTCCCGCCCTCCTACTTCCGGTTTCCTGCCACTGCTTCCGTCTTGCGGGCCCGCCCACAGTCAGGCGGCCCGCTTTGCTCCCTGCGTTCTCCGGGCCGACGGCGGTGACTTCGGGGTCCCACACGAGGGGCTGGCTCCCCCAAAATCAACAATAAAGCGAGGTGGGCACTCGCTTGGGCTTCCGGCTGTCCTTGTCGTCCCGCCCCCGGCCTGCCTGACTTCCGGCCGGGCAGCGGCGGCGATTCTGGCAAGAACGAGGGGTGAGAGATGCCGAGTGGGCACCGGCCACAAAGATAAATAAAGCGCTCCCAAGCGCTAGTGAAAGGTAAAGCGCTCCCAAGCGCTAGAGGTGAATGTAAAGCGTTCCCAGGCGCTTTGACGAAAATACAGCGCTCCCAGGCGCTAGAGGTCCATAAGTCCAGGACCAGGTACCTTAGCAGAGCAAGGTAGGGGGGGACAAGGCTGGGCCAGGGGCCAGCTCACTGGGCCCTCCAGGCAGAAAGGCAGTCCCAAGTGGCGGTTCCTCCTGGCGCCAGCAGCAGCAGCAGCCCCCCTCTCAGATAGGATCCTGGAAACGAACAAATTGTAAGGGGACACAGCCCCTTCTTATACATGAAATCCCTTTGTCTCAGGGTGCAGGGCGGGGGAGAAACCAGTCGCAGCTGGTTTTGGAGCACTCTTGATGTGCTCAGCCCCTCACTCTATTCACTGGCAGGGCTAGGGTCGTTAGACGCACTACAGGGGGCGGAGCCAGCATTGAGTGGGGAAAGCCCAGCCCTATTCAGGACCCAGGTGCACTCCTCCCCAGCCATCAGCATGCTAATCTCTACACTCACCACGGGCTGTCCCATCATGACTCATGGAGCCTGGCATCGCAGCCAGCTCCAGCCAATCACACGCCAACACCTTTACAACACACGCACAGCCATGTCTAGAAGTGGCACTTCCACACTAGACACATACACTCTGCATACATCCTTTCGCAGCATTCAATCACACGAGTCCGCACATACCAGACTCGAGCCTGCACACCCCACGCATCAGGAACTACCAGGGACACATACATTCCCCATGCATTCGTATGGGAGGGCAGGTCTATCTCACCACACGCACTCAGAGTGCGCACGCACTTTCCACTGGGACACAGTGAAAGTGCGCAGAAACCAAAAGTCACTACTACTGGGTCACCATTAAAAGCAAAAAGTTTAGGGGTGAACCTGCCAGAAGGGCCAAGTCCAACAGAACCCCACCCTAAAGCTGGTGCCAGGCATAAACATGGTATCCTATGTAGCCTTCTCAGAACACAACTGCAAAGAGGAAGATCAGAAAAGGAATGAACCTGCTGTCTAAGAACCTGCTCCCTCCTGTACCAGTGCCAAGTGGTGGACTTCAAGGCTCAGATGGCTGACCTTCTGTTCAAGCTACTGGGACACAACAAGCAACAAGCTATAAGAGGGCTTTCCTGAAGATTCCTAGCTAAGCAGTTCTAACTGGTCCTGAACTCACCCGATTGGCGGCCTCTTCTGGAGTGAGTCCAGACCCCAAAGTGCTGTCCCTTAGGTCCTGGAACCCCCAGAAAACCTGGAACTTAAAACTCTTTTGGCTCCAAGACCATTGGAGGACCTGGACAAAGCTGTCAGGCTGATCCGACCAAGATGCATTGCCACAAGGCTGATCATTTGGGTTTCCTCTGCTTGGAGAGTTTTCACAACAGCAAATCTTTGGCAATAGGACCTTGCAGAGATGATATCCGGCATCATGAAGCCATCTTTGGCTACAGACTGCAATCTTGTCCTGATAGAGGAACACAAGCTCCAAAATTTGACTAAGTGGGAAAAATGAGGCGCCAAAACTATCCAGCAGGCAAGGGACCTTTCCTCAACATGAAATTTGAATTTCTCATGTCTGAGCTTCACTGGGACTTCGTCCAATGGCTATATGACTTCATAGTGCCCCCCTCAGCTACAGTCTGCTGCATTGCCCCTGCTGAGGAAGTCGGACTTCCATTTTTGAGACTAAATCCAAAGATAAATCCTCTGACCGGGTTGAACCTTGTCCCTGTATGCATTCCATTCTTCACTGTGGTCAGCCTCAAAATGTGCCTAGGTCTAAGTTTATTGCTACCAGTTGATTGTAGTTCCAGCTTAATGCTTTTTTGGTACTATTTTCATATAAAACTTTAAAAATTCATATCTCCTGTTCACCTTTTTGAATTTTTGGTGTTTTAGTGGAGAGTTACAATCCTAATAATACCCCCATTTCTTTCAAATAGTTTTTTCTACTAATCTACTGATTGGTGGGCTTTATTAGATACGTTTCAGTTGGTTTTTGGTAAGAGTTCACTGTTTTACTCATAGTGGTCTTGGTTAAGGATTAACTATTTGCCCACCAAAATATGAGATGGAGAAACCTTCAAGTGAGTGGGCAGGACATTGTCAAATATTTGGCAGAAGCCATGTCATTATGCACTAAAGTGTTGATGTTTAAAGCATGTACTACACATGATTGTCATGTATTGTCATTATTTGCAAACTGATCTCTTTGATTAGAAGGAGTAAGTGTCCAAGGATTCAATTGGATAGGTGGAAGGTGATGGTCTGACCATGTATTATAAGGAATAATGGGCCACATGTATCAACCAATTTCGCATTTAAAAACAGTGCGAATCGGTAAATTCAGCCAGTTGCGAAGGAAAATTAGCCTTTTAATATGTATGAAAGGCTTTAGCAGAGCATTTTAGGTAATCACAATTGTTTGCAATTGCTTAAAATTGTGATTACAAATAGAGAAATGCAATTTGTGATTCTCTAAGCACATGTACCAAGCATTTTCTAAATGCTAACTTTGCATTTAGTAAATGCTATTACCATTGACTCCAAATCAATGGTAACCATGTGCAATTTTTGAAAATGCACAAATAATGCATTTTTCAAAATGCCATGTAGCGCACACATGCCTCTAGGACATGTGTCCCTTTACATGTGCACATATATTTTTGGATACTTCACTGGGGCCTTAGGCACCTAGACACCCTTGATTTTGGATTACCTAATTTGCGATTACCAGTTAGGTTCTTTCAAATTAGCTAATGCAAAACCATTTGCACCTATGAGACTCTAGACCCATAGGAACGAATAGAGTGGTATTACCTAATAGCGGTTACCTACTAATCGGTTCGCTATTTGGTAATTTTTAAGGAATCGATAAGGGCCTGATGTACATAGACTTCCATTTTTCTCAGACACTGGTTGGAATTTCCAATGCTTTACAAATGGACCTGCCTCATCAATATTCATGAAGCAGGCCGCAATTTGTGTCCCATTGAGAATGGCTACAATCACAGGGATGGTGGCCTGCTGGGGTCAGCAGCCCACCATGTATGCGATTACTTTTGAAATAAAGCAATCTTTTTTTTGTAGTGCAGCCTATTCTCCTCAAAGGAAATCGGGCGGTATTAAAAAAAAAAAGAAATCAAAAGTTTTCTTTTCATTTTTTAAGAGTAGGCAGTGTTCCGTGGGACCACTGCCTGCTCTTAAAACATTTTCACCCACATTCACAAAGGGGAAGGGAACCCTTGGGGCCCTTTTCCCGTTTGCGAATGGACTACCGCCTCCTCTACGAAGTTTGTAAATTATGAATGTTTTGGGACTAAATTCCGGTCGCAAAACATCCATACATACCAGTGCTATTCAGTACTAGGAACGCCCTAAACATGTCCCTTCCTAAAACTGAATTGCAAAAGTGAAATGTGATTCAGTAATAAGTTACTGATTCGCATTTTGTCTTTTGTACATGGCAAAATGCATTTTATCAGTCGAAAACAGCCCAATGGACCTTTTGCGACTGGTAAAATGCTACGTACATCTGCCCCTAAATCTTTAATGATTCTTTACATACATCGCATTTTGCGATTATCAAATAGCGATTCAGTAAAAATCGCTATTTGGTAATCGCAAACTGCTATTTTGATACATGTGGCTCAAAATATCCCCTCCTCCCCAACCTTGTGTAAAAGCTTTATTGCAATTCAATTCGAAATTCTCAGCCTTCATACAGGGACTCTTTCTTCTGTTTGGTCACAGAACTCCTCACTGGCTTGATATCTCTTTATAATGTAGGGTAATGTTTCTTTATTTCATGTATGATGTTGCAAAGTGCCCTGAAAGCATAGAGAGCACCAACTTTTGTTAATTAGTAATAGGTCTTTCTTAACCAGTGAACCCAGACTAGAACTCCCATCCTCAGTTGATTGGACTATGGAAAGTGGTATCTTGCACCAAAAGGTTGAGCGTCAAGTGCTAGTATAGGTCATCAGGCTATTTGGATATGTGTAGCAGTGTCTATAGTGCTGTAGCTCGCACCTATCAAGCCAGTAAAGCAGATTGCCAATTTCTCCCCACCAAGCACAATTATCTAGGGGCACATGTATGGCCCTTTCTAGCGGTTGCAAACGGAGATTTGGCCCGTTTGCAGTCTCTAAAACAGCTTTTGCCGTGTACCTACCCTATTTTGTGTTGGTAACCTATTACCAACTTGCAAAATTGGGATTTCCATTCGCTATTAGGATAGGATGTGCCAAGGGTGTCCCTTCCTAATTGCTAGTCACAGGGGAATGTACGATTGTTTTGGGGTCCCCAGCGGACCCCTTCCCCTTTGTGACTCGTTGCGGAAACATTTTTTATGAGCAGGCAGAGGTCCTACGGACCACTGCCTACTCTTAAAAAAGGAAAAGGAAACTTTTCATTTTTCTTTTTAAATGTATCCTATTTTTATGAAAAACGGATTGCATTTTTAATAAAAAATTGCTTTATTTAAAAATCAATCACAGACAAGGTAGTTGGCTGATCCCAGCAGGCCACCAGCCCTGTGATTACATGCCATTCCCAATGGGTCGCAAATTGTGACCTACCTCATGAATATAAATGAAGGAGGTGATTTGCGACCCCATTGGGATTTGTTAATTGTGTCTGAGACACATTGATACATTTCATTTTGCAAATCGTAATTTGCAAGTTACTAAAAATCGCTAAATGAAATGGTCGTATATGTTCCCCCAATTTTCCTGAACGCTGCCATGATAGACCTTGCAATGAAATTATTTTAATCGTGCATTAAAGAAGTACAGTAAAAAAAGACTCCAATGTGGATGGACCTAGTTCAAAATACGCCCTGATAATCCCACTCCTAGAACACTGTGGTCAATCGAGAGGAAAGTAATTGCATTTGTGATTAAGCCTTTCTCTGCCCGCAGAAAGTGTAAATCTGTATTAAACACTTGGCTGCACAGCCATTACAGGATGTGCTGGTTTGGAAACCTAATTTAAAAGCCCTCGTTGTTTATCGCTTGAAGAGGAAACTTCTGACTGTGACTGAGAAACGGCGCCATTAAACCACTGTTGGTTCAGATCGGCAATTTTGTTTCTCAAACTTCTTGGACGGTTTGGCATTTTTCGTTTTGATTAATCTATTTTTGATATATGTGCATTCTGCGCTGACAAGTTTGGACGTTTTCCTGTAAAAACGACTTCATTTGGCTGTTTCTCCCAAAATGTTTTAAAGTTTTTCATCGGTCCTTAAAAGCAGCAACCTGTTTTTCGTTTATTTGATAGTGAATGGAGCAAACATTAAATGCTTCCATTTCAACCCCCGGTTTGGCACTAAGTCAAGTAGCCAGCAGTGGCACTGCTGACAGGGAGGGTTGGCTTTTTTAGTCCATGCAGACATACAACATTCATTCACACACTTCCAATAGTGTCTTTACGTGTTTTCGTCTGTTTGTGCATAGATAGATGCCTGTGTGCTGGATTATTCATAAATGCACACGTATAGAGAGAAAAACACATACAAATGACAAGGTATACTCCCACGTCAAACAGGATTACTTTAGAAGCCAGGCCTGATCCATTGGATGATCATCCAACTACATTAGAAGTCATTTTCCCATCATCAAACATCATCAAGCTCTTGAGGTCATCAGCAAAGTGCAGAAACTTTGCCTTTTGATGTGAAGAGGACTTGAAAATGACCGTCTGATGACTTCACAAGATGCAGTTGTTCCTGGTGATTTTCAGATGACTAGAAAATTAGTATTTGATTACTTCCCAGTGAGATTGTTCCTGATGACTTCCGGATGATTTGAAAATGGGCATGTGATTACTTGAGTAGTATCATATTGTGTTCAACTAGCTGAAATTGGCCCTGATGATTTGCTGATTGCTTCCACAGCATGCCCGCCCTTTGGGTTTCATTTTTGTAGAAGTGTTAAACTTGTTAGATGATTTCAGAATGAGCTGCTCAATACTGCCCAATAAATGTCTTTTAGACTTTATATAAGTTTTGGGATACATAACTGAAAGCACCAGAATATGATTTAGATAACTGAATGTAACACAGGTCCCAGCTTACGAATATTTTACTGGCTTTTTTCTTTTAACCAGTATTTTTGTAATATGATATGTAGAAGTAAACATCCAATGTTAAAATGATCACTGCAAACGCTAGCTGCGTTTTCTGTGAGTACATGCTTATTGGCATATGTTAGAAATGGGATCTCTGGTTGGCTAAGGCTTGCGCCAAAGCCAGGCAGAGACCACCACTCTAGTCAGGGCAAGGGAGTCACAGCCCTGCTCCCCCCCTTGGTAGCTTGGCACGAGCTGTTATGCTTATCCCGGAGGCAATGTGTAAAGCGTTTGCGCAACACACACACAACACCCTAGGCACACCACAAAAAGGGACTCCACACAAGGTTATATATAAAAATAGCCTTTGTATTACCATAAACACATTGATCATAATCACACATATACACTGTACCAACTGTCACTGGGCTGTATTTACAGGGGATTATTTACACATGACAGGGCCACGTGGGCCACTGTCAGAATCAGCACTTAGTAGAAATAGTAGATGTAGAACATAGAATAACTGTAGCACAAAATAACAATTGTAGAACACAACCAGTAACCACTCGTAAAAGGTAGGAACACACTACGCAGCACTAATCACCTTAGGCATAGGTTACACAGGGAAACATACTTACTAGCATAAACTATACTAGGCAAAACAACCTCCTAATCATAAAACACTGGTAGAGGTATTAGGCAGGTTGCATAAATACATTACGCATAAATCACATTAGGCATCAGGTAATTACCAACATAAACACAAATCACCAATCACCTTGTGTAAGAGTCACCTTAGGTACTGACCCCCGGCCAACTGGCCTTTCGTGGGGCTCAAATGCCCTTTGTCCAACAGTGTCAGGGCGCGCTGCCTCAGCAGCGAAGGTCACAGATGCGCAATCTGCGCAGGCCTAAACGTGGCAGCTGACCACTACTTGCTGGGCAGCTGTGTAATCACCAAGAGGGGCATGGGCATTCACTGTGCCCCAGGTAGCAGAACTGTGCAACGTTGCAGCTGCCCTCTATTACACCGGGCAGCTGGGGGAATTAGGCCAACAAATAATCACTGGCACTACAGTGCCTCTGGGCCCCGCTCTGGGGCTCCTTACACCAATTAGGCACAACATTGCAGTTCCCCACTGCCAGGCGGGGCAGCTGTAGAAGAAATTAGTCCACTGTGCCCCTGAACCCTCACTGGGGCCCTCCAAATAAATTAGGGGCACCGTTGCAGCTGTTCGCTGCTAAGTGGGGAAGCTGGTAACAAAAAATGGCACTGGCACTGCGGGTCCTCAGAGCCCCTCCCTGGGACTCAATACCACCGAAAAGAACTACTAAAATGTTGCAGTGGCCTACAACTGCGGAGCTGCTATGAAGCCCCCCCTCCTTGGGGACTTCCAACTTATGCAGCCTCCCCATCGGCCCCACTCACCAGTGCTTCCAGATCTCCTCCGGCGGTGTGATGAGGTCGTCCCGGCTCCCTCCTCTTCAGGGCTGCAACACTCTCGGGCGGCCGTAGGCTGTATGCGGGGCTCTCCTCACCACATGGGAGCCCCGCTTTGCTTCCCGCTTGGGAGCTGCCTGTCTCCCTTTGCCCGGTCAGCCTTCCTGGAACGGGACTGCACAGGGACACCTGCGAGCCTGGGCACAGCTACCTCCCCGCTGGGGTAAGTGGAAATGGAGCCCACGAGGCTTCTCGGTTTGTCTCTGCCGGCCCCGCCCACCGTCAGGCACGGGCGCCGGCTTTCGTTCCTTTCTGCCTTTTCTGCCATCGTGACAAGACGGGGCGGGCACCCGATTGTCGATAAATCCCTCAATGCGGGGTGGGCATCATGGAGGATGCTACTACGGGGTAGGCTCCCGAAAAATAAATTATAAAAGTGACAATTATGCAGGGTGGGCACCCGCTCTGCACCATGCGTAAAAAGTCACCACAAATGCGTCAGGCAATGCGGGGTGGGCTCCCGCACCGTAAATACGCTCCGAACTTCACCATAAAATGCACTCGCTTGATAAGGGCACAAAGGCCGGGGGATCCCCACGCCGGGGACTCCCTCTGGAAAGTGATCGCAGCTCCGTGCTGCAGTTGGAAACAGAAGCGCTGCTCCTCTTGGCAACACAACAAAGTGCTCCTTAGTAAAGTGAAGGCCCAGTGCTTCCCAGGCGCTTCAGTAAAATCCAAAGAAAGTTTTGTGGAAGGAAGGGAGGGCAAAGGCTGGGCACAGGCAGGCCAGCTTACAGGGCCCTCCAGTAGGGAGGCAGTCCACAGTGGCGGTTCCTCCTGGCGCCCAGCAGCAGCAGCAGGCCCCCCTCAAGTCAGGAAAAAGAGAACATTTTCATGGGATCACAGCCCCTTCTTATACACACATTTTCCTTTGTCACAAACTGTTGGGCAAGGGGAGAAAGCGTTACAACTGGTTCTGGAGCACTTTGTTTTGCTCAGCCCCTCTCCCTATTTCCAGGACGGCTAGGGACATCAGACGCACCACAGGAGGTGGAGCCAGCATTGTGTAGGGAAGGCACAGCCCTTTTCAGGTCCCAGGTGCAGCTCCTCCCTCCCATCTACATGCAGATCTCTGTATTCTCCACCGGGCAGACCCATCCTGGCTCCTGGAGCCAGGCACACCAGCCAGCCCCTGTCACTCACAGGCCAGGCAGGCAGTTCACATTCACTGCACACAGAAATGCCAACTTCTAAAAGTGGCATTTCTCCACCAGACACAATAAATCTGTGCACACCATTGCGCAGTGTTAAAGTGTTAAAGTGAGCAGAAGCTAAAAACTATTAGTATCAGGTCACAAATGTAAAAGCAAAAAATGTAGGGATGAACCTGCCAAAAGGGCCAGGTTCAACAGCATACCAACAAGAGGACTAGTAAACCCAGGAAATGATAATGGTATCACGTTTCTATCAATAGCATGCATATTGAATACTGTTATTTTGTCACCTTTGTCAGTCAGTAAAGTACTCTCTTTGAGTTAAACTAGAGAATGTTCTAATGTGCATACAACTTAGGTCTCACAAAGCAGAATTTAAAACCATAACTAGAAAACGTTGTGAAAAGTTAAATATACACACATTAGTTCCACGTAATTTGTATTGATAATAATTACAAATGCAATACACAATTGTGTAGCATTACTGGGCAGCTCTGCACGCTAAAATGTTCAAACGTCAGTCTCCTCAGCCACCCTACCCCCGTTTCCTATCTTTTCATAAGAACCTGATCTAGTGCCAAACAGTAGTCAGCCTGCCTGAAAGTACATCTAAATTGGTGCACAAGCCAAGGCAAGGGCCTAATTTATGAGGTTTTACTGCAGGGCAGCACCGCAGGCCTTCCTGCTGCGCTGCCCTTCGGTAAAAGAAAAGGTCAGGAATACGCCGTATCTATCAGATACAGTGCATTCCTGTCCTTTTACCCTGTGCCGAAGCTCAATTGGCTGCCGTGTGCCAATGCAGGCATCTTTGCACCATAGACCAAGGGTGCCTGAGTTGCAGAGATGATTATTTTTGTGTAGGAAGGTAAACCTTCCTCACAAAAACAGTCACAAGATGCGTTTTCCTCTTTCTATGTGTGTTGTACAAAGCACCACACATAGAAAAAAGAAAAAGTAAGAGAAAGAAAGATATTTCTCCTTGTTATGCCTCTCTTACGCCTCCCCTAGGGAGGCCTCATTTTTGGCGCTGCCTCAGATTTACGATTTCTTGTATATATGGGGAGGTGTCAAAATGCCATGGATGTTGCTGGGAATGCCCCCAGCAACACCCATTGCATGCCCCTTTAATGCCAAAAACAACGTTTAAGGGAACCATATTTACGAGGCAGTATTAAGCCAAACAAAGTGGCTTGCTGCCACGTAAATATGGAGCAGGCTCCTGCGCCATGGAAGGTCACAAAAAGTGTCGCAATGGGCTTCATAAATGAGGCCCCAAATGTTTTGCTTGTACATACGCACAACTTTGCTTCAGGGCCAAAACATACCAACATTTTTTTCTGTAGGACACTACTTCCCCCAGTCTTTCTCACCGACTTACGTGAAAACAAATTGGGAAGCAAAGACATTTGGAGTTAAAATATTTCTTTCCCTTGAAGTACATGTGATGACATTTACTGGCCTGGTTTCTGGTGCAGACTTATTGTCCTCGCTCACAAGCCCTCCCTTGCAACAGCTTTTTCATCAAAGGGAATTGAACTTTTCAATGAAATGCAATGCATTTCAAGCACGCCTGTAAAACAGCAGCCCTGCCAAGCACCACGCCTCAGGGGTTACACTAACGCATTTTAGTGCTGGTCTAGGTATCACTGCACTAAAATACATTAGTCACGTATATTAGCAGCGCACCTTTAGCTTGCTGTGACAGTAGTGCTTGCTATGCTGTGTGACACAGCTGCAGAGCCATCTGACAAATTCGTTCACAGATTTGAGTCCAGCTGGCTGTAAAGGGTGAGCACTGGTGTTCATGTTATTTTCCTTTTGTTTTTTTAATCACTAATCAGCTCAAAGCAGGGTCGAATTCCGATCAATTCAGCCCACACCCGGCCGCCTCATAGATGCGCTGGGCAGTCCACATGGTCAGGAGGCAATGGCGATGTGAATGACTATAGCAACCGAATCAATGGTCTGTTCTCATATGGGTCTGTCGGTGCCTTGCCTGCAGTTGTATTTTTTATTTCCAGCAAAGCACCACAGACTGTTGTTACAGGAGAGCAGCAGATGCAGGCTCCGGCATTCACGCTTTCTTTTTTCCTGAGTTGCAGGTCCCACCTTCGATACACGACCCTCACAGTGTTGCGTGCTGTGAAGCGGTTGTGCTGGCAGATTTTGGTTTCAGCTATGTTGCAAGTCCTGCCAGACGTTGTTAGCTGGCTGAGCCCCCCAGACATCATTTTGTGCTCCCTTGTGGGGTAGGAATGTTATTTTTCTTCCTTGTAGCCTGGGCCACAGAGTGAGGTTGATTGTCTCCCCCAACCTCCTGCATCCAATCCAGAATCAGGGAATGATAAGTGAGTTTACAGACTTTGGGCCTCATTTATGAGGAAGTCATGAAGTGCAGTGTAGCAAGTCATCTTGTTGCACTGCACTGGATGACAGGGAAAGGGTAGAAATGCCATATTTAAGTCATTATGGCCCATTCTTGTCCTTTTCCCAGGGCTGGCGCTCTTTTGGCAGCATAGTGCCAATGCAGGCACCCATGCACCATGGTGCAAGGGTGACTGCGCTGTATACAGAATTGTTTTTATGCAAGAAGGGCCACCTACATGCACAAAACCAATTCTGGGAGCCATATTCCTCTTTCTGTGTTTGCTGCAGAAGGCAGCAGACATAGAAAGAGGAAGAAGCAAGGAGAAATTGAGATTCTACTCCTCTTCATGCCTCCCCTGGAAAGGTGTAAGATTTTAGTGTAGTCCCAGGTTTACAAGTTCTTGTAAATCTGGAAATGCAACTTAAGCCATAGGAGTTGCATGGGAACACTGAAGCAGCGGACATGCAATGCCTTCCCAGGGCACAGTAAGGCAACGCAGGGATTTGCTTTGCATTACCTCATGGCTTTGTGTGGCTTCAAAAATCTGTCATAAGCTTTGCATTGCTCTTGCACCACAAACAACCTCAAAAGTAGGACCCCAAGTGTTTATCAAGCCCACAGATGCGGGTAAAGCAGGCTCCCCAAAAATCTATCCCATCCTTGCAGAGCTGCCTGATCACTTGACAAAGCAGGTGTTAAAATCTGGATTGTGGCGTAAACATTATCGGCGCCATCTTGTCCTTTTCAGATCCATACGTGCGCGTAAGCAGCAACCATTTTGATTGCCATGGCCTCTCTGCCCACTCCCGATAGCCAGCGTCTCTCTCTCTCCCTCACTCCCCAGCCTCGCAAGCATCCCCGCCAACCCCCGGTCTCTCCTGCTTGGGTCATAAACGCACCTCCAGCGCGACCCTGCCTCCGAGCCACATCCCGTGCTGAACCCCCCTCACTCTTTCATCTCATTCATAGAACAGGCCCTTTTGATAACCTCTTCCTCCCTGCCCGATTGTCCGGCCTGACCCCAGGCCATCACTTAGCTCAGCAGATGCAGTTTATTGCACCCTACAGTAGGACCTCGCCCCACATCAAAGGAGCGGGGATTAATCAATGCCTTCACCCCCCTAGATCCGACCGATCGCCCACATTCCTGTTCCCAGCGGAATGTCCAGCTGCGCGATAGCCATCATGCTGTTATTTGGGTGGGGACCTCTACTGTAGATATGTGTGAGAACGGGCCTAAACCGGGGATTCCAAAGATGCCTTTGTGAACTTCAAAGCAATACCACGGATGTCATAAATGTAATAAAGCCATAAACCTGTGTATAAGAGGCCAGGCCTCAGAGATGTGGGGAGAGCACCTCGAGAAGATACCCTGTTGTCTGATTTGACGTGTTCTGCTCCGTCGGAATAAAACTTCTGTTTCCTGCCTTCCAGTCTCCAGCGCCTGCCTCTTTATTTGGTAACCGTGAGTTGGGTGAGAGGCGGCTAACGCCGGGCAAACCTTGAGAAGGGGTAATCGACCTGATCTGCCTGACCCTTTTTCCTCAATTGGCGTCCCAAACGTGGGGCCCATCAGTGACACATGGATCCAGTGGGAGAGGTCCTGACGACGGAGTGAACGACTGCAACGATCGGGAAGTGCACCTGCCGGATAGACCCTCGTCTGGCAGCCAATCATCCGAACTTCACTAGTTCCGAGCAGACCTCTCTCGAGTGATCTACGGTCCTGACTGGGAACCATCAGGAGTGCCACGACAGAAGATAGAGGACGATCGGGCGCTGGAATCGGAAGACAGGAAACTGTCCATGCGGTCCGGGTAAGGTCGTGTAACACGACAAACTGTGAAATATTTGATTGATTGATTGGAAAATACTAGTATTACTCTCCGAATTGTTGGTTCTCTTGGAGATTCTCTGTCTGCAAACGGAGAGAAATAGAAAGTATTCTCTCTTCCTTTGCAGGTAGTGAAGGGTAGGTAACGCAGGCTTTTGCCCCCGTTGTAATCCGTCGTGCCTATCTTTCTCCCCCACTGATTGATTGTTTGCCCGAACATTGTTTGTTCGAGGATTGTTTTCTCGAGAATTCTCTGTCTACAAACGGGGAAGGATAAAAGTATTCTGTCCTCCTTTGCAGATAGTGAAGAATAGGTAACGCAGGCCTTTGCCCCCGTTGTAACCCGTCGTGCCTATTTCTTTCTCGCCACTGATTGTTTGATTGAACGGACATTAATTGTTCGACATTTGGTTCTTTGGAGGTATTCTCTGCTAACAAATAACGTGGAATAGAGATATTCCGTCTAGTCTTTGTAAGCAGTGAAAGGATAGGTAGTGCAGACTTTTGTCCCCATTGTAACCCATCATGCCTATCTTCTCCCCATTGTCCAGTAGTTGGTTCAGCCCGGACCGCTTATTAAAGGTGGATCATCCGGCTCCTCTGGAGGGCACCCCTAATAAGGATATGTTTTTAAAGTATGGACTAGTCGCCGTAGCTTATAGTAAGTTATGGCATAAATATACTAAAAAGGATCAGGAAAGTCAGTGGCCACTGATAGGATCCTTCGATGACGCAAAAATAAGCGTGCTGGAAACAGCCCTTTGTAACAATAAAACAACGCCCACTATGCTTGATAGTTTCGGCATGTGGCGCAAGGAGACGGAACAACGAAAGAAAAGAAACGAAGTCAGACTAGAGAAAGAATTGCGAAAAGCAGCTCATTTAGCTGCGAGCAAGTTGAAAGAAGAGATAAAGGAAAGAGAGGGAGCTAGACTGAAGCAAGAATCCGAGACATCGAGCCAATGTCCCGTTAGGACACCCTCTACGCTTTACCCTGAGCTACCTTCGAAGCAGCGAACGAACGATGATCTACTGCTAGGTCCCCCGATCATCTACATGCCCCCCCCATACGCCCCTTCCCAACCTCTAGTGCAACGCACGCAACCCCCTAGCACAGATGAGAGCAGTGCCAGAGCCTCGGTCCTCACTGCCTCCGCGCCGCCGAGCCCCTTGTACTCAGCGCAGCGCAAGCAGCAACATTAGATGAGCCCGAAACTGAGAAGAAAGACTCTGCTAGGCTCCATCGATTGAGCAAGGATGAACGAGCAGGGATTGATAAGATCGCAAAGACGCTAGTAGAACGGAAAGAAAACGAAGATTACGTGACAGATATATGCAATACATATGCTGATAACCACAAACGACACTTTGTTGCACGTTTCTGTTACCACACCCTTAACGCCTATGAAGACCGGTATCGTAACAAAGGTCCTGAAAGCCTAACGACTCTGTATAGAAAAGTCGACATTGGAGAGCAGGGCGAGGGTGATGTGACGGACCTCTTCTCGCGCACGCTTGAAGTCTTCCGCCACCTCACTGAACAGAGATTAGAGGCCGGCACCACGACCCCTGTAGCAACTGAACCTCAAACCGAGAGAACTGACACCATGATGCCAATAAGAGAAGCGGCACCTTATTGGGTCCCCTCAACTGGGTCTACCAACCCTGGGATCGGCAAGACATCCTGACTTTCCGAAAGTCCTTGCCCGATCTACGAAAGAACCCCACTGCCTTCTACACAGAATTAGGTACCGCCTTGGGTTCGACGATTATGACCCTAGCGGACATCGACTTGTTTTTCGGGCTATGTCTGCCAGCTGATGTGTGGAAGCAAATCCGGAAAGTCGACCACCTTGAGCTGTTCGGACATACCTGGTCACAACTCGATGGCATAGACAAACAGCGAGAGCCCGGACAGAAACCCTTGAAATCGATTCTAGACCTGCCAGACAAAATAGTACTAAAACTGAAAACCATAGTACCAGAAAAGAAGGTGGACTGGTCGATAGTAATGGCCTGCTGCCAGAAACCACAGGAAGACGCCTCAGAATATTTCTCCCGGTTCGAAACGGTGTTCTCCGATTACAGTGGCCAGGACATGACCTCTGCGACCGGACATCACTTGTTCGTCCAGAACTTTGTAAAAGGCCTGACACCAGAAGTCTCGCAAAAACTGCAGACTAGTGAAAGTAGTTGGGCTGCCTCCAAACCCGCGGCTATCCTTCAGATGGCTCAATACTACGAACGGCAAAAGAACGAGAACGATAGGGCGACTGAGAAAAAGAAAAAGGATTTGAAAGAACGAGTGATGATTGCTCAATTGCAAGGAGTGACGACAGGAAGGGAACAGTATAGAGGAAACTACCAGTCGAACGCTCATAGAAACCCACCCCCTAGAGACCGCACACCCGCACCCGGCGCTCCACGAACAGACCTCGATGAGAACCAGTGTGCATTTTGCAAAGGATATGGTCCTGCTAGAAAAGTACAAAAATAGGGACGCAAAAGACGTAGCGGGTGGGCCGAAAAATAGAGGACAGGGACGAGGGCACACAAACGACACCAGAAATGACAGATCAGGCAGACCGAACACTTTTGACCACCCCCGACAGAACCAATGCCAGCAGACTGACTGTGACGATGCCCGCGACTTCGCATAGGACTGCCTAGGGCAAGGGAGGGATCCAGTCGAGCTCTATGTTGACCAGCAAGGTCCTTACGTCACCGCTAAGGTCCTAGGTACGAAGTCTCCATTTCTGGTAGACACTGGCGCGACACGTAGTGCGTTATCTAAACGACTGATTCCAAGGGCACCCTTGTCTGGCTCACGCATAACATCAATAGGCTTTGATGGAACGCCCTCCACTAACCCCTTATCCGCACCGGTTTCCTTCGACTTGGACAGTAACCCCACTGACACGACGTTTCTGCTTTCCTCCAACACCCCCGATGCCATTATGGGACTTGACTTACTGAAGCATTTCCGAGCTACTATCAGGTGTTCACAGGACGGAGTTCGAGTCATTCTGTACGATAACCCGACTTTGCTCAGACCTCATCCCGCACGGCACATGTTCTCCATCTCCGACGCTGACGCATCCTTACTTGACTCTCTACCTCTGACGTAGGACGAATGATGATCGACCCCGTGCACATAACTGTTCGCCAACATGCGATACTCCCAAAACTCCCACAGTATCGGATATCGCCCGAAGGTGAGAAGGCATTGGTAATGATAATCCAGTCCCTGGTAGAGGCAGGAGTGGTAGAGGAAGTAGTCAGCAATATTTGCAACAGCCCTATCCTACCCATTGTGAAGAAGCAGGGCAAGGGAGATGAGAAAGCGTACCGCTTCATCATCGACCTTCGAGAGGTCAACAAGGTAGTTGTACCTCAGTACCCCGTAGTCTCAGATATCGCCACCATTCTGACCCTGATTCCTTCCACCGCCACCACCTTCACTGTAATAGACCTCAAGAACGCTTTCTTCTCCATCCCCATCCACCCAGACAGCCGCTACCTTTTCGGCTTCACGTTAAAATCCCGCTCATATAGATTTTGTAGAGCTCCCCAAAGTTACACAGAAAGTCCCAGCATCTATAGCCAGGCCCTCAAGAGACAGCTGGACGCCGTTCAGCTACCGGAGGGAGTGGTGTTGATACAGTACGTCGATGACATCCTTTTGGCGGCCGACACCACTCCACTTGCAGTCACAGCCACCATCCAACTCTTGCACTTCCTTGCAGAAAATGGCCACAAGGTCTCCAAGAAGAAGCTGCAATTCTGCCAACCCCAGGTCACTTACCTAGGCCACCTCTTGTCCAAAGACGGGAGAAAGCTTACACCCGATCGAATTCAGGCCATTCTAGAAACCCCTGTCCCAAAGACCCAGAAGCAAGTCCGCTCCCTGGTAGGCCTCACCTCCTTCTGCCGGCAGTGGTTGCCAAATTTCAGCCTCATTGTAAAGCCACTACTTTCCCTACTAGCCAAAGATGTCCCCTTCCCACTCCCTTGGACCCCCGAATGCCAATCTTCCTTCAAAGAACTTCGAGACGCCCTTTGTTCTGCACCAGTCCTAGGAACCCCCGATTACACCAAGCCCTTATCTCTCTTCACTCACGAAAGGGAGGGGTGCGCTTTGTCTGTCCTGACTCAAACTATTGGCCCCAAGCAACGACCATGTGCCTATTTCTCTGCCACCCTTGACCCCGTAGCGAGAGCCTTGCCTGCCTGCCTTCGAGCCGTAGCTGCCGCCGCTGTCTCTATCCGACAAAGTGAGGGGATCGTACTATCGAATTCCCTAACGGTATTAGTGCCCCATACTGTTGACACCCTCCTGAACCAAACTAAGACGCAACACCTGATTAGCGCCCGACTGACTGGATACGAACTGACTCTGCTTGCACCCCACATCACGCTGAAAAGATGCACCACACTGAACCCAGCCACCTTGTTGCCTCTGCCCGAAAACGACCCAAATGTCCCCCCTATACATGACTGTGTGACCCTCACAGACGAACAGACTAGGAGTAGAGTTGACCTCCGAAACACCGCCTTCACAGACCCTGACGGAGAGCTATGGGTAGACGGCTCTTGCATCAAACTCTCCGACGGCACCACCTCAGCTGCCTATGCAGTAACGACAGCCCGAACAGTAATTGAGACAGCCCGCATCACACAACGATCCGCACAGGCAGCAGAACTGATTGCCCTCACACGAGCATGTATTATAGCGACAGGGACCACGGCAAACATTTACACGGACAGCCAGTACGCCTTCGGAGTGGTTCACCATTTTGGACTCTTGTGGAGAGAAAGGGGATTCCTGACGTCCCATGGCACGCCCATCCTCCACGGAGATCTAGTCTCCGCCCTGATTGAAGCAGTTCTCCTCCCCAAACGATTAGCCGTAATCAAATGCCAAGCACACAGAAAGGTGACGGACATCATAGGACAGGGAAACGCACTGGCCGACATCACTGCCCGAACCACAGCTGAGAATAGGACGACGACCCGCATGTATGTGACCAGGTCTCAAGCAGAAAAATGGACTGACGCTAGGGAAACGATTAAGGACATCCAGATGGCCAGTTCACCACCCGAATTAACTGAATGGGCACGGGTGGGATTGAAAGACGATGAAGGCTGCTGGCGGACAAAAGACACAAGCAAATGGTTGCTGCCTGACTCGTACCTGATCCCCATACTGACTATGGCACACTCCCCCGCACACATAGGATCTGCCCCCATGATCGAACTCATCTCCAGGGTCTGGCACAACGACAAAATTCCCGACTCAGCCAGACGCCTGGTCCAGCAATGCCTTATCTGCCTGCAACACAACCCTGGGAAAGGAACTGTGGTACCCCGGGGAGGGTTTGGGGTCCCCGATCATCCCTTTGAGGTCCTCCAGATGGACTACATCCAACTAGAAAGATGCCAAAGCCTGAAGTATGTATTAGTCATTGTGTGTGCCTTCAGCAAATGGGTAGAAGCCTATCCAACCCGTGATAACACTGCCATGACCACTGCCAAGGTACTACTGAAAGAGTTTTTCCCTCGCTACGGCCTTTGTCGAATTCTATGGAGCGACAACGGCCCCCACTTCATAGCTGAAGTTATCCAACTAATCTTGAAAGGGTTGGGTGTAAAACAAAGGTTTCATGCAGTCTTTCACCCCCAATCTGCTGGCTTAGTTGAGCGACACAACGCCACACTGAAACTAAAACTGTCGAAGATAGTGGCCACCACAGGACTTAAATGGCCAGATGCCCTCCCACTGGCATTGCTATCCATGCGCTCCACTCCCACTAAGCACCATTTGACCCCCTACGAGGTTGTATTTGGGCGACCGATGAACCTCTGGACTGCCCCTAAACCGACCTCCATTCACGACGTCCCGGATGTCCTACTGTCTGATTACTTGTGCAAATTGACTAAAACGTTGTCTGTCATTCATCAGCAGGTGCAGCAGGCCATCCCAGATGCTTCCAGGGGTCCGGGTCACGATATCCAACCGGGGGATTATCTGCTGATCCGAAATTTCCAACGGGCAAAGAGTCTGGAACCCCGGTGGACGGGCCCCTGGCAAGTACTGATCACCACCCGGACGGCTCTTCGAGTGGAGGGGAAACGACACTGGCTGCACGCACACCACTGTAAGAAGGTCTCCTCGACCCTGGCCACGACAGAAAAGGTCAGCACCCAAGAAGAGCTCCTGAACAAGGACCGGCCATCACTGAACTGTTATCCTGATACCGAGGCACTCGAACTTGCAAAACTCTCAGATCCCACTGTGCCATCCAGGGAAGGGTATTTCCTGCATCGAAAGGAGGGAGCTTCGGCTAAGTAGACCACAGACTAAGTTGAATCTCTGAACGGTAGCCTAAACACAACCAAGGGTTACCCGGAGAGAAGCTAAACGAAGTCTGCGGTTCTGCCCACTACCGAGCACCTCGAAGATGATGGAAGCGCCAGATAAGAAGATGATGGAAGCGCCAGATAAGAAAATGACGGGAGCAACCGGAAATACCCACTATAGGAACCCAAAGACTGACAGTATGCACAAATCAAAGACAATTGCCCTTTTCATTGTCCTCCTCTTTTGCCTCCTCCTCATGACTTCCTTCTGGATCGTGGAAGAGAGTGCACCCGCTCATCAGATATTGCTGACCACTGCACAGCCAACCACTATGAAAGAGCATCACCTGATCTCCCTTTCGCCTCAGCTCCGAGAAAGGCGTAAGGAGTTCTGGAACAATTCCTTCATGCAACTGTTGCACCAACACAACCTTGCCGCCAACGCCACAAACTGCTGGATCTGCGGGTTACTCCCGCATGCCACGGACACTCGATCCCTTTCATCCCCTCCCCTTTCTCAGTTCATGGCTCCTGCCTTGCCTGGTTGATCCTCTTGCAAGAGAGCTACACGGACAACGCCACTTCTGGTCAAACAGTGTCACACTTCTACCATGGGTTCTGGCTGAACAAAACCGGGAGGACATCTGCTCCCTTTTGTCCTTTGACCTCTGGTTCCTCCTTCCATATGGACATCCCTGCCAAGGAACGAGTTGAAATGCAGGTGTTCCATAATCCAGCCAGACCCACCTTCTCCTACCTACGGAAACGAACTGCTGCCACTCTGACTGTGGCTCTGTCTGTTATCAATGTCACAGGCCTCGTGTGCCTCGAGGCCTGGGAACGCAGCTGGTGGGTCGCAGTTCCTGCCACATCACCAGAACATTGGACTCAATTGATCCTCCCTCCTTTGTTGCTTCTCCGAATATGTACTTTGTTTGTGGCACCAAAGCTTACACTTGGCTTCCAAAAAGTTGGGGGGGTACTTGCTACATCGCCTTCGTTCTCCCTCCAACGTACGTGGCCCCAGCAAACCATCACCGGCAGAAGCGCGCAAGAGACATTGAACAAGCCGACTCCACTGGAGCACAGTTCCTGGATGCAGTGAAGGGACTTGTTCCTCTGTGGGGCCCAATGGCAAACAGCCGCGCCATCCGACACCTGACCCAGGCAGTAGAAACGACCATGAACATCACGGCTGGCATCCTCACTAACAATACGGCCGAGCTTCAGGCAGTCTGCCTGGTGGCTCTTCAGAACCGCCTTGTTCTAGATGTGGTTCTAGCTGACCGTGGAGGAGCATGTCGCATCATCGGATCCAGCTGTTGCACCTACGTGCCAGATAACTCGCCCTCAGTCTACAAAGCAATCGAGCACCTCCACAGACTTTCCTCAGAGGTTCACCAGGAGCAAGAAGGATGGTCGCTTGGGAGCTGGTTTTGGGGTACTTTGAAGGACTGGGGATGGAGGTTGTTTACATTTATATTGATACCGGTTGTGGTACTGTGTGGGTTTTGCCTAGGTATTCAATGCTTGCCACCTTTGTGCTCACTCATCGCTAACTGCATGTGCCCTAAGACTCCGAATTTCGACACTGAACGTATGAACGCTTTGTATGATATCGAAATACGTAATATAATGGGGATAGACATAAATTGACAAGCTGGCTAGATATGTTGAAAAGGGAGGACTGTTAAAATCTGGATTGTGGCGTAAACATTATCGGCGCCATCTTGTCCTTTTCAGATCCATACGTGCGCGTAAGCAGCAACCATTTTGATTGCCATGGCCTCTCTGCCCACTCCCGATAGACAGCGTCTCTCTCTCTCCCTCACTCCCCAGCCTCGCAAGCATCCCCGACAACCCCCGGTCTCTCCTGCTTGGGTCATAAACGCACCTCCAGCGCGACCCTGCCTCCGAGCCACATCCCGTGCTGAACCCCCCTCACTCTTTCATCTCATTCATAGAACAGGCCCTTTTGATAACCTCTTCCTCCCTGCCCGATTGTCCGGCCTGACCCCAGGCCATCACTTAGCTCAGCAGATGCAGTTTATTGCCCCCTACAGTAGGACCTCGCCCCACATCAAAGGAGCGGGGATTAATCAATGCCTTCACCCCCCTAGATCCGACCGATCGCCCACATTCCTGTTCCCAGCGGAATGTCCAGCTGCGTGATAGCCATCATGCTGTGATTTGGGTGGGGACCTCTACTGTAGATATGTGTGAGAACGGGCCTGAACCGGGGATTCCAAAGATGCCTTTGTGAACTTCAAAGCAATACCACGGATGTCATAAATGTAATAAAGCCATAAACCTGTGTTTAAGAGGCCAGGCCTCAGAGATGCGGGGAGAACACCTCGAGAAGATACCCTGTTGTCTGATTTGACGTGTTCTGCTCCATCGGAATAAAACTTCTGTTTCCTGCCTTCCAGTCTCCAGCGCCTGCCTCTTTATTTGGTAACCGTGAGTTGGGTGAGAGGCGGCTAACGCCGGGCAAACCTTGAGAAGGGGTAATCGACCTGATCTGCCTGACCCTTTTTCCTCACAGGCAGGCCATTAACAGCAAATGATCGCAGAAGTGTTTCTAGCTGCATGTACAGTGAAGATAAATACTGACTATTTAAATATGCGCTGGTCTTTGGCCCAGGCTACAGAAAATATTTAAAAATGAAGGTTTTTACGTTCTAGGTAACTATATAGGAACATATTTATAGTTCTCCCAAGATATTAAGAATAGCGCAGTGCAGCGAAACAGTGAGCGGGTAAAGACACAGCATGAGAACAAAAGATGGGGACATAGTCACAGAATGGCATGGAGAGAGAAACGGAGGAAGAGAGAGAGGTCTTAAAGAGACAAAGAAATAGAGTGAGACAGGCATGAGATGAGGAAAGAAAGAACAAAAGGGACAAATCTAGAAAGTCAGAGAAGCAGAGAAAGTTGTTAGAGAGATCAAGTTATAAAGATGCAGAAAAACATGGATATTGGCAGGTGAGAAAAACAGGGAGATGTACAGTAAGACTAGGAAAGGTGGAGAAAGAGAGGGAGGGAAAGACACAGATAGAAAAACAGAAACACAGAGTGAGAAAGCCGGAGAGAGAAAGAACAAGATAATGTGAAACAGAAAGAGAGACAAGCAGCGAAAATGGGGAGCTAGATACAGAGGGACATAGGAAGTGATAAAGACAGGGAGAGACAGATAAGTAGGCAAGTAGAGACAAAAAACGTCAGGTGCTTTAGAGATATAGAATGATCGGTAGAGAAAAGAAAGGGAGAGATAAGGACTCTGAACTGAAACTGTAAAGCTTTCTTCTATCCATCTGCATTGTTACTACTTACCACCTACCCATTTACCTACCTAGCTACCTAGCCACCAATCTACCTTTCCTGTCTGCTTATATATCTTTCCTGGCCCCTACCTCTAACTGTCGTTCTCCAGTATTAGGGGTGTCTTTCATAGATTCACATGCCTGAATCATTCCCCGTCGTCAGAGTGGGAGTCCCACGGTACATAAAAAAGCAATAATATGCCATAAATATGTAGTAATACTAATAGAAATGAACCAGGAAGTAAAGCAGCCAATGCTACAGTAGGCAAAAAACTTCCACATCTATGACTCTCATAGTCATTATGTATAGTCCAAACTACAGCCAATCAGGCGCCAGCACCCACCAGAATGTTCTCCCCAGAGGCTCAGGCTCTCAGATTTTCTACCGCACGTCGTGTGAAAGGGAGTCTCCCTGAGCTCTGCTCAGTTTCTTACTTCTAACTCCATTTGTTTCTACTTTTAAGGATGTCTTCTAAGAAATCTCTCTTTAGAGCCTGTGATTGCTGTGGTAAGCTTCGGCTTTTTGAAAAAGATCCACATAAAAAGTGTATCTATTGTCTCTACCCAGATCACCAGGCCTCTGACTGTAAGATCTGCAGAACCATGCCTCAAAAGACTCTCAGGGATAGAGAGGGTCGTTTACTTCTGTGGTTGAAAAGGCTAAAGGATTCTTCTAATCCTGCTTCTGAGGTAGGCAGCATTGCCTCTGGTTCTACTTCAGCCTCTAGGAAGAGGCCTGCGCCTGAAGGAATGTCATCTCCTAAGGCTAAGCTGACTAAAAAACAACCACCTTCTAAGGGACTGGATAAGCCTTCAACATCTAAGACTGTCCCCACAACCAAGGGCACTGAAAGTGCTTCTGTTTCCAAAAAAGGGACAATCCTCAAGTTTCCCCAGTCTTCTGAGAGGATTTTACCACAGACATCGTCTCCACCTACTACGATGTCCTCTTCAGCTTCCTCGTCGACGAGAACGACGACTACAGTGACATCGACGGTAACATTTTCCTCTCCTAAACCTGGTATGGTTATGTCATCGTCGACGACGTCTCCGACTATGGTATTTGTTTCTGTAAGGCCTGTATCGTCGACTTCCGTCGTCGACGCCTCGTCGTCGACACCTCTAAAGGCTTTACCGTCAACAAAGAAGACTCCGTCGACGAGCTCGTCGTCGGGCTCCACGCCGTCGACGAAGACTGTCCCGTCGACGAAGACTGTCCCGTCGACGAAGAGTGTCCCGTCGACGAAGAGTGTCCCGTCGACGAAGAGTGTCCCGACGACGAAGAGTGTCTCATCGACGAAAGGTGTCTCGTCGACGAAGGGTGTCCCGTCGACGAAGAGTGTCCCGTCGACGAAGAGTGTCCCGTCGACGGTGAGTGTCCCGTCGACGAAGAGTGTTCCTTTGGCGAAAAACGACCCGTCGACGAGAGGTGTTCCGTCGACGACAAAACAATCGGGAGGGAATCCTCCGACGACGCCGCAGTTGTCATCATGCACGGCACTACAAGTGTGGTCTCCGTCGACGGTGTTTTTAACGCCACGACAAGCATCAGGGCAAATGCGCGAAACAGCAATGCAGCTTTCACCCCTTTGTATTTCACCTCAAAAGGTGTCCTCTGAAGTGCCAGACCAACTTTTGGACTCTGAAAGTGAGGATGAGTTGGTCCAGAATACTTTTGGACAAGCTACTAGTCCATCGGAGTTGCATATTGAACTTTAAGAGGAGGAATGTGATGATTCTCAATCTCCTGTTAATGTATCGATACCAGTGAGTAACCCTGTTGCTCAAGTGCCTTTGGATTTAATATCCAACTTACAATTTATGCTGGACGATTACTATCGGAGGTTCCCACCTTCAGAATCAACAGGTTCTGGACCGGCAACTCCAACTTTGGAAACGCCTCAAACTGTGATCCCACCGGTGTGTCCGCCTTCACACCCACAACCTACTCACGAAGGAGATCCGCAATCTTCGGAAGATGAAGACCAACGGGAAGAGGGAGAAGTGGATGATTTATCGGAGTGGGAGGACTATCAGGTACAATCTCCTTCAACATCTCCTCAGACTGCGTCGGCCTCCCCTCCGGTGGATGTGGCTAATTTTCACTTATTGATGGAGCGTGCGACTGAACGCTTTCATATAAAGATGGAACATACGCAACAAGAATGTTTCTTATACGATTTCAAAGATCAGCCTAGACGACAGATAAGAACAATACCCATCGTGGAGTTCATCTGGAAGGAAGGTGTTAAGGTGATGTCAACGCCGGCTTCCATTCCTCCGGTCTTGCCACGAATTGATAAAAAGTATAAAGCTCCCGAAAAGACGCCTGCATGTCTAATTGGACAGGCAAAACTTGATTCAGTAATTGTCCAGGCTGCTCAGAAAAGAGCCAGAAATCCGTCCTCTGCAGTTACGGCGCCGCCGGATAGGGATGGCAGACGCCTAGACTCAATTGGAAAACGCGTCTCCACCAAGGCTGCAACAACTGTTCGTGCTGCCAATGCATTGGCCATCTTAGGTCGGTACGACCGCCAAATGTGGTCTGACATCGCACCATTTATCGATCTCCTCCCTGAGCAATCCAAGTCTGAAGCACTCCAAATTCTTCAAGAGGGTCAAAGGATCTCTGAAGAGATTATCGATTCAGCTGTTGATGTTGCTTCTACGGGATTTCGTCAATTAGCAGGAGCTGCTGTCCTGCGTAGACAGGGATGGTTACGTTCCACTGCTTTCAGGCAAGAGGTTCAGAACAGAGTTTTAGACATGCCATTTGATGGCGAATATTTATTCGGCCCCAAGGTGGAGGAAGCTTTACAACTGATAAAAAAGGATACTGAAACAGCCAGATCCTTGGGCACTCTACAATTCCACAAGCCGCCCTTTCGAGGAGCGAGAGGACGAGGAACGTCCTTCAATAGAGGTGGATACCAACAACAACAACAATCCACATACCGACAAGGTAATCAGCGCTATCAGACACAGCGCTACCAGTCTTATGGGCAGAAAAGATCTCAATACACCCCAAACAGGGGTAAGACTAATTACCGCGGCAAAGACAAGCGACAATGAAACTTTTCACCTGCCACCACCATCTTTCCACCCTCACAATCGACTTGGCGGAAGAATATCAACATTTTACTCCAACTGGCAGTCTATAACAACAGACAAATGGGTCCTGGATATTGTGGCCAGGGGCCATGCCCTCGAATTCGAAAAATTCCCTCCAAATGTACCGCCAAAAGGACCGCCTCCAGCTCACCTGAAAGAGCTGCTTACCCAAATCAAAATGATGATACAAAAAGGAGCGATCGAGAGCGTTCCTCAGAGGATAAGAGGAATAGGATTTTACTCCAGGTTCTTCCTGATAAGGAAGAAGAACGGGGAGTGGCGCCCGATCCTCGATCTTCGCGCTTTAAACAAATATCTAAGGAAATTGACATTCCGGATGCTGTCTCTTCAGGAAATATTGCATCTTCTAGCAGCAGGAGATTGCATGGTCACTTTAGATCTCCAGGATGCATATTTCCACATCCCCATTTTACCTCGCCACAGGAAATTCCTTCGCTTCAGGGTGGCTTGCAGGGACTACCAGTTCAAGGTTCTTCCTTTTGGACTGCGGTCAGCTCCAAGAGTATTTACAAAAGTGTTAGCTCCAGTGGCTGCACACCTCCGGCTGGAGGGAATACAAATTTTCCCATATCTGGACGACTGCCTTATAAAGGCCAGTTCTCACGAAACCGTTCAACGCCACCTTCAACAGTGTCTGCACCTGTTTCAATCTCTAGGCCTGACAATCAATTTCAGCAAATCCCAATTACAATCGTCTCAAAGAAGAGCATTCTTAGGAGCGATTCTGGACACTCAAAAACTCAGAGCTTTCGTCTCCAAGGAGAGACAAATGAAAATAAGTCGGCTAGCACAAGATCTCATGCAAAGAAAGTCAGTTTCTGTCCGACTATACAAATCTTTTCTAGGGATGGCATCGGCTTGTATTCCATTACTTCCAAATTGCCGACTTCGAATGAGGCCGCTTCAGGAGGAACTAACCTTGCAGTGGCAGCAGGTTTCGGGCACTTTCGAGGACCTCATTCAAATCACGCCACTCATGAAGAAGTCTCTTTTTTGGTGGACACAGAGGTGTCATCTGAGTCAGGGTTGTGCGTTCCTTCAAAAAGCACCAAGTCTCACCATCACTACAGATGCATCCCTCGAGGGCTGGGGGGCTCATCTACAAGGCCTCACGATCAGCGGCAAATGGACTGCGCAACAGAAACTGTGGCACATCAACCGTTTGGAGCTGAGAGCCATTTTTCTTGCACTCAAGGCGTTTTGTGCCATCATTCAGGACACCAATGTGTTGATACGAACAGACAACACAACAAGCATGCACTACGTCAACAAGCAGGGGGGAACTCGATCTCTTCTCCTGTCTCAAGAAGCGCAGGATTTATGGACATGGGCTCTTCACCACAATGTACATTTGCAAGCAGTGCATGTTCCGGGGACCGATAACGTCCTAGCGGACGCACTCAGCAGAACAACGATCACCACCCACGAATGGGAGCTTCACCAGGAGACAGTGGAACACATATTTCATCAGTGGGGTTGGCCAGACTTAGATCTATTTGCGACAAGTACCAACAGCAAATGCCAGAGCTTCGCAAGCTGGCACCCCCACAAGAATTCTCTGGGGAATGCGTTCTCCATCAATTGGTCTCTGACGTTTGCATACGCTTTCCCACCGATTCCACTAGTCCCCAAGGTTCTGCGGAAGATGAAGAAGGAACCTTGCCGACTCATCCTGATTGCGCCCAGATGGCCACGCCAGTATTGGTTTACAGAACTCCTCCTACTGTCAGAGAGCAAGCCGATTCAGTTACATCCAATCCCGAACTTGCTCAGTATTCAGGAAGGTCAGGTCTTCCATCCGGACCCAGCATCGTTGAGATTAGCGGCCTGGCTCCTGAACACCGTGAGTTCGCACACCTGAACATCCCGGAAGACTGTAAAGAGGTGTTGGCCAAAGCTAGAGCCCCCGCTACCATCAAGACATACAGTCTGAAATGGAAACGCTTCTGTATCTGGTGCCGTTCAGCAGGGGTTCACCCTTTTTTAGCAACACCTGAGGAAATTCTTCCTTTTTTCTTGCAGTTAGCACGAACAGGTCTGTCTCATGCTACTTTAAAGGTGTTTCTGGCTGCAATATCCAGATATCGACAGGATGGTTCCAATTCTCTGTACTCAGCAAGAATTATCCAACAGTTCTTTAAAGGCTTCTTTCGAATGTTCCCTCCTGTACGCCGTCCGCCTCCTTCATGGCAGCTGAATGTGGTCCTAGGTCAACTAATGCGTCACCCATTCGAGCCCATCCATAAAGCCGACTTGAAGTTTCTTTCGTGGAAAGTATCACTGCTCTTAGCATTAACATCCGCCAGGAGGGTTAGTGATATCCAAGCTTTCACTGTGCATCATCCTTTCCTGCAATTCACAAGCGATTCTGTGATACTTCGCACAAATCCTAAATACATTCCGAAGGTACCTTCGGATTTCCATCTGAACGAACTTGTTGTTCTTAAATCGTTCTTTCCTGACCCGCAAACAAACACCTGCGGAAAGAGCTTTACACTCGCTTGACATTAGAAGATGTCTTAAATTCTATCTGCAAAGAACGTCTACTGTACGCACTTCTGACCAGTTGTTCATTACCTACGGTGCGATTCGTAAGGGGCAGGCAGTATCAAAACAGACTATTGCAAGATGGATCTCTGCTGCCATTGCCTTTTGCCATGCACAGGCTGGGAGACCTTTACCATCTGCGCCCCGAGCGCACTCTACTAGAGCGGTCTCTTCATCTACGGCCTTATTTGCTGGAGTTCCTCTTCAGCAGATCTGCAAAGCGGCTACTTGGGCGAGTCGCCATACCTTTACCAGACATTACTGTCTAGAGTCAATCAGCGAAGCTGATACTTCTGTGGGTCAAGCTGTTCTACGGAATCTGTTTCATTAAGGTGAGCCTCTGTTTCCCACCTCCTTGTTTCTGCTGTCAGACGCTTCTTATATCTTATGTTTTCACATATTTCCATGATTGCATTATGTTATGCTTTATACTATATGTGTATTTTCACTTTGCATTGTTATTTGCATTACTAACTGACAAGCTTGACGTCATGGGCGTCTGTTCAGCAAGAATATGTACTGCTAGCTACTCTGATTCAGGCATGTGAATCTATTAAAGACACCCCTAATACTGGAGAAGAACAATAGTTACTTACCTGTAATCTGTGGTTCTCCAGTATTGGTGTCTTTCATAGATTCACATGCAACCCGCCCACCTCCCCTCAGAGGCTTTTAGGCTATTATGTTTACCTTCACTCCTTGCGAGAAAATCTGAGAGCCTGAGCCTCTGGGGAGAACATTCTGGTGGGTGCTGGCACCTGATTGGCTGTAGTTTGGACTATACATAATGACTATGAGAGTCATAGATGTGGAAGTTTTTTGCCTACTGTAGCATTGGCTGCTTTACTTCCTGGTTCATTTCTATTAGTATTACTACATATTTATGGCATATTATTGCTTTTTTATGTACCGTGGGACTCCCACTCCGACGACGGGGAATGATTCAGGCATGTGAATCTATGAAAGACACCAATACTGGAGAACCACAGATTACAGGTAAGTAACTATTGTTCTTCTACATCTATTTCTTCTCTGTGTATCTGCCTCCCTCTATCTCACTACCACCTGTCTGTGTCAATTTACTACTATCTGGCTATTTTCACGTCAAACTTTCTCTCACTATGGATCTCAATCTCTTTCTCTCTCTCTCTCTCTCTCTCTCTCTCTCTCTCTCTCTCTCTCTCTCTCTCTCTCTCTCTCTCTCTCTCTCTGTCTCTGTCTCTCTCTCTCCCTCTCTTTCTATTACCTAGTGGTGGTTGCCAATAGCTAGTTATAGTTAGGTCTGCTTTTCCATAGAAAAAGTTTATCCAGCTCCTTCCTGAAAGCATTTGGGGTGGTCCGTCAAGCTGTTGTCGAGAAAAAAGTGGGATCCCCAAATGCAAAACCCTCCATACATTTTCAATAGACTTCTTTAGGCAGGGCAACAGCAAAAACTGCTGAACGGAATTATAAGAAATTCTGCAGGAAGTTAGATCTTGGTTTGCAGATGTTGCTTCTTGTGAGTTGGTGTATACATGCTTATTACATTTTGAGAAATTAAAGGACACAAATAATTATATATCTGGACGGTTGGATTGCAAGAGTCTTGAGACTCTTGTGGGAGCGCCCGTTTAAAAATAGAGCATACTGATTAGCCCAGAGAGTGTGGGATCCAGGTATTCAAGGATTCGTTATTGGTTGAAAAGAAGGGCAGCCATGTTTGGTTGGTGTACCTTAATGTTATTGTTAAGGTGAACCTAATAGCTTTAATGCTATTATTCAAATACGCAGTGGGGCTAATAGTTGGTCTGCTTCCCCAATTGTTGAATCTGGGGGGAAGAAAGATTGGAAGGCCATTTTGGATTGGGATAACCATTTTATAAATGGATGGATCTAAAGTATCACATCAGATATTGGTGGGATTTGCTGTGGAGGGATCCTTGGGTACATTTTTTTCTTTCTCTCTTCTCTTCTTCGCTTCCGGTGGTTTTCTCTGCTTCAGGTGTCTGACCAGACACCAGAGTATAGTTGTTAGGCAGCAGGTGCTTGGGGGGAGGAGGGGGCGACAAGACAGAATGCAAAACATAGCACATCTGCCATTTTTGTTACATCACCAGGAAAAACCAATGTTAAAATTGGACACATGGAACAAGTGTTTTCTCATTATGCTAAAGTGTGCAGAATGACTTTGAGTGCAGAAAGGAAAATGGTCCTGCTCATGCACATAAACTGGATAAACATTACTTACCTAAAAGTAGCACAATATTGGAGCTATACCATTTTAAGAGGAGGGTCCAGTTAGCACAAGAGTCAGTGGAAATGTATGTTACTCAGTCATGTAGACTTGCTCTATGTGCAAGTTTGGGGGGAGCATAAAAGAAAGTATTAGGGATCATGTTAGAGTTCAATACAGAAAAAAGTAAGAGATGCACATCGGCAAAAAGATTATCCCAAATTCAGTTAAGGGGTACTTATAGCAAAGAAAATAGAGCACTCAACGGTGTGTGTGGAGGCGATTACCCCTTTCGCTGCTAGCCCCCCCCCCCCCCCTGTGCTAAGCCTTTTTTTTACTATTTGGGGTGGTTCGTGCTTTCGCCCCTGTAACTCCTTGTCCACTTAAGGTATCCATGCCAAATGTGTGTCCTTTTCTTCCAACATCATAGGGATTTTTTTGGGGGGTGGGGGTAATGGGGGAAAAGTGCTACAGAAGAAAGTATCTGTTTTTTTCCCTGCAAATGGTATCAACAAAGGGTTTGTGGTACTGAAATCACCATCTTCCCAGCTTTCATCAACAGGCAAACTTTTGTCAGAAAACCAAAATAGTTTACTGAGTTTTGGCATTTTACTGGGACAAAGCCTATTTTTGCTACTTTTTGTGCTTTCAACCTCCTTCCAGTTAGTGGTAGAAATGGGTGTGAAAGCTACAATGGATCCAAGAAAGCTATTTATTTCTGAAAAGTAGACAACATTCTGAATTCAGCAAAGGGTCATTTGTGTAGATCCTTCAAGTTGATTAAAAGAAAAATTGAAAATTGAAAAAACAGCCATTTGTGCCAACTTTTTCACCTGTAACTTCTTCTAAGCATAACAGATTTTTTAAAGCAATATACCGTTACATCCTCTGGACCCTTCTGGTTTTTACACATTGCAAAAAGAAGGCAGAAAAGCATGGACAGTCAATAGCTAATAACAGTTGCTCTACACTCCTGTATTCCCCGAAGTCTCCTGACAAAATGGAACCTCACTTGTGTGCGTAGGAGTTGTGCCCCCGACAGGAAATGGGCCAAACACAACATGGACTCACCACATTTTTATAGTGAAAACAGACCCTTTTTTTGCAAAGTGCCTAGCTGTTGATTTTGAACCCTAGCTCAGCCGGCACCTAGGGAAACCTAACAAACCTATACATTTTTCAAAACTAGGCACCCAGAGGAATCCAGGAGGGGGTGACTTGTGTGGCTTTCACCAGGTTCTGTTAACCAGAATCCCTTGCAAACTTCAAACTTTGTAAAACAAAACACATTTTTGTCACAGTTCTGTAATGGAGAGTTCTGGAATCTGCGTGGATCCACACAATTCCATCCACCCCTCATTCCCCAAAGTCTCTTGATAAAAATGGCACCTCACTTGTGTGGGTAGGTATGGTGCCTACAACAGAAAACTACCCAAACGCAACATGGACACACCATAGTTTTACAGTGAAAACTGACACTTTTTTTTAAAAGTGCCTAGCTGTGGATTTTGAACCCTAGCTCTGCCAGCACCTAAGGAAATCTAGAAAATCTATACATTTTCTTAAAACTAGATACCCAGGGAAATCCAGGAGGGGGTAAAAAAGATTTTCCTCACAGTTCTGTGATGGGAAGTTCTGGAATCTGCGTGAATCCACAAACTCCCCCCCATCCCGCATTCCTCAAAGTCTCTCAATAAAAATGGTACCTCACTGAGGGTGCCAAGCTAAACATGGACATATATGGGACCGCTGGGTAGATTACCTGCAATGCTGGGGGGACTTGTCTTCCAAACGGCCAGTTGGGGGAAAACACCTATAAACATACTGTAATGTCTTATGTGTCACAGTGGTGCAATGTTCACTTTGTTGTTCGAAGTCAATAAAATTGGTTATCAAAAATGGTACTTCACTTGTGTGGGTAGGCCTAGTGCCTGCGACAGGAAGCGGGACAAAGCGTAATTTGGACACACCACATTTTTTCAGTGAAAACGGACACTTTTTTTGCAAAGTGCCTAGCTGTGGGTTTTGAACCCTAGCTCTGCCAGCACATAGGGAAGCCTAGCAAAATGGTGCATTTTTTCAAACTAGACACCCAGAGGAATCCAGGATGGGTTAATTTGTGTGGCTCTCACCAGGTTCTGTTACCCAGAATCCCTTGCAAACCTCAAACTTTGTTAAAAAAACACATTTTCCTCACATTTGCAGTGTGGAAGTTCAGTAATCTGGTTGGATCCACAAAATTCCACCCACCCCTCATTCCCCAAAGTCTCCTGGTAAACATGGTACCTCACTTGTGTTGGTAGGCCTAGTGCCCACAACAGGAAACGGGCCAAAATGCAATGTGGTAACACCACATTTTTACAGTGAAAACTGGCCCTTTTTTTGTAAAGTGCCTTGCTGTGGATTTTGAACCCTAGCTCTGCCGGTACCTATGGAAACCTAACACACCTATACATTTGTGAAAGCTAGACAGCCAGGGAAATCTAGGATGAGGTGACTTGTGTGGCTTTCATCAGGTTCTGTTACCCAGAATCCCTTGCAAACCTGAAATTTTGTCACAATAAACACATTTGCCTCACATTTCTGTGAAGAAATGTTCTAGGATCTGCATAGATCCACAAATTTCCACTCACCCCCATTACCCAAAGTCTTCTGATAAAAATGGTACCTCACTTGTGTGAGTAGGCCTAGTATCCACAACAGGAATGGGCCAAAATTCAACATGAACACACCACATTTCTACAGTGAAAACTGACCCTTTTTTTCAAAATGTCTAGCTGTGGATATTGAACCCTAGCTCTGCCGGGACATATCTAAACCTAGCAAACCTATACATTTGTGACAACGTGACACCCAGGGAAATCCAGGAGGGGGTGAATTTTGTGGCTCTCACCAGGTTCTGTTACCCAGAATCCCTTACATACTTCAAACTTTGTAAAAAAATAACTTTCCTCACATTTCTGTGATGGAAAGTTCTAGAATCTGTGTGGATCCATATAATTCCACCTACCCCTCATTCCCCAAAGTCTCCTGATAAAAATGGTGCCTCCCTTGTGTTGGTAAGCCTATTGCCTGCAGCAGTAAACGGGCCAAAATGCAACCTGGACACACCACATTTTTACAGTGAAAACTGACCCTTTTTTTCAAAGTGCCTAGCTGTAGATTTTGAACCCTAGCTCTGCCGTCACCCAGGGTAACCTAGCAAACCTATACATTTTTTAAAACTAAGCACGCAGGGGAATCTAGGACGGGGTGACTTGTGTGGCGTTCACCAGGTTCTGTTACCCAGGATCTCTTGCAAGCGTCAAACTTTGGAAAATAACCACATTTTCCTCACATTTCTGTGATGGAAGTTCAGTAATCTGGTTGGATCCACAAAATCCCCAAAGACTCCTGATAAACATGGTACCTCACTTGTGGGGGTAGGCCTAGTGCCCACAACAGGAAACGGGCCAAAATGCAACGTGGAATCACCACATTTTTACTGTGAAAACTGTCCTTTTTTTTGTAAAGTGCCTTGCTGTGGATTTTGAACCCTAGCTCTGCCGGTACCTATGGAAACCTAACAAACCTATACATTTGAGAAAACTAGACACCCCGGAAAATCTAGGATGAGGTGACTTGTGTGGCTTTCACCAGGTTCTGTTACCCAGAATCCCTTGCAAACCTGAAATTTTGTCACAATAAACACATTTGCCTCACATTTCTGTGATGAAATGTTCTGGAATCTGCATGGAACCACAAAATTCCCCCCACCCCCATTACCCAAAGTCTTCTGATTAAAATGGTACCTCACTTGTGTGAGTAGGCCTATTGTCCACAACAGGAATGGGCCAAAATGCAACATGAACACACCACATTTTTATAGTGAAAACTGACCCTTTTTTTCAAAGCGTCTAGCTCTGCCTGCACCTATCGAAACCTAGAAAACCTATACATTTGTGAAAACCAGACACCCAGGGGAATCCAGGAGCGGGTGACTTTTGTGGCTCTCACCAGGTTCTGTTATCCAGAATCCCTTTCATACTTCAAACTTAAAAAAAAATAACTTTCCTCACATTTCTGTGATGGAAAGTTCTGGAATCGGTGTGGATCCTTATAATTCCACCTACCCCTCATTCCCCTAAGTCTCCTGATAAAAATGGTACCTCCCTTGTGGGGGTAGGCCTATTGCCCGCAGCAGGAAACGGGCCAAATGCAACCTGGACACACCACATTTTTACAGTGAAAACTAGACACCCAGGGGAATCTAGGATGAGGTGACTTGTGTGGCTTTCACCAGGTTCTGTTACCCAGAATCCCTTGCAAACCTGAAATATTGTCACAATAAACACATTTGCCTCACATTTCTGTGATGAAATGTTCTGGAATCTACATGGATCCACACAATTCAACCCATCCCGCATTCACCAAATTCTCTCGATAAAAATGGTACCTCACTTGTGTGGGTAGGCTTAATGCCTGCGAAAGGAAATGAGCCAAAACGCAACATCAACACACAACTTTTTTACTGGGAAAACCCAGTGATCCCACAACTTTCCCACACAGAAATTTGAGAGAAAGTAGATTTTTTTCTGCTAAATTTGAGGTTTGCAGGAGATTTTGGGTAGCAAAATGATGAGGGATCCTCTTAAGCCATACATCCCTGGACACGCCAGGGTGTCCAATTTTCAGAAATGTGTTGGTTTGGTAGGTTTCCCTAGATGCCCGCTGAGCCAGGGCCCAAAAACCCAGATGCCCCCCTTACAAAACCAGGTCATTTTGTGATAGGTTAGTTTGATGTCTCCACAATATGTTTTGGGCACTTGCCTGTCACTGGCACTTGGTCCACCCGCACAAGGAGGTACCATTTTTATCGTAATACCTGGAGGAACTCTGGGTGGTAGGACATGTGTGTCTGCCTGGTGATCCCACAACTTTCCCACCCACATAGAAATTTGAGAGAAAGGTGATTTCTTCAACTAAATTTGAGGTTTGCAGGGGATTCTGGGTAGGAAAACATTGGGGGATCCTTGCAAGTCAAACCTCCCTGGACTCCCCCGGGTCTCTAGTTTTCAGACATGTGTAAGTTTAGTATTAACTCTGTTTTATTGACAGAATACAAAGCAGAGAACAAAATTGAGTCGCCTACAACCCAGCGGGCCGGCTAGTTAAAATCCAGCTGTGCAAGCCAGACAACGATAAGAGTAAGGCTTCCGAATGTTAAACACAGCAAGCCGCCTACAACCCAATAGGGCCGTCCTTGTCTTAAGAAAATTAGTACCCAGTAGACAGTGCTGTGGGCTGGCGCCCAAGTCAATTGAGAAGCAAGAGGTCATGGGAGCTGTATGGCGACCCATGGGGGCAGTAGACACTGTGTAGTATTCCGAATTTGAACATTGAACGGAACAAGAAGAAAGTGAAACAATAAACAAACCAAAACAAAACCCTCTCCCTCCCCCCACCCTATCTCCTCAGTGAGCCAATCAAAGGAAGGGGAGATGTCAGCCCTTGAACCCGATATGTTACATCAGATCCACCACGTCGGGAAGTGGAAGAGGACCAGTAATATGCCTTCTTATGGGATGATAGTGGTGTCGTCAGGGACCAATTTGAGGATACGAAGGTATTGTGGACAGGTCAATTCTCGAAATTCTGTGGTGAGAATAGCTAAGAAAGGGGCCCAGGTTTTGGCATAGACTTCACTCTTCCCCACTGCTGCCATAGAGAGCTTCTCCATCGCTAAAAGATTCCATAGCTGGTGTATTCAGTGAATATGCTCCGCTATCCTGTCCGATTTCCACCTTGCCAGTATAACCCTGAGTGCAGCGTTCAAAGCAAGCGCCAATCTGCCTCCCCCTAAGTGAGTGCAGGGGAAAGGTTATCGCATTAGGGAGGACTTAAAGAGTGTACACAGGGAGCAGGGGTATGGAGGTGTTGAATGCCAGACCAATGTCGTCCAGTATCTGTTCCCAGTAGTGGGTTAGTTTTGGGCAGTGGGATCAAAGTCCCGGGACTACCACACCCCCGCCAAAGGAGCTTGTCGCATTGGGGTTGCCATTTGGAGACCCTATTAAGTGTATAGTACCAGTATGTTGCAATCTTAAAGGTTAATTCCGTGTGGCTCGAGGAATACGTAGTGTGGTGTGCCCTATAAAAAACATCCTCCCACTCCTTGTCAGATAGCGAGCGGCCTAGTTCTGTCTCCCAGCGCTTCTGTGGAGCAGTGCCAGCCATAGGGGAGGGCTTTGGTAAGGAAAGAGTACATTTCCGAGATAAGGCGTTTGTCGTCTTTTTTGCTAATTAGCCATTTCTCAAATGGCAACATCGGACGGAATGCGAGTGAACGCGTCTCGGACTCAGAGATCCAATGTATCATCTGGGAGTGCAAATAAAAATCGGTCGCAGATAGATTATAGTCCGATTGGAGTTCCTTAAAAGGAATAAGGCCCCGAAGGTCGAATAGATGCCCTAAGCATTTACATCCCCCTTTTATCCAAAGTGTGGCAGCCCCATTATTCATCCCCAGCTGAAAGGCTGGGTTCATGAAAAGCGGGGTTAAGGGAGAGGGGAATGTGGGTCAGGTTGGCCCTCCGGGACTCTCTATCCCGTGCAAGCATTGTTGGACGCATGACAGGAGAGGAATAGAGGCCCTTAGCACGAGCCGGTCGCAGCAGCCAGGCATTGTGCCAAATGTGATGGCACGCTACTGTCTGGTCCACGAATACCTTATACTTCTCAGTCTTGGGGAGATTCCACTCCACCAAATAACGTATATGCGAGGCGTGAAAGTATTGAGTGATATTAGGGAAGGCTAAACCTGAATACTTCTTAGGCCATTAAAGCTGAGTTGTCTGTAACCACAGTGCTGTCGGGCCCCAAACAAACCCTTCAATAGCCGATTGTATCTGTCACAGGACGTGTGGTGGGGTTCTAGTGGTAGTGTTTGGAATAAATATAGAGCACGCTGCAGTACATTCATTTTACCCGCAGACAGTCACCCAAACCAAGTCAGGGGAAGGCAATGCCATTGATGTATGTCTCTGCAAATTTGTTTAATAAGGCTGAGTAGTTCCGCTCTGCAGTTTGTGCAAGACTTTTGTGGAGGACCAGCCCAAGGTATGTAATTCCTTCCGACACCCAGTCAAAGGCAAAGCGATTGCGGAGAGTCTCCACCATCAGAGGATTAGCAGTGAGATTGAGTACTTGCAGTGCTTAATTTGTGCGGGTGCTTTCAAGTGTTGAGCACTGGCACCTATTTCTCAGGGCCGGGTCTACTGAATTTTTCTCCCATGCACAGCCAGCACTATGCAAAGGCCATTAAAAAGCCCCAGCCTCGAGCAAGGCTTGTGCAACTGTACATTCAGTTTTGGTGCAAGCTGCTAGTGTGCTTGCTTTGGCGCGCACCAGTGCCTGGTCCTCAGGGTGGGGGAAGGGCAGGTGTGTTGTGTCATACGCAGTATAAACAGCACGAACGATGAACTGGGAGCATAATTTCAGCTGTGCTACCCAGCAGTCTGCGCTTTCCAGTGTAGCCAAAGCTGCAAGGTTAGGTGAGCTGTGTGTGCGTTATTTTACACACAACTGCTATCCTAGAGGTGACAGAAAAGTGCTTGGCCGTGGGACACCATCGATAAATTCCTACACAGTGGCACCCGCAGGAAACTGCCCAGTAGCTGCCTGCCTCAGGAGCCTAGACAAGGCCTTGCAGAGTAATAAAAAAATACGAGAAGCAGCTGAGTGTGGTCCGAAAGTGAAAACATTTCTTCCTGCCAGTCAGTGTATTAGTACCACGCTCCTACCTGTCCCAGTACCATCTCATCTCTATCAGACCCGTCCTCTCCCTTCTGCAATGGGCACTGTTGCAGCCACAAGCACCTTGAAGAACACCTCCCATCCCTCCCACTGTGACTGTGCCACACCGCTACCTCCGACAGTGCCTCTCTCTCCACAGTGGCCTTCTCCTACTATCCCAGTGCCCTTCTCTCCACAGTGCCTTTCTCACCTGTATCTCAGTGCCCCTCTCTTTACAGTCCCCTTCCCCTCTGTATCACAATGCCCCTCCCTGCAACAACACTCACTCACTCCTGTTCCAGTACCCATTGGCACCCTCCCTCACTCTCAGAGCACCCCTCCCCACCATCGCTTTGTATTAAAGCATGCACTGAGCCCTGAGTATCCATACTTTGAGTTCGCATGTGAGACCGCGAAGCCCTTCTCAGTCTTGGCCACTCGAACCAGGAGGCTTTATCAATTACCCCCTAACCAGAGAGAGGATACTCAGGGAATTTCTCAGCTTTGACCTGGAGAAAAATAGCATTGATTCAAAATGTGCTATCAGAGGGGCTAGGCTGTGTTGGGTGCTCTGTACCTCAGTCCTCACCCGGCGATGACACTCATATATATACCTTTTGTTACATCACCATGCATCGTTAATAGTCACATTAATCTTTTATAGAGAACACTGTGTTTTGGTACAACACAGTTCACCATTTTACCAGCAGCAACTTAATAAAACTGAGCACAATTGTCCTCTCATGCTAAACTTGACAATTACAGCGTTTTAACCTTCATTTTGTGACGTATTTGGTACTTAATTAGAGCACCATTCAGTGGTTTATGTGCTCTGTATAAAAGACAACTAATAACGATCTGGTACCTGTGTGGGCATAACTGTACAGTTACTGATTGCCATCACCTCCAATGACATAGTTATGCACTTCAATAGCGGCGTTCCTATTACTTTCACCAGGAGTTTGGTGAATCCCACGGGGGACCGGCTACCCTCGGTCTAACAGTTTGGTTTTTATTCCATTTCAGGTCTCTAATCCTCAGGCTAAACGCCCTGACTCCAGTCAGCACCGCTGGTTTTACAATGATGCACTGCACCAGCGTTGCGGTAGTGTAACAGTCAAGAGCACCTTCTCTTCTACTTTTTAGACACCGGCCCTGACGAATTGCCGCTAGACCCGTTAGGGGCTGTAAGGCAAGAAACATGTTGACCACTCACACTAGAAAGACCCTGTAGTATCATTATCTCCTGGCAGGGTTCACTCATTTTAGCTAGGCTAGTGCACCCACAGAATAAAAATTATTACTTAGGGCAGGACTAGACCTATTTTAAATCACATCACTCACTCACCATACTATCCTGGCCACATACCCTCAGCCACCCAACGGCTCCATCAGAAAAGATCTATGACAAAGAGCCCATTCGTGGGTGCACGTCAGGCATTGCAGAGCCGGCTCGATGAGGAGCAAAAGCCGTATGATGAAGCATGAAATCCTCCGGCAATCCGTAAGAGTCCTGAACTCTCCTTCACTTTAGGAACTGCACATTCATCATTTGTTGCATACCTTAGTTGGGAGTACATGTGCAGGACCTGGGTAAAAAGCTCCCGGTTCCTCCTTTTTGAGAAATAGATGTGTCTGGCACAGGTGAGTGTAGAATGAGATTCCCCACAATTAAGGTGATGCTTGCCATACCTTGTCCATGCTTGATGGCCTCACTGGTCTTATCTGTTTTGATATGTGCTGTGAAAGACACAATGCTGAGGGTAAAGAGCAGTTGGGATAGGGGGCAACTTTTATGCTATGTACCTGTTCCCAGCTCAAAAGGGTGTGATAGTTTAAAATTGATGAAGAACCTTAAAATGGGTGCGTGATACCTGACCACTTGCTATGAGTATAAAGGTGGGCCTTAATCTAATGTTGAGAAGTGTTTTGAGAAGAAATCACTTTTCACCTGTTGAATGCCTCATCTGCATTCAACAAAAACGGTACTGGCTTTTTAAACCAGTTTGACTATATGGGCGAATAATATCATGAATTTGCTAGCCCTTAATAAACCCTGATTGGTTGTGGTGTATCAAGTTAGGGACAAGGAAGTTCGATGTAGTTGGAAGAATATTTGTATTCACTTTGGCATTAACATTAAGCAGGTGTATGGTCCTTTAAGAACTGCATAGTTTGGGATTTGTTCCTGCCTTGGGAGTTAAGGAAATGTTGTCTTCACCCATCATCTCAGTGACTTTCCCTTCCTTCGAAAATGTATTAAAAAGGTTGGTGAAATGTGAGTTCAGCGAATTATTAAAAGCCACCATTGAAACCACCAAGGCCAGGTGCTTTGTGCATCTGGATGGATTTTATGGCTGCCAATTGTTGAGAATTTTAGTTATGGGCCTCAAGGTCATCTATTTCATCAGGGTTGAAGAGCAGGCGAGAGACAGAGACACATGATAGGTATATGGATTGCTTCTCCTCAGAGAAAAAGTCTGAAGCGTACAACATAGCATGGAAGTCTCAAAACACTTCTAATGTATCCTCTTAACAGCTAGGGACTGATCACATCAGGAGCTGAGTATTTTTAATCAGCTCTCACAAGGCACCACGCAAGCCCAGGGTTTTTAACATTTTCGGAAGGATTTTAGAGAAAGCAGTCAACTGTATTGTGGAAGCACTTGATCTATCCTTCTAATCGTCTCGGCCAGGTGACAGTTTCCCATTATTCCTATGTTTCCCTATGCAATGCCAGGCAACCTTTTTTTTTAAAAAAAAAGCTACTAAGAAGGTGTCCTGTCCACCATTAGGAGCGTACAGAGTGACTAACATGACTTGTCTGCTCTGAACCTGTCTCATGACCATAAACTATCTCTCATCTTTAGTTTTCTCGCTTACTATAGGTGTAAAACCTTCGGATATTTTAAAGAAGAGAGAGACTCCATAGTGATTTGTTTGGGCCTAGGCATCATAATCATTTGTATGATTATGATGCCATATCCCTCTTCCCAGGACGCCCTCCAGGGTCTGATTCTACTGTGAGGAGAGTTCAGCACCTTCGTATTAAGTAAAACAATTGTACTCATTAAGTGTAGTCAGAGGGAGCGTCCCCAACAGTAATCGGTACAGTGTTGGCTGCTAAAGCCTAGCCCACTACTGCTTTTCTCAGAGGGGATTCAGTACATGTAATTCAATTCAATCAATCCTGATGACATGTATAACTCCCCTCTGCTTTAACATAAACAAAACATTCCAGTTTCAAAACAGTACACAGTAACCATGTACCAGTGCATGTAATGCCCCCCCCCCATCCGCACAGAGAACCACCGTGGGCCTAAATTATATAGGCCTCTTTTCCACACTGGCGTGATATGATACAACTAGTGGCTCAGGTGGTCATCCCTAGGTCAAAATGTAAGAGCATGAAGCATCAAAAGAAAAAGGAAGACGCAATAAGGATTAGAAGTAAGAAGGGACAGACAGAAATAAAAAAGCCATTCTACGTCCCTACTGTATGTAGCACATGAGCAGTCAGTATCAGCTCAGGCTTGGGAAGTGGACGAATGCCACCCTGGGTGTGCTCCCACTCCACCCAGTCCATCGTTATCCTTTATCAAGTCTAACCCTCAGCCCCATGCACTCAGGATTATGCACTCAAGACTATCTATAGTCAGGCTTGACCTTTTCAATGCTGGCCTTTAGATTTGATCCACTGATCTTCTGGTGTCTCCTTTGCAACTTCTCAAAGTCACTTGTTGTGTTCGTGTTTCTCGGTCGTCGTCCCCAAGATGATTTCCCAGGGTCTAAGGGACATTGCTTCTGTCCGTAACATGGCAGGGTTCATTTTGTAGTTCAATAGAAATACCAAATGATTAGATTCATCAGTGTCTGATTTGATTGCTGACTAACATAATCTTTCAGTAATCAGACAACATTGCCGATGTCTCAGGAGAGTGGCCAGAGCAATGTCTTACTACAAAGAGCACTACAGATTCTGAGCAACGGTTGAGGCCCTGCCTCTTGATGCTTGGAGTGCTTTCTCCTTTTGCTTGTAGTGGGAAACTTGTCTTGGATATCTTTGGGGTCCCAAATGTCTGAAGAATGCTGCTGACAAACTCATTGGGTCCTCCAAAGGCAGATCTCCAAGTAGCCGTCCACAACAGTGAGGAGAACAGTCCTACCAGAAATGTCACTCCATTCCTACTTCAGCCTCCCAAACACAAAATTAGTCAAACTTTAAACAATTCTCAAAATATTTACATTGTAGGGTTGCCAGCTGTCTTTGGAGGATGGCTATTGTTGTTTTTTTGAAGAATTCAGCTAGTTCATGTCATTTGGCCTTGGCTTCCTGATCAAGTTCTCTTGTTCCCACATAGTTAATATCAGAGCATGGGATTTCTATTTTGGAATCAAGTCAGCATCTAGCTCTGAAAGGCCAATGGAAAGGTCAGATGCTATTTCTTCTCTCAGTTCAGCTTTGCAGAGTTGGAAACTAGCAATGAGATCATCTTTAGTGAGGTCTTTAATCCTGCCACAGCCACCTTTGGTGCTTCATGAGGATTTGTTGGTGAGGTTTCAGATTGAAGATTAGCAGTGAAGAAAAGGTGTGTGACCTTCTTTTGGTGCGCTTTTGCAGGTGCATGAACTACATTTAGTATGATGGGCCAGTAGGGCACAGGAAAGGATTGAGATTGTAGAGTGGGAGGCAACTGCAAATCATGATGAACTCCCAGCAGGTGCAACCATCCCACTTAGAGGTGTGTGGTGGATTCCAAGTTGGCATCTAGTGTCTCTACAACCCTAAAGTAACCCTAGATGGTAGAACCTCATAAGTGATGAGCAGAGTAGAACTTCAAATAAGACCTGGGCCATTCTTATCAGTATGCCATTGGGGCCTTTATGATGCTCCCTTCAGAATGTTGACCCCACCCCCTTAAGTACCATAGGTAAATGTCAGCGGGGCCTCCCCTGGACCCACTGTGACCATCAGTACTTGGGTAGTGAAGAGAGATTTACCACATTTTTGTAGGATCAGAAAACAGAGAATCTGAAATGCATCAAGGCAAGGTCTGGGCCAGACAGCACTACCAAGATGACACCTCCTTTGTTGTTTTGTGTAGTAGTTGGTTACTGCAAGGTCATGTGCTAGCCCAGTGTTGAGTGCGCTCAAGTAAAGTAAGTATTTAGAGTTCCTGGCTCAATTTTCTAAAACTGGGCTCTAGGTCTTCAAATTTTTTCCTTCCTTTTCTTACTGGATTCTCCCTAACAGGTGTGGAGAAGGGAGCTCTGGATCTCAATGGCAAAAAGGGAGCAAAGTGGGGTCCGCTGCACCATTGTATTATGCCATCCTCATGCTACCACCATGTCTAGGCCTGTCCGCATTGTGCTTGCTTAAAAATAAAACAAAGCATGTTTTTTTTTGGTCATCTTGGAAATTTAACCATAGGCAAAAGAAACGTTACTCTCCAGGGGAACAGTGATTTCCACTTTTAGCATGAGGAAATGGTGAATGAATTGTAAATTAAATCCCATTGGGGAATATTTTACAATTCCTCTCGATGTATTTAACATGTTCTTCATATTTAAAAAACTCAATTTCCTCAGAGTTTAGTTCATTTTGAATTGAATTTATATTTTCTGAAATAAAGCATTTTAAAAGAGGTTCAAGCTGCTGTGACAAAGCAATTAAATCAAAACATTTCTTTTTAGTGTGAGTACACACTTTAAAGACCATCACTTTTGTCTGAGGCTTAAATCAAAGTCCTGAAGCCTTTTCTACGTCTCTAAGTCCCTCTTCCCACCGTAGCAGACTTCCTATGTTTACAGATATCTGGTGGGTGGGGTGTGCTTCATTAAAAACGTCTCATAATGATTTATTTCTCCGCCCTCATCAAGGTTGGCTCAAAGACCCGGAATATAAAGTACCACTGCCTACACTTTTGAGGGGGATATATTTTCACAGGAATACAGGAATCTTTAGGTGTTGTGAATTCGGGCAGGTGGGGTGTGTTTGAGGGCACAACAAGTAGTAGATGTAAATTGGTGTTCAAATAAAGACCCATCGCTGTACCTGTAAGCATGGTTTGCAGCGTATGAAAGGACCTCCTCATGTTTTCGGGTGAGCACTATTGGTGTTCTGTATGGGGAGTTTTTCTGCAGGACTATGGTCATGAATAGGTTGAGGGTAACAAATGGAAGGGTCTCCCCACCTATGGTTCCTCCTGGTGTCAGTAAACATGATGTCGTGTTCAGCCATCTTAAAATTGTGGCTCCCACGCATGGAGGGGTTGTGGTGACAGTGTAACTAGATTTGGCCCAAGTGTTTGTGTTGTGACCTGCCCTCCGAGAAATTGTGAGAATCCGCCTGTGACTACAGGAGTGTACAAGTTACCGGTGTGAAATGAAAGCCACTGGTATCCATAAATGCAAGCCGGAAGAATCAGTTAAAAGAAACTGTACAAATAGATACTTACAGATTAATTACAAAATGTTGCAATTAATATGTGAACCTACCTGTACAGACCATAAGTCTAGCGCATTGTTGCATTCATTGGATGTTGTCATCATTGACGTCATCAATGATGTCATTTAACATGTTATGAGTGAGGTAATATGTAAGGTCATAAGCAGTGCATGAGTGGGCACATGGTATAGTTAGCTCAATGAACTACAACTGGTAAATTTCAGGTGTTTTTCGGGTTTTTGACCAGTAGTTTTTAACCCATGTAGACACCTAACTAAAACATTACTTTAACCTTTGTTTTTTCCAGTAAAAAAACAAATATATATATATGTACACACACACACACAGATTATTATTATTCATTTTTAAATACTTACTTGCTCTTACCTGATAACTGATGTCTATTGCGATGTACTGACTTCTGATGTAAATGTAACAAAGCCTACCTGCAACTTAATGGCTACTGGTGAAGTGCCTACCTCAATTTATAACGGGATTATTAGGACCATGTGCAATCATGCAAAGAAAAAAACCTGGAGTGAATGACCTACTCCCACATTAATCTAGGGCATTAGAAGCTGTGTCTTCTGACAAGTTAAATACGTCCTTGAACATACCTTGAAGAGGTTTGCATGCATACCATTCCTCCAAGTTATTCAATCTTTGGAAACATGTACAGTGCTGGTTCACCTTGCTTGCCTGGCGATGCTTGCTCTCCTGAAATTCTATTTTCTCACACATCACAATTTCAAAATAACATCCCTCCCTTGTCATTGCAAGTTGCACTTTGGTTTAATGAGCGGTTTTATTAAACAGGTAGCCAATTGAGGTTTTTCCGTTTGATATAATTGCCGGTCTGCAACTGAGACAAATCTTCTCTTACTCTGCATTCCACGTGTGGGGCTTGCAGTCATAACATGTAAAATTACCTCGACCCTGAGGCAGCTCTAGGCTCATGGCTGCCCTGAGCAGGGAGCGTAGGTAGGGGGCCCCGGAAGAAGGGGTCCCGGCGGGGCGGAGCCCTCCAGAGCTCAGGAGGGTGTTTTAATAAAGGATCCAGAAAAGGCGTTAGATGACCAGTACCTGCAGCTGCTCCTACCCTTCCGAATTCGTCTCAGAACAATAAAATTTAGGAGGAGGAGGGTATTGTGACACACGACGTGGCCAGCAGTGGGTAGGGAAAAAAGAAGCCAATCAGGCAGGGACCAGGAAGAACGCAGTCGCGGAGGCCAGTGAAGAGGGGAGGGGGGGTCAGGGTATTTGGAAGTGGAACAGAGCCGGAGACCGCCATATCCCTACCAGGGGCCGCTACGCAAATATGTATCCATCCTCAGAGGATTATTATATTAAGGATATATATTGTCACGGCAGCCCCTGGGGTTTGGTGGCCCTGTGCATGTGCACAGCTTGCACATGCCCCTGCTTGACCACCTCGCATTAACAAAAATCCTACAACCAGCTGTTTCGCTAATTTTGTCTGTTTAGTCAAAATGTGTTCTTTTGGCAAGCCTTTCTTAATGCCAACGTGTTCTTTTGATTGCATAAGTGCTCGATAAATAATACATTAAATAAAATGTAATTTTTACAGGCACCTAATGGTGACAGAAGAGAAATGGTGGGGAATGACTTTGAAATTATTGGCACAGCATTTTAACTCATTGAGTTAGTAGGTAGTGTTACTTTTTATTTTCTGTTTGAGGACGAGTATTTGGGGATTTGTAGTATATTTATTAGTTCCAAGCAACGATCTGAACATTTATTGGTCTCATGCGGTTGCTCCACTCAGCGCACTTGAATTCATTTTACTACCTCTGAAACAGAGGAAGAATCCAATTTCCTTAAAACAATTTTATGTGCAGATGGTGAGTAGCTTATTTGAAGATTATATTGAAATACTACCTCATAGTGCTACCACATACATTGTGTCACCCTTGAGTGACAGTAGTGTCTTGAGCTGGAGGGATCATGTTGACGCAAGTACGGCAGCTGCAGGTATAGTAGGCAATTGGTAGTCTTGCCTAAAAACAAACATCCAACAAGTCCCACTTTGATGGTCACATAAATCCTATTTCAGTGCTAAAGGGAGGGAAGGTCATCCTCACATGCAAAATTGTGAAATACTTCATAATCGGCAACTTCTCCCCACCCTGAAAGGGCAGTAGCTCCAGGGCAGACTCAAACTCCTGTTGACTCGACGTAGGAGGGCGTTCTTAGATAAAAGCTACTGGACAATAAAGGGATTCAGGTCAGCAGAGAGCGGGTGCCGAGCAGGTTTACTGGCACGGTTGGCCTTTTGATGAATGTGTGACCACAAAGGACGCCCTTCCCCTCTCCGATCAAGAAGCCGGGATCCCCTCTAGGGTCATTCTCCTTGTGCATTTCAGGTGGGACTCTCTTGAACACGTTAGTAATTTCTTATCCTTTCACTATTTTTCCTCTTAAAAAGCAAGCAGGCAAATAGGGCCCCAAGAGGAAGTTAGGGATGGCTGACCCAGAGGAGTGCCTCAGACACTAATGGGCTTCTAGGAAGATGTGTCATTGCTCTCATATTACCGCCCCACCAATTTTAACCTTACCTAATGTACCCACCAATAAAGGCAAATAGCCTGGATACATTAAGGTATTTATAATTCAGTGACCTGGATCCCTTTATTGTCCAGCATCTGCTATACTTTTGTGGCAGCGTTGTCTTCCTAGGAGGGTGTAGGGCAGTTTATCTCCTTCTCTCTTGCACGTGTTATGTTGAGCTGGAGTGATACCATACTTCAAATCTGCAGTCATGACTTGCTTATGATACAACGATGGTGCAAAGTTTAATGTCGTTATGTACTTCGGTTGATTTGCAGTACGTAAATCTCACTGAAAGAAAGCATTGAGAGCGCATACTGGGCACAAGGATATCTCAAGCATGGTTTTAAAGATATTTGATCACTTACTTCTTAAGTTACAGAAAATATAGCTAATTGCATGTGGATTTTACATACATCTTTATTTATTGACGGTATGTCAGGGAGATTAATACATAGCAGCAATATTGTGACATACCTACACTATAACAAATGTTAAATCTGCAACGCAAATATAGTGAATTAATAAGGCATTCTGGATTTCACTGCGCATTTTAGCCTACTTTCACCTTCACAATATCCTCTACTTGATGGGGATGTAAGCCTCCAAGTGGTTGGCACTGGAATGCTTCCCCATTTGAAGAGCAGTGTGCAGGATACCTACTTATAAATGACTAGCATCGTTCACAATTTCATCCATGGCATGCACTGTCATAGGAAATAGGCATTTGTAGTAAAACGGCAGCACATAAGAATGAAGGTGGCAGCATCCCTATAGACTCTCAAGGGTTTCTTTAGGACGGCAAATGGATTAATAAATATCCACAGTAGAGTCACTTAAGTACACTTTGTCATGGCTATTTTCCCAGCGAAGGTGTCTCATACCCGGTCTACAAAAAATGTCAATATGGTGCCAGATTGAATGAAAATGATGCCCCCTCACAGTTTAAATGAAAGTTATGCAGATCTCCCAGATTTTTTAGCAGGCTTCCCGCACAGCTCTGGTGGACTTCCAAGACTATGCTGTAGAAGTTGTTGATGCACAAGTCAATTGACTTGTTTCATGACTATCCTCCTGGCCATCACTTATGACTGGCAGACAGACTTCTTTTAACTGTCACAAAGTTTCTGAGGTTTTACAGAGGAGTCTTGCAATTTTCAAGTCAAAATGCCAATCTCTTGAGTTATTTGCCAAAACAACCTTATGAATAATGAAGAATACATGACCTGTAATAAAGAACTAAAGACCCGCTTCTTCTTGCAGCCCAAGCAGTATGTATGGTGTCTATCAGCATCAAGTGGATGAGTGCTTTATGAAGATATGAAACAACAATTTACCTAGATGTACTCATTCATAATGTTCCTCTCTTTGAAATCAAAGAGATCTCTAAACACTGGTCTTCTGTCGATGATTGCTGTAGGGGCTGAAGCTTTTTACAGTTTCGCTTTGAAAGAAGACTAAGGTGCAGCCTTTTGATACAAAAGACTGGGCAATTGTCCCCCGCCTGTGCTATTAGGTCGTCAATTACCTATGGAAAGGTCAACCATTAGAGCACTAGCTTTTCCATCTCTACTATTAGTAATATAGGGGCATCAAAATTATGGGGTCAGTGTATAAACGGCCTGGCTAGTAGAAATGTCTCACATGTCCTTGGTGACCACTCCGGCTCTGGGCTAATACATAATTATTTGAAACAGTAGTGTGCCACTTGTATAAAATAACATGCCTCAAGGTCAGCATTCGAATCAACAGCCCAGTGTGAAGGCTGATACCTTATATTTCAAGAGTCCATGCATTTACCGTTGATGCACTTATGTCAGGACATACGTTTATTAGTGTTATGCAGCAGTTCAGACTGTTTCCTGTAACTCGATGTAAAAAATTAGTCTGCTACCGATGTTGGGGCAGATTTACAAGCCCCCAGTGGCGTATTTCTCTGCCCCATATTTACAAGGACAGGAAAAGCCACCCTTCATGGCTTTTTCTGTCCTTGTAAATATAGCCCCTTAACACGCAGCACTTTGCCTGAAAAGGGCGTTCCAAGGGTGTTGCTGTGGGTGTTCCCACACAACACCCATGTGCGTGTGAATACTACACTGTAGTGATTGTTTTTGTACAGGAAGGTGCCCCTTCCTGCACAAAAACAATCTCCCCATGACGAAGTCATCCTTGCACCATAGTGCAAGGGTGCCTGTGCCAGCACATGGCAGCTGTTTGGGCTCCAGCGCAGGGGATAGCACAGGAATACAACATATTATTGTAAATATGTCACATTCATGTGCTTTGGAAGTGCCACTGCCAAAGGGCTTGCGTGCTACGCTGTAGCACTTTCTCGTAAATCTGCCCCGACGTTCAAAACTGCAAACTTTTAAAAATACAAAATAGAGATTTGGAGACCAAGGATGCGATAAATTGTTTGCAGTGCTGAAAATATAGTTCAACAGGTTTGCTTCTGTGAATTTGTTGTCTTATAGTATGTAGCGTTAACTCTCCGGTGTCAGTTCTCATTTTAAGAGAGTTTAACAGTAGTCCAATGAATATTTAACCTCTGAAGAGGTAGTGATAATGTTTGCCCTAACAAGTTCAAAGCTTGTGAACACCTGTATAAAAGTTATTTTCTCCTTTATCCATGAGTCTCATAACAGACTGATAGGATGATTATTGAATATGTGAAGCTATAATTTCCTTTTTTACTTCTCCGTCATTTGGGACACACATCAAAAGGACATTCGCCCATTTTATTTAATAAAACATGTTCATTTTAGAAACATATAAACGATGAGAAACATAAGGTACATTTTTTAAGCCAGCATGCCTTTAAACGTCTCCTAATTCTCTGTGTTTATTGAAGAGGCTTGGCTTTCCATTGTTTGCTTGGTCACGAGCACATGCTCCATTGTTCTTGTTCAGAGACGCCTCACTTCCTGTTCTTGTAATGGTCAGTGATTGGAGTTTTTCTACCTCTGCTGGAACCGCTTGTCTTTCCTCATTCTCGGTTTCCCTATGGTAGAAGTAGTTGAAATTTGAAACAATCACTGGGACCGGAAGAGCAATTGTTAACACCCCTGCAATGGCACAGAGGGTGCCCACCATTTTCCCTCCAACTGTGATTGGACACATATCTCCGTAGCCCACCGTAGTCATTGTGACGACAGCCCACCAGAAGCCATCAGGGATACTGGTGAACTGCGACTGAGGTTCGTCCACTTCTGCAAAATAGACAGCACTGGAGAAAAGAATCACTCCAATGAACAAAAAGAAGATCAACAAACCAAGTTCCCTCATGCTGGCCTTTAATGTCTGCCCTAAAATTTGCAACCCCTTGGAGTGCCTTGACAACTTAAAAATCCTGAACACCCTGACAAGTCGAATGATTCTCAAAATAGCCAGTGACATATTCTGCTGCCCTGTGGGCTCTGTCTGCTGTATTAATTCAGTTATCAGAGTCACAAAATAAGGAATGATGGACACAATATCGATGATATTCATGATGTTTCTGAAGAACTCTGTTGTGCTGGGGCACACGGTAAACCTCACCACGAGTTCAAATGAAAACCAAATAATACAGGCCGTTTCTATCACAAAGAATGGGTCAGTGAAAGTGTTCGGCAACTTAGCAATGGAAGTGGAGTTGTTACCATCTTTAGTTGTTGGAAATTCTTTTTCTTCCCTAAATTCGGGCAAAGTCTCCACACAGAAAATGAGAATGGAGATTATAATGACCAAAACGGAGACCAAAGCGACTCCTCTCGCAGCATTGGAGCTTTCTGGATACTCAAAGAGTAGCCAGAACTGTTTGTAAAAGTCATTTGTTGGTAAAGGCACCTCAGGATCCTTGATGAACCCCTCATCTTCCCTGAACTGCTCCATTGCGTCATTTCCCAACTCATAAAACACAATCTCATCGGCGAACACATCAATAGGGACGTTTGCTGGTCTCCTGATTTTGCCACCGGATTGGTAGTAGTATAATATACCATCAAAACTCGGCCTGTTTCTGTCAAAGAAATACTCGTTTCTCATGGAATCAAAGAACTGCATCCTCTTGTGGGGATCTCCAAGGAGAGTGTCAGGAAACTCGTTGAGTGTTTTGAGCTGTGTTTCAAACCTGAGCCCGGCAATGTTAATGATCACTCTTTGGTTCCCTTCTTCCAAGCTCACCTGTCCAATTCCCAAGCTGTCATTGCATTCCTTGGAGAAACGGGAAAGGAAGGCCTCATTGGTGGAATTCCCATTCACTAGAAGTTTCCAGTTGGACATAAGGCTGGCACTGGTTGACTCTGATTTCTCATACAGATTGGCAGAAGTGGACTCTTTGCAGCAGGCAGCATTTTCCTCGCCGCTTTCCATGCTTTCGCAAAAGGTATCTCGCAGCTCCATTTCTTTCCAAGTGGCCATCTCCACTATCATGAAGCAGCTGGGTGAGAAGAAGTTGCCTCAGCTGGTAGCATGTATCTTCTATTTATCTTCAGAACCTGGAATAGAATACAGATACATGGATGACGGATTATCGCTCTATTTCCAACGAATACAGTAGATTGTAACTAGTCAAAACAGGTTCAAACATTTGTGTCCAAATGTATGAAAAATCTATAATTTGCTTCTGTATCTCAGTACAGTACTTTTCAGTATAAACAGAGGACCTTCCAAAGTTCCTAGCAACAACAGCAAGAGCTTAAACAGTATCTAGGGAGTCGTACAGTTAAACTTAATGAAGTATATTTGCAACCTTTTCATATTGTTATTTTATGTTATTTTCTAACAATTGTCGAAGAGCAACAACAGCATACAAAGGAAGACTTACATAATATTCCCCACCGATCCTATTCCTGCCACCTCTCATCATCAGCGCTCTCCTAATTTCTTCTAGTGTCTACTCTTCAATTATTTACTTGTTATCAATGGCTTTAATAGGAAAACATTAGCGTGGATACCAGATTGTCACTGCTGTGATGTCACTCGGTGAAGCAGTCGCTTATCTGGTCTTTAGCTTGATCGCTAAAGCTTACTCAGACACAAGGAAAATGGTTAAATGTTAAAAGAGGGTCTCTGTGTCCAACACCACCTCCTCTTATCTTTTGGTTCTGCAGACAAGTGGAAAGGCCTGGATGTGGATTTTGTTCGAGCTCTTCTAATATCTATTATCCACTCTCTCCTCTCTGTACTGACAGCAGTCAATCAAAAGTGCTGTTATAAAAGAGCCATCTCTCCACTCTCAATGAGAGTCAAGCGCATGGCATTGCGGCTGTGAAGGGAAGGAACGCTTCAGAGTGTGATGATGGAGGGTGTCAGGACATCTGTTACTTTTTGGGGATTTTTGCAAGGGGAAGCTGGAACAGAATGGTGGGAGTGGGAGACAGGATGCAGGTTTTTAAAAACGCATTTTGATGGTACAATGAGAGTGTTGTAAATTGCTTTTAATTGCAATGTAAGGTGCGTCCTCGCTTCACTTTATCAACCAGTTATGTATATTTACGTTACGTATTTCGAGTTTCAATTTAGATATTATCCTGGGTAGTCCCAAGTGGGGTTGGAGGCAGGCGAGGAAGCATGTCGTTTATCCGAATAAACTCGAATAACCCATGTGCATTCTGGGATACCTGTGTGGAGTAGTGATGGGTAGAAGGCGAGCCGCTACAGAACTGGAGACGAGTGACTCAAACAACCTGGTATTGGTTAGAACCCAGGATTCAGGTCACAGAAAAAAGACAACCAAGGAGAATCGAAGAATAGCCTACATTAGTGTGTCTATGGGTAGTGGTGAGTTATTGTGTGTCACCGATTAACTAGCTCCAACGATTCAGTCGCTTGAGCATGACTTCATACTCTTAGCTTCCTCACTGAGCAGCATCCCTGCTCTGGAATGTTAGTGCAGTGGTGTGCCTCACAGAAGTCCCTAATGATGAAGGCTGTCCATCATTACATATGAATGTGGGCTCAAGTGCGTGGTCTGACACGGACACCATTTTGGGGCCCACATAGGCCACAAAATGGTCTGTGGTCCTAAGCAAAGTGCATGCGATGACGTTAATTTCTCTTTCAAGTGGTTAACGATGACTTGTGACCATCAAAAGTCAGCGGTTGTTGAGAAGATTAGTGCCAATTTATGCTACAACATAGCTGCAGGTGAGGAAGTGTACCATATTTGGGAGGAGATTGCAAGGAATATTGCTCCCTCCCATCATTTCTGTCAAAAAACATTCATTATAAACCTATTTCTGTGAAACATCCTGTTCAGAATATTTTGGACTGAATACCTTTGTTGCAACATTGTTTTGGTGGCATTTCATAGTTTTGTTACGGTCAAAACCGCTTTACAAATGTGATCAGAAGTGTTTGACGAAACTGCTAACCTCAGATGGAATAGCAGATATGATCTCCAGAATGTAGATGCATGTACAGCACAAAGTGGTGCATGTACTGGTTAAAAAAACGTATTGAAGGGCAACCTCTCAAGAATGCCAACTCATATGCAAAAGTGCATTGAGGATACATGGGGAAGTTGCCAGATTGCTTTGAATAGTGATAGTGGTGACCAGCAATAATGAATGAGGAGTGGAAAGTGGAAAGTATCCTGTGTTGTTAGTGAACTCACTACGCAAGGTTCGTCCAGAAAAAAGAGCTTATGTCTTCAAACAAAACCTTATTGGGAAGTTAGAAATCAGTGAAGAATGTTTATATTATTCCTCCAAAGAATTTACTTTTTTTTAAATATATTTTATTTAGCAACACAAAAGATCGTACAAAAAGAAGGCATATTCACAAGTATTACATATATCAGCATAAATATTTCATAGTATTAATATAGGTCATATGGCTAAAAAACATCATATTATCGACAAAATAAAAAAAAGTGTACTATAAAAGATTTTGACATCACTGTAGAATTTAGAATCACTATGGAATACGAAAATTAAAAGCTGAATAAAAGATGATATTTCTTTATGCATATCTAATATCATTATTCCAAGCATCGATTGGCTCCCAAATTCTACACCCTTGCAGTCTGGCCCTTTTCCCTCTAGCTGCATATATTGCCTTTTCTTGGTTATAGATCCCCAAATAGCGCATTAACCATATTTGAAAATTAGGGGGATCAGCCTCCTTCCAGCGAGCTGCTAGAATTATTCTGTAAACTGCCGTGCCCAAAAACAGACATGTTTCCTCTTCCTTACTGTGCCTGAGAGAATTATCATATCCTAACAAATATAGGGTGGGCGATTCTGCGACTATGTGGCCAAACATTTCTTCCCAAAATGTAGCTATCATTTGTCTGAAGGGTGTTAATTTCTCACATTCATAGAACATATGAATCTAGGGCATTCAGCGTTATCTCTTTTCCCCCAAGTATACAGTTTTTCAGGTGTATAGTATAAATTATATATCGTTTTATACAACTGAGCCTTTAAGTTAGAGTAAACAAATAACTTAGATATAAGCTGCAGTGACAATTCGATGTCAACATTAGGATTGTTGAGTTTATTTGCCCATGCAGATTCAGTATGCTCCAGATCATCCTTCTGACTTTCCATTAATATGTCATACAGGGTACCTATCCTTGTTGATGATTTTCCTATACAGTCAAGTAAGGGGATGTTTGACAAAGAGATATGCGGGATTTTTAAGTTGTGGATGGTATTGACTTGGATGAACTTAACAATATCTGTATTCGGGATAGAGAACTTATTTTAAAGGTTCAGAAACCTAGTATCTGGGTCACCATTGTGGAAATCCCCTAAAAATAACACCCCCAAGTTTTCCTATTTCCTGGAAATGTCGTCGGTAGCTTGCCTAGGTAACAGGTAGGGATGCCATAGTGGTGTGTATTTGTTAAATTTTGATATAGCGAGGTGTCTCGAGGTTTTCTTCCAGATTCTCCAAGCGCTATTTATAATCTTGAACTTAACCTTCTTATAGTAAGACGGTTCTAATTGTCTTAGCAGAAGGCCTTTTGCTTTGTTTCCTAACGCTAGTTCTTAAATCGAAAGTGTGACATTTTCCTTGATGTTTAGATATGTTGTATTTATATTGAATAAAGGTGACATTTGCTGGAGTAGAGTGGCCCACAGATAGAGCATTATATTGGGGATTGCTAACCCACCTCTTAGTGGTGGAAGGGACAGGTAATTCAAGGACCTCCTGACTTTCCCATAATTCCAAATAAACTTACTCATTTGAGTTTCTATTGTTTTAATGATGTTATCTTCCTCTATTAAGGGAATAGCGCGGAATAAATACAACAGCCTAGGGAGGATATTCATTTTCAGAAAGTTCCCTCTCCCAATGATTGAGAGGTGAACACTGTCAACCCTCTTTAGATCTTTCATAATAGTCTTCAGTAGGGGTTCATAGTTTAATTTATTAATGCTCTCTGCCATAGGGGATATACATATTCCTAGATATACGGCATTATCTACCTTCTTAGGGTCGTCAAATCGAATATTGTCTGTGCAAATACCCATTGTTTTATCTCGATTGAGAGAATATCCAGAGATCTGACCAAAGGCTTGAGTAATCAACGCTATTTCATCTATTGCCTCGGAGGGGTTAGGTGTTACTACCGCCACGTCATCGGCATAAGCAAGTATCTTAGTATCATGGGGACCAACCGTAACAGGTTTAATTGCATCGCTTGCTAATAGTTTCAGAATCAGGGGATTTATGTACATGGTGAACAAAATCGGGGAGCATGGACATCCCTACCTCGTTCCTCTTAATATATCAAATAACCTGGATTCCTGGCCCATCACTAGCACCCTGGCTTTTGGATCATGATACATTGCCCTTATTGATTTAGAAATACAAGGCCCAAAGTTGTTTTGATCGAGCACCGCCCATAAGAATTCCCAAGAAACTCGATCGAAAGCCTTCTCGGCATCGAGCCGGATCATCAACATCTGGCCTCCCGTTGCCTTCATGATATCAAATAGCGATATGGCCCTACGGGTGTGATCTGTGGTAGACTTACCAGGGATAAAGCCATGCTGCCACGGGGAGACCAGATGTTCGATGACCCTCCTGGCCGATTGGCCAAGATCTTTGAATATAACTTTGAATCCGAGTTTATTGAGGAGATTGGGCGGTACGATGATGGCAGTTTTGGGGCTTATCCTTTTTGGGAAAGATAACTATATTTGTTTCTTTCCATGATTCAGGAGGGATGCCGCTTCCTTGAATCCCTACGAATAGGTCTAAGAAATAAGGTGTTATATGTTCTCCGAGAATTTTATACAATTCTAATGGGAGTTTATCGGGACCCGCGGCTTTACCCGAGGCCAGTTCTGACAAGGCCAGTTGTAATTCAATATGCGTAATATTCTTTTCAAGATCTTCCCTGGTGGTATCATCAATGATCTTGTTTGATCCAGTCTCGGTTAGCCATATACTCAGGGCATCTCTGATTGCTTCTTGATCGGTCATATCCTCGTTTTGATACAATTTTTGATAATATTGTCTAAAAGTTTCCAATATATCTTCCGGTGTTGTATACTCCTGTCCCTCTGCTTCGATAGTAGTAATTGTATTAAGAGACTGCTTCTGGCGAGTGCGTAGAGCAAGCTGCTTCCATACTCTCTCCCCATCTTCGTAGATTTTATTACGGTTTGCCTGGAAGGTCTCAGCCGCCTTCTGGGTAAGCCTACTATTTAGCTCGGTTTTAAGAATAAGGATTTTCCTTAGAGTGGTTCCCCCATTCTCACCTTGCATTATTAGAGTGGTGTGTTCTTCCTCTATATTAACTAGCTCTTGCATCTGTAGGTTATTGGCTTTATCTGATTCTTTCTTACATTTAGCTACAAAGCTAATTGTCTCTCCCCTTAGGGCAGCTTTGAAACAATCCCATACTGTACCCCTGAATGCACTATATCGGTTACAGTAAAAAAAAAACTGAGTCCATGTCTTAATATATTTGATATAATCTTTGTTTACCAGTAGTTTTCTATCAAAAGACCAGGTGGAGCGTGGCCTATTAAGATTGGTAATATCAAGTGTGAGGGCTAGCAGGTTATGATCTGAGATTGTCTTTGGAGATTTGCTGATTTGCGCCTCATCAGAGCAATCTCTAGTTGACCATATGTAATCGATCCGGACATATTTATTATGGGTATATGAAAAGTAGGTGTAGCCGGGGTTCGATTGATGTTTTAAGTCCCAAATATCAATTAGATCTAAACTCTCTCTAAGTTGGGAGATGGCTCTAAACACTTTCAGTTTACGTCCGGCATATATATAGGTGTCTTGATTATGTCTTATCCCCTTACACCCCAAAGAAATATTAAAGTCCCCACAAAGTATTAATGTTCTGGGCCAGGAGGCTAACTCCAGTTCTAGTTCCTCAAATATACATGGGTCATCTTGATTAGAGGCGTACACTGTGCATATTGTAATACCGATTTTTAGCTCTATAATAGCCCACCTTCCTAGGGAATCAACTGATTTGCATGTGGCCTGTCCCAAAAAAGCTCTGGCTAATATGGCGACACCCCGGGTTCTAGATGTCTGTGTTGTAGTCGCCAACAGATTATACCCGGGGACCTTTAATAAATCCCTTTCATCCCATGGTTTATGGGTCTCCTGGAAGTAGAGTACATCAAATGGGTTTTGCCTGATTAACCCATGTAATCGGGCACTTTTATCCCTATCGTTAAGTCCCGCCACATTCCAGGAGCATAATTTTAGTTTACCCATGATATTTTTTTTGGGTTAGATGAGAGAGGCCTGATATGAATTCTTCTGGTTTTAGCCTGTATAGAAATTATGCCTGGCATGTAGATATTATTTGTACAATTTTGGTTGCTTTTTTTATTGTTTTTTCTCCCCTTTACCCCTAACCCGAACCCCCCTTCCCCTCTCCCCCCATCACCCCCCTCCCCAGCCCCCAGAGTGAGGCGTGTAGACTCCATAAGAGTCTGTTTGATGAAAGTGCATCTGCTGACCAGTGCTTAAATTAAATATACCGTTTGTAATTATCCTGTGGGTTATGCAAACTTAAATCCTTATATCATGTTATTTTTTGTCTACTTTTCTTCTTCTTTTTCACCTTTTTTTCCCTCCTCATCTCTTTCTTTCTTTCTCTTTCCCCCATTCATTCATTCCTTCTCCCCCCTTTTTAACCCTTAGTTAATCATATATACGGCAATGCAGATACGGCAATGCAGATTGTACCTAACCCACCAAATTAATTGCTTTCTGCATACACCATGAGAGACCATAATCGGCCTATAATCTAAAATTGTGATTACCGACTAAGCTTATTAGACATCCTTGTACTCTAGATTATAAATCATATCTTAGTTAAGACCATCTAGATACTCTTTTGCTTTGATCTCAGAGGTGAAAAATTGTGTTTGTCCCCCATTTATAACTTTCAGTCGAGCAGGATTGTTCAGGTATGCCTGCACCTTCTTTTCTTGGAAGGGTTTGATGAGTTGGCGGAGACGCCACCTCCTTTCCACAGTTGTGTGTCAAAAGTCCGGGTGTACGAGGTAGGATGTTGAACCCCTAAAGCGTTTAGCTTCAGGCCTGGCGTTCTCAGAGATTGCCTGTCTTAGAAGGAAGTTGCCAAAATAGACTAGAATAGCCCGTGGATACCCCCCAGGTTTGGCTGGATGTCTTAGAGTGAGAGGAACGCGATGGGCCCGTTGGACTTCTGAGTCCCAGTTCCAGCTGGATAGTTCAGGCAGAGAGTCGCGAAAAAGTTGTATTACAAAGGAGCGAACATCTTCCCCTTCCATTGCCTTAGGGATACCTAACCTGCGTAGGTTATTCCTTCGTAGACGATTTTCGAAGTCCTCCAACTTCCACCTCACATCTGACAGTTCCGCCTCATGTGCATCAACCTGCTTGTGATTTGCGGCAATTTCAGACTCATTAGAAACAATTCGAGACTCTAATTCTGCCAGGCTGTCGCCGAATGCACCGACTGTTCTTGTCAGCTTGCGCACCACCCCTTGCACTTTGCGAAGAGCTGCTTGGGCCTTCCGTCCGTCTTGAGATGTCTCTTCTATGTGCGTGGCTATGGCTTGTAGTACAGTTTCGAGTGTGGGTGAGGTTGGATTTAGATATCCTGGGGAATCTGATTGTTGTGGTGCATTTACCAAACCTGACGGTACTGACCGTACTGTGAGCTGATTTGACGGAGTGTAATCCCATGCTAACTCCGCTGCTCCGTGATGGCTCTTTTTCCGTTTTAGGACAGTTTTTTGGCCTGCCTTAGGACCTTTCGTGGTCATTTCATCCTCACTTGCGTCGCTTATGGGAGAACCAGTGTCATCGGACCACTCGAGTTCTTCTGAGAATGAGTAGAAGTCGCTCGGGTCTTTATCTTTATCCTGGTCCACCTCGGTACATTTTTCACCAGCCTCAGCTATCCCTGACCCTTTGGCACCAGACTCGGTCTGGAGCCCACCTGTCCAATTTGATCCCACGTTAGTCCCTGGCTGATCACCCAAATTGGCGTTGATGCCCGGAGCTGCCCCCCCCATTTCACCAGGCATTATGTTGTCGCCCATATGCAACTGGGGCACTGAAGGAATAATGTTATCAATGGTTGTATGCGGGGGGGGCGTTTGGTGATAAGACAGTGTCAGTTTTGTCATTTTGAACATTTTCCTCCCCTGTTTCATTTATCCTCAATTCTCCCCCAGCTGTTGTACCAGTGAGTGCAGGGCTTACTGTGTTAGCGCTAGCCGATCCGGGATCGTCCGTGTGGCCGCCGACATTAGCGCAGAATCTGTAGCAACACCGGCCTGCTTAACCAGCTCCACTCCATCTCGCATAGCCAGTCTGGCAGCCCTTGCTTTGGCGGCTGCCGCCGACGCATTCTTTGGGGCCATGATGCTCCCGCTGATGTCCGTGACAGTACCTGTGTCAGCCCCTCGCTCCGGAGCACCGAAAAGGTACGTCTGCTCAGTAGCTCTGTAAATCTTGAAGCTGTCTCTACACAGATACCGAATCACTATGAGGCCAATCAGAGACCCCCAATGTCCCGAGCTTACTTTTAATCAGCACCTTCGTATCATAGCTGATCTTTTTCTCCAGCATCTCCGTTTCTCTATTTGGGGTTTTACCGTGCTGCCACATTGTCATGTCGTCCGATTTTTGAAGTATCTCAGGGTATTTTAAAGTACAATTTGCTGTGAGGGTTAGAGTCACTCCCAAGTCATTCTCCGACCCGCATGGTCAATGTAGACAGCATGATCCGCATCTTCTGAGACCTCAAGCACTGGTCTGTGCGCACTACGGTCTCACACGACCGCCATCTTGCCTCTCACATCTCCAGAGTCACTCCTCTCTCACATCTCTAGAGTCACTCCTCTGTTGAGACCCCCCAAAGAGTTTACAAGGCAAGTCAAGACTGATTTGCATATGTCTGCACTGGGGTGGCGAAGTGAGCTAACGAACGATGATGGATTCAACCCAGATCTGTGACTGTGGGAGTTTCAGTGCTCTGTTTATCATCGCCTTGTGTTTGCTTTCTTCGCCCTAAGTTGGCAGACGTGGTTCCCTTGCTCAATTTGCTACTGGATTCAAGCTAGTCTGGGTGATGAGGGGTGTGACCCCAAAACCGGTCCCAAGAAGCTTGTTTCTGGTCCAGGGAAGACCTGGCTAGGTAGTTCGGGCTGGACTGTTCCTATAAGGAACAGGGTCAAGGCTCATTTGCATATTGCTGGGTTTGAACTGGGGAGGCGAAGTGAGCTAAAGAACAAAGACGGATTTAACCCAGATCTGTGACTGGGTGTGAATGTCTGAAAAGTTTCAGAGCTCCGTCCATCATCTCTCTGTGTTTGCTTTGTTCGACCTAAGTTGGGAGGGTATGTCCAGACGTGGGTTCCTTGCTGACTTTGCCACTGGATTGCAGCTAGCCTGGTTGATGAGGCGTGTTACCCCGAAACCGTTCCCAGGATGCTTGTTTTTGGTGAAGAGAATACCTGGCTTGGCAGTTCGGGCTGGGCTGTTCCCATATGGAACTGTGCCAAGACTGATTTGCATATGGCTGGGTCTTAATGGGGGTGGTGAAGTTTTTATTTTTAGTGTATTCTATAGCGCGAACATGACCCAATTCTTGGTGTCAGAGTGCTTTACAGTTCAGCCCCAAACAGTTTCGATCACAGTTTACAAATTTACAACTAATAAACATCTTCTGTCTTACTAGGCGACCACTAGGGTTAGAGTAGTAAATGTCATGACATACTTGCATATAAAAAGTAATATAAAATGCAATATCCTTTCTGAAGAAAATCTGTTTCAGAGCTGGATGCACAATTACAGGTACAGATCAATAACCATGTGGCTTGATAGAGGTATCTTCATTATCTATCGTCCTTGGACCTTGCGTATGATATCGGGTATCCATGCCGGTCTGACTGAGGTCCATAGGTGAGACTCGATGAAAACAAAATTACTTGTGCTATTCCGGAGCCATTACTCTGATATTCGCAGGACAGTCATCCTGTTATCCCCACCTATTAACACATCTGAAAATAGATTCAAGGATGATTAAAGGTCTCGAAGGAGTCGAAAGAGGGCCATAGTTAGTTACTGTAGAAATTTACTCACGAGAAAGGACTTAGCCTCTTTTTAAGAATTGCGAGGCAGAGGTGATTCCTCTAATATTAGGTGGAAGCGCATTCCAAATTCTTGGTGCTGCTCCAGAGAATGCTCTATCGTACGTTCTCTTCTTACGGAAAATTGCTGTGAGCCAAAGTATGATGATGGATTGAACCCAAATATCTGTGACTGGGGTGAGTATCTGAAAAGTTTCAGTGCACCGTCCATCATCTCCTTGTATAAACCAGATGTTGATTTCACAGGCAGGCAGAGGCACACGTATGGTTAAACAAGAAAATTCCCACTTTCTATAAGTGCCATTTTCAGACACACAATTTAAAAGCCACCTTTACTAAAAGATGTGTTATTAAATTCTGATCTCAGAAACCCCAAATTCCAAATCTCTAGCTGTTCCCTATTGGAAGTTCCAATTCTAAAATGTTACACAGCAGCTCCAATGATAGCCTATAGGTAAGCTAGTCCTTACATTAGTGAAAAATGAAATAGACAGTATTTCATTATCAGGACATGTAAAACACACCAGTGCATGTCCTATCTTTCACATACACTGCACCCTGCCCATGTGGCTACCTTTGGCCTACCGTTGGGGTTCCTTACATGTTTTAAAAGGGAAGGTTAGAGCCTGGCAAGTGGGTGAGCTTGCCAGATCAACATGGCAGTTTAAAACTGCAATCACAGACACTGTAATGGAAGGCCTGAGACAAGTCTACAGGGCTACTCACTCGCCACCTACACCATTTGGCCAAGTTCCAGGTGTCATACTGTGTTGATGTGCTGTCGGAGTCAATACAAGAAAAAATTGTTTGGTACAATATGGTTTTAGAAAATGTGCTATCATGTGGTCTAGCTAATTTGAATAACAATAGGGCACTGGGTAAAGACCAGGGCAATAATGTAGGATGGTTTGCTGTTTCTTGTTAGAACATGAAATATTATTTGAGGAAGGTAGCTAAACAGTACAAGCAAGGGTTTAAGACTTTTTCTGGGGAAGATCTGAAGTGCCTAGGGAGGCAGTACAGGTAATTGATCAGAGAGAAAAAACTGCCTTTTACCATAAGCACTGGTTAGATATGTTAGCAATAATTCTTTATGGGGACCAAACAGCTTTCTGGCAAAATATGAATACACTCAGTAATGCTCATCGGAGGGCCCTTAAGTGTATGATCACTGAGGATGTATGGGTATCATTCTTGGAGGATCTCTATGGCTCATTACCTATGCAGGCCAACTCAGAATTGAGTCCAAATATGGGTTTATTCTGCGATTGGTTCCCGGCCAAAGAGATTAGATTGCACGTAATTGCCTTAAGTTAACTAGGGCTGTGGGACCAGAAAACATACTTGCAGGGTTGATCAAGGTAAATAGCGATTGGTGGGCAAAGGTTTATGCTCACTTGTTTAGTTGGATAGTTACAACGGGGTCCTATCCACCATCATAGAAAGGATCAGTAATGAAGCACATTTTAAAATAAGGGAATGGTAATCTCCCCTCGAATTATAGGTTAATAAGCATTCTAGATATTTCTGTAAAGGTTTTTTTTCAGAAATCCTATCATCTCATGTGGAGGAATGGATTCAGGAGAACAAGATCATTCTTATTAAGCAGTGGGTCCAGTGCTCTCCATGCCACTGGAGTCAAGCTATCCTGGCTGATGAGGGCTGAAAGCCCGAAACCGGTCCTAGGATGCTTGTTTCCAGTCCAGGGAGGACCTGGCCTGGCAGGTCGGGCTGGACTGTTCCCACTGGGCGCAGGGTCAAGACTGATTTGCATATGGCTGGGTCCAAACTGAAATGGCATGGTGAGCAAAAAGACGATGGATTTAGGCCCAGATCTCTGTACTGGGGTGAATGTATGACATTGTTCTGCATTCTGTCCATCAATTGTTGTTTTTGCATTTGTCACCCCAAGTGGGACGGGTATGCCCAAACATGGGTCCCATGCTCTCCATGACACTGGAGTCAGGCTATCCTGGCTGATGAGGGCTGAAAGCCCGAAACCGGTCCTAGGATGCTTGTTTCCAGTCCAGGGAGTACCTGGCTTGGCAGGTTGGGCTGGACTGTTTCCATTGGGCGAAGTGTCAAGACAGATTTGCATATGGCTGGGTCCAAACTGGAATGGCATGGTGAGCAAAGAAACCATGGATTTAGGCCCAGATCTCTGTACTGGGGTGAATGTATGACATTGATCTGCATTCTGTCCATCAATTGTTGCTTTTGCATTTTTCACCCCCAGTGGGACGGGTATGCCCAGACGTGGGTACCGTGCTCTCCATGCCACTGGAGTTAAGCTATCCTGGTTGCCGAAAGCCTGAAACCGGTCCTAGGATGCTTGTTTCCGGTCCAGTCCAGGGAGGAGCTGGTCTGGCGGTTCGGGCTGGACTGTTCCCATTGGGTGCAGGGTCAAGACATATTTGCATATGGCTGGGTACAAACTGGAATGGCATGGTGAGCAACAAAACGATGGATTTAGGCCCAGGTCTCTGTACTGGGGTGAATGTATGACATTGTTCTGCATTCTGTCCATCAATTGTTCCTTTTACAAGTAGCAGTAAACTACAGCCATTATTATCTCAGAAATACCGACATACACAGCATTGGTTGGTTGTCAGCAAACTGCCATATCATGGTGATAGAGGAATATGACGCTTTTAGTATTCTCTATTTCCACAAGAATACAATATGAGCTGCGAATCTTTGGATATTGTTCCTTTGTGCTGCTTTTTAAACATCGGAATGTACAATCTGTGTAATCTAAATCCATCTCATTGCTTTTGAAAATTGGTGAAAAATGCAAATGCTGACAGCGTTTCTAATAGAAAAAAAGCACTATCTTAGTACAAACAGGGTAATAACTTGGGAATATTAAACGCATGCTTTAAGAGTCATCTGTATTTTTCACAAAAGCTCGAGAGGTAAATTGGCTATAATACAGCAGGTAAAGAACACTAAACGTGAAGTCGTCAAGCGTACTTAGAAACATCCAAGCAAGAACATAGGGTAATAATAGGGCAGTAGTAAGATACATGGGGTGTGTGTGTGTGCGTGCGTGTCTGTGCCTGCGTCTCTCTGCGTGGTGTGTGTTGCCAACGACCTAAATTAATAGCATCCCTCTATATGTGTTAAGGAAGTGGGAGGCCACATCTCAGAGTCGTATATCTATTTCCAAGGAAAAGTAATTTAAATGCTAAAAAGCTTTAATCTAAGGGAGCAGGGAGCTTAACATCAACGTTATTAAAGGTGAGCAAATCACTTAAACTGCATCGGAGAATTCGGAATGCTGAAATGGAAATTGACTCGAATTTGTTGGCCTTTTGGAGACAATTTTCATTCGATTTCTCTGCCCTGGAACACATAAAGAGAGTAAATATTCTGAACAACAAATTCGAACAATCCTTAACACAGCCAACAGGTCTGTCTTTGGCAAGCCGATGATAATTGTTTAAGTCTGGCCCAGAACTAGTTTAAGTCAATTCAGCACCCGCATGCATCAAAATAATTAATAAAAAAAACATGCATATACATTTATATTGGGCTTTGGAACAGTATCAGTTGCTTCATTCATTGTTTTTTTTCAGCTGTCTGTCATATTTAACTTTTTCTGCCAATCATAACAAAGTGCATATCGGAAGGGTTCTGTCTACTTCAACCATTGACTCTCTTGTATTGTGAATGATATTTTGCCTGATCATTAATCTTCCTTGTGTGTTTAAGCTGTCTTCAGGTTGCAGTAATTCAAATTCAATAGTAAGTTTTTCTGTGCACCAAAAAGGATAATATTTTGCTGAGATGTACATTAAACTAACAACTAAAAATAGTTTATGTGCCTGTACACATGCGAGCTAGGAAACACAGTTGTATGCCAGAATATTGTTGACTCTCTGGTTCTCTCTGAACTGGAACCCAAGCAACCAGAGACCGGTTTTGGCCTGACCATGACTGATTTGGATATGGCTAGACCTAATCTGGGGTGGCATAGTGGGCAAAACAATAATAGAAAGGAGTGCTATCCTCAGCGATTGACAATGGTTAGATTTACTGCAAGAATTACGCCGATCAACTTTTTTATGTTTGATTTAGCACCCTAAGGGGTCAATTATGAGTCAGGTGGTCCATGGATTGGCAAACTCGCAGGTGTGGCTGTGGCAGTCTCTCAACCGCCCGATCACAAGTTGGTCAGTCGGACCCCCATGGGACTGCCACCGCCAGGGAACCGCTGTTCCCTGAAGGTGATGCAGCGGTCCAGAGGCTGCAATATGCTGTGCAGGACCGCCGTGGTCCAGCCAAGCATATTACGAGTTTCCTCTCCACCAGGGTTTACATGGAGGTTCTTACTCTATGTAAACCCAAGCGGAGAGGAAACAAAGGGGGCCGTACAGGGCTCCCTGGTGCCCGCTCCCTGTGTGCATGCACACCAGTTCCTTAACAGCATGTTCTTTACAGTCCATGCCGTGCAGTAACTGTTTTTGGCGTTCCCATTGCAGTGCCTATTCTTAAAGTCACTGCAGTGGGAACGCCACAAAAAAGCCCGCCAACCACAAGTTTAACTCATAATCTGGTGGGCAGCCTCACCATGTGTTTGGCATTACGGCAGAGGGGAGGTCGTAATCGGGTCCTAAGTGGTCAGATGTGAAACCCTTTCTCAATGTGCCACTGGAACCAAGATGCACCTGACCGAGAGACACAATCAGTCCAAAGCCAGTCTTGGGTTGCTTGTGTTCCGGTTCAGAAAGGACTTGGCTTAGCAGTTCGTTCTTCACTGTTCCTATTGGACAGGACCAAGACTGATTTCCACATGGCTGACCCAGTGCCCCATACTATATGCTGTGGTGGGTAGAAGGAAAATTATTAAATTACAAATATTACACAAGGCTTGAAAGACAGCTAAAGCTGTTGCTAGGCCAGAACTAAAAAACACCACCCCCGTTTAGAGCTTTAAAAAGAGAAATAAAAGGTAAAGACCAGTTTTACTCTGCAAATGTGTATAAAATCGGATCAGTGGAAAAGTCATGCATCGAGCTATACAAGAAGAAATGTATAGCAACACCATATGAATGATTCACATCTCATTCTTACATGTATCTTGCATGTTTTGTTTCCAAATCTAACTAATTTTGGCCCAACCCATGAAAGGTGTGTAATTTTACAAGACCAGCATTAAAGAGAGACAAAATAAAATATCACTTTTTTCTGTTGATTCTTGCTTTTATGTTTCTTGGACGGGAAGAGACGTTGACTTCTATATTGCATTATGAGGGTCTGTTCACTGATAGTCTTTGGGTGCATTTTATGGTTAAATGAGGCATTACCCAGACGTATGGTCCTCATCGACACAGTACTAACCACTGAGGCTGTCCCGTCTCCAACGGGGAACACCTAAACAAGGCAATTAATACAAGATGAAACCAGTGCGATGAGTGCATGATAATGCCTCTCTCCCACCCCAACCCCTTCTAGTGGCAGGTAGTGACCCTCAATACTGGAGGGGCATTTAGGGGACCAAGAGCCAAACCCAGTGGGGGCCTAACAGATAATAAAACAAATAAAAAATTAACTTACCCACACTCTCCTCTCTGTTTCGCTCTCCTCCCTGTTTTCTTTCCTTTTTGGATGCCATCAGCGCGATAGCATCTCATAGAGCCTCAGGCAACCCCTTTTGCAAATCCCGATGCTGCTCTCATGCTGCAGATGGACAGTATGATAGCAGCACCAGGATTGGCTGAAGCGGGCTGCCTCGATGCTCCAGCAGAAGGCCTGTGCCTGCTAACCACCCAACTGTCTGAGACAGCTAGGTAGACAAGTTTACACTGCGCTTGTCAGGCTGGCTGTCGCAAGACAGCCAGCCAGCCAGCCAAAGTGACATGCGCATTGTAAACTGGAGTGAACATCCCTCCCCTGCTGCCAATCAGCAGGAATGCCCCACTCCCAAACACTGCTTGGCCTGGGAGCAGCGAAAAATATACCAATAATTTATTTTATGACCCTTTTATTTTTTACTGTTGCTGCACTTAACGTAGGGGGGCAACGCTCCTCTGCCCTAATGGGGGGGTCGTTACCTTGCTCACTTCCTGGTTTTGGTTGCTGTCCTCCAAAGCGTGATTGCATTCATGTTGGGAGAGAAAAATTAAGATAACGTTTTCTTCCTCTCAGCCATCTTTGGTGGGCGAGAGTTGCAGTTTTTCTAGGATTGTTTTCTTCTCCCCACCCAGGTGCCATAGCTGGGGTGGGAGATATAACAGAGGCAATTCAAGCCACATACCGGTCTGATTGACCCGTGTGTATTGCTATGGCGGCACCTTCTTGAAGCGCTCGCTAAGTGGCAGGCATGCATCACAGGGGGCTTCAGCTTCTCGGATATGGTGTGTCATGAGAACAAGTTGCTGCATCTAGTGTATCTTCACTGTTTTTCCAACGGAACCAGGACTCAGTACATCCCACTAGCTCCCAGATGGGGAAGAGGAGCTTGTCACAGTTTCTTGGGCTGATTTACAGTGGGGGTGGGTGGAGCTTGCGGAGTTGCACTCCGCATAATTCATAAAAGTGTCTGAAAAACTCCCACACAAGGGGCTAATTTATTATGCTTTAATTTATTATCTTACTGAAGCGGGATTTCCCTTAAAAATGTTAATGCAACAGTACAAAGGAACAATTCTTTACCAGTTATCAGCATGATTTTATTTACAACACTTTTTTCAGGTTTTACAAATTATAAGTGAAATGGCACCTTATCAGGACACTGTCCATTCCTCCACCCGTTCCCCTGCCCTAAACAGCAGAATGGCCCCATGTGCATGTCCAGCATCCTGTCTGTGTTGGAGCACGCTAACCACCACAACGTACCACACCTCTCACAGAAAGCAGCCTTCCACTCAGCAACTCCAAAACCCCGCCCACAATTGTTTTAAAAAAGACCCTGAGCCGGCCACCTGACCAATCCGACTGTTTACATAATATAGATGTCACAGAAGTGTATTAGCCGTGGTGGGAATCCAGGCGTTTCGTACACTAGACCACAACCGTGTACATTTTGTCACATTCAGTGCAAAAATAGGCACGCCCTGGTAAACTCTGCTCCACCGGTGAATGGTGGCATTATTTTGCCAAACTCCGTGCTCCAAGCCGACCGTGGAGCCCCAAAACTCTGCAAACGCCGCCAGCAGGAGCGGAGATATTCACCTACCTCACCAGGCCCTAATTGATAACGCCGTGTCTTTTGCTTTAGCCGAACCAGCTGTAAAGCATCACAAGATGTTACTGGGATGACTTTGAGCCCTCTAATAAGGGGAAATTTGTTCAGGGTACTCAACTCTTGGAGTTGCTCAAGCACAATAGGGAAAAGCTTTCCTTCCCTGAGAAGATTTCTCCATCGGATGATTTTTTTTCTCAATATAACAACCTGGTGCCAGATGAGGTAATTGAATCTTTTTCTCACTAGAAGTGGAAGAAGATTAATAAGACCAATTTCCCATGCTTCCTTTTCAGAATATATGCCCTGGAAAACTTTGAGGACGAGTTCCTCAAATACCAAAAGTCAATAAAATTGTGCCTAGCATTCCCTCCTTTGCAAAAACAACAAGTGATGGACTGAATGTGGATCAATGTCACACACTCCCCCAGTCAAAAGATCTGGGCCCAAATCCATCATTTTTTTGCACTCCACACCACCCTGGGTTAGACAATGGCGATATGCAAATCAGCTCTGACCCTGTTGCCCCATGGGAACAGTCCAGTCCGAACTACAAAAGCCATGTCCTTCCCAGAACGGAATCAAGCATCCGAGGACCGGACCGGTTTCGAGGTAACACCTCTCTTCAGCCCGGCTAGCTTGACTCCAAGTGGTGTGGAGTGCCTGGGACCCACGTCTGGGCATCCCCAGCGCACTTAGGGCGGCAATTGCAAAAACAACAAGTGATGGACTGAATGTGGATCAATGTCACACACTCCCCCAGTCAAAAGATCTGGGCCCAAATCCATCGTTTTTTTGCACTCCACACCACCCTGGGTTAGACAATGGCGATATGCAAATCAGCTCTGACCCTGTTGCCCCATGGGAACAGTCCAGTCCGAACTACAAAAGCCATGTCCTTCCCAGAACGGAATCAAGCATCCGAGGACCGGACCGGTTTCGAGGTAACACCTCTCTTCAGCCCGGCTAGCTTGACTCCAAGTGGTGTGGAGTGCCTGGGACCCACGTCTGGGCATCCCCAGCGCACTTAGGGCGGCAATTGCAAAAACAACAAGTGATGGACTGAATGTGGATCAATGTCACACACTCCCCCAGTCAAAAGATCTGGGCCCAAATCCATCGTTTTTTTGCACTCCACACCACCCTGGGTTAGACAATGGCGATATGCAAATCAGCTCTGACCCTGTTGCCCCATGGGAACAGTCCAGTCCGAACTACAAAAGCCATGTCCTTCCCAGAACGGAATCAAGCATCCGAGGACCGGACCGGTTTCGAGGTAACACCTCTCTTCAGCCCGGCTAGCTTGACTCCAAGTGGTGTGGAGTGCCTGGGACCCACGTCTGGGCATCCCCAGCGCACTTAGGGCGGCAATTGCAAAAACAACAAGTGATGGACTGAATGTGGATCAATGTCACACACTCCCCCAGTCAAAAGATCTGGGCCCAAATCCATCGTTTTTTTGCACTCCACACCACCCTGGGTTAGACAATGGCGATATGCAAATCAGCTCTGACCCTGTTGCCCCATGGGAACAGTCCAGTCCGAACTACAAAAGCCATGTCCTTCCCAGAACGGAATCAAGCATCCGAGGACCGGACCGGTTTCGAGGTAACACCTCTCTTCAGCCCGGCTAGCTTGACTCCAAGTGGTGTGGAGTGCCTGGGACCCACGTCTGGGCATCCCCAGCGCACTTAGGGCGGCAATTGCAAAAACAACAAGTGATGGACTGAATGTGGATCAATGTCACACACTCCCCCAGTCAAAAGATCTGGGCCCAAATCCATCGTTTTTTTGCACTCCACACCACCCTGGGTTAGACAATGGCGATATGCAAATCAGCTCTGACCCTGTTGCCCCATGGGAACAGTCCAGTCCGAACTACAAAAGCCATGTCCTTCCCAGAACGGAATCAAGCATCCGAGGACCGGACCGGTTTCGAGGTAACACCTCTCTTCAGCCCGGCTAGCTTGACTCCAAGTGGTGTGGAGTGCCTGGGACCCACGTCTGGGCATCCCCAGCGCACTTAGGGCGGCAATTGCAAAAACAACAAGTGATGGACTGAATGTGGATCAATGTCACACACTCCCCCAGTCAAAAGATCTGGGCCCAAATCCATCGTTTTTTTGCACTCCACACCACCCTGGGTTAGACAATGGCGATATGCAAATCAGCTCTGACCCTGTTGCCCCATGGGAACAGTCCAGTCCGAACTACAAAAGCCATGTCCTTCCCAGAACGGAATCAAGCATCCGAGGACCGGACCGGTTTCGAGGTAACACCTCTCTTCAGCCCGGCTAGCTTGACTCCAAGTGGTGTGGAGTGCCTGGGACCCACGTCTGGGCATCCCCAGCGCACTTAGGGCGGCAATTGCAAAAACAACAAGTGATGGACTGAATGTGGATCAATGTCACACACTCCCCCAGTCAAAAGATCTGGGCCCAAATCCATCGTTTTTTTGCACTCCACACCACCCTGGGTTAGACAATGGCGATATGCAAATCAGCTCTGACCCTGTTGCCCCATGGGAACAGTCCAGTCCGAACTACAAAAGCCATGTCCTTCCCAGAACGGAATCAAGCATCCGAGGACCGGACCGGTTTCGAGGTAACACCTCTCTTCAGCCCGGCTAGCTTGACTCCAAGTGGTGTGGAGTGCCTGGGACCCACGTCTGGGCATCCCCAGCGCACTTAGGGCGGCAATTGCAAAAACAACAAGTGATGGACTGAATGTGGATCAATGTCACACACTCCCCCAGTCAAAAGATCTGGGCCCAAATCCATCGTTTTTTTGCACTCCACACCACCCTGGGTTAGACAATGGCGATATGCAAATCAGCTCTGACCCTGTTGCCCCATGGGAACAGTCCAGTCCGAACTACAAAAGCCATGTCCTTCCCAGAACGGAATCAAGCATCCAAGGACCGGACCGGTTTCGAGGTAACACCTCTCTTCAGCCCGGCTAGCTTGACTCCAAGTGGTGTGGAGTGCCTGGGACCCACGTCTGGGCATCCCCAGCGCACTTAGGGCGGCAATTGCAAAAACAACAAGTGATGGACTGAATGTGGATCAATGTCACACACTCCCCCAGTCAAAAGATCTGGGCCCAAATCCATCGTTTTTTTGCACTCCACACCACCCTGGGTTAGACAATGGCGATATGCAAATCAGCTCTGACCCTGTTGCCCCATGGGAACAGTCCAGTCCGAACTACAAAAGCCATGTCCTTCCCAGAACGGAATCAAGCATCCGAGGACCGGACCGGTTTCGAGGTAACACCTCTCTTCAGCCCGGCTAGCTTGACTCCAAGTGGTGTGGAGTGCCTGGGACCCACGTCTGGGCATCCCCAGCGCACTTAGGGCGGCAATTGCAAAAACAACAAGTGATGGACTGAATGTGGATCAATGTCACACACTCCCCCAGTCAAAAGATCTGGGCCCAAATCCATCGTTTTTTTGCACTCCACACCACCCTGGGTTAGACAATGGCGATATGCAAATCAGCTCTGACCCTGTTGCCCCATGGGAACAGTCCAGTCCGAACTACAAAAGCCATGTCCTTCCCAGAACGGAATCAAGCATCCGAGGACCGGACCGGTTTCGAGGTAACACCTCTCTTCAGCCCGGCTAGCTTGACTCCAAGTGGTGTGGAGTGCCTCCTTGTCATCTTCAGCATTAGAACTGGCTTCTTTGTCATGCACTATGGATTAAAAAAATAGTGGCCTTTAAGAGACAAAACCTATGCTGCTTGAACAACTCAAACCCTCTTGAAGGTTTTTCAATTACTGTACGATGTTTTTCAGGAACAAAAGGATTCAAAGGAGGTCTTGCCAAATATGGAACTCCTTTTGCAGTTCTTGACAGATGTTTCCTTCGATATCTTCCTGTCATTGTATACAGCTTTAAGCATAACTATTACAGCCTCACAACTGCTATGGGTGAACATGTGGAAGCTCAAGTAGTTTCAGAAAGCTCTGGGTCTTCAGTTGCCTTTCTAAGGGGATAAGTTATTCTCCTCCAGCTGGACAAATTGGTTAAAAAAAAGCAGCAGAGGAAAATGGAGATTCTCCAATCTCTCAAATTGTTTTAACCAAGAATTCAAAACAAGTAAGCCTAACTTTTTCAGGATAGACGTTCCTTTTGAGGTGAGGCTTGAGGTCAGGGAGCCACAGTGGGAGGCAAATGCTGACCAAAGCAGCAACTTCAGTCCCAGAAGCAATGGCAAACACTGTCCTATTGTGGGAGGAAGAACTGCACTCGTTGTGGACAGATGATAAGAGCTCATGAAGGACAAATGGGTGTTAAATAGTGTGTGCGAGAGCTATTTGATAGACTTTCAGCTTCCTCCTCCCGAACCTCATTTTTGTCTGACTTTGTTACCCAAAGGCAAATCGAAAGACAAGACATGATTCAAGGGATTCAGTCTCTCTAATAGAAAGGAGCAGTTATTCCAGTTCCAGAGTGTGAGCAAGGACTGGGGTTCTACTCGATCCTCTTTTTGTTTCCGAAATCAGACAGAACCAGCTGCCCTGTTCTGGATCTGAAGAATTTGAACAAATTTGAAATCTACCTAGTACACTAGACCACAACCGTCTTAATTCCTATGGTATCAGATGGGGACTTCCTTGTGACTCTGGACTTGATGGATGCATATTTTCATGTTCCCATCCATCTGAACTCTCAGAAGTTTCTTAGCTTTACATTGGCAAACAGTCATTTCCAATTTTTCCTGCTGGCCTTTCTTCATCTTCACGGATCTTCACTGAGGTACTTGCTCTGGTAGTGGGCTCATCTTCATACTTTGGGCATGCAATTATATCCATATCTGGATGATTGAATATTTCTTCCATCTTCTTTTCCCAAGGTAGAGGAACATGCAAACCTGGTATCCACTGGTATCTTTATTTTCCTGTGCCTCAGTCAGGTGTAGAAGGACTTCAAGAGCTGGACACTGTCTCTCTGTGCCTCACAGAAGTCTCCCTGAGATGATACCCTTGCAACTTGTAACCCCTATGGACTCCAGGACCCCCCACTGGGTAAGACGCCTTCTGGAGGAGGGTAACGTTTATTTCTGATGTCCTGTGCCCCCAGTTCTTCCTCTTAACTACATGAACCTCCCCATTGTTCCTGTTAGCTGGCTGTCTTGGCCCTTGTGGTCACAGACACCCACTCAGGCAGACCCAGTATTTCAGCTTGGGTCCTTCTCTCAACCTCTGCAGCAGCAGAGGTTTCTAGAAGGTCCATTTAAATTGTGGGACTCACTACCTTTTGGAAAATAACCTCACCATACTCGAGGGTGGCCATTGATACAGAATGGTTCTTCATCTCGTGGTCAGTGTTGACACCTTTATGGTGGACAAATGTTGATCTGCTCTTGGGACACCAACTTTTCTACAGCTGTAGTCATGCTGACTCTCCTGTGTCACCGAGCCTTAACAAGGACCTCATAAATGGATGGCCATTGCCTGTTCTACAAGCAAGGCAACCACTGGTTCAACATCTATGCCACCCTTGGAGACTAGTATGGCTTAGGTCCAAACTCTGGGCCAACTTCCATCCCTATCCCTACACTAACGGACCCCTGGAACTGCCAAGGGGGTGGAGACTTCTTGGTACATTTAGAATCTCCTCTCTTGTGCCCTGGTTACTGACAGTCATAGCACACCCTTTTTCTTGAAAGGGTCATGGGGCTTCCGCAACTTGTCTACCTGTACTGAGTCATTTTCTTCCCTAAAGTGGTTTGGGTCTTTCCTCCCCTTCTTAGAGTTTATGGACCATTTAGTAAACCCCTATGTATCCATGTTGCTATCCTCCTTGCACTATAAAAGGCCTGCCCCTCTTTCTTAGGCCCACCCCTTCCAAACTCTTAGACACCCTAGTGTGTGCTCACATATTAGCTGCCTCGCCAAGGTTTCTGGGATCAGTCAGTCTGGAGTCCACTAAATACTGGAGTGACTCTGAAGACAAATGACTCAAGATGTGCTCCTTCATAACCTAAATTCTATAGTCCATCATAAGTAATTTCAGTGTCCTCAAGAACTTTCAAAGAGATGTCTACAAATTCCTTTCATGACTGTGGTGACTCTTTGTGTGTGTGTGTGTCTGAATTTACGGAGATACTCCTTAGGAGAAAGGCCAAACTGTTTAAGTAGGGCATTCTTCATGTGGGTCCATGACTCGTATTCCCTTGAGAAAGGAATGCATCCTTTCACTGCATAGGCAGTGTCCCCACAACAATACAGTGCAGTGCTGCCTATCTATCTTAGGCATCTTTAAGGCTCTCCCATATGATGTAAACCTCTAGTCAATGTTATCTACATCCACAACGCTAGGCACCACATATTTAGGCAGGGAAGCAATGAACCTCCTTTAGATGTCTCATCTTTGCTGCCACCATCTTCACTGGACCCTGCAAACCACAGCCTGGTTGTCTTCTTTTCCAAGGCCAGTTTTTCTGCTCTAATAGTGTCTTTATGTTTACCAGGGCTATGGAAGCCAGCTTGGATTGTAGTGCCACCTCAGACTGCTTGTCATTATACTCCAGCTAGTGAGCGGCCAGGTCTGAAGGGGACAGGCTATGGGACAACCCATCCCTTATAGAGCTGGTGGGTGCAAAAAAGTCCTCCTTGAGGTAGGTTATCATGTGAATTCTCCCATTCTTATTCTCCTTAGAGGTGACCTGTAGTTGACGGGCCACTTCCCTTGCCAAGAGGGCTTTTTAGTAATCTTCATTCTTGGAACTTCTGTTCAAGCTCTGCCCTCTTAGCCTGCATATATCCCAGACTAAGACTAAGAAGGAAGGACAGATCCACCTCCATGCTCCCAAATAGGTAAGGTGTAAAATTGTGATAAAAAATTAATATGCAAAGATATTTTGAAAAAAGACCCAATTAAGCATTTTTCTCAATTAAATATAAAAAATCAAGTTTTGATCTGAATTGTTAGGCAAAATTAAAAAAAATATATTTTCAAAATGTGTTGACTGTTACAAGTACCATAAGAAAGATGATTTTTGGTTGGGAAGGATGAAAGCCATTCACATGTAATAGGGCCTAAATCCTGTCAGCCTAAACACAGTATCTTTAAATAAACCTAAGCTCAACTTCCGGGAGCAATGGTACACAGCATCCAAGCCTATATTTAGAGAAAGTGTGTTTTATTTATAACAGTACCAACACAGTTACAGCACAATGAAAATTCCATAGCTAATTTATTAATGTTTCTTTTAAAGTTTTAAGGAGAAAGGGCAGCTAGAGACAGCCGAGTATCTGCGGATGCAAGTGACCGGGATCTAGGCACAATTTGAGGCTGACCACAATGCACCGAAGCCCAGTAAAGCCTAATGATTAGACTCCATGACAGTTTTCCTAAAGCTTAACATCCTCCACGGTGAGGGGCTGCATCTGACCAAGTCCTCTCAATTACGGCCACTTTATTTTTGGGGCAAGCTGAAGTCTCTGAAATTGGCACCAACACATTTGAGCAGGAAGGCTGGAAAATCATAGCAGATGAAGACCTGTCACAGTCCGGATCCCTGCACCACTTGTCCCGGTTACAAGCTCCTAAGTTCCGACGTAGTCTCTTTTCTGGAACTTACAACCTGCCAGTCAGGCGAGGCTGAGAGCTGAGAGCTTTAAACGTTCTCTTCGTTTTGGAGTAGCACTTCCAGGTAACTCTAAGGGCTCTGAGAAGGTCAGGAACAGAACAAGACCTCACGGCAGCAGAGGCTACCAAAGAAGATCCAGTCAGGGTTCACTTGCAACTGGTCTCTTCCAAAGTTGAACTGTTGCAGCTTTTTCCATCCCACTAGCCACACAGGGGGTCTACCTTAAGCCAGCTTTTTCATCTTTTCTTCTTCCACAGGCCCAGATTTGTTCTGAGGAACTAGGGGCGCAGTGGAAATTTTAAACAGACCACTGCCAAGAAGGTGGAGTCTTATTTATTATTTAAAGTTAGGTTCTCCACCAGTCAAAAAGGTATTTTTGTGAGAGGCCTGCCTGTAGGTTTTTAGGCTGCAGAAGTCAGGCTAGACATGGTGGATGAAAGCCACCGTTTACTGGTCAGCCTAGGAATGGCGGCTGGTGGAATTTGCAACTGGTGAGGCGTATGCAGAACAAATCAACGTATGCGAGTGCACCGAGCGAGCCGGACGGCAATAAGGGGTTTTGGGGGGGTTCGCCCCCGTGAAGAAATTTTTAGAAAATTGGCATCTTTTTGGTTCAATTTTCAGCACTATTTCTGTGATAAATGAACTAAAAATTCAGTTCTTCTAGGCATTCATAAAAGAAAACTCATACATTATTTCAGAGAATTTCTGGGTTGCCAAGCAAGTCGGACTTCTACAGAGGGCTAGGGTACTAAGCAAGGCTGCTTTGGTTCTACCCTTTCAAATAGAAAACACTAGTTAGCTATGTGAACAAGTTCAATGGACAAACCTGGGGTCTAGGGAGAGCCCCTCCCTGAGAAATAAATATTTTTTTCGCAGGAGAAATAACCTTATGAGAAGTAATATACAGCAATCAACCAATACTGAATTGACAAGCGATGTTGAATAATACATTGTATTTGAAAAAGGCGATAGGTTGTGGGTTAGATGAGTTTCAAACTCGAAATTGGTGGAGTCGCTGGCAGATGGCTGAAGATGGGGTTTCTAGCGGCTGCATTCGATTTGAGCGCCTAGCAAGCACAAGTTGATATTGTGCACGTATTTTTATTGCACAATTATGCAAAAAAATTTAATAAATACAAAAATAAACACTAGTAACCAAAATACTGTAAATGACGTGTTTCTGTCATTTCAGAATTCTCGCAGGACAGCCCAGCTGCAGTGGCAGAAGTTTAAGTGTAGAAACAATCAGCAGGCTGGCGCATCAAACTCCGTAAAGCGTAAAGAAGGTTTCCCCAAAAACAGGAAGCGTTTTTGGCTTGTAGTTGATGTGGGTGCAGTTGTGTTCGCTAGGACTTCAAAAGTGGAAACACCAAAGCAGACGGCAGACGCACATTTGAAGCTTAACAAAACACACACCTGTCCAACCTGTTAGCGGTTAACATCTTTACAGTTCAGGCCCCATGCGTTTCTCCGTCATTGTCCCGCACAAACTGCTGTTACAGGGCCTCGTAATTTTATTCCATAATTATTCCATCACTTGACTTTGATGCTGAAGGAGCAGCGGCGATGTGAGTAAAGATGTTTTTAAGCACCCACATTCAACTATAGGCATAGACATACCAGCCCTCTTTCACGATTTTAATTTTAATTGCTCGGATTCTACCTTAACAGAAAAAAACATCAATATGCTTCAAGAGGGATCCAAGAGAAGGTGCTGATTCTGAATCGATGTAAATCAGTAGTGTTTTTTTTGTTGTTGCTCAAATCATTTTATTGGAATTTTATAGCTTCCAATACCGGTGATGAATATGGGGCAAAGACATAGAAATTTAAAGAAAGCAATAAATAGGTGAAAGAAAGAATAACACCCATCAAAATAAAAGGGAGATAAATATTTCATAGCAAATATTTAGATTTCCCAAGAAATAATCTTTATCGATTACTTAATAAAAATCCTGTGCAGTAGGGCAATGAACATAAAATCTAATCACACCTACCATTTCATGTCGTGTGGTAAAAGAAGCATAAACAATATTGTCTAAAGGTACACCTAACTGCAGTTCTAAAATAATAATAAACAGTAATAATAAAGCACCAGTGATCAATACATCTGTAGGAGGGATGCCCAAGATGTAATAATGATGTCAGAGATTTTAATGCACAATTTGAGTGAAAAGCTCCTTAGATTTAGCACTTTAAGCTCCTCATCTAAATTAAATTGTCCTGATGACGTAGGTGGAGGTTTACTTACACAATACACAAACCAGCAGTCGCGACGCGCATCACAGTACTCGGGAGGGGGGTGGTCGCGAGGGGGTGGGGGCTGGGGAATTAAAATTAAAAAAAAGAAAGAAAACTTACCTGACCGCCGGTCCGCACTGCCTCTGCTGGGCCCTTGACGCTTTCACTGGAGTGGCAACCGCTCAGCCAATACTGGCGCTGCTCCAGCAGTGCCAGGATTTGCTTAGAGCAGGGTTACTCGCCGCCCGCCTGCCCATTAGGAGACCGAGGGTTGAGCCTTTGATCAACCCTTGCTCTCCTAATGGGCATGCGCCAGCCAAGGCAGACATTAGTGTGCATTGTCGCGCTTCCCCAAAGGAAAACACAGGAGTCGCGGAGGTGGTATAACACGTCTTTATTCTACCGTGTCCACCTTCTCACTACTTAACTTCCCTCGCTTCCTTTCCTCCCCACACCCCTTCCTCTCCTGCCTGTCCTGTCGCAGACAGGGGTCAGGCAGTCACGTCATGACATCTCCCCTTTTTGTATAAAATCTTACTGTGCCTTAGATCACTTCAATGAGACGCTCCGGCCGTCAGGTTCGCCGTCTGGGTCGATCAGATTGTTCTGGTGTCCTGATTCGGTGATGCATGGGATGATCTCGTCTTGTTGGACTGGAAAGACTGTGGTCACTGCTCCTGCTTTGACTTTCTGAGTCAGTGGAGGACTCCCAGTGTCGACTGTCATGTCTTCCCTGTGGGTTGCACTTCTTAAAGTGTGAAATATTTCGGGTGATTCGCTTGTGATCGCCTTGTGCTGTGATCATGGTTCCTTTCCGGCGATTGACTTTTAAGGGATGTGTGAGGTAGCAGCTGTCTGCTTTTGTCCTTCGGTCACGCCGGACCATCACCCAGTCTCCTTCCTGGATATCCATGGGTCTCGCGTGTCTACGTTGGTCAGCGTATGTCTTCATTTTCAGTTTCTTTCCATGGTCAATGTTAACCAGTGTTTCATGATCAATGTTTGGAGCTCGAGGTTGGATCGTGTCATCCAGAGTGGGTAGTCGGGTACGCGGGACTCTTCCCAACATTAGAGTGGCTGGACATTGATTGGTAGTATTGTGAGGCGTGGTGCGATATGCCCCCAGCACTTCATTCAGTGCTTGTTGGATGTCTCGGTGGGCCAGTTCCGCTTGCTGCACTGCTTTCTTCAGGGTCCCCATGAATCGTTCCACCATGCCATTGGCTTGTGGCCATAGTGGTGTGATCTTTTGATGTTTAAAGTCAAGGTGTTTTGCGAAGTCCGCAAATTCGTGGCCATTAAATGGGGGTCCGTTGTCTGACTTAACTCGCAGCGGGATGCCCCATGCTGCGAATGTTTCGTCGAGTATTGGAATCACTGCGGTTGCCTTGGTGGATGATATTAGGTGTGCAAATGGGAAGCGGGAGTATGCGTCCATAATGACAATGATGTATTGGCTTGATTTCAGAGGTCCGAAGAAGTCAATGTTACTTGTTGCCACACACCTAATTGAATGCTAAAAAAACCGAGGTGCTCATTGTGGGGAAACAAATTCATCTGTGGGGTGACAGCTGGTGGCCACGTGAGCTCGGTCCTACCCCTACCCCTGTCACTGAAGTTAAAAACCTCGGGGTGTGGTTTGACTCTCAACTAAGCTTTTCCATTCACACAAAAAAGACCGCTGCATCTTGCTTTGGAATCTTGCGTCAACTTCGGTCCACTCTCAAATTCTTTGACACTCCTACACGCCAACTCATTGTGCAAGCTTTGATTTTGTCTAAATTAGACTATGCCAGCTCTCTTTTTCTTGGAGTCAATCAGGCTGAGCTCTCCCGTCTCCAACGCGTCCAGAACGCTGCCGCCAGGGCTCTGGTTGGTTTGCCTAAATTCTGCTCAGCTAGGAGAACCATTTTTAACCTCCATTGGCTCCCGGTGGCACAGAGAATAAAGTTTAAATCTCTGATTTTGACATTCAAAATCCTTAAGCTTTCTTCTCCTCAGATCCTGCAGCAACTTATTCTTCCTTATGCTCCAGCTCGTCCTTTGCGGTCTTCTGTTCTCCACCTTGCCACTGTTCCCCGTTTTAAAAGATCCAGGATTGGCGGCCGCTCTTTTCGAGTCCTTGCCGCCAAACTGTGGAATTCCTTGCCCGTCCACATCCGTGCTATCGATGAGCTTCTTGCTTTTAGGAAGGCGGTTAAAACTTTTCTCTTCCCCATAGCCCCCTAGTCCTTGTCGTTGTGTTGTGTTTTCCACCTCCTGTCCGGTTTTAGTTCTGCACTAGCGCCAGGACGCCCCTTTGCTGGGGCAGCTGTGCGCTCAATAAATCAGGATAACATAACATAACATAACATAACCTTCAGGTAGTTCCGACATCTGGAGGGGAGCCGGTGGTTCGTCACGGCTTACCAGCTGGCACAAGATACAGTCTTTGAGGGTGGTTTCTACCATCTGGTCTAGTGTCGGAAACCAGACGCGCTCTCGTAGAGCCTTCTTGGTGGCACTTATCCCTCGGTGGCCTTCATGAGCGAGGTTAATCACTCCTTGTCTCAGTCTTTGAGGAATGACAATCCTCCCCCTCTCAGAATGAGGCCTTCATTGCTGATGGATAATTCTTCATGAATATGTTTGAACGCCGTGATCTCCTGAGACTTCTGGTTTGGGTCTTCTTTCACATGTCGCCATGAGTTGTTGCGAATGCGTTCTGTGACGTCCTGGATAATTGGATCTTGGATGGATGCTTCTTGAATAGCTTCAAGAGGAACGGTGGGAGGGCACGCCGTGTCAATGACGAAATATATATAGTCTTCAGCCACGGAGCGCATCTCCTTGGTGGTAGCCTTGGGGTGTCGTGACATGTAGTCTGCTGGATTTTCCGACTTCCCGGGTTTGTGGACAATGGTGTAAATGTAGTCCTGGAGACGTAGTCCCCAGCGCTCAATACGTGGAGGCATCTTGGCCTTAGGATTGCCAAAAATGGTGATAAGCGCTTGGTGGTCAGTGATGATAGTGAAATGTTTGCCATAAAAAAAAAAGATGGAAATGTTCGCAGGCCCAGACCACTGCTAGGCTCTCCTTCTCAGGTTGCGAGTACCGTTTCTCAGTATCGGTGAGGCTGCGACTGGCATAGGCGATGATGTGGCGCTGGTCCGAGTCTTCTTGATATTGTGCTAAGATGGCGCCAAGGCCCACCGGGCTGGCGTCGACAGTAATTTCAGTTCGTTTCTTAGCATCAAAGTAGGCCAGGTTAATGGCGGAGCTGACAGCGTGCTTGATTTTGTGGAAAGAGCGGTTGCATGCTTCTGTCAACGCAAAAGGCTGACCTTGGCGAGTGAGCTCTTGTAGGGGGTGACTGATAGTAGCGAAGTTCTGAATGTAACGAGCACAATAGCTCGCCATGCCGAGGACGGAACGGAGGTCACTTACATCTTGTGGCGTTGGTGTGTCTGCAAGGGCTGAGACTTTGTCAGGGTCAGGTGTCATGCCGTCCTTTGAGAAAATGTGGCCATAGAATTTCAAGGTGAATTTGTGAAACTCGCATTTGGCTGCGTTCAGGGTCAAGTTGGCATTTAGCAGGGCATGGCATATTCTGTCTAGGGCTGTATCGTGTTCAGTTTGATCTTTTCCAAACACCAGCAGGTCATCGCTATAGTTGAATGCATTTGGGATTCCTTGGATTATGCGCCTGATAGCCTCTTGAAAGATTTCGGCTGCTGATGATATGCCGAAATTTAGACGCTTATAGCGGAAGAGTCCCTGATGGGTTGTGAATGTGGTAATGTAGCAGGATTTATCATGAAGTTCAAGCTGGTGATAGCCCTTGTTGAGGTCAAGTTTTGAGAATACTGTGGCTCCGTTGAGACGAGCAATCATGTCACTGATGTGTGGTCCGGGGTGGCGTTCTCTTTTAATTGCTACATTGGGTGCGCGCATGTCTACGCACAGGCGCACCTTGTTGTTCTGTCCTTTTTTTGGTACGACCACCACAGGCAACACCCACAGAGTTGGGCCGGACGTGCGCTCAATGATGTCAGTTTTGAGCAACTCCTGAAGTTCGTCATCCACAGCTTGTTGCAGATGAAACGGTACCTTCCTGTGGTGTTGTGCCACTGGTGTCACGCGCTCATCAATATGCAGCTTGACCTTGAAGTGGTTTAACTTTCCTAGTCCTTTGAAGAGATTCGGGAATTTTGCGACGATGTCCGGGGCATCTTCAGTCATGTATAGAAGTTCCACGAGTCTCAGTCTTTCAGCCGTCGGCAGGCTGAGCAGGCAATCAGCCACATCCGGGCCCTCAACAACATGGATGTAAGCTGGGATCTGTCGGTCTTTGTATGACAAAGTCGTGCTGAAACGGCCTAGGCACGGTAGTGGCTTCCTGGACATCCAGGTGAGTATTCGCACAGCTGCTGGCTCCAGTTTGGGACGTGGTTTCATGCTCTGGTATTCTAGTGCACAGATGTAATTTAATGAGGCTCCTGAGTCCAAAACGAACTTCGCCGGGTGGTCCCCTATCCGGATGGCCAGCTTCGGATATTTCTTCAGACGGTCTGGATCTGAGACCATACAGATATACTCGTCACTGTCTTGTGACACCGGTGTGCGTGACGGGGATTCGCTGGATGTTGGTTTTCGTGATTGATAGGAACTTAAGGACCGGACACTTGACCGGGAAGAGCTGGAGGAGTGTCTTTCTCGCCCCGTTACTGCACGGGCGTGATGCTGTGTGGAAGATCGAGGTTTTGATGATCTTCGTCCTGAGCGTTGGGTTTGACAAACAGTCTCGAAATGGTTTTCCCTGCCACAGCGGTGACACTGTTGTCCGATGGCTGGGCATTGTCCTGAGTGAGGATAGTCCTGGCAACACCTGTAGCATGCGGGCGCCGCTCTGCTGGACTTAGTGTGTCGCGATTCACGCGATTCATAACGTGCAACTGGCCTCCGAGAGGACGTGAAATGTGTTGACTTGCTTGATCTGTGGCGATCTGTCTGATGTTTCTTTTCTTTGTGTACTTGCATTCTGAAGGCTTGTTCTTTCCTATCAGTCTTGTTGACCTCCATTTTCTTTGCGTGATCTTCCGCCTGGTCATGTATGCGTGTCATTTCCTCAATTTCTTCAAGGGTGTAATGCTTCTTCAGCAGCCGCCGACGTAGTGACTCAGAGTGACACCCTTCAATTACGTGGAGTCGTAGTGCATCCTCGGTGTTGAAGTCGTCGAAGTCGCAGTGGCGGGCTAGCCGTCTGATGCGCACAATGAAGTCGCACATTCGCTCATCTTTCTCCTGAGTGGCTAGGTTGAATGTGTAGCGCTCGTAGTCTAAGTTGTACTTGTGTAGAAATCTCCGGTCAAGAGCTCCCTTGACATCATCGTATGGGGCGGTGGCCGCGTTGGGCAGTTTCTTAATGATCTGTGCGACATCCTTTCCCATCAAATTTCGTAGGGCTATCAGCTTCTGTTTGGGGTCTTGTACTTGTGACCCAGTCATGTAGTCTTCAAAATCTTCGGACCAGCTTTTCCACTTGGGTCCCATGCTGCTACACGACGTCAGTTCCAGGGGTTCTGGTGGTCTCAAGTGTGGCACTCCCATGACCGTGGGATGCGCTGGGGCTACCACTGGTGGGTTGCCTGGAGCTGCTTGTGCTGCTGGTGCTCCTCCTGTCCCACTAGATGAGCTGGTGACTGACATTTCTGTTTATTTTGGTTTTGCAGTGTTTTTTGAGTGAAATCTGTATCTTTGTTCAAAATGCCTGACCTCAAAATGGCCGACACGAAATTTCCAAGAGGAGGCTGTGGGGGATGCCTGACTTTAAAATGGCCGCCGCTCGGCACACGTGGCTTCAGTTAGAGTCTGTATTTGCAGCTTGCAATGCTTTCTGCCGAGTGCCTGAGACCATTTAGTGTGTCCGCCGAGTTAAACAAGCCAATTCCTTGTTTCTGGGACTCACCCCTTCACTTCCGATCGTTGCGGTCGATCGTCGGGTGCTCCTCGATTTTCGCTCTGTTTTCGCACCGATTTTTACTTTCCAGCCGCACTTCTGGCTGCTTGCGGCGTTGCACGCCGGGCGTATTTTCCCTTCAGGCAGGCCGCTTGTAAACGCTGGATACCGCTTCTGGCAGCAATCAAGAGCAGCGTGCGAGCGCTTCACTTCTTTTTCTCGCTCCACACGCGCCGCCCTGACACGGGCTGCAGGCTCTCTGTTTTCAACCGCTCACAGGAGGCAGGGGTCTCGAGCGATGTGGGGATCGATTCTCATCCCATCCTCGTCGCCAGTGTCGCGCTCCCCCAAAGGAAAACACAGGAGCCGCGGAGGTGGTATAACACGTCTTTATTCTACCGTGGACACCTTCTCACTACTTAACTTCCCTCGCTTCCTTTCCTCCCCACACCCCTTCCTCTCCTGCCTGTCCTGTCGCAGACAGGGGTCAGGCAGTCACGTCATGACATGCATGACTGGGCACGGCGGAAAAATTCACCGACCTTCACCAGTCATGCGCACTTGTGGTGCTGCCTGCCCCTGGTCTGACAATGCATCATGCACGTTAGTCAACATGACGCCGGACCGCCCACCCCCTTCAGACTCTGAAGGGGGTGGGCGGTCCGACCTCATGCTGACTGACATGATTGTCAATTCTCCCTTGGCGTAAGTAAACTGAGTCAGTTTATTTAAGTTCACAGACGCCGAGGGAACTGCGGGCACAGGCGGCTTGTGGGGCAATGCCCCAGCGCCTCTAATGGACGCACGCAGCCTAGTGTGCAGGTGACATTTATCTTCCCTGTCATTTTTCAGTTTCCTGCACTCAGTACTAACACGTTACTATACAATTAAGTATGACAATTGGGGGTAAGTCCGTTTTACCACCCCTTTAGGGTTTGGACCACATACACTGGAATCGAATAACAGAGCCCCAGGGTTCAGAGTTTAAGAACCAGCAGCATTACTCCAAACAAAATGGGGGTGTGATCATGCAGAACGAGACACTTTCTTACAGTCTCACACCTAAAATTGCACTTTCAATCACATTCTAACCTCTTATGCCTATTTCGAATAACAATTGATGCCTCTTAATTGAAGGCACAGTTCGTTTCCACTATCTCGGGATACAGGTATTGGCTGTGGCATGTTTTGGACTGATATTTATCATATCCCACATGAATAACATGCATCCTGTCTTCATCAGTGAAGTTGGTATTGTGAAAAATATATTATGAAACACAAACTCTTAGTGAGCATGTTTTTCCAGTGCTGAACCTCAATCACTGTCCACACTTGTACTTTCATTCACACTCTCACCTCCGCCTACCCTATCGCTAATGACAATTTATAACCAAATGATGATTAGTGACTGAACGGGTGTTTGCCTGCTGTCCATATGCTTATTTACCATCTCTGAACAAGCACATCCAGTGTGTCAATTTAGGTGAAAATGGTTGGCCTTCGCCTAAGATGTATCGAAAAAAGGGGGTTTTATTTGTATGTGGCAATGTTAGGGAAACTGGATCTTTCATAACCTTCTATCATGATTAGGGCCTAAGGTTCGGTTTTAGCTTGTTTTGAAGAGAGTGTGCTTGATTACTATTTCTGACCTAGATTATTTATACCCATTCTTGTCCGCAAGCTCAGATGAATCCTCGTCCATCTCATGCTTGCAATTTAAACCGCATCTCCTACCACTATTACTGATAATACATTTCCCATTAGTGGAACCAGATCCATTATTCTGGTTCTGCATAGATGCACTCACTATAGTGTTCAAAAACACTAAAACCACACGCCAGCAGGCATGCAAACTGTTTGGCTTCTATAGTGGCAACAATATTTTGAATATAGTTTAATATTTTCAGTCCTTTTTAGTATTGGCTATTTCCTTTATTGCTATTTAGGGCACCAGTTTCCTCTTCGGGGCACTAAAGCCAAGACAGCACCATCAACTTCTTGTCAAGCCTCTACTTTAGGAAGAATGGTCTGTCCGTGTGGTTATCTGTATTTAGATACATCTTCATGCCTCATTACTGTCTCCAGGCAATGATAGTTTATCAATGTCTCCTCATCGTCAAAATTGTATTATTATGGATGTTTAATATAGTGCTTTCTTCCTTCCACAACCACCATACTTTTTGACATTGATCTGTTCTTCTGGCAAGTGCGTTATATGCCATTTATGTTTTTGGTACCAATGTGGAGTGTAAAATATAGTGGTTCCTTGAAATGGGGTACATGCCCCAGAATATCTGTGTGTGCAGTCTTTTGTTGTGCTGCTGATATCGCTTCCAAGTGAAGGTACACCACTACCATCCATGCATTCATCTTCCATCCATGCATTTATCTATTCACTTCCATGCACTCACCTGTTCACTTCCACAGTCACTGTCCCTTCATTTGCACTGCTCTCCCTTGCATTTCGAATCTTTGAGATAAGTAAAGTATTGGTTGCTTTTGTTGTGCTTCTGATATCGCTTCCAAGTGAAGGTACACCACTACCATCCATGCATTCATCTTCCATCCATGCATTTATCTATTCACTTCCATGCACTCACATGTTCACTTCCACAGTCACTGTCCCTTCATTTGCACTGCTCTCCCTTGCATTTCGAATCTTTGAGATAAGTAAAGTATTAGTTGCTGGAGTAGCAGCTTGTCAATTGGTCTGACAAATCTACTACTAAGCGTTCACTTGGTAAAAAAATGTTAATGTAAAAAAACTCAAGACTCTACTTGCAGCCCAGTGCCTAGGTTGCCAAGAGAGGATCAAGGAGATCACTCCAAGTCTGACATTCTTCACTTGACCACACTGTGTAATTCTTGGGCACATCACTTCATCTCACTGTGCCACAGTTTCCATCTTTGCCATCACTGTGCTCACATCATAAGCATTATATCAATGACGGGAAAAATATATTAAAAAAATTGAGTCATGTCAAAGGCAAAATGTTATCAGCATGCCATCTATCATCAGCCCGATCTAGAGTCTTTGTGAACGGCACAGTATCTGAGTATTTTGACCTGAAAAGACGGACGAGACAGGGATAGCCCCTATCTCCTATTCTTTTCGCCCTCTGTATAGTACCCCTAGCAGCAAGGATAAGAGCCAATTGTGACATCTGGGAGTCCCGTTTGGTCCTAATGAACATAAAAGTTTGTTATTCGCGGATGATGTCCTCCTTCCCATCACCTCTCCTTGCACTCCCCTACCAGCCTTACAGCAGGAACTCCAAATTTTTGATTCTGAGTTAATCTTTTCCAATTCCTTTCTTCTGAATTTGACGATTCCCTCAATGGAAATGGAGTACCTTGCAGGAACGTTCCTGTTCCATTGGGCTAGGAAGGAAATTACTTATTTATTTTGGGATTTAGTATACATCTAGAACTACAGATTTATATACCACCCTATGCTACGCCAACGTAAAGCAGATTTTAACAGAGGGGCCCCATTATATCTTACCTGGATAGGCCGCCTAAATGTAATCAAGATAATGGTCCTCCCTCGCATTCTTTACTTATTCCAAGGACTAATTGAGGTTCCTAGGAAATTTTGTTTCCGAAATACGTACAATGTTTACCAACTTTGTTTGGAGCTAGGATTTCCTATAAAGTTCTAACCCAGCCAAAGTAGTTGGGAGACCTAGCTCTCTCTGATATGTTAACCTACTATAGAGCTGCACATCTCAGGGTGGTATCTGAGTGGTCGCTGCGAGCCTGGGCCAAGTATTGGCTCCATATGGACAGAGCTATACTGGAACTAACAATCTGGGATGCACCCTTCATCCACTTATGCACTCACGATTCAATCTAGCCCCCCATCCATGCTTTCATTCAGTTATCCATTCTGTCATGCTCTAATTTATCAAAACCATTCCTCCATGTGCTCTCTCTTTCATCTATGTATTTCCTCACCTATCCAGTCATCTGCCTTCACCATAGATGCGTCAAACCTATTGGCTGCACTGACGCTTTTTAATTTTTGGGGAATGATCTTCGATCTGTGTACTGTATGTGGGTTAGCCTAAAAATACCTTATATGTTTTTAAGTGATCATTATTTTTGCAGAATTCCTCCTCTGCAACATGATGTTTATGCTAGAACACTATGGGCCTCATTTGGATGTTAGTCGGAAAGCCTCTGACTTTTGACCACCTAATAACAATGTAGGCAGTTGGAAGTCAAACCGGCCGGTCACTCATGGAGCCCATCAGCCAGTTGGAGCCGGCACGTAAGCCCTTAAAGACAGCGTTTCTGCTGCTGGGAATATGATGTTGGTTTCCCATAGGCTTTTCATGTCAGGCTTTCTGACATGAAGAGCCTGTCAGAAAGCGACTTTGGCCCCTGTTGTTCCGCGGCTTCCGGGTAAGGGCCTGGGGGGCACCAACAAGGCCCCCCTGTAAATCCCTGCACCATGTGGCAGGCACTGTGAGGTGCCTGCCACACAGTGCAGGAATTTACATAGGCTTCCATTTCTCTATGGGAGCTTGTGCTGTGGGCAGAAACTGCTTGCAGAATAAGCTCCCATAGAGAAACGGGAGTTTGCGACTGCACCATGTGCGGGCACACTGTAATTAGGTGGTCAGAATCGCCGACTTGCGGTCGGTCGGTTCCAACACCGGAATGGTGTCAGGCACTTGCAAGTCTGCCCAACATTGTAATAAGGTCCTATGTAAATCTGCTCCGCCCCCCGCCCCCCAGCGTCTTGAGACCCTCATGGGTGAGTGGTGTGCTTTACCAACCCCTGATTGATTGATTGATTGATTGATTGATTGATTGATTGATTCCTCTTTCCAACCTGTAACAAGTTGGATTTTACTCCTGCGTTGGACTGTTTTCAATCCATTTCCACGGCGGCAAAGGAAATGGCTCATCCCCAAATGCTGTGGGCATGTTGATGTTGATTCTGATGTCACTGGGAAAGTGACTTGATCATCCTTGGAATACCCGTGGAACTGTGCCTACCACAGATTTTCATGTGTGTTCGAATGAATGTTTGTGACTTCCAGAAATTAATAACTCTCCACCTGCATGTGGGCGTAAATCTGCATTTTATTAGTGAATCGGGCCTGCGGTTTTATGGCTCAATCCTGCAGTAAACAATTTTGTTTGATTGGCATGGCTTCTGTCCACTAGGAGTTTGCTCTCATTTCTATTTGGCCAACACAATATTTTACGCTATACAGGCAATCACAAGTGCAGCTATCCTACAGGCAATAGGGGCATGATCTGAATGATGCAGTAGGTGCTGTGACACTGGAGCCAAAAGTTGTCATAACACCTCTAAACACCTAATATTGCTATATTTTACTACTAAATAGACAGTCACAAATGGAGTTAGCTTGCAAAAAATAGGGGCATCATTTGAATGGGGCAGCAGTTGCAATGACACAGGGCCCAAAAGTTGTCAGAGCAACAAATTATCCTACTGTTGCTAACGCTAGATGTGACTGTGGCATTACAGTGTAAAGTCAATCCAGTTCTGAAAATGTTGGAGTTTGCAGAGAGCTCTTGTCCTGGGAGAACAGGCAGTGAGGGGAAGGACTCTAGAGAGAAATGTCACCAGCGGTTCTCATGCATATTCCAATAATGTTAAACCGTCCATAAAAATATCTGCCATCCTTTCCATAGATAGAGCTTGCCATAGCCGCATATGCCATTGTATAACGGAGGGCTCCTCAGTCTTTTTCCAGGCTTAAGCAATTGCCAGCTTAGCCGCTTCTATACACAACAAACTACATTATAGCCCTGTCATGTTGAGTTTGATGTTTCACCGTGTCGTCTTGAAGGCCTAGTAAGATGCAACCTGGGGTATTCGGCATGGGGAAGCCAAATATCACTTTAATCTGTGCCAGAATCTTTGTCCAAAATGTCCTAATGGTCGGGCAGTCCCACCAAGTTTGATAAAAATCTTCCAGCAAACCGCACCCCAGCCAGAATAGGCAAAAGTCCCCTGGAAGATTTTCTTCATTTTTGCCGGGCATAGGTACCAATTGTAAAGTAATTTAAATGTGCTTTTCTCGTACCTAGGAAGTGGTTATTTTGAGGATATCTTCCCAAAGTTTCCTCCATTTCCCCTCTGTTACTTCCGTCCTCAGAGTGTTTTCCCAGAAGGAGGTGTATCTTGGCTGAGGGGAATGCTGCGCAGTGAGAAGAAGATTGTATACAAATGTAAAGGTACCCCTGAAGGATCCTGTTTTCCTTATAAATTGCTCAATGGGAGTTAGGCTCCTTGCTGCAGCTTCTCTGACCTCAGGTGTTAACGCCCAGTCTTTCAGCTGCAGGTAGTGGAAGTGTACAGATGCTGGCAAGTTGAAATGGCGTCTGAAATTTGCAAATGTCAGGAAGTCCCAGTTATGGAATGTCTATCATTGTAAAGCATCCTCCCTTCCCCTAGGCTTTGAAGGGTCCCAGCTTTTGTGCCGATGGGAAGGCCGGATTGCCATGAATCGGGGTGTACGGGGTGGTAAATGTTGTCCATTTTGCCATTCTAATTACTCTATCCCAGGTAGTAAGAGTGGTCTTTGTGAGGTCTCTTAAGTATGCGTTGGGGGTGCGCTGTGCTTTAGGTTTCCACAGGATGTCCCAGAAAACCCTACCCACTATCGCTCTGTCCATGTGTAGCCAAGGCTTATCCGATTACGGAATTGACCATTCAGTGAGAACTCGTAATTGGGCTGCCTGGTGGTAGAGATAAAATTGGGGTAACGCCAGTCCCAACTCCTTTTTTGGACACTTAAGTAAGGTGTACAGTAGGATAGCCTTTCCCTTCTGCCAGATAAATCGGATGCTTAGGGTCTTTAGAGTGGGAAAACAGTCTTGACCGAGATCTATGGGCAGTGCCTGGAACAGATATTTAGTCTCCCCATCCAGGAGAGAAAGGTTGTGACTATCTCCTAAGATCACTCCTCAGTCATTGTAGGAGGGGAGGAAAATTAATCTGATATGGTCCTAATAGGTTGGGCTTGATTTTTATTCTTAAATAAATTATCTCTCTTCGCCTCTTGGAAGGGTGTATATTCTTAGTCATTTCTGCCCAACGCAAGGTCGGGTTCAGTAAGTTAGATTTTGTTAGATTGATACAAAAGCCTCAACATTTTTAAGTTCATTCTGTAGGGCTGCGAGGGAAGTATGCGGTGTCGTGAGGGTGAGCAAAACATCATCGGCAAAGAGAGATATTTTGTGTTCTACATTGCCTAACATGATGCCTTTAATCTGTGGTGTGGTTCGTAATTTCAAGCTAGGGCTTCTATGCTTAAGGCAAGGAATAAAGGAGATAGGGGGAACCCCTGTCTAATCCATCAGTGCAAAATATGTGGATTGCACCCCATTGACCATCACCCTCGCTCGGGGTTCAACATAATTGGCTCAGGCCATGGCAATGAAGGGATTACAAAAACTGAATCTGTTCAATGTCTGAAACATGAAGGCCTAGTCCACCCGCTCCAACGCCGTCTCAGCGTCAAGCCCCAGTAGGACTGTCGGAATGTGTCTTTTAATGGATTTCTGAATCAAGTGGAGCACTCTCTTGATGTTATCGTGGGTTTGCTGGCCCTTAATAAACCCCGACTGGTCCGGATGAATCATGTCCGGCATTAGGTCCTCCAGCTGTGTGGCCAAGATTTTCAAATACAATTTAGCACCTAGATTGAAGAGGGCGATTGGTCAGTGTGTACCACAAAGCTGTAGATCTTTTCCAGGTTTAGATATTACTGATACTAATGCTTTGCTCATCCAACGTGTGACTCCTTGCTCCGTCACTATGTGGTAAAAAGAAAGGTCAACTGGGGGGGGTCAAGTCAGCACAAAAGGTTTTATAAAACTGGGATGTCAGGCCACCCAGGTCCGGCGATTAATGAAGCTTCAGTTCGCCTATTGCCTGGCGTACTTCCTCCTCTGAGACTAAGTCACCCAGGTATTCGTTCTGAACTGCTGACATCTGTGGGAGATTAATGGTGTTGAGAGATGTAAGTTGTGTCCATTTGGTCTGCGGTATGTAAGCTTTCATAAGAAGCTCTAAACTCCTTTGCCTTCCCTTCCTCCAAGCCTACCGGTCCTACATCTTTACCCCTGAGTCCCCCTTCACATTCCCTCTCTCGCTTGAATCTTAGTTGTCTCGCTAAGTGCTTCCTCCCCTTGTTACCATGTTCACACAAGGTCTACTTAAATTGCAGTAGTGTATATTTAGCTCTATTGGACTATATTACATTTAGCTTCCCTTTCAGTGTGGTGTCTTGCTGTTGGAGGGCTAATGTTGGGGTTGCCTTGTGGGCCAACTCGCACTTTTTCAATTCTTCCTCTATCTGCCCTCTTTCGCATGTTCTTTGCTTATTAAGTTGGGACATACTTTGTATACTCTTGCCTGTTAGCATTTCTTTAAATGCATCCCAGTTATTTGAGGGGTTTTGTCATTGGGGCAGTTTAATTGAAAATACTCAATGATTCCTTTTCTGAGTTTATCTCGATGTTGAGCCTGTGGTTACTGATGATGGTTGCGGAGGGCCATGTAGATGTTGAAGAGGGTGGGGCTGAAGGAAGATTCCAGGGGCACTTCACATCTGGTCTCTCATGGTTCCATAGGTAGGGCAGGAGTCTAACTCTCTGCGTTCTGCCTGTGAGAAATGATCATATCCATTCAAGGACCTTTCCACGGATGCCGGAGTTGTGCAGTCTGGTGGCTAGTGTACTGTAGGAGACAGCATTGAAGGCAGCTGGGAGGTTCAGGGGCTGAGGGCTGACGGTTGACCCTGGTCGAGAAGGTAGTGTATTTAATCAGTGACGGCGAGTAGGGTGGTCTCAGTGCTGTGGTTGCTGTGGAGTCCCCGATTGGGAGATGTCCAGGACGTTCTTGGCTTCGATGAAGTTTGCTAGCTGGGCGTTGATGGCCTTTTCGATGACCTTGGCTGCGAATGGAAGTAGGGAGATGGGCCTGAAATTCTTGATGTCCATCGGGTCTGCAGAGGATTTCTTCAAGAGGTGGTTGACTTCGGCATGTTTCCATTCGTCTGGGAATGTGGCGGTTTAGAGGGAGCAATTGATCGTTCAGCATATGTTGGGTGCGATGGCCGTGGCAGCTCTGTGGAAGATGTGGGGAGGCCAGGAGTCTGTGGGTGTTCCGTAGTGGATGCTCTTCATGGTCTTTAAAGTGTCTTCTTTCGTGAGTGGGGTCCAAGTGAGCAGGGTCTGTTGGGTGGTGCCGCTGAGAGGGATCTGGAGCGGTGCAGAGATCTTGGTTGTCAAAGATGTCGTAGAACATCTTAACCTTGAGGTGAAAAAAGATGCTGAGCCTGTTGCAGAGATCTTAAGAGGGTGGGACGTCTGTTGGTTCGCTGCAGTGTTTGGCAAATTCCTTGACGGTAGAGAAGAGTTCTTTGGTGTTGTGGCCGTTGGTGACAATTCTGTCTTGAAGGAATTTCTTCCTTGTGAATTTGATGAGTTGGTGGTGTGCTGTGGTGGCTGCTCTGTAGGCAGTGCCTGTTTCTGGGGCTTTGTTGCTCCTCCATGTCTTTTCGAGTCGTCGCCAGGAGCGCTTGGATTCTTAGAGTGCAGGGGTGAACCAGCTTGCTTTCTTGATGTGTCGTCCTGTGGCTTTCTTGAGGGGGTTGAGTGTGTCAGCACAGTTTGTGATCCAGCGGTGGAGGGTACGTGCCGTAGTGTTAGCGTCTGGCGTCGGGAGTGGTGGGGTGCTGATCAGTTTTGAGGTGAGCTGGTCGTCGGTGACGTTGTTCCAGCTTCTACGGGGGAGGGGGTGGGTGTGCTTGTGTACAGTGGATTTTCTGAAGGAGAAGTGGATGCAATGGTGGTATGTCCAGAGGAGTTCCGAGGTGTGGCTGTAGGAGAGGCTGTTTCCTTCTGCGATGATGGGTCCAGTGTTCCCCCTGCTGTGTGCGTGGGAGCAGTGACTAGTTGATCAGTCCTATGTAGGCAAGGTGCTCTAGGAAGGCAGGGGTGATGGGGTTGTCATGGTTGTCCTAGTGGAAGTTTAGGTCTCCGAGTAGGATGTAGTCTGTGGAGGCTAAGGCTTGGGGTGCGATGAGGTCAGTGATGATGTCAGTGAAAGGAGCGCTCCGATGAGGGTTCCGCAGAGAGTCGTTTTTGGTTGCTTTTTGTGGATGATGTTGATTCCTCCTCCTGGCCGAGTGGGGTGGTCTTTCCGCATGATCGTGTATCCATCCGGAATGGAGGTGGCAATGTAAGATGCAGAGTTGGCGTTGGTCCAGGTTTCTGTGAGGAAGGCGAAACGTCCGGCACGTGTGTGTTGAGGAGATCCCAGGTTTGTATATGAAGGGAGCACACGTTGAGGAGGATGCAGTTGAGTGGTTTGTGAACGGTGAGGTCTGGAAGGCTGGGTGGCTGCTGCTGGGGTCCGGAGGTGGGTGAAGGTGCAGCGGCAGTGACAACAGGAGATCAGGCCTTGGGTTTTGCTTGGCATTGAAAGCTGGCAGTTTTTGCTGCATCTGGGTTTGAGGGTGTGGATAGTGCTGGAGTTGTAAGGACAGCTGGTCAGAGGACCAGGTCCCTGGCGCTGATCATGTTCAGGTCGCGGACGGGCGCAGGCGGCCTTGACTTTGGCACGCCTTTGGCACACCAGTGGCGCAGCCACACAGCGGCCACCATTAACTAGGGGTTTGGGGGAGGGCAGTCAGCTGGGAGGCGGGAGCGGGTAGGACACACTGGAGGGACCCAGGGGCAGCAGTCATGGGACGAAAAAGCAGGGCACGTGGGAGAGAAAAGAGAGAGAGAGGAAGAGAGAGAGAGAGAGAAAGAAAAGTGCAAAGAGAGCAAAGAGAGAAAAGAGGGCACAGAGAAAAAAGCCAAGAGAGGTGGAACAGCAGAAGAGCACAGCTGTCTCTCACTGGACCAACAAGGATGAGGGGTAGGCAGGAGCCAGCGGGATGAGGAGGGCCTTGAACACCCTGTAACCAATCTCAGGGGGAAGCATACAGTGGTAGAGCTGTGTGAGGGGGGTACAGTCAAACTGACCAAGTCAGTGGTCTAGTGGTCTATGATTCTCATGCCGACTGAGTCAACATCTTGTTGGATGGTGCTCAACCTTTTATTTAATTCATTTTTGGATGCTTCTAGGGAGGCCGTCAGAGAGGTTAGCAGGTTGTCTTTCGTCAACGCCATGGTCTCCTCTGTCCCCAGCAGCCCCTATTTCTCCTGGGTGTCAGTTTTGACGAAGTAGCTCGAGACCCTATTAGATTGTGGCTGTGGCTTTTTTGGCTGCATCAAGACGTACCCACTGGACGTGGATGTAATTTCAAGGAAAAGACTGTGGTGTGTGACTTATTATTCCTCGACCTCTGTTGCCTTTCAGGAAGATCCGGGAGGGCATCTCCAGCAAATGAAGCACTCTTCAAATGGCGGTTTGCTCTCTCGTGTAGGTTTGGCCGAGGTTAGATCCCTTTAGGCCTGGTCAGTGGGCCACATCACCCCTTCTCTCCATTCTCTCCTCAAGGAGTCCGAACTCATTGTTGCTAGCATGGGGAGGACCCCTCCTTTCCCCACCGCTCAATGTGGTGTGTTCATGGGCTTTCAGCATCATGGATTCTATTGGTGTGTTGGTGCATTGAGGGTCTCCAGTCTCTCTCTAAGTGTCTTGCAGCGTCATCCAGGTCTACCTTGCGTCGCCCTCTTAGGGTCAGGCACAGTGTACCTGATCAACCCGATCAGGCATGGAACCATTGGTGACCCACCCACAGAGCCAATCCCTTAATTCCTCAGTGATGCCCATTTTCTTAAATTAGTCTGGAGGCCACTTCTGTCCCACAGAAGGAGATGTCTGACTCCTGTCCTTCTCTCTCCATCTGTAGCAGCTGGTCTATGGACTCGTGGCTGCCATCTTGGAGTCAGGCACTCCCTCTGTGTTGCTCAGAGCCTCTATTGTTGCCCTCCGTGTCTCCGGCACCACTCTTTCTGGCCCTCCAGGGAACCTCTCTCTCTCCTTTGAGTGGTGAAGGGCCCCACGGATCTTGCCGTATGGCCAATCATATTGGCCCATCAGCCGCTACGCCACACTCACCAAGCCACGAGATTGCGTGGCTTTCCTGCTCTTTTCTCAATCTGACACTCCTCTCACCTCCCTGGTCCTGCAGCCAATGTTGCTGGAACCCTGCAAGGCTGCCCGGAGCTCCATCCCGGGGTGCAGTTGGGTTGCTGTCATTGCATTCATTTTGTCTCTGCTCACAGCTGCGTAATCTGATATCATCCGCCGTTTTCCCCTCGAATTTTCGCTGTCATCTTGTTCAATATTTGGTGGCAGACTGGCTAGGCATCATGGCATCTCATTTGGCCCAATTGGAGGTGTCTTGTCCCTCATCTGTGGTTGATGGTGGTGGAGCCTCCATAGATTACATTCACTCGGCCCCATTGTATGGGTTTTTGATGAAATCAAAGGAGGTTGATGAAACCGAGCATGTATTTCTACATGAATAAGCATAACGTGCTTTCACCTCAGTTCACTTTGGGGGACAGGAAGTGAAACAGTCCGCACAGAATTTCATAGGATGTTCACTTTTTCTTTAACACAGTATCAGATTAGCAGCAGCAAGTTAAGACATGCCACGTGTTGAGAGGGGAGAACATTCAGTTCGCTACTTTAATGCATGTTTGACAGTATCTGTCATCATCACAGCTCTGATTCATGCAAACATGGGCAGCTTTTGTGCATGTGGATCGTGTATTATGATGAAAACCCTGAAAGTCAGCCTTCAAAATAGCTTCTGTAGGAGGCTGGCTTAGTTTTAGTGTGCACACTTATTTAAGTGAAGCACATTGCACTAATCCAGACAACCCTTATGGTGATTTTAGTGGTCTTAAACAACCTTAGTAAGCTTTCTAAGTGGTAGCTGTGGAGAGCAGCCTTCAGGCTTATCCAAAAGGACTGTTAAGCAGCTTGTTTTACCAGATCTTGTCATGTACTTTAGGTCAAACAAAAAAGAGCCACACAGTGTATATATAAAAAGATGTCTATTTATAACACAACACTCACTAACACATTGGTATATCTCCGACCCAGAAGTATAAATATGAATACACACAATACTTCAATTGCAAATAAGTAAGTAAGCACAATACACAGTGGTCTTCAGGGGTAGACCAAACCATATAGTAAAAAATAGAATGCAAACTGCGAACTGACTCAGGCATTGGACCAGGAGACTCATAACAGCTGGGGCTACATGGAACCACCCAAGATAAGTACCCAGGAACCCCACAGAGGCTGTGTGCAGAGTGGAAACACAACAGCATACTCAATAGAAGTCTATGAGAAAGTCACGTTTGCAGTTTTGAAGAAGAAGAACCCTCCCCAGTGGACCATGAAAAAACCCTGTGGAAGACAGAAGGTTGGAGCATCACCCCACCCATGGATGCTCCAGGAACCAAGATACCTACATCAGGTATGCAGGGTGCATAGGTGTGAAGTGACATCAGAAACTGCCGTAGACCACAGTGGAGTAAAGATGCCACTGGCAAAGACTGTGCAAGTATCCGATGGAATCCAAGGGTGGATTCTTGAAGAGAGGAACCTGCAAGCAGAGGGGACAGAGTCTATGCCACTCGGAGGTGACCAGGAGGCACGGAAGAGCAATGCCCCACGATGATGGGTGATGCAGGAGTGATAACAGTGAGTTTGTGCCTTCATCTGTGAGGACTAGGCAATGCTGAGGAAGACCAGGAGCTGTACAAGAGCTGCCCACGTTGGAAGTCAAGAACCAGGGGGTCAGTGTCTGGCAGGAGCACCAGTAAACCTTGGCAGCTGCTACAGGTGTGGAAAGCAAAGAAGGAGCAACGGTGGGACCTGCAAGGTCCAAATGACTCACCATGTGCAAGAGAGTCAGAGCAGGCTCAAAGCAAGCAGAGGGGCCCACTGAAGCAGGAGAAAACCCCCGAGAGGACCTACAGGCCAAAGGCACAGTAGTTGCAAAATGACCTTAAGCAGCTCACCAAGGAGGAAGGCTCACGGTGCAGAGGATGCAGTGAAGATGTACTTGGCAGGAAGAGATGCTGGAGGCTGGAGCTTGTTGTAGCCTGAGGATCTCTGGAGCATAGCATCTACAAGCCTTGGCAACGGCAAGTCAACGCGGTGCACTGGGGTTTGGTCGGAGTTGTTCTGATGATAGATACAGCCCTGAAAAAATCACAGAGATGACGGGACAGGCCTTAAGAGAGTTACAGAACCACCACCTGTGTTGCTGAGCCTTTTGAAGTCTCTGGGACATCAGGAGCAGCGGACAGGTAAGCTTCATTGCAGGAGTGACTCCTTCACTTAAAGGGAGATAACTTTGGGTGTCCTTGATGCCCACATGTCTGTTGAAGATCCTGGAAGAAGCTCAGACACAGATGATGAAGAAGAGTTGCAGAACAGTGAGAACAGGAGCAGCAGGAGTCTTCTATGATGCAGTCTTGGTTCCAGGGGTAATCCAAGTGTGCAGACTGTAGAAGAGTGACATGGTTTCAGGCTTGAGTCTTGTCCTATGACAAATCTGGGGACCCACCCACAGGTACGCCCTTTTATACCCTAAGAAAGGGGTTAGGATGATTCAGGGGTCTCGCCCCGAGGAGGGACTGGACAGAGGGGAGGACCATGTCCTTTGTCCAGTTTCACGCCAGAGCAATAGCCAAGGGTTCCCAGAACTTGTTCCACTTGGAGTATGCAAAGAGGACAATAAATGTGCCCTTCAAAGCAGTCCGGTGGGACTGGCAAGCACTCCCACCCCCGCCCAATACACTAAGTCCTGTCTGGGAGGGGGTCACACCTCCCTGTGACAGGAAACCTATTATTCTACTTTCCCCTGTCGAACTTTGCTCAGCAGCAGGAGTGTAGGATTGTGTCTGGGGTCGGCAGCAGCACTAGCTTGCTGGCAGACCCTGGAAGGCTGTTGCAGGGAGTACTGGGGGCTTCCCGGAGCAGTTGACCAGTGCATGGAATCATACCTCCAACAACGGTAAATGTGTTTGGATATGATTCCAACATGTTTGATACCAACATGCTCAGGTTAGGCACAACCACTATATAGTTAGCCATCACATAATGATTGATGGCCACTATATGTATCAAAATGGCTGACTGCACTTACAAAGCCTGGAGAATCTACTCTGGGGTTTGTAGGGGTGTCCTGCTCATGCAGAGACAACCACACACTTGTAACCCAGCACTCTGCCTTCTGGATTGAAAGGCCTGCCTTGGGGGTGACTTATAGGTTTTAAGTGTAGTGACCTCAGATATAAGAAATGTATATCTGTTGTAAGTGGTGCTAGCACCAGCTTACACAGGCTGCAATAGCAGGCCTGTAGACACAGTTTGAGCAGTCTCTCATGGGTAGCATGCTGCAGCCTATGGGAGACCCCTAGTGTACCTATGCCATGGTTACCATAGACTAGGGACTTACATGGGTACACCAGTAGCCAATTGTGAAGGTATAACAGTACTTACCATGTCAAATGTAGGGCGGAAGCACAGTGACCGGGGTCATGATTAGCAGAATTCCAGTCAGACTAGTCAATTCAATTCAAAATAAGCTTTATTCTGTATGTTCGAAGAACCATAAAAGCAATTACAGCTTTAAAATACAGTTCTCGAAACAAAGAATTTCCAGTCATACATTAACCCCTAGACCATGGCGCAATGCAAGGGGTTGAATATCCATATCAAAATATTTGTTGATCAATTTTCAGAGGACAATAACTTTCCTTACATTAATTGCTTTTAAAATATATGACGCTACATAAAAACACATCCCGGGATCCTTAAGGGCAACAAGTGATTTCATAGCAGCATGATGTGTTCTCACATTATATTTTATAAAAAGTGGTTTCAAGTAATAACGCCTAAAATACAGATACAAATTACAAAAGACCATGAAGTGTGTTGTGCTTCGCTTAGATTGCTCGTCGCAGGGGCAGGGAGTAGAATCTAGGGGACACATTTTAATTACTGGAAAATTGACTAAATGGTGTACTATAGCTAGTCTCAATGTAATCAATACAAATTGGTGTGAAGGCATAGTCACTATGGTCAGGTAATCTTGGATTCCCCTTCTAGATACAATTGTTTGGTAAAATATAAAAGTGGATTTCTTCTCTACCATTCTCTTCTGGGTTTCTGCTTTATAAGCCAAGAATGAATCCTTAATCTCCTGTTTAGTTAAGGTTATCACATGTTCCGGGTTTACATGAATCTGTAATTGAAATAATTTACTATATATATCACTGATATATTTTAACCATGGGATACGTGATTTTTATCCAGGAATAGGCGATCCTTAAGGACAGATTTTGTAAAATGAGTTTCCTCTTTGGCCCAAATAGATCTCCATAACAGCAACGGCTGCATAGCAATCAGATCGGCTAGGTATATTAGTCCTACTTCTTGATGTATTATTTCAGTCTATGCTGAAGTGGGTAAACTTAAGAAATGTTTTAAAAAAGAGTTTTCTCCTTGCTGCAGAGTCTGACTACAGTTATGGTCCCACTCCCCTGCACCATATAGGGCAATAGCAACACATCTAGCCTTAAATATTGCTAACATTTCCTTAACGGGGCATTGACTAGTTTTGATGTAAATCTAAAAACCCCATGTGCACTCTTAATCCTCTTAGAACGGACATCAGTTAATTCATGAGTCTATTTCCCATTGCCCAAATAAGTTACTCCCAGATAGCAAAAAGTAATAACGGTTTCTACTGGGGTGCTATCAATATAAAACGTTTTATGTTTCTTTGGTTTAGGACCACATATCGTAGTAAAAGTCTTTGTTTTAATAATTAACAGTTTCCTTGCAGCAATAAAATTCCTAAAATTATCCATTAATCCTTGTAGGCCAACCAGAACCTAGAAAGCAGTTTGCCATTGTCTGCATCTAGTAGGAATGGTATGGAACTACTGCCAATTTGAAGAGCATCCGCCTGCACCAACTGCAAACCTTTATGTATCTCGTTTATGAATAATAAAAAAAGGAGTGGGGCGAGGACGCAGCGCAGCCGGATACCTCGTTTCACATCAAAATTTGATGTACACTCACCCGCTGCCCATGTCGCACCTTACATGATAACATCTCGTAAAGTCTTGCGAGAAAAAAGATTATAGGTTTAGGTGCGCCAAGATTAAGCAAAGTTGGCCACAGAATTGTATAATCAACCACATCAAAGGCGCTTTTGCGCACGTATGTGTGCCTACTAGTACTTCTAAGTTGATGCATTGCTCTACGGTCCCTAGCCCTTTCATAAAACCATATTGTGCTGGAGAAAGTATCTTATTTTCATTTGCCCTCTCTTCTAATCTCACTAGTAGCACTTTGCTCATCACCTTTACTAATGAATCTAGGAGCGATATGGGGCGCTAATTTTGGCTTCTGATTTATTACCTTTTCAAAAAATAGGGATTATAACAGATTGAACCCATGATGGAGGTATGTACTCTGTCACAGCTATATTAAAACTCTTGTAAGAATGGACCCCATAGATCCGAGGCTTTATTTCCCATGCTTCCCTTCAATCCTATCTGTATCTCTTCAGTTGTGATATTGAAGGGAATAGCTGGCCACTTACTCTGTATTGAATTTTGTGCCCCAGTTGCTTCATGATCCGGTGGGTTAAAAAAAACGAGAAAAATGTGACACCAACACTACACATGTAACATGAGTTTGTAATTCAGGGAATGAATCATACTTTAAAAACTGTGAATTCGCTGTTTCCCAAAAGAACTTATTGTTCGCTGTGTCTGCTGCCGTAGATGGCTTATCCCACGCCAACTCCTGTTACTCCCTTTTTCTCACCTCAAGGACAGATTTATAATTAAATCACACGTTTTTAATTAGTTCATTATCTCTTGGTTTACTATGTAAGGCCTGTTTCAATTGATTTAATGCCTGGGTGCAGGTGTCAAACCACCCTCTCCCATGCCTACACTGTTCCCGAAATGGAGCAGTAAAAATCCCATCAATAATAGCAGGCACTGAAAAACTGTCTTCATTCAAATGATATAATCATGAACGCTGCCTTTCTAAGCTTCTTAAAGATAGTAAATGCAAAACTGGGTGAATAAAGTAGAAAAAATACTTTAAATGAAATTTTAATGAACTTTTAAGGATATAATCGTTTTTATTGTATTGTTATTAGGCATATGTTTTTGTACTGGAAATATTGTAAGATTTCAAATAATCAAACAATAAAGAATTTACTTACCATCAATAATAGTATTAATTTTAATAAAATTAACTATCATCTAGGTGGGGCATACCACCTCGTTAAGACAATAAAAAATCACTGCGCCACATTTTATAACAAGTCCATGCAAGACTTTTTCACTCCCTCCCATTTGATATGAGCCCCATTAAGTCTAAGAGGAAACAATATTAGTTATAGGATTTTAGTCGGTTGCCACCTTTGTACCACAAAAGAAAAATGACATTATAATTCAGTTGGGGTTGCTCAGTGCTAGTTGTGCAACCCACGGGGTGGAACACATATGGTTAATGCTATATGAAATTAACACATGATCAAAGTAGATGCAGCATTCCTACTGATAGAAATTGGTATTAGGTCGCCATTGGTATCACAAGCACACTGTAGTAATTCTAAATCATTCTTGCCAATCATTGAGTTTAGGACTTCTCCATAATCATTGTGTGGGAAATGTATACAGTCATTACCCTCTTCATTTTTGTTCCCACAAACTTGGGTGGCAGGCAAAGGACATATTTGAGTGTTAAAATCCCGACCCATATACGTACAATATCATTATTAATTGAACTTAACAGTGTATCAAACCCCTTATTATTTTGCTCAAATACAATATTACGTCAAATACATTATTATAGTAATTAACCACAACCACATCCTTACCATCTTTACTGTGCAACCACATGATCTGGGAATGTACTTCAATTGTAACAACTCTTCTTACAACTGTGGGTAGCTTAATTCAGATAAGGATCAGAAGTCCCTCCTTTTGCTCTTCCGGCAGGAGATGACACTGCCTGTAACCAGTATGAGGAGGACCCTTCTATGTATATAGGGTCAGGGCACCAGGTTTCGTGTAGGCAAATCACATCAAGTTCATTAATAAAATCTTGCCATACTAGTGAATCCTGTTTACTCATTAGACCAGCAATATTCCAAGTTTTAATTGTATATCAATTTTCTAATTTACTCCCTAAGTTAACACTAGGGGATTCGCTCTTACTTTCTTTATCCTTATGTTTGTAATTAGTATCTTTTGGGATGCTCTCGATATTTATGACATCAATTGGGTCTTTATCAAGGAGGGTGATTGCAACTGGTGGCATCACTCCATCATCACCTATCCCATCTCGACTAAAAAAGGTCTCAATGCTAGAGGGATAGTCACCCTTTTGTCAATCGATATCTTGCAGGGTACATCAAACAAACAGTGTTGGCTAGGGAGACCAGATGTCGCACAATCGCCTGTAGCTTATGGTATTCTGAAATTACCAGGAAGTTCACAATTGCCCACCTCAAATAATGGTTCACCACCAACTAGAACCACAAATAACTATACAACACACAGATAATTTGAGAGGAAAATAGAACAGAAGGACAGGTAGTGGAGGCACTTGATGTGAAGATACAAATATTTTCAAATGAAGAGCACTATTTTTTGAGGACGTTCTCCAATAGAATTCCGTGTAGATGGGATACTAGAACCAGAAACGGGTTTGATCCTAGATGTGGCCGACGACACTACATCTCTAGCTTGCTGTTGAACTACTTTCACAAAATACAGCTCTTCATTTTAAAATATTCTTCTATACAGTGGTATGCAAATTTTAACCTTCTAACACAGCCTTTGGGTCTTTAATAGTAATAACGTTTTTGAAGTTGAATCTTCATATCGAGGAGTTTTTACTCTTTGGATGCCCTGAAGATGCCCGCATATGGCCGAAACGCGTTGGCTGTATTGCAAAATCCAACAAATCATATGAAATAAAAGAAACAATCTCCAAAGACAACCTCTCGGTTTATTTGTGTCTGCTTGGCAACAGTGCCTCCACTAACTGTCCTTCTGTTCTCTTTGTCTCTCAAATTATCTGTGTGTTATCTTGCAGGGTACCCAGAGCTTGGTATATATTTGAAACTGGTAGTGCATATTGGGGATGAGTTTTCATATTTGGGGTCATACATAAATGGCCTGATCCATCTCCCCTGTATTGTGTAAACCTTTAGCTCCTATCGAAAAAGCCAAGGGGTTGTAGAGACATATCCTGATCGAAACTGCATTGGTGGAATTGCTCTATTTAAGGTATTTCTTGTCCATATGGGGTTACTGAAATTAGTAATTATACAATCTCCTTTAGGAGGCTTTTGTAGTGGGCCAATCCAGCTCACTCTTCTTGTTAAAAGTATCTGTTCAGTTCCTGCCACCGTATAGTCACAATTCTTAGCTAGCCTGTCTACCACTCTATTCTTTAGGGTGTCATGGGTCTCTTTCTGGCCTGGCTGCAAGGGGGGGGCACTAATTAGGACTGCAATATAGGGGCAGCATTCACGTGGTAAGTTTATAGATATATCTGCTCTTCCCTCGTAAGCCACATTATCTCTAATCTTGGTATACTTTATGGTGGGTTGTTCCAGGTCAGACCTGTCTCTTCAAGCTTGATGGAGTTGATTTGTCAGAGCCTGCTGTCTTAGAGAAATAGTATTTACTGTCTCAGTTACCCCATTTTTATACCCTGTATTTACTCGATCGTTAGATCCCCCAGCCAGTACTTGTTACCTTACTTATTACCTTGTCTGAGGAGACAGTTACCTGTGGCAGGCACTCAGTTGACCCCCCCCTTATTACATCCTTCTTCTTCCCAGTATTAGTACTTATGTTCCTAAGTGAGCCACTAATCTTAGTCACTTCATTGGACAGTTTATCAAGTGTTTCGCGGGTCAGATTTAACACTCCTCAATTTTTGTTACTATAGCGGCTACAATATGTGCAGTTTGTGTTTTTAAGAAGGTATCTTGTTCAATTGTGCTCTTACAGGCTGGGTATGTTGGCTTCTGGGTGGACCCCTTCTTGCCTTTGTTACCAACCACCATTACTTGGTTCTTCTTGCACCCTCTCTTTCTCTTTGGGGTTGATGATCCATCTGGTGTACAAATGCATAGGGGGTCAATTTGTGTATGAAGCTCTGGTTCTATTGCACTTTGGGAGACCCCGGAAGCCCATTGGTTCTCAATATGGGTTATTTCCCTTAATTGCACACTCCCTTCTGGTACTAACCCGCTGCCATCGACTATCTGCCCTCCTGCCGCCATACCTGGTCCCAACGATAGGTGTGGTTCTGACCTATCTATTTAGTATGTAATCGCACTAACCGCTCTTATCAAAAAAGAGTCGATGTTTGTGCGTGGGATGGCGTTACAGAATTTTGGGCAAGTGCCTTGTGCTTAACCATTTCTATCCCTTAACAAGAAACTGATGTTCAACCTCAAAAATCTTTAAAAAAGGGGCAGCCTAGTAGATTCCGTAGTATAAAATACTTTAAAAAGTGGGAGTACAAAGTGTAAAGTGTAAGAGAAAAGACTGATAAAATTACACAATTGTTAATATCAGAGCTAAATTAGTCAGGCATTAAAAATGAATGATAAAAAGTACTATGTTATTAGATCAAATCGGGGAAATGTCAGATAGGAGGCAAGAGTGTCCCAGGGTCAGAGTTTATAAATGATACCTCCCAGATGCCTGTCCTTTTCTTTGGTGGAGCATGAAATATCTGGTTCAGCAGGAATAAGTTCTATCCTTCTTGATTTTACTTCCTTTTTAGGTTTCGCCTTCGCAGCGCGCATGCGTTGCATAGGCAAAGTGACCGATTCCTATCGCTTCAGCTTTTCTGCCAAACACGTGCACGCGTTCCATTGCCTTCAATGGCAACGCGTGCACGTCTGGTGATTTCCTGGCGGGAGCGCGTGTCGCCATATGGTGGCACCATATGGTCACACGCTTCCGCAAGGGAATCACTCAGGCCCCCTCCCCTTCTGCTGCGCGTTTGTTTAAATACTCAATGATAAACTGTAGGGCGATACGCAGGAGTCATTTGTTATTCTCTCCCTGCCTCTGCTCACTAAACTCATCCCCGAACATATTGAGAAAGTTAGAGCTGGCAGTACTTTCTGCTCTCGTTTAACTGTTAAGATCTGCAAATTCAAAATGTATTCTAAATTGATTTCAGGTTTGTTGATCGTTCAAAGGTACGCGGGGCTGGCTCCTAGCTGCCAAGAAGCAATGATTTTACGATTTCCGCGGTACCCAGAACCACTGAATGAGAGAGATTTGTATTTCATGGGGAAATGATAGCACAAGGTCTTGGCGACTAATCTGCCTGCAGAGGATGAGTTTGATCATCCTCGCAGGCAAGCGAAAGGTGAGGAATTGAAAGCACCAGCCGGAGTGTCGGTGAATTTGTATGTGTAAACAAATGTACAACTTAGCAAAAGGAAGTAAGACTTCCAGGCTGCAAGACTCTTTCACTCTTTTGCCTGGAACGGGATTTTCAATCAAGAGTTTGTGCAGAGTGAGTAAAATGGGTTTGCTGTTGCTTTATTGAATAACAAGGTGTTGTACAATCTGGGACAAACCCGACGGGCTAATAAAACACGTGTTCAGGCCGCGGGGATACACCAGTTAGTTCTTGTTACCAGGGCAGGGATATTGAATGGCGTCTGGAGCACGGGGGTCTCAACGGGTCCTACATCAACAAAGTAAACAATCAGAGCCAATGTAAGTGCCACTTGCGTCAGATGTCGACGTCCTGCAGGGGGCAGCACGTAGCGTGTTGTTGTGGTCTGATTGCACCTCCACCAGAGAATGACCCAGTGTCCTTTAAGTGACTCCACACAGAGTTGGCAGTGGACAAGCCCGACAAGGACATGGTGGCTGCAGCCTTTCTTCACAATCTTTAGGTCCTCTGTTGAACTGTCAGTATAAGCCTTCTGATGACAGGTCCCCCAGAGGTAGCCCTAGTCTTGCTGCCAGCAACTGGAGTACAAGACAAACAATGCAATAAGCACCCAATCACAATTTTTTTGTTTTAATGTATTTGATTGTTCGTGAAAGCTGCAGTTTATGCAGCAGATACATCAGGAAAACTCTCCAACCACAGAAGCACTTAACCCATTCTTCTTGTCTTGCCTCCAGGAATTGTAGTCAAGATTTTGCTTTAAAAACAACAAAACTGTCATTAATAATAACATTTTTATTTAGTGCTGCATGTCACACATGCCAAATACCTGTAAATGCCATGTGTTATTGTTACCCAGTTTAAGAGAGCCTAGGTACCTTCACATCACCGCACGTTTCAGCAGCGAGCGTTCAACTCACTGAGCCATCTTTCTAGCTTAAAAAAAAGAGTACCAGAATACAGTGAACACTACAACTGGGCGTTCTATTCACATGTGTGATGGGCAATTTGAGAGCTATGAAAAGCTAAAACGTAATTATTTTTACCACGTTTAGTTGGGGTGTTATATTACTACCATACTCAGGACTGCTTAATTCAGCGGCCTCTCTCTTCAGCAGTTAAAACTCAGAATATTCTGGCAGCATGCTGATCTCTGCAGAAGCCCCCGAACCCTTTGAGCTATCCTCTAGTTTAAATCCACTCCAAATACAGTGGCTTCGCAGGAAAGTGTTTTACTGCAGTTTCTTTTCATCTTCTCCATGAGTTCAACCCCCGGGGACACTCCTCGTGCTGGTATTGTACAAACTTCTGCAATTGGCCGATTTAATATCGGGATAACGTGGTGTTTTGCAACTAGCTGATGTGAAGTGCCACAGGGGACTAAAAGTGACTCGTTTTTATAAAGTTATTTCTGCCCTGGCCTTGCGGCTTCACAGCTCAGTGATTCGTAGGAGCTACTGAACTACAACACATTCGTTGCACATGTTATCGACTTTGGAAGGATGAGTCCCTGGTTTGCCCTGCTCCGGTTTCACGCGTGAAGGCTGCACAAGGATTTCAGCAGCAGATGCATAAACCTATTGGGCTATTTCATTGCTTTAGAGTTAACCTTCATGGGTTTTTAGATCTGGCTTGACAGTGCAAGCGTCACTTTACCTTTTATTACACACCGATACTATTCTGCAGTTAATTGCTTCTATACAACTACATGTCCATCCCCTTGCTATTTATTGGTAATGGCTCACATTACCATACAGTATTAATTTATAGCCAGACCTATTGGCATCGCAAACATTTATTAGCTTTCGAAGCCCAAAAAAGCTACCGCAAATGATACTTCTGTTGAGGGGAGGTGAGTGTGGGTGAGGTGGGATGGGATGAGGGAGATCGGTTTGGGGCGAAAGGTGGAAGCACGAAGACTGTCCCAAAATAAAGTCAGCCCTGGGGTTTCTGTTTTACTTTTGAGATCCCAGCAGAAACAGACCCTTCAAACTCTCAGAGTCCGTGCTCAGACGCATGCACGCCATGTCACCCGGTTTGTAAAAACAGGCTCCACAACGGACCAGAGGATAACATTCTTGGGATACAAACAACAAAAGAAAAACATGTTCGATATATTCTAGCTGCAGGAAACTTGCCACAAACCGATGTAATGTTTGCAATACTCCCACAGGACACGCTGAGACAAGGTAGAGTGTATAACTCAGGTTTATTAAATCATACAATAGGTTTAAGAGCTAAGGGCGCCGAGCGTCTAACTATATCGAGCTCCGGTCGCCAACTGCCGTTCCTGGCGTTTCGCGCCTTTCCTTTTCGCTTCACTGCGCATGCGCGCCTATCCGCTCTAGTCTATGGCGTGACACGTCATCGCGTATACGCGCATAGACTAGAGCGCATACCACATATCTCCCCCCTTTAATGGAAACAAGGTTATGACATTCCCCCCAACAGGTTGAGTGTCCTCCAGCTGTGAAAAGTGTCTTAGTGGGGCACCTTGAGGGGCGGCACCAAGCTAGTGTCCTTCCATCACAAAGTCTCTATAACGAGAGGGCACGATAACTGCCCTTCCGCTGCGGGTGTGTCTTACCGGCATGTTCTCTCCCTCTTCTGTCTCTCCTTGGGACACCCCAGCTTCTCTCGCATCTGCTCTCTGCTCTGCATTCACCTGTACACCACCGCCGTCGGAGGTCCTGGCTCCCAGGACCTCCGCTTCACTGTCATCACCCGCACCTTCTCCATGGTTGTCTGTGCCGTGCTCCGAAAGGGCTCTGGCCTCCCGGTGATTCATGCAACTCTCGCCCTCCTCAGCCTTGGGCCAGACTAATATTTTGTTGACTCTGGCCATGCGGTCTTGCGACCAGACCTTTCCGTCACTGAGGAGAGCCGCCCTACCACGCACCTCCTTGACTTGTAGCGGCTGGCTGAATTTACTTTCGCCTTTCTTTTGTAGAGTGGGGAGTTTGATCCTAACCCACTCCCCTTCTTCCAACGCCGTTTCCTTCGTGCTGCGTCGCTTGTCATAGTGGGCTGCATAGATCTTCTGGGCCTTCTCCAGATTGTGCTGCACCACCGCTGGGGACCACTTGCTGGTGATGGTCTTCTCCCTCCATGCTACATTGTCCCGGGTGAAGGGATATCGTCCCCTTAGCACTTGGAACGGACTATACCCCACCACAGAGGGAGTTATCCGGTAGGCCCATAGCATGTTCATTACTTCCACCTCCCAGTCTTTTCCTTGCGATATGGCTGCCTGGATGGAGCCCATGAGCACCCTGTTAAACCTTTCGACCTGGCCGTTGCAAGCTGGATGGTACACGGCAGTGTGTTTCACCTCGATCCCATTCCTCTTCATGTATCTCCTCCACTTGTCCGATACAAATTGCGGTCCATTGTCACTGAGAATGGATTTGGGTATTCCCTCTCTGAGGAACACCGAGGTTAGGAACTTCAGGATCGTGTCCGTGTCCATCGACTCTTGTATGTCCACTTCCGGCCATTTGGAATACTTGTCAATTATCACACAGATGTACTTATTCACACCTCTACTGTCCAGCACGGGCCCCAGAATGTCTATGGCCACCTCTTCCCAGGGGCCTTGCGGGGTGTCGAACTTCCCCAGAGCTGGTCTGAGTGGGCGGAGCACCTTATCCGCTCCTTGGCACTGCCCGCACTCCCGCACTTGCCTCTCAATGTGGGCATCCATTCCTGGCCACCAATACATCTGCTTGACCAACGCCTTGGTTTTCACTATGCCCAAATGCCCCTCATGGAGCAATTTCAGCAGCCTGGGTATCAGTTTCACTGGGGGCACAACTCTCTCTCCTCTGTACAAGAATATTCCCGAGTCACTCAGGGACAATTCTTCTCTCATTTCGTAGAATCGGCGCACACCCTCCGTGAGCTTCTTCTTGTCCGGCCACCCCAAGGTGAGGTGTTTCCTTACTGCCATCTTTTCCTCATCGAGCTCGTAAGCCGCCTGCCATTCCTGTGCACTGATCGACATTTCGTGATCCTCCATGCTGGCGACCATCTCCTCTGTGTCCGGGGTCTCACCCGGCGCCTCCTCCATTGCCGCTGCCCGGCTGAGGTAATCAGCTACCTTGTTCTGCGTACCTGGAAGATATTCTACGTCATAGGTATAATCTAGCAACTTCAAGGTCATTTTCGCTATTCTCGGGGTGGCGGTGTCATGGCCCGATGACGTCAACACTTTGATGAGTGGCTTGTGATCCGTTTGGAGTCTGAATCTCGTGCCCCATATGAACTGACGAAACTTGCTCAACGCCCACGTGACCGCCAGCATCTCCTTTTCAATTACGCTGTACCTTTGTTCCGTCGGGGACAGCGCCCTGGATGCAAATCTGATCGTTTCTTTGGCTCCATCTTCCCTTTCCTGCGCCAAGACAGCCCCCAAGCCCTTGTCGCTTGCGTCTGTTGTCACAACAGTCTTGCCCGTGGGGACATACCCTTGCAATGGGATGGCATGGCTGATACAGTCTTTAATGGACTCGAATTCGGATTGGGCCTCTGCGTCCCATTCGAATTTTGCATTGTTTCTGATTAGTTGTCTCATCCTGTACGTTCTAGTGGCAAAATGTCTGACAAACTTGCTGTAATACTCGGCCATTCCGAGGAATGACCGCACTTCCTCTTTGGTTGTTGGGGCTTTGGCGTCCCTTATTGCCTTCACGTTTTGCTCCTTCGGCGAGATGCCATGCGTTCCTATCTCGTGCCCCAGGTAGGTCACTGAGCGAGACCCTATTCTACACTTGCTCCATTCCGCCGTCAATCCTTTGCCTTGCAGCACTCCCAGCACTCGATGTAGTTTCTTATCGTGCTCACCTTTGTCGGAGCCCATCACTAGGATGTCATCTTGGAAATATTGCACTCCCGAGATGTCCTTAAACAACCTGTGCATCAACTTCTGGAACACGGCCGCAGCGGATGCTAGGCCGAACGGCATTCTCCTGAATTGGTAGCATCCAAAGGGCGTTATGAAGGCTGTGTACTTCCTACTCGACGGATGCAGTTCTATCTGGTAATACGCAGACGTGAGGTCTATGGTGGAGAAGTGGGTGATGCCTTTTGTCCTTGCTAGCATCTCCTCTATTCTGGGGAGCGGGAACCTCTCCACTATGAGGTTTTTGTTGAGCTCCCTTAGGTCCACGCAGAGTCTGACCTTGCCATTGGGTTTCTTGACCACTACCAAGGGCGATAGCCATTCCGCACTGTCCACTGGCTCGATGATGTCTTGCTCTTCTAGCTTCAGGAGTTCCTGGCGCACTGCCTCACTCGTGGATATCGGTATGTTCCGGACCTTATGCACCACTGGTACTGCTCCCTCCTTAAGGACCATTTTATGCACAAATTTGTCCAGTTTGCCAACCGTGCCCTCAAAGACCTTGGGGTATGCTGCCTTCCAGTCTTCCTCCTTCGAGAGGGGCCATTCGTCTGTGAGCAAAATCTGTTCTTTCCCTCCAGGATTGAGTATGATGCCGAGATCACCTGCGTCTCTCCATCCCAGTACCGACGGGCCCTTTTCCGCTACATACAGGGTGCACGTGGCTGACCGTCCTCTGAATTCGAACTCTAGGTCCCTGCACCCTACCAGGGGGATGGCATTCTCGGTATACGAGATGGGTCTGATGTCCGGCGGCATTAGGTCGGGTCCTATGACTGGCGCGAAGTCCTCTTCCCATATCGACCTTTGCACGATGGTCCAGGGGGACCCCGAATCCACGGCCACATATACCTTGACGCCCCCGATGAGCATGTCGGTGCGGGGCTTATCTCTTCGCTTCCCGGATACGTCCAGCACTTGATCCTCAATGCACAGAACCAGATCATCCTCTTCCGAATCGTCTTCCTCACCTACGTTGTCCGTGGCCGCATCGATGCACTTGACAGTGGACTTCGTCCCTTTCTTCCGGCAGACTTTTTCGAAGTGACCGGTCAACCCACAGAACGAGCACCTGGCGCGGAACGCGGGACAACGCCTGTCCTGGGCCGCGTGCGCTGCACTGCCGCATCTGTAGCACGCAAATTTTGTCCCCGGGCCAGAACGAGCCATCTGTTTCCCAGACCCTCGTATATCCTTCCTCGGGTCTCCGTAAGTGCTTTTGGGCTTGCTGGATTGTGGTGCCTCATCAATCTTGTTGATCATCTGTCTCGGCCCACCTTCCCTTTTCGCCGCGTCTGCGCCTCTCTTCGACATTTCTGCCTTCTTGACCATCGCCACAACTTCTTTCAGGGTTGTCTCATTCATCGCCCATAGCTTGTCTTGAACTGCTCTGCTGGCGGTGTGCATTACAATTTGGTCCTTGATGTATTCATCCTGCAGATTCCCATACCGACACGTGATTGCTAGCCGACGGAGAGCTGCCACATAGTCATCAATGGATTCTCCCGCCTCTTGTTTTCTCTGTTGGAAGTTATAGCGGTCTATCGAGACGCAGACCGCTGGGCGGTAATGGCTGTCCAGGTCGTCCAGAGCATTCACAAAGACATCCGTCTCCGCTGCACCCCTCTCCTTGGGCACCAGGTTCTTAAACACCCTCACCCCTTCTGGGCCTAAGTTGTGGAGCAACAGTCTCTTTTTCCTTTCCGGCGTGTATTCACCTTCACTTTCATCTCCGAGAGCCTCAATGTAATTGAGGAAATAATCTTTCCAGTCTTCCCATTTTAGTTGGGGTTCACCTGGTCTGGGTAGGAACGGGACGGGTGCCATTAGGGCTGACGCTTGATTCGCCATTCTGCCTTCGCCTCTAGGTTCACCTTCCTGGGCCCTTCGTTGGGTAGGCTCACCGGACGCTCCTGCGCTCTCTGCCGTGTCACCTTGGCCCCTTGGGCTCCCTGGGGTATTATCCCTCGCACTGTGTGCAGTCTGTGCACTCTCCCCCCCTTCCTCTTGCTTGGGGGTGTCTCCCTTGGTTGCCAGGTTGCTGCCTGGGGGCTCCTGGAGTCTTGAGCCACACTAACCTGGCTTGTAGGGTTGGTGTTTGGTTCCGTGCCGTGCTGCAGCACTGCTGCCACGCCCTTTGCTCTTCCTTGCAGGTGGCCTGCCTTGCTGACTCGTGAGTGTGGGCTGTGGGGGTGCTTGCCGTCGTCCACTGCACCAGGGGGTGTCCGGATCCCATCCTCGTCGCCACTGTAATGTTTGCAATACTCCCACAGGACACGCTGAGACAGGGTAGAGTGTATAACTCAGGTTTATTAAATCATACAATAGGTTTAAGAGCTAAGGGCGCCGAGCGTCTAACTATATCGAGCTCCGGTCGCCAACTGCCGTTCCTGGCGTTCGCGCCTTTCCTTTTCGCTTCACTGCGCATGCGCGCCTATCCGCTCTAGTCTATGGCGTGACACGTCATCGCGTATACGCGCATAGACTAGAGCGCATACCACAACCGAGAGTTTGGGATTGTGTAATCCGGGGGTTTTCCGCAGCTGGGGGCAGGATGGCGTTTTAACCACCTGCCGACTGTGATCATTATACTGCTCACACTTAAAAGGGAAACCGTCCCTTTGAAATGCAGAGCATCTTTAAACAGGCAGAGGCGCCGAGCCCTTCGAATCACAAGCTCCAGGAAAGGGCGGGCTGGAAGTCAGCAACTGGAGGAGCAACCAGCGTTAGAAAAAAACAAGCATTGGCATAGCCAATAGGTTTCGCCTTTGGGACCTACTGAATAACTAAATACTTATAAGCAGTACTTTAAATGGGCCGGTACTCACCGGTACTGAGTACCGGCACTTTTTCCTTTTCTCGCCTTGAGTACCGGCACTTTTCCTAGAATGAAGAGAGTACCGGTACTCATGGGACCTGACTTCAACCGAGGTAGCAATACCTTCATCCCACCACTGACACCTCTGCAGCACCTTTAACAAGCACTGCAGGGAATTAATCACAGGAGCTCTTGTCACCAGGAACCAGCGTGAGCTGCTTTGGAAGTTTGGAAGTCTTCAGAGTGGGGGATGGAGGGGGTCTGCAGAGTGGTTATCGGATCCATTGTTCTTTCACAGTGGGACTGAGAGGGGGCTGTAAAATCAAATGGGTGGTGGTGGGACGCACTGTTCAGGATTGATTATTCCGTGGACAGAACAGATTTAAAAGTGGGTTTATGGCTGTGGGAGTGATGTCCACTGAGTGTTATCTAACAGCGACACATAAAGCGCACCTGAGGATAGGCGCCAGCTGGCAACCCGTCTCGGCGTCGGACCCTTCCCGGGTATAGGCCTCACTGGCCTGCCCTGGGTGTATGATGGAGGGGGGTGCTCCGTTCTTCAGCTCTTCACTGGCTGCCATACAACCTCATTCTAAATCTCTATTTTGTTGTGAAATGTGTTTTTTTCTGTAAAGTCTAATAATTCCTTATACAAGTAACAGTAACTACTTCCAGAATGAGCACACTCACGTAGAGGAACGACAAGGCACAGCTTTCGAAATTACAAAACGTGTTTCTTTATATTGGATAAGTGCCAACTGTTTGTGGACGTGGTTGAGAAAACAAGCTGGAGGAAGGCACTGAACTCTTGCTGCTGTTCCAGAATGAGTCACAGGAATGAAGGCAGTTCACTCGGAAAACACACTCTTCGGATACCCTTCAATTTTACTAACATTTTTTTTTTTAAACAAATGTTCATGAAATGCTCGATTTCACTGTTGCACAAATAAAACACACACTCCACAAATAGAAAAGCAGCGTAGGCAAACACAGTATTGATGCACACAACACATTAACGGATACATGCACACAAACGATAATGCACAGACATAGATGAGCACATACTGCACAGATGTACATGCACCAAAGATTCATGCCCAAGCACGCAAACACTTGCGAAAACCACAAGCACGGACACACAGCACACACATTCCATCGGTAGACACACACATACAACATGCACACATACAACTAAACCCATACCAAATGCATATGAACTCACAAAAGAAACTATGGAGATTCTACTGGTCACCTTACAGTATCTTGCTGCGCCTTTCTTCACAGCATAACATTTGATGAAGTCACATTTCCTTTATGGTTATCTTGATAAATAACTACCACGTATAGTGTGTGCTATACAAACTGAGCAAAAGACACATAATTGATGGACGGAATGCAGAACAAATCAAAACATTACTGTTTTTTGTTGCATAGAGCCTTGTGTTATCTGCAGGTCAAAAGTTAAGATCCTTGTAAAATAGCTTAGTGAGTTATGACCCTGCAGCAAGGACCTGCCTGCAAACATGAAGGCATATGTTTAGAACCTCACTGTTATCTCCTCAATCTTTTCTTATTTTAAAGATGCTAAAAAAGGCTACTTTGGGTAGTAATAAACACTTATCAGTAAGTGCCATATATATAGTTATTAGTGAGATAACTAATGGACAGATACATCCGACATTCTAACAATGCATGCAGATTTTGTGCATACAACCTTAGCAAAGTCAAAAAGCTAACCCCACCCCTTGTCCCACCTTAGCACCTCCCTTAACGCCACCCACTGCTCCTTTTGGTGAGTACATGCACTTATTTTTTTCCATTCAAAGCACTGCTTATAAGGTCCCAAAGGCGAGACCAATTGGCTATGCCAATGCTTGTTCTTGAGGTGCCAGTGACTTCCAACAATATTTTCAGCAGCGAGCAAATCACTGAGTAGGCTAAATGTTATAATCTCTTGCTGCGTTACAGGTTGATCCTAGAGGTCCTCACCTTCTTATCAACAATAGCCTCCACAACAAATCGCTAGGTCCCAGAGCTTAGATATAGTAGTGAGGAATGGAGCCATGATCAAAGGACCAAAAGGGGTGCCTATCCCAGCCTCAACTGGCCGTGGACGGGCACAGATGGGCCCGCCCGTGCTCATGCGGCGCTGCAGGGGTGCACGGCCTGATTTCAGGCGTCGGGAAGGTGAAGTCACCTCCCCTGCCGTGCTGTCAGTGGAGCCGGCCGGGGGAAAGAGTCCCACCCCAGCGATGTTGTAGGCTCTAGGGATTATGCTTCCTGGGTCTCGGACGGCCCATGGAGACCCACAGCACAGGTGAGAGAGAGTCTAACATTGAGACTCCAAAAGCCCTTCAAGTAATCAGACTAGTCAAAATATACATAGTGACACCAGCACAAAGTGGGGTTAACCAAATGTGAAATGTCAGACATTCTTATATAGCGCACAACTCACCATGAGGTCTCATAGCGCTAGCAGCGAAAGGATGATAGGACAGACAACACTCCGAGACTAATTGGTAGCTGGGGGGAAAAGCCAGGTTTTACGTTTTTTGCGAAAACATTTGTGATCAGTTATAGATGAGATATGTATGGGTAATTTATTCCACAACATGGGGTCAAGGTATGAAAAGGAGCGGCCTCTGTTGCGCAAAGTTCGAATGTGGGGCTGAGCAAGGAGGAATTTAGAGCCTGACCTTAATGATCTTCCCAGTATATACCATTTATTTATGTTTTTTAAATAGTAAGGGCCAGCATCATACATTGTTTTGTGGGGAAGACTTAAGATTTTAAAATGGCATCTCTGTCGGATCGGAAGCCAGTGAAGGGTCCGTAGATTCAAAGTGGATGAAGATCTACGGGGAAGATTGAGGACAAGCCTTGCAGCAGTGTTCTGAAGAATCTGGAGCTTGGAAGCAGATCTTCATTCAGGGCGGCAAGAAAGCAGATGCTATTTTCCTTAAGCTCCCTAACTTTTTGTGTGCAACCTGCCAAAATGTTACATGCAAAATTGCCACATTGTTCTTTCTACATTGCTGCAACTAAATAGTAATTTTCAATTTTTTTGTTGAAAATTAACTGTGGCCATAGCTGTGAGATATATCTTTCTCTGCTAAATGACTATCTAGGCTTAGGTTTCTATAAGAATAGTGAAACAAGTAACACGAACTAATGCCACTGCGCTTTCGAAAAGCTTAACTGTAAGCATTGTTTTTCGTTTACTCACATGATTTGCTTATGATTAGCAGATAATAATACTCATTAATATGAAATACCATGGTATTTGTGTGTTCTAATTCATGAGGTTCGGGGCTGGTTCCCTTACTTTACCCTGTATGCATGGTATAAGATATTCTCTGATAGGTCTGTCACATTCTGAGAACCCCTTCACTCCTGTAGCAACCATTCAGGGAAAGGTGTGGCAATACCTTTTTTTCTGAAAAGGCAGTAGCCCTTGTTAGGGTACAGGAAACTTACCCGGTGCAACAACTAAAAAAGTAGAGTTCCCTCTGGTTGTCAGCGCTGACTCTCTCGCGGACTTTCTGCCCCTCTTCCATGCTAAAGCTTTGTGGCTAATAAAGAATTGCAGAATTTCAACACATTGTTTGATTTAGTGCACTGACTTGATTCTATGTACAACGTCTAATATGGAGGTTACAATGAAAAACGCAGTCATTATTCTGTCTAAATGAACTGACTTAATCTGTTTCTGTAGTTTTGAAAACAGAATTGGTTTGCATTAACAGTAAAGTATAGCATACATTGTACTATCTATTATTTACCTGCATGTGTTAAGCCAGGCATCCCCTTCTGTTCGAAAATGTACAGGTGCCAAAAGTATTCACCTAAAATTTTAGCCTCTAATTAAAGGTTCAGTTTTTACATATGTTTGAACGTAACAAGAGTCTAAAATGAAGCAGTTGCATCGCTCTGTCACTTGGCGGAAATGAAGGGCGGTCGCTGCTTTATAACATGATATTTTTTTTCACATTTATTATGTATAATGCTTAAAATTGTGAGCAAGTAAAACATTGTAGGGGATTTTCCTATCAAAGGTTGTTAACCAGTGCTGCATTTCAGTTTAGTGTAATACATCAGGAGTGTATCCTAGATCAAGGACGCCTGAGTCCGAGGCTTATTTTCAGGATAACTGGACTCCGTGTTCACCTCCCACTGTTATTCCTTCCGGACACTGGCAGCGCACGTGTTAACTTGGATAACCAGCAGTTTCCAACATTGTCACATGCTAGAACATGTAGTGTACACATCGCCCTAGTAGATGATAGCAGATGCCTCTGGCGTTTCAAAACAGTGATCGCTGGATACTTGTCTGCATTTTGGAAATTTAGGATCGAAGAGCCAACTCACCCAGATAAGCCGCTCTCTTTTTGTCTCACCACGCACTGATATTTGCAGAAACTAGGGCATACAAATGTGTCTCTTGTCACATCAATATAATAAAGATTTTTTGGTTTTGATTCCTCCAGGGGACATCCCTATAAATCCTGCCTGATTCCCCGACTCCTTTTCTCTACCCTCCACCCTCCCCTCTCTCCTTTACACCATCTTCCCTTTTTCCTGCTCTTTTGTCTTCATTTTTCTTCTTTTTTACGTTGGTGAGTGGTAGACAGCCATTAACTTCCCCTCTCCTTATATCCACCTACATTGTTGTTTCTTTTTTCCTCCCCTCTTCCTGATTTATTTCACCGATGTCCATCTTCACCTGTAGTTAAAGGGGCTCCCTTTCCTTATTAGTTTCAACTCCTCCCTTCTGATCCCCCCTGCTACTGTGCTTTTATGCCTCCGTTTTTTTTCTTTCCATATTTTCCATTTAGTGTGAACCACCATGTGTGATTCGTCGTATTTAGGACATCCATAGGCAAAGGGCTTCCTCTATCTTGAGTTATTTAAGATGGGACTCTGTCACCACATACTATTGGCCGTTTGGTGTGTATCCATTTTTGATGAGCAAAGTACTTTATTTGCATCTCAAAAGTAAAAACAACCATCACACATAGTCAACATTCTATTCTTTATCATATTTGGGAGGGGAGATGATGCAGCCTTACGGCTAGAGCGGTCGATGTCGAAGCTGGGGAACCGGTTTTGAGTCTCAGCAATGACCCTGAGGAACCGGGTTTGAGTCTCAGCAATGACCCTCAACATCCTGTGATTCTGGACAAATCACGTAATCTCCCCGTGCCTCCCAAAAATGAATGTGTCCTTGTGTAACGAAACTGGTGCTATGTAAAGCCCTCTGATACCCAGTATCTTCAGGTCTTTTTCGCACTATATAAAAAAATAAAAAATAAATAAATAAATAATATATATATATATATATATATATATATATATATATATATATATATATAATATGTATTACCTACTGGCGGTCGCCAGTATGTAGTTATAGTTAGGACCTATTATCCATAGGAAATCCGCAACATTCTATTTGGAATAACTTTGGCGCCAGGTTGACAAATCTTGGCAAATTTTTCAAAACTTATGGCCCGCTCCGGTCTGCTCGTATCCTGAAAGTCTCCGGGTGATTCGTCAAGTGGGGGCCGGGAAAAAAGGGGGGTCCCAAAACATGTGTTTTCCTCATGCAATTTCCCATAGGAACCTTTAATCGCAGCTACAGCCCGAACTGCTGAACGTAATTACACCAAATTTGGCAAAGAGGTAGTCCTTGGTTCAGACTCGTGCCTTTTTGTTAAATGGTGTAAATCTGTTCAGTAGTTTTTTACATATTAAAGAAAAAAAACATATATATATCTGGGCGGAGCCTAACCACACATCTCATCGTGAGATCTGATTGTCTGTCAGTACTTCATCGAAGAAGTGTTGGCAGCCATCTTGGGACCAATACACATGATAGCACCTCATTAAAAAGCATTGCAGTTAATAGAAGGTTTTAAGACTTTAGTTACATTATAAATCATTTGTTGATGGTACCATTCTAAGATGATTTTACCATGTGAAAAAGCCTTCTCCAGGGATATCATGAATCATGTTTGAGAGAAAACTATTTTATAATGCTTTTCCCACAGAGGTTTGGAAGGTGATCTATAAGCTAAACAGAGAGCATATTTTCTGTAAATTCACATTATCTTTCTCAGTCATGTGAGAATGAAGTCTGACATTTTCAGTAAAAGATGAACATCCAACAAGGGCAGATACTGTCAGTTGATTCCTTTGTGTTCTACTGCAGCTTCCCAGAGTGTGAAGAACAACTAAAGCGCTAACAGTCCTGCTTATGACAAACGTATGGCACACCTGAAGCCATCTTTATTGGAAGTGGTAACTCTTAAAACATTTAATTTAAAAAGGAACAAAATGAGTGGGTTCATTTTGCCATAGAAATTATGATTAGTGCTGCAGAAAGAAAAATTAGGGCACATTTTAAGTGACTTCTCAAATCCTCTTCTATTTCATTAAAAAATTCTGACATGCAGACTGAAACATGCACTTTCAATACCAGCAGCAGACTTCCCTGGTGAGCAGTAGCTTTACTACAGTGAACTAATATGCAACTAGAGTGCTAACATTCTGAATTTATGGTAAATGTGTGACACATTTGAATGCCTTCTTGATGGACTTAATGTAAAAAACTGAAAGTATTTCCTACTGAAGAGCCTGTAGTAAATGAGGAAATTAGGAAACTCCATAACAAATAAGTCTCCCAAGAGGGCCACCAGAGACAAAAGAGCCCAAATGTATCACAAATATCACCCAGATGTTGCCCAAGTATAGCCCAATGACAGAATGCCCCAGAGTGTTCTAAAGAACAACTAGAGCGCTAACAGTCTTACTTATGACAAAAGTATGGCATATCTGAAGCCATCTTGATTAGAATAAAATGGTAACACTTAAAATATTTAATTTGCAAAGGAACAAAATGTGGGGGTTCATTTTGCCATAGAAATTATGATTAGTGCTGCAGAAAGAAAAATTAGGGCAAACTTTGACTTCTCAAATCCTCTTCTATTTCATTAAAAAATTCTGACATGCAGACTGAAACATGCACTTTGAATACCAGCAGCAGACTTCCCTGGTGAGCAGTAACTTTACTACAGTGATCTAATGAGCAACTAGAGTGCTAACATTCAGAATTTATGGCAAATGTGTGACACATCTGAAGCAGGAGTCTCGGATTGGTCCCATACCGGTCGCACACACCACGTAACATTGTACGTATATGACTTTACTGAAAAAAAACACGCACTCGTCGCTCGCCATACGTGGATCCTTCACGACTTTTCCAAAATGGCAGCTAGAATATGCGGACCCGCTGCAATAGGTACGCTTTGGGTGCGCGACTCCCCAAAAAAATTTGAATTCTTTTTAAAAAGAAAATTGTATAAATATATTAAAATACAAAAGAAACAAAATAATAAAAAAAAATTCCGTTTTAAATTTCTTTTCAATTATTTTGGCAATTTTCTGAAAAATATATAATGTTGTTTAATAAATTAAATATTTATAAATAAACAGTTAAAAAACTAGAAATTCAGTACAAAAAAAATAGGTATAACTACTATTGCACTTAAAAATTAGCATTTAAAAAAGCTTTGAAATTCACTGAAAAAACCATAGGTTTCAGAGACACATCTGTATGCCTTCTTGATGGAACCAAAGTAAACAAGCATTGAAAATGCAATAGGTCTCCCCCTCGTTTAAGTTAAAGCAATTCTATTTGTAATTAGGTGGCTTTATGTATGTATATATATATATATATATATATATATATATATATATATATATATATATATACACATACATATGTGTAAATGCATATGCATATATATGCATATATATATATGTGCATATGTGCGCATGTAGAGAGAGGTAGAGAGAGGTGTAGAGGTAGAGGTGGAGAGGTGGAGAGGTAGAGAGGTAGAGGTAGAGAGTAGTAGAGAGAGAGGTAGAGAGGTAGAGAGTAGAGAATGAGTAATAGAGAGTAGAGAGTAGAGCGTGAGTAGTAGAGAGTAGTAGAGTGAGTAGTAGAGGTAGTGGGTAGAGAGTGAGTAGTGGAGAGAGTAGCAGAGAGTGAGTAGTAGAGAGTAGTAGAGTGAGTAGTAGAGGTAATGGGTAGAGAGTGGTTAGTAGAGAGTGACTAGTAGAGAGTAGTAGAGAGTGAGTAGTAGAGAGTGGGTAGTAGAGTAGTAGAGAGTGGGTAGTAGAGAGTGTTAGGGCTATTAGGGGTCATGCCGTTAGTCGCCTGAACCAAAGTCGCCGATATGTGATGCACTGTAGGGCTTTTGGGTTCCCCCCCATCAGAGTGGCCACCTTTCGCACATCTCGCATTATTCCGTCCGTTTGATCCTGTGTGGGTATAATGTAGATTTGCAGGAAGGGGGAATTTAAACTGAACATCGGGAAACGTTCCCACCTGGAAGGACCTATCGCTCGAGGCAACACGTCCAAACTGTACATCTCATACTGTCTTTAGTTCGTTGTGTCAGGGGGGTGACTGTTCATCTTCGTTTGCTGCCAACGCCGTGGCTGCCTGCTTCGGTACACTGGATTGGAGATGCTTGTGGACGTCCTTATATCCCTTTGTACTCACGGTGTACTGGTCTCAGATGCTGCTGTAGAATGTTCTGGATACCGCTGTGTTGTATCTCGCTGCATCATTAAGATGTTATCTGGTCGGATAATGTGATCTCAGGAGCGGACTTCACCCTCTCTTCCTCTGTCAGTCCTTGACATGTGTGCGTCACTGACTTCCTCTTCTGATTTGAATAGGTGTGGACCTCTGTCTCCATCCGAGCTCCAACCCCTGTCAATCATGTCACTGCTGCTACCTGGAGGGCTCTACTGCGCTCAGCTATGACTTGTTCGAGATTGGGGGAGTTTTTGGTGAGGGGGTCCGAACCTTGGCTCAGTTGCGTTAGCGTGATCCGCTTGTGTTGCTGTCGTCGCCGGCCAGAGGGCCTCTGACTTTGAGTGTTTCTGCGTCTGGCTGATTCCCCCAGATGCTGCTCCACCCAGTTGCTCGCCTCTGTAGGGTCTGTAAAGAAATGTATAGTCCCGTCGTGGATGATTTTCAGGCGGGCTGGAAATAACAGTGCATATTGTATGTTTTTTAGGCGCGGGGTGCGTTTCACCGTTAGAAATGTAGCTCGATGCTGTTGGACTGCTTGGGTGTAATCCGGGAACAGCATGACCTGTTTATCTTCCACTCTGAGTGGTCCCTCCAGTCCAGGTGCTTGGAGCACAGTGTCTCTATCTTGGTAATGGAGCAGTTTTAGCAGGAATGGCCGAGGTGAGGAGCCCAGAGGTGGTTTGCGGGCCGCGACCCTATGCACCCTCTCTACTGAGAAGTACAGAGTCAAGTCCTGCACCTGAACGTTTTGATCCATGTTTCCACGTATCGAATAGGATGGGCTCCTTCTGCCCCTTCTGGCAGAGTCAAGACGTGAATATTGCTCCGGCGGAAGCGCCCTTCCAAGTCGTCCGCTTTGTTTTCTAGGGACTTCACTTTCGTTTGTAGTTCTTTGATGGCTTCCTGATTTGACTGTATTTGTGGTTCCACTGCTTGGAGCGTTCTCTCCCCTTGCTTGACTTTATTCGCCAATTTTCTGTGGTCATCCAGCAATAAGTTGAGGTCTGTGGCTATTTCTCCGAATTTACTCTCCATGGTCACTCGAGAGTGCTCAATTGCTGCTAGGACTTTGTCCAATTTGGTTGACATTGGCTCTGTATTGGAGGGCTCCCCTACCGGTTGCACGGTTGTGGGGTCCGGGGAGGGTTGTCGCACTATTGTCGGGGTTGCTGTGGCACTGTTTAGCCGTTGCCGACCCATGTTGTTCCTGGTTTGCGCTTTCATGTATCTGCAAACTTTAGTAGGACTCCTGTGAGGTTCACAGTTGGCTGCCGGCGAATTCTGTAGTCTTTCTGCCCAAGTGGTAGGATTATTCTCACCAGGTGCAGTATAGACACCATGCGAATGGCTCGGTCTATGGTGGTAACAGTCTCTGGCTATGGCCTGGGTTGCCTGTGTCTGAGCTGTGGTGAAGGTGCCAATAGAATCAAAGGTTCCCGTTGACCCAGATATCTAAGAGGGGGTGCCGGGGGGGTCCTGTATTGCGGTCCAGCCGTGATGACTAGTGATGATGAGGCCTACTCCTCCCTCTTCGTCGTGGTCCGCCAAAACTTTGTGGTTGCCGGACTTCTCAATGCTGGTTAGTAGTGATATCTTGCTATGCACTGGCCAGTGGGGCCCCCTCCAATAGGTGCTCAGTTCTACACTTGCCCCCGCTGCCTTCCCGTGTTCGAAATTTCGTGTGTCTGGGAGCGTTTGGACTAGGGTTTGGGCTTCCGAGGGGGCCCTCTCATGCTCCAGCCTCGCGGACCTCTTTGGCCAATGGCCTTCCTCTGCGCTATCCGGTCCAGCCGGGGCCCCAAAGTCATGCAGGGGGCGTAGGAAGGAAGAGTCCTTTGTTGCGTTATGTGGGTTTTCGCTGCTCACCTCTTAAGATGCCACTTCCTGGGTCCACTTCTGGAGAGGGAGAATTGAGTGGCTGGCGCTGTTGTGGGTTCCTCTCCCTCCTTGGTGGTGGGGTGTGCACTCTGTCCTCCCCCAGACAAACTCCCGGTCGGGATAACTGTAATCCAGGGGTCCCTGTGTCCCCTTCTCTGTGTGGTTTGTCTGAAGGGGGAAAGAAACCAGTATCTCCCGCTTCCCTCTGCAGTCGGTGAAGGCCCCCCCTGGCAGCACCTAGTGGAGTTCCCACCTCATCGACCTGCCAGCGCCGCCAGCTCCTCAGTGGTGGGTTATGCCTCCTCACAGGTCTCCTTCCCACGCACCCCGGGTCCCGGCGCCGAGTGGGGGGGAAAGGCTCAACTCATCCGCGTAACCCAGGATCCAGGGTGGAGTGCCCCTCGTGTTGGGCAGGGGGTCCTCAGCTTCGGTGTCCGGCTGCGGCAGGGACTCGGCTGTTTAGATGCCTGTTATGATCTACTGTTGCCTTTCCCCTTGCCTATGTATCTCTTCCTTACTGCTCAGCCAGAATGAGTGTTGGTGTGCTTGGAGATGTCTGGAATGTTGCATGATTGATGATGTCGTGGAATGCATGGGTGCCTGGTGAGTTTGGGAATATCAGTTGGAGTGTGCAGGCTGAGCAGGAGAGAGGCTGCTCCTGGTGGGGCATCACCTGGACTTTACATTTTCCAGTAACATATTTGAAGCTGTCATCTTATCAATAAATCTACAACTTACCTATACATGACCTGTCTACAGAAGATCTTTTATTTACAACACTGGCGATTAAGTATGGGCGGATCTAGCGGATCTCGCGTACGCGAATTTGCGAATTTACGGATTCGCAATACGCAAAATCCGCGAACTCTCGCGGATTTGCGTATTTTTACGTTTTTTGTGTTGGCGAGCGTTCGCGAGGATTTGTGGACCATTTCGCAATTGCGAACTTACTTTTCGGCTCGCAACGGCCGCGACTATGTTGTTTCTACGTCTAGTTTATCATCACAGGTTCACAGCACCCTCTGTTTCACCACTGCCACCCTCTGGTACACCCATGCCACCCTCTGGTACATCCTCACTGCCACCTATTAGGTTTGCTTATCACTGTAGATTATGGGGGTGAAAAAAAGCATGCACACCTGCCCTGCTTCAACTGCCATGAATTAATTTGGGGTTGATTAATGTGTCAGTGATTTTGAAACTTCCAGTCTGGCTGGCACCTGCTTCCTTCCTTATCTGTAATTTGCTTTCTGTTGCAGTGAAAGCAAGCACACCTGCCCTTCTTCAACTGCCATGAATTAATTTGGGGGTGATTAATGTGTCAGTAATTTTGAAACTTCCAGTCTGACTGGCACCTGCTTCCTTCCTTATCTGTAATTTCCTTTCTGTTGCAGTGAAATTTTTTTTCACAGGACCTTTATGGTCTACTTGTAGCTATTCTATGAGCCTGCTGTTTGGGTCATAGCAGGGTCATAGAATATTTGCAAATAGGCAACTGAACTCTGGAGGGGCCCCTGAGGAAGCACTAGAGTGAATGGTTACTAATGTTAAGTTTGCACTTTTGCACCTGCTGATTGCTTTCAGTTTAGCAAAAATCGTTTATCTGCAATTTCGCGCCATTTGCGGGGCGCGAATCCGTGCAAGATCAATTTCGGAAGCCGCGAATGCGTGCGAATACACTATTTTTTTTTTGCGGCGTGTATGTTCGCGTGATTTTGTGCGTGTTCGCAAGGCGCTTGTAGCGATACGTTTGCGAAGTTACCCTAGCGGTCGTACACGGGCGCGGCCATCTTGTTTGCGTGACGTAATTCCGTTTCCGGCCGCTATGTGTAATCTCGCAAAGTGTGCTGCTCGCTAGTACAATTTCGCGCGTGATCGCGAGGAAAATCTAGCGCGAACTTACCCACGCGGTCGTGAACGGGCGCGGCCATCTTGTTTCTCATTCATTGCTATGGTTCTGGGCATGCTTTCTGTATCCTCTCTGAATCTCTGCCATCCTTTGCTTGTTTGAAGTTTTTTTGATCTATTTTACTTATTATCTATCCCTCTATTTTTCTAGCTCTATATTTTTGTGTTTTCTGCTACTTTTTGTTAATTTTAAACTACTTTTTTAAACTCTTTCCTTTTCTTCTTCCCTATTCTATTTCTCCTTTATTATTTAACTTCATTTCTGCCCAGACCATGGCAAAGGGAGCCGGGAAGCACCCTGAGAAGGGGAAGGGTCCCGCACCCCGTGCCCGGCTCCCGTGCGGGCGTTTGAGGGGGGAGCTAGTGATGCCACGGGAGATCTTTAGCGCGGAGGAGGTGGCCGCACTAATATTCCACGTCCAGCGCCGCCTCCCCAAGACCATCCTGGGAGGCGGCAAGATCGCAACCGGCTATGGCATCCGGGAGCGCCGGAAGCGGTGGGAGAAGGTGTGCCGGGCCATGTTTAAGCTCTCTGGGGTCCGGCGCACCTATAACCAGGCCACCCACCGCTGGACGGATGTCATGGACCGGGAACGCGACTTGCTGGACGCGCTCGGCGTAGAGGTCCCCGGGCTTGGTGAGTAGTAGTAGCTATTTCTAGCTATTTCATCACTACTCTGTTTTATCCGGCTCTGTTATTTGCAAATCTTTGTTCTTTACCAAGAGCAATAATGCTGCCGATTACATTGTAGGTAAATTATATTTCAAAATCTTCTATGCATTTCAGGTGCACTGCTCTCCTTCTCAGTAGCCTTGCTTGCTAATATGCTTATTTGTTTTGTATTTTGTGTTCATTTCATTGGCCTGAGAAATTATGTATGAGTGTAGTGTAAAGAACTGCGTAATACTAGACACTAAGGGTAATATTTTCAATTGCCGGCGCATCCCTGCAAAGTAGCAGGGATGCGGCAGTAATTGTGCGCCATGCCACCACCACCACCCATGGGCCCAAAACGTCACAGAAGCCTTACGCATCTGTGCCGTAAAGGCGGCGCATTGCTGGAGTTGCGTGCCAACGATGGCGCAGCTCCAGCAATGCTCTGGGGTGCCCTATCTCCCCAATGCTGCATCAAGCCGTACGTCGGCTTCAAGCAGGCGCAGTGTTTCAGTCACGCATCATTGTCCTAAAAGTGACTGATTGACATCTTGTAGATTTCCCTCAGCCACTTTTAGGATTCGTTCCTGCTCAGGAACGCCCTCCCTTGCGCCGGAACGCCCTCCCTTGCGCCGGAACGCCCCCTGATGGCGCAGGGCTTTACAACGTCATGCATCTCCCATATGCGTCATTTTTTTTTAATATACGCCGCACCATGGCGCCTCTTTTGTTCTGCCGCTGCGTCACAAAAGTCACGCAACAATGGAGGAAAATGAGCCGCAAGGGACTTCTAAATTAGCCCCAACAGACTGAAGTCCAGTACTTCCTTTAGACACATGGCTATAAGAAGAAATAGTGGTGGTGGTCGGTGGATTGATAGTTTGAGTATTCACTGATCTGCAAGCACGATGGACTTTGTCTGTCACTTCGCGTGCTGCGGACTGCTGCCTGCCAGGCCTAGGCAAACCTTTTTAGTAGTCTGTTTAGTGAGTTACATAGGAACTTTCAAAGTCAACGGTCCGCAAATCAGGCAATACGAATAACGTAGTATACCACATGAGATTGGTCAATATATCCCGTGGGATAGTTGTCTATCTATTTGCTATTTCTCCAAAATATTTTGTTATTGTTCTTTTGAAATGTTTGATTTGGTTGACAAATCTCATCCATGTTTTCTGGTTTTTCTTTCTTTCATGTTGTACATCAGCTCCCCCCAAGGGCAAGAGGACACAGGAGGAGGAGGAGGGTGCTGTTCAGGAGGATGCAGGCCAGGATCGGGCAGACGAGGGCTCCTTTGCTGGCCCTAGTAAGTTTTAATTTTAATATAGAGTACCTATTTTTTCCTAGCGTTCCTCATTCGATTTTTTCAAAGTCGTCTTTGATCTTCTTGTAGACTGGATCTAAATTCTTATCCTGCCTCGACTATGACTCCCTGTGGTATTACTAGATTATTCTTATTAGTCTGTCTGTGTAGCTAACTAAGATTGCACATTTGTCAATTCCATTGGACTCCCATTCTAGTCAGCAATAGCTCTATGCACTGAGTGCAGTCCTCTGGGATTGTCCATAATGTCTTTTCAAGTCTTCTAAATGTTTATGCTTTGACAATTGCCAACAATAAAAAGGTGAATGACCACCAAGAAAGAATAAGATACTACTTAACTTTTGGTTTGGATAGGAGGACAATCCATTCTACTAGTGTTGCAGGGACAAATCTGCACAGACCGAACTATGAACACTAAATAGTGCATTGTTTATCAATTATAATAGGCGCAGGTAGACTTTCTTTCCACATACCTCAGTGATATCAGACTTTGAAGAACCCCCAATCTCCTTACTGACTAGATAGTGTGGCAGAGTCATTTAGCTCCCAAAGTCACCGATGATTGATCCCCAATGATGATTAGATTATCCAACGCAGGACACGAGTACGGAGTCACAGTCAAGAAGTGTCAGAGGCACTCATGTTTGCAAAAATTCCAAAACCTTTAGCTCATCCACTCTAGTCTGGAGGACCAAAAACCACAGAGTCTATTTAAGTTTAAAAGCTTTATTAAAACTAAACACATTTATTAAAATCAACTTTGTCATAAAAGTAAACGTTTAACTGAAAATGGAAAAGTGCTTAGTGCTAACGATTAATTGGACACCTTTCTTGTGGTCGAGCTGAGCTCTCACCTGGTTTGAACTTGAGCTTGACCCTGATCGTGTTCTTATAAGTCAAGCTTCTGTTAGGAGAAAAGTGGTGTGTGTTAAAAATAAAAAGCAAGCATTCATCAGTTGTGCCAAAAAGTGCATCAAGACAACAGCCTTCCCTGGAAAAAGGGACATTTTTACTTTAGAGTAGACAGTTACAAATTATTACATTGTATTTCGTTTTTTTAACATTTCTTTATTCCTCCTAGACCAAATATTATATAGTAGTGAGTGGTGTATTCTAACATTCTTAAATGTACTTTGTAGGTGGAACATCTGGTGGCGGGGCCAGCGCGGAGGTGGTGTTGTTGGACGCGGACTCTGGGGAGGAGGCGGTGCAAGTGCCGGACGTTCCTGTGAGGGTTCGCACGGTGGTGGCGGGAAGAGGTAAGCTATATATTCCTTACTTATTGAGATTGAAGACTGCATAGTGTGCTTTCTGCACGGGTGTATTATAAATCAACCAGGTAGTAGCCTCCTCTAAATGTACTTCGACTTAGCTGTGATATATCCGGTTATTACGGTGGACACTCCGTACCTCTCTTAATAACTTTAGTTTAGTAGTAGTACGTCATTCATGTGTGGGTGTATCACTGTTCACTCAATAATAAGCAAAGCACCTAAAGTCATCCCATATGTCATCAAATACATCCCATGTGAAGTGATAGATAATCAAATTATTTAGCTTCTTCATTTTCCTTTTCTAGTACTCATTTGCACTGTAGGGTGAAAGGTAAATTAATTAAGCAGTAGCCCTTGTAACAGAGTATTCTCTGTGCCACCCGTAATAGAAAAGTAATAGCTTCACCACCTGCATGTACTGGACCGGTACAGTAACGCAAGTCTGTCTCACTCATCATGGTGTGCGTCTGTTTTTCTCGGGTGCAAGTTCACTGCGCTGACATTCTGCCGGCTTGCATAAGATAACGTACCAATTTTCCTAAACAAGAGAGAAGAAGAAGAAGAATAAGACTGGTGTACTGTCATAGTCGACTGTAATGGAAGTCCATAGTGGTCGTAGAATTTGTTCATTAAACTCCCACTAATGTTAGAGCAAGGATGCAGAAGTGGGAGGTTAGATAGATACTGTCCTCAATAGTTATGTACTCTGCTTTCAATTTGCTACTTGTACTGTGACACAACTTTCGGCTCAATCACTTTGTGTTATTAATGTTAAGGAGCATTGGTTACAGACTATGTCTTTCTTTCTTCATATAGTTGCTCCTTCCAAATCGACATCACGGAGGGAGCAGGCTCGAATGGCCCGGCAACGGAGGCTGGATGCCACTGTCGCCGAATATCAGCGGCTGGTGGCCCTGGAGGAGGAGGACACGCAGTCAACCGGTGGAACCACAACATCCTCCACTGGGACAGCTGCATCCTCCTCCGTGCCCCCAAGGGCTGCCAGCCAGCGCAGTGCTCCAGCGGTACGGAGCCAGGCTACCAAAGCCAACGGCCACCGCCAAGCAGCAAAAACACCAGCTGCCCCCCACAGGAGTTGCAAGGCACGCCAGCGCCGCTTAGGACTCAGAGTGTCGTACCTGGAGCAGGAGGTCCATAACTATAAGAACTTGGTGGAGGGCCTCCGCTTCGACCATGCCACCCTCCGCAAGGAGTATGATGCCCTGGCCGCAAAATTCACCAGCACCCTCCAGTAGTGGAGTGTCCCTTGCCCTTTTTTTAGAGACTTTTGGGGGGTGGGATTTGGGAGTTTGGTTCTTTTTGGGACTTTTGAAAGACAATCGTTGGGGTTAGGGAGGGGCTTGAGGGAGATTATTTTGTTAGGGCTACATAAATATACTTTTTTAAACTTTATCTGACCATACCTGTTTTTTACTGCTTTTGAGTCTGGTGGGTGGGGGTTTAACAGTAAGTTTGTTTTCCTGAAGAGTCCTAGGACTTTAGTAGTACTACCATCAATCTCTCGTCTAGTCCTAATACTCCATTATACTACCTCCCACCAAACGCTTATCTTACCTGTAATTTGTGTTTGAAATTAGGGCTAGGCCCAGGGCTGGCTCCACGGGAAATGGGGATTAAGGTTGGCAATCCTGGGCGGATGAAATGTCCTCATTGCGGTGGTACTAGTGGTGTGACACAGTGGCAGTTGCATGCCTATGGAAAAAAAGAAAACGAAACCTGGTTTGTCCTTACTGTAGCATTACAACGGTTACGGTACGATAGAGAATATAGCAGGTGACAGTACACTAGAACAGTGCCACAATGTAGCCTAAGAAATGGTAAAGTATTGCAAGTATAACTAGTACTTGCGTTGAATTTATTTGACATTGGCTCCTACTACTACAAGAAATAGTACTGAAGCTGAGTAAGTCTAGAATGTATCCTCGTATTCCTTCACCAGCCTGTTGCTGTGACCTTATCCTCCCCAGCAAGTGTGTGGAATTATTGATGTCATTTAGTCAGACATCAAGCAAAACCACACAGCCCGGGGGAAGAGGGTTAGGGTTTGGAAAATGGATGGGAATGGGGGTTTCTTTTTGGGTAGGTTTTGTTGAGAGAAGAAAAAAAAAGCACAGCATGGACAAACAATAATTGAAGATAAAGAAATCTTTGGGTACAAACTAAAGCTAACCACATGCAGTCACACTCATAGAAGAAAACAATGGATACTGTATCTGTATGTTGTTGGAGTTGTCCTGTTGAATTTGGTAAGTAAGTTGCATGCAGCAAACAATTCCTCTTATTAGTGGCACTCCTCCATTCCAGCTGACGCTTCGTCCATCAATGTTGGTGACCACTGACAGAAGACACCCTGTCCACTGCCTGCCTGGCGGATGTTGACTGAAACCCGGCCTGTAATTATTGAACGGAAAACAGGAAGTGCTATTACAATACCGCTGATAAATATATATAAGGTATGTACGCTGTGTGGTGCAAAAAGTCACACTTTGATTTTCCTAATAGACAGTACAATATTTTTGAAATTGCGTACTCTGTCTGAGTCACCTTTTGAAGGATAAATAAGTATGGCCAAATTAATTTAGCGGATCTTTCCCCTCAAGCTAGGTGTACTGTAAACTGTGTTTTAGAACAAAATTAGACCTTCCCAGCAATGCTCCCACCAAGACCCTTACTAAAGCCAGTCGCAAAAATGTAGAAGACCCCAATCAGATCTCAAAAAACGAGGCGTAGCAGAAAAATGGTGACATAACGTACTTTGAAAGTAAAAGTAGGCCCAAATACCCCCTTACCCACCGTGGATTGTATTCAAACCACTTGCAAGCAAGCAAAAGTATCCATAGCCAGCATCGCTCCAAGAGTGCTCTAAGACCCCAGAACTCAGTTGCAAAAATCTAGAACACCCCGAAACACATGCAATCCTGCTGCTAGGGCTAACCCTAACGAACCCTAAGTTACAAAAAGTGCCAAAAGGCTTTTCATTATGGATTTTGTCCAAACCACTTCTATCCGGTATTAGACCTTCCCAGGAATGCCCCAAGAGACCCGCCAACCAACCCGCAAAAAAGCACGCGACAACACCCCCAAACAGCCAAAAAGCAAAATCTCATACTTACAATATCTCTCGGCCTTCGGTCCAAACGCGCTGTGCAGCTAGGTCATCATCATAACTCCTGTTTTCCACCACGCATTTCCTGAAAAGCAAATGCAATCAAGATTAGACTGTCGCAGCAGTGCTCCGACAGAGACACCAAAACCCACCCACAAACACCAGGAAGCCCCCCAAACAGGCCCCCGAAAACGCTACATTGAGCAAGATGTCAGAAGAAATAGCCCAAAAAAATTCTGCATGGATTTTGTCCAAACCACTTCTATCCGGTATTAGACCTTCCCAGGAATGCCCCAAGAGACCCGCCAACCCACCCGCAAAAAAGCACGCGACAACACCCCCAAACAGCCAAAAAGCAAAATCTCATACTTACAATATCTCTCGGCCTTCGGTCCAAACGTGCTGTGCAGCTAGGTCATCATCATCATAACTCCTGTTTTCCACCACGCATTTCCTGAAAAGCAAATGCAATCAAGATTAGACTGTCGCAGCAGTGCTCCCAGACCCCAAAAGTCACCCACAAACACCCAGAACCCCGCCAAAGAGCACCTCAAAGGCAAGCAAGTCTGCAAAAACGGCAAGAAATTTCCGCCTCATATTTGGTCCAAAACACTTTTATCTGTTATTAGAGCTTCACAGCAATGGGCCCAGAGCCGTCAACTCACCCGCAAAGAAGTAGAACACCTCCACAAGTGCTGAGTCTTTCTTCATTGGGCGTAATCCAGCCCTCTGCTTTGAGGGAAATAGGAGTCTGGAGGAGGAGGATAGAGGAGCATGTTCTTCTGAACTTGTGAACCTGAGGAATGTAGACTGCGGCACCTTCAAATCAATAAGCAAACAAGTGAAGACAGTTCTGCTGATGGGCTTGTTTTTGTGAGTAGGTGATTAAAGTTTGAATTAAATTAACTGTGCAAAACAAAGAAAGACAGACACACAGGAATAAAAGTGAATAAGGACGAAAAAGAAAGTTATTGATTCATTGTCTCATTTTCAGGGCTCGGTGTCAGGGAATAAGAATAAGAGTTCGTCATCATACTCTGCAAATTCAGGCAGGATGAGGTCAGCGTCACTGAACAGAGAACAAATTCCCTCATCTACGTTGCTGTCCTCCTCGTCTTCATGCGGCGTGCTTTCTCGTACTTTGTAATCTGGTGGTATGAGGTGCTGATTCATCTTGATCATTGTTAGCCTCTCCACATTTTTGGGCGAGAGGCGGCTCCGTTTGGGAGTTACAATGCCACCAGCAGCACTGAAAACACGTTCAGAAGACACACTTGCGAGTGGGCAAGACAAGTAGTTTATAGCCAGGTTGGAGAGCTGTGGCCACAATTGTTTTTTCCCATGCCAATACTGCAATGGCTCATCATTAAGAAAGACCTCTGTTGAGTCATTCAGATAGTCCTGCACCATCGACTCAAGGTCCTCAACGGTTCCTCCACTTTGCTTACTTTTTGCTGTGCTTGTGACCTTTTTTCGAGAACCATACCCAAGCAAAGTTAGCCAATCCTCTTCAGCAGCCAATGTTACTCTTGTGTGTGGTGCAGATGATCCGGTTGCCGGTGTCTTTAATGGCTGAGAGGTCACTTGTGCCACAGCCACAGGTGCAGAAGTGGATTCTTTTGACTGGGGATGGCCTGCTGATGCTGATGTACTGCCTTCTCCTTCAATATCCTGCCGTTCTTTTTCAAACCTCTTGGCTGACCAGGCTAGCCAACGTTTGTACTTTTTAACATCTTCATCAGCAAAAGGAAAGAATGCTTGGCCTGCCAGCGCCTTTTTGTAGCGTGGATCCAGAATAGTAGCACAAATGTAATGCTGTTCTGAGTTGATCATTTTAAGACATTCATCACCACGTAGGCGCTCTAATAATTTCTCCGACAAAACAAAAGGGTCTTTGTTTTTTCAATCTTTTTCTAACTCAGAAGACACCGCCTTCAGTTGGTGCTCCAGCATGCACAACAATGAGATAGCTTTTCCCAAATTACAGTCCTCCTTGCTGACTGCACGCGTGAAGACCTCAAAAGGACGAAGCATTTCTGTCAGGCTTTTAACTATTTCCCAGTGCGCAGCATCCATCCTCAGGTCCTTCTGAGCTGTACCCAGTGTTAAGAAATAGTGATCGAGTACTGTATACTGCTCACACAGACGCTCAAGCATGTAGAAGGTTGAGTTCCAACGTGTTGCCACCTCCTGGATGAGTGCTTTCACTGGCATTCGACGTTCATGTAGCAGGCTCCTCAGATGCTTCCGGGCCTTAAAAGAATGGCTGAAATGGTTGCACATTTTTCGGCAGGTGGCCATTACCTCGCACGCTGGACTGTCTTTATCACTCAAGAATTTTTGAACTACCAGGTTGATACAGTGCGCCAAACACGGCACTCTGAAATAGTCACCCAGCGCCATGGCCTTAACTACATTGGCGCCATTATCCGTGGAAACATAACCAATCCGGCGTTTTTTTGGGGACAGACAGTGAAAGACCTTTTTGTTAAACTCGTCCAAAATGTTTCGTGCTGTGTGACTTTTCTCCAAGCCAAACATGGCTAGTGTTGCATGTTTCCGAGCAGCTTTAAAAACTTGGTCCGGGTCAACACCTGCGTTTAGCTTTGCTTTCACACCTGAAAAAGAGACCCAGTGTGCAGTGATGCACATGTAATCTGCGCCTGCGCCACTGGTCCACGTGTCTGTTGTCAGATGTATAGTGTGAACAGCACTCTTTTGCAAAGCTGCCCCAATCACCTCCAGCACATCTTCATGTAGTGCTGGAACCGCAACTCTGGCAAAATAGAACCGGCTAGGACCCTTCCATTTAGGGCAGAGCGCTGCCACTAATTCTAGAAAACCTACCGCTTCTACAAAAGAAAAAGGGAGAAGGTCCACAGCTAGCATTTTAGCCAGCTTAGTGTTATACAGACGCGTCAGTGGGTGGTTGCGTTCATATGGCGCGTCTGAAGAAAACATGGTTCTAATGTTGCCCTGGACCAAGCATTTACGGGATGATAATGACTTCATTGACCCAATTATGCTCGCTGGTGAACTTTTTCGCCTTGGTGTCTCACTCGCTACAACACTCTTAGTGTGCCTCACATGGGGTGTGCTGCTGACAGGGGTACTGGGTGTAAGTGAAGTGTTTGACACGTCTTCTTCCTCCTCGTCATCATCAGATGAAACATCAACGTTTTCTTGACTTCCAATTCGGGCTTCCTTGATCGCCTTTACGTGCGCAAACCATTGGACAGTGTGCTGTCTCCTAAGATGACCTCTCTGGCCTCCGGTACCATAGTTGGTACCAAACTTCCCACGACTAACTGCAACCTTACAAATGGTACAAATGGCGAACTTTTCCCTTTTTGGGCAAACAGTAAAGAAGTCCCAAACTGGGGACTTGAAGTGTCTGTGGGGGCCGGAGGAGGCGGCGATACTGGTGGTGGTGGTCATGCTGCTAATGCCAGATGAAGTGGAGGATCTGGATTGCCCAACTTTTGTACGTTGTGCACTTTCACCGCCACTAATTAAGGTCGAGGTGGATGGAGGTCCCTTCTTGTGAGAAAGAAATATGGAAGCGGTACGAGTTGGTGTACTACTTAACTCCAATGATTGTGGTGTTTCCACTGCCTCCTCGTCGACAACATCATCATCATCACGCTCAGCAGCTTTTCGGGCTAGGGTCAAAATGTCTGTTTGCTGCATGCCCGCTGGGGCTGCAGTGACCTTTATGATGACTGGGTCGTCGTTGTCAGAGTCTTCATCAGCAGCAATATCCGCCACTTCTTGTTGAGCCTCATCATCACACTCCATAACTCTGAGACTTTGGACGAGCTTCCTTTTACGCTTAACTACCTTTGTCAGATCATGTGCCTCACTCTCAGACGGCAGTGGTGCTGGTTCCCAATTTTGATCCGTATCATCAGAAGGAGGTGTGCTTGAAGAAGATGTAGACACCACCCTTGATCTCTTCCTTGCTAGGGGTGTGGAAGACAATGAATGATCATCAGGAGGAGTGTCTTCCTCAAATGATACCTCGCCTTGATTGTCGATTTCCTGATGTGCCCCTACTTCGGGAGGAACAACTATTGTGGGCACTTGTGACCCTCCATGCACCTCTGCTTGCGCTGCCTCTCCTTCCACATGTACTTGGGCTTGTACTTGCACATGTGGTTTTTGTTGCGGCTGTGGTTGTTCAACACTCATCAGATGAGTTACAACAACCTGTGTTGATTGAGGGACATTGCTGCTACTTTCTTGCGATGAGCCAACATCACTGGTCGATGGTGATTGAACAACTAGACTAAGTGCCTCTGCAGCAGTGAAGGGCTTGGACTTCAGTTGGCGTGGTGGTGGTGGTGGCACTGAGTCCAATGGAGCGGGGGTGCTGCTCCCAGCTTGGTCCCCAGCAGATCCCGCCGCTGCTGCAGGCATACTTTTTTTTTTACTCCCAAAAAAAGGGACGGCCGGCACACCAGTCTCCTTGGTAACTTGCTTCTTCTGCTCCTTACTGGCAACTTTCTTGCTAGAGGAGCTACGGGTAACTTTTTTTGGGGCCATCTTCTTCAGAGCAGGTCAGAACAGCAGGCAGCAGTTGCACGAGTTGCAGAGTTGTCTGTGTCCAGACGTGACATCGCGTGACGTTATGCTGCACACACACACCGCTGCAGGACTTCTTCCTGGCACTGTTGGTTCTCTTGAGTCTTGTGCACCTAAAAGCAATGGAAGACAGAGGAACATCAGTTCAGTTATACACCCCGAAAAACACAGAAAAATCAGCACAATCCCATGCCATCCATGATGTTTACATTCAAGACACCCCACAGAAAGACTAGGCCCATGCAACACTCACTACCCCTGGGCATAATGGATGAAAAGTAGGCAAAATAAGTGCAGGCCTCAGACACTGCCTCTCTTCAAAATGGCCCCTTGAACCCCAAGCACATGTTGCCTGTACCAGCCAGCACTCAAGATGGCCACCACCACCACCCACATGGCCAGTCCACATCAACAGTACACCCCCCAAAAAACGAAAAACACCCAAAAATCACCACACTCCAATGCCATCCAGGATGTTTACATTAAAGAGAGTGAGACCCCACAGGCACACTCAGTCCATGCACCACTACCCCTGGGCAAAAGGCCACACCAGCAGCCCCAAAAAAACGACAAAAAACACAAAAAACAGCACAATCCCAGCCCATCCATGGCCTAAATGGTGTTTAAATTCAAGAGGACACCCCACAGAAAGACTAGGCCCATGCAACACTCACCACCCCTGGGCAAAGGGCCCCACCAGCAGCCCCAAAAAACGACAAAAAACACAAAATTCAGCACAATCCCAGCCCATCCATGGCCTCAATGGTGTTTAAATTCAAGAAGACACCCCACAGAAAGACTAGGCCCATGCAACACTCACTACTCCTGGGGATAATGGATGAAAAGTAGGCAAAATAAGTGCAGGCCTCAGACACTGCCTCTCTTCAAAATGGCCCCTTGCACCCCAAGCACATGTTGCCTGTACCAGCCAGCACTCAAGATGGCCACCACCACCACCACCCACATGGCCAGTCCACATCAACAGTACACCCCAAAAAAACAGAAAAACACCCAAAAATCACCACAATCCAATGCCATTCAGGATGTTTACATTAAAGAGAGTGAGACCACACCACAGGCACACTCAGTCCATGCACCACTACCCCTGGGCAAAAGGCCACACCAGCAGCCCCAAAAAATCGACAAAAACACAAAAAACAGCACAATCCCAGCCCATCCATGGCCTCAATGGTGTTTAAATTCAACAAGACACCCTACAGAAAGACTAGGCCCATGCAACACTCACCACCCCTGGGCAAAGGGCCCCACCAGCATCCCCAAAAAACGACAAAAACCACAAAATTCAGCACAATCCCAGCCCATCCATGGCCTCAATGGTGTTTAAATTCAAGAAGACACCCCACAGAAAGACTAGGCCCATGCAACACTCACTACCCCTGGGCATAATGGATGAAAAGTAGGCAAAATAAGTGCAGGCCTCAGACACTGCCTCTCTTCAAAATGGCCCCTTGCACCCCAAGCACATGTTGCCTGTACCAGCCAGCACTCAAGATGGCCACCACCACCACCACCCACATGGCCAGTCCACATCAACAGTACACCCCAAAAAAACAGAAAAACACCCAAAAATCACCACAATCCAATGCCATCCAGGATGTTTACATTAAAGAGAGTGAGACCACACCACAGGCACACTCAGTCCATGCACCACTACCCCTGGGCAAAAGGCCACACCAGCAGCCCAAAAAAAACGACAAAAAACACAAAAATCAGCACAATCTCAGCCCATCCATGGCCTCAATGATGTTTAAATTCAAGAAGACACCCCACAGAAAGACTAGGCCCATGCAACACTCACCACCCCTGGGCAAAGGGCCCCACCAGCAGCCCCCAAAAAATGACAAAAACAACAAAAATCAGCACAATCCCAGCCCATCCATGGCCTCAATGGTGTTTAAATTCAACAAAACAGTTGTATCATGCACCCATAACCAACCCTGGTCCTACTGGATACTCTGGCTACCCACAATATATTTTATTTAATGTTCTGAAAAAGTTCCAAAATTGTAGTTGCAGCAACTGTAATGCCCCAAACAAACTTACTTGTGAAAGTTGATTTCTAATCCAAAAGTGATCCAAAGAAAGTCAAAAAGGCCTCAAATCCAAATATCCAGCAGCACCCACAAAAAGTAATCCTTCCAGGTCAAGGCCCAAATGAAAGTGACCAGCACATGAAGAAAGCAATGGGAGGAGCCTGCTGGACAGGAACAGGAAGTTGGAGACTGTGGGGCACTTCCTTCCCCCCCCCCCAAAAATGGACTCCTTACAAAAAAAAAGGCCATGCAAATGTCAACCTGAGGAGTGATTCTGATAAAAATCATCATTTTCTGAAGGTTTATCCTGTTTGCTGGTGGATTTCTTGTGCAGAATTGCAAAATCTCTATTTCGCGAGTGCAAGATTGTTCCTGTCCGCCGCAACTACGTGTTCGCAATTGCGAACTCTCGCGAGGCGTGCTGCGCAAGGTGGCAAGCCGCGATTACGTATTCGCGGGCGCCAAACTCCCGCGGGATCCCGCAGCAAGATCCAAAATGGCGCAGCAATCGCAAAATATGATCGAGAAATACAACTCGGCAAACGCTTAATGACGGAAAGTGAACGCCGTGCACCACGCCGCGCGCCGCAATATTGTATCACCAAGCAAAAAATCCGCCGCGAGCGAATTCACGGATTTTCGACAAATTCGCGAGAGTTCGCGGATTGCGAATTTGCCGAAAATCCGAAAAATCCGCGATCGGAGCGGATTTTATGCCCATGCTTACTGGCGATGATTTAAAAGAACCTGCGTGTTGCTGAGGATTACCCTGGATTACCATGGAACTAAGGATTTGACTAACCACAGGAACTCATGAACTGGAATCCAAAGGAAAAGAATTCCCAAGAAAAAGGATTACAAGAATTACGCTCTGGTAAGCCCCACCAGTGTCCTTTGTCAACAGGTCAGCCTGCAGACCAGGGCGATTGACTTTTGTTTAACTTTCCTGTGACCTGTAAACTTAAGTGCTGGTTTTCACTGCCTTGCACACTGCCTGCCTCATACAACTATGTCTGCTCTGCCCGTGCACTGCTAGTGTCTGTCATAACAATGATCTCACAATAACAAGCTTCAAGAGATGCAGTTGGCCTAATCACCCTGCTGTATCTTTCTGCTGTGGTTTGACCCCGACTGCACGCTTTGGCTACATCTTTGGTAGGACAGCTTTGGACATTCTGCAGTGTGAGCACCACTTCTTCCCTGTGAGCGCTTTCTGTGTCTAGGTTTAAGAAGGTGCTATGAGCGCAGGCAGTGCCCTGTACTTCATGAGAGCCACCATTCATTGTCAGTGGCACTTGGTTGATGTCACCTGCGCATTTGCAAAAGCGTCCCGGTTTTTATTACAGTGTATGAGTAGTGTACTGTGAATTGGGGCCATCGTGTATTATCTCTACTGTGACAATACATGACGATTTGGAGTATAAGCGTGGCCTTGATTTCACAAGTAAGTGGCTTTACCTATATTACAGTCATGAAGAAAACCGCCTTGCAGCCATTAAAAATTTCATACAGGGCCCGCGCCTCTCACCTTTTCACATGCATCAACCTGCGAGCCTCCTATTACGTTTCTCTCCCTTACTTGCTGCTTTACTGCCTCCAGACGTTTGGTGCAAGACAGCGCTGGGAGCCATCCGGCATGGCGCCACCAGTGCATGACTCCATTTTGTGTTTGGTGGTGTAATCAGAATTGTTTAACTGTTTCCAGCATTCTACACCTTGACTCCAACCACCTTGCCAATAAAGTTTAGTGAACGTACAAATCATCTGGTGAGTTGCCGTTTTTGTCGATGTCATTATCTGTCTTACCTGGATGTTACTGCATGACAAGAGATTGCAGTGAAGTCGGAGAGCAGCATTTCAGCCACTGACAAGAACTTCGCTATTCAAAGGAATGTGGTAGGAGAAGACTTCTCCGTGTGTACTTTCACGGTTTGGATTGTGTGGGTGAAAGGTTTCCCTGCTTGGACTGTGTTGGAGAAGAGATCTTCTTATGAAGCTTCTTTGCATTTACCTTGATATGAGTTTTATGAGGCTTCTCTGGTTTTACCATGATACGAGTCCTATGAGGCTTCTCAGGTTTTACTTTTGAAATGTTTGACTTGAATTTTAGTATTGACTAAGCCTGATGCTTTTCATGAAACTCTTTCATTTTTGATTCTTTATGTGTGAATTCGTTGGCATATGAATTGTCTTGCATTTCATTTATTTGATATGTTCTTTGATTCATTTGCTCAATGTCTTTTCATGCATCTTTTATAATCAAATTTATTTTCAAATTTGATTGCCTTGGGTACTTTCAATTGCTTTTATTGTGTTTTGGTTTCCTTAGGAAGGGAGATGTGTTATGATCTACTGTCGCCTTTCCCTTTGCATATGTATCTCTTCCTTACTGCTCAGCCAGAATGAGTGTTGGTGTGCTTGGAGATGTCTGGAATGTGGGATGATTGATGATGTCGTGGAAAGCATGGCTGCCTGGTGAGGTTGGCAATGTCAGTTGGAGAGTGCAGGCTGAGCAGGAGAGAGGCTGCTCCTGGTGGGGCATCACCTGGACTTTACATCTTCCAGTAACATATTTGAAGCTGTCCTCTTATTAATAAATCTACAACTTACCTATGCATGACCTGCCTACAGAAGATCTTTTAATTACAACAATGCCGCACCCTGGGTTCCTGCTGGTCATGGGGCGCGTGCTCACCTGGTACTCTCAGGCTCCGTCAGGCATCCAGAAATGCTTGTTCAGACGGCCATCTCGCGTCCACTTTGTAGTGGATCTTGGACCGGTCTCTGGACCGTGGATTCCCGGGCTGTGCCGCGGCTGGCCATTAGTGGCTTGTGGGCGCCGCCATTTTGAGTGCGTCCTAAGGCCGCCGACCTGGTCTTATTTTGTGCTAAATACACTTTCCAGATCACATTTCATGTCACAGAGGGAGCACCTGCGGTCCATGGCAGCTCCGATATGGGATTTCAGTGGAATTCAGGCATTGTAGATGTGTGGTTTCGGATTTGCGTGGCCAGCTAAGCGGAGCACTAAGAAGTTGCGTCCGCCATCTTGGTTGGCTTGGCATTGTGCTTCCACTTTTAAGAGTATTTGGGGCATTCTGTGATTGGAATTGTATCCCACTTTATGAATGTATTTTAATGTCAATAACTCATATTAAACCTTAAATAATCATGTTTATCAATTGGTTGAATTAAATAACATAATAAGTTGTAAATGGTCAGTGAAATGGCAAACAAATACTAAAAATTGGAATGTTTTGCGCCTTCTGGCCACACCTCTGACTCCACCCACTGATCCCATCCTCTGGTTGTTCCCGCCCTCTAATTCCCTACCCACAGTTCCCCTAGTTTTTTCCTCCCACTTCGACCACTGAGTCACGTGGGGTATATAACAGATTGTTGGATTTGGTAGGCGTGTTAACAACGATTATGGTTCAGGTGGAGGAATCCAGGATCCTTAAATGGGGCACAGAAATAAAGGTTTTGCCAGGCAATGCAAATTTTGCTACATAGCTTTGATATTTTGGATAAAAAGTAAACATGGAAAATTTGGCTATGGAGACTGGTCAGGATGTGAAATGTCTTCTCTTCTTCTATATATTTATAATAGATCTCAATAAGTATGCGTTGCCTTTTTCTACTATTGAGGAGCACAGCCACAGAGTAGATTTAAGGTCTGGTAAGCAATTGTCACATAGTTCTCTTTACAAAACCCTCTTCTCACTTTGCAGTTAGAGAAAGAAAAGTAAATACCAATCGCCATGTCAAAAGAATAAGCAGCAAATTGTCAGAAGGCATAGCCTTACATTAGGCCTCTGTGCCAGAACTCACAGAAAGTATGACTAGATAAAAACTAAAGTTAGAGGCATCTTTATTGCTCATTCACCTTTTGAACTCTAGTAATGTTATTTTGGTGGTGCTGCAGCACCCCACACTCCTATTTCCAGTGCCTATGGATAGCACAGAATCTCCAGGGTGTGCTACTAAAAGGGGACTGGTTAGCTCACCCTGACTGATCACACTGATAATATTACAGAGGAGAGAAAGAACGATTCTATGGAAACAGCCAGACCATAGCATGTTAAGGACAGGATATTATATCAAAGGTAGGTTGATGCCCAACTCAGACAAATGAAAGATTTATGAGACAATGATTTACCTCTAGCATAATAAACATTGGCAGATTGGTTTTGCAGCTGTTTAGGTTTTTTTTTTTATCAGAGGTGACCCAATTTGTGGCGCAGTAGAAATGTTGATCTGTAATAAACATCACGGGGCAGATTTATGAAGGCCTTGCGCCGCCAGTGCGTCATTTTTAACATGGGAAAAAGTGACGCACCGGAGGCGCAAGGCCTTCATAAATCTGCCCCCACGTTCCTACACCAAGTGCTATTTCCTCTAGAGTCTGACCAATACTGTTTGAGTTGTAGCACTCTCCCAAAGGCATTGTTACATAATGGGAAGGAGAGAATTATTATTGTGGGAGGGGTAAGGCACCTTATCGGAAGAATGCATACATATGCTTTATATGTTTATTGCTGAGAGAATAGTTTCCAGAACGGGGTTGGCAATACAAGTTCAATGTATTCTACTTGTGTAAATGTTGCATGCACATTGAATGCCTTATACCTAGATAGTTTGAGGTGACAAGTGCTTCTTTGAACTATTTTCACTGTACACAGAGAAATGTGCCCTGCCTTTGCTCAGATTGTAGTACAATAATCAGCTTTTTGATGTGCTTCAAAGATAGAGAAGATACACTAGATATAGTGTTAAGTTAACATATTCAGAAGTGAAAAGTCCTTGTTGCCTATTGGTGAACACTGCAGCTCATCTGGCATCTGTAATGTTGTTTCCCTTTCTGTGGGAGTCACCCCAGAATTTCTTAGCTTTTTTCTGAACCCTACTTTTGCTGGCTATAGAACTTCCTTGCAGTTCACCCCTGCTAACCAGAGGTAAAGTGCTTGTGCTCCTCCTTTCAGCATGGTGAAATTGGTATACTCATGATTGGCACATTTCATTTACTCATATGTCCCTAGTATGTGGTACCAAGGGTACCCAGGCCTGTTAATTAAATGCTACCAGTGGGCTGCAACATTCATTGTGGCACACCCTGCAGTTGCATTGAAAACCTGACTCCTGGCTTACCATGTGGCCTGGCTGTGCAATGAAAAACAGCAAATAACACGTGTCAAAATAACTCCTTTTGACATGGCTTAAGCCTTCCTTTAAATATTATTAAATCTCTGGTAAGTAGGTGTTATTGCCCATAAGGGAGCGTGCATGGTATTTAAAAGCAAGGCATGCAAAAGTGTACACAAAAAAATTGGGGATAATCAACTTTATTGGTTTTTGCAAACAACAGCACAATACACTGCTACATTGTGACAGATGCACTGCATATAGAGAATTCAGGTTATCCATCTCCCAATATCTCAACTTCAATTCATCAACCCCAGCCATTTGCCCCATATGCATTCATGCTTAGTAGGACATCCTCTTGCCCTGCACATTGGCTTCTCTTGCATGGCGCACCAGTCCACCCATTTCCACCATTTGGCAATGGTCGAGGTGCTAGGATCTTTCCAAACTGCTGCAATGTCTCTTTTGGCCACCTTGAGGGCCATTCCTAGGAACGATCTATCAGCTTGGTTGCTATCCAGTCCCTCCATCACTCCCAGGAGAAGGGCTAATGGATTAAGTGGGCCAGCCCAACCCCGTATGCCACTCAGTTCCACGAATATTGCTGCCCAATAGCTGGTGAGGGAGGTACAGGGCCAAACCATATGATGGAAATCTGCTGGTTCCGCTGCTCATCTCGGCCACCCAGTGGCGGGGTAGAATGTAACCTGGTATAGGCGGAATGGACCAAGGTAGGAGCAGTGGAGGTAGTATATTTGGATTAGGCACAGCCTGGCAGAAATGGTGAGCTTGCGGGGCCATCATGGCGTCCCTCCAGTCTTCCTCCTCAGAGGACACAGCCTTTGTTCCCATCACTCTTTAAGAGAGTCAAGGGTATATGGGGAGTTATTTATCAGGGTTCGGTAGATCTGAGAGACTCCCCCTTTCCCTGGGTTACCCATTATGGGAATGCAGCATTTTATGGGGAACAAGGGGCAACGGCATGCCGAAGTTGAAAGGTAATTGTGAAAGGAGTGCAATGAGTAGTTATGCAGCAAGTCTTGAAAGGAGCATAGGTGTCCTCTCTTCCACACATCCCCAAGGTGTGTAATCCCTATCAGGTCCCACATCCGAAACCGCTCCAGTGCCCCAAACTTCCCAGGCCAATTTCCATGCCACAATGGTGTCTGTAAGGTTAGTTTAGCATCCCACTGAGTATATCGCAATGCTGAGTGCCATGCCAGAAGGGCCGCCTGAGTTACCGCAGGGATTGTTGGAGAGATCGGGCCCCGTAGAGCATGCCCTGGACCAGTGAAAACCAGAGGCTCTCCAGCTCCAGTCGGTAGGCCGGATCTAACCAACCTCCATTAAACTAGTCGTATATCACCAGGAGACAGGAAGCCAGGTAAGACAGAAAAGGGTATGTCATCTCCATACCTCCGTCATAGGGGGTTATTGACTAGAGGTGAGGGCGAGTCGTGGCCTTGAGCTATCCCAGAGAAAACCTGTGATTATGTCATCTATGTCCCAAAACCACTTGCGAGACAAATGAAGCGGAAGGCTTTGGATTACATATAGTAACCAGGGCAGCACCATCATTTTGAATAGGGCAGTCTGGCTTAGGGGATGGAGGGGGAGGGATTGCCATGTGTGGAGGCCCTACTTTACTCGCTTAAGTAAGTGGTTAATGTTTCCAGGTGGAGGGCCACCCAAATGCCAAGGTATTTGAAGGAGAGGCGTCTTTGAAGAATAGTGGTCTGCCAATCTATGCATTCCTGTGAGCTATGAAGGTGTATTAAAGTGGATTTGGCTGGGTTAAGGCGCAGTCCCGACACCTCGCTGATTACCCGAATTATATGGAGGCAGCGGGGACCCGAGTTTTCAAGGAAGAGCAGGACGTCATCTGAATATAAAAGTGTCATGTTAAACATTTCTTTACAGTGAAAAATCACAAAAAGCTATTTTCACTGTAGCAGGGTTGCCCATTTCATAGGAGAGCATTGAGAGACAATTTTAAGTTTAATAAAGGTTATCTCTGGATAGGAAATAGCTAAAACTTTGTTTGTGGACTTTGTGAAATGTTTATTACAAGCCCACATTTCAGATGAAGTCTTATTGTAATAAAATGTTTCGGATGGGGACCGATACTTTTACCCTGCCAGAAATTCCTGGAACCTAATTCTACATTTTGCTCAGCCTTGTCGGACAACTTTTAGTAGAATTTCAAGAGGCATGAATGAGGTTTGAACTTGCTCCCAGGGCAGTTACAAAAGGCACTGGTAGGTGTTGTTGACAGGTTGACCTATGGGCTGGGCCCAAGAACTTGATTAACTTCAAAGAGGCCTTCCATGTCACAAGCAGATATATCTAACATCCATGCCTACATTCTTCTTTTGTTCCCTAATCAAAACCATCCCCAATAGCAGAGGCCCTCTTACTGACATCTCAGAGTCAGATCTGCCTGGAGTGTCAAGACCTGCTTGCTAGGTCTGCTGGGATTTTACATGTCACACTTGTGGTGGACTTCAAACGGCAAGAATCAGGTGCCAAAGAATTCTTGAGTCTCCACTGTCTGGTTGCTGGTGACTTTCATTCTACCAGAGTACTGTCTCTGAGTTTGTTGGGGGTACAGGTACTTCCTAAAACTGGATTTTAATATTAGATTTAGGACAACGTTTGGATTACCATAGTACACACTCCCCACAACACACACACATTCACTCCTCTGAGCAAATGTTTACTTTTGCTGAAGCGTTCAGCCATCTTGAAAATTTCCAAAGTTGGTAGGGTTAGACCCAGGAACATGTACCCCATTGGTTAGGGTCTCCAGGGGGTCAGTCCCACCCAATAGCTTGTGCCGAGCATAAATGTGTCATCTAGAGGCACCTACTTCAGAACAGTCCTGGACCTGTGGAAAATCAGAAGAGGGCTGAGCTTGCTGACTAAGATCGCAGAAGAGCCTAGAAGACTGGACTTCCAGCTCTCAGAGACCATGTTTAGTTTGGCTGGAGACTTCAGCTATTTTGAAAATGCCCAAAGTAGGTATGGTAAGCACCGGGAGCCTTAACTCCATTGGTTATGGACGCCAAGGGCAATTCCCACCCACTAGCTTGTACCAGGCATAAATGTGGCTTCTTGAGGCACTACTTCAGAACACTTGTTGACCTGCAAAAGATCAGAAGAGGACTAAACTTGCTGTCAAAGACCTGAGAAGAGTCAAAAGATTGAACCTGCTCTCCCTCTTGTACCCAGGACAATGACGTGGACTCCAAGTGTCATACGGCTGACCTGTTAAAATTACAGGGACACAACAAGCTACACAATGCCTTTTCATTCAACTGCCTAGCTGAGCTGACCAGTGGCAACTGGACCACATTGGATCCTTGTGTTGGCCTCTGCCTGCCACACTATGAGTCTATAACTGCCTGCTCTGAGGTCCTGCGGAGCTTCAGAAGTGTACTCCTGTTGCAGATTGTCAGAAGTCAAAATATTTGACCAGGTTCAAACCTGGTGAGGGTATCATACCTGTGTATGGGTAAAGAAAGAGGTAAGTAACATACTAAAAGTGTTATGGAGCTTTACATTTGAACAACAGGTGCACAAGTCACTCCAGTGTTGTATTCCGCTTTTGGTGTCCGTATATAGGTTTTCCTGATACATGTCCTTATATTGGCACAATTCGCATTGCCCTTATATAGACATAAGACCCCAGTCCTTATTTAGGCTTTAGCCATGCTATTCAAATACAGGCATGATCACCTACATCCGTCCACCCCAACGTCACAAGTTTTTAGAAACCAGCCCCTTAAGCTGTTGGGAGTTTCCCTAGCCCAGGATTATTGATTTCTCCAAGAACTCATTTATTATGCATGAACCGCTATACCCTAAGGGTTCATTCCTGACGTCTTCCTCTGCCCGACTTTACGTCAATGCTAACATTCCAAGGCACCTACTGGGTTTAAATATACCTTCCCTTGCTACGGTAAGTAAGGAGGAGACCTCGACTTTAGAGGAGCCCGTGTCCAGGCCTGATGCACTGACAAGATGCTGTCATCCCTGCTCGCAGAGAATCCAGCTTCCAGTGTTCTGACTCCCTTCGCGGGGTGTTAGAGTTTGAAACCTGGAAAGAGATTCCAACCTCTCTCATTCTCAAGGTATGGAGCTGACTAGAACCTAGAGGGACTCTTGGCATACTAGACTTGGCATACAAACTATAGCATACCATACTATAGAATACAGCACCTACTTCTTACCCTGTACTACACTTAGGTACTCTGGGGTAGAACTAGTAGAGAACGCATCTTATGAGTACTCGAATTTTAGCCTATGGTATTTATGTATATGAATATATGTGTCATAGCTAAAAGATAATTCTAGCGCAGTATTATTTCTTTCTACTGCTTATGCTGTAAATAATATATCTCGCATACTGTCTTATGATTGCAACAGCTCATATCTCTTACACGATAAACCAGACTGTTCAATAAATCCTTTTTATTGAAACGCCCGTCTATTCTTTCTGTGTAACTCTGAAGAAACTAAGCATGCACGATTCGCTGAGTAAAACTGTTATCTATTGTGGATCACTGACATAATATCGACGACACAAATATCGAGATACACAAATATCGAGTCAAAAATATCGATTGACAAAATATCGACTCCCTATCTTCAAACAGGTAAGTACCAAAATATCGACTCCAAAATATCGACTTACAAAAATATAGACTGTCAAAATATCGATTTTTTTAAATGTCTTAAAATTAAGTTAAAACTAATATAGTAATAAATATATTTAATATAAACTTAGAAATAATTAATAAAAAAATGTAATTTTAATAAATAATTTATATAATTAAAAAAATTATATCACCAAAAATTACACACACACATATATATATATATATATATATATATATATATATAAACATATTATTAAATAAACATATATAACATTTTAGAAAATGTTTAAAATTTATTGTTACAACTATAGTGAGTTCAACATTAGCAAAAGTGTTGGATAGCGTAGAGGTCAAATTTCTACTCCCACTCCAGTGGGTGCAACAGTAGGGAAAGCGCTGGATAGCGTAGAGGTTAAAATTACTATTCCCACTCCAGGGATGTATGACGTTACAACGCATACTTTTACAACGCCTACCATTACAACAAAACTTTTACAACGCAAAAACTTTTACAACGCATACATTTACAACGCAAGATTTTACAACGCATATACCTTTACAACGCATACCATTACAACGTAAGTATTGGTAAGTATATAATAATTTTTTGAATATAAATTAATAAAAAATATTATAATATAATTTAATATAATTTAATTTTATTAAATAAATTTAATTTAAACGTAATTTTACTTTATTTTTACAAAGTACCCCTGTACCCCAAAAACCCAAAACTGACCCTGAACCCTAAAAATACCCCTTTACCCATAAACTGAAAACTGACCCTGAACACTAAAAATACCTTTACCCGAAAACTGACCCTGAACCCTAAAAATACCCCTTTACCCCAAAAACTGAAAACTGACCCTGAACACTAAAAATACCCCTTTACCCAAAAACTGAAAACTGACCCTGAACCCTAAAAATACCCCTTTACCCCAAAAACTGAAAACTGACCCTGAACCCTAAAAATACCCCTTTACCCCAAAAACTGAAAACTGACCCTGAACCCTAAAAATACCCCATTACCCAAAAACTGAAAACTGACCCTGAACCCTTAAAATACCCCTTTACCCCAAAAACTGAAAACTGACCCTGAACCCTAAAAATACCCCTTTACCCAAAAACTGAAAACTGACCCTGAACCCTAAAAATACCCCTTTACCCAAAAACTGAAAACTGACCCTGAACCCTAAAAATACCCCTTTACCCAAAAACTGAAAACTGACCCTGAACCCTAAAAATACCCCTTTACCCATAAACTGAAAACTGACCCTGAACCCTAAAAATACCCCTTTACCCAAAAACTAAAAAGTGACCCTGAACCCTAAAAATATCCCTTTACCCAAAAACTGAAAACTGACCCTGAACCCTAAAAATACCCCTTTACCCAAAAACTGAAAACTGACCCTGAACCCTAAAAATACCCCTTTACCCAAAAACTGAAAACTGACCCTGAACCCTAAAAATACCCCTTTACCCAAAATCCCAAACATATAACCTTTTTAAAATAATTATATACTTACTAATACTTACATTGTAATAGTATGCGTTGTAACGGTATCTGCGTTTTAAAAACATGCTTTGTAAATGTATGCGTTGTAAAAGTTTGTGCAATTTAAAAGTTTTGTTGTAATGGTAGTGCATAGTAAAAGTAGCGTTGTAAACGTTGCATACCCACTCCAGTGGGTGCAACAGTAGGGAAAGTGTTGGATAGCGTAGGGGTTAAAATTACTATTCCAACTTCAGAGAGTGCAATAGTAGGGAAAGTAAATACTTCACAAATATATATAAATAACATAAATAGTAATACCAATTACAAATAATTAAAATATTAAAAAAGTGTATAAAAATATTAAATATTTATTTATAAATACAAAAAAAAAATATTTAATTATAAAAATTGCCTACTCATACTAATTAATTACCTATTAACAATAAATTAATTTACAATTTAAAAATTAATAAATTATTTTCAATTACCAATTATATTTTAATTAATTACCAATTAATAATTAATTAACAATAAATTCAAAATAAATATCAATAAATAAATTAACATATTTAATAAATTATAATTAAATTACTTCCCACCCTATTCCCCTATAAACACACAACCCGCTACAGAAAATAAATTACTAAAATTAAAATATTTATCAATTAATCAATTATAATTAATTACCAATTATATTTTAATTAATTACCAATTAATAATTAATTAACAATTAATTCTAAGTAAATATCAATAAATAAATTAACATATTTAATCAATTATAATTAAATTACTTCCCACCCTATTCCCCTATAAACCCACAACCCGCTACAGAAAATAAATTACTAAAATTAAAATATATATCAATTAATCAATTATAATTAATTACCAATTATATTTTAATTAATTACCAATTAATAATTAATTAACAATTAATTCTAAATAAATATCAATACATAAATTAACATATTTAATTAATTATAATAAAATTACTTCCCACCCTATTCCCCTATAAACCCACAACCCGCTACAGAAAATAAATTACTAAAATTAAAATATTTATCAATTAATCAATTATAATTAATTACCAATTATATTTTAATTAATTACCAATTAATAATTAATTAACAATTAATTCTAAATAGATATTAATAAATAAATTAACATATTTAATTAATTAGAATTAAATTACTTCCCACCCTATTCCCCTATAAACCCACAACCCGCTACAGACTTATATTACACAAAAAATAAAAATTATTATTAACTTACCTTAAATTCGATATTTTTGTTGTCTATATTATGTCTAGTCGATATTATGTCCATTCTATATTTTTGATTCGATATTATGTCCATTCTATTCGATATTAATTTTCTCTAGTCGATATTTTTGTTGTCTATATTATGTCTAGTCGATATTATGTCCATTCTATATTTTTTACTCGATATTCTGTCCAGTCGAAATAAAAGACTCGATATTATGACTGTACACCATCTATTGTTTCCACAATTCTGAGAGTGTTCCGATTCTAAAGGGAAACAAAGTTGTCATGTTTATGCGGTTGCCAGAAACTACTCCCTTCTTGTTTACAAGGAGTTCATAGTGGCCTTTGAGGTAGATGGCACACAAAGTAATTAAGTTTAATATACTCGATAGGGGGATACTGACCTCAGTCCTATGCCAAACCTATAGTGTATAATATTCCAATGCGCAGACCCTATTAGGGAAATAGGACCTACACTACACCAGCATCTAGGAAGGAAAGGTAAGAGAAGAGAATTGTATAGTTAAACAGGTGACCCTTTATGTGTTGTTTCAATGAAAGAAGAGATGTTTGCTCCTTAGAGCCAGAAGCATAGAGAAGTTGTTGACTCTTCTGAAAATGTTTAGTGTTCTGCTTTGGCCAGTCTGAATCTATGCCCTGCTAAGTACAGGGACTTCCTGTTCCACTGTCCTCTTGCCCACTCCAGATGCTGAGCAGATTGGCCAAATGTTCATACTTCTTCATGTGCAGGCCATTTATGGTTATGTATCCAATTTTGAATTTTACTCTTGATTAAGCTATAATCAATATAAATTGGAACAATTGTGCACATTGTTGGACTTTCTTGTTCAAGATAATAGTCTGTCTCTCAAATTGAATGGGGTCCTGACAATATTGCACTTCCCAGTAAAGAGCTCCTGATTTGTTGGTTGGCTGAAAGGTAATATGATAACATTTCTTTTACTATAATGGCAAATAGCCACTTTGAAATAAAGGTTTAAAAAAAGTTTTAAAGGGTTTTATCACAACTCCAATATGTCAGAAATTGTTACATGAACTTTATGCAGGCATTATACAAGTAGTAATCCATATGGTGAAATGAAGGAGTTGAAAATTATGAAAGTCTATCTGATTGCTCAAATTGTGACTTTAACTTTGAAACTATTACACATTTCCCATGTTTCTTTTATCCAGAATAGGGCAGTGTTAGAAAAAATTGGCTGTTACCACCCATCATGGAATATGGGGTAAGGCGTGTTAATGTTGATATGAACGTTTTGTTATACTACTCGACTCAATGTGGTTTACAGTGTTTTTAAGTACGTAATGAATACATGGTTAGTTTATGCTAGATATGTAACTTGATATTTCCTTTGCTCAGCCCTAATGAGAAAACTGGCATAATATGTGTTACCACTGTTAAGAACAGGGATTGTCCAGAGTTTATCTATGTGCAGTTTAGGGTTTTATTTAATAAGATATGGTAATTTCAAAGCTGCATTAATTGGGAAGACAATTTGGATATTGTATGAATGTGGATTTATGGACTTTTTGTACATTTTGAAAAAAGCCTATTTCTGATGAGCCACACATGCCATCATTGTGGGAGCCTCAAACACCAGGCCCTAGAGAACTCTTCATATGTGGGATTTAGAGGTTCAATAAACTGTGCAAATTAAAAAAATGCATAAAATTTCTTGTAAATGTAGCAAATCTATGTCTTTTTTATGCAAAATATGTGTGCTTGAGACTTTTTTTTTTTATTGTGTGCATACTAGGTACGTTTGAGACTGTTTTGGCCAGGAGAGACTCTTATTGCGAAATCTACAAGCAAACTACTCTCACGGGGGAAAGTTATGGAAAATCACATAATGTGAAATTTCCATATTGTTTTTCTAATTTCATGTAGATTTTTTTGAATTTCTTTATTTTGCATGTATAATGTAGATTTTACCCGGGCTGCTATTGATTAGATCGTAATCCCTAAAGTCTTCTCAAACCAGGCATTTCAAGCAATTTTGCCCATGGTAATAGTGGCTTCCCTAGAACAGTACTGGACCAAGGAGAAATTAGAGCATATTGAGAGCTGGAGAATGCAATATCTGTGGTTCTGTTATAAAGGTGAATACTCACTTATTTACAGCTAACTATTGAGATGAAAAAAATGAGCTGCTACCGTTGTAATGATTCTAAATGCCTGCCCACTTATTGGCTATCTTAAGACTTTTATATGACCTCTGTTGGACCTGGACCTTTCTGCAGGGTGTAGGAAAGTAATCTAGGAAATAGTAAATCACACACAATCCACCCACTCCAACCCCTAAACATGGTTGAGAAAAACAATCCCACCCCCACCCCTTAACCCAACTCAAATACATTCAGCTTACATGAGAATCATCCCTGAGGGTGGTAGCAAGCCAGGTGATCATCCCCGTCAGGACCTGGCTCTGTGGCCAATGGGCGAGTGGCATTCTAAGTGTTGACCATGGGCTCCCAGTGCAGTCGATTGGGATTGATGATGAGGACAGCTGCAAGTTATGCAAGGCCACCAGCATACGGATCAGTTTCTTGGGTGAGCTGGGGCACCTCAGACGCAGTGGGGGATCGTGTTACACGTCTTTGGAGCCCTGCATCTCCTTAAATGTCCAAGATGAGTCATTGTCGCTAAGGTTAGCCCCCTCCTGGCTCTGTAGGGGCATGAGGGGAGATGCTTTCCCAGCAGTTACATGTTTGGCAAACTTGAGGGTAGCTTTTGTATCCTCTTGTTGGGGATCCACTGTTTTGCCGGGTTGAGCAGGGCATATTGGATTTCAACTTGATGAAAGAGTCTTTTGGCTGGTAAAAACTCCTGACTGGCTGCTTGTACTGTTGGTGTGAAATCTGGGGAGAATGATACTGTGATCCCCTGGTAGTGGACTGAGAAACGTTCCTGGGCCAGGCACAGGACAACGTCTCAGTCTCTATAGTTGAGGAGCCTCTTGAACACTCTTCGGGATCCTTTTTCTTCAATTTGATGAGCTCAAATTCCTTGTCCATGTGAAGGAGAGGTTCGCTGGAGGTGGCATATGCATCGTCTACATCAGAAATGCTGGATTCATGGTGGTCCAACCGCTCCTCATGCTTGTCAACACGTTCCTTCATGCGTTCATGCGGTTGAGGCATCTTGCCATGAGATGTACTCTTGCGTTTATTGCATGCTAGCTGGATTTTACCAACTACTAGGAGATCCTTGAGTTTGCAGTTCTTTTGGGAGCCCCCACGTGGCAGGCTATGGGATCCGCAGGTGGCTCTTCTGGCTCAGTGTTGTGGGTGTGCCTTTTGCTTTCAAACTGGAGTTTAGCTTGTGTACATCTTGTTTCCCCATGCTGACGTATGGAGGTGGGCAGGCAGTCTGCAGTGTTAGTGTAAGGCTAGTGTGCAGCTGTTGGGCACAGTCTTGTGCTAGCCCTCGGGGTCCTGGCCCTGGCCCAAATGTGTCGAGTAGGCCAAAGAGTTGCAGGCAGTATCCTCTGGGACTCCCCAGAGCAGGCCTGGGAAGAGAATGTAGCCTGATGGGAGGGAAGCACTGTCCGATAACCCCTAAGCTTTTTCCTGCCTAGTCTCCTGCTGCACCATTAGAGACCAATGAGATAACCCAATCATCACTGTCCGCGTACCAGAGATCGCATGGTTTAAATTCCAACTGGTCCCAGACTTATTTGGAGAGCACCAAGTCAGAGATTTTCATAAATCAAGTACAATTTGTTGCTCCGAACGATCAGCACATAGTAATTAATACATGAAAATATCATTTTCAAATATGCACCAAGGAAAAAGAAAAAGAGAAGGCCCCCACTGTTTTTCAGTAGAAAGTTTTATATTTAGAATTTCTTAAATAAACCAGAGAAGTAAATGCTTTGCTGAGTATATACCAATCAAAAGGTTGCTCAAAGAAAAGGGGTGTCAAGAAGTAGGGCTAATGTGTGTGTGTGGGAAAGGAAAGACTTCAAAGTGAAGATACTTAGATGGAAATCATTTCTACAGTTTTATAATCCACACAGGTTATTAAAAGAACATGCACCAGTGTGTTTAGTCTGTCCACAATACATCCTTCTGATTTTTATACATTTTTAGAAGGTGTAGAGAATGATCGTCTGTTGGTTGGACGGGGTGGTAGAATGTGCTACAGGCGCAGGGTTGGGGTTATGTGTCGATATTTTGACCCGGCTTATTGCGTAGAGGGCAACTTTAAACCTCTGCTTGCTGGTCTTCTTCAGGATGAGGGAAAGTGTGGGGGACAACCTATATCAGGGGTCTATTATTGGCAAACCTGATCACAGCTCCGGGTAGTCCGCATGGCAATGCAGTGTAAAACACTTTGCAAGTCCTCCAATCTGCTGAGAGGATGGCGGGGGGTATCCAAGACCCAAATCAAATCCAGATAAACTACATCCATGGTACTGGTTGTGAGATGTGATGGATGCGAAAACAATCAGCAATCCTTCAAAGGGCGAAACAGTCACCCTATTCAATTTTCTAAAGTGCTGTTTTATCACCTTGGAGATGAGCGTTCATCTCCCGCCAGACTCTCTTTTTCTTTTTCCCTGGCGATTTTGTCATGTATTAATTACTATGTGCTGATCGTTTCGAGCAACAAATTGTACTTGATTTATGAAAATCTCTGACTTGGTGCTCTCCAAATAAGTCCGAGACCAGTTGTTACTTAGAGTCTCCTGCTGCAGGCAGGGTAGCAGTCAAAGGTGTTTAGCCCCCTCTGCTGGTTGACTCCCGAGGTGTTGGTTCTTGAACTCTCAGGAGTCTTGGCATGGAGGTGGAGGATTGTGGGCTTGCCACTCTGAGGTCAGTGGCTTAGGGCTCCCAGAGCAGTCACACAGGTACACGTGCAGTGCCTGCCTCTTCCCAGTGCTGAATGCACAGCATGGGGCACAAGCAGGCCCGTGGCAGGATGTAGCCAGATGTGGGGGGGGAGCAGTTGCAGTCTGGCCAGCCCCTGCAGTGACCCATCCAGTCCCTGCTGCAAGCTAGGGCAGGAGCAAAGGGTGTTTTGTCCCCCGTGACATGTTTTTCCTTGGTCGGGACCTGGCTGCGGGCTCCCCCATAGTTGGGGTGCAGAGGTGGATGCCACGGGGTCTGCCGCCCAGCAGATAACTGTTTGTGGCCTCCTGCGCAGCAACATAAGGCAGGGCTGCCACACACCTAGCCGAGGACAGCAGGAAGATCCACGAGGGCTCGGCAGCCTGACGTTTCCCCGTGTTGCAAGTAAATTAGATCGGGGGCAGGCGGGCCCAGGCTGGTCGACCAGCACAGCCCCAGGTCAGCAGTTCAGATCAGCTACAATGCACGCACCCCAGCAGTCTGTGTGGGCCTTGTCCAGCATAATCAACAGAGTGGCAGGCTGCCGTGCGGTCACAAGGGCCAGGCCGTGCTCTGAGCCAGGCGCGGAACACAGATTTCACCTCCGCCTTACCGGGAACCCAGGCAACAAAGAAGCCCACCAGACACACTGGCAGCCACACAGCAGTCTCAGTTTTGAGGTTTTCAGGTTGTGGGCTATGTGGGAGCCTAATGGTGCAGGATATTTGGCAGATCGTGTTTTTCAACCGGTAGAGTCGCTTGCTAGTCTCCACCCTTCAGTAAATGAACACTTTTTGATCCTCTTTTAACCAATCCCCCCTGAAACTCAACATATCACAAATAAGTTGCATGATAAATGTCTGCCAAATTTTGTTTAGACCTGTAAAACAGCACAAAATGAATAAGCAAATCAAAGATTGCCCTTCTTTTTTCCTTCCATAAGACCACCCCCTCCACCACCGTGTGTCGTCAACCTTGTTGAAATCTAAAATCCCTGCACTGACCATAACTTGCTAACAACCCACGAAATGTCATGCAGCTTCATTAAATAACTTCGAATCTATTAGCAAAATAACCCGTTTTTGCACTTCCCCCACTTAACTCTGTCTCCCTCTACAGAAGTGCACACATTTAAGAATACAAAGAGTAAGCCAAACATGATAAGCGTTTGACAAATTTTGTGTAAACTTTTCAGATAGTGCTCAAATCATAAGCAAATCACAAACTACTTTTTTCAAAGGTTAAATAATTGAATTTTAACACTTAAATGCCCCCACCCACAGTTTTCATATGCTAATATTAAAAAAACTACTGAATAGATTCACATCAAAAAGAATGTTTTCCGAAAAAAAATTCTACTTTCATGACAAGTTTGGTAGAAATCCGTTCAGAGGCTTTGCTGTACTAGATTGTAAAATTTCCTGTAAGAGGTAAAATGAGAACTGCATCTTTTTTGACCCTCAGTTTAAAGTTTTTCCCCTGCCCAGACCCGCACTTAATATTGCATGCCAACGCTTATCCAGTTTCACTATGGGTGTTCAATGTTTTGTGCAAATTCGTCAATTAGTACCAAAGTGCAATCAATGCCTTTTCTGCGGAAAGTGAAACTGAACCATCACCATACTGTGTATTTTAGCTGTCATACAAAAATGTTCTGGCATGTACAGCAAAAACCGCTGAACAGATTTTAAGAAAACTTGACCTAAAAGCAGAACTTTACTCAGAAAGCATGCTTTCATTGGTTTGGTGTAAATCCATTCAGTAGTTTTTGGAATCTATGCATTTAAAAAAAGTGCTGGTGAGCTTTAAAAGGCAATACTTCTGTATATGAAGTATCTCTTGGCCTTTTTAATTGCAGAGGTTTATTTGATACAACCATGATGAAGGAGATCTTCCTCCCATTCTCCCTTTCAGATCTGCAGGTCCATGGTTGGGGCTGACAAATTGTGAACCGAGGCGTAGCTTTCCATTTTTGTCAATCAGTCAGGTTTATTTTCAATTTAAAATTGTGTTTCAAAATTTTAACCTGCTGGACATCCAAGAGAGTAATCTTTTGAAGACCCCTCAGCCTTCCTATATATGCAGATTTACTCTGTGCCAAAATGACCTATTCTGAGTAAAGTTCCAACTTCATGCTACTTTTGGCGCATATCATTTCAGAGAGCAAAATATCTTACGCAAGTTACAACGAAAACTTTAAATTTTCCAACTTCCCAAATAACACTGGGCCCCCTTGACCAATCTGCAGAATCATTAAAAAGTTGAACGTTAGGTGGATAAGCCAAGCTGTCCACAAATGTAATGCATGTTTGTTATTAGCAAATCAATAAATCAATTTCCGGCGAACTATGTGCCTCAACCATAACAACGGAGCTACTATGGCCTACTCTGTAAATATGTGTGCAAATACACTTTTACAAAGGGAACCAAAATCACCCTTTATCTATTTGCTAATTTTTTAGCGTTTCGAAAATTGAATGAATCCCCCTACGATCAGTGGAAGAACATCACCTGCAGGTATCAGCGGAATGGAAAAGACAGAAAGAGGATACATCTAGAATATTGTTTTCTTTTTTCAAGTGTAAAAGTGATATTCCTGATTTTTGAAAGTGGGGAAAAAGGTCTTAGTCTCTCCAGTACCATGATGTCACTCCGATTCTGTCTAATGTGTCCTCACAAACACTAATGAATATCAAGCCTTCAATGCTCAGACATTGCCACGTTGGTCTAGAGTACCACTGCTTCCCCTATCAGGTCACAGCGCCCAACATGAACAGCCTAAACTATTGCTTCAACAACATGGATGTGCATCTCACCATCCGAAGAAGATTAAACACATTCTTAAGACTGATAAAACTACCAGCAGACGCACTGTCATTGTTTACAGCATGCCCTGAAGCCATGGGCTGGACTTCCTGTTCAGTAGGAATTGGCATAACATAGACCAGATGAACGTGATTTATGCATACCAGGGCGTCCAAGGTAGGACACAGACTCAACATTGCTGCAAACGTAGATTTGCGCTTCGTTCTTTCACAGATACTTGAACTCATCCTGGCACAAAACAAAATAAAATATTCTATGCCAAACAGTACTGTTTCTCAACTATGATTCTTATTGGTGCAAAGAGAGGGTAGTATTTAATTACTGTAATTTGAAGACATACTTTAAATACATTAGGGTAACAAAAAAAAGACAAAGTTTAAAGAACGTAAAGAAAAAATCATTAATAAAGTAAAAGTACTTGCCCACCGGCCCTGTCACTAAAGGGTACTTTTTAGTTGGATGTGTGGTATTCCAGGAATGTATTCGTGTAAATGAAGGATTGCAGAATGTAAGGGCATTCCAGTTCAGTCATGAGATGTTAGGTGGTTCTATGAGCTCAGTTGCACGTGGACCTGGTTGTTGTCTGACCTAGGGCTGGGATGCTCTTTAATAAAGAACCTACTTACATCTTCATCTGATGTTGGCACTTTAATACACTGGAGACCAGGATGGGATAAAACCATCTCAACATCTACAAAACGTCTGATTCTTAGTTATTTAGCCTTACTATTTTTCTCATCTAATTTTACCACTTCCGAGTTTGCTGTGCTAGGGACTTCAACCTTTCAAACAGCCTGGACTTGTGCGGCTATCACTGGGATCGTTAGAGGATTTTGACTTTTTGAAAATCTTTGGACTGGAATGTGTAGCGCTCTAGTGTTTCTGGCCCCCGGGCTGGAACAGGAAGCACCCCCAAACATTGTAGCACTCTCTGGCCAGGCGTGGCCAGAGAGCTTAAATAAACGGGCCGGAGTTGCTCGGGACTTCCGGTCCAATCCACCACACTAACGAGTTGACCTCCTTTATTTTTTCCCCCTTAAGTGCGTGTGTATCCTGGCTGGCCTGTGTCTTTGGTAGTGTCCCCCCACACTGGCGGCGAGGGTGGTATTCAGCAACCCACGCCACCTGAAGCTGCCTGGTGAAGAAGCGCTGTGCGAAGGCACTGCGGAAAAGCGAGCCGCGTCCTACCTGGTCAGCGGCCGTGAGGAGGAAGAGCCGGCGCCTCGATTGGACGACGGCAAAGCCGGTGAGTGGGACAACCACGAGGGGACAGCAGCGGAAGCAGTTTGGGCTCTGTGACAGCAGCGCGTGTGCAATGCGCGAGGAGGCCCGTCAACACGCCGAAGCGGCCAGCGGCCCAGCTCCGGCTGCGCGCACGCGCAGTAGTGCAGCAACTCGTCATCGCAAGATCTCCACAAGCGTGAGAGACCCGAATGTTCCAGCAGCCCGCCACAGCGTATGCAGAAAACAGGAGCAAGGCGGGAAAGACTGTCCCCAGACGCTCGGCACGCAGCCCAACGCTCGCCTGGAAAGAAGGCCCAGCCACCTAACAAGCAGTGGCAAATGCAAATAGAAATCCGGTTTGTGGGACAATAAGCATCAGCAAAAGCATCAGCAAAGGCGAGAATCAAGCTCAGAAGGCCTGAGAGAGGACATAGCAAGGTGCAGATCATACACCATCTGGGCTCAACAAGCAGTGGCAAAAGCAACTAGACAAGGAGGTCAAAAAAAGCAATAAACCACCCACAAGGGAGTGCCTACCATACCAAGCACACCATGTCTATCCAGCCAGCACCAAATGCCGCGCAAAAACAAGCAGCAGCCCCTGCTCAACCGCCGCCTCCACTAGCGCACGTGCAAATCCAAGCGCTGGCGCCCTTCAGTAAAGTCACTGGGTCGGACGCCTGGATAATTATTTCAATCCGACCAGGGAAACAGACGGAGCAGTGAAGAGGTCACTACTCCTGCACTTTGGAGGAGACGAAATCTACAAGTTATTTGCACACCTCCCGAATACTGGCGCAGCAAACGATTACGACGCAGCAGTAAGAGCCCTGAACGCTCACTTTGACCCGCAACTCAACCCTCACTACGAACGGTTCAAGTTCCGGCATTCCAGGCAAAGAGAGGGAGAAACAATGGACGCATTTCACGCCCGGCTCAGAAAACTAGCAAGCACGTGCCCGGAAGATGACCAAGCAAAGGAAGTAACGGCGCAGCGAATTCAAGGCTGCAGGAACAAGACTCTAAGAACACTCATTCTCAGGCAACCGAGCATCACCCTAGATGAGATCTTGCTACTCGCGCGGTCGCATGAACTATCTGATGTTCGCGCAACAGCAATGGAAGCTGCGCTTTTAATCAACAGGCAGAGCCAAGCGCGCAGGTGAAGACAGAACGCGTGGACGCCATTCGCAACACCAACTCGGAGTGGACGAGGGCGATGGCCCAACAGAGCGTCGCAACGCAATCCATGTGGATACTGTGGCAAAGAGGAACATAATCCAGATGGATGCCCATCAAGAGGCAAGACGTGCTCCAAGTGCGGAACCCCTAACAGCCGAACAGCCAGTGTCTGCCGAGGAGGATTCCGTGGCCGGAATAACGCAGGAAAGAAGTCGGTAGCCGGTGCAGTCAGGCACCTATCGCTGGAAGAACCAACGACATCACGATCAACGAAAGCACCGTCTCGCAGCTACCAACGCCTAGACGACTCCTTGACGGATGAAGAGGGAGAATGCTATTTCGTGTCATTCGCGAGTGACCTCAAGCGGCGGAGGCGACCACAACCGAAATGCAGCATCGAAATTGATGGGTCATCGGTAACAGGCCTAATCGACACCGGAGCCACAGTAAACTTAATGGGCCTGCAACATTATAAGAGCCTGAAGCCCCGATCGCAGCTGACACCGTCCAAATCCGAATTCTGACATACGGAAGCCAGAAGCCACTGCCCCTCCGAGGGAAGATGGTAGTCCAGGTGAAAGCAGAAGACAGGGAAGTAACGACAACATTTCATGTTGTGGACCGGGAAGCAGAACTACTAGTAGGAAGCCATACAGCGGAAGACCTCCGACTGATAGCATTGGCCAACGCAGTAAAGATGCTCCAGACGGAAGATGTGCTTGAACTATTCCCCCAGCTGTTCCAAGGACTTGGGACCATCAAGAAACAACCAGTAAAGCTCCACATTGACAAAGCTGTGCAACCAGTGGCACTACGACACTGGAGGATCCTGTTTCACCTGAGGCCAGTAGTGGAGCAAGAACTACTCAAACTGGAGCAGCAAGGCGTGATTGTGAAGGTGTCGGGGCCCACCCCCTGGGTGTCGCCAATGGTTATTGCCGAGAAACCAAGACAGCCAGGCAAAATCAAAATCTGCATTGACATGCGGATGCCAAACAGGGCGATTAAGCGGGAGAGGCACCTCACACCGACAGTAGACGACATATTGACTGATCTGAATGGCTCGCAGTGGTTTTCCAAGTTAGATCTTAATGCCGGCTATCATCAGCTGAGACTAGCGGAGGAGAGGAGATACATCACAACATTCTCTACGCATCTCGGACTACGCCGGTAGAAGAGCCTCAATTTCGGCATCTCATCAGCTGCCGAAATATTCCAGAACACAGTCAAAGAGATACTGTCGGGCCTTCCGGGCGTGCTTAACATGAGTGACGACATTCTAATCCATTCACAAACAGTCGAGGAGCACCATCGGTGACTCAGAGCCACGTTGCAAAGGCTAACGGAACATGGCGTGACCCTCCACAAAGAAAAGTGCCAATTCTTCCAGAGAACCATCGACCTCTTTGGATACGTGTTCAGCGCTGATGGAGTCAAGGTGGATCCCAGAAAGTCACAAGCTATCAGAGGTGCCCCGGCCCCGAATACCGCGTCTGAAGTCAGAAATTTCCTAGGTATGGCGACTTATTGCGCAAGATTTATCCCAAATCTGGCAACCATTGCCGAGCCGTTGTGCAACCTAACCTAAAAGGAAACCCCGTGGAAGTGAACAGCGGCTGAAAGCGAAGTGTTTGAACATGTCAAATCCGCGTTACTAGACAGCACTACAATGTCTTATTTCGATACCTCCAGATCCCCCGAAATCCTTGTTGATGCCAGCTCCGTTGGTCAAGGAGCACTACTTACCCAGGAGACGGAGCCAGGCACCTGGTCCCCACTAGCATTCGCAAGCAAAGGCTCTGACTGCAACGGAATCAAGATACTCGCAAATCGAAAGAGAGGCCCTCGCCGCGAAGTGGGCGTGCAACCACTTTCACCTCTATGTAAGCGGGCACCTGTTCCGGGTGGTGACCGACCATCAACCACTCCTCCCGTTATTCAAGGGAACAGCGCCACATTCACCCCCCCAGATAGAGTGGTGGGCGATACAGGTACAACAATATCAAATGGACTTAGTGTATCGCCCAGGGGCGAAGAACCCCGATGACTTTCTGTCACGTCCCCCTGCCCGAACAAGTGAGCCGGACGCAGATCAGGAAGCCAAGATGGAGGAATTTGTTAACATGGTGTCGCAATGGGCATGTCCCAAGGCTATGTCAGTCGACACGATCAAAGCAAACCTAGAAGCTGATCCCATCCTCGCGAGAGTTGCTCAAGCGCTAGCCAACGGCTCGTGGGAAGGTTTTCTCAAAAATGTCCAGGAATGGAGCATAGCGGAAAGGAACCGTTTGGCACAATTCTGGAAAGTTCACGACGAACTCAGCATGGCTGAAAGTTGCATTATCCTGAGAGGATTGTGAATAGTCATTCCCATCGAGCTGCAAGACCAAGCTACGCTGCTCGCGCACGAAGGCCACCAGGACTCAAATCTAATGAAGTCCAGAATGAGAGAGAAGGTATGGTTCCCTAACCTTGAGGAGAAGGTCGACTCTGTGGTTCGCGACTGCAGATCCTGCCAACTTACCAGTTACTCTGAAACTCCCGCACCTGTCATCACGGAAGACCCGGCACCGTCACCTTGGTCATGGCTGAGCCTCGACTTTGGGAGTTTCCCGTATGGGAGAATCACCTTTGTACTGATCGACAGCTACACCAAGTACCCAATTGTGGAGATAGCCCCTTCAACGAGCTTCACCAACGTGCAACCTATTCTGGACAAGTCGTTTGCACTGTTTGGCATTCCGCAGGTGATCAAAACAGACAATGGACCCCCGTTCCAGGGCAGCGAGTTCAGAGACTTTGTGGGAAACCTTGGAATCAAGCATCACCGGATTACACCCCAATGGCCCCAAACAAACGGAGAAGCCGAACGCTTTATGAGGACCATCAATAAAGCGATACGCATCGCAACGGCGGAGAATAAAGACCCGGAGAATGCTCTCCAAAGCTTCCTCCATGAATACCGGAGCACCCCGCACTGCACCACACAGCGATCTCCGTGGTCACTCATGCTGGCCGGCCCATGGCGAGACCTGCTTCCCATGGCAGACACCTGGGCCGCTGAACCGTATGACCCGCAGGCGACACAAGGGAGAAGACACCACAACAACGACAAAGCTAGCCACCGACAAAGAACTCGTCCCCGGGTGCCATTCCCCGGCGACGCTGTGGTAATACGTGCCAGAAGACCTGGTGGAGAATTCCACACCCCCTATGAACCAGGGCCATGGGTTGTGAAGTCAACGAAAGGTACATTTGTCACCGCAGAGAAGAATGGCGGGGTAATCACCCGTAACGTGTCGTGGTGCAAGCAAGTACCACCAACGGTTGAAGCGCCTCAGCCAGGAGATATGCCGATGAACACGGATTGCGATGTAACTGTGTCGAATGATAGCGTCCATGAACCTATGACGGATGTATGACATTACAAAGCATGCTTTTACCACGCATGCCTTTACAACGTGGTTTTTACAACGCAAACCTTTACAACGCATAGCGCTTTGGGGTGCTGGATAGTGAATAGTTTAATTTACTATTCCAACTCCAGTCCCCGTGGACACTAGGGAAGGTGTTGGATAGTAAATTAAACGTATTCCCTATCCTAGAGCGCCCCCCAGCGCAATGCGTTGTATTGGTTTGCGTTGTAAAAGTTGCATCGTAAAGGCACTGCATGGTAAAAGTTGCGTTCTAAAGGATGTTTCCCCCTATGACAAGCAGTCCTATGCAGCCGACCATTTCGTGTGTTGAAAGTACCTCCGGATCGCAGGGTGAAGTTCGCCACCGACCACATCATCTCAGGCAGAACCCACGACCCAGCCAGAGACTTGCAGACTTTGTGTGTTAATTATTTAAAGTTTGAAATATTAATAAAAGACTGATTTGGGATGGGATGTAGCGCTCTAGTGTTTCTGGCCCCTGGGCTGGAACAGGAAGCACCCCCAAACGGGCTGGAGTCGCTCGGGACTTCCGGTTCAATCCACCACACTAACAAGTTGACCTCTTTTATTTGCCCCCTTAAGTGTGTTTCCTGGCTGGCCTGTGTCTTTGGTAGTGGCCCCCCCACAGAATGGATGCCAATTTTTGGACACATTTTCAAATCTGAGCTATCAGTCAGTTCCGGATGCCCAATACCATCCTAACTAACAATGGTCCTCAGTTTATTTCAGCTGAAATGGAGGAGCATCAGAAAGCTACTAAGTACAGGGAGTGCTTGCTTTATCATCCTGAAGGGAATGGCACTATGAAAAAGTTCAATTGGCCGATAAAGTAATGTATTCTGTCAGAACTGAGTGCAGGGAGGAATTGGAAGGAAGAACTGAGGACGTTTTTGTATGCATATAGGTTTTCTCCACTCACAACCACTGGTGAAGTTCCTTTTGAACTATTCTGAGAATGGAAAGTCAATACTGAATTATCTCCTAGTTGTTTACATTGGGGAAAGAGTTGAAGTGTGTCATGGGAATCATTGAAGAATGGTGGTGAGTAAGACATGAGGTGTGTAGAAAAGAGGAGGCTGAACTATGATGCCAGGGAGGGTGTTAAGGAATTTGATTTGTCCGCTGGAGATCTGATAGTGATAAAGAGACCAGTGTTGTCAAAAAGTGAATCCAAATTTAAGGGTCCTCAACGAATCAAAGTTTTCTGTAATGCAGTCAAGGTAGAGAATAGAAGAATTAGGTACCTTAAAAAAGTTATGGCGTACACAGGGAATAATCTGGTGTGAGTCCGAGTTGTGTATCTCCATGGATAACTGTCAGGACAAACTCTTTTATTTATTTTTTCATTGTCTAGGTTAGGTAAGTGCCAGTTGTATTTTTGTGTTTCTAGAATTTTGTATTTCTTGGTTTTTATTTGTTTTGTAGTTTTTAAGGAGGAGGGTGTGTGGTATTCTAGGAATGTTTTCATATAAATGGATAAATGAAGAATGTAAGGGCATTCCAGCGCAGTGATGACATGTTAGGTGGTTCTATGAGCTCAGTTGCAGCTGGACCTGGTTGTTGCATGACATTTGGCTGGGATTCTCTTAAATAAAGAGCCTACTTACATATTCACCTGATTTGCCACCTGACTATAAGTGTGTATGTGTGATCAGCGAAATGCTCAAGGTGTAAAGGGGTCAGTGGATGATGTTGGCTGATCCGTTGCATCATACTGTGTGCTGTGGTGGTAGGAAGCAAAATGTGAATGATAGTTAAAAGGGACAGTTGTTGAAGAGGGCTGACCTATAGTACCTCTATGTATACATATATGCATTTTTCCAGATTTTTTGTATTACATGAGACTGAAGAGATAGCTAAACTTGTTTCTAGACCATACCTAAACCTAAAAATATAGCTGATATTTTCAGAGAATTGATGACGCCGTGGTGTGTACACACACACATGCACAAACACCCCATGCTCTGAGACTTCTCCAGGCCTGAAATCAGGATGCGCTAAAAGACTAATGCACCACCAAGCACTTTGAATAGCACCCCACAAGACTCCAACCTTGCTTTTCAAATATATGACATTACAATGCATGCAATTACAATGCATGCTTTTACAACGCAGTCTTTATATCTACCTACCATTACATTGCATGATTTTACAACGCATGCCATTACAATGCATTTTTAAAAACTACCATTTCAATGCCTTCCATTACAATGAATACCATTACAACGTATAATAGGTTTAGGGCAACAGTAGGGTAAGTGTTGGATAGTGTAGGGATAAAAATTACTATTTCATCTCCAGTGAGTGACACAGTAGGGTAAGTGTTGGATAGTGTAGGGGTAACAATTACTAAGTGTTGGATAGTTAAGGGGTAAAAATTACTATTCCCACTCCGGTGGGAGCAACAGTAGGGAAAGTGTTGGATAGTGTAGGGGTAAAAATCACTATTCCCATGTACCCCAAACCCATATCCACCCTAATACTAGAACAATCTCCATTACTTACCTTATAATGTGTCGTAATGGTATGCGTTATAATGGTATGCATTGTAATGGCATGCATTGTAATGACATGCGTTGTAATGGCATGCATTGTAGTGGCATGAGATGTAAAGGCAGTTGCGTTGTTACAGTTGCGCTGTAAAGATAGGTCGTTGTAATGACACTGTGTTGTAATGGATGTTTCCCTCGCTTTTCACTTCTGAAATGAGTTATACCTTCATTCCTTGAAAGAGTACCTCATCCACACTGATAAGCAAACTCTCAACTCCTTATGTCCTGGGGAACAAACTTTGAAGACTCATTCCCTAGTGCCCCAACCATTCCTGATTAATATAACCCAGACAGATGTAAGTTCCTATACATAGATAAACCACCACATATTGGATCTATTAAGCCAGCCAGTGACAGAACATGGAAGCTAGAAGTGCTACCAACAACTCTGTAGCCCAGTCAGTTTTCTCAGATGTATCCGGCCCGTTTTTTCTATTACACTTTCAAAGCTAATCCGCAATAGTTTTGAAAAACTGCTATTGGTTTACTTGTGAACTTTGAAAACAAAAACATCCCTTTGCAAGCCTCTTCCTTTCAGAAAGCCCCAGAACTAATTATTCATAAATGACAGAGCAAGCAGTAATTTCCTTGCAGAGAATTCAGATCTCCTGTTACCAATGACATTTGTAATTTAAAACTAATTGGACACTTTAGACAGTAATTAATCAGAGCTCTGAACAAAGTCGCAGTCAGGAGTGTTTATCATCACGCAGCAGGATGGTCAGACTAAAAGAGCGGCAAATAAATTGCTTGTGTTTTCTGCTGGCGTGGGCTGGCAGAGTGGCTTGCTAAATAAAAGACCATAAAATATTTAATTCCAGATTAAGTGGATGGGTTTGCAAGTAGGCGTTGATGCCACCACTGTTTCTGAGCTAGTGTAGGAATTGAAGCCAGTTGTACGCCTCCTGCCATGCTGTCAACTGCCAAGAAGAGACCCAGATGGCCACTAGCAAAATGGCTCGTGTTCATACAGGAGGCTTCAAAGTCGCCCCAAAACTTTTTTTTAAATGAATGTCAGTGTCTAACCAAAGGTTAGAAGAAAAAAACTATGGAGCACTTAAACCCGTGTGCCAGGTGCATTTTTCGGCAGTGGCGTAGTTCGGTGAGCTTTTACTTTACATTGTGTTAGAGGAAACAGAATACAACCAGAAGCAGTGAATACGTTTCTGCTAGACGAAATGCACAAAAATTTCTGCATAACACAAAATTTCACATGATTTTTGCCCATGGGTGAGTGGATTGAGCAGAAACTGTCTTACTGAGAGACATTATCTGCTCGAACATGTCTTCTGCAGTTTCTGGAGTTACTTCTATGTGAAAAATGCCCTCGACTATAAATATCATTCAAGATGCTAGACCAAGCCTTTTAAGCACATTTTTCACAATTTTCTGTAAAAACTTTCCTGACATTTCGTTAAAAAAAATGATATGGGGGAATTAAGCAAATTATACCGTTACTAACCTAAATCCGTTGCGCCATTCCCCTCGTAACATTCAAACAAAGGAGAACGCACAAAACAATACAAAAAAACAAACAACCACCAATTCCACTTCAAGGAGAAAGTTCATTATGAATAATATATCTACAACTATTTTAAGCATAAAAATCCTCAAAACCGATCCAGTAAGCACCAAACTCATACACATGCTAATATCCTTGATGGAAGGTCTTAGTTACGGTGCTAGAGCAGCCAGAAGAACATACATTCAGATTTCTACTTTTGCTTGATATCTTATTTTCTAAAGCTGCGATACAATTCCTTTTTGCACTTAAGCCATCTATCCATTTGATTGGTGTATAAAATGGACCATCCAAGGGACCAATCAATCTGATACTTTAATATCCAAGTCAGTTAATAGGATCGGTCAGAAAAAGCAGCCTTCCAAAAGTCAGGAACACATTCAAAGGACCAAAACCTTAAAGATCGTGAGATTTTGTTACAGCCCAAATAGAGCCCATGAGAGTTCCCTCAGTTCATAAGAACCAGGGTACACGACTTCCTGAAAAGTACTTCCTCAGTAAGTCAGCATCAACTGCCATCTAATGATTCTCTTAAGCATGTTGAACTTTGTAAGCTAATCAGAGTACTTCCCAATATTTTTTGTTTAGTCAAATAAAAGCTACCTACTGTTTATTTGATGGCTAGAAGAATGTTGTTCGAACATAGATTTTCAAGTAATATGCACCCATTTTTCTGAGGTTATCCATGCGATTAGAGAATGGCATTTGAGCTAGTAATCGAAGCCCTACTACAATACTTGGTTACAGAATTATATATATCATATATAAAACATTCATTATTCAAAAGTAATTTCAATGATGATTAGGACCAGTGCAAGATCTAGCGACAGGTGAAAAGTGACATTTTATCTTCACCCAGGATACTAGACCCAAGTGAAAGAAAATTCGATGGGCGCACTCAGTGGTGGTACAAAATAAAATACCATGGTAGAAGGATAACTGACATGCACAAGCTACCCGTGCATGGGGTTAAGTAATCGAGGCAGTTCCAGTTCATAGTATCTGAATATTTCAATAAAAGCAGCCTTGTTAGCAGTCTCTATATGTATTTATATGTGATTTGATTTCTTGCAAAGTGTATCATGTACCATATGGAGCTTCTTACACTGAACAGCACTTCCCAAATGGGAGACTGCTGAACAACAGGGCATATCACAGACCAGTGGAAGCTAACAATTTTTTAAAGACCTTTCTAGAGACATTATAAAATGTAGTCCTCCTCGGTTGCCCTGCGCGCCTCCTTGCCTCATCAACCTAACATGTTACTGACCCTGCCCACCCATCTTTCTGTGACTCCAGTTTGCAACTGGCTACAGCCCAAATCCACTGCATGTACAGTAGCACTGAACTACCATAGAAGTAACTGTGTCACTATCATGTGACCAACTCTGTCCAAGCTGACTACTCAAAAACCCTGACTCGACATGTGCTGAATCACACATTTTTACTACTGTACTTGTGAGACCTTTACATACCTGCCACATTTACATGTTTCTGACATAGGGGACCCAGCCCTACTAGCCATCCAGAAGCACTGATTTTACTTGCCTGATTACACCCCCAGCCCTATGGGTCATACATGGCCCAGAGATGTTGACATGAAGTTGAAGTTGAAAATATTTGTTAAGCGCGCTTATACCAAGCGGTTTCATGGCGCTAAGAAATGATTGCAAAGAGGGGAAGGTAGAGAGTTACTGTCCAGAAAAAGCTAGAGAGAAGAGGTGGGTTTTCAGAGCCCTACGAAAGTCCATGTAGGTGGGAGTGGATCTGATTGAAAAAGGAAGAGCATTCCAGAGGCAGGGGGCAAGAATGGAAAACCTCGCGCCTCCCAGTTTCTTCCTCCGATAGCGGGGCACTTCCAATAAAATCTGAGTGGACGAACGGAGGGTTCTGCTGGGGGCGTAGGCCCGGATCTTTGAGTTGACAAAGGCGGGGGCGGTGCCCGCCAGAGCCATAAAGGTCAGGCAGCCAAGTTTAAAAAGGGCGCGATAAGAGATAGGCAGCCAGTGAAGAGATTTGAGCAGAGGGGTGACCTGGTGGGATTTAGGGAGCCTATGAATGAGGCGGGCATCTTGATTTTGAATGAGTTGGAGTCTCCTAAGCTCGTAGGCAGGGATGCCTACCTAGAGGCCGTTCCCATAATTGAGGCGGGAGATGATCAAGGCCATCACAATGAGCTTAAGAGCCTCTAGAGAGAAGAAGCAGGAAATTTTTACGGATAATCCTGAGTGACATGAAACATGTTGAAACAACGGTACTGATCTGGGGGCGCATCGTCAGGTCATGGCTGATTTTGATGCCCAAGGTTTTAGCTGAGGAGGAGGTTAAGGGAGGGGCGCCAAGGGCAGGGGGCCAAAAAGCAGGGGTCCAAGGACTGTGAGAACCACCGATAAGGACCAGCTCCGCCTTATCGGGATTAAGCTTTAGGTGATTCTGGTTCATCCAGTCGTATACAAACAGTAGTGAGGTGTGAAGCTTGAAGATGGAATCCGGAGAGGAGGAAAGGTCAAAGATGAGCTGGAGGTCGTCAGCATAGTTAAATACTGAGACCTCCATCTGCTGGAGAGCAGCTATGAGAGGATGAATATAGAGATTAAAAAGGAGCAGGGATACTGAGGAACCCTGGGGAACCCCACAGGTGACAGGGCAGGCGGGAGCAGAGAAGCTGTCCAAGTGGACTGCTTGGGTCCTATCCCGTAGAAATGAGGCAAGCCAGGCCAGGGCCGTGCCTTGAATGCCGGCGCCCCCGACATGGTCGAGAAGGATGGAGTGGTCGACCGTGTCGAAGGCGGCGGACAAGTCAAGGAGGACTAGTGCCTGGGGGGTGTTGGAATCCGCGCTTCTCCTAAGCTCATCCATGACGGCAAGAACAACAGATTCCGTCGAATGAGCCGGACGGAAACCCTGCTGATTGGGGGCTAGGAGATGGTGTTCCTCGATGAAAACGGAGAGTCAGAGGGTGATATGGCTCTCTAGAACCTTGCCCAGGAACGGGAGCAGGGAGAAGGGTCGGAAATTGGAAAGGGTGCAAGGGTCAGCTCCAGATTTTTTGAGGATGGGAATAACTGCTACTGATTTAAAGGCGACAGGGACAACGCCCTGGGTGATGGAAGCATTAAGGAGAGTTAGAGGGGGCTCGGAGCAGCTGGAGAAAACCTCCCTCAGTATGCGTGCCGGGCAGCAATCAGACGGAGACCCTGATTTTACTTTCTTCAGAAGTTTGAGAAAAATATCCTTAGTAATAGTAGGGAACTGATCCAGGGAGGTAGATGGCAGAGAAAGAGGAGGCAAGGAAAAGGACTGGGAAGGCGAGGGAATGTTGAGTTTAATAGTCGCTACCTTCTCAATAAAATAACTGTTAAAGGAATTACAAAGGGCAAGGGAAGGAACAGGTTTAGGAGAGACCCTGTCAGCAGCAGCTAAATCATGGACGATGGAGAAAATCTCCTTGGGCCTGTTGGATGCATTGAGAATTTTTTCAGGAGAAGTATTCGGTTTTAGCTAAAAGGATAGCTTTCTTGTATTTGTGAAGAAGAACCGAGTATTGGGATTTGAGGGAGGGGCAGTAACTGCGTCTCCAGTGGTGTTCAGCCTGTCTGAGTGATAATTTAAGGGCGTTGAGATCATTGGTAAACCATCTATTGGCGTCCTAACTAGCTTTTATGGGGCTATAAGGTCGCAGGGGGCAGAGAGCCAGCGATGAACCGAGGCCACCTGGGAGTCAGGGGGAACATCGGTCAGGTTGGGGAGTGAGGCCTCAAGGGAGGAGCAGAGAGCAGCCATGTCCACCCGGTTCCAGTTGCGGGCCCGAATATTCTTGGGGGGGGGGGGGTTTATGAATAGCCCCTAGGTTGAGGGAAAAGGAAATCAGGTAGTGGTCAGACCAGATACAGGGGGCAATAGTAGGAAAAGAGAGGGACAGGTTTGCTGACCAGATCTGATCTAATGTGCGACCAAGAATATGAGTGGGAAGGTGGATATGGGGGACAAGGTTAAGACAATGAAGGGATTCGGTGAAGTCTTTAGACGGGAGGTCCTCCCGAGGATCATTGGGCCAGTAGTTAAAATCACCTAGGATCAACACAGAGGAGTTGTTGACCACCAAGGTGGCCAGCAAGTCCTGGACTGCAGGGATAAAATGAGACATGGTCTGGGGTGGGTGGTAAAACAAGGCACAAGTGAGAGGAACCGCAAGGTTAAGAGAGCGGACGACTAGATAGTCGACGGCGGGGATAGCTGGATAAGAAGGCTGCTGAAACTGGAGATTGGATCTAACTATCAAGGCCACACCGCCTCCCACCTTCCAGTCCGGTCGGTCAGAACGAAGGGCATAATAAGAGTCAGGGAGGGCCGCCAGGATATCAGGCAGTGACTCCGACGAAAACCAAGTTTCCGTAATGAAAAGGAGATCGGGTTTGGTGGAATCCAGGAGGTTAAACAACTCTAATTGGTGCTTAACCGCTGAGCGGGTATTGAGAAGATAGGCCACGGCCGGGGGCCAGAAGGGGACTGCACACAGGGCTCTAAATGTCCTAAGGGAGGCAGGGAGATATGATTAGGAAACAGCAAGGGCGGGAGAGTAGGGAGTGAAATTCCAAGCTTATCAATTCGGGCATGGGTAGATACACAAATGGGTGCATCGCGCTGGCAGGCATGCAATTGGTCAGGGGAGTAGGCCAAGCGGCCGGCATAGTGACAGGCCCCGGGTCCTGACCGGTCGCAGACGGGCGCAGACGGGCTGCACGGCCGGGAAGGGAGACACATTTAAATACAAAAGGGAGGTGGGAGCGGCGTACAACTGCACCGCCGACCTAGGCTTCCCCCAAGAAGGCGAGAGAGATGCCCGTTCCCCTGCTACAGCGCCTAATCGGCTGAGCAGGTGGAGCGGGGAGGTGAGGAGGGGGGGAGGGAGAAGGGGAAGTGCACAGAAAGAAATTTGGCGCAATTTAAAAACAGCAAACAATTTAAAAAATATGGACAGTCTAATACTCCCGGATTCCAACTCAGGAGTTACCGTGCTGATGGTCAGTTCTGCGCGCGTGCCCGGGAGCGCGACTTATGAGCTGGCGGGAGGCGGGAGCGGCGTACAACTGCACCGCCGACCTAGGCTTCCCCCAAGATGGCGAGAGAGATGCCCGTTCCCCTGCTACAGCGCCTAATCGGTTGAGCGGGTGGAGCGGGGAGGTGAGGAGGGGAGACGGAGAAGGGGAAGTGCACAGAAAGAAATGCGGCGCAATTTAAAAACAGCAAACAATTTTAAAAATATGGACAGTCTAATACTCCCGGCTTCCGCCTCAGGTTTTACCGTGCTGTAGGTCAGTTCTGCGCGCGTGCCCAGGTGCGCGACTTATGAGCTGGCGGGAGGCGGGAGCGGTATACAACTGCACCGCCGACCTAGGCTTCCCCCAAGATGGTGAGAGAGATGCCCTTTCCCCTGCTACAGCGCCTAATCGGCTGAGCGGGTGGAGCGGGGAGGTGAGGAGGGGGAGGGAGAAGGGGAAGTGCACAGAAAGAAATGCGGCGCAATTTAAAAACAGCAAACAATTTTAAAAATATGGACAGTCTAATACTCCCGGCTTCCGCCTCAGGAGTTAACGTGCTGTAGGTCAGTCCTGCGCGTGTGCCCGGGAGCGCGACTTATGAGCTGGCGGGAGGCGGAAGCGGCGTACAACTGCACCGCCAACCTAGGCTTCCCCCAAGATGGCGAGAGAGATGCCCGTTCCCCTGCTACAGCGCCTAATAGGCTGAGCGGGTGGAGCGGGGAGGTGAGGAGGGGGAGGGAGAAGGGGAAGTGCACAGAAAGAAATGCGGCGCAATTTAAAAACAGCAAACAATTTTAAAAATATGGACAGTCTAATACTCCCGGCTTCCGCCTCAGGAGTTAACGTGCTGTAGGTAAGTCCTGCGCGTGTGCCCGGGAGCGCGACTTATGAGCTGGCGGGAGGCGGAAGCGGCGTACAACTGCACCGCCAACCTAGGCTTCCCCCAAGATGGCGAGAGAGATGCCCGTTCCCCTGCTACAGCGCCTAATAGGCTGAGCGGGTGGAGCGGGGAGGTGAGGAGGGGGAGGGAGAAGGGGAAGTGCACAGAAAGAAATGCGGCGCAATTTAAAAACAACAAACAATTTAAAAAATATGGACAGTCTAATACTCCCGGCTTCCGCCTCAGGAGTTACCGTGCTGTAGGTCAGTTCTGACATGACATGACATCTGACTGAACACACTCTTCTCTGAAAGTATACCAAAGACATCAGCTCATAACTGTACATCTGATACATGATAGATAGCATCTCAGAGACACCCACAGGCACATGGCTAACTCTGTTGCATCCATATCTGCCTCTTAGATTGGAAACTGCTGCCTTTAGACTTCACGGGCTAGATGTAGGTAAATTAGATTTACCGATTTTATAATACCGAATTTTACCGATTCTAAAATTTTATTTATTTATTTAGAATCGGTAAATCTAATGTAGGTAATGATTCGGTATTTTTTACCGAATCGGTAAGATTCGGTATTTACCGATTCTGTAAATACCGAATCGGTATTTGCTATTGAATCCTATGGGCTTTGAAGCCCATAGGATTCAATAGCAAATACCGATTCGGTATTTACCGAATCGGTAAAAATACCGAATTGCTAAGGGGGACAGGGTGTCACTTTGACACCCTGTTACACCCCTGTAACTGGCTTTTGCGCCATGTGGCACACATACATGCCCTTAGGGCATGTCTATGTGCCACATGGCACAGGTGTACATGCACAGATGTACATGTACACAAGAATTCGTAATTTACCATGCCATTGTATGGCATGGTAAATACCGAATTCAAAAAGCCCTGTAGCACTGTCAGAAATGTGACCTACATCTCAAATTACATATTCTGTATTTTTACCGAATGGTAAATTTACCGAATCGGCAACATTTACCAAATCGGTAAATTTACCGATTCTGTAATTTTACCGATTTGGTAAAATTACAGATTCGGTAAAATTACCGAATATGTCCGTTTTTTGTGCCCCTACATCACCATAGCCCTTTACCGGTCGGAAACGGCCGAAATCGGTATTTTCGGCCGATTTCGACCAGTAAATGGCTACCTACATCTGGCCCCACGTCTCCACATCCATGTCTCGAATGTGAGAGTCCTAAAGGAGAGCCTTTGGCAAACTTATTTCGGTTTCAGGGTATGCTATGGATAAACTGATATACGATACAACCTCAAGGCATGAAGTTAGTATTTCACATGTGAGAACAAAAACATTTCCTTTTTTATATAAATGTTTCTTATTGTTAGAATGCAGCATACATGAAATGGAAAATGCATCCGCTCTATCTCCTTCTTTTTGTGGGGATGTAAGCATATAAGATAATAGTCTCTTCCATGTGACATTAAGCCTGGCTAACTGAATTTCCAGAACATAATTTATAAGGCATGGGAAAACAGGCATAAGATTTATTGAACAAAAAGTTTGTTGCATTCAAACCTCATTTAGACACCTTTAATGTGTATCCATATATCAATATATCAATATATCAATATATATATATATATATATATATATATATATATATATATATATATATATATATCAGTGATGTCATCAGTGATGTCACTGGCCATGTCATGAATGATGTAATATGTGACATGATCAGCAGTGGATTGCGGGTGCGCGATATATAGTTAGTGCAACTAACTATATATGCGAATTTCAATGGTTTTGTGTGAGTAAAATAAGGTTTTGTAAATGCTAATTCCTAACTATATATGGTCTATAACCTATGGTTTTTTCAGTGAATTTCAATGGTTTTTTAATAGCAAATATCAAAAGCTGTAAAATGTATTCTTCTTTTAAAGGAAAAATATATTTTATATGTATTTAATATAATTTTTTTATGTATATACATTTTTTGAGGGAACGAATTTATCAACTATCATGCTGAAGAAGAGTGTGGGGAAAAAAAACAAAGAGGAGGACTAAGAGGAAAGAACAATCAGTTCAAAAATACAATTGCTTTAAAGCATGAAGTGCTTTTCCACACATTTACATTTAAATAACCCATATTAGAACATACAAAATATCTACAGAGGAGACGGTGTACATTGAATTTTAGACTCTTCATTGGTACCTACATGTTGGTACTTACATCACCCACACAACACAACAGCTCTATTCAGAGCTACCCTACCTCAAAGCACTCTAAAATATTATTTTAATATTTTCCTTGGTTTTCCCCATGTTACGCTTTCCGGAACGCTACCCGATGCGCGGACCGGGCGCTAACCGTGCGAATTTTTTTTTTTTTACATATATGGGCCTCCTCAGCCACCCTCAGAAAACCTAGGGGGTCAGGATATGTCTCCCGTGCCCCCTTATACCCATTCCCAACATTGTTTATCCTCCATCTTGTGACTAAATTCGTCCGAAGCACAAGATGGCGGACTCCCGTTATGCTACCGGTGAGCTACCCGGTTCGCGTACCGGGTAGCGCTTCCACCGCGAAAAATCGAAAAAAAAATTCTTTTATTTTTTTGCCCCGCGGGGGCCCTTTAATAGCCCACACATCAATCCTAGGGGGTCAGGAGGGGTCTACCTTGCCCCCTTTCATTCATTTCCCCCTTCGTTTATTTCCACCTCTTGTCTCTCGATCCTACCGAGAGACAAGATGGCGGCCGCTCCGGACTGTTTAGAATGTTGACAGTCACCGGAGAGCCAATCCGCTTCTCCTCGCGAAGTTCCGTTACGCGTCTGGTACGCGAACCGGGGCGCTAACCGGGACGCTGTCACAGATATATATATTTTTTTGAACGTTAATTTCTCAAAATCCACTGGAGCACATATCTTGAGACCTAGCAAAGGCACATCGGGCAAACAGTCTCCACAATTTTGCCCAGTTTCATAGAAATCCATTCAGCCGTTCGAGCTAAAAGTGAGTCCAACCGCCCTATGGAAAACTCAATGTTTTGGGACCCCCCTTTTTTCTCGCCCCCGCTTGACGAAACCCCCCCCCAAACTTTTCAGGGGACGCTCAGAAACACAATGTGCCATTTTCCTGAAAATTTCAGCCAATTCCATCCATCAACGCCAAAGTTATTCAACATAGAATTTTCAGAAATCCCTATTCAAAAAAATCCTAACTATATATACCTACTGGCGACCGCCAGTAGGTAATATATATATATATATATATATATATATATATATATATATATATATAACATTTCTATGGCAAAATGAAACCCCTCATTTTGTTCCTTTTCAAATTAAATGTATTAAGTGTTACCACTTTATTCCAATCAAGATGACTTCAGGTGTGCCATACTTTTGTCATAAGTAAGACTGTTAGCGTTCTAGTTGTTCTTTAGAACACTCTGGGACATTCTGTCATTGGGCTATAGTTGGGCTACATCTGGCTGATATTTGGGCTACATTTGGGCTCTTTTGTCTCTGGTGGCCATCTTGGGAGACTGCATATCAGAATTTTTTTAATGAAATATAAGAGGATTTGAGAAGTCACTCAAAATGTGCCCTAATTTTTCTTTCTTCAGCACTAATCATAATTTCTATGGCAAAATGAACCCCCTCATTTTGTTCCTTTGCAAATTAAATGTTTTAAGTGTTAACACTTTATTCCAATCAAGATGACTTCAGGTGTGCCATACTTTTGTCATAAGTAAGACTGTTAGCGCTCTAGTTGTTCTTTAGAACACTCTGGGACATTCTGTCACTGGGCTATAGTTGGGCTACATCTGGCTGATATTTGGGCTACATTTGTTTTTTTTGTCTCTGGTGGCCATCTTTGGGCTACATTGGGCTACATTGGGCTACATTTGGGCTCTAACATATATATAGCCCAATGTAGCCCAATATATATTTTTCAAAGTTAATTTTCGTAAAAACCACTGGAGCATATATCTTGAGACATAGCAAAGGCACATCGGGCTACCAATCCCTACAATTTTGCCAAGTTTTGTGGAAATCCATTCAGCCGTTCGAGCTAAAAGTGAGTCCAACCGCCATATGGAAAACTCAATGTTAAAAACACGTTTTGGGACCCCCCTTTTTTCTCGGCCCCCGCTTGACAAAACCCCCCCAAACTTTCAGGGGACGCTCAGAAACAACATGTGCCATTTTCCTGAACATTTCAGCCAATTCCGTCCATCAACGCCAAAGTTATTCAACAGAGAATTTTCAGAAATCCCTATTCAAAAAAATCCTAACTATATATACCTACAGGCGACTGCCAGTAGGTAATATATATATATATATATATAATTATTATTTTTTTTTTTTCTTCAAAAAAAGAACCCAGCAAGGCTCCTGTCAGCAGCCCAGATTCACCACAGCACAGACGGAATCCAGGCAGTTTCTTCAATTTTGAGGTATTTTTATTTTATTTTCAACACCATGAGTGCAACATAAGAGGACGGTCAACGCGTTTCGGCGGATATTACCTACTGGCGGTCGCCAGTAGGTATATATAGTTAGGACCTAGTTACCATAGGAAATCCCCAACATTCTATTGGGAATAACTTTGGCGCCGATTGAGGAATCTGTGTGTAATTTTCCTTAAAATTGCTTCGCTCCGCTCCGCTCCTTCCCTGAAAGTTTCGGGGGGATTCATCAAGCGGGGGCCGAGAAAAAAGGGGGGTCCCAAAACATGTTTTCCCCATGTTAATTTCCTTAGGGACCTTTAGACACGGCTACAGCCCGAACGGCTGAATGGAATTACACCAAACTTGGCAAAATGGTAGGGCCGGGTATGCAGATGTGCCTTTGCTATGTTTGGTGAAAATCCCTCCAGTAGTTCTTGAGAAAATGTAATTTGAAATTTTTCAAATGGCATTTTCTATGGGACCTTTAGACACGGCTACAGCCTGAACGGCTGAACGGAATTACACCAAACTTGGCAAAATGGTAGGGACAGGTATGCAGTAGTGCCTTTTCTATATTTGGTGAAAATCCCTAGAGTAGTTGTTGAGAAAATTGAATTTGAGCAAATTATATATCTATATGCGCTCAACATTCTATTGGGAATAACTTTGGCGCAGATGGAGGAATCTGTGTGTAATTTTCGAGAATTTTGGCCAGCTCCGCTCCGCTCCTTCCCTGAAAGTTTCAGGGGGATTCGCCAAGGGGGGCCGAAAGGGGGGCCCCAAAACGTGTTTTCCCCATGTTAATTTCCATAGGGACCTTTAGACACGGCTACAGCCCGAACGGCTGAACGGAATTACACCAAACTTGGCAAAATGGTAGAGACAGGTATGCAGTAGTGCCTTTTCTATATTTGGTGAAAATCTCTCCAGTAGTTGTTGAGAAAATTGAATTGGAGCAAATTATATATCTATATGCGCTCACCGTACGCGCACTGTACGCGTACGGTACGCGTAAGGTACGCGTACGTGCGCGTACCCTTACGTGCGCAAGCGAGTTTCTGATTGGCTGGCAGTCGACTTTCAACATTCCAAACTGTCCAAACCAGGAAGTGTTGGCCACCATCTTGTTTTTCAGGAGAACTGAGGCACAAGAGAGCCCAAAACAAGAGTGGAAAACACGAAAAGGGGGCAGGGTAGAGACCCCCAACCCTCTAGCTCTTCTCAGGGGGTCCCAAAAGGACCCCCAAGGGCAAAAAATTTTTTTTTTTAAATCGCGGGGTACGTGCACAGTACGCGTACCGTGCGCGTACCACACGATTTAAAAAAAAAACAAAAACATTTTTTGCACTTGGTGGTCCTTCTGGGACCCCCTGAGAAGGGCTAGGAGGTCAGGGGGTCTCAACCCTGCCCCCTTTTCACGTTTTCCACTCTTGTTTTGTGCTCTCTTGTGCCTCACTTCTCCTGAGAAACAAGATGGCTGCTCAGGTGGTCCCAGAGTGGATAATAACAGATATAAATGTTATCCGCTAATAGAATTAACATTACCAAAACCTTTGAAATTTATTGAAAAAAGTATAGGTTTCACGCCTGATATAGTTAGTAATTAGCATTTAAAAAACCTTAAAAATTCACTGAAAAAAACATAGGTTTCAAGCCTTATATAGTTAGGAATTAGCATTTTAAAAACCTTGCAAATTCACTCAAAAAATTATAGATTTCAGGCCTTATATAGTTAGGAATTAGCATTTGAAAAACCATTGAAATTGCTCCTATATAGTTAGTTGTACTAACTATATTTCGCGCACCCGCAATCCACTGCTGATGATGTTACATATTACATCATTCATGACATGGTCAGTGACATCACTGATGACATCTCAAATGACATCACTGATGACATCACTGATGACATCTCATTTGACATCACTGATCACATCACTGATGATATCATTCATGTGATAATACGATGCATCTCCTCACACTCTAATATAACCTTTGATACACCTAGTGTTAAATACAGAATACCATTCTTGAAACCATTGACACACCAATACCAGTTACTACATACGCATTCACTGATTCCTAGGCCTACACACACATTCACTCATTCACCCATAGAATCACTCATACATACAGTCACTCATCAATACAACACTATCATATGCACTCATACACCTATACAGACACTCACACACTGCCACTAATCCATGGAGTTACTCACACGCCTGGTCAGTCATGCAAAGAATCAATCACACTTCCATTTCCTCAACTATACAGTTATACACACAACACCTTACTTATTCAAACATATACTAACACATACTTACTCTCTTATACAATCACTGATACAAGTACACAATGATCCATACAGCCACTCGCACATTCACTGGCTCTAATGTATAGTCATTTATATATGCCAACTCTCACATGCACTGTGTTTTACATATGTACTTACTTGGACATGTAGCACTGAGATATCCATTCACTCACCAACACACCCATGCACACAGTCAACCGCCCCTATAGCTGTTTCCACATGCACTCTTGAACTCATACACCTAGTGAATCAACTGCTCACACATCTATGCACAGTTACCCACCTCCCAGCCACCCACACACACACTCAGTCTCCCATTCAAATACTTGGGCAACAAATCAATAACCCATATAGCCACTCATATAGCTACTGATCAACACATGCAGCAGCTTACACAACAACAGACATACTGATGCACACATTCAGACAGTTTAGTCACTAACCCATGCATTTAGTAAGACACATTTAATCACTCACTCATACAGTCCGTCACGCACCTACTAAATCCTTCATCCAGACACTTATACATCTCCTCATTCTTCAATATGTAAAACATATTTAAACTTTACAGAAACACACAGTCACTGGATGATGTCATCAGTGATATCATCAGTGATGTCAAATGAGATGTCATCAGTGATGTCATCAGTGATGTCATTTGAGATGTCATCAGTGATGTCATCAGTGATGACACTGACCATGTCATGAATGATGTAATATGTGACATCATCAGCAGTGGATTGCGGGTGCGCGAAACATAGTTAGTTCATCAAATATGTTAAAATGCATATATAGAGGAACATTAGGAGAGTATACATTCAGGCAGCAAATAGAAGCACAATGCATAATGAGATGTGCATAAACCACATCAACATTACATAAATAGCTCCACGTGTTATCTGATTGGATTGAAAACTAGAGTGGTGGGCACACAGCCTGTAAAAATGACACTATAGAGTTAAAGACATACATATCATCCAGCCTAATGCAAAGTGCCAGTGCCGATTTAACATGTTAAACCCCGTAAAAATTAAAAAGGGGTAGGAGGCATCACCGCTGCGCAGGGTCGTACTTTTTGCAGAGCACAATGAAATGAGTTAAGTTGTTTATCCTTCCAAAGCTACAATTACACTGATCCAACAACGAGCCTGTGGGTTTGAAATAGATAATCACTGGTCTGCAGAACACCCAGCCTGAATCTCACAAACCGCGTTTGCTTAAGTTCAGGGTATATCAAATCCAGATACCCAGTGCAATAGAGCCACCAGCATTGTTATAGCACAAGCATGTAATAGGTCCTTGCCTCTACGTGAGGTGCATCTTCGTCTGCGTACATTCTTGATATCGGTCTTTAAGTAGTTCTGCAATATCCTGCCTTACTCTGCCAGGATCTACCGACAAAGACTCCATCTGCAGCTTCTTTAAACCATTCTGTGCATGTGACGGCCTTGTGTTCCTGCCACAAACACCAGCCACCCGTACAATACATAGCAGCACAACCTGCCTACAGCCATGACCAACAACATTATTACAACAATAACAGAACCAATGCTAACAGAAACACAGGTATGCAGCGAAGAGGTAATGGAATGGGACAGCAATGGGTCCAACCACAGCCAGGACAACACACTTGTTTTTATTGCCACAAAGTAGGCCACATGCAGAGAGAATGCCGGACTAGACTTCGAGACCAAAGCCAGCAATCTATGGGTTCCGCCCAATCAGCACCACCACGTTTCCAACAACAGCAAATGCACTCACAGCCCCTCCAGCCCCAAATCCTGTACACCTATGCCCAACCTGCCCAACAGCAAAACATGCAGCAAGAGCAGCTCCAATCACCCATGATGGTCCAAGCCCAACAATTGCTCCTGCAGATGCAAGCTCCCATGCAGCAACAGCAGCAGACACCTACATACCAAGTGATGCCCCAAATGCAAAATACTGCGTTCCAGGGAGGTGCAGTGATAACCCCAGTAATCCGTTCACACAAGGCACCATCCAGCAATATCAAGCAGGAGGATACACTGGCTAGGACATCCCACATACAACTCCTGTGCGCCCGGTGCTATCATGAACCATGAGCGGTGAAGATGACCCCACCGTCCCGGTCACGATAAACAACAAACATATAGCTTTCTCATTGACACAGGCGCTACGTACTCCTGTATTACAGGCGGTCCTCTGCCCATTTCAGATCAGATAGCGGACACACAGGGATTCTCTGGGGCAAAAGAAAGGGTCCCTTTCACCAAGCCAGTACCCGTACAAATAGGAGACGGTGTGCTGGAACAACGACTGCTCTATTCGCCACATTCTCCAGTGAATCTCTTAGGGCGCAACCTCATGGCAAAATTAAACATTACCATCCACTTCAATGAGAACGGAGCAATGGTTTGCTCTATACCAGGCACACCCTTGGCTAGGATGATGGTACTCACTGTCGTCTCCTCCGTGAAAGATCAAATAAGAGCCCGCCCAGTGGATGAACAAGCATTCTCCACTGCGGTACACATCGTTGTAGCTAACACACCAGAACTGCATAACCGCACTGTCCAGCTCCCAAAATAGTTTCTTTTTCACCCACAGTCCCGGAATTCCCAAGTATCAGACAGGAACATGATCCTAGACATACATGACCTTTAAATTACCTCTACATATGGGGCATTCCTAGCAATTGGCGATTACGCCCACACTTAGGCTTGCATAATTTTTATTGAGCCTGGACAACTGGTGGACAACTGGGGAGAAGCATTTCAGATGAGCAACTCTTTGGCCATCCTGATGAATATCTGAAAACAGAGATCGTCTACATGAATGAAGTGCCCCTCTCAGTAACAGTGGAAATGAGAACACCCACTGCCATAACAAAATATGACTATGTGTGTGAAGCAGATTTGGCTCAAGTCCCGGCACATTTGTGGACTATGGGCCCAAATGACTTGGGCCTTATCCACTTTGCCGCCCATTTCAAGATAACGCTGAAAGCAGGCGCCATCCTGCCCAGAATTAGACAGTATCCACTATCTAAGGAAGCAGAGGAAGGTATTGCCCCCACCATACGAGTCTTGCTGGATCAGGGAGTCATATATCCTTGTATATCCACTTGAAACACGTGCCTTTTTCCGGTGCGGAAATGGAATGCCAATCAATGGTGTTTGGTGCATGATCTTCGCCCAATCAATAACATAGTCCTACCAGAGTTTTCCATCGTCCCAGACCCCTCTGTCATCCTCACAAATGATCCCCCGAATGCACAGTACTTTTCCGTGTTTTTTTTTTTTCTTTGTTTATTGGCATTTCAGCAAAATACAAACATAGAGCACGTCTTGAGCACATACTGGGCATCAATATTTCAATGTTCTAAAAGCATGGACAGTTCATATAATAACCATCATATCCCTACTCCACCCGCACAATGCAACCCATACAGTCTGAGTACACTTCTAGGACTCCATCGCCACCAGCCCATCTAACATCCTAATCGGTGGAATGCGGCCTCATCTCCTGAGCCTCCCCAATGTCCAGTACAGATTGTGTCTCCCCTGGTTCGCCCTCCTCCTGTGTGGGTCTGTTTTCTAGATATATCGCCCAGTAGTTTTTAGGTCTGTTTCGTGGTGGTAGTAATTCACTATAGTGTTCAGATTGCGTGCAACAATATAGCATGTCGTTAGACCAGCGAGCTAGTGTAGGAGATGGCCCTCTCATCCAGGTGAGTGCTACGCACCGTTTAGCCACTATGAAGGCCAAATCCACCAGTCGTCGTGCAGCCGGTGGCACGTCCTTTGAATACCCTTACAGGGCCAGCAGTGGGGAAGGGGACAACGACAAATTGGCAACCCTATTCACTTCCTCATAGACCATTCTCCGAAAAGCTGCCACTCTCGGACACAGCCAAGCCAGATGTAAAAAATCAGCCTCCTGAGCTCGACATCTTTCGCATCCTGGGTTACTGCGCAAACCGTATCTGTATAAGCGCTCAGGATTATAATATACTCTATTTAAAAATTAAAAATGGAGTAACCTGTGCCTGTTGTTAAGGGAAACCCTACTTACACTAGCGCAACAATATTTCCATGTAGCCTCAGAGAGTTCAATGCCTAAATCTGTCTGCCATGCCAGTCGCGGCTTAGTGTAATCCGCCATTCTTTCGGCGAGAGTGATACGGTATAGGTTCGTAATCAATTTAGCTGAGGATTTGGCAGTGACTATGTAGTCAAATGCCAAGACCGTTTGGGGCTCCGTCATGTCCTCGCCCAGCAATCCTCTCAGGGCATGACGAACTCTGTGAAATTGAAAGCGCGGAAGCAACGCGTTTCCAGCTCCCTCCTTCGGGATAAGATCCTCCCAAGTGCAAACATTTTCAGGTACAAACAGATCCCCCATAGTATCTACATTCAATTCAGCTAAGGCCTCGATCACTGCCCTATCTCTACAGGGGGCAAGCCACGAGCACCACGCTTGTTTCGCCGCCGGGACGTACAACAGTAAGCAGGCCTGAGCGTTCATAAGGTGATACCATGCGTGCGTTACCACATTCATTGAATCCAGAATGCCCGTGCGACGATCTCTAGGTCGGGATAATAATGGCGGAAGCGGAGCCGGAACGGCAACCAGATTCTCTATTCTCAGATGTGGCGCATCTGTAGGGCCATGTATCCAGCCATATGCGTGCGCCCCTTGTGCAGCCCGGTAGTATAATTCTAGGTCCGGGGCGCTAAGCCCCCATCCTCGTATGTCCGAACAAGGATATTCCAGGCTTCTCTTGGCTGTTTCCCGGCCCATACCAAACGGAGCACTAAAGCATGAAGCTGACGAAAGAATGCACCCGACAAAACCATAGGGATATTACTGAACAAGAATAAGAATCGAGGAGGCACAACCATTTTTAGCAATGATATGCGACCCATGAGAGACAAGGGGAGTGCAATCCATTTGTCTACTTCGTCCTCCAGTCTAGACACGGCCACGCCGTAGTTCTCCCAGAGGACCACTTCCGAGTCTGTGTACAGCCTGATGCCCATATATCGAACCGAGTCGGTGGTCGACTGTATGGGGTAATCCGCGTCCACCCTCGTGGTCACAGGAGTGAGGGGAAACATTAAAGTCTTGCTCCAATTTACATGTATCCCGGAAAGCGAGCTGAATAAGACCACTTCCCTTAGCACCGTCGAGAGATTATCTTCCGGGTGCCTCACATACAATAAAGTATCATCCGCATACGTGGACACGATCAGTTTATACGTGGGGAAACAGAGACCGCGATGGCTATGGTACTCTCGCAACGCACACGCCAGGGGTTCCGCAACCAAGGCATACAGAAGAGGCGACAGCGGGCAACCTTGTCGGGTACCACGTTCCACTTTGAAAGGCTCAGTCGTGAGGGAGCCTATGTGAACTCTGGCTACTGGAGAAGCATATAGAGTGTCCAAAAGTTGTATAAAGAGGTCTCCCACTCCCATTCGCCGCAGCACTAGTCGGAGGAAAGGCCATTCCACAGAGTCGAATGCCTTTTCCATGTCCAGGAAGACGGCCACTGCCGGGACATCTTGTCTTGTATGCTGAAAAGCAGCGAACACTGTCCGTATATTGTAAGTCAGGTTACGATTGGGTACAAAGCCCGCTTGTTCGAGGGCAACTTGTTTTGGGATCAGCAGGCTTAATCTATTGGCAATAATCTTAGCAAATATCTTTGCATCCACATTAAGCAGCGATAGCGGCCTATACGAGGCACAGTCATCGGCGGGCTTTCCGGGCTTAAGGATGGCCACTATAATGGCCTCCCTCGTCGTCGTCGGCATCATTGCTGCCTCCGCCATCTCCTCTACCAGCGTCAGCAATTTGGGAACGAGCAGCTCTGCAAATGTCTTTTAAAAGGAAGCCGGTAAGCCGTCACTGCCAGGGGAACTCCCAGCCTTCATGGAAGACAACGCCCAAACTACTTCCTCCCTCTCGAACGGTCGAACCAGAGACTCCCTGTGTATGTTCGTTAATCCAGGCAGCTGTATATGCGTCAAATAGTTCAAAATGCGCTCCTTCGAGGCCGAACCTCTCAAGGCATACAATGCTGTATAAAAATCTCCAAATCGGGTTGCCACCTGCTCTTCAGACAGTACCTCTCCCGTGTTTTCATCTCTCATCACGGGTACCAGAACACCCTGCCGTTGTAGCATCGCCATTCTCACCAATACCGCACCTGGTCGGTCCCCCTGCCCATATGACCGAGCTATGCTATAATTCCCTAAATGCTTGACTTCCGCATCAGTCTCTTCGTGATATTCTCTAAGCGTCTTAGCCAGTTCACTAGTCAGCTCCGCACCAGAGTCTCGGAGCCGTTGCGCTTCTATGTCTTGCAGTTTGGATTCCAGTAAGGAGAGACGCGCCCTTATCGACTTTAAGACCCCCGCATGCTTAGCTATAGCCAACCCGCGCATATAGGCTTTGAAGGCCTCCCATACCGTGAGGAAGGAGTCCAACGAACCTACATTGTTGTCAAAGCATTCTTCTGCCGCAGATGCCAAATCTGCGCGAAAGGCTGCATCTAGTAGCTCATACGGAGGCAGGTGCCAGCTAAAAGGGGGAGGGGCGGTTCATCTGAGCACGAATCTTAACAAGGACAGGGGAGTGGTCCGAGTACGTGCGAGGCAGTATCTGACACAACAGTACCGCAGAGAGGAGAGAATTGGGGAATAACCAGTAATCTATCCGCGTGTGGATATCATGCTGGGACGAATAGTGCGTGTATCCACCCTGTGTCGGGCACCTAGTCCTCCAAACATCCTGCAGACCTAGTCTGGTCATCTCGGCATCAAGCACGCGAGCAGAGCTCATCGGGCGCCGCACTGGACCATCTGACCTATCCAGTTCAGGGTGTCTCACCATATTAAGACCGCCTCCCCAGAGGACCTGATCCCCACATTGCTCCCTTATCATAGAGGCTAAATTTAGGTAGAACAAAGGGCAATCATAATTCGGTCCGAACAAGTTGACCACATGGAAAGTCATGCCTTTACCTACACCCTTTGAGATGACAAACCTTCCCTCAGGGTCTGTGACAACAGGTGTCAGCGTCATATTCGATTTAGATTAGCCCATGTGAGAACTCCTCGAGCGTGTGATGTAAACCCAGCGGCGTGTATGTGTCTGTGCAGTCCTCTATAGGACAGTGTCGGGCTATCAGGGCGTAAATGGGTCTCTTGAAGGAGTGCAAGGTCAATAGAGTGCCGTAATAGATATTGCACCACTCTCCTAACCTTTCTGTGGTCATTTAGGCCGCGCACGTTCCACGTCAGTAGTGTAATGCTGTCCCTATCTTGTGTCATCTGAGTCACTTCAGGTGGCATTGTGCACATGGAACATAATTATATCCGTCCACAACTTGAAGGCCCGTGTCCAGCGCTCCGTGCTCATAACAGTAACACTCAAAAAGCATCCTGCAAAAACAACAGTCCCCTCCCATACCCCAATCAGCCAAGCTGGAACTACCGCCATCCTCCAAAAGTAGCACACCCAAGGTGTCCCGCCCACGCCAACCCACGCCTGCCCAGCCCCAACATGGCCGTGTCCCATCTCCACCCACGATCTACCTACTCCATACATACCCCCAACACTCCACATCCACTCACTCAAAAAGGTCCCAACATCCAAAAGGTAAATGGAAAAACTCATACCCATAGAAGGGCAAAAGTCACCACCCCGAGCCCCACCCTGATCCCGAAATTCTCAAACAATCGTGGTAAACACGCAGGGGCGTAGGTAGCTTGCTTACAACAAATCTTAAACTGTAGCAGTCAAAATTGGGCGCTGCATTCCCCCTGCCCTCCCCCGCTCCCAAAACAGCAACTTAGTACGCAGCCCAAACCCCAATACGCAACCATTCGCTCCATAAAATACCAATATATGCACATGCCCCCCCTCCATGTGTGTCCGGTGCATCTAAGACAACATTCGTATCATGAAAATCCAATCCTGTCCTCCGAACGTCTAATTCAAATGCACACCCCAATAAAACAGCAGTCTGAGCATACGGCCCCAGTGCAGCAGCCTTACTTTACCAGCATAGTTGTGAATCAGCAATTGAGGCCTCTCCCCCCATAGTCTCTCACCCCATTCACAGTTGATGGTTCATCTTGAAGGCCCCACGCTGATGGCCGTACGCTCACAAACCCCTAGATCCTAACAACATGCTCTGTGGTGGGAGTTCCCACTCTAGGCCCCTAAGGGGACACATTTCGCATATACAAGAATGTCCATTCGTGTCTCTGAATCATAAAATCACTCCTGATCTTCCAGGGAGCCGTCCGCAGGATCGTCAGCCCCTCTGCCGTCTGTCGGTCCTCGCATGTTCCTGTTCCAGTCTTTCATCGCCTTCTGTAGTGCATGCGGATCAGCAAAAATAGTGGACTTCCCTTGCCTGTTGACTCTGAGTTTGGCCGGGTACAACATGGCATAGTCTATCCCCAAGTCTCGGAGTTTACGCTTCATGGGTACAAATTGTCGCCGTGCTTCCTTTACCCGCGCAGTGAAGTCCGGAAACAAGGAAAGCGTGGATCCCTCATACTGCAGTGGTTGTTTTTCCCGTGCAAGCTTCAGTGCCGTGTCCCGGTCCCTATAATTCAGTAGCTTGGCGACAATAGGGCGAGGGGGGGCGCCCGGTTTGGGTCTCGGACCGAGGGTGCGATGCCCCCTCTCCACCCTCTCCACAATAAACATATCAGAGACAGCCCCTTCGCCCAGCAGCTTCTTTTATAGGGCCTCCACAAAGTGTTCCACATTGCCTGTGGAAGTGCTCTCTAGCAGCCTCTTCGAGCCTCTGTTTGTAAAAGTCAGTTTAGGTAGGGACTTATCTGGTCGGCCCATTGTGGCGCAGTGTCCTGCAAGGTCACTCTCGATGGCAAGTGAAATCCACTAGTTGTATATACACACCGTCCCCCCTGCGGCTAGGCACCAGGCACCTATGATCCACCTCTCACCACAAAAGTCAGTTAACTGTTCACGTAGTGCCGCACTCCTCATGAAGACCTCAGCGACGCTGCGGGTGCCAAATTCCCTTCCAGTGCCTCGCAATTCAATGGCTGCCCAGGCCAGTATCCGAGTCTTCCCTTAGTATCGGAGCTGTCGCCATTCCCAGCGTGCAAAAAAGGAAAAGTGAGGTTCCCCCAGACAGCCAGATCAAAAGGCAGAGATGTAGTCCCACCTCAGGGCACCTGTCGTGTCTTTTTATGAGCACGCTCGCCCAGCGCTACTTTGCTGCTCATGTCGGTGCAAATTTAAGTGATCAGCCTGTGGAAGAGTGTAGGCAATTGTTAGAGCCAAGTCCTCTGCTGCGCCCGGGCTGCATCCTGCATGCACGCCCCCACTCAGGGCCCTCCGACGCAGGGAAGGGCGAAGTCCAGGGCCCAATTAGTCTATCTCTCTCTCTGCCAGCCCAAATCGGGTCGCCCTCGTGACCAGACCTACAGGGCAGTGCAGGGTCCAATAGCAGGTAGTGAGCCCCCAGCCGAAGCCGCTGCGTTGGTGGCCCACGCTCCGGTGCTCTTCTGGGCCTAGTCCCTCGAGGGAAGCCGGGCGCTCAATTAGCTTTGCCTCCCCGCAGCAAAGGAGTCCGCCGCGCCGCTTCTCCAGGGTCGTCCACAGCCGGCCCGCACTCCGCTGCACCGGGGCACTCTAAAGCACTCCTCCGCTCACCAGTGCTCCCCCGGTAAACTCTGGGCCCCGCCGATCGCCCCAGTCAGCTCCGTGCAGCAGGGAGGGCTACGGATCACGCGAGCTCGGCCAGTCAGCAGGTCCCACGACGTCTTTCCGGGCGACTGGGCCCGACTCGCGTTAGGGTTGGTACTACACCTTTCTGAGGGGCGATACCGGCACAGTGCCCGCCGCAGGCGTTCCGGAGCTCAAATCCACCAGAATCTTGATTGGGGGACCAGTCTGCGTGTAGGATAATTAGCAGGATAGTGCGGGAAGCGAGGGAGCCCTCAGACTAGGCAGCCATCACCATCGCTAGTTAGCTCCACCCCACCATTTTTCAGAGTTACCCTCCATCCAGACAGTCAATACCTATTGCCTTTACGTACAAAGGGGTGCAAATTGCTTATAAAAGGTTAGCTCAGGGGTATTGTGAGTCCCCCAGCATCTTTAACAGAGTTGTCAAAGAAGGTGTATCAAATTTCCAATGTGACAGCACCTTGCTACAATACGTCGAAAACATTTTGCTCTGCAGTCCCACAGAACAACAGTGCAGAAAAGACACCACTTCTCTGCTTACTACCTTAGCGCACAGAGGTTACAAAGTAGACAAAAACAAACTTCAGTACTGTCAAAAAGAAGTGCACTATCTTGGCCAATTACTGTTAGCATCAGGACGACGAGTCACGCCAGACAGAGTTGAGGCAATAAAATGCATCCCAGAGCCACACACAGTCAAGGACATGCAGAAATTCCTAGGACTAGTGAATTATGTCCGCCAGTTGGTCATTGATTTCTCAACGATAACTGCCCCTTTGCTGAAAGCAGTTAAAACGGCCAAAGACAGACACAACAAACTAGACCGGACACCTAAAATGACAGCATCCTTCAAGCAGTTAAAAGATGTAATAACAAACACACTAGTGTTAGACTCACCTGACTACACAAAAGAATTCTGCCTGTTCACTCACTACAATGGTCAGGTCATGACTGCTGTACTTACACAAAAATATCCCATGGGCCATAAGCCCATCGCCTACTTCAGCGGCATGCTGGAATCTGTCATGAAAGGTCATTACCCATGCAAGCAAGCTCTTGCCGTAGCAGCATTTGTTGTAGAGAAAAGCACCCCATTGTCATGGGATCCCCGTTGACACTGTACACTGAGCATGCCGTCTTTGCCATAATTCAGAAAGCCAAGACAACATTAACAACACAAAACGTGTCAGGTTACGAAGTCATATTGTCATTACCTTCCCTGAATGTTGTCAAATGTCACACAGTCAATCCTGCCACGTTCTTTGCCCATCCCATTGCAGCTTCAGATGATGACACCCATGATTGTGCCACATACTCTCCAGATGAGTCAGGAGCAGCCAAGGAGGACCCCTTGCCAGATAGCACTGTATATTTTGTTGACGGGACCTCCACCATTGACCAAGAAACAGGGATCAGGTACACCGGAGCCACAGTGGTTAGGGCCCAACAGCATGAGTCCTCTGACTCCCTAGACATTGTACAGCAGATTGCATTACCTCCACATTAATCTGCCCAAGCAGCCGAGTTAGTGGCACTCATTGCCGCTTTGAACCATGGGGCTGATGACCGCATCACCGTTTACTCAGATTCTGCATATGTCACAACAACACACTCCAGCCTCTTGCACGGGAAAAGGCGTGGATTTCTTAAGTCAGATGGGACGTCTGTGATTCACAAGCAGTTGTTAGACGAACTCATTGAAGCCCTTACACGGCCAACTGAGGTAGCTGTAGTTAAATGTGCTGCACACACTAATGAACAGAATTTTGTCTCCAGAGGTAACGCTCTGGCAGACTGGGCAGCAAAAGCCACAGCCAGAGGCCCCCCACCGGTAGCTGCACCAGACACTCAGAACACCCCTATCCTACTTGCCCAAGCAGTAGCTCCAGCAGAACAGGCAAACATGGATGAAGAAAGTGTAGCTCCAGCCGAGCAGACAGACGTAAATGAAGAAACACTTGACAGAAATCCACTTATACTATCGACAACACGCAACAATATGATCACATTGCCCAACTACATCTCAGAGAAATGCAAGAAAGTGCACCACATCAAGAGAAAGAGTTATGGAAGAAGAGGGGAGTACAGCAGGAGGGAAACATCCTTTACAAAGCAACTTTTACCAAGCAGTGCCTTTACGACGCAACTTTTACAACGCAAACCATTACAACGCATTGCGCTGGGGGGCGCTCTAGGATAGGGAATAGATTTAATTTACTATCCAACACCTTCCCTACTATCCACGGGGACTGGAGTTGGAATAGTAAATTAAACTATTCACTATCCAGCACCCCAAAGCGCTATGCATTGTAAAGGCATGCGTGGTAAAAGCATGCGTTGTAATGTCATACATCCACAGCAGGACCCTGCTGATTTTATTCACAGACAGACCATGACTCAAAAGCCTGTCATACCACAAGCCTTACTGCAGGTGGCACTTGATCAACTACACCTTCCCACACATGTCTCCCGAGACAACATGTCCACAACGTTACAAACAGACTGGTTCATTCCCAATGCCCACGAATTTATACAACTCTTTCTTGATAAATGCCTCAACAATATTCACCAAACCCAACTCTCAATACAGTCACTTCCACCATCCTCAAACCCTCTGGCCCCTTCAAGGAACTCCATATGATTGATCGATGCCAAAATTACTGATATCTCATTGTGGTAGTATGCCCATTCTCACGCTGGATTGAAGCTGGACCATGCGTCTACTGTGATGCAAAAGCAGCAGCCACATTTCTACTCCATGACGTCATTTCTCGCTGGGGTGTCCCCGATGCCATCCGGACAGATAACGGAAGTAATTTTTCAAACGCTATCTTTTCCTCCCTGACAACAATGCTAGGCATCAGACCCAAACTGACATCTGCTTACCACCCCCAAAGCAATGGCATTTGTGAGCAACTCAACGGCTTGCTCAAAAGTAAAATAAGCAAAATAAGCACCACCATCGGTAAAAAATGGCTCTACTGCTTCCCACTTGCCCTCTTTTCACTAAGAAATTCCCCACGTTCGGATCACCACCTCAAGCCCCATCAGCTTGTCACTGGACCATCCATAAATGTAGCTATCCCTTCCACCAGGCCCAAAACTGATAGTGAGTCATCCTCTGAGATTGTTAAAGCAGAACTCTACGATTACTTGTACACACTAACACGCGCTGGCAGTTCCTTTCTGTCCAGGTATCCAAAAGGAAGTAGAAGGGCCCCATCGATCCTGAGCTCCCACCAATTAGTCCTGGGACCCTGATCTTCATCCGGAAGCACGTCAGGCGCTGGAAGGACCCCAAGTTTGAAGGACCTTTTCACTATTATCGATTCATCTCCGACTGCTTCCGGATAGCCAAGAGGAAAGCATGGATTAATCGCCGAGACATCCGACTCGACCCTGCACCGCCGCAGCATCAGACAATGGACTAAAAGAGGAAAAAGACATGCCCATGGTCCCCCCGAATGAGGACAGGGGCTTCCTTTCCCCTGTCGATGAAGATGAAGAGGACACTCACGTGCTGCTCCATGAATACAGCAGCTGTGATGCTAAGATATGTATTCTCTCTGAATTAATGATATTTATCATTGTTGGAGTGGCACTAGAAACATTTAATTGGTATATCTTTTTTCTTGCTGTAAAGAGTTATCTCAATGCAGGTAGTGAGAATACCTTAGTATCCAAAGCAACACGTACTGTACCAGTGGTCACCCATAACCAGAAGCACGCACCACGCAACACACTCAGCCCAGAACTCCCTGACAATAACACTGGTAGCATGCATACAAGTAGACATCCCGGACCCCCGATTCCCATCCCGAGTGACAAAGATACTACATGCGACAATACCTTGAATTTAACAATAGGATCCCCGCTCTCAGACCACTAGCACAATACCCATTGCCCCAATTCCCATAACACTCGCAGACATAGAATGGCCCTACACAGAAAATGCTGATTCACTTTCGCAGTTCCCTGGTTTTATACTCCAAAAAGAGGCACCCCTACAAAATCCAAGCAGATAGCAACAAGTTGGGCCACCGTACTCCATGACACAGTTGTCTATATTGTCAACCAATGTCCTATGCCCGCCTCCCCCTCCCCAGGTCCTGACCCGTCAACAGGTGACCACGGGGCCTGTTACGCCTTGCTTGACAACAAGTGGTAAAGGGACATGACCGCACTAGGGAGAAAGGTCACGTAGGAGTCATGTTATGTGTATGCACTCATCCCTCATGCTGTAGGTGCAGACAAATTGGTCTTTCCCCAAGAAATTCCACCACCAACTGTCAAATGTCTCCTCCACTTATTCCTCTGTTGCATACATGGTCAGATCCAGCTCCTATCAGCAGAGCTTGACGAGGTGTTTGTGAAAGCCACGAATTGGGACAATAATGAACGAGAATTTGAGAGGGAAATTGAGGTTATGTATAAGATGAGAATGCATGGCTCCATAACCAAAAATTGGGAGCGTAGCTTTAGGGACCAGAGATACTTTACCTTCCCATCACACGGAGTAACATGCGATCCAAGAATGCCTAAGAAGGGCACCCCTCAAAGCACTTGTCAGACCAGCGCTATGCTGCACCTGAAGGCCCATATTTATTTTGACAATAAATGGCAGGGTCCACACAACTTGACCTGCAAGGCAGCGTCCTTAGGAGCACCTGTTGAAGCAACCGACTGGGAAGACGGTATAGACTGGGACATTGAGGATTAGTGCGTTGGGACTTTGGCAAAGGAAACTAGGAGGTATACATATGGTAAAGGCACAACGTACAAATGGAAAAAAGCATACAAGCTAAAACATCATCTCCTTTGTTTCCTAGATAATGGTATGATGCCTGTGGGTATACAACCTTAACAACGAAACTTTTACAACAAACTACCATTACAACGCAACTTTTACAACGCAAACTATTACAACGCATTGCTCTGGGGGGCGCTCTAGGATAGGGAATAGGTTAATTTACTATCTAATAACCTTCCCTACTATCCACGGGGACTGGAGTTGGAATAGTAAATTAAACTATTCACTATCCAGCGCCCAAAAGCATTATGCGTTGTAATGGTATGCGTTGTAAAACTTACGATGTAAAGGTAGGCTTTGTAAAAGTATGCGATGTAACGTCATACATCCGATTCCTGTGGGCAGCAACACTGGTTGCAATAAGACAAATTTTAATTTGGACCTCCAAGACGGCATCCCCAGCCTCATGGACATCTACTGGGCATGCGGAGAACGCCTTTATCCCCAATTGTCCCCCCAGTGGAGTGGCCTCTGCACTATGGACACTATGCATGAACCACCACCGAAGAAGCGCTCAGTTCTTTGCCAACTACGCCTTTAGCCAAGTTCCTCTGGAATTTCGCCTTTTCAATGACGCCCAGGAGTTCTTCGAAGGCCTGTGGCCAATATGGCAAACATCAGCTAATGCCCGATGGCTGCAGGTGACCCGCTATTAACTTATGAGGCTCGTCATCAACACCCGAGATGGGTTCAACGCCATAAAAGAGAAACTACGCCCATTAAGACTTATGGTCCTGGAACATCATTATGTTCTAGATCAGCTAACTGCTATGGATGGTGGAGTATGCGCTAAAATAGGAAAAAGCTGCTGCACATTCTTTCCATCGAATGATGCAGACAACAGGACACTCTCTAAGGCTTGGACAATCTGGGGAAGAAGATGCGTGAGGAGGGAGGTGCTGAAACAGACGTTTTGGTAATTGGATTAACTTTGACTGGATGCCTTCATGGCTGTCTGCTATCTTGAACATTTGTCTACCCATCTGTTGCGTTTTGATGCTAATATGTTGCTTTGTTCAGGTCATATCTAAGGGTGTCGAGAAATTTGGCACCAAGGTAGTAGGGATGAACTACATTAGCACAGGGATTTACCAGGCAGCAAAGTATGAGGACATGAATTGTGTTCCTGGGGATGGGACTGGGATACAATTAGAAATTAGTGAGCTAGCAGCACCTGGCACTCACTATGACATACGCACAGCCCCCCGACTTCCCCCAGGTAGAGACACCCTGAGCAAGGGCCCTGCAGCTGTTGGATATGAATGTCTCCTTAAAGGATCAGGTGCAGAATATGCCAAATTACTTATTAGTAACCCTAGGCGAAGCACTACGCTACGCTCGCGTAGTTTGCGAAGTTTGCGCAACTTCACACTACGTGAACTGCACGTAGCACAGTGCGAACGCGCGTAACGTAGTGCAGCGGCCATTTTTTGATTGCTCACGGAACTCAACGTCAAGTTGGTGACCGCGAGAAAGCAAAATGACATCCTGGTGAGACTTTTTCCTCATTCGCGATCAGCAACATCAAGTTGCCGATCACGAGCGTGGAAAATAAACCTCCAGGCGAGATTCTCAAAGCGGGGAGGTCAGGTTTCTCATTGCAAGTGGTCGCGTATGTTCGCGACCGCTCGCGATGAGAAACTACCAGTCCGCGTTGAGAAAGCTGCCGCTCGAGTAAAAATCTACTCGAGCAGCAGAAAACTACAGTTCGCACTGTGTAAGATGCCTTTTTTAATGATTGCACAGTGCAGGATGCTTGTCCACACTGTGCAATCATTGAAAACGGCATCTTGCACAGTGCGAACATGCTACTAAGCTGTTCGCATAGTGCTACGCGTAGTTCGCGTAGTCCTACGCGTAGCTTGCGTAGTGCGAAGTGCACTTCGCGTAGCTACTTGTAGCTCTACTTTGCGAACTACGCTCAGCCCTACTTATTAGACCAGATGGAGAAAGTGTCAACCCAAGGGAACAATCCCAGGGCAGCTTTAAGTGCTATGTTAACACAGAACCACTTACCTGCTAGACGCTGCAACGCCGCCACCGCCAGGAGTCATTTTGGGGCAAACAGGCACCTACCGGAAAGCCGCCACCGCCGAGAGTCATCTTTCCTCACGCCACACGCGCCGCCGCTCCGGGACTTCAATTCCCGGCAGCCTACGCGGCGGCGCGCCTACCAACGACGCGAGGGCGCCAGGAGGAGGCGCAATAAAGCGCCTCAGTTACCGGCGGAGCAGGGGGACACAGAACCACTTACCTGCTAGACGCTGCAACGCCGCCACCGCCAGGAGTCATTTTGGGGCAAACAGGCACCTACCGGAAAGCCGCCACCGCCGAGAGTCATCTTTCCTCACGCCACACGCGCCGCCGCTCCGGGACTTCAATTCCCGGCAGCCTACGCGGCGGCGCGCCTACCAACGACGCGAGGGCGCCAGGAGGAGGCGCAATAAAGCGCCTCAGTTACCGGCGGAGCAGGGGGACACAGAACCACTTACCTGCTAGACGCTGCAACGCCGCCACCGCCAGGAGTCATTTTGGGGCAAACAGGCACCTACCGGAAAGCCGCCACCGCCGAGAGTCATCTTTCCTCACGCCACACGCGCCGCCGCTCCGGGACTTCAATTCCCGGCAGCCTACGCGGCGGCGCGCCTACCAACGACGCGAGGGCGCCAGGAGGAGGCGCAATAAAGCGCCTCAGTTACCCGCTCCGCGGGACGCCGGGCGAAGCCCGGGCCAAGGGCGGGCCCGTTTTAGCCCGTTCTAGTCTGTGAGAGACTGGACTGGGCCACCCCTCTTTCCTCCACCTGTCAATCTACCTGTGGTAAGGCGACACAACTCTATATTTGTAGTGCATTTGGCCTGTTATTGCTATATTTACAATTAGGGTTGTGCTGCTTGCAATTGACTGACTAAAATGTCGAAGCAAAAAACGCCTGTAACTCCGGCTAATACCATGGATAATTATCTGGTGCAGGTGGTGGCAAAAATTAACAATGTTCGGAGGTCTTCATTGGGAATTATTGATTCGCCACCTTGTGCCCAAATGAACCAATCAGGGGTATTCCACTCACTTAGTGATGAAACTTTCCCCACCGATCCAATCGAGGACCTTAATGATTGTTCTATTATGAATGTATCCACGACCTCTACCACACAGCAACTTGACCCTTTTGTAGATCTAATTAATTTAGAAGAGCCACACAATGTTAATACAGCTATGGAGCTGGTACCACAGAGTAATACCCCTCCGACTCCGGTCCCTGCACCAAGAGCAAAAAAAGGGACCACTAAGGCTCCACCTAGAAGAGGGGGCTTACGCTCTTCCAAGAATAAACCTGTAACTCCCCTTAGAGGAGCAAAGAAAAGGGTGGAGGACAGGATAAGGGAAGAAGAATATGAAAGTACAGATGGGGAGGATACCCTCTTAAATAAGCTTATGGGCATACTAGAGTCTACACTATCAGGGCTAATGAAACCCCTTATATCAAAGGTAGACCAACTAGCAAACAAGGTTAACAAGCTAGAGACCCTCTTAAAGAAAACTAATGAGGGGGTGGGGGAAATATCAAATTTAATAACAACTAAATTTGAACTCATAGAGGCTGCAGGGAAATCACTCGGGGGGATCATGAATGTAGACCCACTAGTTCCATCTGATCAAACTCAACAAGTTAGTTCTGGGCATGGTGACACCCCCGATATGGTTTTAACTACAGATTCAGTACAAGCAGCACCCAACACCACCTCCGAGCTTTTTAACCTAGAAACTGGCCCAGTTGAACTAATTGTGGAAGCCTCCCCCTTGATTCTAGTACTTGCAAACACTCCATCGTTGAATATAGGACAGATCGAATCTCCAGATTCCTTAAGACAGAAGGCCCTTCAGTGGCTTGGTAATAACATGCATATATCTCCCTGGGGCAAGGAAAAACTATCTGATGATTTGCTCACAGCAAGAAGGGTTAAGTGGATAGGTACAAAGGCAAAGAAATTTCAAGGGGATTGTGTGGTTTTGAACTTCAAGGGCCCTGAAGTGTTGCCTGATGTTCTACGAAACATCTTTCCTCCACAACTTAGAACAGCAGAAATAGTACCCTTGACTCTGGATTTCTTCTATAGCAGAAGAGGTCTAGTAGCTAAATCTAGCATACTAAGAACTAAGTGGACTGTTGTGGGAAATAGAAGGGCCAGGACCAATCCAGTATGCGAGTGGGGGCTAAATTTGGATAACCATTATTCAGTGTTGTCCGACTTAAATGCATGTGATTGACTCGCATGTGTATCTCTTGCTCCTCCTGAAGTCCAGTTGGACCAACGATACGTTAAGACCCTCTCCTCAGATGAGCCTCTATTTTATAAACCATCCCTGACCTCTAGTGTATTTTCCACTCTTGTTCCAGAGGGACTGAATAGAGTTCTGCTGGAACAAAATGGAGCACTGGAGGTAATTAAGAAATCATCATCATCGAGTAGAGTTGTAGCCCCAGGCATAGATCCCATAGAAACAGTAAATACCCCTGATATTGTTCAGATATGCTACCAAAAGGCCTTATCGCCATTATCTATTATCTCTTGGAATATAGCGGGAATCGTTAATAAGTTAAATATCCCAGATTGGGTCGACTTTATCGACCACTACGATATTGTTATGTTGCAAGAAACTTGGTCGCTTGTACCAACTTTCCGGCAAGGGTATTTGAATTTTTATATTCCAGCTATAAAAAATAGAGTGGGTCGTCCCTCTGGGGGCTTGTTAATTTGGGTACGCCAAACTTTGAAAAGCGTGGTCAAGCGAAGGTCTATACCCTCTAATGATATTCTAGCACTGGATATTAACTGGCAAAATGGCCAACAATTGGCCTTGTTTAATCTTTACTCCAGGGGAGTTGTTGGAGGTAAATTATCAGAGACCTTAACGATTCTTGAGCATCATATTGAAATGTTACCAGTGTTACCCCACATAATAATAGGCGGGGATTTCAATACCACCTTCGAACCTTTGGGCGAGGAGGATAGAACCCTGGCAGAAGATGAGGATATAAAGTGGAGAATTCCTCAACTAGATATCCCTGCAATCAAGAAATGGAGCACAGTAGCAATTCAATTGAAAAGCTTTTGTCTTTCTAGAGGGCTTAGAGCAGTAAATGGGCGGGTACCGTCGGACCCTATGGGGAAAAATACTTTTGATAATGGTCGATCGGCCAGTAGAATAGATTATATACTACTGGATGTAAGAGCTTGGGATAAATTGGTAGATATGGAAGTGAAGGACAAATTAGAAAGTGACCATAATCCTTTGTGCCTGACACTCCATCACTATCATGAAGTACCCGACCACCCTAGAGGGGATCAGATGGTTACGCAAGATCTTGTAAGCTCAAATAACCTCCGCCATTTGAAGTGGAGTATGCTCCTAGAGGACATTGTAAAAATAGAGACCTTAAAGGAAACAGTGGTGGATGAAGTCTGTAAGATTAAGTCCCATTATGGGATGACTGACTTCGCAGATTACATGATGGCTGCTCACGAGAAACTGTTTTCTAAAATTCAAAGTTTTTTTGTTAAAACGGTAGCCTCAAGTAAAAAGAGAAAGGCCCAAGAGACTAGAGGGTGGTATGATAAGAGCTGTAGGGTTGCACGAGATAATCTCAGCATGGAACTAAGATTAGGAAGTGCCGAAGCAGTAAGGCTTGCGAGAAACCACTACAGACAGGTCCAAAAAATAGCTAAGAAGCGCTGGGACGAGGATTGTTGGCAAGAACTTAAGGAGGCGTGTGCCTCCAAGGACTCCAAGCGTTTCTGGGCCTCAGTAAAATGGGCTAAGGGTGGCATAGCACCCCAGCCAACTAATTATGTCCCGAAAACCGATTGGGTAGAATACTTCCAACCACAGTATGCTCGTAACCCTATGTTTAATACTGATTGTCCTCCTCATCAAGTTTATTACAAGTCACCAATTTTTGTTGAGGGGGATGTGAGTATAGTACTGGATTGCGTAGCAAGGGGCAAAGCACCAGGTATGGATGGAATTCCGGCAGATATCTTTTTATCTGATCGGAAGTCCTGGTGTACCTACTTTGCAATGCTGGCTAATGCGGTGGCTATGGGAGGGAAAGTGCCTGCTTCATGGAAGGGAGCTGAAATTATTCCCATATATAAGAAAGGTGATCGATCCCAGGCTAAAAATTATAGACCCATTAGTCTGATTGATACAGCACAAAAACTAATGGGCCGATTAGTCCAAAACAAACTGCAGCAATGGATTGACGAAAAAAATATTTTGTCACCTTATCAAGCTGGGTTTCGTCCCTCAACTAGTAGCGTTGATCAAGTTCTCCACTTTTTAACCATCTACTGGAGAAACGTTACTTTAAAGCAGGGGCCATTGTATGCAGTCTTTGTGGACCTAAAAGCAGCTTTCGACCTGGTCCCCAGAGAAAAACTCTGGAAGACCTTGTCGGAAGTGGGCCTAAGCCAGGAATTGCTTACACTCCTTGTTCGTCTTCACGAAAATAATTTCGCAAGAATAAGATGGGGCAAGCAAGGAGAAGTAACTGATCCCTTCCCAGTAGAACGTGGGGTAAGGCAAGGGTGTGTCCTAGCGCCAACCCTTTTCTCTATTTATATAAATGGTATTGTTGAACATCTAGAAAAGGTTGCTAGTGACGCCCCTGTAATTGCTGGCTCTCGTGTACCAGTCCTCATGTTTGCGGATGATACACTCTTACTTTCCCGCACCCCTAGTGGGCTTCAAAAAGTGGTGGATGCCTTTGGTGTATTCTGCGATGGGAGGGGTCTTGAATTGAATACCACCAAAACAAAATTCATGTGCCTCAACCAACAGTCCACCTTTAAAGGTGTAATAAAATACAAAGGTACACCATTGGAGAGAGTGGACTCTTTTTCCTACTTAGGCATCACCCTCCAAGAAAACATGAGCTGGAAGCAACACATAACCATGACCTTATTGAAGTTTAGGCAGCTAGCAGGCGCTATCACACTTAAACACCGCACCTCATTGACAAAGCCAGTAAACAGTGTGCTGGAAATTTATTCTATGAAAGTACTGGGGGCTTGTTTATATGGCTCTGAACTATGGGGTTTTTCTAATTTGAGAGAACTGGGACGAGCTGAAAACAGGTTTTACGAGGGATTGTGATGGTCCCCCAAAGTACACCGACAACCCCGTTAAAACTGGATCTGGGAAGAAAATCTATAGAGGACATAGCGAGGTTACGCCCTCTCCTATACTGGAGAAGGATTATGGTGACCCCAGAATTAAGCCATTATGCAGCAGCATTGAAGGATGTCATCAAATTTGATTGTTTTCACAGTATTCCATGGTTAAGGGAGCTTCGGGGACTCCTAATAAAACTGAAATTGGACTATCTGTGGGAAGTTGAAGATGTAACCTGCTTTCCAACAAAGACTAAGTTAAAAGAACTATATTGGGAAATGGTATATCTTACAATGTTTAGTGACAGTACAAGTTCAAATTTAACATCTCGCTTCTTAAATATAAAAATGTACCCTTTTTGCGAACCTTTCTGGGATATTATTGAAAAACCCCATGATAGAAAACTTTACTTTCAATTTCGCATAGGTGTACTTCCGCTGAATGCGTTTAAGAAGCATTGGTCCCCGGCATGGGACGAATATTGTCACCATTGTAATGAACAAACTGAACACATTTCCCATTTTTTGTTTTGTTGTCCTCTGTATTTGTCTCCCAGACGTAAATGGTTAAAACCTGTGTGCTCAATCTTGGGAACCCGTAGCCAATCGGAAGCTCTCAGGATACTTGAAACAGATTGTTCTACATTTCTTGTGGTTGGGGTAGCAAAATTTTTAGCTTGGTCTTGGTTAATTCGTACCCGATCGTTAATGGCAATTGCACCCTAAAGAAATTATGTATTTTGCATTTTGTCACATGGATTATCCTATTTTACTCTAGGAAATTTACATTTTTTTTATGAATTGTGATAACTTGTTGTCATCAGATGTATTTTTATCATGTATTCATTCGACATTTAATGTTTAATATGTATTTTTAGAATTATTTTTAAATGTAGTATTTATTGTATTAGGGTTAGGTGAACGCTTTTATGACAAATGTCGAATAAAGCTTTAAAATGAAATGCTATGTTAACAATACGCCCTGGATCCCCCCACTAGCGAAGGTTCACCGAGATACTCTGTAAGAAGTGTGTTAAAAAATGAAAAAGAGGAGGGAAATGATGCAGGATCACGTTTTACCGTATGATTTCCCAACACAGCATTTTCCTCAACCCATATAGAATGAAGGTCCCTATCTAGGCCCTGCAAGATGGAATCTGGAAATGTGCTAAGTTGACCATTTTTACCACATACAATCAATAAGTGATAGCCCACACATCCCTTGAACCCCCTGAATATAGGCCTAAGCCAAAAAGCCCACTGCCTCATGTTACCATCTTTAATAATAACATTTAATAGGCCCGATGGTCTTGAACATGCATTTCTTTTGTACCGACAAGGCAGCTTAGGCAACCACAGAACAGAAACATTCCATAGTTTTAAGACCAGCACACACACACAAGACCAATTGGTACACCTGTGGTTGTTTGCTTCATTGTTATTTTGAAATGTTCCAAGTGAGCTCAAATGAAACCACAACGACACCTTGCAATGATAACACCAGTTCTGCTCTCATATATATTTTTAGAGATATCTATGCTACAAATGTTCTTTGTTTATATTTTGCGGTCAAGTATGACTGACCACCCGCCAAAGCACCTGACACCACTTCTGTGTCCTAGGGTTGTAGCAACATCACTGTATGGGTGCAGTCAACCACCTGGACCAGAACGTACATCAATGCGGTTTAACAGTTCTGCTTTGAACATGTATTTAGGTTCAGCACCCCACTTAGAGCTCAGAACTCTCTTGCAAGTGCCTAGCACAAGTGTGGGTTCCCCGGCCGGTCGTTTATCTGATTTGGGACTTCGAAGCCTATTCTCAGGTGGCACATCCCAATCTAGATATCCCTTTTTGCCTATTTTAATCTCTCTAATTTTTCTCGGTGTTTTCATCCTCACCTAATTCATTGCATTTAATGTCTCTTGAAATTGTAATTCTTGCATGGTTAGTTTTCTAGGGGTTGCCTTCTAGACATTTGAACATTATAAAAATGTGCTTTGTATTTTTTATTCTCCGATTGATTTCAATTGTGCCTTTTAAAGATTCTTGCTCCAGCCTGCCTTCTATGCTCTTGCGCAGTATAAATGTGTGCTTGTGTTTTAGTGATGACGAATTGAAGTCAACTTTTTAAAGATTCTTGCTCCAACTAATGAATTGATGATTACTTTTTCTGATGTGTTAATGACCTAATGAATAAAGTGCCACTTCACATTATTTCTCTGTTTCTCACATCTGTGTTCATTACTCATAGATAGCAGTGTTTCGAAAGCTTGTGACCTCGGTGACCACACCAGAAGGGCAATTTATTCCCCTTTATTAACTCACACCACTCAAGCTGCACTCACTCACACTATTCACCATCACCCAGCACGTACATGAGCACTGCTCTTATGCTGCACATACAGCAATTTCATATCTCTTATGAATATACACATATTTTTACAAAGGCACAGAGAGAATAACTGCTCTTTCCATAGTACGAGATGGCTACTTAATTCCATTGGTAACAACGGGGCTGGTGCAAAGGGGAGAATGGACTTAGGATGTGGGATGGCAAGACTAGGGCTGGAGCTTTGGGGTATGGTGATGGATTGAGGATCGTGTGACACCTTCAGCTAGTCCTGGCTTTCCATACACCACAAGGCTTCATTCCGTAACATGCTATTTTTTAGGTTGAGCATTCAAGACCTCTTGTATGTACTTTAGTATATTCTTATATGTGTATGTACCTTATGGGCTCTGGAGATCAGCCGTAGGACTTGTCTGCTTCCGCTTAGGGACTTTTTTCTGTTCAACTGTCTCTATTTAACTGTCTTGATAGAAAACGACCAGTAGAGGTCAGTAAAATACCAGAGTTGCTTTCTGCTTAGGGACCTTTTTTAAAAACTTTTTGGCAACTGCCTCAATTTAACTTTTCTAATAGAAAACGACCAGCAGAGGTCAGTAAAATACCAGGATCACTTTAGCATTCTCTAGATTCCAGTCCATAGAAATTGTCTTCCACAAGCACCTGTAGACAATAATATTTGTTTCAAATCTTGTATTTTTAGTGAAATGACCACCGAAGGCCCTGATTTTATATTAATAACAAAGCTTCCATTTCCCACTGAAAGGCAATATTTCTCTCCATGTGTTCCCATACCTGGTGTGTCACTCAGTTTGGTGCTTACTTTCCCTCCATGTTAAAGAACAGTAGATGTTTCAGCACCCAGGCTAATGTGCTGCATAGCTAAATGCATATAAAGTACCAAAAGCGACACCAATTGCACTGCAAATGCTTCTTTTACATTGTAAATTGCGTCTGAAAAACCCACAATGCAAAGTGTTATTGGATTAAATCCATGGTTGCCAAGGAAGTCAAGCATTTCACAAGGTCAATTGTCTGCTGTAATATTACATGTTGGAAAATGGATCAGTTTATTTCCAAAACTGTAACTGCTTGAGCCCTGTACAGCTATTTTAAGGAAGTGCACTTCTCATTCACATTATACTTGTAACAAACAATGACAAGTCAATATATTATTATTTTTGAGTAGCATATAGAGAATATGTTTTTATTACGTTTCACTAAAACACAAGACAGATATAGCAGAAGCAGCAGGCCAAGCTTTTCTTACACAATACAAGCAGATTGACTAATGGAAGTGTGAGTGGCAATGTGTCTGCATGTTAGTGTGGCAAATGGACAAAAGAGATGTAGTGAGAATGAGAGTGTGAGAGAATGTGTGTGTGAGAATTTGTGTGTGAGTGTATGTGTATTATGCTTGCAAGTGTGCTGCTGGCTCGGCATACTGGAGTTTTTTCTTAACTTATGGACACGGGCACTAATAGCATATGGATAGGAGGTGTTACTTAAAGCAAACTGTAGGCCCTGACATGCTTCTATTAAGACACCATCATTGGCTGTAGGGAGTCGAACTGTCTAACTGAGAAAGCCGCTAGCCCAGCCACACCCAGTGGCTGCGACAAAGAGCACATGCCACCCCACCTGGCCGAAGTCCCTGACATGATACAAGGAATTCTTTGCAAAAGGCGTGGATCCACCGCAAAATGCTGAAACTAATATTTGAGGTAATTCTTGTCAAAAGAGACCTTGTATTCATCTTTTAGGGGATGTCCATGGCTAAATGCTGACCCTTGTACATCGGAAGGAATTTTTAGAGGTTGATTGAAGTAGCCATCCCCTCCCAACCCACAAGCAATTATTCGTGCTTTTGATCAAATTGCAATACAAATTAGGAAAAACTTAACCAGAAAATACAACAAAAATACTGCGCATAAGAGCCCTGGTTGGTTTGACCATGATTGTTCAAAAACTCATAACATTTTAAAGGCTACATTAAACAAATCTCCAAAAAATCTATTGGAAATAAGATCCGCTCGTGCTGCCTACAAACAGGCAATTAAAAACAGGAAAAAGGAACTGAAAAATGCGGCCTGGGAGGCATTGTTAAAAGCAAGTACTTTAAGGGACAATACGGCCTTTTGGAGGGAGGTCAACGCCCCCTTTTTCAATGACAGGACGTCTGACCACCTAGAAATCGCCATCACGGAGGAAGTTTGGACCAACTACTTCACTGATCTGTATAAATTAGACGAGCAAATTGAACCTCCCGACCTTGAAACACTACCACTCGAGAGAAATGACACTCGAAGAAGCCAGACAGAGTCCTTTCCGCTTCTCACCCATTTTAACTATGCAGATGTGGAATTGGCCATTCTTGAAAGCTCCAACGCCAAAGCTCCTGGCCCGGACGGAATTCCTATTGACTTATTCAAAGACAATATTCAAGTGTGGGCACCAATTATCACAAATGTTCTTAACTCATATGCCCTTGAAGGATTCCCAATAACATGGCAAGAAGCTATAATAATACCTATTTTTAAAAAAGGCGAAAGAATGGATCCAAAATGTTATAGACCAATTTCCTTACTGGATTCTATGATGAAGGTGGCCGGGAGAGTCCTGCTGAACCAACTACAAGCATGGGCTCAGGATGTTATGTTATGTTATGTTATGCACTTTTGTATTGCGCACAGCTGACCCAGCTAAGGGGCGTCCTGGCGCATGGCAGGCAAAGTGCAACAGGTAGCAGAAACACAACACCAATAAAAGAATTTATTTAAAAAGAAAAGTTTTCAGGGCTTTGCGAAAGGCCAAAAGATCAGCCAGTAGCCGTAAGTCCACTGGGAGGGAATTCCAGAGTTCAGCCGCCCTCACCCGAAAAGAGCGGCCACCAACCCGACACAACCTGTATCGGGGGACCACCGCGAGCGCCTGGCTTCCCGATCTCAGAGCGCGGGATGGAACATACCACGACAGAAGATCAGCAAGAATTGGCGGACCTACTCCCCTCAAGATCTTAAACGCCCAGCACAACACCTTAAACTGAATGCGTGGTTTAATGGGGAGCCAATGCAAAGATCTCAAGACTCCTGAAACAGAGCTCCTTCGGGGTAGGCCAACAATGGCTCTCGCCGCGGCGTTCTGCACTCGTTGGAGGCGGGTAGTCTCCGCCACATTGGTCCCTACCAAAAGCGAGCTGGCATAGTCCAGGCGAGATAATACCGTGGCCTGGACTATCAGCTGCCTGGTACCACGGTCAAAGAACTTAAGAATGGGCCTCAGCGACCGCAAGATGCCAAAACAGCAGGCCGCGATTTTCTTAGAGTGGCCCTCGTAACTGAGAGCGGGAACCATCCACACCCCCAGGTTCCTAAGTTCAGTGACCGGGAGAGGGACCGGCCCCAGTTCAACTGGCCACCACTTGTCCCCCCACAGCTCCGCCCTCCTGCCAACGATCATGATCTCCGTTTTCTTCGCGTTGAGCTGGAGACAGTTGTTCTTCATCCAGCTTGCCACCGCCCTAAGTCCACTCTGAAACCTGGGGGCATCCCGGTCCGCATCCCCGCTGATAGTAACCGCTAGCTGAGTATCGTCAGCATATGAGACCATAGTCATGCCCCATTGCTTGACGATCTCAGCCAGCGGTCTCACGTACAGATTGAACAGCGTGGGACTCAGCGAGGAGCCTTGCGGGACCCCCTGTCTCAGAGGAAGGAATTGGGACTGGTGCGGTGGCAACGCAACGCTAAAGAAACGATCGTTCAGGAAGGAGCGGAACCACTGGAGGGCAGCGCCACCCAGCCCGACCTCCTCCAGGCGATGCAACAGGATGGGATGGGACACAGTATCGAACGCGGCGCTCAGATCTAATAAAACGAGCGCCGCTGTCTGCCCCGCATCCATCACTGTGCGAAGGTATTCAGCCATGGAGAGAAGGGCGGACTCTGTGGAAAATGATGTTCTGTCTAAATTTCAATATGGTTTTGTTTCTGGCCTTGGGACAGTGGAGCAATGCCTTAATTTAGCCCTGATCACTGATAAATACTTAATGGCAAAGAAGAGCAACATATATATGACCTTTGTAGACTTAAGCTCTGCTTTTGATTGTCTCAATCACAGCATACTCTGGTCCACCCTTACCGATCTGGGAGTCGACCCTAATATACTTGCTTTTATCATGGAATTGTATCGAGGAGCTGGGGCCAAGGTTCGCTATGGAAAGGACGGAACCTGTACGAATAAATTTCCTATCAGAAAGGGGGTCAGGCAGGGCTGCATCCTCGCCCCCTTTCTTTTTAACCTTTATATTAACAGTGTTGCTGACTGCCTGGGGAAACTGGATGTTGACTATCCTAAAATAAATGGCCATGCAGTCCCAATTCTCTTATACGCGGATGACGCTGTTATCATGTCCAGGACCCAACTAGGTCTACAAAAAGCGTTGTCAGCCTTTTCAACATTCATGGCCGCGAGAGGCCTTAAGATCAATGTGAGTAAAACCTTCATTATGTGCTGCAGCAATAAAAAGAACATTTCATGTAACACCTCTATTATTACAAACAAGATTAGCCTTACGAAAACTTTCAGCTACCTGGGCGTACTTTTTAACAACAAAGGGATATGGAACACTGCTATTCATAGTCGCAACTTGGCTTTTATTAGACAAATCGGAGCCCTAAAGAAATTTGCTGCAAAACTAGGTGGGAAACCGGTCGGGATTTTGCTGGACATTTATGCAGCCAAATGTGTTTCCACAGCAACATATGGTGCTGGAATCTGGGGTGTGGGGGTCTGCCGAGAGATACAAACCAGCGAGAATGCTTTTCTGAGATACTTGCTGGCTGTCCCTCGTTCCATCTCCACTACAGTCTGCCACAATGAGCTTGCCCGGGCTCATATCTCGGATATAATCAAAGCCACACCAATTTTGTTATGGCACAAAATATGGACTTCGGAAAAAACAGCCCTTAACCGAGATGTTATTAAGGACTGTATGGCTTTAGCTAGCTCAAGGAAAATACCTTGGCTTGCCTACGTCAAGAAATTTTTAACATCACTGGATTTAGTTGATCTATACGATAACCCGATTCTGTGTCTAACAATCTCTAAAAAGGACCTTAAGTCTCGTTGTTTAGGTCTACTTGAAGACAGGCGTTCCTACCTTGAAGGTAACAAATCAACGATTGCCCACCATAACCTCTTACTTCACGATGCAGGCATTCCATTTTATCTTTCCCCGACTCTTTCAACCTATACGAGAATGTTGCTAACAAGGTTGAGGACGGACTGTTTTTATCGTTTACTAACATTCCCCACTACAAACGACTGGTCTACCAACCTGGTGGCTTGTCCTTGTGACAGTGTGTCCAAGCAATCCAACATACACGTCGTTTTGTTTTGTAAATTTTATGACTGGGGAAGAAAGAAACATCTACTTCCACTCCTGAAGTTGTGGGGTTTAAGACAGTGCAGGCCAGCCTTACTTAAGCTATCCATGCTCGAGGAAGAACTCACGATTACTGCAGTTGCCAGTTTCTTGAAATTTGCAGTAAGGTCTAGAGCGTCAATGAACTGACTATTCTTTGATCCTTGATAGTCACTTTTTGAACAGTCTAAAGGTTTTACGTTTGAGATCTGAACTCAATTTTATGTTGTATTAAATGTGCTTTTATGATTTTCCTTTGCAAAAATCGAATAAAGTTATTTTTTGAATTTGAATTTGAGAGCTAAATACCAAGACTGCTTAGATGTGATTCTCCCATGTGCCACTTTCATCAACCACCACGCACTCCCTGCCCTGTTATCTCACTCTTACAGGTTATGTTATATCTTTGCTTTATTCCTTGGTCATACCTTTGCCATCTTTCACTTCTTTCTGTTTCCCTTTTGTTTTTTTCTCTCTCTTCTTCTGTAACAAATTCTGACGAGGGAACATGTGTGGGGCCCTGAAAATGAGTGCCAATGGGTTCCACCTGCAACTACTGCCTCTAATTAAGCACTGCTACTAAGCCTAATATTTTGATACGTGCACAAAGGGAAGCCTTACCCATGAATATTTTACAACATGTAATTGGGTCAACTAAAAGTGTACCTTCAGCCAACAATGGGTCGGGAGCTTGCAATAAATTGAAGCCTAGGAACAGTGTCAAACTACAAAAATATATTTGTTATAATATTAGGTTAATCCAATATGTGTAAACTGCACAATTTGTCACTTCTTTGTCCTCATATAATGACTATGAGGTTAGCTCATACCCATTTCTGGAAATGCTTTTCAGTCCCATTGCTAGGAGTGTTAACCCCTCCCCCAAAATTCAGGAATAGTTGCATCCTTGAAAAACATCAACACAAGCAGAATGCCTTTGGCACGTCTGACCAATAAACATTGCCTCAGTGTTGGGATTTCGTAACATTTTAACACGATGTGGCTTTTCACAGTCTGCGATCACATCCATTGTGTTAAAGCGCTAAAAGCACCAACACCGAGGAAGGGAGAATGTAGTGCTACACCCAGAGATGCCGACTATGAACCTGAAGACCTGGGATCAAGTCTCAGCATTGACTCACCATCTCGGCAAATGACCTAATTTCCCCATGCCTAGAATTTTTTGGTGACTTTGCTGTAATGTAACTAACTGGTCCTCATTTAAAGTGCTCCAATACTATAAGGTCGACTTCCCGCTATATAAAATGTACGGAAAAAGAGGTAGATTAAGGGAAGGGGTATATCATAAAACAGTGTGAAAACCAGTATTTTTTCCACTTATCAGTAAACACTTTAATCACATGCGTGCTGCGGGTTTTCCCGCTGCGCGCTGAAGTTTTTAAAACCCCGCGGTTCATGACGTCATGAGCGCACGGCAGCTAAAACTCATGACGAGCTGAGATCATCAGCGCAGAAGGGGTTAAATAAAAAAATATAAGAAGAAAGCACTTCAAAATATGCTCTAAAACCTCTGTAATGATTATTGACTGAAAAGTAAAGTAAACAAAAACAGAAAGGTCATGTTACAAAGGAATACAGATGCCTTTATATAGTTTTCTCTTTAAGTATAACAACAGGGATTTGCAGACTCTCAATACATGGACAAAAGGCAAGTATTTTTCTTTTGGAAAGGTGGGAAATCAGTGTCAATACAGAAGCCTTTGAATTTTCAATTACCCCCTCAATACCCTCCCTCTCAGATCTGGACAGTGAAAATTGTCAGTGATGGAGCTTCACAAGGCAATTAGATGCTCCCTAAAAGAATTCACAGACAAAAGAAATGTGGGCTTTTGCAGAGCATATGGCTCAACAGGAAACTTAATGAGCTTGTAACATGCTAGCACTTCCCTTGGTCCCCCTGCCATCAGCAGCACATATCTGCTGTATATATGTAGGTTTTACTTACCTTAAATATATTTACTATGCATGGTAAAGGCATATGCAGTAATTGTATACATACCTGGGGTAGCAGCCCCAGCTGCATTTCAGGTGCTGCTATAAGGCAGGATCTGTGGGTGAGGATGTTCTCTAGCAGAAATATGAAAGGAAGAGGAACAAGAGGAGGCAAGCTGATAAGGAAGCTTCCCTCACCTGACAGGATGTTCAAGGCTGAAGTAATCTAGCACAGATCCTTTGATGGAACTTGTGGAGCTACTGGTAATAGAAAAGTACTGTACCGTAGGTGAATTTAGGTGATTTCCTGAATGCCCAGTGTGAAGTGATGGAAGCGTTTCACTTGTCAGACCAGTCCAACTGAGATGTAAAAGGCTGATTTCAGAGGTGAGAGATATACCCTGGACATGCATGAGTAAAGCATGCTTGTGGTCTGATCTCATGACCATTGATTGTACAGTCATTTTAAGTTGAATTTGTTAAGGAGGGCTTTACCCCATAAAAATGTTTGAATTGGAACTGAGCTATGGCATTTGTCTGTGTGCAGGCTGAGATTTGAATCTAGCATGAAGCCTTCAATTATGTGAAGTTTACAGTCCAGTACATCAAATGAGTCCAGGCTTTAATGCACCAGGATATAGTTCTGAGATGGACAGATAAGCACGAATCCGGTCCTAAGTGGGTTGGTTTCATGTGGTTTAAAGTCATACATGACCATATTTAGGGCCATGTGCCATTTTTCCTGAGTGTATATAGATAAAGGTGGTTTTAAAGGAATTATCATGCCTTTAGGCATCCTCTTGACTTTGTGGTATTTACTTAAAAGCAGTGTGTTCAGTTGTAAGGCACTGACTTATGTCACGTCCAGGCTGTGAATTGGATCCAACTTATTTTTTAATGGCAAACATGTGCAAGAAATGTTCAACAAGTCTCTAAACCTCTGATACAGTAAACATTCTTAAGAAGTGATAAAAACTAAATTGACAATATTACTAAGAGGAAATGGATAGAACTCAGTACCAATCAGTGGCAAGCAATCAGCGACAGCAAGGTGATTTTCTTTTTTTACTGATAGAAATCTAGGCAACATGTTAATTTGAGCGTGCCCTATTTTTGGAAAACAATTAGGTTTCTTAACAGCTAAACCATTTAATACGTTTCATTTTTCAAGGTGTAGGAGCTCCAATAATATAGCATAGGGGCTTACATAATGCACCACACATTGTCCAGAAATTCCCTGTAAGACAATGTGCTAAAATAACAACGTAGTAGTGTAGAGGTTTACATAGGACAAACATCACAGAAGATAAAAACAAGACGGATTGAACATAATAGTGATGAATGCAAAGCCTAAGAATTCAAACCAAGCATGGTGAGAGGCATAATATCACTGCTACATTTCACATTTAAAATTTCACTTCTGCAAAGCAATACGTTTACATTCATGAAAGAGTACTATAGCACGAAGTTTAGCAAAGAAAAGTTTGGTACATTATTTACATATATACTGTCGAAAAGAAAGAGTTGTCTAAATGGGCTTCAAAGTTAGGCATGTATTTATAAAGACCCAAACAGGTAAAAGGACTAGTAACTGTTCAGTAGGATATGACCAAATATTCATGTGATTTTGTTAAACACTAGGGGGCATATTACCAAGGGTCATTATCGCCGCATTAGCGGGACTTTTTCCCGCTAATGCGGCGATAATTTCATCGCCCTATTACCAAGCTGTCGCTAACACCAGTTAGCGACAGCTAATAGGCGATAGCGGGCATTTAGGGGCCCACTTTGCATGTCAGCGATAATTATCGCTAATGACATGCAAAGTGGGCGTGCCAAGATGTTAGCGACTGAAAACATCGCTATCTCCTATTACCTACCAAGGCGTTGTTTTGGAAATATTCGCGCTAAGCACGAATATCTCCAAAAGCTAACGCCTGCCCTGACCAGTTCTTAGTCATGTTATCCAATGAGAGGTGGATAACATGGCTAAGAGCATTGTCACGGTAATGCGTGAATATCGCTGTATTGACAGCGATATTTACGCATTTCGCCTGTTTTTTATCGCTCCTGAGATAAACCTTGCTAATAGCAAGGTATCTCAATGATAAAAACCGGTGAAGGGCGGCAATAGGAATATTCCCGCTAAGCCAACACAGCGATAATTATCGCTAGTTGTTGGTAATATGCCCCTAGGGGGTTTATTTACAAGCCCCCTTGCTACAATTGTGCGCCATTTTTAACATGGGAAAAGTGACGTACGGGTGGGGCAAGGGGCATGTAAATAGTACCAAGGGAGAGAAGATTTAGCCACCATACCATAAATACATTGTGGAGAACTGCTGCTTATATATAAGATTAACACTTCTGACTTATTTAGTTGTAGTTTAAGAAACTATTAAATACATAAATGTGCAAATATTTTTTGAAGGAATGTAAAGATGGATTATTAGATTTGTTTATATAGACTTATGCTCATGAAGAATGGACTTTTCCTAGAACTATTTGAAGGAAATTAATATTTGAAATGTTTAACTTTGGTGAAAAGCATTTAAAGCAATACAAATGCAAATGAAAATCTGATTACTGCTTCAAGTGCCTTCTTTCATCAAGTCATGGTTACCTAAATTCAAATAAATGTAGAATTGAATAGTTCACCCTGAATTCTATGTGGGTGAATTGGCAAATAAAATGACTGCATTATAACTAGAATATTAATCAATTTTTCATTTGTAGGGGTGCATTATAATCACACGTAGTCCGCATCCACATATATTTCTTTGTTGCATTAACATGAAATATTAGAATGTGAATTGGAATAACATGAATCGTGATGTATATTAGGACACTTCAATGTAAAATGGAGAAAGTAGTGTGATAAGAAAACACAACTAGCTGAAACAAATAATGAAGACTCTTGTATTGTGAACTGACACTTATGTCACTCAAGAGATATGTTTGTTAGGCATGTCGTTTTATATGAAAAAGAGAATGTTAACTGTAGTGTCTTAATTTCGATCTAATTTCATGAAAGATCATGTTCCATTTCTCTTATGTTAGTTGAATTATGTAGGCTTAAAATGCATTTTCCCTGGGAGCTTTTGCACTCGAATTAATAATTGAATTTCATGTGCACGTTGAGTTTCATTCTTTCTCATGCCTATGTTACAGATGGAAAAAGTATTTTTGTTAGCTAGAATAATGTCATTGTTTTAGGAGTTAGGCAAGAAGAGAAGGGGATACACTGAATGTTGATACTGACAAGGAGAACTTTTGTATCTTCTCATCTGAGAAAGCCTGGGAATCAAGATCATCTCCCGACCGCTAAGGAGCATCAATGTCTAGTGGAAAAGTACCTATGATGATGTGTCTTGGCCAGATGGCGTGACCCGAAGAGGAATGTGGAAAGTCACCTGTAATAATGATGTATAGTAAGTAGGGAAAGAGCAAACACAAGGAGATGATGGATGGAGTGCTGAAACTTTTCAAACACTCACCCCAGTCACAGATCTGGGTTGAATCCATCATCATTCATTTGTAGATGTAAGAAAATCTACGTGGGTAGTACCATCCCCCCTTTGAAAGAAAGAATGATTGAACATTTCCGTGCCCTTAAAAATATGGATCAAAGGTACCCAATTGGTATAAAAAAAGTTTGGGGTTCCAATTTCATGGACTGGAAACTATATATGGTGACCTTAGGGGCGGAGATAGAGAGCATAAACTGAGACAATGTGAAGCGAAATGGATTCTCAAACTTCATGCGGTGGAATACGGGATAAATGTGGACCATGAACTACATCATTTCCTTTAATCTATTGATGTTTACCTTAGAATCAGCTGAGCATTATAAATCTTCATGTGGTAGACATATATAATAAAAAATATCACCCTGCCATTTCATTGTAATGTATAATATCGTGTTTGGGGTGGAATTACTGGGTTTTAAATGTTAACACTATCTTTTGCTAATATCTGTATAATAGAGAAGTACTGTAACTTACACGGCGCCTGTTGGTGTTGTGATGGTGTGTTAATATTTATTTAGAGGACCTAAGAATTGTCTGTGTTTTCTTTAGATTATTTCTAACTAGTGATTTGCAGATTGAGGCTTCAATCTGCTTAAAATGTATATTTAATCTCTGCACCCATCACGTTGGGTCTTTAAGTGTTTTCCCTTTCTCTGGATGTGGTTTCCTCTTTTGGTTCCCCCTATTTCCTTTTAAATAATAATTTTTTATAATTTTGTTTATTTATTCTTTCTAATTTTCTTTTTTGAGCACATTGGTACATTAAGATATTTATGTTGGATTCTGTCTGTGACCTCCGATGATGACTAGTATTGGATAGATCAGCCGAGCTTGGGCTAGTAGTCTGTTATCCATTTCTAAACCCGGAGTCGATTAATTCTGAGCTTATAGCCCTTGACCATACATTATGGGCTTTTCTGTTAAAAGCATTAAACATGTTGCATTCCTTTTCTAAGAAACGTTTTTTCGCTGGCTAGCCTGATTGTAATAGTTTAAATATATTATGTGATTACCATTATGCTCGATATTTTACTACTCCAAGATGGCGCTAGCTCTTGGGTGTGTGTAAACATTGACGTCCTATGTTTATTTCGGGACTGGCAGGATTCGTTTGGCGGGAGCGGGTATTTAAACGACGTATACTAACATTTCGGTTCTCATAGAAAACGAACCCCTTTTTACGGCGTGAGGAGCACTCTCCTTGGTAAGTTTAGGGACACTTACATGGGCTCAGGCTAATTGTGGTTAATGCGGGGAGCCATAGAAGTGCAGCCTTATGGTTTGTTTAACCGGCTGCTTACTTTGCTTTGTATGTTCATTTTGGGAGTAAATATGACGTCCTATGTCTATTCCGGGACCGGCAGGGTTAGTCTGGCGGGAGTGGGTATTTATACGCCGTATACCAATACTTCGGTTCTCAGTGAATACGAACCTCTTTTTGTTGACGGCTTGAGGAGCACTCTCCTTTTTTAGCTTAAGGCCACTAATATGGGCTCGAGCTGATTGTGGGTAATGCGGGGAGCAAAAGAAGTGCAGCCTTAGGTTTTTTTGCTTAACTGGCTGCTTGCTTTACTATGCATGTTCCCTATGGTAGTAAATATGACGTTAGAAACTTGAGTACTATGGGCCATCTATATTTACTATTGGTAATGATAATTTGATCAGATTGCACTGACATATTGTTTAGTTGTTTTTATAGATATGAGTTGGGTCGATATTACCGATTTATATCGTAGCGAGTGACAAATAAGTCCTTTTTGACATAATTATTAAATTATTTAATTTCATGACTCTTTTCACACACCTATGGACTAATTTCCATGGTGTCCGTAGTTAGTATATTGCATTGTAAGCTGCTCTTAATACACTGTGGTGAATTCTGATATTGTATATTGGTTTGTATTTTAATTACAGATCTTAATTATATTTTACTCTACAAGAAGAACTCTGAGATAGAAAATGGATTGAGGTAACTCTCCCAACTACCCTTTTGAAATGGGTCCCTTGTAAATCTTATTTAGCTTTACTGAGCTTTGTCTGTCTTAGATAGGTATAGTATGCTATGATATAGCACCTAGGAAAACATGTTTTTAATTGGTTTTTCCCCTTTGATTTAGTTCTCAGTAATATTTGAGGAACTAATATCTTCTGGAATTTGTTTACCTGACCTCATATTTGGACTGTATCATTTGGTGAGTAAACTTCCCGATTCTGGTTAAATTATGGCCCTAGGGCAAGGCAACCCATTATAAATGGATATGGCCTTTGAGATTTGATCTTTTTGCCCTTTATATATATATAAAAAAATCACTAGTAGCCTGACTTTTCGCTCTCACAGCCCTCTACAGCTTCCCGTGTTTTTTTGGCTTGCACCTTGGGTTATAAGGTTCTACTTATGATTTGTGTTTGGGTGATCTACTACACTTAGGTTTTTCTTCTCCTTTCCTATATTACTTGGAATATGTTTGTTCTCCTGAAACTTATTAATTGCATAGGTTTGTTCTCTTTTTTAAGTGATGAATTTAGTCGTTTTTCTGTTAATCCTTTTGTGACAGTCTCAAATCCTGCATACAGTATATTATGTCACACTTCACCTTTTTGTTTTAGGTGAAATGTATACTCACTGGTGATGGTTTGGCTTTACATGTAATGAGAATTGTATATATTATGTATTTCTTATTTTATTGTAGCCCAGAAGAAGTCATTTGGGTAATTGTACCCTCTGACGAAACACGTGTTGGCATTGGTCCTTGATGCATTGGCTACATTTCTATGTCAATTTGAAGGAGATTATGAAGAGTTTTTGTTGATATATGAAGAGAAAAGAAATGAAAATTAAAGGAACTTGATTTGATGAACTTTGAAAGAACAATTTTGATTGTGGTTATCTTTTCTCTTGGGACAATCTAAGAATCTGTGTCTATGTGCTCGGGGACAATTTATCTTTGTTATTTGAACTCCCTGGTTTCAGAGGAGTTCTCTTTTTTGGGGGCGCTGGTGGCCGTTTCTCCCTGTTCCCTTGAGCCGCTTTATTTTGAGAATATTACAGCAGTTGTTGTTGCGCAAGACTTACCCAGCCACTACTTGGTTTGTATCATTCTTTAGCTCACTTTGCCACCCCAGTTCAGATACAGCTATATGCAAATCAGTCTTGACCCTGTGCCTCATGGGAAAAGTCCAGCCCGAACTGCCAAGCCATGGCTTCCCTGGACCGGAAACAAGCATCCTGGGACCGGTTTTGGGCTAATAGTCTCCTTCAGCCAGGCTAGCTTGAATCCAGTGGCAAAGTGAGCAAGGGACCCACGTCTGGGCATACCCTGCCAACTTAGGGCGAACAAAGCAAACACAAGGAGATGATGGACAAAGTGCTGAAACTTTTCAAACACTCACCCCCAGTCACAGATCTGGGTTGATTCATGATCATTCTTTAGCTCACTTTGCCACCCCAGTTCAGACACAGCTATATGCAAATCAGTCTTGACCCTGTGCCTCATGGAAACAGTCCAGCCCGAACTGCCAAGCCATGTCTTCCCTGGACCGGAAACAATCATCCTGGGACCGGATTCGGGCTAACAGCCCTCTTCAGCCAGGCTAGCTTGAATCCAGTGGCAAAGTGAGCAAGGAACCCACGTCTGGGCATACCCTGCCGATTTAGGCCGAACAAAGCAAACACAAGGAGATGATGGACGAAGTGCTGAAACTTTTCAAACACTCACCCCCAGTCACAGATCTGGGTTGAAACCATCATCATTCTTTATCTCACTTTGCCACCCCAGTTCAGACACAACTATATGCAAATGTGCCTCATGGGAACAGTCCAGCCCGAACTGCCAAGCCAGGTCTTCCCTGGACTAGAAACAAGCATCCTGGGACCAGATTCGGGCTACCAGCCCTCTTCAGCCAGGCTAGCTTGAATCCAGTGGCAAAGTGAGCAAGGGGCCCACGTCTGGGCATACCCTGCAAACTTAGGGCGAGCAAAGCAAACACAAGGAGATGATGGACGGAGTGCTGAAACTTTTCAAACTCTCACCCTCAGTCACAGATCTGAGTTGAAACCATCATCATTCTTTACTACACTTTACCACCCCAGTTCAGACACAGCTATATACAAATCAGTCTTGACCCTGTGCCTCATGGGAACAGTCCTGCCCGAACTACCAAGCCATGTCTTCCCTGGACTGGAAACAAACACCCTGGGACTGGTGTTAGGCTAACAGCCCTCTTCAGACTAGCTTGAATCCAGTGGCAAAGTGAGCAAGGGACCCACATCTGGGTATACCCTGGCAACTTAGGGTGAACAAAGCAAACACAAGGAGATGATGAACGGAGTGCTGAAACTTTTCAAACACTCACCTCCAGTCACAGATCTGGGTTGAATCCATCATCATTCTTTAGTTCACTTTGCCACCCCAGTTCAAACACAGCTATATGCAATTCTGTCTTGACCCTGTGCCTCATGGGAACAGTCTAGCCCGAAATGCCAAGCCATGTCTTCCTTGGACCGTAAACAAGCATCCTGGGACCGTTTTCGGGCTAACAGCCCTCTTCAGCCAGGCTAGCTTGAAGCCAGTGGCAAAGTGAGCATTCAACCCAGATCTGTGACTGAAAGGTTTCAGCGCTCCATCCATCATCTCCTTGTGTTAACGAGGGAAAGAGCACCATTTCTTCTTTGCCTTCAAAGAGAGAGTATCTTAGAGCGAGCACTGTATCAGTTGCTTCACGCTAGCTTGCCCCAACTGATGTGGAGAGACTTCTAAGGAAGACTCCACTTGCTGAAACCTTAACTGCCCCTGCCCCACAATATGCCCAGTTAAGGATGTCACATTTTTGTAGGGATAGTTTAATGCTTATTTCTCTAAAATCTTCAATGCAGGGAAACCTGGACTCCTGACATTGTATCAGTTCAAATGTATTTCTACACCCTCATCTTGAGGTGTCTGTACGTTCAGTTGTTTCTCAGTTTGTAATAAATGAACTAACCCCATTTAGCTGTGTTAGAAATGGGATCCATGGCTGGCTGAGGTTGGCATCAAAGCCAGACAGAAATCACCACTCTAATCAGGGCAAGGGAACCACTCCTCAGAATGACCCCTGCTCACCCTTTAGGTTGCTTGGCGCGAGCAGACAAGGCTAAACTTCGGGCGCTATAGTTAAGCATTCATGACCTTTCACTGTAAAACACACTGATTTCCCCCACAAATGGACACCAGGCTGAAGGTTATATAAAAATACATACTTTATGTAAAATATATATATATATGAGGCAGTGACTTATCACAAGACCAGTATAACACAGATTGAGGCCACCAGATCTTAAAAATAGGCAAATGTTCTTTTTGGTCCTTAGTATCTTGCAACAGTTCCAGTTACTCTACCAGAAATGATGATGCCACCATTCTTTGAATGGGGACCACAGGGTGTGAAAAAATAGGTAATATTCTCTTGTAGTCCTTAGTTCACTTTAGGCTGCTTCTTCTTTAGGTTTTGGGTACTCTAGGCCAGTCTGAGGCCAGCTGGACGCTTCGTAGCGCTTCTGTGCGCTTTAACCGGGAGAAATAGACAGCCCCTACCAATACTCACGCATCTCGCGTGAGTCGCGTACTCGGAGGCCCTACCAATACTCACGCATCTAGCTTGAGCGTGCGTACGACACGTACAGCTTCGCAATGAGAATCGAAGCGTACGGGCTCCAAGGTACCGATATGAAGCGTACCGGTCTTTTCAAAGCGGGGGAAAGTGTACCAGCCAAAAGTAATGCGCCCAGTTTAAAATGCGCTCAGATTCAAATGCGCTTCGATAGAGGTACGCGACGTATCGTGTGCTTGGGCAGTCTTGAAGGATCCTTTGGGGTAGGCGGCGTACAGGCTTGGTACGCGGCGTACCGGGCTGGCGGGGAAAGCAGAACGGTGCGGGTCCCGAGCCCGTTGTAGAATCGTGTGAAGGTGTACCTTTGGTTATTCTTTAGATGACGAGTCGTACACGCGGCTCGACCAGGCAATGCGAGGCGCACTCCTCTTCTCTGCACGGTTGAAATGGGGAAAGAAAACATTGCGGGCCCCAAGCCCGGTGAGAGTCAGAGACTCGTTGTGCAGAGAGGGTCGGGGCGCTGGGAACGGGTACGCTTGGCTCAGGGAGGTGCTCCCAGTGATCCTCAGTACACCTAAGGGGAGAGGCAGGTGTACTTCTTTGCGTTCGTCGTCCTTCATGCAGGGGGATGGCTCGTAGGACTCTGGTGCGCCTGGGGGCACCAGTGTGCTTTCGGACCTTTACTACAGCGGGTGTGTGCTCACAGGCAGGCGCGGCCCACGACCTCAGTACCGACTGTACTGGGGTCTCCTGTAGAGGGGGCGGAGCGGCCTGTAAAGTCTCAAAGGGGGGTGAAGCTGGGCAGCAGGGCACGTTCCTACGTGCGGGCGGCTGTCCCAGCGATGATCACCAGCCTCGGAGGAATTCCAGCGGGAGGGGCGAGAGAGCGCTGCAGCGCGCTCCTAATGGCAGGCAGGGGCAGAGGAGCAGGCAGCCTGACCCGGGGGCAGAGAGCGACTCCAACAGAGCGAGGCTCTCACGGGTAAAGGGCAGGCAAGCACCCGAGTGCCACAGCCCTAGGAGGGGGCAATGGGGGCGCAGACTCAGCTCCAGCAAGAGGCACACACGGCTCGCAGTACAAGGCGAGCGAAGGCACAAGGAACCCACTGGTCCTGGGGTTCCGTTCAGGGTGCAAGCTCAATCAAGCTCTTGGAGAAAGTTTCAGCACAAGTCAGCAAAGTCCTCTTTAGGTCTCTGCCTCTCCTTCCTCAGCAAGGCAGACAGCAGGCCAGTCCTTCCAGCTTCATCTTCTTCCTTCTAGTTGGGCAGAGGTTTGTCGTGGGAAACAGGATCTAGTTTGCTAGGAGCAGGGCTTTTATTTTGTTCTGACAGGCCAGGGGGGCCTCTGCATAACTTCTTTCAGTCCTTGAGCACTGTGTTGGGTAAACTTGGGTCTCTCCTTTCAGGGAGCAGGGAAGGCACATCAGACGCTCCACAGGAGGTGGAGCCAGCATTGTGGGGACGGGGGCAGCCAGGAGTACTTTGTTGACAGGCTTCCCTTTTCCTGGGCCAGGTGTCGGGCTGAGTCATCAGTCGCTACCCAGGAGGTGGAGTCAGCATTGTGGTGGCAGAGCACAGCCCTATTCAGAGTCCAGGGGCACTTCCACCTCCCACCAATGTGTAATCCTTGCATTCACCACCTGTCATCCCCCAGCCCTGTCAATCACACAACCCAGACAGCAGATACACATGCTAGCAGAGGCGGGCTGAAATGGTTAGGCAAGCAAATGCTAGCTTTCTAAAAGTAGCTTTTGCAAACACAGGATATTAAAATAAACTTTACTAAAAGAAGTATTTTATTATTCTGAGTTCAGGCCTACTAAACTTTATTTTCTACCATGTTCCCTGAGCCTGCTGGGATTATAGCGTGTAATATTTCCAGCAGCCCATCTTGGCCTATGAGAACAGGTAGCCATACAATAGTGAAAACGAAATTGGCTGTAGTTCACTATTAGGACATGCCACCCACATCAAGGCTTGTCCTACCTTACACCTACAATGCACCCTGCCCTTGGGCCTACCATAGGGGTGACTAATATGAAGCAAAGGGAAGGTTTTGAGGCTGGCAAGTATGTGTACTTGCCCAGCCAGCATGACAGTACCAGACTGCATGCAGGTTCTGCAATGGCAGACCTTGACACGTTTTAAAAGGCTGCTTCTGTGGGTGGCGCCACCAGCGCTGCAGGCCCACTAGCAGTATTGGCATTCACAAGCCCTGGCACTTCTGGTGCACTCTACTGGGGACTGACAGTAAATCCAATGAGCCAATCATGGAAATCAATCACATATACATTTTACATTGGGATAGCATATGCACTTTAGCACTGGTCAGCAGTGGTAAAGGGCCCAGAGTCATTAAACTAACAAAAACAGGTCAGAGAGAATATTGGAGGAAGGCAAAAAGTTCAGGGATGACCCTGCCAAGAGGGCCAAGTCCAACAAGCTGTCTGTGATTATTATTGACCTTTGCGAACTTCAATTGAATAGGTTGACCCGTTAACGATTTCTCCCCCCCCACGCTCTCATGCTGAGATAAAGTACCATTTACTCAAGATTTTAGAGTGAATCTAGAACGTGAGATCCAGCTCCTTTAAAAGTTTCATTACAATGTTGATGGAGGTTGAACAATTTGTAACTGTGATGCAGTTTTATGGAAACACAGTATACTGCTGTTATTCCCAATTGCAAGTGTCAATATTACATTCAACACAACTAAATAATTATTGTAAACAGTCAGGCACAAAGTGTGCTTGCCAGAGTCGGTCAATTGATGTGTATGAAACTTAAATCTAGTATCCAGGATGTGTAGTAACCATACCAGTTTTAAGATTCATAGACAACATTCAACCAATTTGAGCAAGCTGACTGGGACTAACTGTTTATGGTAACCATTTAGTGCTTAATCTGTGCCGGTAATTCCCGGTGCTTAGCACCGGCACTTAATTATCAGGGCCGGGTCTACGCATCTGCTATGCATGTCACATCTTGATGTTTTTTTAAAATTTACCTTACTGTACTCGCAGCGTGTTTTTCACGTCTCCCGAGTGACTCATGGCGGTTAACAGTGTTGCGGGCAGCTGTGAGACTTCTTAGTCACTTGGCCTGCCCTGAAGAGAAGATTCATATAAATTAATAATACATATTATATTGAACATGGCGGCACAGGCCGTGGCCCTTAGTTCAAATTCAGTCAGTGTTGCACTGTTGCCACTTGCCGGTGGGCGGGCAGGACACACACACTGACTAATTTATTTGGGCTGGATTTGGTTCTGATGGGGGTAGGGGCTGTGTGTGCGGTAGCATGCATGTGCAGATTATTTTTTAACATTGCCATGCCCCAGCATAACCACCGCAGCTCACCACCACGAGTCGTCATTGTTCAAGTCTTCCCGAGTCCCGACCCCACCAACAACGACATTGAGGGCAAGGTAGCCTGTGCTGCTCAGACATTGATCAGCCAGCAGTACAGTACTGTCTGGTAGCAAGCAGCACCAGGCTGCCTAATCGTAATTAGTTAATAAAGGCAGTGACGGCCGGCCCACCACAAGAGTAACGCTAGGAAGTTAAGGAGTAAAAATAAAGTAAACTAACTTACTTTGTACTAGTAGCTGAGAAGCCAACTAACTAGCAACACCATTTCCATTCTAATAATATGCGCTGTTAAACCTGACATCATTGGTGTGAGTCTCTCTTCCATTTTTGAAGGATTGCCTCCTCTGTTTTGATATGTTTTTGCTGGATTTATTCTTTGGGCACTGTGCGACTGCTAATCAGTGCCACAGTGCAAGTGCTCCCTAGGTTAAATTGATGTATTGATTGGTTATTCCACAATTGGGTTATTTGATTTACTGTCAGCCCCTAGTACAGTGCACCCTGTGTGCCCAGGGCTTGTAGATCAAATTCTGCTGGTGGGCTTGCAGCACTGGTTGTGCCACCCACAGAAGCAGCTTGTAAAGTATGTCTCAGGGCTGCCATTGCCAGGCCTGTGTGCAGTCTAGCACTGCCATGTCGACTTGGCCAAGTGCACCCACTTGACAGTCCCTAAACATTCCCTTTGCTTCATATTAGATACCCCTATGGTAGGCCCAAGGGCAGGGTGCATTGTAAGTATAAGGTAGGACATGCTCTGATGTGTGTAGCATGTTCTATTAGTGACTTACAGCCATTTTCGTTTTTCACTATTGAAGGCTACCTGTTCTCATAGGTCAGAATGGGCAGTGAAGATTATTACATTCTTATAATCCTAACTGACTCAGGGAACATGGTAGAAAATCAAATTTAGTATGCCTGAACTCAGAATAATAAAATACATCTTTTAGTGAAGTTTATTTTAATATTCTGTGTTTGCAAATACTACTTTTAGAAAGTAGGTAATTGTTTGCCTAACCATTTGAGCCTGCCTCTGTTGAGTTGTGTATTCCTTGTCTGGGTTTGTGTGTAACAGGGCTGGAGAAATTCCAGGAGACAGTCTGGGACAGCCAGGTGGTGAATAGGGAGATTTACATTTAGATGGGAGGGGGAGAGTGCTCCTGGGACCTGAATAGGGCTGGGCCTTCCCTCTACAATGCTGGCTCCACCCCCTGTGGCTTGTCTGATGTCTCTGCCCTGCACGGTGAAAGGAGAAGAAGAATCCTGTCAACAGAGTGCTCCTGAGCTGTATCTTCCCTCTCCTGTGCTGGCTCCACCTCCTGTGGGGCGGCTGATGTCTCTGCCCTGCACAGTGAAAGGAAGAGGAGAGTCATGTCAACAAAGTGCTCGGGAACTGGTTTGAACTAGGCAGAGGCCTCTCTGCCTTAAGAGAACAAAGGATTTCGGGGTATAAATATTGGGACCCGGTCCCACAGACTTTAGATCACTTCTGGAACAAGAAACCTTTCTGCCAAAGAGAAGAGCCAAGGAAGCTGCAGGAGTTGGACTGCCCCTCTGCCAGTATGCTGTGTGCTGGGTTGGCCTGCAGTGGTTGCTTCATTGCCAAGGGAAAGGAGAAGGAACTTTGTAAGGACTTGCAACTACAGAATATTCTCCAAGGGCTTGAACTGTGCTTGCCTCCTGCTGAAGTCTCAGGGCCAAAAGACTTCACCTCCAGCTCCCTCCTGAATTTCCTTGCTGGGAATTCTGACTCCAGTCACTTGCGTGCCGCTGGGAGCTGGAAGCACGACGCATGGAGAAGAAGCGTGTCGCCGCCGCATCTGAAATCGTCGCAACGCCGGAGAAGCGAGCCGTCGTCACATCTCCCTGGAAGCGTGTGTTCATCAAAGCTGCCTGCTGTCGCATCACCGGAGAAGCGTGACGCCATCGAGAGAGTCGCCATCGCATCACCGGAGAAGCGCGTCACAGGGCCTGTCGCGGCTCCAAAGTACAGAGTCGTCGCAAGGTTGACAGGTCATCATCGTCATCGCATCGCCGCATCGAGGGCGACATCTTCTCGCATCGCAACTGGATCATCGCATCGTCATCGCATCGCATCAAGGCGCCATCTTGCGCACCGCAACAGGTCGAGAATCTACGCATCACCTCCGCACCGGTAAGGCTCACGACGAGTCCCCTACTCTGCGCAAGCATTGAGGAAGGACGCAACCGTTCCCCCGGGTCACGGAACCGACATATCTCCCCTTCTGCGAGTCCTTTTGTTTACTTTGCGTTACGCATCCAGGTACTTTGCAGAGAACTTTGTCGCATCTACCTTCAACATGAACTAAGATACTTTAATCATCTTTTAAGTAATCCCAAGTGTAGTATTGTGGATTTTTGTCATTTGTGGTCTTGTCTTTAAGTCTATATAAAGAATAATTATTTTTATAAAACCTGTGTTGTGTCCATCTGTAGTGTTATCACTGTATTACTGTGTATATTCACAAATGCTTAACACACTGCCTCTGAGATAAGCCTGTCTGCTCGTACCAAGCTACCAAGGGGGTGAGCAGGGGTTATTAAGGAGTGTAATCCCCTTATCCTGACTTAGAAGTAAGGGTCCCTATTTGGACAAGGGTGTTAACCATTGCCAACTAGAGACCCCCAGATCTAACATTGGTGGTCAGCGGTGAGGATTTGGACTTTGCATTTGTGTTTCATATACAGTGGTTGGTGTACACTACTAGTGAGTGCAGACCAAACGCGACCACATATATATTTTTTTTGATAGAATCCTTTTTCCTTGGACTGTTAGTTTTTCCTGAAGACTCCCAATTTTTACTACCATGAGTAAACCAGCATCTGTTTCATCTATGGATTTTGAGGAAGAAAGGTTGGAAACCTACACTGTGAAACAGCTCAAGTATCTCTGCAGGAAATTGAAAGTTGCTATACCAGGCATTTCTAAAAAGGAAGACTACCAAAAGGCGCTGAGGGTCTGGGTAGAAGCAAGAAATGCCCCATATCCTGTGGTGGAGCCTGTTGGGGATGCAAATGGGCAAATTGATGGGCCAGAATTTCCAGCCAGGGGAGGGGTGCCGTCCCCACCTGGCAGCAGCATCTCTTCCAAAGACCTGTCTTCCAGGCAGCTGGAAGACAGGGAGAGAAATAGGGCACTCAAGCTGGAGTTGGCTAAGCTTAAGATGGAGGGTCAGAGGGAAACAGAGAATAATTTGTCTTTGGAAAAGAGAGAGAATGAGAATGGAGCATGGGAGAATGTTGAGGGAGTTAGAGATCAAGGTCAAGAGTTTAGAAATCAATCCCTCTGGTGGCAGCGCACCATCTGTGCCTTCAGAAGGCAGGGTGCATATCCCCAAGAATGTCATCAAAGATTTTCACAAAGGTGAAGATATTGGGCAGTGGTTTGCAGCCTATGAGATAGCAATGTTGGCCCACCGGGTCCCTGAGAAGGATTGGGGAGCGGGGTTGTGGGGCTGCTTTTTAACTGAGGGTATGGATACTTTGTTAGACTTGCCCAGTTCTCATAGAATGTCTTTTGCCCACATGAAGGAAGCACTGATGACAAGATATGGGTTAACTCCAGAGCTCTATAGACAGAGGTTCAGAAATTATAAGAAACAGGAGGGAACCACTTGGGTAGAATATGTGTCTTTCTTGTGCAGAGCTATGGATGGGTGGGTGAGGGGTAGCAATGTTGATAATTTTCAAGCGCTCTATGATTTGATTGCTAGGGAGCACTTGTCTGCTAATTGTTTTCCAGAGCTACGCCTGCACCTTATTGATTGCAAGTTGACTAATCCTAGAAAGCTTGCTGAAGAGGCAAACCGCTGGGTCAGTACCAGGGTCCACAAGGGTCTTGTGGGAGATAACGCCAAAGGTGGGCAGGGTCCCCAGCAGAAGAGTGGGGGGGGCAAGGGTAAACAGAGGGAGTTCCAAAAAGGTCCCCAAAGTAATTCCCAAGGGAACCAAGGTAAGGGTTCCCAGCCTCCCCCTGAAAAGAAGTCAGGACCCCCGACAGGTAAACCTGTTCATAGGGGGCCTGTTACCTGCTTTCAGTGTAAGCAGGTGGGACACCATTGGCATGATCCCCAGTGTCCTCAGAAAGGACAGTATGTGCCACCCCGTGCACCACCCCATCAGATGGCCAGTGTAGCCCTGGGTGGGGAGGAGATGGGTGCCCAAGGTGGGCGGGGTCCCGCAGAAATGTCCCTTGTCTTATTAGGAGACTTTGAGATGGTCCCTAAAACTCAGCTGCCTGAGAACACTAAAAAATACAGGCAGTGGGTGACCATCAATGGCCATAGAGTGGAGGCTCTCAGAGACACAGGAGCAAGTGTGACAGCTGTCAAGAGCCACTTGGTCTCTGAAGAGCAGGTAGTCCCCAATGCATTCTTCCCAGTTGTTGCCGCTGACAACACAGAGCGCCATTGCAAGGTGGATCAAGTTCCCTTTGAGTGGGGGGGTCTCTGGTACACTTCAAGTGACTGTGAGGCCATCCATGCCTGTTTATTGTTTGTTAGGCAATGATTTAGAAAACTCCCCTTGGATGAAGGTGGAGAGGAAGGCGCATTTGGAGATGTTAGGTCTGCCTGAGTGGGCATGTGTGACCACTCGGTATATGGCAGCTAAGGGTGTTCAAGAGACCCTGGAGCCTGAAAACATGGCCCAGGGACCTGCCTTAAAGAGAAGAGGTAAGGGACGCGGGAAACCAGCCTCTATTGTTCCCACGGTCCAGGAGGAGGCAGACCTTGAGGGGGATGCCCTGGAACCCACTGGCGGGCAAGTTTCTGAACTGGGCAACCTACCTGAGCTGACCCATTGGCAGCAAGAAGGGGGTCCCCCCAGGGAGGAATTTTGTGAAGAGCAGCAGAAGTGTGGGGGGACAAGGGTAAACAGAGGGGTTTGAGGCAACAGGCCACAAACCAGGCAGCAGGTGATCAGTCTGGATCACATTGGATCTACTGGCAGAATGGTCTCCTTTATAGCGAGCCTAAGGTTGCTGAGCCTGGGTCAGCCCGTGTGCTGGTGGTACCCAAGCCCTTCAGAGCCTTCCTACTGGGTTTGGCTCATGATGTTCCTTTAGCTGGTCATCTGGCACAGAACAAGACCTTTGAAAGGCTTGTCTCCCACTTTTATTGACCCCAGATGCGGAAGAGTTCAGATACTCATTGTAGGACCTGTCAAACTTGCCAGGCAAGTGGGAAAAGTGAAAGGAGGCACAAGGCCCCTCTCCAACCTTTCCCTGTAGTCAGTACCCCCTTTGAACGGGTGGGCATTGTCATTGTGGGGCCACTGGACCCCAAGACAGTCATGGGCAACAGGTTTTTCCTGGTCTTGGTGGACCATGCTACCCGGTACCCGGAAGCCATTCCGCTCAGGATAGTGACGGCCCCCATGGTGGGACGTGCACTGATGGAGATCTTCTCCTGTGTGGGGTTCCCCAGAGAGGTTGTGTCTGACCGAGGTTAAAACTTAATTTCCAATTATATGAAGTCTCTGTAGAAGGAGTGTGGGGTTACCTACAAGTTCACCACTCCTTACCACCCACAAGGAAATGGGCTTTTTGAAAGATTCAACCGGACCCTTAAAGGCATGATCATGGGTCTTGAAGAACCAATGAGGCGTAAGTGGGACGTCCTCTTGCCATGCCTTCTGCCTACCGTGAGATGCCACAAAAGTCTCTAGGGTTAAGCCCCTTTGAGCTTTTGTATGGTCACCAGGTAAGAGGACCTTTGAGTCTGGTCAAGGAAGGCTGGGAGCAATCCCCCAGGAAACCTCCACAGGATGTATATAGCTACATGCTGGCCTTCAGGAACCAGACTTGGCGTTTCAGTGATCTCGCTCAGGCGAATCTGGAAGCCAGCCAGGAAGAGATGAAGCGGTGGTATGATCAGAATACCACTCTGATTGAGCTTCAACCTGGACAGAAAGTTTGGGTCATGGCCCCTGTGGAGCCTTGTGCGCTCCAGGACAGGTGGAGCGGTCCATACGAGGTGGTGGAGCTCAAGAGTGATGTCACCTATCTGGTGAACTTGCGGTCTCCAAGTAACCCTTTGAGGGTCCTTCATGTTAACTGCCTGAAGCCCCACTTAGAAAGGTCCGAAGTGGGCATGCTCCTAGCGACAGATGATGGAATGGAGGAGGAGACAGAGCCTCTTCCTGACCTCCTGTCTGCAGCAGAGCAAGATGGGTCAGTGGATGGTATCAGCCTCTCTGCCACACTGACCCCTGATCAGCAGCAAGATTGTCGCCAACTGTTGGGGCAATTCTCTGATCTATTTTCCTTGGTTCCTGGTGTCACAAAGTGGTGCGTCCATGATGTGGACACTGGCGACAGTCCTCCTGTGAAGCACAAGGCTTACAGAGTGACTGACAAGGTTAGGGCTTACATTAAGGAGGAAATCTCCAAGATGTTTGCGTTAGGGGTCATTGAGTCCTCCAACAGTCCTTGGGCCAGCCCAGTGGTCTTGGTTCCAAAGGCTGCCTCGCCGGGCACCACACCCGAACTCCGGTTCTGTGTGGACTACAGAGGGCTCAATTCAGTCACCAGGACTGATGCGCACCCCATCCCCAGAGCTGATGAGCTCATTGATCGGTTGGGGGCTGCACCGTACCTCAGCATGTTTGATTTGACGTCTGGGTACTGGCAGATCGCCTTGACTGATGGGGCTAAGGAGAGGTCAGCATTCTCCACACCAGTTGGGCACTACCAATTCTGGGTTATGCCCTTTGGGATGAAGAATGCACCTGCCACCTTTCAGAGGTTGGTCAACCAGGTGTTGGCTGGGCTGAGCTGGAGGATTTCAGTGGTGCCTACCTGGATTCGGAAATAAAATTATTCGGGCAATACAGGCACTCTATAACAAACCAAGGGCTAGCGTTACCATAAATGGACTACTTACAGACCCTTTTACCATATCTCGAGGGACGAGACAGGGCTGTCCCGGCTCCCCCTTGCTGTTTGCTCTATACCTGGACCCCTTTATCAAACAGATAGAAAAGAACGAGAGCATATCTCCGGTATGCTATCACCAAAATTGCTGCAAAATCCTGGCATATGCCGACGATCTTGCCATCACCTCCAAAGACCCCGCCAGCTCTATCCAGGCTTTAGAATTTGAGGCCCAGAAATTTGGCAAACCGGCAGGATATGCCCTCAACAAAAACAAAACACAGATTTTGGTAAACGCGAAAATCACATGGACTGACGAACGGGTGGTGCCCAATGCTAAATACTTAGGGGTCCAAATCTCACCCAAATTAGAGAATATCGTAACAGAGAATCTAACACCCCTCGCAGCCCAAACAAGGAAAGCTTTACAACAAATAAACAACTTGCACTTAACGCTAGTGGGAAGATGCAACGTTATTAAAATGACGTATTTCCCTAAACTACTGTACTTCTTCCGCAGCATACCCCTAGAATTCACCAAAAATCCACTACTGAAATTCCAACAAATTTTCACCCAATTCATCTGGGCATACGCTCAACCCAGACGCGCCCTTAAACATCTTACTTTGTCAAAAGAAAGAGGTGGCTGGGCCCTTCCTAACATCATCGTCTATTACTGGGCATCAGTCGCGCAGTATAGCTCAGAGTTGGTTATGGAACCTACTGTCTCTACAGTCGGGCTGCCCTCTCCCTTCCAGATCCTACTGGGGGATCAATACTGGGGATGCTTACTTCGAGAAACAACCTACGGCTACTACAATCGGGTCAAATTTAAGACCTTATTGAACTCCTTCAAAGTATTCCGTAACATCTGAAGAATCTATGGGATAGGCAGATTTAATTTCTACTCACCCATACTCAACAATAATAATTTACCAGCTATCTTTGACACATCATACTTTGCAGAGTGGTATCGGGCCGGAATAGTTAAACTTGGGGACCTGATTACCACCGAGGGAATTAAACCTTTTGCAAACCTACAAGCCAAATTCAACCTGAGAAACCAAGACTCCTTCAAATACCTGTCTATTCACGCCTTTCTTTCCAATAAAGTCGGAGGAGCCTCGGGCTTCTCAGAAATTGAATTTTTAAACACACTTCGAAACACTATCACCCCCGCATCGGCTCTCTGTATAACATACTCAATGGACAAACCCCCGACGACCTAGAGGCCATTGCTGTAAAATGGCACCTCAAACTTAACTCACCAGAAAGTACCTTTTACAACTCTCTCACATTATCACAACAGATTTTAATATCAGCCAAGCTGCAAGCTCAACACTTCAAAACCATCTTCTTTTTATACATGACACCCAGTAGGATCATCAAATGGGGGACCGGGAAAGGAACACTATGCCCACGCTGCTCTGAAATTGGGGCTGACTCTGTACACATCTTTGCGACATGTTTAACTATAGCTCCGACACTACTTAAAATACAGAATACACTTAGCGAAATAGTGAAACATCCAGTCTCCTTAAACCCCACAATTATTCTCCTTGGCACACAATCTGACTCACCAAGAATAAAGGAAGAAGGGCTAGTATTTATCGCTATGGCAATTTGGATACTATGTATCTCCTCAAGCTGGCTAGATACAAACTCACCCTCCCACGCGCATTGGTTGGCTAGGCTGGCTGCCACTTTCCATTTAGAAAAAGCAGTCTATGCCAGGAAAGGAAGAAGGAAAAAGAAGATAGGGCTGGAGGTATGGGAGAGATTCTCCTCCTGGACAAAGCAACGGGGGCAATCAGGCTCAGTAAATCTATAGGAGAATGTTACATGTAAAATATGTTTGAAACTCGTATTGCTCTTATCCTTTCCTTAATTCTTTAATCCTTCACCTCTTTTTTGCTATCAATAACTACTTTCACACATTATCTTGTACATGCACAAGACGATGTTTGTTGTTTTTTTATTGTTCTTTTTATTTTTTTTTACTTTTGATTGTCATTAATTGGGGAACAATTACCACCGAAGGAATACCGGGCTCCCAGGGGCGGGCGGGGGGGGGGGGCGATATTCAAAATGAAATGCTTTCTGGTGTTAAGATTATTTGTAACGGCAAAATTAAAAAAAAATAATAATTCTTTGCAAATTTAAGTGGTAAATGTAAGCAAATTATTACTGCTTATATATTTGAATGTAATTTGCTTTAATTCAATGCAACTAAAACAGAATATATTTAACCATAATATAATAATTACTGTTGGGGTTAGTATTAAAATTAGGATAAATGTACCCTCTGGCACTGAACATTATACTTATAACATACACAACATATTTTAAAATAATTATAATATTTGTATTTAGAAAATAATATTAGCCAATAATGGGTTAGATCTAGGGATAGCATTAATGTTAGGATATGATTACTTAGGGAGGATCTTAGGGGTCTAAAGGGTCTTAAATAAAGCCTACAAATGAGAAGTCATTAAACGCTTAGGTAAAAGCATTATATGTTTTTTCATACCTGTTGAAGGGATAGGTAGAGATGGTCCTTAAAGCCCAAGCCTACAGTTTTTAATCCTGTAGTATACAGGTGCACATAATTAAAAGTATATTGAACCTAACAACATACAATGTTAATGGCTGTATCAACGCCAAGAGGTATTCAAAACTCCAGTTTTATCCAAAAACCACAAGATACGTACACAAAAAAATAGGTTATGTTTAGTGAGAGGGAACTGGAGTACCTCTTTGAGGAGGTGGCAAAGAACCATGATAAGCTCTTTGGGAAGCTCTCTTTACCCCCCATCCTCTGCATGCCTTTGATTTGTGTGCATAGGATCCCCTCATTCTCAAATCTGCCTGTCTTCATCTCCCTCATTGAAATTCTGCAAATGACTTGGACCTCATTTCATAGATCACAAACTCTCCTTTTAAAAACACTATTCCTGCAACCTGATAATAACTAACCTCAGCCAGTCTATCTATCTATCTCACCGACCATTTGCCTTTAAGCACATAGCCCCAGCCCCAACTATTTTTATTTTTTTTACTATTTTTTTTCTACCACAAGAAAATTGTGTGCCCCAACTAATGATCACACATAAATGGTATCAATTTTAATCTACCACAAGAAAATTGTTTAAATGCAAGTTTTTCATGTGTTGTTTTTCCTGACAACGTGACTAATGACAATACCACTATATTAACCACAAAACGTGGGTTCCGGAGTGCTACCCACAGAAAAGCATTTCAAAACCTCATCAGGAGTAGTAAGCGCAATATGAACACAATTTCAATTACAACACTCACCCAAGTAGAAACCAAACAGACAAGTGTGTCCAACTTATTGAGCCAAAGGTCTGCATAGTGAAAACAGCAGAACATTCACCCAAAGTTGAGTTGCTTACCATAAAAGAGTATACGTTGTATTATCTGAGCATCAGAAGATAGTACAAAGACAGATGGTGTAGTATAAACAACCACAACACATATCATTACCTCCCTAATTATTTTATCTAACATCATTTAGTGATAGTTAAAACCTGGGAGGGCCTCAAATATGTTTGCAGCCATACAAGGTGATGGAAAGGAGAGTTACATAAATATCTCCAGCATCTTTACAATATGTAAGATCCCTCACTCAATGTATTAACTTTGAAATTGTCCCCTACCCCATGGCTAGTAATCTTCTGTTTGAGTAAAAGGAGCACCAATGCCATACACCTGTGAGTCGAGGAAGGAACGTTCTTAAAAAATCATAAGAGCATAATTAAAGCAGATGGATGCAGTGTGTACCCTTTTATCAATTCAGGTTCAGCAACCAATTCCAGCTAGTATGACATGTTTCCCAGGCAGAATGAAGTCAAGTTCCAACGGATTTCCTAGGTACAAGGACAGAAATGACATCCAGTGAAAGGGCCTCAGACCTGCTGGTGTGTATTATCACGGCACAAATTTGAAAGGAAGGAGTCTATGTATGGTGTTCAAGGATACATGTGATTTTTTATTGCGAGAATGACTTGTGGCAGCTCCAATAGGAACAGTGCAATGTGAATTGCCAGGCCAGGTCCTCCCTGAACCAGGACACAAGTAACCTAAGACTGATTTGTTTATGGATGGGTTTAAACTGAGATTGCATGGCAGACTAATGAATGATCAAATTGAGTGCTACCTCAAGCGATTGCCAATGGTTAGACCTATTGCAAGCATTACTCTCATAATATTTTGTGCGTTTTCTGTAATGCCCTAAGTGGCCATTGGTATACCAAGATGTGGGTCTGTTTCTCACTGTGCCACTGGAACTAAGCTACACTCAACTGAAGAACCCCAGTCTCATTGAAACCAGTCTTGGATTGCTTGTATTGTGGTTCAGAGAGGACCTGGCTTGGCAGTTCAGGCTGGGTAGTAGGGGTAAGCTGAGGTGGCATGGCTGGATCTAATCCGAGGTGGCATGTTAAGCAAAATAACAATGGGTTGGAATGCTACCAGGAATGATTGCCAGTGGTTAGACAAACTGCAAGCATTTTTCTAGATCAGCTTTTTGTGTGTTTGATATTATACCCTTTGAGCCTGAGGTTATGCACAGATGTGGGACCCTTGCTTACTGTGTCACTGGAACAAAGATTCATTGACTGAAGAGGCCCAATTGGGCCAAAACCTGTCTTGGGCTGCTTTTGTCTGGTTTAGAGAGGTCCTAGATTGACAGTGCAGGCTGGATTGATCCTATCGTATTTAGAGCAGGATCTGTGATGATTTGTATATGGCTGGGTCTAATCTGAAATGGCAAGGTGGGCAAAATAACAATGGATTGGAATGTTACCACGAATGACTGCCAGTAGTTAGGCAAATTGTATACCTTCTTCCCATCTCCTTTTATATGTTTGTTGCTCTCTTCCGGATGCCATTCTTCAAGTTTGAGCTAATATCACCAAAAAAAGCCTCCCAAACAAAACAAGGACAGATTTCACAAGGTGAGAACTAAGTTACATTCATATCCCTAGGATGTAGCTAGAACTACTTCAAATTGCATAAACACAGTCCAATCAACTAATCAAATGAGGTTTTACTGTGAGTCATTGGTACCACAGTACCTGGTACCCACTTTGAAGTAGAAGAAGGTTGTGGAGGAATCCCCCCCTACAAGGTGTTTGGAATTTCCTGCCTCCCTGCCCTGGCCCCAGTTTGTTTGGGGTATCAACATTCTAGTGTCAATACCCTTTGGGAGTGTGCTGGGCAAAGCCTTTGTAATGTACAAGTCTGGTAGGTGACAGCTCCTCTCCTTTATCAACTCAGAGATGGCCCATCCTGCCAGTGACCAACTGTCAGCTTCTCCTATTCATTTGACCCAGAATATAGGTTGCAGGTACCAAATGGTTGGGACAAGAAAATGACAGCTTTCTAAAAGATGCATTTTCAGAACTGTGAATTAACCATTAAAGAAGGTTTCTAATGGCAAATCGTTAGACACCAAACTCTACATTTCTACCTGCTCACAATTGATAGTTATCACCATTAAATGTAGCATGTTAGCCCAATTTTATCCTATAGGAGAGGCAGGCCTTGCAGTAGTGTAAAACAAATGTAAGAGTTTTTCATACAACGATACATGAAAGTTAAAAGTATGTGCCCAGACTTTTAAATGCACTAAACCCTGCCCTGTGAGCTAGTTAGGACTCCATATGGGTGACTTATTTATATGAAAAGGGAAGACATTAGGCCTGGCAAAAGGTTTATTTAGCCAGGCCGAAATGACAGTTTAAAACTGCAAAAACTGGCTGCAATGGCAGGCCTGAGACGTGTTTAAAAGGTGCCTACTTAAGTGGGTGATACAATCTCTGCTTCAGGCCCACTAGTAGCATTTAATTAACAGGCACTGGGTATATGTAGGACCACTTTACTAGGAACTTACAAGTAAATTAAATGTGCTAATTGGGTGTATGCCAATTTCACCATGCTTAAAGGAGAGAGCACATGCACTGTGTGCACTTTACTGCTGCTAATCAGTGCTAGAGTCCTAAGGCAAACAAAAATAAGATCAGCAAATTAGCATGCAAAAAGATTAGGGGAAGACCCCCCTTAGGCTGGCAGGCCTCAAACAGTTCTTTTGCTAATTGCCATAGAACCATTTAATGAACATACATAACATTTTTCTGGATTTCAGCAAGTAAAGCCCAATACAAGTATCTCAAAATTTCACAATATATTTCACAAGAGGGGAAAGTTGAAGGAATATAAATAAAACCTGCATGCACCAGTTAGTAAAGCTGAACCACAATCCTGAGGAACCCGCTGCAACTTAAACCATGGACCAATACCCTACACCAGGAAACATAGTAATTCTAAGAAAAGCTACAATCTCTATTGCTTATTTGAGCCTGTTAGGCAACCACTAGCTCGAACTGGAAAACAAATGTCTTCCTCATAGCAAACGTAACGTTTAAACAAAATTACAGGCCCTATCTGTGCTTTTTAGATACTTTGAGGGTGGAAACGGAAGCAAAGGTTGCAAGAGTTCCCTGGGACTCTATCGTTGTCACTACGGGTTCCGTGGATGTACTGCAGTACCAATGGAACACCCCAAAAAATGTAAATAGCCATATGATTGGCCTTACAGTGTACACACTGACAAAGAATAAGAACACAGGCCTCAGGAACAAGTAGAAAGGAATTTTCTGAACATCATTTACACATTGCTGTTTTACAGAAGGAGAAGTGGACCACAGAATCCATTTGCATTATGGCTTCAGGACAAACTCCTGAGCAGAAGCCATCTACCTCTCCATTCAGAGCCCCTACCCCTGCTAAAACATCACAGGATGACAATCTGATGGTGCTGCCATCAACATCTACAGCAGAACAATGTATACTAGGCCTGAAAGGGAATCTGTGCTCTGTAATCTATTTTTCCTTTCCAGCCCGGCAAAACAAATTAAAAATAGCAAAAGAAAAAAATGAATGCCCAAATACCTGATTGCACAAGTTGTGCAATCTTGTGCTGCACAGAGGTCACCGGGCAGAACTCCGTGGATAGAAGTGGTATGTGAATGCATCTGTGGACGCCCAAACAGAGATACAAAAAGGATATCAAGGAGTAAAATGTATTGGAATTGCACCACCTGAAGTACAGCAGCAGCAAGTAGAGGAAGATCATGAATGCATGGAGAATTTTGCAACATCCTTCAAACAATGTATGCAGGTCGAAGTTTCTGATGAGACAATCAAACATATTTTTGTAAAAGCACTGCAGAACAATTAGAAATGTCAACACACACACTTCTATAAAAAATATAGGCATTAGAAAGAAAAATGTTCAAAAAGTTGAAAAGAAATAATTGAAAAGTAAAAAAGTTTATCAATGATAAAAATATAAAAAATAACCTTAAATAAAACAACACAAAAAATGTATCACACTGGTTGAAGGCAAGTTTCCCACCAATCTCCAGGCCATGCCTAGTGCCCAACTGCCAATGTGCATGACCATAGGCCAGCCCAAGAGGGGTTGATTGCTTGAAAAACGTGTTAAGCATGCTACATTTAGAATATAATCAAAATAGAATGAAGCTAATACTAATATTTAAAAAACGCTGGAATTCACCAGTTATATTTTAGTCAACAAAACTATACTTACGCCCATCATGCCTCACATATGACATCTCTCATGGCATATTAAATGGAATAATTGATGACATGTCAAATGACATCACAGATGACGTTATCCATGACACTGCTATTCACATTACTCAGCCATTTAAATCTTTTTAAAAAGGTTAGTTGGTGCAAAAGGGCCTCTATCCACATACAACATAGAAATACTGCATATACAAGTGGGGTCCTAGATTCAGATAACATAGGTCCTGGAGCCAAATCTTGTTGTGAGTGATGAAAGTTATATTGTGCACAGTTTATTTAACATTGATTTTTTGGTGCAATAACTACTTCATGGTAAACGAGCAAAAGCCTGACTGCACCAGGTGTTGGTTGCAGAGGCAAAGTAGCTTGTGCAATAAAGACAAAGGCTTTTGTTGATAAATCTGTGAGAATAGCAAATGTTTCTATTCACAATCAATTATCCACCTGTGCATGTATGTGCACAAGACCATAAAAAATATGCCATACATTGCTGTAAACAGATTTTTTGTAAAACTGGAGGTTTACAAGGAGCGGGCGTTTATATGCAAACTTGGGGGCCGATTATGATGGCGGTTTTCCCACATCCTCCGGGCCGGGGGAAGCCACCGCCGGCCCGGAGGATGCAGGAAAACCTCTGCGGCCTGAAAAAGACCCCCGCCAGATTAGGATGGCTGGGGGATCGTTTTTCAGTCCGCAGCTTTTCCGCCGCGGTCGCCTTCCGACCGCGGCAGAAAAGCTATAACATGGCTGGCGGTGTCTATCAGACACCGCCAGCCATATTATGATAGAGTAGAATGTATGCTTTTCCACAGCGGCTTTTCCGCCGTGGAAAAGCATACGGACCTTCACCTCGGGGGCACATTGCGGGCCCCCTGGGTGAAGGGGGGGTGGGAAGTGCACATGGGGTACCTATGGTACCCCCCTGCATTTGCATGAACAAAGCAGCAGGCACCGCACGGTGCCTGCCGCTTTGAGCACGCAAATGCGGTGCATACATTTTTAACATTGCGGCGGGTGCAGCTTGAAGCTGCAACCGCCGCAATGTTAAAAATACAGGATGTGACCGCCAGGGTGGCGGTCACATCCTAATTTGCACGGAGGGACCGCCGCTGCCCCTGCGGACGGTCCCTCCTACTCTATGGTGGCAGACGGACTCAGGTTCGTCCGCCATCATAATCGGCCCCTTGATTTTGGGGCATTGCGCATTGTTAATGTACAATATAGATTTGACACACAGAGAGGGTGGAACTCATAGTGTGGTTGAATACATGGCTCTAAGGTTGGACGTGTCTCTGCTCATCTCAGTAAAGTGTGTAGTTCATTTTACCAAACGACTGAGGTCTGTCCATATAGCCAGGCTGACTGTGCCTTTTCACTGGCTAATGCATGCCCATCGAGCTCTTGACTCAAAATTGTGGGCCATCATGGGAGTTGTTTAAGTGGGTGATTCAATTAAGGTTATTGGAGACTAACCTCTATTTGGAAGGTGTGCGAGGTTTAACAAGTAGGTGATCTCATCAAAGTGTATGGAGGTATTTTGTTTGTTAGGCAGGTGACTACCAATGAGAAGAGAGTGACTTCCACCAAATGAAGGTGAGTTTAGAGATATGCAGTATGTTGGAAACAAGTATGTTCATTATCATCTGATTGGTGATTTTAAATTAGGCACAGGTATAGCTTGCTATATTAGTTTAACTCATCAACACCTATATCACACAGTCAAAAATTATTGAATGACATCCTCACTGATATCATCCGTGATGTAATTTGAGATGTCACCAGGGATGTCATCAATGATGTAATTTAACATGAACAATTGTTTGTAGAAAAAATTGAAGAAATACTGCACATGTTTTCACAATACCGATATTATCACACCGTCATCGAGAACACAGAAGAAATATTTTGCATTGTTTAATATTGTTTGTAGCAGGTAATACTATTGGTTGATCTGAGCAATGTTGGATGTAATTCAGCGTAATCTTTAGGAGCAAATCTTCATCCAAATAAAAAAGACATCTCTTGTTGAATTCATGGATGGCCAAATAAGGTCTCCCAAAAAATTACGTAACTATTGCATTAACTATTTCATATGTAAAGTGCTAAAGTGCCCCACAGGCTTGAGGCAATGTCATTGTTTTGAACAATGTTCCTCAATTTCAGTCGACACAACTAAATGGTTTAATAAGTGTGCCGCTGAGGGCGCCACGCTGCGGCTACTATTAGGCCAGGCACTGGTCTGGCATTCAGTGAATCTGAATCACATCCTATTAATCGTATCCATCTGATTGTGGTATGATATCTTATGAAGCCGCCAGAGGCAAGCTGCCTGCCTGCCTCCCACCATACCAATGATCTGACAACCGGACCTTAACTAAACCACGCTCCCAAAAAAAACAGCGTCGGTTTTGGCACGACGCATGTTAGATCTGGGGGTCTCTAGTTGGCAATGGTCATCACCCTTGTCCAAATAGGGACCCTTACTTCTAAGTCAGGATAAGGGGATAACACTCCTTAATAACCCCTGCTCACCCCCTTGGTAGCTTGGCACGAGCAGACAGGCTTATCTCAGAGGCAGTGTGTTAAGCATTTGTGAATATACACAGTAATACAGTGATAACACTACTGATGGACACAACACAGGTTTTATAAAAATAAGTATTCTTTATATAGACTTAAACACAAGACCACAAACTTCAAAAATCCACAATACTACACTTAAGATTACTTAAAAGATGATTAAAGTCTCTTAGTTCAAGTTGATGGTAGATGCGACAAAGTTCTCAACAATGTACCTGGATGCGTTAGGCAAAGTAAACAAAAGGACTCGCAGAAGGGGAGATGCGTCGGTTCCGTGACCCGGGGTAACGGTTGCGTCCTTCCTCAATGCTTGAGCAGAGTAGGGGACTCGTCGTGAGCCTTACCGGTGCGGAGGTGATGCGTAGATTCTCGACCTGTTGCGATGCGCAAGATGGCGCCTTGATGCGATGCGATGATGATGCGATGATCCAGTTGCGATGCGAGAAGATGGCGCCCTCGATGCGGCGATGCGATGACGATGCGATGACGCCCTGGCAACCTTGCGACGACTCTGTACTTTGGAGCCGCGACAGGCCCTGCGACGCGCTTCTCCGGCAATGCGGTGGCGACTCTCTCGATGGCGTCACACTTCTCCGGTGATGCGACAGCAGGCAGCTTCGATGAACACACGCTTCCAGGGAGATGCGACGAAAGCTCGCTTCTCCGGCGTTGCGACGATTTCAGCTGCGGCGGCGACACGCTTCTTCTCGATGCGTCGCGCTACCAGCTCCCAGCAGCACGCAAGTGACTGAAGTCAGAATTCCCAGCAAGGAAATTCAGGAAGGAGCTGGAGGTGAAGTCTTTTGGCCCTGAGACTTCAGCAAGAGGCAAGCACAGTTCAAGCCCTTGGAGAATATTCTGTAGTTGAAAGTCCTTACAAAGTTCCTTCTCCTTTCCCTTGGCAATGAAGCAACCACTGCAGGCCAACCCAGCAAACAGCACACTGGCAGAGGGGCAGTCCAACTCCTGCAGCTTCCTTGGTTCTTCTCCTTGGCAAAAAGGTTTCTTGTTCCAGAAGTGATCTAAAGTCTGTGGGACTGGGTCCCAATATTTATACCCCAAAATCCTTTGTCCTCTGAAGGCAGAGAGGCCTCTGCCTAGTTTAAACCAGTTCCTGAGCACTTTGTTGACATAACTCTCCTCTTCCTTTCACTGTGCAGGGTGGAGACATCAGCCGCCCCACAGGAGGTGGAGCCAGCACAGGGGAGGGAATATTCAGCTCTGGAGCACTCTGTTGACATGATTCCTCTTCTCCTTTCACCGTGCAGGGCAGAGACATCAGACGAGCCACAGGGGGTGGAGCCAGCATTGTAGAGGGAAGGCCCAGCCCTATTCAGGTCCCAGGTGCACTCTCCCCCTCCCATCTGGATGTAAATCTCCCTATTCACCACCGGGCTGTCCCAGACTGTCTCCTGGAATTTCCCCAGCCCTGTCACAAACAAACCCAGACAAGGGATACACAACTCAGCATAGTAGGGCTCAAATGGTTAGGCAAGCAAATACCTACTTTTTAAAAGTGGTATTTTCAAACACAGAATATTAAAATAAACTTTACTAAAAGATCTATTTTATTATTCTGAGTTCAGGCATACTAGATTTGAATTTCTACCATGTTCCCTGAGTCAGTTAGGATTATAAGAATGTAATAATCTTCACTGCCCATTCTGGCCTATGAGAACATGTAGCCTTCAATAGTGAAAAACGAAAATGGCTGTAAGTCACTATTATAACATGCTACACACATCAGAGCATGTCCTACCTTATACTTACAATGCACCCTGCCCTTGGGCCTACCATAGGGGTGTCTAATCTGAAGCAAGGGGAAGGTTTAGGGACTGGCAAGTGGGTGCACTTTTCCAAGTCGACATTGCAGTGCTAGACTGCACACAGGCCTGGCAATGGCAGGCCTGAGACATACATTGCAAGCTGCCTTGGTGGGTGGCACAACGAGTGCTGCAAGCCCACCAGCAGCATTTGATCTACAAGCCCTGGGCACACAGGGTGCACTGTACTAGGGGCTGACAGTAAATCAAATAACCCAATTGTGGAATAACCAATCAGTACATCAATAACATAGGGAGCACTTGCACTGTGGCACTGATTAGCAGTGGCACAGTGCCCAAAGCATAAATCCAGCAAAAACATATCAGAACAGAGGAGGCGATCCGTCAAAAATGGAAGGGAGACTCACGCCAATGATGTCAGGTCTAACATGTGTCCCCTCCAGCTGAAATATGGGGAGAACTACCCTTCCCCTTGGGAGTTCTCTTCACTAAGGCGGAAAAATCTGGACAGACCATCAGCGTTGGCGTGTTCTGTAACAGGGCGGTGTTCCACCTTAAAGTCCATACCCTGTAGGGAAACGGACCACCTCAACAACTTTGGGTTCTCACCCCTCATCTGCATCAGCCATCTGAGGGGCCTGTGGTCGGTCTGAACCCGGAAGTGAGTCCCAAAGAAGTATGGTCTCAACTTCTTCAGTGCCCAGACCACAGCAAATGCCTCACGCCAAATTGCACTCCACCTCTCTTCCCGTGGAAGTAACCTCCTACTGATGAAGGCTACAGGTTGGTCAAAGCCCTCTTCGGTAATCTGTGATAGAACAGCCCCCAGACCATGCTCTGAAGCGTCTGTCTGTACAATGAATTATTTTGAGAAGTTGGGCGCCTGAAGCAGGGGTGCTGTGCACATGACAGTCTTCAGGGCATCAAAAACCTTCTGACAGGTGTCAGTCCAGTTCACTTTCTTGGTCTGCTTCCTGGAAGTCATCTCAGTCAAGGGTGAAACAATGTTGCCATATCCCTCGACAAACCTCTGGTAGTACCCCGTGAGTCCTAAAAAGGCTCTCACCTGTGTCTGAGTCTTTGGGGGTTCCCATGCCAGGATAGTATCAATCTTGGGATGTAGGGGCGCCACCTGGTCGCTTCCTACCTGGTGACCCAAGTACACAACGGAGCCCTGCCCGATCTGGCACTTACTTGCCTTGATCATGAGTCCTGCCTTGCACAGCGCCATCAACACTTCCCAGAGGTGCTCCAACTGACCCTGAACACTGCAATGTCTCCCCATCTTGCTCATGACTTTCCACAGATATCGCCAGGACACTCGATCGAAAGCCTTTTCGGCGTCGAGTAAAATGAGTGACATTGGGTCTCCGGCGACCTGTGCTGCGACGAATAAAGTGATCACTCTCCTAACGTGTTCGGTAGTTCCTTTCATGGGAATGAACCCATGTTGCCAATCAGATACTAGAGGTTCCACTATTTTAGAGATCCTAGAGGCTATCACTTTGGAAAAATTTTTGGAATCGCTATTGATGAGGGTAATGGGCCTATAAGAACTCATGTCCAAAGGGGATTTATCTTTATTTAGAAAGATAGAAATCCTAGTGTTTGCCCATGAGTCCGGTGGCGGAGCCCCATTGAAGATCGATGATATTACATCTGTAAAAATTGTTTTAATTTGTGGAGTAAAGATTTAAAAAAATTCTGTGGGGATGAGGTCTGGACCAGGGGCTTTCCCGTCTGGTAGCCTTGTGAGAGCTTCCTGAATTTCCTCCCAGGTAGGAGTTCGGTCTAAGGACTCGCTATCCATGGGGTTGAGTTGCCCCAATTCGCACTCACTAAGGTAACTAGAGATTTCGCAGTCTAGGGTATCTCCCCCGGAGCAGATTTCCTCAGTATACAGTTTAGAATAATATTCCTGAAATCCCTTCCGGATAAGAGAAGGATCTGTGGTTTCAACGCCAGAGGGGAGTTTAATTGCGTGTATTTCGCTGTTAGATACCTGCTGTCTTGTCCTAACAGCAAGGCGGTGCCCAATACTATCACTGCACTCGTAGCTTTTTGCCCTAGTGGCAGCCCACTTGGCTGCAATTTTTTCCATATAAACAGTGCCTATTTCTGCTTTGGCAAGTACTGCTTCCTCTTGAATAGATTGGCAGTCCAATCCTGCATGTATTGATTGCGTTAATTTAATCTCAGCGTTCCTTAGTTTACCCTGTAGCTCGCTGATACGTTTTCTTTCCATACAATTTTGATGAAAAGAAAATCTCAGGGTCTCGCCTCTAATCCCCGCCTTTAGAGTGTCCCACACTATCATTTGAGAGGCAGTGCCGTTGTTGATTTCAAGGAATTCCTGGATCCAGCCCTGCATATGAACTACATAGTTAATATCATGTAGTAGTGCTTTCTCAAAGCTCCACTTTGTGGGTTCCTTCTGTGGCAATACCCCTTTTAGAGTGACTATGAGTGGATTGTGGTCGGATAAAAAGCGGGGTGCTATGTCAATTGTGAAGTTGTTCATTAGTGAAGCGGAGATAAGAAAGTAGTCTAGTCTGGCCAGGGTTTTGTGTGGGGCTGAATAAAACGTGTATCCAGGTTGGGTGGGATTTTTGTTAGCCCACCCGTCAATTAGGCCGTGGGTCTGCATAAGGTTGTTTAGGGCTTGAAAGACCTTAGGTTTCCTGCCTTTATATTTTTGTGTTGAGTCTAGAGCCCAATTGCTGGGTAGGTGGACATTAAGATCCCCACAGAGAACTATCGGGTGGGCCAGTGTGCTAACTCCCCGGATACAAGATTAATAACCCCAGGTTCGTCGAGGTTGCTTCCGTATACCGAGCAGAGAGTGATAGAGGAATTATTGGGAAGTACAATCTCTGAGATAACCCACCTCCCTAGAGGGTCGGATTTGCTGCGGGGGCTGTTAATGGCGAGTTTTCTGTCTAGTATGATTCCTACCCCCTTGGTTTTAGCCCCTTGTGAAGTTGCGCCCACCAGTTTGTACCCTAGAGTATCTAATAACTGTTTTTGAGAGTGTTCTATATGCGTTTCTTGCATACATATGATGTTCCCCCCCAGTGTCCGTAGACCTAGCGCCACTTTTTGTCTCTTAGTCGGATCATTTAGTCCACATACATTGATAGATATTATTCGTAAAGAACCTACACTAGCCATCTTACAATATAAGGTTGAGGAGCTGCGGGACGTACCTTTTTTGCTTTAAAAGTTTTATAAGTATGACTTTTCTTTTGGAAAGAGATATCTAAATTCAGAGATATGGTTGTGACGTTGTGAGCGTATTGTCTAAAAAAAAGTAAAAATGTTTGTTTTTAAGTTTTTTTCCCTTTCTGCACCTAAGTGTCCTTGTCGAGCCCCCTCCCACCCCCCCCAACCTCCCGTCCCCCCCCACCCTCCCCCTTTTGTGAGCAATCAGGCAGAGCCTGAATGATGGTTATCAGTCGTAAGCCTCGGCTGCTGGAGCCGCCAGTCAGTCCTGTATAGGAGGAAATCTAGGTCCATGACCGTCAAAAGGTGCTGCTGCGTGAGGTTGCAATACAGTGAGTGGGTGTATATGTGACTTGCAGACATGTGTCAACCCATTTAATCAATATAAGAAACCAGGGTGTAAAGAAGAGGAGACAGAGAGGAGTGAAGACATATCCAAGTATGGGATAGACTTATAGGCTTGTGAGCGTTATCTAGTCTTTGTGTCCCTTTTTGGCTTTAATTTCGTCAAGGTACTCTTTAGCCTTGATTTCTGATAGAAAGACTCTGGTAGACCCTTTATGAATAACTTTCAGTCTGGCTGGGTTCATAAGATATACTTCCGCACCTTGTTGCTGGAAAGGGGAAATAAGTTGCCTCAGGTGCCATCTCCGCTCCACAGTTTGATGACAAAAGTCTGGTTTAGCGAAGAACAAGATCCCGTTAGCCCCTTTTTTGCAGTTTGGTCGGGCTTGGTCGTAGATCAATTGCCTTAAGAGAAAGTTACCAAAGTACACCAGGAATGCTCTGGGTTGGCCTCCAGTCAAATTGCTGCCATTCTGTTGTCGCTTTTGAAAGAAGGGGAAGCTGTGTGCTCGCTGTACCTCTCGGTTCCAATCCCACCCAGGGTGGTCAGGGAAGGATTCACGTAGCAGATTAACTATGAATTGCCGGGGGTCTTCCCCTTCTTTCCCTTCTGGAATGCCTAGTAAGTGGAGGTTGTTTCTTCGTTGCCGATTTTCTTGTTCCTCCATCTTTACCATTATGTCTGTGAGGCAGGCGGAATGGGATTCATTCAGTTGTTTGGTAGCCACCGCTTCAGTTTCTAAATGTTCTGTCCGTGCTTCCACCATGCTTACCCTATCACAGATGTCAATACAGGTCTTGTTCAGCCTTCTTAGGCTTCCCTGGAGTTTTTTGGCTGCGCTCTTGGCAGACCGGCTATCAACCCTCACCTCTTCTTGGAAGTCCTTGATGGAAGCTAGTATGGCTGCCAGTGATGGCTCCCCTGGTTCTGTTGCCTTAAATTGCTGATTCCCCAGGCTGTCCCACTGTGGTTGGGTTGAGTTGTCCTCCTCCAGAGGGTACGACATCCTTGTATCGGAATAGTCCCATCTAAGTTGACTTCGTCGTTTGTTCTTATTCTTAATTTTCTTGGGCTGCACGATTGTATCAGGATTAACATGTGAGTCCTCGCTCTCCTCTTCGCTGAAGCTGGGGGTGCCCGCCTCTTCGTCGTCATCATCCGTCTCCTCTTCTCCCTCACCAGATATGCTAGGAGTACTATCAGAAACAGTGTAAAAGTCCTCCTGCCCAACCTCGAGGGTCCAGGGGTTGTGTGTGCCAACTGGAATCTCCAGGTTTTGAAAAGTAAACTCAGCCCCAGTAGGGTTAAAGCCGGCGCAAAGGTGACTAAAGGAGTATCAGCCCCTTGCTGATTAGTTCCTTCGCTTAATGGCTGCTGCTCTTGGGCGGAAGATGAAGCAGGCAGTGGGACACCCAATGGAGCGTGAGAGTTAATGGAGCAGGGGGCCTCAGTGGGTTGAGACAGGTTGGGTTCAGAACTTCCAATGGGCATATGGTTGCTGGCAAGAGGTGCTGATGCAGGTGCAGAAATATTGCTTGGGAAGGTGGCCAGATTTTCTATTATACTTAAGTTATTAAGACAGGGTTTTTTGGAGCCCCCGTTGTCAGTAGTGCCCTCAGACTGTGGTAAGATCTTATGCGGTGAAGCGAGTTGTTTGCTCTTTAATCCGGCCTGAGATTTGGCTACAGTAAATATTTTGGCGGGGGGGGGGAGGATCAGACCGCTGGTTAGACATAGGATTTTTATGATCTTTGGTGTCTTTGATGTCTTTGTTAACCTTAGAGTCTTTGTTAAAATCCCCCCCACTTTTAGCCAGAGCGTTTTTCTTTGCACCACTGACCTGATCTATATTTGTCTTGACGGTAGCCTCTTCTGCGGGGGCGTCCTTCAATAGAGCCGGAGTCTTTTGCTTGTTCCCCCTCCTTGCTCCGCGAGCACTCATGTCCGGGAAAAGGTAAAGCTTGGAGATCAAAGTTTCTTTGTTTCCTGTCTCTGATTTCTGTTTCCCAAAGAACCGGTGAGTCAGGATGATTGATATCAGAACAATTAGGTTAACGCTGAGTGCCTCTCTCCAAGTTAGAGTCTGCGAGGAGGAGACAAGAGCGCACCCGCCGGGGCTCACTCCCGCTGCTGCTCCGTCCCGATGTATACAAACGGCGTAGGCAAGAGAGAGAAGGCAAAAAATCTCCGAGCGAGCCTGAAGAGTGCTTGGCCCATCGCACTCTGGTGTTTTTCTGCCGATTAATCTGCTCCCTTTCACCGCACAGCGCGAGTCAGGCCGTCGCTGTCTCCGCTTCGAGGGAAAGTGCTGCCGTGCGCCGTTACCGAGCATCATTCACGCAGGACAGCTAGCCGATCAGATCTCCATGCGTGACTGGCGTGCGCAGCCAGGCAGCGCGGTGCTCACGCTGTCACCATCTTTGCTCAAAAAAGAAATTTTGCAAAGAAATTATGTGCAATGCAATAGCATAGAAATTAATATTATTGTAGAGGTAATGGTTTCTTTTGGTAATGTTTTAGAGATAATGTTATGATTCCTGCGGTGGTCGCGTCATAAAATGGGGACACCAAAGCTATTGTCCAAAGTCAGGACTCAAGAAAAAAATAAGATTCCAAAATCTATATCATTTCACACCACAAGATATTTCACTGGATTATGTAATTTTGCTCACTGTTAGACGTTCCCTTGAAGGAAAAAAATAAAGATAACAATTTGTGAAAAACACTAATGTGTTGATTTCATTTAGATCCTTGAGGCTGTTCTGCAATGCCTATGATTACATTTGGGCTGCTACTCCTTTTGAAAGGACAAACTCCTGTTTGCATCTGAAACAGATTAGGATTCTGGTTCAAACTGTGCTTGACAACCAATTAGAACCACAATTTGAAACCAAGCCAGTTAATATATTTATTAATAATTCATGGTTCTTTCAACATGTCACTTTTACTAACCTGAAGACTTTCTTGCTGTCTTTTAAAAGATAGAATATCACCGGAGTATTAGTGAAAGGCTACGGCCATTGAACTTAGCAGTTCACTGAGTATTTCAATATAGACAATTGAATAGGATGTACAATAAGCAAGAACTGTGTGCAACACAGTAAATTACATTTCTAGGTGGAGACATGAAAATACCAGTGCATACCTTCACTGTAGTTCAGTAATGCATTCAATCATAATCCTATCTGTTCAAACACCCCTGCCACATTTCCCAGTCTATCCAAAGAGGGCGTCAAATTCTCCTAGAAGGGAAAGTAACACCAGGAATGCAGCATCCCCCTCCAACAACAGGCCTAGTGTTAGATTTGGCATCTTTGGTGAGGTTTCACGTAACTTTTTGCCTGTACCTCCTCTATTTTTGATGCTGTGCTAAATTTCGTTTTTGCTGGCTTAGATGCTTTGGGCACTTTGCCACAGCTGATCAATGTCAAAATGCAAGTGCTTTCTGTGTAAATTGTTGCTACATTTGGTTCTTTCTGATTGGCATATTTGATTTACTGATAATCTCGTAGTAAAGTGCACTGAAGTGTGCCAGGGCCCATAAATTGAATGCTACTAGTGGGCCTGCAGCACTGATTGTGCCATCCACATGAGTAGCTCTGAAATGGTAACTCAGGCCTGCCACTGTGGTGTCTGTGCACAGTTGTTAATTGTGATGTCGACTTGACAAGTGCCGCTACTTGCCAGGCCCTAACCTTCCCTTTCACTACATTTAAGGCACCCCAATGGTAGGCCAAATGTACCCCCCTTGGCAGGGTGCAGTGCGTGTGAAAGGTAGGACATGTACTGGTGTGTGTAACGTCCTGATAGTGAAATACTGCCAATTTCATTTTTTCACTATTGAAAAGCTATCTTGCCCCATAGGATAGAATGTGACTTTATTTATAACATCTAATAAATATAACTTCCCATTAGGCAAGATAGAGAAATAAAGTTTAGGCTTTCTGAACTCAGAATTTAATAACAAATCATTTAGTAAAGATGGTTTTTAAATTGGGTGTTTGAAAATGATGGTTTTAGAAATTAGGCATTTTCTTGTTTAACCGTTCTGTGTGCCTCTGCCTGTTTGTGGATTGACGGTCTGGTTTTGGAGTGACAGGGGCTGGGGATGTGCATTCACTGTAGACAGCCACAGGGGGGTTGAGGTGATCCTGTCCCTTCCTCGATGACTGAGAGCTGGACTGAATAGACCCTGGCTGAATTTAGAGTAGTGGAAGGAGATTGCCTTGTACCTCAATAGGGCCTGTCTCCCTTGTACAATTCTGTCTCCACCGCCCTGCGGTCATGGATATTTTGGGGTATATGTATTAAAGCTGAAACGCTTGAACTTTAGATCATTTCTGGAATTAAAGAGGAACCTTTGACAAGGAGAAGAGCTTGAGAAACTGAAGTCGAAGTACTGCCCCTTTGCTGTGTGCTGTCTGGGGTTGGCCTGTAGTAGCTGATTCTGACAAGGAAAGGAAAAAGACTCTGGTGTGTGCTGTGTCCCCTGCTTGGGGAAGATACCCAAGGGTCTGTGTGTGCTGGCCTCCTGTTCTGAAGTCTCAGGGACACAAAGGCTTCACCCCCAGCTCCCCTGAACGTCCTTGCTGGATGTTCTGACCTTCCAAGAGGTGCCTGTCACTGTGTCGGGCCTCTGGAGGTGGATCCTGCTCTTGGGAGCTGGAAGAGCAACGCAACTACAAGAAACTTGATGCATCGCACTTCTTGTGGCTGTTTTTCCGCCGCAGCAGCGCCACGCAAGAAGAATCTCCACGCATTGCCGCTGCCAAAACCGATGCAGTGCCTGTCGCCGCTGCAAGATCCAATGCATCGAGGGATTGTGGCTGAAGAAACTGCCTGATGCCCCTGCCTCGATTACGGACGCATCCCTGATTTCCTCGCATCATACCTGCACTGCAAGCTTTCCCGACGCATCCCCCGTTGACCAGAATTGTCTTGGAATCAAAGCATCACTTACCCTACAGACCGGATTCGATGCATTACCTCTCCTGCATGCAGCAGAACTGTCGCATCGCCTCCCCATGGTCTCAGGAACTGACGCATCTCTTTGTGTTTCGACGTTTCTCATCTCTACGGTTGTTTGGCCTTGTGAATTTTGTCACAATTACAGGTACTTTGAGAGAAATCACACATCCATAGTTTTCTATAGGCCAAGTTGTTTGAAACCTTTTTAAAGTCATATTCTTATTACATGTATTTTGGATTTTTGTTGTTTTGGTTGTTTAGATAAAGATACTTTATTTTTCTAAACTGGCGTGGTGTCCCTTTGTGGTGTTATCACTGTGTGTTTTGAGTACAAATACTTTAGACATTGCTTTTGGGATAAGTCTGTCTGTTCGTGCCAAGCTACCCAGGGGGTGAGCAGGGGTTATCTAAAGTGTGAATACCCCTTACCCTGACCAGAAGAAAGGGTCCCTATTTCGACAAAGGTACCTACCTCTGCCAACTAAAGACCCCCATTTCTAACACCTAGCATTAGGGTTCAGACATCTATAAACAAGGTTTCCATCTGTCCATTGAGAATGAAACTAGTCACCATGTGCACAGAACGTTGCTAGACTCTTGGTGGTATTGGAGCTGGGGCATGGAAACCGTCTCCATCGTTTTAGCTGGAACGGTACATTGGAAATAGATTGGTAGTTTTGAGGTTAATTGAGTGAGAATTGAAAGCTATATTAAGCACTGTGATTCAATTAAAAGTACAAATAAGATGAAAATCGACCAAACTATACAAGGTAATGGTAAAACGGTGAAGTTAATTCAGAAGCTGCAGAAAACAATCAGAAAACAAACATCACCAGTATAAAACTATGACTCAGTCCCAATCAACGAGAATGTCGACCATGCCTTTCTTATTTGACCAATGTTACTGATTAGATGGAGTGATTTACTATCAAATTGATCTAATGTAGGTGTCTCCAACCTTTCTGTAATAAAACCTCATTAGGTTCACTGAAAATCCTCCCAAGCTACTAATATTAGTGATGTAATACCCTATCCAAGATTGTCAGCAGTGACCACATCAGTGCATTAGTCAGGGTTTCCAACAGTAGTGTGAGCAAGGCTTTGACAGTTTGAATTGAAATATTACATGGGTAATATATAGAAACCACAGCAGCAATCTCCCTGGAACCAAGGAACAAATATCAGAAAGTAATCTCTCCAACTCAAATAGCTTTGAATACATTTTGAAAAATGCAACCACATTTCTAAAAACACCAGTTTATGAATGCTACAAATACACACATTTTCATCTTGAATACATTATTTTTAATGTTAGTATACATATAATGATTCAACCAAGTAAAAGCTTCTATATTAGAAGGGTGGGCTTATCACAGGAGACCTACTCACAGGTAGCTGGAGAGCTACACTGATGGTAATCGACCGTTACTTAGCGGGCACTAGTACGCATTACCATTAGTACACATTTATAAATTTGCAGGATTTTTTTGTATGCATGTTTTTACTTAGCATGCCTTTACTTAGCATTTACCGTTGTATTGTATTGTATTGTATTGTTTTTCTTATAAAGCGCTAACAATCATCCTGCGTAGGATATCACGGCGCTGCACTGGTTATGGTGAGTGGTGGGTAGACCTGAATCCTACAAGTTAATCTAGTTTAGGAAAAAGGAAGGTTTTTAATTGTTTTCTAAATGATAGATGGCAGTCCGTAAGTCTGAGAGCCACGGGCAACTCATTCCATTTGGTTGCAGCTACGTGAGAGAAGGCTCGTTCTCCCATCCTGGCTCTCTTCACTCGAGTGGTTCTTGGTCTTGCTGTGAATTGAGAGCGAAGATTTCTAGTCGGTGCATAAAACTTAATCCTATTTCTTAGGATAAGTGGACCTGTTTTATGCAATGCTCTGTGTGTTATACACAGTATTTTAAAGGTTGCTCTCTGCCTCATTGGCAACCAATGAAGTTCTTTCAGGTATCTCTTGGCGGAGTCAAGCTTTTTTTTATTACAGATTGCCTTAGCCACCGCATTTTGCACTATTTGTAGTTTGGCAAAGAGATAGTCTGCCATCCCTACAAACAGTGAATTTCCGTAGTCCAGCCGACTCATCAGTAATGACTGGACCAGGATCCTTCTGCACTCAATGGGAATCCAGGGGAAGACTCTTCTGAGCATTTTTAACAAGGCAAAACCTTTGCCGCAGATTGTAGACACATGAGACTTCATAGATAGGGTGTTATCGATCGTTACTCCCAGGTACCTTGCTGTCAGTGTCGGGTTAGGGGCGGTTCCCAGGGATGCTGGCCACCAGCTGTTATTCCACAGCTGAGTATGTCCCCCAAAAAGTAATATCTCTGATTTGTCTGCGTTTAGTTTTAGACAGTGGCTATACATCCAGTCAGACAATTCAGTGAGGCAGTTTAGAAGCCTGCCCTTGGGGTCTTCCTCCTCATCCAGGATTATAGTTAGTTGGGTGTCGTCTGCGTAAGAACAGATTTCGACACCCCACTTTCTTCCTATTGCTGCGAGGGAAGACACAAATACGTTAAACAATGTTGGGCTCAATGAGGCCCCCTGTGGGACCCCATATTTGATGTTCCGATGAGGGGATGAAAACCTGGCCATACGCACTGATTGCGTTCTTTCTGATAGAAATGATTGTAGCCAACCTAGTGCTCTGTCCCTGATACCTTTTGCTGCTTCGTACAGTACTTTACTTTACAAACCATCTACATCATTGTTTGGAAAAGGAGGCGCTTCCGTTTCCAAACAACGACGTGCAATAATGACGACGCATTAAGCAGAAGAGAGGAACCACGGATGAAGGGGAAGAGAGGGACCACGAGGAGAGAGAGGTAAGTGGATTGTGTATTGTTTAGGGTTGTGCAGGGGGTAGTCTTTTAGGTGCAGTGTTTTGTTTGTGTAATGTTTAGGCTAGTGTCGGGGGGGGTCATGCAGTGTAGTGTAAGAGTGTAGGGACAGGACTGTGGGAAGGAGGAAGGACGTTAAGGGGTAGTGATTTTGGGTTTAGGGTACTGTAGAGGTGTTTGAGTAGTGTAAGGTAGAGGTTTAGGGTTTAGGGTGGTGTCGGGATGGTCATGCTGTGTAGTGTAAGAGTGTAGGGACAGGACTGGGGGAAGGCAGAAGGACGTTTAGGGGGTTCTGATTTAGGGTTTAGGGTAGTGTAGAGGTGTTTGAGTAGTGTAGGGTAGTATATTGTTTGAGGATTTGTGTAGTGTTCCTATTTGGAAATGTGAATGTGTTAAAAAAGTTGAAGGAATCACCCACCCAAAAGACATATTTAATTTATTAAAAGCATGTTGAAAATATTAAAATACGTTAATGATTACGTTACTTTTTAAAAAATTTAAAGTGTTTTTTAATTACATTTACTATACTCCCCCAACCAAAAACCATAATTCCCTGTCATCCCGTTCCAGGGAAAAGCTTCGTATTAGAGATTTATTGTACTTACTACATGCAGTAAAGGAGTTCAAATGGTATGCGTATTAATTAAATGCGGTGAAAACGCATTTTAAGTACATTTCAATGCATTCGCAATGTAAATGATTTCACAGTATAAACTTGCGAGATAATGGTCATTGCGAAGTAAAAACTTCGTAATAATGCCATGCGTACTAATGGCTTGGGAAGTAACGTCATATATTCCTACTGATAGCTTGCGAGCTACTCACTGGAGGCACCTGATCTAAAGTGTTTGAGATCTTCAATATTTTTTCCCAGTCCCAGATCTTTTGAGAAATCTGTTATGTTTGTTTCGTTTCCACCCTTATTACATCAGATGTTTTTACTGTGAGGATAGCTCACCCTATATTATGTAGTTAAGTCTTTACAAGGTGAAGGTACCAGTAAATTTAAACTCCACTTTAGTCAGTTCATTACCGGATAACATACCATAACACTGTGGCAAATCACAGTGCTGAACATTCTACACATCACATGTTCATTAGTCAAAGCAATACAAAGCACAGACACTCAACCAGTATGCCATGCTCAACAATTTGCAGCCACGTGCGTCAATAGCTCAATGCTCAGACACATTTGTTCTACAATCCAAGTGTTTATCCCATAATCAGTGCTTTATGTGGGATGAGAAAGAGGATGTGACCAAAAAAACGAAACTAGGAATAGTGCTTAATTTGAGACAGTGATCTCAGGTGCTTAGCACGGCACTTCATTTTCAACACAGGCACTTATGACAGTCTGCCATGTAGTGGCTAGTTTAGAGACAAGCACAAAAACAGTTGTTTATTATTCAATATACATATAAAAATTACTAATACCTTCTGCCAAAGCCATTGCTGTAGCTTAGGGGGGCTGGAATTGTCTGAAGTGTCACATTTGCAGAAGTGTGATGGCTTGTAGTTGGGTTGGTACTGTCATTGGTAGCGCTGGCAGGGGCAATGGATAGTGCAAGCTGGCTTACTGATGAGGGCCCTGCACTTACTTTTCTTTTTTTTTCTTTACAAATGAAGCACTGACTAGGAATCCATTCCAAGAGACGTGACCCATGTAATTAAAATATGTTAACGAAAATCCTCTGCTTCCGATAATACCTGAACAGTATTTGGATGTCTCCCTGAAAAGTTTCTGTTACTGGATCTTTACACATAACACACAAATGGATACATGCTTAAAACAAGCCAGACCTGCTAGATTTTCCAATGTTTTAGCTCATAGTCAAATAAATGAGTAGCAACAATAATTTAGTTGTGAATGAATAAAAGTGCAGATGTTTAAGTTCTGAAAATATGAGACAGTGAATTTAAACATTGTGGAAGGGGTAGTAGTCTAGGGGGTGTTCCTTTCACCCCAGGATACACCTGCGAGGTCAGTGTTGCATATTATCAAGCTCTTATTCATCCATTTACTCCAGAACTCTACTTCAAACGACTTTCATTTGCAAGCTCACTCTGTTGCAGCACTTACACCCTACCCCAGCATGTTTTTGAATCCTCCACCTGCGTACCTCGCACAACACCTCTTTCCTCTTCTGCAATCTTTTCACTCTCTGCTTCATTTCTTTCCTTTCATCTCTTCAACTTCACCATCCTCCCACACACGGAACCCACCTACTCACCTTTAAACAATGCAATTGCTTTTCCTTTGGTACTGACCATATTTCAACAGCTTCGGACCTCCATCACACATTTTTGTACAATTACAGTTGGCAAATATGTGACCATCTCTCAGCACTGTGCAGAGAGCTGAATGATTGAATGTGTAGTCTGGCCATCTTTATGACCCATTGATAGGCACTGTGAGAAAGTTGCACTGACTTCAGCCTTAGATCCAGAGATTTGAATCATACCTCATCACAAACACTCGCCCACAACCTGAACACACCTAGGCACGTGGAGACGACTCAGTTTATAGTATGTACTACATAAGAGTGATATGTCGCTTCAAAAACGACTACAGAAACACATCTGGAAAAAGCAAATAATTGTATAAGTAAAACGTGAAATGTAGAAAGGAACACCAGAACCTGGGCTGCTAGGGGAATTCAAAAGGACATATTATCAAGCCCATTATCGCCGCTTTAGCGGCAGTTTCCTGCTGATAAAGCGGCGATAATTTTATCGCCTGTTCTTGATAATATGCCCCAGTGTTCTTTATGTCTGGAAATAGGTCAAGCAACAACTAATTGATGTTTTAGTGAGACCAAGTTTACCGCATCTTTACACCTTTCTCGAATACTTCTTCCCTGCCACTCAACAGTATTTAGGGGCATATGTAGGTAATTTTCATTTTGCGATTCTCAAATAGCGATTTTTAAGGAATCGCTATTTGAGATTTGCAAAATGGAATGTAGGTAATAATTCGCAATTTTTTTCCGAATCTCTAACATTCCTTAATTGCGATTAGCAAATTGCGAATTGCCACGAGGCCCATAGGAATGAATGGGGATACATTCTCAAATTGCGATTTTCCATAAGAAAATCGCAATTTGAGAATCGCAATTCCAAGGGTGCCAGGGTGTCCAAAGGACACCTGTTGCACCCCTGGTATGTGCCTGTAAGTACATGTGGCACACATACATGCCCTAAGGGCATGTCTGTGCGCCACATGGCACTTTGAAAAAAAATGCATTTTGACAGGAAATCGCAAAATACCATCTACTTGAAGTAGGTGGTATTTTGCGATTCCTTAAGCCAAAATCGCAATTTTAAAGGCACCCCTACATAGAATTTAAGGAATCGCAAAATTGCGATTCCTTAAATGCTTGAGCAAAATAAGGAATCGCAATTTTTTGCGATTCTTTATTTCTTAAGTTGCACCTACATACAAAAACTACGTTTGCGATTCGCAAACGCCTTCCTACATATGCCCTTTAGTGAAAAAGCTAAAGTGCAAACAACCGTTAGACAAACCAAGTCGTCTGGCCTGGAACCTCATATGAAGGTTGGCACATTATATATGTGTATGTGTATGTATTTAAAGTTCTGAAGACTGAAGCTGTAATGATGATGGCTGCCGTAATCATGGCTCTGCAGCAGGTGTTTGTGCCCAAATCAGGATTCAAAGTGGTGTGCAAATATCAACTCACCAGTTTTTCACTGCACACCTTTTGCTAGGTAAAGCCTAGGAAAATGTGCGCCGGCAAAGCTACACATTTCTGGGCTTTACATATCCTAAGAGAGAACATGTAATAGTAGCTGTTCTGACCTGTGTGAGGAGCTTAGAAAAAAGAGGGCAGTAAAACCGTACTGGGGGAAAACTGATAACCCCCCTACCTAACACTGCACCCCTCACCACCACTCCCTGCCTCTACCCCCCCCCCCCCCCCCACCTTCTTTCTCGGTTATTTCTCCACTGGCGGCATTGCCTTCCATGGTTACCCATTGCAATGAGGACCGAAATGCTACTGACGCGCATTTCAACAGGGGGAAACTCTATTGTGTGTTTTATCTATGAAGTTGTGCCCCTAGTCGGAGTTTCATTTTCAAGAAAATATATCTCCGCTGTAAACTGGTTTGTGGAATTATTCAGAAATCTCGCATGCATTTCCTGTTTTCTTTTTCTTACAATCACGGCCGGCACTGTTTTCTTTATGGATGCTTAAGAATTTTTTTTATTATAAACCCTGGATTCAGTATATGTGATCAGCTATTTTTGCTTTTTCTCTTTCCATGTTGTTATTTAACTAAGCCACCGCTTCAGTTCTGAAGGGAAGCCTTGAACTCTACCTGCTACTGCACACTGAGCTATAGTTACTGCAAGACACCATTGTTCTTTCTCCTTGCATGAACTGTGATACCTGATCAAGGATGGAGCTCTGATTCAGGGAAAATCTGCGCCCTGCAATTCCTCTTTGGTGACCGAAGGCCTCAACCTTTCAACTGGCTAGGTATCTAGGTTCATAAGGCTCTGAGACCTTTTGGCCACAACAGTACTGAGTAAATAAATCACTGCAATGCAAGCACCATAGGATCGCTTATGATACACCAAACAACCAATAGCATAAAGCGAGAGGTGCTCCTCGGTCGGAGGCAAAGCTCAGGCTATGAATATTTAAAGCATTAGTAATTATAGATCAAACAGACAGCTGCCTAAGAAGCGAGACCTAAAACCTGCCCACAGAGCAGTGACCAGGCACTGTGACTGGGCGGACGTGCCTGACCTGTACTGCACATAGGGGGATATTCATAAGGACTCATCTCCGATTTATCCTCACCTTAACGCATCAAAAGCGGAGATAGATTTAACACCCAATTCACAAGCTAGTGCAAACTGCAGACATCGCCAGTATCCCAGCGATAACTGCTCCAAAATTCATCTCCACGGTGGACACCACCAACTAACCCTAAGCAAGTGACTAAGGAAGGTGAACCTACCCAATGCCAGGTGTGGCGTGGAGGTGCCGGACAGACCACAGAGTGCAAACCACGGAAATGGCCATGTGGAGATCAACTTCTGGTGCATGGAGTGTAGTGGTCAGTGGATGCTACCATGTCCCCACAGGCCCCACGCGGAAAATGTCACACGTTTCGTCCCCCCTGCATGCAAATGCGTAGTGGGTTGGACCTGTGTATGCCAGGCCTGCGTAGGGGTGTGAACAAAAAGCCCATCACACTGCTCGTGGTTCTCATTCGGAATGGACAATGCATCTGCCAGGGAGGCGCCTCTCATTCTGCCACGAGTCCTGCGCTGAGCGCATCGGGTCCTGCGTCCATATGCGCCTAGTCCACCCCGGGCCGCTGGTCCCCTGACCCATCATGCCTGCCCCAGCGCACCAAAGAGGCTTCTCTCACCTGCCTACACCAGAGTGTGTCAAAGAGGACCCACCACGTGCCAGTGCAAGCTCCAAGCACCAGTCCCGCAACCTTTGCAGCCTCCGCAGATCATCGCTGCCCCCCCGGCGAGGCCCACATTACTTCTTTCTCATTGACATACTCCACCGGCGTCCTCTCATGCCAGTAGGTCCCACATGTGGAACTGTGTCCTGAGTCCTGAATGGCAGTGACCCCAAGTCCGTGGCAGCGGCCACAGCACCGGACTCTCTTTGATCAGTGAGGCATAATTCCAAATCGCAGGCCTGCGACTCTTGATGCCACTAATCCTGTTCAACGCAAGCCTGCGACATGTGGTGCCACTAATCCTGTTCAACGCAAGCCTGCAACACATGGTGCCACTGACTCTGTTCAACGCAAGTCTGCGACACGTGGTGCCACTAACCCTGTTCAACGCAAGCTGGCGACACGTGGATGAGGGCTCAGGCCTACCCTGTGGACCAGTAGGTCCCACATCCAGCACTTAGTCGCGAATCATGAATGGCAGTGTCCACACCAGTGAACGCACGGAGAAGAGTAAGAGGAAGATGCGGCTAAGTCCGGACAAAAGCCGGATCAGAGTCACGGAGGTGATCAAACACTATCAACAACTGACCTGGTGCCATCAACCCTGTTCACCGCAAGTCAGCGGCCTGTGGCGGTAGGCCCGTGCAGGACGCTGTGCATCCTGGGCCATTAACTCTGTACAGCACAAGTCACGGGCCTTTATGGTTGAACGGTTGTGTCCTTTACGATGTACACTGTTGTAGATTTCTGACTGCACCAGGCAGCCCTTGCCGGCTGGTGTGCACACACCCCACACATATTCAATAAAGGTGTCACTCGGTGTGCGTGCCTGCTAATAAATGTGCCCGTAGTCGTTCATACCATTTGAGCAAGTGTGTCCGTGTGGTCATTGTGTCAGCATGATGGGCACGGGACCTGCAACATCACAGTGTGCTGTCTTTAGTGGACATTACCATGTCACCTCAGTGTTGGCAGTGACCCTGGACATGTAGCTTTGCCTGCACATCCCTGCATGCCCCAGCACGGTCCGGCCTACGTCAGGTCAGCGCAGGGGTGTGCTGATTCAGCAGGGGAGCAGGGCATGACTCGGACCTGGCCTTGGGCAGGAAGTGCGGTATGTGTGTCTCTGTGTTGGGGTGTAGTCACCACCAGTGCCACCGTAGTCGATGTTGCAATGTAGCATGCACCAGGAGGGCGGGCCCAAACGTACAGGGACATGTAGGAGCCCAAGACTGCTTGGGGTCTTGTCACATGCATGCCAAGTGTTATGTGTATCAGTCCTGTGGATGCATGAGTCAGTTGTCTGGCCTCATTTACAGCGCGATCACAGTCAGCCATGGGCTGTACACCTGTGTCCGCCCTGTCCGGACCATTGGCCAACACTCACGTGGCAGCACACCTTCAAAGGCCAGCACCACGTTGTTCCCAGGGTCGCAGACATCCCACCACACCCACGCCAGGCTTCTGTACATCTCCTGTATGCATGCAGATGGTGAAGTTACTGTAGGGGTGAAAGCTCCTTTGTCTGAATTATCAGGCAGTAGCACATCTGCAGCTCTGAGCAGTAACTGGCATGTGTCCAGCACCCCTGATAGATACAATGGCATTTTCTTGCGACTCCCACACTACGCACTGCCCGAAGTGAGACCAACGTGTACACATCCCACACGCAAAAGTCCTAGGTCGTAGTTAGCCTGCGTAAAATGGCCTGCACATGTACTCCCACCCCATTGCAGACAGACACTGCTCATTGCACTGAGCTGTGCCACTTCATCCACAGGACTGATGCAGAGCAACCAGTGCCACTTCAAGCAGAGTCACTGACGCAATGGCGGACCATCCTGGATACATGTTCGACTCCAGTCTTGTGGACCTGTACTATGCATGTCTCCTGCATGTACGGAGGGCACTTCCGTTGGCAGTGCTACGGATCAGTTACCGGCTGAGCTTCCAACTTGCGGACGTCACCTGCGTTCAGCCTGTGTTGCATTGTCGCTCGTGCATATTCGAGTGGTCCATGTATATCTGCCTTTCCAACGTAATGGTAGCTGACCAGGATTTCGACGTGTGTGTGCGCCCCCTGTTGGCCCACGACCATGAGTGTCACAGTGATGCCCGTTTATGGCATGCATGGATGTTTGGCATGCAGGCTGGAAACTGGACCGAGGCGATTGCTTGTGTCCTCGTGTGCAGTGAGCACATTGAGCCACTGCCCGATTGGGCTTTGGTGCACAGTTGGTCCAGTGGTTGGAGTCAGCACATCTGTCCGGGTTAGCTGATGGATTAAGTTAACGACATGTCAGATGTGGTGGACAACAATCGCTCATTGGAGATGTTGGCCTACGCTGCTGCACTCGCGTTCATGGACGATTGACAAGGTGCCTACAGCCACAACTGAATGTGACCCATTGCACGTGTCCGATGCCTGGTTGCATGGTGGGAATCTGGTCACATGTCCCAAGATGACAGTGGACATGGCTGCATTGGCCTGGACTGATGATCCAGGCGCGGACAACCAAACGCGGGTTGGCACTGACTTGTGTTGATAATGGACTCCCCCAAAGTGGACATGGGCACTTTCCTACGTTCCTCATTCAGGCATGCTGCTGCATTGGCACTTCTCTTGGCCTTACTGATACATACTTGTTGATAAAGTTTCTGCACTTGTCTCCAATTGTGTTAACACAAATAGATGCACAGAGGGAAAAAATGGGACATAGGTAGCCCTCCACTCTTAAAGTCATTCCAACTACAATGACCTGGTCCACTAAGGCAATGTTTTTTATTTCTTTAACTGATGTACAATACGTTGCAAAAATTTACAACTATCTCCCCTATCTTTGAGGTTCATGGGGTAGAAAGTACACCGTAACCATGCCAACTTAAAAATGCCCCAATCCCTTACCCGACAGTTGTGATAAATGGACAACACACAACAATGTGTTTTTGTGAAAATAAATGTGAAAAAGCGAGATGACCCCTCACGGGCGAACCACCGACGGGGAACCTGGTAGGTACTCACCAGTGTTACCCTGTTCTCATCATTGGCAGTCATCAAGCTTTAAATGAAATGTTTCCAAACAAACATAGATGTGGATGTGAAAATAAAGTGCAGTGGAAGAAATAAGTGTAAAACACATACAAAACAGACAGTGTGATACAAAACAATAGGTAAAATACACGTGTAAGAGACCTTTATTCTATTCCTTCGTGCAGTTTATCTAATTAAAAAGCTGAGCGTGGCTATTACTTATACAACCACACACCACACGCCAACATGTTTCATTGCCTTGTATACTAACAGCAATTTCTTCAGGGCATTAATTGTTTAGCCACTGCAACGATGCTGGACACACCATTCTTCACGACTGTCGAAAAAACACACAAATATGTAGCATCTTTACACATTGTCTTGCAAACATAAAATCAATCCGACACACCAATTTGTACAGAAAAAAGCCAATAGCTTAGCATATTTCTCCCCACGAGGCCAAAGTGACTCCTACAGGCCTCGAGGTACAAATAAAAACGTAGGAAACAACCCCTCATGTGAGTTGTCCCAAGTCTCCTGTCGTTTCCTAACTGCAAGAGACATATAGAAATATGTTGTCACAGCGGTACATACCAGCAAAGCATTAAAATTCTCTGGACTAACTGCCGTCGAAATGTCACCACTCGGAATATATCCGATGTATGTTTAAAGCTCCCCTCTCCTTACCGATATTGGGAGACCTCACCGGCATACCTCACCGGTGTACTTTCTACCCCATGAACCTCTAAGATAGGGGAGATAGTTGTACATTTTTGCAACGTATTGTACATCAGTTCAAGAAATAAAAAACATTGCCTTAGTGGACCAGGTCATTGTAGTTGAAATGTCCAATTGTGTTGTGTCTTGATTTGTATGCCAATGTGTGTGTCACAGACTCTCTGGCTCCCTGCCATACGTGCATTGCTACCCCATCAGGACTGTGGGTTTGTGCTTGTACATTATCATGTCCCTGTTTCATGCTTTGCCAGATGTGTATGGCTGTTTACCGGCCACAGGCGGGTGCACTAGTGCCTTGTGTTTGGTTGTGCATGTGTTGGTGTCTGTACCACATTGTGTTCGATGTTGGGGTGCTCTGCTTCCTATGTGTGTGTGCTGCATTGTGTGTGAGATGTCCCTATAGCTCTGATTTGGCTCACCCTCTCCCTTTCAGGCAGTGTGGTTTTCATTTCTGTGCTTGTTCAGTGGTGTGATATTGTCGGGTTGTGTGACTTGTGCTCTTGCTTTGTGTTTTTACTCTAGTGCATGGTTTGTCTGCAGTTGTGCTGTGTTTAATTGTGCATGTGTGTCGTTGTGCCCATCTCTCCCCATCCCCCCAGTCCCTGCTGGTTCCTCTCACTACTCAAGCTACAGCGCTTGCAGAACGCAGCAGCCAGGCTGATACTAGGAATATCAAAGTTCGAAACAGTCAGCCACAAACTAAAAAACTTGCACTGGCTACCAATTGTAAAAAGGATACAATTTAAATCACTGTGCCTGGCATACAAAGCAATAAACGGAACTGGATCACAATTTCTAAAAACACATTTACAACAATATGAGCCAAATAGACTTCTCAGTTCCAGCCAAATGAAACTCATCAGGGTTCCCAGATTCAGGAGAGCTAACTGGGGCGGAAGAAGCTTCCTGGTACATGCAGCAAGAATCTGGAACCAACTACCACTAGACATAAAAACCAGCCCATCCTTGAAATCCTTTAGAAAGGAAGTTAAAACATGGCTTTTCTCTGCACAGCTCTAATCAACATCCTCAAGAGCCAGTGGTACATCTCAGCGCCAAGACGCCCTCGGGCATTCGCGCGCTATATAAAAAGATAAATCAAATCAAATCAAATACTGCTAGTGTGTCTGTGGTTTTGGGCAGCTTCCGGTCCCCACGTCCTGCCACCATCTCCAGAATGATGTGGTGGACATCATTTCCTCCATGTCATCCAGCTCCTGGTGTGGCGCTGGACTCCCACCTCCAGTGTGCATTGCTGCCTTCTTGTTGTTGGCGTGTTTCTGCTTGTTTGTGCGTTTTGCATCATTCCGGATATTCGGGTTTTCTTCCATTATCCTCCTCCACTCTCAGGTTGCATTCATCTTGTCCAAGATGGCCTGCCATGTACAATGTTTTGGTGCCAATGGGGCTTGTGGGGTTGTATACTGGCTCTGGTTGCCTCCATTGTGCTTGGCTGTTGTTTTCTGTTTGGTTTGTCTTTCTTCTTCAGGTTTTTGTTGTGCTTATTCCTGCCTGCCGTGTGTATTGCGGGCCTGGCGGTGCTTATCCCTGCTTTTCTCATTGCGAATGGGATCATCACACGTTTTTTGTGTTGTGGTTTGTGTTTTTTTCTCTGTCGAGGTGGTTGTATCATGGACATTGGCCACGGTTTTGGCAGACTATCGCATGGTAACGCCTTGTTGTGAATTCCACGTTGACACAGGATTATTTTCCCGCGATAGGCTGCTATGTGTAAAGTTGCGTTAGCATTTTTTGGTGGTTTAGCACACAGCCTCGTGAATATACCCCATAGAGTCTTCAGGGACAGCTCCTTGCCCCACTCTTCATTAGTCTGTCGAGGCCTTCACTCTTGAGATTAGAGGTGGCCCGAGCAAGTGCCAATCATGCCGAGACGTGCCAGCATGTTTCTTTCTAGCTGCACACCATTGCTGTTTGCAAACAACAGTAACAGCCAAAAAGATATGAAAAATGGATGCTACAGAAAACAAGCATTGGCAAGACAATTGTTCTGGCTTTAATAATCACAAACTCAATCCGACCGGGATTCAGAGTGTTGTAAAGAAGAAAGGCCAGGCAGAAATGCAAGGTTGACTCCACACAGAAGTCAACCACGCACTTACTGACAGCATAACATAGCATATCATTTACATTACAACCTTGGTCATGGACTTCAGATGAAGAGAGGATTACCATATATATGTTATGTTATGTTACATGGGTATTTGTATAGCGCATGTACACCAACAGGTTTCTTGGCGCTGTGGAAATGACAGATGAGTGCAGCTTAGGCCAGAAACAGCTAATTATAGGCCATGTTGAAAAGCCAAATCTTCAGTTGTTTCTGAACCGTAGATAGTCTCTCTCAAGCCCGAGGAAAGCAGGGAAAACGTTCCAGATCGTGGGACCTAGGAAGGAGAACCCAGACCCGCTGATGTGTTTGTGTCGGATTCAGGGCACCGTCAAAAGGTTCTGGTGCGAGGATCTCAAAGTCCGCTTGGGTAGGTGTTTGTTAATCTGTGAGACAGTGAATCTTGGGCCGCTGTCTTGGATAGCTTTAAAGAGTATGCTACCAGCTTTAAACAAGGCTCGTTGTCTTGGAAGCCAGTGGAGGTCTTTAAGTAGGTCGTGATTTGGTTTGGCCCTATCCTTAAGATGGATGATTCTTGCTGCTTGATTTTGAATCATCTGCAGGCGATATCTCTGGAATTGTGGGAGTCCAATGTAGAGGACGTTCCCATAATCACTTTTGGAGAGGATAAGGGCTATGGCAATTTGGCTGATAGCCTCCTTACTAAAAAAACGTCTGATCTTGCGCAATTTGCGCAGTTGGACAAAGCATGCCGATGTCACTGAGCCAATGTGGGTGCTCATGGAGAGATCTGCATAGAAGGTACCTGTGGCTCTTCTGCGGGACTCGTGGCATCTGACAGGTGCCGCTTCGTGTGGATAGCGAGGGGCTGCTCGGGTCTTCGGTCCTGTTCCTGTAATGCGTCCATTGGGAGCAACGAGGAGCTCCTGGGAGGTGGAGCAAGTGCCTGGGACTACACTAACCAGGAGCCCCTGCGCAGTGCCGGAAATTGCCGCCGCACCCCCTGTACACCACGCCCCCCGCCCGGCCAGGTGTAAAAGGCCGGGGGTTTTTTGTCAACAGGTGGGACACCCAATCTGAGCGTACCTGTGGCTCTTCTGCAGGACTCGTGGCATCTGACAGGAGCATACCCTTTATCCCTCTCGAGGGGATACTGCTATCTCACTCCACCATACTCCAGTGCATCCTAAAGATACTAAGCGATAATGCTGCAGTCAGTGAACACTAACCTTGTATATTGCACTGCATACCATGTTAGCCCGCCAATCCGAACCAAAGATAATCTGATAGGTTTCTGTCACGATCAAGTCACGGTTGCATCTGTAGTGCTAACTTTAAAGTATACCTTTGTGTTTAAGTAGTGGTCATGTAACCTGTTAGAAATGGGGGTCCCTAGTTGGCAGTGGCCTGCACCCTGTCCAATTACGGACCCTTATTCTAATCAGGGTAAGGGGATTACACACCAAGATAACCCCTGCTCACACCCTTGGTAGCTTGGCACGAGCAGTCAGGCTTATCTCAGAGGCAATGTGTAAAGCATTTGTACATAAACACACAGTTACACAGTCCGGCTCTCTTCTCATTTATCTATATCTATACTAATATCATAAAGAGAGAGCCCAAACCTTTGAGGCGGGTAATCTCAGGAACCACAGCACCAATCACAACACCCAATACAGCATTGGAAAGGGCAGTTGCAGCAGAAGGACATAGGCCACCATATACATTTGAAAGGTAAAAGAACCTTACCAGCAAAGTAGTCCCTTGTGGGTGTGGGCATGGGCGGGGCGCGGCATGACGACAAAAAAAAAAAGCGTTCCTTAAACGTGTGTTGTGCTGGGGGCGTGTGCTGGGGGCGTGAACAAGGCCAATGGGCGCGGCAATTGCAATTGCGCTGCAGCAAGGGGTGTGGCCAATGGGCGCGACAACCGGAAATATTTGCGCGGCACATCCCCCCCAAAAAAGCGTGCCCTGAGGGCGTGTGGAAAACAAACGTGTGCGTTGGGCCGTGGGCGTGGCCAAGGCCAATGGGTGCGGCAATTGCGCGGGATCAAGGGGTGTGGCCAAGGGGTGCGGCACTTGCCGGGGCATAGGCGGGGGCAGACGCGACTAATCGTTTCTGCGGGGACAATAACTGCACAGTATCCTGCGCGCTGTCAGCCAGTGAACTCTCTGCATAAAGGACCGGGCCTGCGGGGACACTAACTGCAGCGTCTCCTGCGCGCTGTCACACATTCAACTCTCTGAATAAACGAATTGACACCAGGCGCACAACATCAACCAGGCCTGGAGCCGGGCTCAGGCGGCGGATGACGCGACTAAGCGCGCCTACTGGGACACTAACCTTTGAACTGACTGCACTATCCCACACGTGCAGCATCTCCAGCGCGCGCTGTCACCCACTCAACTCTCTGCATCAACGACTTTACACCACAAGCACAACATCAAACAAAACTGGAGCCGGGCCTCAAGCGGGGGATGACACGATTCAGCATGCCTGCGGGGACACGAAATTTACAACTGAATGCTCTTTCACACACGCTTACCTACAGAAGTGGAGTACATACACACTCAAGACATCTACTAATACTTCTTACTCCGACGTACACACAGTATCTGCACACACATGCCTAACTATTGTGACACTTCATGCTAAAAATGTTCTCTACCACGAGATTTTAAAATAAATTTCCCTTACCTATTACACACATACCCGGACAACGTCGGGACGGGCTGCTAGTATAGGATAAATTGCATACCCATTTGCACTGTACAGGTACTCTAAGTTTAACTTTTAGACTTTAGTACTTCAGGCATCATTATGTTTTCACCCATTATGGTAATCATTTTGTGCAGCTATGTCAACATAGACTATTGTATTACTTTCACAAACATCAGCAGCATTGTACATGCTACCCGAGCACACATCACTATACTGAAGCAACTGCGTAAATAAATACCCTATCGCAAAGAAGTATTTTTCCCCTTTAACTATAATTGCTTTTGTATTCCCTTCTTCAGATTTTCTTGTGTTTAAATTATAAAACGTGTAGAAAAAAAAAATCCTCCTTCTACCCCGTTCATTATATATCTGTTATAAAAAATAGACCTCATACAGCTATGTAAGTGGTTGCTAGGCATGGGTATATTTTGACTGATGAAACTGATAGGCATACAGAGATTCCTAAACTGACAAGATATTCAAGTTCTCTAGATACAAAATTAAAGAAAACTTGCCAGTGCCTTCCAGTCAACACAATGGCCAGTGGAATGCCCTACATGCAGCTCCTCCGTGAGAGTAAAGGGGGAATCTCCATTAGTGGTGATGCTACTTGTCACATGTTAAAACCTTTTGTTGCTTCGACCATTAAACACACATTTATTTTCAAAGTGTGCTGTTTCCTGTGAGATTTCAAATGCGGTTCATATTTGCGTCCTTGCTCATGAAGCAGTGTATGAAATAGGGTTTTAATGTCTGCATTCTTGACTCATTGGTTGATCAATGAGGAATACAGCACTCTGAGCAAACAAATTCTCTCATGGTGCTTTTTTTATAACATAGTTGGCAATGCTATATCCCAGGGACAACCATGGGCAGACAATATTTTTAAGGAAGATAAAATCGGTGGGGCTATCATTTGTAATCCAGATACATAAAATACTGCAATGTCAGATCAGTCTATCTAATTTCACATTCTAATTCATAAATAATGAGTTGTAAAACTCCATAATAATTTTTTGTAAAAAAACAAGCCTATTATAAGAAAATTGATTATAAATTGGGGTGGGTGACTGCCCACCTAAATTAATAATCACAACCATTTGTTGAGATGAACTCTAAAAGTCACTAAATTAACCTAAATTCAATCCTCTGTAAGCTATTCCACAGAGCAGACAGGTTTGAGGTTAGAGTAGCGCCAAGAGGCACAAAGTGTCAATAAAACTCAATGGTTTTGGTAGACCAAACCTAGGTGCAATTTAAGGGAGAAGATCCAATCATTCAGGGTACCTATCAAGTCGTAGACAATAGGTCTTGTCCTCTTCCACAGGTTCAGCAATGTTGTGATGTTGGTGCGTGGAGATGCCACATTTATGTCTTGCACAAAATAGTAGATACAAATGACTCACACGCTCACCCTAAACCAATGGGATAAAGGCTCCTGAGAGTAGGCTCTACCCACACTGGGCATTTTCAAGAGGGGGATTGTTTTCAGCCACACTAAACTTGAGCTTTGAGCCCTGGGTGTGTGTTTGGGGAGTGTCCTCCAACATCTAACACTAAAATCAAGTTTGAGGCAGCCACAGAATCACAGTAAACCGAGAGACAGATGTCTGGTAGAACAAAAGGAGGAATCTTCAGCACCCAGACAGTGAATACACAAGAATCGTCTTGCCATCGTGTTCCCTACCTATCAAGTGCACCCCAAGTGTTATGGGTGAACCCAACAGATCTGTCAAGCAGAATTTGACAATCAAGCTAGATTGGACACAGTAATGTCAAGAAGTATGCTGTCAACTCCCACCCTTCTACTGTGGGCTGCAAAGCCTGCCTAGGGGGACTTGTTAATATTTAAAAGGAAGGTTTTACCTGTGAATAGTGTTTATGTTTTACATGATGACCTGCAGTTTTTACACTGCTACATCCAGGCTACACAGTGTGGGCCTTAAGCCATGTTTGTTCATACATTGTATTAGATTGCACAATAGGTAATGGAGTCCACTAGTGGCATTTAACTTCCAGGGCCTGGGTAAACCTTGTACCATATACTAGGGACGTATAGGTAAGTGAAATATTCCACTTAGGAGTACGCCAAATGTGAACATATTTAAAGGGAGAACATAGGCATGTTACTGCTGGTTAGCTGGGGTAAAGTGAACAGAAATTTAAAGCAAACAAAAATATAGCGTTCCGTAAAGGCAACAAATCCAGGCTGAACACACATAAAAGGCGGATTTCAACAACTACCACAGGATTTTTTTAAGGTGCATGTTTCAAAATTATATTTATTTGCACGCATCCAACATTTAACAATGTATCAATTCAATGCAGCATGTATCGAAAATCCAACTATAGAAGCAATGAAAAGGCTCTTAAGAACTGGTGAACATACACACTTACCAATAAATTGGGCGCCAACTCTGATTATCAACATTCCAGCCGTCAACAGGACAAAAAAACTTAAATTGCTTAACGCTTACTCATTTGACACAAGACCACACCAGTAATTTTAGAGATCCTTAAACAATCATCTACTAGCACTTGAATCAGGTTGGCACTATACTGTCAACATCCATTTGTCGGCATGAAACCTGTCTAATCAAACTGTGAACCGTTAAAGAATACTAATGAATAAGTGAGTTAGCCAAATTTCTTTCAACATGCACAATAGATATATTGTATTTTTACAAAATTCGTTGTCTGGAATACAAACGATAACCATAGGGGATTACATTTTATTTATGTATCTAGGTGCAATGTGTCTCTGACACAAGAGATTGTCGTAAACTTACTATGTTTTTGTACAGCATTGCCACAGAGAACACATTTAAAATACATTCCCATGTGACAACTATCAATTAAGTTGCATCCAACCCTTATATTGTACTTTTTCAAAGATTTAGCATATCCATGACTTGTCAAAGATAGACCGCATGTTACCTAGAATGCCCAGAACATAAGTGGCCCGAAACGAATTTTGTGGAGATTTTATGGGTGGCATTCTTTATATTAGTGTCTCATTAGTGACATGTTGTGGGCATTTTATGGCACATGTACCTGACATATTGGAGGTTCTTGGTGACATAGATGTGGGTAGTCTAGAAAGCATACAGTCCAATCCCTAAATAATGGCTGCCCATCACTAACATATTGTGGCCTATTTGTGTGACAAGCTGGCGATTTCTTCGTGATAGTAGCCTATCATTAGCAAGCTTGTGAACATTGTTGGAGACATACTGGCTAGTCTATCATAATATTGGCGTATCCATGCAATATTGTAGGTATTTCTGGGCACATACTGCTATCCTTGTTGTAAAGGTGATGTGATTTACGTGATGATGCTCCCTTGTATGGGATGATAATGTATGGGCATGAGAGAAACACTTTGAATATGTATGTGATAGTAGCATAGTAATATAAGCAAGTATTTTCCCCCAATCATATATAGGGACCACAAGTGTATTTGCCTAAAAATACAAATCTGTATTTCGAGGCAAAATACTGCTTTTTTCCATGTTGTCTACATTTTTAATAATTGACAATCTGATGTTTCAGCCAAATTTACTGCATTTAAAAAAAATAATGTTTAAAGTCAATGTGTGAGATGTTATTGGGTTGAGGAGACGTATTGCTGGTTTGTTGGTACAATAAGGCTCACTCCTGTGCTTATTATTTCATAACTTGCATGAAGGAATTTCACCATCTACACTGATAAAGTTTTGTTGATGATATTGCTACTGCTGTCTTAATAAATTAGTATATAAAATGGTCTTAACCTATCTGCTGCCTGATCGTGTAATCTCTGCGTACCTAAGCAGCAGCATTCTGGTACGAGCTGTATGATGGGTCTAGCTTTGTAATTGACAATTCGTGATTGTGCGATCTATATAGCACGTTAATTGTTCACCATGCCTCTTCATCAGAAATGCATGGTGAACACTCGGATGAGACTGGATTAATAATTGAATGAAGTAAAATTCTAAGGTTACTACCAGTGCAGAGGCGTGTGCGCCAGGTTCCCGATAAAGAGTGCATGGCGGGTGGACGCCTCATGTCAGGAGGACACTGTTTACAAATGTTAGCGAATGTGAGAAGTGTTCCGCAGTCCTGCCAAAAATAAAATACTCTGCCTGGCCTGATTTCGACAAATTAGCACAGTGTGCTCTCTGCCTTCGGAGTAGCTGCTGTTGCCAAACACTGTGTCAGATATCAAGCCACATTAATTAAATAAAAAAGAACACAAGATCAAACATCAGATACAAGCGCTGAGCTACACAGAGTAGAGGAGAAGAATAAAGAAGATCAGACCGAGACTCCAATCAACCGCTGCAGCTGATGGGAAATACTGTGCCTGTTAGTTTTTTTAAATTATGCATCATATTGACCTCCTTCTTGTGCATGTTTAGGCTTCTGAAGTGTGAATATTGATCAAATCCTAAGGTCAGTGGCAAAGTTTGCTGAGACCTTTATGTACGTTGTCTACATAGAAGAGATTAAATAATTAACATTATATTCATAGTGTGCAAAGTTCTGTGTCTAGTGAGTGAGGGGAGCGGCATCTGCACTGTCTGCAGCAAGCTCACACTCCATCAATCTATCAAGGAGTTTTAAGTGCACTACTCACATGTGAGGGTCTCAAGGCTGTGGTTCCCAAACTTTTTCGACCCGTGGCTCCCTTGACCCATTGGCCATTGCCAGTGGCTCCCCACTGTTATTGTTTTTGGAGGATGGGGGGGAGTAAGCCTGGCTTCAGGAGTACTTGCATTTTTCTCCCTGAAAATAATTGGGATGAAGCTGATGAAGGTATTATAATCCTATATGCAGGGTGTCTTGTATTACTAAGGCAGCGCCTCTAATAAAATAATCCTAATAACACTTCTTTGTCTATGCCTTTTTTAGAGTACCCTCTCAAACGTTTTTATCCTACTTACAGTAGGCGGTAAGGGACGACGGTGGCAGCATCTCCTGACCCCGCTTGGCGCCAGAAACACATTTAGAGCGGATGCTCTGCAGGGAAACTGTTTTAACCTTTTGACAATTGCCTAGTTTTAAAATTGATTACGAATTTTAAAATAATACTTTTAATTGAGCCTAGCACTTTAGCACTAGCGGCGGATAGCAGCTAAAGTTGATTAAGAATTTTAACTGTACCTTGCACTCTGTATTGCCATTTGCACATTGCACTTCGCCGGTGCCGCTAAGGGCTCACAGATCATTTCCCAGCCATCTGAGCTCAATATTCAAGCCTGCCTGCCCCGGTCCGACTCGGTAGCCAATACCGTAGTGCGGAGGGCGGGGCAGGCAAGAGCCAGACGCCCACAGGAAGTAGAGCGGTTAGCGCTCTAGCTGATCACAATCTGAGGGCTATTTAGGCTGCGAGGAGGCACAACCCATCGCGGTAAGGGACGACGGTGGCAGCATCTCCTGACCCCGCTTGGCGCCAGAAACACATTTAGAGCGGATGCTCTGCAGGGAAACTGTTTTAACCTTTTGACAATTGCCTAGTTTTAAAATTGATTACGAATTTTAAAATAATACTTTTAATTGAGCCTAGCACTTTAGCACTAGCGGCGGATAGCAGCTAAAGTTGATTAAGAATTTTAACTGTACCTTGCACTCTGTATTGCCATTTGCACATTGCACTTCGCCGGTGCCGCTAAGGGCTCACAGATCATTTCCCAGCCGTCTGAGCTCAATATTCAAGCCTGCCCGCCCCGGTCCGACTCGGTAGCCAATACCGTAGTGCGGAGGGCGGGGCAGGCAAGAGCCAGACGCCCACAGGAAGTAGAGCGGTTAGCGCTCTAGCTGATCACAATCTGAGGGCTATTTAGGCTGCGAGGAGGCACAACCCATCGCGGTAAGGGACGACGGTGGCAGCATCTCCTGACCCCGCTTGGCGCCAGAAACACATTTAGAGCGGATGCTCTGCAGGGAAACTGTTTTAACCTTTTGACAATTGCCTAGTTTTAAAATTGATTACGAATTTTAAAATAATACTTTTAATTGAGCCTAGCACTTTAGCACTAGCGGCGGATAGCAGCTAAAGTTGATTAAGAATTTTAACTGTACCTTGCACTCTGTATTGCCATTTGCACATTGCACTTCGCCGGTGCCGCTAAGGGCTCACAGATCATTTCCCAGCCGTCTGAGCTCAATATTCAAGCCTGCCCGCCCCGGTCCGACTCGGTAGCCAATACCGTAGTGCGGAGGGCGGGGCAGGCAAGAGCCAGACGCCCACAGGAAGTAGAGCGGTTAGCGCTCTAGCTGATCACAATCTGAGGGCTATTTAGGCTGCGAGGAGGCACAACCCATCGCGGTAAGGGACGACGGTGGCAGCATCTCCTGACCCCGCTTGGCGCCAGAAACACATTTAGAGCGGATGCTCTGCAGGGAAACTGTTTTAACCTTTTGACAATTGCCTAGTTTTAAAATTGATTACGAATTTTAAAATAATACTTTTAATTGAGCCTAGCACTTTAGCACTAGCGGCGGATAACAGCTAAAGTTGATTAAGAATTTTAACTGTACCTTGCACTCTGTATTGCCATTTGCACATTGCACTTCGCCGGTGCCGCTAAGGGCTCACAGATCATTTCCCAGCCGTCTGAGCTCAATATTCAAGCCTGCCCGCCCCGGTCCGACTCGGTAGCCAATACCGTAGTGCGGAGGGCGGGGCAGGCAAGAGCCAGACGCCCACAGGAAGTAGAGCGGTTAGCGCTCTAGCTGATCACAATCTGAGGGCTATTTAGCCCCTCGTCGGTACGAGCGCGCAGCAGTTGCGCGCAGCGGGGCGCCCTGGACGGCGCCTAAGACAAGCCAAAGACCTGCCCGTCTGCGCCCGTCCGCGACAGGACGGGGCACAGGGGCCATGGGGGCTGCATCAATTGATCCCCAAGGGCATCCCCCACGAGGACTCAAATATACACCTCAGGTACTGCTGCAACTTAAATCTGCGCCACTACTGGGCTGCAAACGAGATGTGTTCCCTGAGATAGAAGGGCCTTTTTCCTGCTTTCATTGCCACAATCAGTTTAGTACTCAAACGAGAGACAATATTGATGCTAAATATTATAAACCATGCAAATTGCCCAGCAATGGTGATAATGACTCTACCCTGACTCCCCAGGGGAGGAAAAACATCCTTTGCAATATTAGGTCACTCTCCAAACACACTGCCGAAGTATGGGACCTGATTTCTTCAAAACAACCTGACCTGTGCTATCTCACAGAAACATGGTTAAAACCACACTCCACCCCTGCTATAACCCTAGGAATTCCAGACGACTACAAAATAGTCAGACTGGACCGGCCCATAAAAACAGGTGGTGGGATAGCCATTGTGCATAAACAAGATATCAGCATCTCAATATTAGATGAACTGAGCACCTCTGAAATTGAATTATTAATTTTCAAAATCATATTGTCCCCCAAAGAAAGTCAAAAAGGTGCCCTAGTATACCGTCCTCCCGGGCCCTGCACAAACTTCTCCAATATGCTGATTGAGTTACTTGCCCCTCTTATAAACAATGAGAGCAATTTCATACTAGTAGGGGATTTTAATGTACACAGCGAAAGGCTGGATTGTAATGAGGCGCAAACCCTACTAACAGACTTATCCTTATTAGGACTCAAAAAACGTAACTCTGGGCCCACACATCAGGCAGGACACACCCTAGACCTGATTTTATCCAATTTCCTGCCAGTTTCATGTTTACCTGGAATTCAGGCTAACTGGACTGATCATTTTATTATTGAATTCTACACCCCGTATTTTAACTCTACCCCTGCAAGCACAATCTCCCTACCTAGTGTACGCAGACAATGGCACAAAGTTACTGCTAACTCCTTTAAGGGAAAGTTTAAGCCCATCCTCATCCTCCCCACTGATAATGCTGAAATCGCACTTGGAAAATTTGAACGAGCAACTAGGGATGCGATAGAAAAAATTGCCCCTATGAAGCTATTCAAACCCCGACCTGCCAAGAAACAGGAAATCTGGTTCTCGGACCATCTAAGGACGTTAAAACTAACCGCCAGGAAGTTAGAGAAGAAGTGGAGAACTTCTCATTTGGCAGAGGACAAGAGTAAATATTGGGATTCATTATCCATCTACCATAAAGCCATCCGGGTAGCACGAAAAACCCATATTACGTCACAAATCACTGCTGCAGGGAACTCACCCAGGGTCCTTTATCAAATTCTTCAAACATTTGTTAAGCCAACAGCATGTGAAACATCGGAGGTAGCATCACAACAGCTGTGTAATGAAATATCCCAATTTTTTACTGAAAAAATAGATAAAATCTATGAGAAAATAACTAGCACTAACAAGACTACCACTACAGATACAGCGCCTCTCCAAACAGATGCTGAACTGAAGCAGGATACCTACTCACTTGACACTTTCCCTCCTATTTCTTCTGATAACATCCTCTCCTTGATATCACAGATCAAAAGTGGTAGCCCAGACGATATTATCCCGGCTAGGATAATGCCCGCCCTAGCTGAACAGCTCTGCCCCATGATTAAAGAAATGGTAAATCTCTCTCTTAGCACAGGCAATGTCCCTAGAGAATGGAAACGAGCCATTGTTAGACCAATTAGGAAGAACACTGCGACCCCGTGGACCGAATTGGCTAATCTGAGACCCATCTCCCTACTACCTTTCTTAGGGAAACTGACTGAGAAGCATGCCAACTACCATCTCTCCAGCTATATCGAACTTGCTGGGGCCCTGGACTACTCTCAGTCAGGTTTCAGATCCAAACATAGCACTGAATCCACTCTTCTGTCAGTCACTGATGACCTGCACATGTACCAGGACAAGGGCATCTCAGTAATCTTAGTTCTTTTAGATCTGTCAGCAGCGTTCGACACCGTGTCACACTCCATCCTGACTGAGCGGTTGTCGAACGCTGGCATCAAGAACAAAGCCCTTGCCTGGTTAAGGAGTTTTTTATCCGATCGCACCCAGAGTGTCACCATGGGTGCATATCGTTCAGCGGAGGTGGAGATATCAAAAGGGGTGCCACAGGGCTCCTGTCTAAGCCCGACCCTTTTTAACATTTATGTGGCACCCCTGGCTAGAGTGATGCGTAGGTACGGTTTCATCCCAGTATCCTACGCTGATGATACACAGCTCCTCTTCCCCTTTAAAACCCTCTCCGCTGAAGTAAGAAACTCCTTCTCATTAGGTATGAAGGCAGTGGCACACTGGATGTCCTCCAACTGCCTTCAGTGCAACGTCAGTAAGACTGAGGTCATGCTGTTTGGAGAAGCCAGGATGTTATGGGCCCCGGATTGGTGGCCACAGGACTTGGGAGCAGCCCCCGAACCCAAACAGATAGTGAAAAACCTAGGGGTCCGTCTGGATCAAGAACTATCACTAAAACAACACTCAAATTACATCTCGGGTTCTTGCTTCCATACCATCAGCCTGTTGCGTAAAGTTTTTCCTCTACTGCCGGATTCCTTTAGGAGAACGCTAGTTCAGGCACTTGTTCTAAGTCGGATCGACTACTGCAATGGCCTGTTGCTTTCTGCCAATGAAGGTGTGCTGGCTAAGCTCCAGGTCATTCAGAACACAGCGGCCCGCCTAGTTCTGAATGCTCCGCCAAGAACTCCATCCAAACCCCTCCTTGAGCAACTGCACTGGCTCTCGATCCGGCAAAGAACGAAATTCAAGATATGCTGCCTATCCACAAATGTCTTCATGGACAAGGGCCAGCATATCTTGAAAACAAATTTATTCCCTACATTCCATCCCGAACACTAAGGTCAAGCAATAATTTGCTCCTAGTGGTGCCCCGTGCCAGGAAAGTGAGGCATGGGAATAAAGCGTTGTCAATTGCAGGACCCACATTATGGAACAGACTCCCTCTGTCCCTAAGACAATGTACTGAGCACTTAAAATTCAGAAGGCAATTGAAAACAGTTCTGTTTAAAAATGAGATCTAGCTTCTGCTCTAATTACGTAATTACATCTTCTGTTTAGCCGGCACCAAAAGCGCAGAGATACTCCATCTGGAGTCGATTCAAGCGCTATAAAAACCAGCAAATAAATAAATAAATAAATACAGTGCTAGATAGCACTCCTATGTATGTAGGCGCCATTGCCAAAGTGTTTCTGCGCTTGAAGAATATTTGCATGCACAGACATTTCTACCCATGTCATACTTGCCAACACCCCTGTATCAGCAGGGTGACTCATGATTTTTTAAACAACATATAGCTTTATTTTTGCTTTCTCCCCCCTAAAATTGCCTCCAAATCAATGCAAGCCAAATAAATTCCTCTGATTATTTGTTTTTAAACATCCCACTTTCTTGCTTCCAAATGTTGACATTATGCCATATATGGTGTTTTACTTACCTGTGGCTAAAGGAGAGAGCAGTCCTGTTTGCAAATGTGTGTGTACTGAAAGAAATGTGTACTGGTAGTACCTATGGTTCAAGTACAAGTGTCAATTCTTAATAATACTTGATGTGTTTATTAGACAGGACAACTGTACTTAACTGATAACTTGCATTGGTGTAAAATGCATTTTGAAAAAAACTAAACTATTAATGAGTCTAACAAAATAAATCAGGCATCTTCCGCGGAACGTGGGATCCAGTGAAATATGGAGGTCATCTCCCTTGACATGCCATTAATTAAGCACTATGTTTACAGCTTTAGGCATGTCACTTACAAATCATCTACATCATGCGTTTAAATCTAATTAGCTTAACTGAAGCCAACAGACCCTTCAACATTAAATACATTAAAGTGCTTGGTGCGCGGCTCCCTTTGCTAGTGCGCGGCTCCCTTTGCTAGGTTTCACGGCTCCCCGGGGAGGCACGGCCCACATTTTCGGAACCACTGGTCTCAAGGCACTGGGGGGGAGGGGACAGCAGTTCCGTTTAGTCGAATAACCAGGTCTTGAGCGTTTTCCTGAAGGCGTTCAGGGAGGGGGTGCGTCTAATGTCGACAAGGAGCTTGTTCCAGGTCTTGGCCGTGATGTAGGAGAAGGCGCTTCCCCTTGTTCTGACTCTGCGGATGCGTGGGGTTTTCGGCAAGGGCAAGGTTTGTGGAGCAGAGGTTTCTTTTGGGGAAGTGGAAGGCCATTCTCTTGTTGATCACCATGATCACACTTTCCTACTGACCAATGTAAGTTTGCACCGTCTGGATATTCAAAGGTAAATAAAAAGCAAAAGAACAACTTCTAGTTCTCTCTCTAATTTCTGCCCTGGCGAGAATCATGTCCTGCTCTTCGTCAGCTTTATTTTGAGTCGTTAATTGCCGTGGCACAGAGTAGGTGTGAGGGGTGCAAGAAACTACATGCCTCTGAATGTGCACTCATCTTATCCACAGTCAGCTAACAGGGAAAAAAGGGAGATCTAAGACCAATATATGATTTCAAGGTCTTCGAAACACTAAACGAATTTCAACAATAAAACGAAACAACAGCTGTATAACTCACACACAAATAGCAAAAGCATTCAAAGATATGTTGAGTCTTGATGCAGGCAAGGAAAATAACGTCTCCTGATGACTCAATGTATGTAATGTGTTGTAGGTTTAGGAGAATAACTGTAGCAACAGTGAATGTGTATATAGCACCCAGGTCATTGTTTCTTGTTCCTCACAAATGTGAGTTATGCACTGCCCAACATAACAATTCTCATTCTATAACCCTCAGAATAGTTAAAGCTTTAGTTAGGTTTGCATAGATTAAACTGTCTGTCCTTTGCATTAAATGCGGGTCTTTTCAGCCTGGCCATAACCTGCCACACAATATTCGCAGAATGAAACCTGTGGCCTTCAGGGTGCCTCTGTATCTCAGCAACACTTCATGAACCCTATAACACTTCACTGTGCAGTGTTATAGGGTTCAAATGTATGACCCGCGGGTGTCAGCAGTCCACTGCACTTCAGCTACATGACCGGTACAGACAAGCAGAGACCTGATAATGCTCACAAATCTCTGCAGTGGGCGTTTGACCCATCTGAGCTTTTTTACTAGCTGCCATGCCTTGCCAGAAGATTGAGGGTTTGGTTCCCAACGCTATTTTTGTATGCAGATTGGGTTATTGATGAGTGCAAACCCACTTTTCTAATTCGAAGGGGTTGGTTTTGCATTCGGAAAAGGATGCGCTTGTACACACATCTTATCGTGAGTAAGTCTACAAGGAGGGGTATCCACAAGGAGAGGGGGTGCTTTTTTGGGATATTGGCAGAGAGCGTTTGTAATGCGGTGTGAATGCTTTGTGAATAGGGAACACCCAAAAACGTATATGTTTGAGGGTGATTATAACAGGTCTGTGACCCTTTGACACTCTGGAAACGGTCAGAACGGTACTTCTGTCAAGCTCAACTGTAAGTCCTGTTCCAGGATAGGAAGGTAAACCCCAAAAATTGTGGTTTGAATTGGGCAAGGGTCTTCTCCATAGTTTGCACTTATACAATTTACATATGTAAAACACGTGGGAAACAACTGTGCAGAGGTTTTCTACAAGTATGAAATCTCCACCCATGCAAAGTAAAAAATCCATAGTTGCGCCTTTTTTTCTTTTTGTGAATCAGCTGTATAGACTTCATCATAGTAGACAGGGTTAATATTCCTTCATTGAAATGTTATTGCCAGTATGACGCTCGCAGGTCTAAAACTTGTGGTGGAAAACACAGTAATATGTCATTCAAAGATTGATAAACATGTGCGTCTGTTGGGTTTCTCTTTACACTGTTGCAGTCCTTCCTCCTAATCAAAGTCTTATCCATTTATTGCTTGTGAAAGAGCCTCCAGTGAGTGATTGAAACTGGAGGATGGGGAATGAGGACCATCTGAATAGAAGTGATTGAACTATGCTGCTCAGGACATTTGTGCATGCATTCTTGAAGTGACCTTCAATGAGAAGGTCAGACCCACAATTTACAGGTAGTGAAAGACAATGGACTAAAGAAAGTGTCTTACCACAAACAAGGGGGTGAGAAGTAGAGAGCTTGTGACACTACCTTCTTTAGTATCATCATACAACAAGTATTACCAGATCTAATGAAACGCATTCAATGTTGACAGAACTAACCACGACACAGGGTCCCTGTTATTAGATGGCAGGAGCCTCGCCTACATTGTGTGCCTTGCTTCATCATAGGATCCTATCTCATCCCAGACATCTGTCTTCTGGGATGGGCTCCACAACAATTAGGAGCCTTTGATATTATCTGTAGGGATCGAAACTTTGAGTGAAAAAAGTGCTAGAATTATCTACAGCAAAAAGCCAAAGATGAATGTATTCTCTTTTGCTCTAACTGGGGAGGAGTGGGGCTCTAGTAGCTGGGTGATTAGATCCCTACCCGTTGCCTTTTGAGAGTTTGGACTATCACGTCTGGAAATTTGCCTTTGGCCCTTGGGAAACAGATATGTTTATACTTTACGGGAGTGCTGGGCTGGGGGTCGCGGGGGTCGGGGTGGGGGGTGGTTTAGTTCAATATGGGAATCAAGCTATATAGAAATTACCCTATGTACACATCACAGGCCATGTCATTTAGATATGTGGCTGAACCTGGCGTCGTCATGTTCTGCCAGCATTTCAGATAGAAGGGCCTGGCTGGGCATGCCCATTTCCAGTGCCAGGGCCCTTGTCAGGGTGCCAGTGCAATTTGCACCACCCATTGCCCCTGCCAGGCTACCGATGACAATGCCAACACAACTACTAACCATCACACTTCTGTAAATGTGACAATTCAGACTATTCCAGGCCCCCAAATCTAAAACAATGACTTTAGCGTCAGGTATTAGTAATTTTTGACATATATAGAATTAATAAACAACTGTTTTCGTGCTCGTCTCTAAACCAGCCACCACGAGGCAGACTTTCATAAGTGCCGGTGTTGAAAAGTGAATGCTGGTCTTAAGCACGGAAATCACAGGCTCAAATTAAGCACTGCGGCCGTTTCCTAATAGAACAATCAGAGTAGAGTCTAAAGTCAGGCTGGTGCACGTCGACCATACCAATCCACTTAGCAATCGATTGTTATTCCTATTCCTGGTGCACATCAGCACCTGCTGCAGACAGCAACTTTGAAAGTGCATCAGTTGGAATGATGTAGACAGAAAGCAGCCATTGTACATTGCAAGGGAACCAGAGCGGCCGATGCAAAGCCTTAATTTCTGCAGCTTTTTCACACTGATTTGTCGACCTTCTGCACAATGGAAATGCTTCAAAACAAACACGAGAAACTTTTCACAAAAGTGGAATCTAATGACAGTGAAAACGCGGTAATGTTGAAATGTTTTGAAGTAATCAATTGCAGGGATTATTTTTGTTAAATAGTTCAATACAAAAGGCAGTCTCCAATTGCAGGTCTAGACGTCTGAATGGATCAATGAATGAACTATGAAAAATGCAAAGTTCGTTCCTGCAACTCGTCTATTTCTGTTGCAGGTGAGGGATCGGCTGTGCTTCTACATCCATCAGTGACACGGAAAACAGAGGAAATGGCTGACTTACCCCCATAATGAACCGGAGTTTAGAACCCAACGAGCACCTGCGGTATATCCCAAATAAGACTGTCTCGACGGCACCGTGGAGCAACCCCAAGCACAGCTCACATGAGTTGTATTTCCACTAAGACTCAGAAATCCTATCCTGGAGTGAAACTGTATCTCAGTTTGTTGTCATCGACTGTAGAGGCAGCTCTGGAGAAGAGACGTGTCCTGGAAACCCAAGAGACGTGGCTTATTTTTTCCTGAGAATTAAATATTTACCTGTGAACAGAAAAAGCTCTTTTCGAAACTGGCACAAGACATGCGCATACCACAGGGAGATGCTTACTGCATATTCGCTCAGGCTGAATTATCTTTAGTTTCTGGAGTGTGCAATGATGGAAGGTACAACTGGCCTGCCGTGCGTGCCATAATATTTTAAAAAACGAAAAGCGTGACACCGCCTGCGCTGTCTGCTCAAGGACAAAAGGGCCGAGTGCTCTTCACAAGTGGCGTCTGAGAAAAGCTGAGAAGGCTACCACTGCTTCCTATTTCAAATGCCTCGAGCTTTTTCATCGCACTGTTCCTGTATTCACGTTGATAGAGCACTGTACACCCCACAACTACCCTGCACCCCGTGCTATCGGATTGCACTCTAAGCAGTTAGTGCTCACGATGAAGTAACACTGCACATCTTACTACTACCACACAATGCGGCCAACTGCTGCACCAGAAATTTTTATTACACTGCTCATTGCCCAGTTGAGATGCACAACAAGCGTAAATTGCACGTGCAATTATAGTGTTTCTGCATTTGCTCAGGGGCCTATGCGACCTCTAGGAATCCAGCACCACCGCTACTGGCTTTCGTAGCACTTGGTGAGCATGCATAATCACGCTGCACCATATCTTTAAATAACCTTTTGTTTACACTCTGTGGCCCAGATTTCCTATCCTTTATTCAACGGGGCATTGCATGGAACACCGAGTGCTGTATTTCCCAAAGGGAAAAAAGAGCGTAGTGCAGCATTGGCGCTAGCAAGTGTTTGCTGTACTCCACCATGCTCCCACTAGAATATCAGTTTTGCATGACACTCTGCCTCACACCACACTGCTAAGGCCTGCCACAGACAGCAGTGTCTAACGTAGGATTTGAACTCCAGGTACACCCCCAGTTCAAATTCGTATGTGTAGTAGACACAAACACAGGTGTCGGACATGTAAGATGTATGCTTTATGCTAAAAGGTACACATTACAAGTAGGTATATCAGGCAATACGCACATGTGCAAACATTTTCAGGAGTCACCGGGCAGACGAATCTTACTGGGTTCAGACCATGGCAATCAGAGCCTTTTTACCATTGGCTTAACCTTTCTTTTGAGCCCAAAACCAAGCACCAACACCTTTAACACTTGACCCTCAAGAGAGCATAGTCCATTAGTCTAATGGCCTGATTATGGATTTGTCAGTACTTCAGCGGGGGCGGCTTATGCACCCTCCTCCATAGGAATACAAAAGATGTGATGCGACTGCCTCCCAATTAGGAGTTAAATTCTGGTCTGGTGGGTGGTCCTGCGGTGGTCTAACAGCAGCTGCTGTTAGGCTCATAGACGATCATATATGCACCAAGACATGGTCTCTAAGGCATCTATTGTTTAGGTAAAAACGTGTGCATGTTACTATAGTTTTCTACGTTAGATTTACTCCTCTGTTTTATTGCTTTTGAGGTAGTTGCAAAACGTTTTTCTGCCTTTCATTAAAAACCTTTTTTCAAAAGGCAGTCTACAAGAACAGGTAGTAACTGAAGTCTTGTTCCCCCAATTCCAAGTACATTCAGTACCCAAGTGTTTTCCTGAACAAGCAGGCAGCCATACAAAACACAAATATTGTGAAAGAAATGTGCAAGGACAAAATGACCCCTCATGGGCGCACCACCAACTGGGTAACTGGTAGGTACTCACCAGATATACCCACTTTTCTCATCATCGGTCGTCATTTTGTCAAAAGGTAAAGTGTCCAAAGAAAGATGAAGTAAAAATGTATAGGTGCAGTGAAGTGACAGACGATCACACTCTACGTTGTGACCAAATGTGATAAAAATTGGCAGACACACTCTTATCGCAATCACTTTATTATTCAATTTCAATTTACTTTATTTCGGTCATTTAGACCCAAAAAGCACATAAAAACTTACCAATTACACATAATCGACAGCTGACTTTAGCACATAAGAAGGGTGTTTTCAGTGACAGTTCCATCATCATAACCTAATATAAATTTAAAAAGGAGATTTATACAAAAAAATAAATATTATTAAAATGTGGAATATATAAAAAAAACAGTTAAGCAAGTTAAGAGTCAATAAAAAATCTATTTACAATTTAAAAACGACTAGAAAAAGGTAAATGTCTAACATTGCCACCATTATTAAATACAGCATCGGAGAGAATTCATTAGACAATACTTTCAATTTAAAGTGCTGGTTCAGGAATATATTCATAATGTATAAGACTATTTAAACCACTGTCACAATTTCAACCCTATTTTATCTCTAATAATCATCACATTGAACAAAAATTTAGCTACACAAAAAACCACGAGTGGCGTTGTATCCGTCCTCAATATACGCTCCACCTCTCGGCAATGCCTAATATTCAAGTTATTGCAGAGAGGTTTAATCAATTTCTTCCTTGGGGCAACGTATAGGGGACAGAAAAATAAAACATGAGCATCATCTTCTTTAGCCTTGGTCGCATCTACACAAAACGTGAACTTATCGTAATCTTTTTCAGCATTGTTATTGCCCCATTTGGATTTATTTTTATTCATCTGCAGTACCCCGTATCTATATTTTAGGTATAGTGATTTCACAATTTGTGGGCACACCTCATCTAAAAATGGTTCAAAGCGGGCTATCTCTTTGAACATGAGGAATGAAGCTGTTAACGAACCTTGGTTAGAGTCATGTAGCAGTTTGTCATTAACATAAGCCCAAAAAGCTGTCTTTACTACCTTGCTACATACCACAGTTAATTCCAAGGGCTCCTCTCAATAATGTAATAACCCTATTTTCTCAAACCAAGATGACAAATGTTGGAACCAAAATATAACTTTAAAGCATCCAAAGGTTATTATCTCTTGGAGGCCCTTTTTATAGAGTAGGAGCTCCGGCGTGGACCAAATTCTTACCCAAAATAGAAGGGGGCGGCGTAATGCAGCGTAGTTGTCAGTACGATTCAGATTTCGGTCCATAACTACTGGGGTCAACAGGGTCCTAATTGGGAGGGCAAGCAGTTTCCGAACAAACTTGTTTTCCCCAATTTCAAAATTACTTTTACATTGAGGGCCCCATAATTCTGCTCCGTATAAAGCAGCTGCCTGTGCCTTGAATTTGAAATCCTCAATAGCAGGCGATGCTGCCTTAGAGGTACTCCCCCCATGTTGTTTAAGGATAGGGTAACAATTTTGAAGCAAGATTACTTTATTTTTGTTAAGTTGGTGCTACCAAGACAATTTCGTGTCCAGTGTGATACCAAGATAGCTAAAATTATCTACATACTCTAACTTTTGGTGATTTAGCTCTAGGTTTTTAAAAAATGATTTATGTGGATTGATGGACATGTATTTAGTCTTGCTGGAATTTATCTGGAGGCCTTTGTCAATTCAATATAACTGGAAGGAATTCATCAGGCTTTGGAGTCCAATAGGGGTTTGCGAAATTAAGATGGTATCATCTGCGAAAAGTAATGCAGGTATTACTTCGCCACCCAACCTGGGAGAATCATTTTTACAACCTTCCAGATAATGAGGGATGTCATTTACGTAAAGACTAAAAAGGGTGGGGGCAGTATGCATCCTTGGCGTACCCCCCGACTCACTGGTATTTCTTTAGTGAGCTCACCTCCCGGTCCCCATCTAACCTTAGCATAATTTCCCTCATGAAGCCTAATCAATTGTACAAGCAGTTCAGTTGGCACCCCCAGGTCCGTCAAGCATCCCCATAGTAAATTTCTGGATACTAAATCGAAAGCAGCTTTTAAGTCTACAAATGCTATATATAGACGGCCTTTTCTAAGATTTATATATTTCCAGGCAATGCACATAAACCTAAATACTTGGTCTGTGGTACTGATCTTCTTCCTGAATCCAGCTTGATACTTTGAAAGTAGGTCGACCTCCTCAATCCATGCTGTTAGCCTAAATAAAATATGTCTTGCAAATATCTTCTGTGGTATGTCAATTAGGCTAATAGGGCGGTAATTTGCCGGATCATGCCGGTCACCCTTCTTAAAAATTGTCACTATTTCCGCACCCTTCCATGTGTTGGGTATTGGCCCAAAGTCAGCTATCGCATTACAGAGACAATTAACATAAGGTCCCCATATATTCATATTGTGTTTTAAAAGGTCGCCCGGTATTTTATCGGGCCCTGGAGCCTTGCCAGATTTAACTCACTCTAATACTAATAATGTTTCCTTAATACTGAAACATAATGTAGCTGTCCTGGCGTTATTCATCATCTCTTCTGATACCACAAAGGCAGCGCCATCAGTTTCAGAATAAAGGTCGGAGAAGTGTTTCACCAATGTGTCCTCGTCGAGAAATAGGTCTCTTTGCATTCTTCCCGACCTATTCCATTTGGCTATCAAGTTCCAAAACCCAGCCTGGTCCTTAGCTTTGGCCGCACTGAATAAACCCGACAAAATCTCTTCATCCCACAATCTCTTTGCATCTACCAGGGACTGTTTATAGTTGTTTCTCTTTATCCTTGTTCTAGCCCTGTCTCCACTTTTAATTGCCTGCACTGATTCAGTCTTTGCGTCTCAACAGTTTTTGTTATACTAGGAGTTACCGCTGTTAAGCCCCTCTAGTGTTCCCGCTTTTCTCGATTTTGGCATTTTGCTTAACACTGGACCTAAAGCATTTACCAACCTACCATGTATATCTGTAATCCTAATTGAGTCGGTTACTTGCTCTACAAATGGAGTCATGATATCTACAAAGGTAGAATAAACACTAGTGATAGCTTTAGTATTTCCTAGTATGTAGGGCCATTTAACAGCTCGATTATTATTCTTTAAAATAATGCCATCTTCTAATGTTCCAATTTCCTTAGCGCCAATTAGGGCGGGAAGGAAAGCATCCAAACATATCGTAAGCCTCAAAGGTCGGTTGTCGCTCTCTGTCCTAGGGTCAATTACTAGAACAACCAGATGGCTCCAAAGTCTAAGGGTCACCAGTATGTAATCTATATTTGACCTGGATTTGCCTCTCCCAAAAGTGTATGCATTTGGTCTATCAGACGGCAAGCGTCCGTTGCATGCTCTCAGACTATAGTCCAATGTAATTCTTAATAATTGGCTCACAGCAACTGTACACTTGGCCACCTTCTCACTTTCTATTGGGGGGATGTTATATGCCATATCTTCCTCCTCAGTCAGATTACCAAATCCTGACACGGGCTCAAAATTGCAATTGAAGTCACCTCCAATTACAATGTTTGGTCTATGGCCCAATGTCTCTATAAAGGACTCCAGCTGACTTATTACCTCTGATTCACAATAAGCGGGGCCTGGTCTATTATAAATGTTAAATAAAAATATGACCTCCCCGTTTTTTGCGACTAACTTTAATCCCAATATGTCACGGGACGGTACTTTTAATGGAACGATGTTAATTTCCAAAGTGACCCGTTTCCATATCACTAACCCCCCCGAAGTCCTACCTCTCACTGATGAGCTAGCTTCCACACTATATGTTTTAAAGCCTACTCTATGGGGTGCTTCTATTAGCCAGGTCTCCTGGAAGAGCGTAATGTTGCTAGCCTCTATATATTCGTTCCAGGCTAAATCAGCTGTATTCCTCTTTAGGCCTGCAATATTCCATGACGTGAGGCATAAGTTAGGGGGCATGATCGTATCCCTAGGCTGCACTAATGTTCTTCCTGAGGGCCCCGTAGGTGAACTTGTAATGTTATAGCCTACTGCAGTATTTCTGTGCACCCCTCCGTCTGTCTCCTGCACTTCTACAGGCGCTTTTCCATTGACCTGCTCCCTTGGTAATTCAACCTGATAAGGCTCCCCTATCAGTGTCCCTATAGTGATATTTTCCTAACTATGGAATTCTTTTTAGTAGCCAGTGTAAAAACATCCAGCCCACGGTATGGATACTTTGGATGTCAATCCTGATCATCTAGAGTGGACAATACCTCAATGCCATTAAACAATTGAACTGTGGGGTCTGCCTCAATAGCTTTTCCTCTTGCAAAAGGGCGATAGAAATACCCCAATGGCAGGGCACTAACATTGGTGTCCCTAGCAGCAGTTACTTCCTTAGTTGTCAAAATTGACCTGGCCATCTGGGGTCGTCTAAAGTTTACCACCACGCAATCACCCCCAATGTTCTTCCTAGTGCCTCCCACCCAACCCACCCTCCGTACCATTAATATGTCATCTACTCTAGCAGGGTTGAATTGCCTGTATTTTGCTAACCAGTCTATCGTCTTGTTTCTCAAATTCTCCCAGTTCTCATTTTGGTCCCTCCCGAGTGCCGGTACCCCTGTTAAAACTATTACATACGGACAGGAGTCGGGAGGTAGATCTAGTATATCATTTTTCGGGATTAAATCAGTACCTTTTGGGCTGTACAATAGTGGCTTGTCAAAACGATTACCTGATCTAGGATGGGATGGGTCTCGGTGTAGGGGACCCTCCTCATTTTGTTGTGATATACTACTCAGGTTTCAGGTTTTAATGTCTTTACTTCGATAGATAAAATCATAAAAGACAGCTTTGCAAAGCATACATATATATAAAAACAACAATGTACATCAAACTTGGGTCTAAAGTTTAAAAAGTTATTAAACCATCAACGACAATAGTCAAGACATTAAATAATCCAGATATAATATCATTTCATAACAGTTAAAAAGCTCTAAAATAGGTTTGACAGGTTTTAGTGGTGGGCACTATACAGCTTACACTCTGTCAAATAGCGGTAAGATTCCATCTTGATCTGATTACCCAAGCCCAACCCAGGTATTTAGCCAAGCATATCACAATAAAATCAGTTGTATTTGTTTTTAAAACCCATATTGCGTCTAAAGATTTATTGCAGTTTATACGTTTAAAAATGGGTTTTAACCACTTTGAACGGGGTTCACTATATCGCGGGCAAGCAAACAAAAAGTGTCCCTCTGATTCCTTGCACCCAGAGCAATGGCTACAAAGATTACTAGTTTTGTTATTCCATGTTGCTGTGAAGGAATTTAGGGGTAAGGTGCCCACCCGGAATTGGTGATACAGTTTTTTTCCCAGGGGCTTTGAAATAAGATCCCAATATGACTCCCGAACTGGATCCAGTTTAAATTTTAAAAATCGCCCTGTCAGATTTTCTGAACCGGATGCCTGGACCAGGGAATGGCGGATGGAAGCCCAGAATAGACTCTTAAATTCCTTTTTAGTGGGAAAATTACTAATGTCTGGCGAGAACCACAGGTGGCTAAGGCCCATGTCAACCAGGGTCTTTTTCACCATCTGTAGCCATGGGATTCTCTCTGAACCACCTATATCCTTTACCTCGGATACTTCCTTTGCAAAAAGTGACAACTCCTCCGTGGTCCACAGACGCCTCCAGGTAGACACTACTCTGTAACGTGCCATATCTGTTATTGGACGGCAACCCATGTCATGACAAAGAGGGATCAGTGGTGTTGATTGGGGGAGTCCCACCAAACTGCGAAGGAATCTGCACTGTATTTTGTACAGACTTGAAAGGTCCATAAAACCCCATAACTCTGCCCCGTACAATGTCGCAGCGTTAATTTTGACATCGTAAATTTGTAAAGCCGGGGCAACCCTTTTAGTGATCGATTTCTTTTGCTCCCGCAAAAGACAACCGGTGAGTTGGGACAGTTTTAGATGCTGAGTCTCAATTTGTGGTTTCCAGGACAATCGGCAATCCAGAGTGACCCCCAGATACGTCATCGTGTTAACCTGTTCTAGGTTTACCCCATTAAGTTGTACACTACTACGTATAGATTTTTTTCTGGAAAAAACCATAAATTTTGTTTTCCCCACATTAATCTGGAGGTCATTGCGATTACAGTATTCCTCGAAGTGATTCAATGCCTTCTGCAGACCCCCCCTCGTTTTAGATAAGAGGAGGGTATCGTCCGCAAAGATCAGCAGTGGGAATTTTGTCCCCGCCAGAGACGGAGCATCAGTGTTAATGGACCCAAAAAATTTCACTACCTGGTCTATAAATAATAGGAATAGGGTGGGTGCGAGAACGCACCCCTGACGGACTCCTCGAGAGACTGGAAAAGAGTCCGTAAATTGGCCTTGTGCCCCCCATCTGACCCTGGCGAAATTGTTTTCATGTAGTCTGATGATGATGTCCACTAATTCCCCTGGCATTCCTAGATCTCTTAAGACCTGCCACAGTTTTCCTCTCGGCACCAAATCAAATGCTGATTTTAAATCTATAAATGCGGCAAAGATAGTCCCGCCACCAAGTATAACAAATTTCCAAAAAATCATACAAAACCTCAAGACCTGGTCTAAAGTACTCGTGCCAGGTCTGAAGCCTGCCTGTAAAGGGGATAGTATACCTTCCATATCCATCCAACCATGGACCCTCACCAAAATCATACGTGAAAAAACCTTTTGAAAACAATCAATAAGGCTGATCGGGCGATAGTTCCCTGGGTTTGTCCTATCGCCCTTTTTGTGTATGGGGAGAATCTCCGCCCCTTTCCAGGTTTTAGGGATATGGGCACCTCGTGCAATGCTGTTAGCTATGTAAGTTAGGTAGGGTACCCACAGACCCATATTCGCTTTGAAGAGGTCGGCCGGGATTTGGTCCAACCCAGGTGCCTTCCCCCTCTTTGTTAGCCTCAATGCATATTCTGTTTCAGCTTCGGTGAATAACAGGGTCGGATTGCCTGATGTTATAATCGGCAGCATTGACACTCTGGACGGGGAATCATGGGCCACTGTACAGAATTGGGTAGAGTAATGTTTGATCCAGTCTTCCGGGCAAACATGGTTTGATGGGGTACAAAACTTGCCATCTTTACCACTTTTGACGATGTCCCAAAATTTGACATGGTCGTTTGATTTACTAGCTTCCAGAAGGTCTGCCCAAAACTCGTCTTCCCATTCCTTTTTTGCCACCCATTGAACTTTTTTATACGCTTTCCTTGCCTCTTTAACAGCACAGATATCTCTATTTTTAACTTTTTCTATGAGGTTGGTGTGTGCATCTCTACATGCTCTATTATACCACTTACTTCTTGGGGGGTTCAAGTGTCCGATGTTATGGTTACATGGTTTTGATAGGATAAATTTAAGTTCAGAAAAACAATTATCATGAATACCCATCAGTTTTTGTAAAGCTTCCTGGTCCTTTTCAACAGCAATAGACTTCATGTTAATTAGAGCACAAGTCACTACCTTTTCAATGTTGGTCTGGATCATTACATCGTTTGAGATTAGTGACCACTTCACTCTCCTCCGATCATTTGATACCGTTATCACCCCTTGCCCCCTAGGATCGGGTTCCATTGCTTTTATCTGATCACACATTAAGAATTTCAAGGACAGGGGGTTATGGTCACTCTCAGGTCGTGTTATGATTTCCATGTCATTGATAACATTCCAATGTTCCATTTTTATAAAGATGTAATCTATGCGACTCTTTCTTACGCCATTATCAAAGGTAGGGTTTGCTCCAAAATCTGATTTTGTGCGACCGTTCACAGCCCTTAAACCCCAAGTGAGGCAGAAGGAAGACCAGTTCAAGGCCGCCTCCGTTGCTTTGACTATGGTCTTGTTTGAAAGTTCAGGAATTTTCCATGTGACATCTTCTTCGTACCCCCAATTATCCTCTGGCTGATACAAAGGCTCAATTGTGCAATTAATATCGCCAGCTAACATAATGAAGGAGGCTTTATCCCAGCCCGTTAACAGCGTATCCAGTTCGCCGATCAAATTGGGGCATCTGCCACCTGGGAGGCCCCTGGAATATATGTTAATGATGAGCATGTCCTGCCCCCCTGTTTTGCTCAGCCTTACAACCAGTATATCAGGGTTGTCCACATACATTTCAGAAGCTGTAAACCCCCAGGACTGTTTAACCCATGTGGTTAAACCCCCAGACGCCCGCCCCTTTACACCTTTTACTGCTGGTTTAAAAAAATTAATATAGCCAGCCATGTAAAACGGGGCTGTAGCCCATGTTTCCTGTAGTATCACTACCTCATAGCTACTTATAAACTCCGACCAGTCGTCAGATACCAGCCGTGCTTTGACTCCAGCGATATTCCAAGACACCAAATGTGAACTTATCAGGTCTATCTCTGTAGGGCTGTTACCATCAGTAGACGGGGATTGTGGGCTCGATAGGTGGTTGTTTATTAGTTCTACTTCTTCTACAATCGGGGTAGTGCCTTTAACCCCAAGAAAACCCTTTACTGGCCCGCTAGTTTCGTGAGTTGGGTGGCACTCATCTACCAGTTCTGGGGTGGAGATAGATGAGGTATGGACTCCCTCGTCTTTCACCAGTGCTAGTTTGGGTGACTTGTTAGATGCACGTAGTCAGTCAACCCATTCTAGATCAGACAGTGCCTCAAAATGGTTGTAGAGGGGGGGGTAATATGGGGGGTGATATATTACAGGCACTATGGGTCTTCCCCCTTTGACTTTCCATGGGTTATATCCCGTTCGGCTTCTTTGATTTATATAGGGATAAAAGTAGCCAAGATGTAAAGTCTGGACATCTCCCAAACGGGCAAATCTAGCTTTCCGTTGGATTCTATCCACTACCCATGGATCTCTAAAAGAAATTAAGATGCAATCCCCTTCTAGATCTTTTTCTTCTTTTCCAACCCAATCTACTCTCCTTACATACAAGATCTCGGTGGGGGACGACGGAGGGAGTGGGCGATGTTTATTCAACCAGAACGTAACCTTGTTCCTCAGATCCACCTGGGATTCTCTAGTGCCCTCTTTGAGTGGAGCCACTCCTGTTAATACAATAGTGTACTGAGCCGCTTCTGGGGGTAGGTTGACTCTCTGGGATTTATGTAAGTTTTTATTATCTAACCTCCTGTTCTTATCTAGGTTTGGTGTTTTATTATCCCTATTTGACACAGGGGCGCCTGCTGTGTTGTTTATTGGTTGCTTTGGAGCGGTATTAGCTTTATATTTTGCCCCATAAGCGTTGTTGGCCACCGCTGCAGGTTTAACCTTCGACGTGTCTTTATTGGTGGCTCTAGATATGGGAGTTGTTTTTGGCCCTGTTAGAGATTTCTTATTAATATTAGTATTAGTGGATGACATCACTGCGGGATTTATTGTGGTTGTCCCGTTGCTTTGGATAGGACCCCCTTTAGAGACTTGGCCTCTTGGCTTAGTGCCAGATATATTTTGTAAGAGGTCCATGTTAATATTGGTTGCCGCTTCTAGGACATCTATTTTAGCGGACAATATCCTTATATTTTCTACCACCGGAAGCAATAAATTTTTAACTATAGTTTCCATTTTTGCCAGCAGGATGTCATCACTGCTAAAGCAAGTTGGACAAGGGTTAGAGGATCCTGAGTGGGCCAATGATGGACAGTACACTATCTGTGGTATTTGGATGGACTGGGAGTGGGAGGGGCTATTCTCGGAATCTATTTTAGGTTGTTTCTGTGTCTTCCCTCCCTCGGGGCTGGATACATATTTTCTTTTCCGTGGTACCTGTTTGATGATTTCTATAGGTGGGGCAGGAGTGCAAGGTAAAGTAGAGGCATTTATTTGGGAGGTTTCAAGCGCAGAAGATTGGCTATTTTCTTCTATGCTGGTCACATTACTTTTGGAGGTCACGTCCATGTTTTCGTGTAGCCTAGATGTGGGGACTTCAATCCCTTCTTCATGGATAATTATGTCGGTGTCTGATGTTGAAATGCAATTAAATGCTGCATTAGTTAGGGGACTTTTGACACGAGCCAAATCACCTATTGAAGAGCGTTTACCAGTAACTAGGTCCAGAGACAATCTATGTTCAACCAGTTCAATTTCTTTTTCCAGTATACCGGTTGCTCTCGTAATAAAGGCATCTAAAGGGCCTGAGACTACCCCATTCGAAGTTTGAATGTGCACTAGACGCTGTTTTCCAGATCTAAGGGCCATTTTGTAAGGGCAGGTATTTGAGCCTCAGAATACGCGTTCGCGAGGATATAGGACAGATATTCAAGTGAACTGGACCCAACCCAACCTCGTTTACCCCCCTTACTCAACCTTGCGCCTGGGCGATTCAATGGGTGCTTGCGAAGGACCCACTGACCCCTGATATACTACTCACTCTTGTATCGTCCTCAGTTGTTATCATTGTGACATCCCTTATTTGGTCGGGATTTTGTCTAGTACTGATTCTAGGTACAGTAGTCCTTGAACTATGTTCTATCCCAACCATTGTTTACCTACCATCTTCCTTAGCTGTTGGCGGGAATGGGACTCCCTGTATTCTGTGAGTACCTTGCTTTTGTGAGCTTTCGCTATATTGCTTAATAACATTTCCCAGTGTTTTTATTGAGTTTTGCAATTGGCACAACTTATCTGCCACAGGTTTTAGGGACGTGCTAATCAAAACCCCGACCTCAAGTAGTATGGCCTCCTTCACGGAATCTAGAGATATTTTTATCATGCACTCAAGATCCCCATAATGACTACCCAATTCAAAATGTTTACGATCTTCATTAATTTCCGTCTGAGTACATACACTATTTACAGATACCTTTGGCAACACAGTAATAACTTTGGGCTTAGCTACTTGTAGGGACTCTCCCGCCCCCTTGGCCCTTGTTTTCCTTATCACGGGGATGGCCTTTTTTTTTAACACTTTTGTCATCCCACGTTTTCCCCAATCTAGTATTTTGCTTCATTCGTCCAATTTCAGATGTTGGGCTGGGTGGATTGAATGTATCATTTAACCCTGACAATGGTGAAAAACCAGTAGAGATATTTGCCATCTCCCTCTCCCCCCCCCACCAATGGAGAAAGGTGTGGGGTACATGAAAGCCTGGGTGAGCTCAGATGGGTGTGTATCGGTTCAAGCGATAATCGCCTTTCTGCGATTTGAATCTCATGATTGAGTAGAGATTCTGCCCTTATAATGAAAGCATCTAAAGTGGCAGCTGGGCCTTTCCATTTACTCATGATTAGGAGAGCACCTCTCCAAGTCTCGCTAAGAAACTAATACTAAGCATACTTTAAATTCAGGCAGTATAATAGTCCAGCTTACCCCTAAGGCTGCAAGTATCCAAATGTCAGAGGGGTGGCCCAGTCCAGTCTATGCCAGGCTATGACGGGCAATTACAGGCCCGCCCTTGGCCCGGGCTTCGCCCGGGCAGCGCCCGCGCGCTTCCCGCGCTGCAGGAGTGCTCAGCTGTATTTGAGCTCCTTCTGGCGCTGGTGAGTGACGCGGCAGTCCGCAACACTAGGGCTTCTGGGGGATGTAGTCCCCGTCTGGAAATCCCGGCGTGGAGGGCAGTGGTGGTAAGCCCAAGCAGCGGTCTCCCTCGGGGTCAGCGCCCCGTCCCGTGGCAAGCAGCAGAGAGTGGCCTGAGCAACAGGTGAGAGGGCAACAGCAAAGTAACCCAGCAGGAAGCAAACAACAACTTTATTATTCACTAAGAGTGCACTGTCAAATTAAAATAGGCAGGTTGATATTCATACATACCATTTCCAAATGCCAATGCCAACATGTTACTTTGCCACGAAAAGTTTTGGCAAATTCTTCAGGGCCAGACACTCCCCAAAGCACCAGTGTTGGACACACCTTTCTGGAAGACTGTCAATTGCAAAAACACAAAACACACTGCATCAGACTCCCTACTACTAATCCCAAGAGATTCTATATTATGAATTGATATTAATCATAATTACCCTCAGTCAGCCTCTGTCTCTCATACCAGCTTTTGAGGTAGAAGTTCCCTATTAAGAATGTCATCAATAATAGTCACAGTTTGCGCACAAAGTGGAGCATTTGTGCCGATGAGTTCTACATTTTAGTTCTCAATGCAGCTCCCAGCATTTGACTCCTACATGAGGGCACGGTACGTAACTCGTGCAACGTCACATTACAAAATGGGTGTGGTCGTGGGTGTCTCAGTGGTTGCCGGTGCAGTCGCGATGTTGAAGCTGTCGGTGGTTGCCGGGTCGGTCGCGGTGTTGAAGCTGTCGTGGATGTCCGTGATCTTGCGGTGGAAGAAGGTGGCCAGTGAGTCACACAGTTCTTGCAAGGGTGGGATGCCGTTGCCGCTGGAGTTGGGGTTGGAGAGTTCTTTCACGATGTTGAAGAGCTCTTTGCTGTTGTGTGCATTGTTGTCTAAGCGGTCTTTGAAGAAGGCTCTCTTGGCGGATCTGATGAGGTGGTGGTGGTTGCTGGTGTCGTCCTTGTGAGCTGCGTAACTTTCCGGGGTTCGTTCGTGGGTCCATTTCTTCTCTAACTTACGGCAGGTTTTCTTGGATGCCTGGGGCTCTTGGGAGAACCAGCTCACTTTCTTCCTGGTATGGCTAGTGGAGGGTTTCTTAATTGGGGCAAGGGCGTTGGTGTAGTCTATGATCCATTGTCTGAGATTGTGGGCTGTGGTGTCCGGGTCGGTCGGGTCTGCGGGTGGGTTTTGGGCGAGGGTGGTGGTCATCGGTGACTTTGCTCCAGCAGCGGCGTGGCATCTGTTGGGTGCGGTGGGGTGTGACGGGTTTCCGAAAGGTGAAGTGGATGCAGCGGTGGTCGGTCCAGTGGAGTTCGGTGGTGTGGTTGAAGCAGACATGGGTGCTTGCTGAGGAGATGGGGTCCAGCGTGTTGCTGGCGGAGTGGGTGGGCGTCGTGACGAGTTGTCTGAGTCCGAGGTTGGCGAGGTTATCGATCAGGGTGGAGGAGTTGGGGTCGTTGTGGAAGTTTAGGTCCCCGAGGACGATGTAGTCCATGGAGGCGAGGGCGTGCGTGCTGACGAGGTCGGCGATGGATTCACAGAACTGTGGTCAGGGTCCGAGGGGTCTGTAGACGAGTAATCCTCTGAGAGTGGTGTTGGGCTCGGTGTGGATCTGGAAGTGCAATTGTTCCGGCGGTGCAGAGGGTGTCAGCGTCGTTAGTCGAGATGTTGAGGGTGTTCTTGTGGATGATGGCGATTCCTCCTCCTACTTCGTTGGTGCGGTCCTTGCGGTTGACCTTGTAGCCTTCCGGGATGGCTATGGCGATGTCGGGTGCTGAGGAGGAGTTCAGCCAGGTCTCGGTCAGGAATGCGACGTCAGGGGTGTGGGTGTCGAGTAGGTCCCAGAGTTCGACTGCGTGTTTCCTGGCAGAGTGGGTGTTTAGGAGGATGCAGCGAAGGTGGTTGGATTGATTGGCGGATGGGTTGGCGGGCTGGATGCTGGTATAGCGGCAGTTTCGGCAGGTGAAGGGTCCATGGGTGCGTTTCAGGGCGGCCAGGTAGCAGGTGCTTGATCATCCGGTGTGGAGTGCGTGGAAGGTTCCGGTGGCGTAGTGGAGACGGGTGTTGTGGCGGTTGCGGGGGCCAGGGGCTCTGGCGCTGGGCGCGGTCCAGGCGCAGACCAGGCGCGGATGGGCGCAGACAGGCTTGCCTTAGGCGCACCTTTGGCGTGCCAGCAGCGCGCCCCCTGCACGCGGTTGCTTTGCGGTCTGCATAAGAGCGTTGATGGGAGGGAGGAGCAGCTGGGTGGCGGGAGCGGGGCGGCGAATGGGCTGTCAGGGGGGCGTGGCCGCAGGGAGGCAGCGGTGGGAAGAGTGCGGCGAAGGTGACCGGCTCAGCAGCGGCTGGGACCGGGGGCAGGCAGAGGCAGCAAGTGGGCAGGCCAAGTCAGCTGGCAGCAGGAGACAGCAGCAGAAGACCAGGGTGAGCAGGCGGCAGCAGCGTGGGGGCGACCTAACCTGTAGGCAGGTTCAGTGGTCGCTTGTGTTTTGTACGGCTGCCTGCTTGTTCAGGAAAACACTTGGGTACTGAATGTACTTGGAATTTGGGGAACAAGACTTCAGTTACTACCTGTTCTTGTAGACTGTCTTTTGAAAAAAGGTTTTTAACGAAAGGCAGAAAAACGTTTTGCAACTACCTCAAAAGCAATAAAACAGAGGAGTAAATTTAATGTAGAAAACTACAGTAACATGCACACATTTTTACCTAAAAAATAGATGCCTTAGAGACCAGGTCTTGGTGCATATATGATTTTTGAGTGGAGGGCGACCTGTATTTTCTTTACCCTCTGTGCTCCTTTTAAATATTTATAAGGCTCATAGACAAGCCTAACATGCAGAACGCTGCAGTCAGAGCACTGACTGCACCTTTTTGCACGGTGTGGCATACATGTCACACCATGCAGGAACTGAGGGTTCAAATCCAGGGGGACAATACATGTGACCCCCTGCATGCACCCCCCCCAAGCCTAAGAGCAGCAGGAGGACCTGTAATGGCCCATTTAGTTGCCTCTCCGCTACCCTTTTCACAGAGGGCTCACTGCCATGATATGGGTGATGGACAGGCAACTTTTAATATCTCGGCGGTGCCAATGTGGACCACCTGCATATTGATCCACCTGTCAGTACCGCTTCCCCTGCTCGGGATCCTTGATCTCGGCGGAGCAGGTGGTCTTGTGATGGTCCGACCCCCACACTCAAAATACTGCGGGCGTATCTATAGTGTGGTGGTGGTCGGACTGGCACCACGAGTACAACAGTCCTGTGAATTGCTGTACTCGTCGTAATCAGGCCCTAAGGCTTTTTCAGGAAGCCGCATCGGGTCGACACTAAGATCTTACCTTACCAATTGCCAGAGGTCAATAATGCAATATTTAGTTTTTGAAAAAGAAAAAATACTCTATTTAAATTACACACACAATGTTATAATTTTTCAAAAGTAACATATTAAACTGGGTGTTAGTAATGACTTGCGCTGCTGGCTTGGTCCAACTGATCGGTGTGCGGTTGGTGTCCACAGCACTGGTGTGGTGTTCAGGAAAGTGGAGATCCACCATCAGTTGAGGAGGCTGCACTAAAGCAGTGGGACTTTCTCCTTGTAAAACATCTGGCTTGGGGTTTGTCTTGGCTCAAACTCAAAACCCACTTCCCAGACAAGTTTCTTACCCACCCTGGTGATCACTTAGAGGCATGTGGACAGACAAGTTTTTCAGTACCCTCCATCCATGGAGATAGACCGTTTATTTGTGATACAGAGTCTGTTTCGGGACTTTAAGGACTCACCCTTGCAGAGAGGTGCAGGTCCTCTACTGGTGTGCAAGAGGCATCTTCAGCTTCTTCTGAGCAGCTTCTTCCTCATGCAAGGGCGACCCCACTGCCCCTCCTGAACTCTAGGTCAGCTCTCTCCCTCAGGGATCAGGCTGCCTCTTCTGGCACTGTTGGTCAAAGATTTCATGTTTCTAGTCTCGAACCTGACAAGCAAAGATGGCTGCTAATACGCCAACCCTGGAGCACGGAGTTTCACATTTCCACTGGTGTGCAGAAGCTGGAGGTAGATGAACTTTGACAGAAGTGTCTTGCATAGCTTTATAATGAAGCTACAGACAGTAGTTGTATATTCCTACAGCACTGAAGACTGGTTCTGGGCAGTCCTGCTCCTTTTGCTTACATTACTCACACTGATCCAGACCAGGCTTATTAGCAGGAAGGCGGGGTACAACTGGGATACTCTTTGACAGAAGAAACACAAAACAAGGGTGCAAAAGCAAGGAAGGTTATCTTACTTAACTACCTTTAAACCTCTGGGAGGCAGCCTTTACAGCGAACAAAGAATTAAAAAAGACAAGGGGACCCTTCCTAGCTTCAAAGGGGTCCTTAAAGGAATCTCTGGAATATTCTGAAAGAGACTGTCAATTCACATATGCTGCCTATTCTCTCTTCAACCATTCATACTATGTATAACTTGAAACTAGCAAATACAAAATGGATTCCAGTGTAGCTATGGCCAGATGAATAACATATGCTCCATACACAAATCAATCCTCTATATAGGTAGAAAGTTGTACACACATAGCATACGTATCCCACATGGAAGTGTGAAGGAATCGGTTGCAGGGGAATGGCAGACAAAATCACAAAGAGGTCAGAGAGGCTATTAGGTGACACGGTATACACCCGTTACGACGCAACTTTTACTCCGCACTACCATTACAACGCGGGCATTACAACGCATGGCATTACAACGCATTGCGCTGGGGGGCGCTCTAGGATAAGAGGTAAGTTTAATTTACTATCCAACACCTTCCCTAGGGTCCACGGGGACTGGAGTTAGAATAGTAAATTATACTTACCACTATCCAGCACCCCAAAGCGCTATGCGTTGTAACGGTATTCGTTGTAAATACCGCGTTGTAATGGTACGCGGAGTAAAAGTATGCGTTGTAACGTCATACATCCGGTGACACTCCCTGCCACGGGCATGTAATAAATGCGGACAGGAGTCTTGCTGGGTTTGTTGGTTGCACATGGTGTGCCTCCATGCAGAGTCCTGCTCTGGGTCTCAGTCCTTGTCACAATGGTCTTCAGTGCACAAGCATTACTGTTGTGCGTGCAGAGGTTGGAGGTCAAACATTTTCAACTTAATATGGTGGAGAATGCACTTCCGAGCAATGCTGAGGAACTTTATCCACCCTATCACCACTTGCCCCATTGATTTCACCTGCTTTTGTTTGGCGTTAAGGCATTTTTCTCTGAGCCAATAACTAATGTCTTTTGCACTCTCCCACCAAGGCACAACACTTTGCATAACTTAACAGGATTTTGCACTGCACAAGGATTACATTTGGGTGCAAAATAGCTTTTGTGCACAAAGATTGATTGATTTTGCAGTTGGCACTATTTTGTGCCATGTTGCTACTCACAAGTGCTAGCTCAAACCTTTGTTGAAATTGTAATTTATGTATTAGTATTTCTCTGCATTAGTGCATTTATTTTCGTGCATTGAAGTAAGTATATAATTTTAATGCAATTGGGCCATTTAATTTGTAGCATTTCACTGCTAGAGCAGGAGGCCACCACCAGGTGATCCATGAAGCATAGAAAGTAAATTACCACACATAGGAATCGCACCTGGAGGTTCCGGTAGTGGCAATACAACCTACTAGTTGCATTTTAACATATTTGCTTGTGTTCCATCAGAATTGCTAGATGACTTGCTTGTTGCTATTTTCTATCATTTTCAGATTGATGCCATAACACGATAATTATGGGGTGGGATTCCAAGTCCGGTGTATTTCGTACAATATTCCCCTTCAAAAGAGTTACAGATACTGGGAGCATCAAAAACTCCTGTGTACAGACATACTCACTATTTTAAAAATTTGGGAAGAGTGGTGAGGCTTGTCAGAGGTTAAGCTGGACGCATTGGGAGTTGCTCTGGCCGACCAGAGAGGCCTTTAGAATCTGCCATACAAGGGCAGGTGACTGGTGTTGGGAGAGGGGTGGAGGAAAAATCAGTGAGCTGCCATCATTTGAGAAATGCCCTGATTAGCTGCTCCAGGATGAGAACAGGGCTCCTGACCATCTCTCACCAAGTGAAGCTGCAGTGTGCTAGCACATCAGTGGCCAAGTGAAGGAACACTGACATGCAGAACCAGGTGGTGTGTTGAAGCTGCACGTGCGGGGAGGTGATGCGTAAGTTTCTTACTGCAGACTGGCATTGATGCATTGATTCGTGGTGCAGTGGCAACGGCGCTGCATTGATCTCTCCAGCCACAGTCCCATGATGCATTGGTTCTTGCAGTTGCACAGCAGGGCCTGCATCGGAATCTATTTTCTCAATACACCTTTGTGTTTGTTGTTTATATGTCGTTTATATGTTTTGACCCAATATAGGTTTTGTTTTGAATTGAAAATTGTTTTTATTGCTGCATTTATTGCCTGAAGGATTATTAATATTTCCTTTGAAGTTAGCCAAAATCACTAATTCTTCCTTGAACAAATCCCCTTGAAGGCACTTATACCTCTCTACTTAATCACCCAAGCCCTCAAGGGTATTTTGGGTCGCTCACTTTTTATTGATCAAGATAGGAACAAGCACTTCTTGGAAGGTCAGAACGTCAAGCAAGGAAGTTATGGGGAGCTGGTGGTGAAGTTTTTGTGTCCCTAAGACTTCAGAACTGGAGCAAGCACTACTTCAAGCCCTTGGAGATCTTCTTCAAGAAGGATACACAGCACAGAGCCAAGTCTTTATCCTCTCTTTGGCAGAAACAGCCACTGCAGGCCAACCCCACACAGCAAAGGGGCAGTACTTCTCCTTCAGTTCTCCCAGCTCTTCTCCTTGCCAGAGGTTCATCTTGCTTCCAGAAGTATTCTAAAGTTCTGGGATCTGGGTCCAAATATTTATACAGCATTTTTCTTTATTCCCTGGTGGCAGAGAGACTCTGTGTTCATTCAAAACCAAGGTCAAGCTTCCTGGCAGGTGGTGGACCCAGCATTGTGTATGGCAGACCAGGCCCATTCAGGTCTAAAGAAATCTCTTCCCCCTATTCTAAATGAAGCCCATGTCTATTCAGCCCAGCCCTGACGCATCCAGGAGAGGCAGGACACATCTCAGCCCCGAGTGGCTGTCTAAAGTTAATGCCCATCCCTAGCCCCTGTCACTCCAAAGCCAGACAGTTAATCCACAAACCAACAGAGGCACACAGGATGGCTAAGCAAGAAAATATCCACTTTCTAAAAGTTCAGGCTTACTAAACTCCGTCTTTCTACCTTGTCCCAAAGGGAAGTTATACTTAAAAGATGTTATAAATAAACTCCCATGCTATCCTATGGGACAGATAGCCTTTCAATAGTGAAAAACGAAATACACTGTATTACACTATCGGAACATGTCACACACATCAGTACATGTCCTACCTTTTACATACACTGCACCCTGCGCACAGAGGTACCTTGGGCCTACCTTAGGGGTGACTCATATGTTCAGAAAGGGAAGGTTAGGGCCCGGCAAGTGGGTGCACTTAGCAGGTCAACATGGCAGTAGAGACTACGCACAGACACTGCAGTGACAGGTCTGAGATTTATTTACAGGCTACTCATGTGGGCAGTAGTGGCTCCTGGAGGGAGTGTTGCGGGCGGTGAGGCGGGGCGGGGGAGGGGCAGGGTGGGGGCTAGTAAAGTCTGGCATATGGCCGAACCTATGTAAGTATATAAATAAATAAAACAAAATACATTGCGTGCGCTACAACGCCAAATGCGTTGAAGCACACGCAATTACATTTTTTATTTATGTATTTCTTTACCTAACTCCGATCGGCCGTATGCCGGACTTTACTACTCCCCACCCTGCCCCTCCACCTCCCCCTGAGATAGTATGGCTCAACCATAGGAGAGTGCCACTAACAGCACACACTTTGTGTGGGCGCGTTGTGAGATGTCAAAATATTGATGACAGACTGAGACTTGTTACAGCATAATACGACAGATATACAAATATTGAAGGCATACTGAGACTTATTACGGTATATCACGACAGGACTAGCACTGAGTGAGGAATTCTGCTGCAACACAGTCAGCTAAGATGAAACACATGTTGGAGAGGGCAAATTTGGAAAACAGTTGTGAAAATAAAGAACAGACTGTTGATACCACTACCTCAACTGTGATAGTTGGTGTGCTCAGAGAACATTTATCTTATTTGGAATTCTTCCAGCGAGGAAAGACTAGGTGGCTAGAGCACCAGAAATTAGTGGACACCTTGATACTATTATTTTGGATACCTTGTATTTTGTAGCGTGTGCACTTGCATCCTCATCCACCATTTCTGGGTATTTGTGACACAGTGACTTTATCCAGTCTACAGACGCAAAATGGTGCATGTCAGGAGCCAAATCCTTTGAAATGCGTCCATTACTATTGATAATGGCATTACTCCTAGTCCTACTCCATCACCTTCCTTCTTAGCGTATGAGGTCCCACCTCCCTGTAGACCCACCCCCAGCCTATAAAAACTCTGTCCGCAAACCCCCTCCACCTGTACGTAAAGAAGCACAGCTAGCACTAAGATGTACAGCGCCAGGAGGGTGGGAGGGTCCTAGAAGGAAGGCGAGGGAGTAGGACTAGGAGTAATCACCTGAGGAGCCTCCAAGGACATCAAGGCCTGAACCTGCGACTGAAGAGAGATCAGGCGCCGGTTGGACAGAGTAACATGGCCCACCAGAGTCTGACAATGAGCCCCGATGAACATCATGTCTTGAGAGGGGGTCAAATAAGATTTTACCCAGTTCACCAAAAAGCTGTGTCCTTGAAGAACCTCCAAGGCCTTCCTTTGTGAGCAAAAGAGATTTTTCGGGAGCATGCATCAACGGGTCATCCAAATAAGGATGAATGAACACCCCTTCTGCTTGATTAAGTCGGGTTCCACCAACAAAACTTACTAGGAACCCTGAGTCGACAGATCTTTTATTACCTGCTGAGAAGTGTAAAGAGGAGCATCAGACATGGCTTCAATTTATCAAACCCAATTATTGTAACTCGGAAAGATCACAGACTCTAGATTCAGTTTAGGGGATTTATTACAAAGCCAAAAAGAACTGAATATACAAGCACCTCAAGACAAGGTGATGAAAATACATGGGAACTAATACAAATCCATACCTACGCAAAATTCCAATCCGATGAATCATGACAAGAATAAAAAGCTCCAGAAACAGTACACATGCCAGAATTGCTCCAATATTCAGTTCAGTTCAGTTCAGACAGGCTTTATTCGACAAAAGTCATAAAAGCAAACAGTACATACAAAATAGAGTTTAGACATATAAATAAAATTTGATCTTGAGAAATCTGAACATATATACATATAAAACCCAAAAGTTCATTATACAATTAAAACATTTCATCTATATGATTAGCCAATTATATACATAATTAAAATAGATTCCGGTATAGTGATTACATGTTAATCTTTAAGCATTCTACTTCTGATGGTCCATGCCCAGCCCAAATACTTTGCCACGGCTATACAAATGATCATATCAGTACAGGAACATATGATACGTATAGCCACTGACCCCCGGTTGGTACCCTGTAATCTACACATTGGATGAAGCCACGTTCTTCGGGGCTCCGAGTATACCGGGCATTTAAAAAGCAGGTGTCCAATAGTCTCCGGGTGAGCTGAGCATGATGGACAAACAGCTTTAGCCCCCGGAGACCACTTACTAGTGAAAGCCCCTACTGGTAGGCTCCCAATCCTCAATTGAAAATATAGTTTGCGATCAAGAGGTTTTGAGATAACGTCCCAGAAGGTTTCCAGTTTAGGCACATCCTTAATGGCTAAAAACATTCCGGTCAAGGACCCTGGGTCAGAAGACCTATAAGCCACAGAGGCCACAAACTGCCAATACAAAGTCTTTAGAGTCTTCTTAGGGGGAAACCTTGAATTTGTAGGATCCTCCCACAGATTCTGCAGGCCTAAATTAGTCAGAATGCCCCGAACATGGTCTAGCCACTTGATCTTATTGAAAGTGTCGCTATGAATCACGTCAAGCAAGCCTCTTGCGTAGATCTCAAGTTCCGGCGTGGTCCAGATCCTCCTCCAGTATAAAACTGGACGAAAGGATGCTATGAGCGCTATTGGGGATAACCCCAGATCATGAAAAAGTGGGTTCATAGGGGTACTCTGAGGAAGTTTTATTAAATTCCTTAAAAAGGAATTTTCAGAGATTGACATCCCCCTGGGGCTTTCACATCCCCATATCTCAACCCCCATACAGGGCAGAACTAACTGCTTTACCTTTATAGACCGCCAGTACTGGAGATATTGGCTTAGAGAGAGATTTCTGATGTTCTAGGCACAGTGCACCAGTTAACTGCCTATGTCTTAATATGGCCAGGTCAATTTGCTTTTTCCAGGTCAACTTGCTATCAATGCAAACACCCAGGTAAGTAAATGCTTGGACCCTTTCCAGAGGACGCTGATTCATGTTCACAGTACCTTTAAAAGATTTGGAAGCATTAAACGTCATAAACTTTGATTTCTGTACGTTTACCTCTAAACCCCGAGCGGTACAAAAATCTTCAAAAAGCTTCAAGCCCTTTTGAAGCCCGCTGGGTGTTTTTGAGACTAAAAGACAGTCATCGGCAAACATTAAAATGGGAACTTTTACTCCAGCAAGGAATGGTGCATCAATATTAGAGTCAATTAAAATCTTTGCCACATCATTAATATATAAGGAAAATAGAGTTGACGCCAGGACGCAGCCCTGGCGTACTCCAGTTTCCACTGGGAACTGCGGAGTAACATTCCCTGGACTCCCTCACCTAATCTGTGCATAATTTTGTTCATGGAGTCTTATAACCAACAATAAGAGAGGCCCTGGCAGACCCATGTCACCAAGGACTCTTCATAAAGTGGAACGTGGAACCAGGTCGAAAGCTGCCCTTAAATCTATAAAAGCAGCATATAGACGTCCATGTCCAATCAGTACGGTCTTCCAGTACAGCATAGCAAAATGCAGCACTTGGTCCACCGTGCTGATCATGGTTCTAAACCCTGCCTGTAGGTGGGATAAGATCTTGTTATTACTTTCTCAATCAAGAATTTTGTTTAAAACCAGCCTACCAAATATTTTTGGGGAGGTGTCTATCAGGCTGATAGGGCGATAATTGCCTGGCTGGGTCTTATCACCTTTTTTAAAAACGGGTATGATCTCAGCCCCGTTCCAAGAGCTAGGTATGGGGGCTCCCCTGGCAATCATATTTGCCAGAAGAAGTATGTAACAACCCCATGAATTCTGGTCTTGCAGAAAGAGATCTGCGGGTATGCCATCAATACCTGGCGCTTTACCAGGACCACAAGGCCTAATGCACACTGAACATCCTTCAGAATAAAAAGATCTTCAGTTAAGGGCTCAAATGTGACTTCCACTGTTGATTGTGAGTCCAGACCCTTGGCATATTGTGGCTGGAAATGTTCTACCCACTTTTCTTTGGGGACCCAGTTCTGAGGCTTATCCGGATTGCCCTCCACGCCCCACTTATAAACATACCAGAACCTACGCATGTCTTTGCAGGATCTCGCTTCCTTTAGGTCATTCCACCTTTTTTCGTCCCAATCACGCTTGGCTCTTAAGACAGCATTTTTATACTTCAGCCTGGCTGCCCTAATATTCTCAATGGGCTCAGATTTAATTGCTTTTCCCAAATCAAGGCGAGCCTTCCTGCATTCACCAGTGTACCAACGAAATGGTTCTGGTGCGCAGCTGCCTTTCCGTCTAGAGGGCTTAACAAATAGGCTTTTAAGTTCACCAAAAAGAACCTCATGGGTCCTAGTTCCTTGTTGCAATTTTAAAATATCATAGTCCCCTTCCGTTAACAGCAATAAATCTAGTTTCGCCTGTCCGAGCTTACTAGCTATAAAGTCCAAATTCTCTTTATAGAGGGAAACTTTGGGCCATCGTACGTGGCGCATATCGTTTGATAACACCATGTCACTGGAGGGAATAGGAGTCATTTCAACCCCATTGAGATCAGGAGACTCCCAATAAGAGAGATTCATAGACAAGGGGTTGTGGTCGCTCTCGACCCTGTCTATGATCATCATATCCTGGAGATGTTTCCACAGGGCCAGGTTAAGCAGAATATAATCTATTGTACTTTTACGTATGCCACTGCTAAATGTAAGTGCCCCAGCTTTGTCGCCTGCGGTCCTTCCATTTGTAGCTCTTAGACCTTTGTTTAGGCAGATAGAGTTCATTTGAACCGCTACCTCAGACCATTTACTAACTGGTTCAAGGTCCAATTTGGGAATCCCCCACTCTCTATCCTCCTCCTCTGACACGTTAAAGCTCCCCTTCATAAGAGGCTCAAAATTTACATTAAAATCCCCACCCACAATTACATTAAAGGGAGAGCAGTGGGTTTCTAATAAGTTTTCTAAAAGGACAAAGACCTCAGATTTTCTACCCCCCGTGCTTCTCGCATACAAATTATAAATATAAACTGGTACAGGCTTTGAAAACTTGAGACTTAGGAGCTGAAGATCTCTATGGTTAGTACGAATAGGTTTTACTATTACCCCCAGGTCTTGTCTCATCCAAATAGTTAATCCTCCAGATGGTCTCCCCCTCCCTTCCTTTACTGCTGGGATGCTATAATTTAGATATCCAGGGAAATGCACTTCCTCCAGTGCCCATGTCTCCTGAAATAGACATATTTCATGTTCTTGGATGAATGATACCCACTCCGGCAACTCTAGCTTAGTCTTTAGGCCAGCTATGTTCCATGAAAGGACAGATCCATGGCTATTAGCACACGGCACAAGACACACTTCACCTATAAGTTTTTGGCGAGTATTGGGGGGGATAGATTCGTCAGCGGGACAGACCAAAATTTGATTTTTAGGTGGTTTAATAAGGATGGGGCTAAGATCTTCACCTAATGTTACACTGCTATCTGCTTCACTAGCTAAGTTTCTTGGGGATAAAAGTCAATCGTTCAAGTCCAATCTCGAACTTTCCCCATTTAAACTATCAGTCTGTTTCCCCCTTGTGAGTTTCCAGATTTGGGGAGGGGTTGCTCTCATCTGAATCCTTGAATGATCTGGGGAACAAGATCTAAATTCTAAATTTAGTAATTCACCAGCTACCATTGGGTTTTTGAAAATGAGTTCTATACAATCATAGGGATCACCCTGGAAAGTTAGTCTAGTTGCGCATTGAATGTCCTCCCTAATCACTGACCTACATCCTCTTACATATCTGATCCAGTGGATAGCTTTGTTGGACAGAGAATCAGGAGTTTCACGTTCCCTGCCAACAGGTAGCTTAGGTATGTTGATCAGATATACTGGTGGAGATTTGATGGAATTAGAATTAAATGTGGAAGGACCAGTGTTTGATCCAGGCTAACCCATTTGCTGCCGACTAGATAGATGGCTATGCCCAGTTTGAATTGGTCTAGATCTTCGATTATCCACAGGTTTGCATGTTATGCTCTTTGGTGGAATTGGGTTGTGCTCATGGGATTGGCGTTTCTCCATGGGCCTTAAGTTCCCTGGTTTAACAGTCTCATTTGTTCCTAGACCTTTGGATACCGCTGTGTCTAAACTAGATTTTTTATTAGGTATAGCGGTAACCTTTCCTGCATAAGTTGGTACACATGCCTGACTAGAACTAGGGGCTTTAGGTATTACAGCAGCTTTAATTTGTTCCGCCTTTAAGTTGTTTACAGCAGCAGCTAAGGTATCAATCCTAACTTACATTCCCTTAATTAGGGCACATAAATGGGTCACTAGGTCAAACAAAGGTTTATCACGATGTTCAGATACATCAGAAATTATCTCAGAAAATATCTCAGGGGTACATTTGGCAGATCTTAATCCAGAATCTGTCATATCTGGTGTGGTGTCTAAGTGGGGATTTTCGATATGGGCTAAGACACTGAACTTATTAGCACAGGGTAAGTTTAAAAAACTTTCTGTATTCAGATCCACATGTGATTCATTCTCATTTAAATTATCCTCAGTGATCTTAGCTGCTGGTAGATTATCCCCTGTGGGCAGTTTGCCCATGAACATTTTAGGAATAACTGCAGGCCCCATTATTTTATTCTTTCTGCCCTTTGCAACCCCTTGGCTAGGAATCTCCCCTTCAGCTTCCACTAAATTAGGGGTGTCTGCTAACAAATCAGTGCAATCGAGGATCAGTTCGTCAATTCTGTCCATCTGTGCTATAACACAATTTCTCCGGCATTTAGCTGGCGTTTTCTAGCGGGCTTGCATTTTAGTCTCTTAGCATGCTTTCCTCCCTTAGTAGCCCCTCCTGCAGACTCACTAAGATCCTCTGGATTTTTCCTTTTCCCCATAGCTCCAATGCTATAGGGCCCCAAACAGACGGAAAGCTATAGATGTACAGTACCTTTTGTTAGTTGTTGAAAAGGGGATGGCCCAGCCCTGCCTCCTCCCGCCCCAGACGGCCACAGACGGCCCGCCCTTTGCCCGGGCTTAGCCCGGCGCCGTCCACGCGCGTCCCGCGGGCCGCAACCTTATGCTGGTAATATCTGGTTTAGCGGGGGCGTGGCCGGGTAGCGCTGGTGCCTCTCGCGCTCACCCCGGTGTTCTCCTCGCTGCTCTGGCGCTGCGTCTCCCGTGGAGCGGGAGAAGCGAGGTTGAATTAAAGGACCCGGCTTGGTAGGGGCATGGCGGGGTAGCGCTGGTGCCTCTCGCACTCACCCCGGTGTTCTCCTCGCTGCTCTGGCGCTGCGGCTCCCGCGGAGCGGGAGACGCGAGGTTGAATTAAAGGGCCCGGCTTGGTAGGGGCGTGGCCGGGTAGCGCTGGTGCCTCTCGCGCTCACCCCGGTGTTCTCCTCGCTGCTCTGGTGCTGCGTCTCCTGCGGAGCGGGAGACGCGAGGTTGAATTAAAGGGCCCGGCTTGGTAGGGGCGTGGTCGGGTAGCGCTGGTGCCTCTCGCGCTCACCCCGGTGTTCTCCTCGCTGCTGTGGCGCTGCATCTCCTGCGGAGCGGGAGACGCGAGGTTGAATTAAAGGGCCCGGCTTGGTAGGGGCGTGGCCGGGTAGCGCTGGTGCCTCTCGCGCTCACCCCGATGTTCTCCTCGCTGCTCTGGTGCTGCGTCTCCCGCGGGACGCGAGGTTGAATTAAAGGGCCCGGCTTGGTAGGGGCGTGGCCGGGTAGCGCTGGTGCCTCTCGCGCTCACCCCGGTGTTCTCCTCGCTGCTCTGGCACTGCGTCTCCCGCGGAGCAGGAGACGCGAGGTTGAATTAAAGTGCCCGGCTTGGTAGGGGCGTGGCCGGGTAGCGCTGGTGCCTCTCGCGCTCACCCCGATGTTCTCCTCGCTGCTCTGGCGCTGCGTCTCCCCTTGTTACAAATCCAAATATAACTCTGAAATATATTGTATTATGATGGCTTCACGAGAACAGAGGAGGCGCCGGTAAGAGTAGGATTCATTCACACTGGAGACGAGTATTATTCCCCAAAATCGGAAAATGCAAAAGGCCTCAGTTTCGCGCCTCTGTATGTTCTCCATATTCCTCTGTGATTTGCAATGTGCTTCGAATGCACAGCAGGGGGTACTTTATCCCATCTATAGCACGCCGCTCTGCTCTGCTCTCCTCTGTCACACAAGGCGCCGTGTGAATGCGGAGAGAGGTTGCCCAAGGATGGCAGAGAGGGGCTCCCGGCTCCCGACCAGCCCTCGCCAATATTCAAGTCTGACTTCATCTGTGGCTGAAAAAGATGGCATTAAGCTATCCCTACTCTATCTCTAAGGTGACATCCCTACTTAACAATCCCAGGCAAAGTCAGTTAAAGGTGTCAGCTTCTGAAGACCTCCTAAGAAGTTCATTCACAGAGTAAATTGAGTAGCCAAAGCTACAGAGCTTGTTCTAAGATGCTCCTTCCAGATCAATCTTCTGACCCCCAAGCTCGTTCTTGTGGGTGACGGAGCGTCTTGCGGATCATTTTTTCGACTTTCCGGAATACAACTTATCATGGTTGCAACACCTGATAGACTTTAACTGTGGGGCATTCCTTCACGCTATTACGAATCTCGGCATATTTGCTTATGGGCACCGGGAGTACGTTACGGACTCTCCTGGTTGAGAACGCTGATTGTGGATCGTATATTTCGGACCACTATCTATACTTGCATACCACGGGTCTAATACATAAGTGACTACTATGGCCAGTCTATACATCAACTAAGGTTGGCATTGTGTATTTATCGTGACGCTTTGTCCAGTGGACAGTTGGATTTTGTGGTATCTTTTTATGCGCATCTTCTTATATATTTTTGGATTTCACTTCTGGATGTTTTGAAGAATTCTCCAACTGGGTCCGTTTTGTTGGGTTGGATGCGTGGTTGCTGCACAGCTCAAGCGGATTGGGAGACACTCACCAACTATATTTACGCCTTGATGAAGTCTTTGTGCTAGACGAAACACGTGTTGGCAAATTACGTGCTGGGAGATCCTATATGAAATTATGAACACTAATAAGGAATTAATGAAATCTGAAGAGAACTGCTATTGAATTTACTTTGGACTGTTTGGATCCTTACTTACCTAATCGATGTTTGCTATGTTCTTGTTCTGTTGTTTATGGTAGGCAGATTGTTCCTCCAATAAGCAATCACTTGAGTTAAGATTAAAAAATCGAGACTTCAAGGTGTGCTGTGGTTAGAACCTCATCCCCAATAGTTCACTATTGATGACCAAATGAATTTCGGAATGCTGTTACCGATACAACAACTGATCAAAGCTTATGCTCCTACTTATGTGGAAAGATTGGTCGATTTCAGAACGCCTACAAGATTTTTTTCTATTTTACAACATCCCAGTTTGACAATGGTTAGATAATCGGGAGATCAATTAAGGATCTCGGTGTAAAAAGTTAGTGCCTTGCCAAAAGTGTACGAGATAGATGGTCTTTTCACTTCTAAACCCATGTTGTATATCTAATTTTGCATTAATGACAAATCGATTTTTTTTAACTCTGTATCCAGGGATTATTAAATATACAGAAGTATTTTGAAAAACGTTTGCCTTTCAAGTTTGCTATTGTTTCTGTGAGAGAAAGTAATTGTTTTTTTCACATGCCAAAGGGAATGTTAATTTCTTAGGGCCACTAAGTCACCAAAAATAACAGTTTTGTCTACTGAAAACCAGCTGCTTCGATTATGATTTTTCTTCTGTTTTACTTTCAAGAATCACCCTAAATGTCATAACCTCTATGAGCAACAGTGGTACTATGACCCATGAAGGTTGGTCCTATTTCTGTCATCGATTACAATTAGACTCACACTGAAACACTTTTTTGATTCAAAAGGGTACACGGTGGGGCTGTTCTCAGCTGTGTTCATTATGTAACATCACATTACAATCTCTTGTAACTACTATTGGTATTTTCAAGGACATAAAACTGGCCAGAGGGTCATATTGAACATCACATTTTTCCTGAAACTAATTTCACATATAGATATGTACTCTTTATACCTAATCCACTTAAATCAGATCCTTCCATTTTAAATGTTCTGGTTTTTGTTAATAGATCAGGTGCACAAGGCTTTTCTGCATGCCCATGCCCACTGGGAATGAGTAAGGATAGGGATGGCTTGCTTTCTCTGCAGATAATTCCTGTTTTTCTTTTCTCTTTGAGAACCAGACTCCTTGTGTTCCACTGCCAGTGCGCAGTGGGAAGCCCAGAGGCAGAGCTTAAGGGCCGAATTCACAGAACTAACTTAAGACAAAATCCTAAACTTACTACCATTTTGGTATTCACAGAAGGCACTTACTCATTTCGGTATTCACAGAAGTTAGGAGTCCTAACTTTAGGGCTCCTAAATGCCTTCTGTGAATACCGAAAGTCTTAAAGTTAAGATTTTTCTCAGTTTAGGAGTAGTAAAGTTAGGATTCCGACCTTTAGGACTCCTAAATGCCTTCTGTGATTACCGAAAGTCTTAAAGTTAGGATTTGTCTCAGTTTAGGAGTCCTAAAGTCAGGAGTCCTAACTTTACTACTCCTGAACTGAGAAAAATCCTAACTTTAAGACTTTCTGTATTCACAGAAAGCATTTAGGAGTCCTAAAGTTAGAAGTCCTAACTTTACTATTACTAAACTGAGAAAATCCTAACTTTAAGACTTTCGGTATTCACACAAGGCTTTTAGGAGTCCTAAAGTTAGGACTCCTAACTTCTGTGAATACTGAAAGGAGTAAGTGCCTTCTATGAATACCAAAATGAGTAAGTGCCTTCTGTGAATACCAAAATGGTAGTAAGTTTAGGATTTTGTCTTAAGTTAGTTCTATGAATCGGGCCCTAAGACTCCTGTAAAAACTGAGATCAGAGTTTCAGTTGCAAATTAGAGTTCCTTCAAACTCGGCAGGATTAGCAAGGGCACATAGCCTCTCAGAACAAACCTTTTTCACTGAACACATTAGCTATTTTAGCCACCCCTAGGTGATGGATGTAGACTTTTTTGTGTTTAATTGTGTATTATTAACAACATGCAGAGTAATAATTTACACTCAAATTCACAAATGTATACTTATATGATGCTGTTGTATTTTAAACGATTTCGATACGACCTGCTAAAGTGCATTTTCTTGGCTTATGCTAACTAGTCAGCAGCTAGGCCTCAACAACATCTTGTTTAAAATGGATGTCTCACCCTGCTCAATCACCATTTATTATTTCTGCTGTAAATAGCTAAGCAAACCATGTTTTGTTTATTTTAAACTGATGATGTTCTCGAAGCCTCAGTAATGTAACTTTCCTTCACTGTTTCTTTCACCTGCTCGCATTATTGCATTAATTGACAATAGCTTACTGTTGTTTTGCAACTTATTTGTCCTGATCTTTGAATGACATTAGCATAGAAGGAGCTGAATCAATATTTATGTAATGAGATAGTGCTTAGGTGGTAAGGCCGTGTGCAGCTCTAAAATTCTATATTCTAATTTGCTGCAAATGTATTCTTTTGCTTACACCAGGATGAATCTGCAGTTTCTATTATGTTCTATGAGAAGATTTCCTATATAAAGCCTTGGATTTAGAGGTGAGCCAGATGACTTTTCCTTACCAATAGGGATGTTGTCTGATTTCTTTCTGATTTTGTGGCTCATTTGGGACTTACAATACTTTTGAATTTGCTCATTATTCTATATTGCCCTATTTCTGAGGGACGTTATGACAATGAATTTATGCATCTGTACTTCACAAATTCTGTTCTGTAACTTCATATTGTATATACTAAATCATTAAATTCGTGAAAATGAGGTTTAACACTTTCTTGATTCACACGCCTGTGGGAGTATTATTGAGGGGTTTCCTGGGCTGTAAAAATTTTTAGGTTACTCTGTGACCCCAAATGTATGCATAAGAAGCTTCATCTGCAGCTTTCTGGAACACCAGCCCATTTGCACTCTTTTAGAGAAGTTGAAATCTAGATAGTGGCTGAATGACAGGGCTAGGGTTGCCTCGAGCTAGAAAGCTTAGCTCTCACCTCTGATAATCTCCTTGGCTTGAGCAAAATTATGTCTGGTGCCAAATGCTTCCTAAGAGGAGCTGCGATGAAGATTATGGATGAAGGCCAAAGAAATGCATGTCTTGTACCAGGAAGCCAGACTTTCCACTATGTTTCCACTTTTGAATTGACCCACAAGAAGGAGGGTAGATGGGTGGGGGGAATAACACACCCTATCTGTTGTTCTTTGCAAAGTTGAGATTGCTGAGATCAACATTCAACCTTGAGAAAGTATTATTTGTGGGACTCCCAAAAAATGTCTACTGAAGAGTTACTCACTTTAGCAGTATTTAAATGAGCATTCCATTTTTCAAGGCATAACTTTGAAAATGGAAGTCTCAATTTCAAAAGGTCAGTATACCTCTTTCTTTCTGCACATGGGGTCTTGTAATCTTGGCCTTCTTCTTTACCATAGGCAGGCTGTAAGAAAAACATCATGCAAATTGGCCTTACCCTTGAAGGAGTGTCGGGTGAGGCAGTTAGGCGATAACAGCCTAATATGCCATTCTTTAATAGGGAAACAGTATATTTGCCAGTGGAGAGATATGCTATTAATACCATTGATCACAATTTCCATTGTTTTCTGCATCCTAAATTTGAAGAAATATGTTTTTGCTATTAAATGAAATTTGAAGATCGTTTAAGGTAAGACTATATATATATTACAATGCTTGTAAACTACACCTCCCTGAATTATTCTGGAGCACTAGGTTTCTTAAGGGCCTGGTGTTGGCAGGGTTCATTGGTTCATGCTGAAGCTGGTACCAAATGCTGTAGCCAACCAGCATGGGAGTAAGGAGGAAATATATTTATGGAACCATTATTGGAGATTTGCAAGGCATTCTTGAGAGCAAGAAACTGGTGGGACCAATAAAAGCCACAATCCTGTGGATTTCCCTTTAGGTTTCAGGAATATTTAAGATTGTTATGTCCCCTAGTTGCAGGGTTCCCTAGGTGTCAGCAAATTATTGCATGTATTTAAAAAAGCATGGCTTCTTTAATACACAATGTCTGTTCATTACATTTTTCATTTATTTTAATTTTACAACTTTATTAATCTTCCCAAATGACCGCTTATTGAATTCAGAAGTTTTGTTTTTGCATAAAGAAATAGCTTTGTAGGTTCACTTATGAGTTTCCACACCCAATTCCTCCCAAGCTGCGCCATAGTTAGAAGTAGATAATCTTAACACAGCAAGCCTTTTGTTGACAATTTTTTAAGAAAGAAAAAACACAATTTACTGCACATCTTTCTCTTTATATTTTACCAAATCTGGGCTCTTTCATTAGGCCCCTAGAGAACAAATCACAAAACCTGGATCTCTTTTTTGTAAGAAAGTAAGTTATTACTTGAGGTGGATGGGAATTTACCTCAAGTAACCACCACAAGTAATGCGAACAGAAACCTGTTAGGTTGAACGCATATTTTCAATCATTCAAACCTGGGTTCTACCCCTGATAGCTACTTTACAGAAGAGAGAGGTATAATTTAGAAACCGTGTCTAAAAGATTTAGCTGTATCAAAAACAATTAAAAAGTCATCCCACAATCAATTTCTAAACATGTACATATAAAGAAAATCGACACATAATTTATTAAAACCCAATCAGGGTAATGAGAGACATGAATGTTTGAAATGTGTATGCTAAAATGGACCATGTAGCATCATAACCTTTATGGGTGCAGTTGACCAGGACTTGGGCACATGTTGAAGCTGATGCTTTGGGAGTTTGTTTTTGAAAATCAATAAAATTTGATGCTCATCTGCGTGAAAGTTGGCACCCGCACACCAAACTGGCAGTGTCTTTTAGAGGAACCACCATGTCCATGGTTCGACTTAAGACACGATGATCACTGTTGGGTTGGCGGTGATCTCTAAATATGTTGATCGATATAGGTAATGAATCCCTGCTACCCTGGAGAGGGGTTGGCTGCCAACCAAACACTAAATCATCCCTTAATCTTTTTTTGGGAAGTCAAAATCCTCCAGTGGGGAAAGATTTAAGGCTGATTCTAATGAGGTTCACTCTAAGTCAGAATCCCATTAGCAGAGGTCCTGCTAAAGCCATTGGTTTTAATAGCTCTGCGCCAGAAAATTCAAATTTTGCACTGAGCAAAGTCCTTGGGCAGGCCAGATGCTTTTCATGCCTTTGCCTCATCAAGATGTCTATGTTGAGAGTTAGGGCCTGATTTAGATCTTGGCAGATAGATTACTCCGCCAAAACGTTGACAGATATTCTGTCCGGCCAAATATAAATCCCATTATATACAATAGTATTTATATTTTGGCGGACGGGGTATACATCCCCACTGTGACGGAGTAACACATCCACCAAAATCTAAAGCAGGCCCTCAGTCTTTGTCCTTTTTTAGGAGTTTGAAAACCTTAAAAATTTGGTTGCAATCTCTTTTTAGGAGCTCAAAAACCTATAGCGGGAAAATGCCTGGAAACTGTAGTAAGCATAGTCACACCAAAGCCAGATACCTTAGTTTGAGTGTCTGGTGAAGTCTCTTTATGGTAGACAAAATGCTCCTGGTGGGATCTGGAAGTTGTAAATTTTCTTAAGTCCCACCTTTTTCCAAATAACTGGAGTAACTCCTTCTGGTCACCTCTAACGTTCCCACAAACCTCAGAAGCAGCACTCAGAGTCCAGGACCTATTAGCACAGTCCAGGTCCACTTGTTTCAGGTGAACTGGTCACTCCAGGAAAAGGCTCTACGGATTTGTATGTGTCTGCCAACAATAGGCAGAAATAGACTGAAGGAGAGGGAAAGAGGGCAACAGGTAAATGTTGAGGAGAAAAGGAGTGTAAAGACTTGGTGCACTGCAAAAATTTGGAAACATGGTAAACTTCTAGAAAGATACCAGGGCAAGCCTGGGAGATCCCCCAGTCAACAAACTAACATGGAGATACTGACACAGACATACAGCAAACTTAAAGGCATCCTAGGGCTGCCTCTGAGGTTTCTTGGAGCGTTAGCTTTGACCAAAAGGGATAAATAGATGTAGATTTGATGTTCTCCTAATAGTCAGATCCTATGTTGACATACTTTGGTAGTAGAAAGACTGGTAATGCCAATTCAGTTCTAAGCATCATAGAAATTGCTTATACTGGGTGATATAATACTTCTTGCCTCTTTAGAATGATCACCTGTTGAAAAATATACAGCATTCTCTGCATGCTCATTCCATTCTTGGCCTCGGTGTTATCAGCATGTAGCACTTCAGTTGGCTGCTTTCATTTCCTATAAACTAACATGACGCCAACTTAATTTTCCAGATCATTCCACTTGCATCAAAAACAATTTATTTAGTTCTAGACTTACTGTACGAGTACCAAAGATGCTGCCTCAGGAGCACCAGGAGTTAACCATCACTTTAAAACCTTCCCTTATACCCTTTTCCTGAGCTCTAAAATGTGCCTATGGGTTGGCATGAAGAACCAAGGGGAAAAAAGAATTGGAATAGAAAAACTGCTGAAGCCATCACAGCTTGAGGGCAGTGAATCTAGAATATAGTTTTATCTTCCCAGGAAATGGAGAACAGTTCGTTACCTTTAGTACCAGAAGTCACTCACCCATACCCACCAGTGCCTACCTTAGTTGTAGTGAATGCTGTCTCTTCTATTGTTCCTTAATCTAAGGGAGCAGAAGCCTGGAAAATGTTGTAAAAGTAAAACTTACTCGGGAGTTACATGTCCATCACCAATGTCCTTCTTAACAAGTTGCTTGTGCCTTATGAGTTATTATCAACACCTCAAACACTTAAGTGTTCCTGTTACTTCACAGGAAATAAAGCAAGATCATGAAGAGAGTACTTCTTCACAAGACAGCATCTATTAATGAGTTGACAGGGCTGTCAATCTCCTGCCTTCCTCAATTATCAGCACTCTCTTACCATGCAGTTCTCTCAAATGCTGCAATTCATGGAACCTAAAAGGATAGGGCTAAAAGAGCATATCCCATGTGAAGCCCAACTCTCAGTTGACTTTTCCGTTCTCCAGTCTGGATGCTCATGAGATGCTGTGTTCTGCAATCTGGATGCTCCAAGTCTCAATATCCGAAGGACTGGTCAGTTCTTCTCTCATTGACTAGTCATATCTGGAGTTTGGTCTATATGGAAACGCTCCTGGTGTTTGCAGCATTAGAGTGAGGTTACATTCACTCTGCCGAATAAGAATGCCAGTGAGGTTGAGAATTCTCACAGCAAGACAAAGTCTCACGAGAATTTGGAGTGAGCAACTAGAGGATGTAAATAGGCTTGATCTGCAGTTCCGACTTTCTGCTTGACTGTCCTGTTTTTTCAGGTACACTTCTCTATTTGATTGTTTGACTGGATTGGCGTTCTGATGGTTGCGCTGTGTGTTAGTTTAAGAGGGATGGATAAAGGATGGCCGCAAGTGCCACATGTGCTTGAGTAGGGGGCTACCCCTTTTCATGCTGCATCATAGAGTTATGAATGGCTAAGATTGGTCTTAAACTGCCTGTACCTAGCTGGCCATGCCTACCTCTCTGCCCACTTTGTTCCCTGACGGGAAATGGCCTTTTACGACATGGGCTGTGCCACACATGCTGTTTCAACGCAAGCAGAACAACGCATGGTTAAGGCAGTCAGTAGTTGAGATGTGTGGAACAGGAAAGATCAGGAGGGGAGGCTCCGGGACGCGGCCTGGTAAGTGGGGCTGGGTCAAGGTTTGGAAGTGGGTCGTTTTTAGGGCTGGGGGACAGTTTTACGGCACAGTGCGGGGAGGAAGGGGCAGTTTTTAGTAGTGGTGGGTAGTCTTAGGGCTCAGGACAGGAAGCTGGGGTCAGGGTAGTTTTTTGGCAGAGGGCAGGGTTTTAGGACTCAGGTCGGGGGTCGGGATAGTTTTAAGGCTCATATCCCTTTACAAATCATGCCTTTAAAACGAAATTCATGATGAAGGTATGCGTGGTAAAGATGTGGTCATGGTTCAGACTGCGTTGTTTATTTATTTATTTGAAAGGTTTAATATAGCGCGGACAAGACCCATCAGGGTATTAGAGAGTTTATCGGCTCCAGCTATGACAGTTAGAATCCTTTACCACCGGTGTTCTAAGTCACAGTGCTAACTGACCTCAAATTTAATTGCAAAGTACTTCCCTTTGCCATTAGAGTGTCACTGGCAATGAGGCAGAGAAATCCATTATTTACTTAAGGGAGTGAAGAGGGCTAGACACTTCAAACACAGTAAAACAGAACCAAACCTCACAGTACTCGGTGCTTTCCTTTAGAAATAAAACATACTTTAATACATGTACCACAGCATACTGCATACTGTAAACAAAATAAGGGTAAACAAAGCTAACCAGAACTCTCTATCTCCCTCCTAGGCAGAGATCTAAATCTATATGCTGTTATATTGCTCCCTGTGACATGCCAACTTTACAAGCATGGAACCCAAGCTCACAGTTAAACGACTGTTGGAACTTAATATCTTTTGTGTGGTATTCCCTTAGACTTTTGTCTTATTTTGCTGATCCTGATTTTGTTGACCATAGGACCCTGTGCAGTCTACTTCACCTAACATTTGGTAGAGTAATTGTGCTCTACCTTTTAAGCCTGGTAAGACTGACATATACATAATTGGCATATTTAATTTACCATTTAATTTTCTAGTGAGTCCATAATATATGGTCCTACCTGTACCCAGGGCATGCAAATTAAATGCTACTAGTGGGCTTGCATCGCTGATTGTGGCACCCAATAACGTAGCACTTTAAAATGTCTCCAAGCCTGCCCCTGCAGCTTGAGTAATAGTTTTAAAACCCTAACTCTTATAAGTCACCCCTAAGATTGGCCCTAAATGCACACGGGGCAGGGTGCATGGTATTTAAAAAGTGGGACATGTACATTTAATGTTTTACATGCCCTTATAAAAACCTCCAAAGTCATTTTTCACTGTTGCAAGGCTGGCTCTCCCATGAGAAAATACTGTGTTACACTATACCAGTTTTTAGTACCTAATTTCAGTTTGAGAGCAGCTAGAAAATGGTTCAAGATTAATTTTAATAGCAGGACCGGCCCATGCAGGTCAGAACAGCGGGGCTGTGGGTGGGGGGAAATCAACGGATGACGATGAGGGAAAATTAAATATTTATTTAAATTTCCCTTGTTGTCTATTGAGTCCCCCCCACCCCACCGCTCTTACCTGCATGGGCCGCTCCTGTCTAATAGTAATTGTAAAACAAACATAATGGTCATCGGATTTTATATTACAATTTTAGAAATTGCACTTTTATAATTGGTGTCCTTTTCCTGCCTAGGCCAAAAGGGGCCTTTCTTCCAGTGCCACATGACTGTTGATGACTCTTCTGTGGCTGGTTTGGTTCCAAACAGTTTTTGAAGCATTTGGGTGTGGAGAGGCGATTTCCTTCCTTGTGCAGGATGGCATGGGAGCTTGTAAGCTTCAAAGGATACCTACCCTGTTACTAGCAGATGTAGCTCACATCTAGGCTTGCCTCCATTTGGTCTTGCTAGTCAACTTGGCTCCAAACCAAATGGGTGGAGGGAGCTGCCCCAGAACTGGTTTGGAGTGACAACAAGGGAAGGTTTGCCCATAATTATAGCCACACCTCTGAGTGGGCACATGAGCTCTGACCACAGGAATAGTTTAAACTAAAACATAGGAAATGCTGCACATATGGGCAGGGCCACCCCAAAGAACCTTGCCCCCTTTAGCTAGGGAGTGGCCAGGAATTTCCACCATCCACCCACCTACAGGCTGGCAATGGGCATAATTGTGGCATCCGCAGTATCCTCAGAACACTCATGGACCTCTGAAGCTCAGGAGAAAGGCTACCCTGCTGTCTGAAACCTGAAGGAAGACTTGACCTACTTGCCTTGCACCCAAGGCTCCAGGAGTGATTCGAAGTGTCAGTTGGCTGACTTGTTTGTGCTAGAGGGACACAAACTACCTGAGGCACTGCAACCGCCCAGCTGACATTACAAATTAGGCCTGCCAGGGACACTGCTGATAGACTCTGTTGGGGGTGAGTCCTAACCCCCAAGCGGTGACCTCCCCAGGTCCTTGACCATTGACTGGTTTAAGAGTGTACTCCACCAGTCCCCTAACTACAAGAAGAGGGACTTAGAATTTTTTTGCCAACTTTCTGACTTGAGAACCGTTGAAGACCTGGACTGTTGTCAAATCCACAATCAATCAATCATATCATTTGTAAAACACACTATTCACCCGGTAGCGTCTCAAGGCGCTGGGGTGGGGAATGCTGCTACGGCTCAAAAAGCCAGGTGTTGAGGAGTTTCTGAAGGTTAGCAGGTCTTGCGTCTGCCGTAGGTAGATGGGGAGGGTGTTCCAGGTCTTGGTGGAGAGGTGGGAGAACAATCTGCCGCCGGAGGTCGCTCTTCGGAAGTGGTGGAGCAGAGCTAGTGGGTGGGAGTGTAGAAGCTGAGTCGTCTGTTGAGGTACGTTGGTCAGGTGTTGTGGAGTGCCTTGTGTGCGTGGGTGAGGAGCTTGAAGGTTATCCTCTTGTTTACCGGGAGCCATTGCAGCTCTCTCAGGTGGGGTGTGATGTGGCTGCGGCAAGGGATGTCGAGGATCAGGCATGCAGAGGCGTTCTGGATGCGTTGGAGCCGCCTCAGGAGTTTGGCCGAGGCTCCTGCGTAGAAGGTGTTTCCAAAGTCCAACCTGCTGCTGACGAGGGCCTGGGTGACCGTTCTTCTCATTTCAGTGGGGATCCACTTGTAGATACTGCAGAGTATGCGGAGGGTGTTGAAGCAGGAGGAGGAGACGGCGTTGATCTGTTTAGTCATGGAGAGGGTGGAGTTGAGGATGACCCCTAGGTTGCATGTGTGGTTGGTGGGTGTTGGGGCGGTTCCCAGTGTGGTCGTCCACCAGGAGTCATCCAGGCCGAAGGGGTGGATCCAAGGATGAGGACCTCCATCTTGTCCAAGTTCAGCTTCAGTCGGCTGTTCTTCATCCATGATCTTCAACTTTCTGGTCAGCCTGAGCTTGCTGGTTTGCCCCACTGAAGGAGATATGACTTGCAGAAAAGTTTCAAAATCTGAACACAGAGGGCTTCTGGAACGACACAGAGCAGCAAACTATTGACAACAGCACCTACCTAGGCACAGACCTCGGACTTGACCAGCTCATTGCTTTTCCGTCTTTATCAATGTTCTCATTGGGACCCTGCATTTCAGCAGCCCGCTGTTGTCGAACCCCACTTCGGATCCATCTTTCCCCACTGATGACTCATTGTGGGAAATTGAGTTACTGGTTGTAAGAGGTGAAACCCTACTCAAGTAGCAACCACAATTCTGTTCAGGGTGAAACTCAAGCAAACCCCAAAATTAATCTGTGCTCAACCCTCTGGTAGCTTGGCACCAAAGCAGCTCAGCTTAAATTAGAAGCAATGAGTTAGACCTAGCATCTTTTGCCGTGGTTTCCCTCCTGTTTTTCTGTTTTGATTGAGTGCTGCCTTTCGATTTTGTGCTCCCTGTCTAAGTTGTATTGGTGATTGGTTTATCCATGATAGGCATATTTGATTTACTAGTAAGTCCCTAGTAAAGTGTATCAGGTTTGCCCAGGGCCTGTAAACCAAAGGCTAAAAGTGGGCCTGTGGCACTGCTTGTGCCACCCACATGTGTAGCCCTACAAACATGTTTCAGAACCTACCATTGCACTGTCTGTTTGAGCAGTTTTATCTGCCCCGTAGACCTGGCAAGTGCCCCACTTGCCAGGTCTAAGTCATCTTTTCTATTAAGGCACCCCTAAAATATTTACCAGGGACTGTCCAGACTGTCAGGGACACAGTCAGGGATATGGGCAAGGACTGGGAACTGGATAGAAAACGTACACAGAAAGAGGAGTACAGTGCTGCCCAGGATCACACAGGGAGTCAGAGGAGAAAAATGGATTCAAAGGGGAAGCCTGTACAAGGGAACACAATGGCTAAGACTCAAAGGATGGGGACTCAAGAGCCAATTTAGCCTTCAGAATACCTAAACCCAGGATGGACGTGCAGACAAAAATATATATATATACATACACACACACACACAAAACAACATTTACAATAAAGGGAATGTGGGGTAAAGCCCTCGGGAGCTCTAAATGGTAAGACTGAAGCTCAGTAAGTTCCTCACCCACAATTGCTGTTACAGATACTGACTGAAAATACCCACATATAGGATATGCATGCAAGAGCAGGGTGTGTGGAACTGATACCTATGGTGATGTTATAAATGTAACTCGAAGACAATACTCACAGTGAACAAGGAACACCACCTAGGTAGTCAGCTGTGCCCACGGATCCTGGAGATGAAACAGGAACACGCAAGGCAGTAAGAGCAAGGGGGTAGAACTAAACACAAGCACAATAGACAAGGAGCTAGCAAGGAGGAGTGCTTAACGGGAAAGGAAGAAATCACAGGGCACACTTGGCAGAAAGCAAGTAACAAACTTACAAGATAATAGAAGCAAGACAGCAGGAAAAGAAGGAAAGCTAACTAGGAACTGGAACCAAGGAAGTGAGAAGAAAGGCTGGGTCTGATAAATGGTAAATACTGAAGTAGAGGCTACAAGAATACACTAGAATAGAATTTAATCAGAAGTCAATAAAACACAGCAGCACTGGAGGCTGTGCTGGAGCAGAAACAAGAATTGAGCAACAGCTCAAGAGCCAAGGTAGCACTGCAGGCAGTGCTAGTTCAAGGAAACAGGTAATAGCTACAGCTCAGGAAATGGAGTCAAGAGAGCACTGCAAGCAGTGCAAATCAGGAACAGGAACACAGACTAACTATAGCTCAGGAACTCCAGAAACAAGGTAGCATTGCAGGCAGTGCTAATTCAGGCACAATGAATATCTGTAGTTCTGGAATTCTGGAAACAAGGATATAAAAAGTTCAGGAAACACAGGAAACAAGGCTCGGTCTCACCGGTACACAGCTACAATGACCAACCTTGGCCTGAAGCTGGGGCTTAAAAGAGCTCAAAGTAATCACATGCACCAGGTGTGAGCAGGCTAGCAGCAGTCATCCACAGGTGAGCTGAATTCCTCCACCCATTTTTGTCCTGCAGGGGTGGAGACAAAGCGGTGAGCAGGGAATTCTAGGTAACAGAGTGTCAAACATAAGCAGTTTGGCTTTAAGCTTGAGCAGGCTGGCTTTCACAAAACCTAGCACGGATTGGAAATAGTTACCAAATGGATAGAAGTCACGATATGCATGCAGGGGAGTATCTGGAAGCTTATTAGAACACAGGAAAGTCACACTATGCACTCCTCTGGTGGTGGGGACGAGAGTTCAGGAAGCTAATCACGACAAGTATGTCCAAGGTAGCCCCACCGGCAGGGTGCAATATATTTAAAGGTTAGGACGTGTACTGTTGTGTTTTACATGTCCTGGTAGTGAAATACTGCAAATTTTGTTTTTCACTAAAGCAAGGCCTATCTCTCATGGGTTAGCATTGGAGTGGCCCTGTAACATCTTACAAGTGTATGTTCCAATTTGGAATAGATAGAGATTTGGAGTTTGGGATCTCTGGACTCACAATTTAAAAATTAATCTTTTGGTAAAGTTCGTTTTTAAATTGCTTGTCTAAAAATGCCACTTTTAGAAAGTGGACATTTTCTTACCTTTTCATTCTGTGCCTCTGCCTGTCTGCTGAATACACGTCTGAGGTAGGATGATAGTTGGGTTGTTTGTGCATTCACTTCTGACAGTCACACCATGGGAGCTGAGATATGCCCTGCATATCCTGACGGGCCATCGCTAGGCTGATGGGTCTTCCTGAGCTGGAGTGGGGGGAGGAGTTGACACTGACACCTGAATATGGCTGTGCCTGTCCACACACAAAGGGATCTCTCCCCCCCATAGAGCAAAGGGCAGGGAAAGGCAGGGTCTTGTGCACTACAAAGACTTTCCTTTAAAGTTTACCTACTTTAAAGACAGAAATGGGTCTAAGTACTGGACCTCTCACAGCAGCCTCAATCATGCCCTGCACCACCTCTTTAGTCATGAGAGGCATGTCGCCCCCTGCAGGGCCCTGGCTTCTGATGGCTTCAGAGGGACGGAGACCCATCAGGAGACGAAGAGGAAGATGACACCAGGTTGTTTCTCTTGAATAACCTCTTGCGAACCATGCTTGCTGTATAATGGAGAAGCCACCCCCCAGAAACCGCCTCTATATGACAGAGAACCAACCATGCCGGCATCCAATAAAAAACCTCCGCGAAAATATCTCAATCAAGAAAAAAACCCTCCATATTCCCCAAAGAAAAACAATAATGGGTCAAAATCCATCCTACCAGATCTCATAGATGTCTACAGATATGGGCGTAAAGGCCGCCTCGCAGCCCCAGCCTGGAAACACAGCCCCAGCTGCAGGAGGACCGCCGGACACCATTGCAGCTTCCTGTGCAAGCGCTCCACCCATCGATCGTGAGGAGACAGTGGAGACACAGCATCACCAGGAGAATGCTGTTGAGGGCACCGCCGTCGGAGAAAACAATACAGACGACTCCCAGGCACTGCCACAGAGAGGAAGCCAAAGGTAAGTCTCACCTAGAGAGACAAACAAGAATAGGTGGAGGTGGGCACAGCGATTTTATAGGCTGGGGTGGGTCTAGAGGGAGGCGGTCTTTCTTTCTTTCTATTTCATACCATCCCAGTTTGACAATGGTCAGATAATCGGGATCAATTAAGGATCTCGGTGTAAAAAGTTAGTGCCTTGCCAAAAGTGTACAAGAAAAATGGTCTTTTCACTTTTAAAACCAGGTTGTAAATCTAATTTTGCATTAACGACAAATCAATTCATTTTTTTAACTCTGTATCAAGGGATTATTAAATATACAGGAGTATTTTGAAAAACGTTTGCCTTTAAAGTTTGCTATTGTTTCTGTGAGAGAAAGTAATTGTTTTTTTCACATGCCAAAGTGAATGTACATTTCTTAGGGCTATTAAGTAACCAAAAATAACAGTTTTGTCTACTGAAAATCAGCTGCTTCCAATATGTTTTTTCTTCTGTTTTACTTCCACGAATCACCCTAAATGTCATAACCTCTATGAGCAACAGTGGTACTATGACCCATGAAGGTTGGTCCTATTTCTGCCATCGATTACAATTAGACTCACATTGAAACACTTTTTTGATTCAATAAGGCACACAGTGGGGCTGTTCTCAGCTGTGTTCATTATGTAATATCACATTACAATCTCTTGTAACTACTATTGGTATTTTCAAGGACATACAACTGGCCAAAGGGACATACTGAACATCACATTTTTCCTGAAACTGATTTCACATATAGATATGTACTCTTTAAACCTAATCCACTTAATTCAGATCCTTCCATTTTTAATGTTCTTGTTTTTTTTAATAGATCAGGTGCACGAGGCTTCTCTACATACCCATGCCCAGTGGGACTGAGTAAGGATAGGGATGGCTCGCTTGCTCTGCAGATTTTTCCTTTTTCTCTTTGAGAACCAGACTCCAGTGCGCAGTGGGAAGCAACAGCCCATAGGCAGTGCCTAAGACTCCTGTAAAAACTGGAGATCAGAGTTTCAGTTGCAGATTAGAGTTCCTTCAAACTCGGCAGGATTAGCAAGGGCACATAGCCTCTCAGAACAAACCTGAACACATCAGCTATTTTAGCCACCCCTAGGCGATGGATGTAGACATTTTGTGTTTAATTGTGCATTATTACCAAACATGCAGAATAATAATTTAAACTCAGATTCACAAATGTATACTTATATGATGCTGTTGTCTTTGAAACGATTTCGATACGACCTGCTAAAGTGCATTTTCTTGGCTTATGCTAACTAGTCAGCAGCTAGGCCTCGAGAACATCTTGTTTAAAATGGATGTCTCACCCTGCTCAATCACCATTTATTATTTCTGCTGTACATAGCTAAGCAAACCATGTTTTGTTTATTTTAAACTGATGTTGTTCTCGAAGCCTCAGTAATGTAACTTTCCTTCAAAGTTTCTTTCATCTGCTCGCATTATTGAATTAATTCACAATAGCTTACTATTGTTTTACAACTTATTTGTCCTGATCTTTGAATGACATTAGCATAGAAGGAGCTGAATCAATATTTATGTAATGAGATAGTGCTTAGGTGGTAAGGCTGTGTGGAACTCTAAAAGTCTGTGTTTAATTTGCTGCAAATGTATTTTTTGCTTACACCAGGAAGAATCTGCAGTTTCGATTATGTTCTATGAGAAGATTTCCTATATAAACCCTTGGATTTAGAGGTGAGCCAGATGACTTTTCCTTACCAATAGGGATGTTGTCTGATTTCTTTCTGATTTTGTGGCTCATTTGGGACCTACAATAATTTTGATTTTGCTTATTATTCTGTATTGCCCTATTTCTGAGGGCCGTTATGACGATGAATTTATGCATTTGTACTTCACATATTCTGTTTTGTAACTTTAAAATGTATATAATAAATCATTAAATTCGTGAAATTGAGGTTTAACACTTTCTCGATTCACCGACCTGTGGGAGTATTATTGAGGAGTTTCCTCGGCTGTAAATATTTTAGGGTTACTCTATGACCCCAAATGTATGCATAAGAAGCTTCATCTGCAGCTTTCTGGAACACCAGCCCATTTGCATCCTTTTACAGAAGTTGAAATCCAGATGGTGGCTGAATGACAGGGCTAGGGTTGCCTCGAGCTAGAAAGCTCAGCTCTCCCCTCTGCTAATGTTCTTTGCTGGAGCAAAATGATCTCTGGTGCCAAATTCTTCCTAAGAGCAGCTGTGATGAAGATTATGAATGAAGGCCAAAGAAATGCATGTCTTGTACCAGGAAGCCAGACTTTCCACTATGTTTCCACTTTTGACTTGACACACAAGAAGTTTGTGTGCCATGAGGAGGGTAGATGGGTGGGAGGAGTAACACATCCTACCTGTTGTTCTTTGCAAAGTTGAGATTGCGGAGATCAACATTCAACCTTGAGAAAGTACCTTTTTTAGGACTCCCCAAAAATGTCTACTGAAGAGTCACTCACTGTTGTAGTCTTGAAATGAGCATTCCATTTTTCAAGGTATAACTTTGAAAATGGAAGTCTCAATTTTCAAATGGTCAGTATACCTCTTTCTTTCTGCACATGGGGTGCTGAAATATTGGACTCCTTCTTTACCATAGGCAGGCTGTAAGAAAAACCTCATGCAAATTGTCTTTACACTTCAAGGAGTGTCGGGTGAGGCAGTTAGGCGTTAACAGCCTAATATGCCATTCCTTAATAAGGAAACAGTATATGTGTCAGTGTAGAGTTATGCTATTAATACCATTGATCACAGTTTCCATTGTGTTCTGCCACCTAAATTTGAAGAAATATGTTTTTGCTATTAATTGAAATTTTAAGATCGTTTAAGTTAGGACTATATATATATTACAATGCTTGTAAACTACACCTCCCTGAATTCCTCTGGAGCTCTAGGTTTCTGTAGGGCCTGGTGTTGGCAGGGTTCAATGGTTCATGCTGAAGCTGGTACCAAATGCTGAAGCTAACCAGCATTGAAATTAGGAGGAAATCTATTTATGGAACCATTATTGGAGACTTGCAAGGCATTCTTGAGAGCAAGAAACTAGTGGGACCAATAAAAGCCACAATCCCTTGGATTTCCCTTTAGTTTTCAGGAATAGATAAGATTGTTATGTTCGCTAGTTGCAGGGTTCCCTAGGTGTCAGCAAATTCTTGCACACATTTAAAAAAGCATGGCTTCTTTAATACACAATGTCTGTTCGTTCAATTTTTCATTTATTTTCATTTTTCAACCTTTATCAATCTTCCCAAATGACCGCTTATTGAATTCAGAAGTTTTGTTTTTGCATAAAGAAATAGCTTTGTAGGTTCACTTATGAGTTTCCGCACCCAATTCCTCCCAAGCTGCGCCATAGTTAGAAGAAGATAATCTTAACACAGTAAGTCTTTTGTTGACAATATTTTAAGAAAGAAAAAACACAATTTACTGCACATCTTTCTCTTCATATTTTACCAAATGTGGGCTCTTTCATTAGGCCCCTAGAGAATAAATCACAAAACCTGGGTCTCTCTTCTGTAAGAAAGTAAGTTATTAATTGGGGTGGATGGGAATTTACCTCAAGCAACCACCACAAGTAATACGAACAGAAACCTGTTAGGTTGAATGCACATTTTCAATCATTCAATCCTGGGCTCTACCCCTGATAGCTACTTTACAGAGGAGAAGGGTATAACTTAGAAACCGTGTCTAAAAGACTTAGCTGTATCAAAAACAATTAAAAAGTCATCCCACAGTTAATTTCTAAACATATACATTTAATAAAGAAAATTGACACATAATTTATTAAAACCCAATCAGGGTAATCAGAGACATGAATGTTTGAATTGTGTATGCTAAAGTGGACCAAGATGTGTACAAAAAAATTGCCAACTTCACCTTACTTGACACCTCCCAATTGAGGAAAACAAACCAGTATTACTATATGGTCTGTTTGGTATATTTACTTAATACCTTTTTGCTTTTTATTTCATTATATTCAAAAAAGTTTAGGTACAAAAAAGACACTTAAATACATTCAACAATTCCAACATAAGTTTTCAAAGCAAATTAAATTCCACATTGCATATATAAACACCACATAAATTACATTACATATATAAACACCATATTCATTTGGATCAACAATTAAACTAAACAAAGGACAAAGTGAACATTTAGATACTATTATTAAACAAGTAGCAAATCAATGCATATTAAATTTGTCAAAGTCATTAAATGTGCTGCAAATTAATGCATTCCTGATTCAAAAGCCGACGCGTTTCAAACCCATTCCTGTCACTTTATGGGTTCTCATCAGGGCTCTGTCTCTTTTATTTATCTACAGGATATATGTAAAAAGGAAAAAATGAAATTCTATTTTAGTATTTGAATAGAATTCTTGTCAATCACCTCTCTACCATTCGCGAAATGACGAAACCAGTACCTGAATCGTTGCTGGTCGTATGTTCTAGTATTCACTTTCTAGATCATGTGTTTCTTTATCTACAATGTAAAGTATCATTATCAGGATTTTTATTTTCTTTGAGAGCTCGGGAGTTCGTATGCAAAAGCATTGCTACACAGCCTACCTTTTACGATCTTTATCTTCGTGTTTGCACCCTTATTGATTTTTTCGTAATAATTACGATAACTGTGAAGGAATGGAAACATTTAATTTAATATAAGTTTTTCCACTAAGTTTGTTTGTCTGCTAGTTCTCCCATAAAGGCGATTTTAAAGGCATACCTCTTTTTACTTCAGCGCCTTCATGCGCGGGGTGCTGCACGTCTCGGATTTATTTTATACAATGGAAGGAGTGGTCCTCGTGTTCCTACAAAATATTCAAAGACAAACGGGGGAAAGTTCTATCACCCGTGTGCACTCATTTTATATAAATGTTTCCGCATTGCTTCTAAATCGGTAAGGCATACCTGCTTTCTTTAAATGCGCGGTCCCGCGCTGTATTTAAACATCTTGTTTTACTTCGCAATTGCAGTGTTCCCCTCCGTCGCTGGTCTCCTGTGATTACACGGAAACACAAATTAAGTGTCTGATGCATGTAGCTTAGTATCTATTCGCATAAATGTATCACGCATCTTACCTCTTTGTTGTGTATGCCGAGTATAAATCTGCTGTGTCCATTGGCCTCGTGGCCATCTTGTAACGTGTTATTTATATGCATGCCTACAATAGATGGGGGCCATCTTGGAACGGACTAGTTTCCAAGTTTGATGGGGGCCATCTTGGAACGGACTAATTTCCAAGCTTGCTAGTGTGTTGTCTTGCTGTACCCACTTTTTATTATTCAGTATTCCAGTAATGCCCCATACTTTTCAATGTACATATGGCAGTCTACAGAAGTTAATTTATCAGATTAGTTCAGGGGTCAGTCATTCATTATAATCGCGAAACCTCAGACAATGTATTTAGTCCGGTTAAAGCGATGTTAAATTTCAAAATCAGATAGGCCTCTTCATGCAGAAGTAGCTTTTCTGAGTCAATGGGGCATTTTAACTGATTTACAGTGTACAAGACCGACCATTTAAAATCTGTCTCCCCATGCTGCTTATCAATAAAGTGTTCAACCATAGGAGCTGATATCACCTTGTTTTTAATGCATGACCTGTGCTGTGTTATTCTCACATTTATTTGTTGATTAGTCTTCCCTATGTAAATTTTTGGACAGGGACATGTGACTACGTACACAACATTTTTTGTTCGACAATTGGAAAAACAATCATGTTTCCATTTGATGTTATTATGTTTGAATTCCTTCCCCTCGATCGTGTTGGCACAGGACACGCAATTTCCACACTTGTGGTGCCCTGCAATAGGTTTCAACCCCCATTTAGATAAAAGGTCGCTTTTAGGTTTAGCTAGAGCGATTTCAGCACGGACGACAGTTTGGCCAATACTTCTGTTTTTTTTATATGCAAACAGTGGGCGAGGGAAGGGGCATTCCAAGTTCTCTAGGAGATGCCAATTTTTTAAAACCATTTGTCTGATCTTATGGGTGTCAGGACCAAACGTAGTCACACAGACTAGTCGATTCAGTTCTCGTTTTTCTTTAACTTCCAACAGGCATTCGCGTGGTGTACAGCGAGCCCTTTTATAGGAATGTTTTAACATTTTGCGTGGATAGCCTCTGTTCTGCATTTCCTCACAGAATGTTTCTGCATAATGGTCATACTCTCCAAGTTGCGTGCAATTTCTCCTGATTCGTAGTAGCTGACTGTGGGACTTGGCCCTTTCCCCAGAAATTTTTCGTTTTTTACCCCTTTTAATTTAGAATGCCCCTATTGTAACAACAATGTATAGGCCTTGTGTAGTGAGGAAAGCCCTGTGTACTGTGAAACTGATGTTAAGATGCAGGTGTCTTATACCCCTAACATGGCTGCCACTGACCACTGCTGCTGCAGCGGGGTTAGTGGGCGCATTCTAGTGGCTAGGGCCTGGCTGGAACCCTCCAAACAATGTATCAACTTAGCCTGCCAGCCTGCCCACAGGTAGAATGGTGGAACCTCCTAGAACCCCCTGGAACCTTCTGGAACAGGTGAGGTGACACCAACTGCCACTGCCAACTGTCAACTGGCACTGTATAAGGAAAGGAAGGAAAACTTTCCTGTCAGAGTGACTGAGGGGAAGACCTGGGGAAGAACCTACGCAGGAGGATAGGCAGTGGGGGTCAGGGCAGGGTCTTATGATGCTGGAAATGACAGGGCCTAGAGTGCTGCTTTACAAGTATTGAGGCATCCTGTACCCCCCCCCACTGACCTAACCCCGCGGAAGGGAACCCCCAGGGACCACTTGAGGGGATTGGCTGAGGAGATCTAACACCAGCCACCAACTTAACCCCCTTCAAGGAAACAAGAAACCAAAGGGCGCAAGAAACATCACGCCAACAAGAAACTAAGCTTCTATTTACAAGGGTGCAAGAAACATCACGCCAACAAGAAACTAAGCCTCTATTTACAAGGGCGCAAGAAACCTAAATCGCTAAGAAGAAATTAAATCATCACAGGACTTTTGAAGAAGCAAACAGGTATTGGCGCGGTACTGACCCTGCGTTTCCTGATGTCACCTGGGGTCTCCCTTGCTAACCTGCTACTGGGGTGTCACCTGTCCTGTATATCTAGCGCTGCCCTTGCTGACCCTGTGAAGAGCGCTGAAGTAATGGAGGGGGTTGCTGCCTTCTGAAGCGCTATATTTGCCTGAACTGCAGCACCCTGAACTGAATGTTATTAGACCTGCTGGTCTTGCCCCCACCTCGTGTGGGCCAAAGCGCTATAGCCCTGCACCCTGCTGTCTGTGAAGCGCTAGAATCCTGGGCGTGATTCCTGCCTGAAGCGCTATATTCTGTGGTGCCCTTCAGCAGCGCTACCTGGAATGAACTGTCTGCCGAGCGCTACCTCTGCTGTGAATTGCCTGCTATATCGTAGCGCTGTGAATCCTGAAAAGCGCTATCCCCCTGAAGCGCTGTGTCACCAAGAACTTCTGTGGCTCTAGAAGTTGCTGCCTTCTGAAGCGCTGACTCCCTGCTCCCCCAACGCTCCTTTGCTGTCCCTGTGAAGAGTGCTGAGGTACTGAAGGGGGTTGCTGCCTTGTGAAGTGCTGTACCTGCAGGGTGCTATTATCTAAACCTGGTTGCCTGCTGAAGCGCTGTCCTCAGCATTGCCTGTGGCCAAGCGCTGTCATGTGAGGAACTGAGGTAGTGCCCAGGGAAGCGCTGTAATTTCACTCCAATCGCTTTCTTGAATGTCCCATAGAAGCGCTGTAATTGTGCCTCCAAGCGCTCTCTTGTAGGCCCCAGAGAAACGCTGTATTTTTTACCTTAAGTGCCCACCTGTTGGCCCCTATGTGCCTCTAGTGACGTGGAGGCCATTAAGTTACTGTTTATGCCTGAGGACAGGCTTGGCATTCATTAACTGTTTGGGCCCTGGTTCCGGCGTAGGCCTAAAGACATACTGAGTTCACCTGCGATGGCTTAGCCCTGCATAGGGGAGTCCAAGGCATAGTAAAATGCTCATTGAGAATGCTTTACTGAATTGCTTATTGAAATGTTCACCTTAATTAACAGAAATGTTTTACTAGTCTAAAGCAAGGCCTGTGCTTGCTTAATGAGATGTTGCTCTCTAGCAATGAGTAATGTTCTATTTATAAGTTACTTAATGAAATGCCTATGCCTGATTCCTTCCCTGTAATGTTTACTCCTGATTAGGGGGATGTTACCTATGATTGGGGAAGAGTTTTGAAGTGGTTATTCCTGCTTGGAACCAGGATTATTCTGAACTATAGAAGTTTTATTACACCCCTGCCCCAGTGTTATAACCTCTACTTATTTACAGGATTACTCTTGGGTGCTGAGAGGTTTATGCCTGCTTAATGTAGGAATTAGGATGTTGATCCTGGCCTGGGGGTGGAAACGCCAACAGCTGCATAATGAACTGTGTCTGCTGACTAATGAAATATTTATTCATGTTGGTTGAAAGGTGGAGCACATGCCCACAGTTATGGAGTGAGGTGCTCCTTGCTTTAAAGAAATGTTTACATTTACTAAAAGGCTTTACATGTATAAACCAAGTCTTCTAAGCTCAGGCTTGCCTGTTAAAAATGGTTATCTCTGCCTTGAAGAGTTGTTAACTGTTGATTGCTGAGTAGGGGAACGTTAATGCTATAAGGATATAGTTACACTGCCTAATGAGATGTTTTATCCGCAGTGGCATGTTTTTATTCCTGCCATAGGAGTTTCATTCCTGCCTAAGGAAATGGTTAATGAAATTTTTACCCTCAGTGAAGTGTTTTACTTCTGCTAAACTGATTATCTCTATTGCAGGAAATGTTTTACCTGTAAGCTCCTGATTAATAGGGGGAAGGCCCTGCCTGTTCAGGCATTAGGTAATAGGATGGTGTGTGATGCCTAAAGGAATACTTTATGCCTAATGAAAGGTGTTGACCTCATTTGAGGCAATGTTTACTCCTGCCCAGGGAAGGGTCTCATACCCCTGCTATAACAGAGATCTACTTACACCTGCTCAATGTAGGGATTTCTACTTCCCTGATGGAATATTGGTGTAGCCCTGATACAGTTAAACCTGCACAAGGGGATGGTTACCTAGATTGCAATGTTTTCTCCTAGTTAGTGCTGGCTAATGCAATGGTTAGCTGGGCCCAATGAGAAGTTCTCCCAAAGGGATGCCCAACCTTGTTATATGGAATAATTATTCTTAATGAAATGTGTAATTCCTATTACAGGAGGAGAGTTACGTACACATACTTTTGTGGCAAATGAAATGTTTCATATTTAAGGAAATGTTTGAACTACACTTAACGAATTGTTTATTCCTACAGCGGGGAGATGTTTCTGTTATGGAACTGTCCCTTTGTTTACCTGAGGAAATGGATATTGATGCTTAATGCAGTGTTGTTCTTATGACTTTGAGATGTATTCCTTTCAGGTACTGACCAAGAAGCAAGGCGTAGGTCGGGCCTGTGTCCCACTAAAAATGTATTTAACTATTTATTGATCCAATATTTAATATTTATTGCAGAACGGATATTTATTCATCTAATATTGATCGCAAGTTTTGAGACACATGTATTTTAAATGAATTTATGATTTCCCTGATCCTGCTCTATCTATCTGATTACAAATCACTTGTTTTTAAACAAGCTCTGGAGTGGAGTCATTTATTGCGTGCCCAGGTTTCTGTCTCAGTGTGAGTGTGTGCTGCATGATCGCTTAACACATGTGCTTTCGGATGCCTACCCGCTCGTGCCATGCTACCCTAGGGGACTGGTGACCCCAGTTCCAACACTGACCATAAGGCAAGTTAGCCTTCAGGCTCCTGGGGTGAGCACTCTGATGATGTAGTATCATATTTTTGTCAGTTTTCTTCTTATATAGTGACGATTGCAGACAGCCGTCGACACTTACAATTTGTACATCCAAAAAGGACATTCTTGTACCACTTGACTCTACAGAGAATTTTATGTCTGGGTGCCTCGAGTTGAGCCATTCATGAAACTGCATCAACTCTGTGTGGCTCCCCTGCCACAGGAGCCACACGTCGTCGATATAGCGCAGCCACTGAATTATATGTCCCGTGTATGGATTATTATTATCCACAAACTTCTTTTCATATTCGGCCATGAATAATACGGCCATTTCTGGGGCATAAGGACATCCCATGGCTGTACCTTTTGTCTGCATAAAGAACTAGTCATCAAATTTAAAATAGTTTCCTTTTAGGGCGATTTCAGCTAACTTAAGGATAAATTGACTGGGGACTCTATGCGGTCTTTCTCGAGCATCTAAATAGAGCTCCATCACTTCTAGCGCTTCCTCCTGGGGAATCTGAATATATAAGGACGTTACGTCCATGGTTACCATCAGTTGTTTTTCCGGATCAAACGAGGTTCCTTCCACCTTATTTAAAAAATCTACGGTGTCTCTCAAATATGACTTTACCTGATTTGTGAAGGGTTTTAAAAAGAAATCTACATATTTAGCTAGTGGTTCTAAGCATGAGTCACATCCGGAGACGATTGGACGCCCCGGGGGCTCATGTAAGTTTTAAAGAATTTTTGGGAGGAAATAAAGGAGGGGGGTCCTCGGGAATTTCTTCACCAAGTACTCACCCTCCTTCAGTCCTACAAAACCACTTTCTATACCTTTTTGAATGATTGGCGCTATAATGCCTTGTATCTCTTTTGTGGGATCTTCATTTAGCTGCCTATACCACATTCGGTTGTTTATTTGTGAAAAAGCTTCAGCTAGATATTTATCCCTTGGCCAGATGACAATCGCTCCGCCCTTGTCGGCCTGCTTTAGCACGATCTAGGTAACATCTTTTACATTTTTTAATGCAGTTCTTTGGCCCTTCGTGATGTTTTGTTGAATGTATTTTCTGCTTTTTTCTAGCTTATTTATTGAGGACAGCATAGTTTGCTCAAAAGCAAGTACCTGTTTGGGTATATTTTGATTTGGTACAAAGGTTGATCGATTTCGCAAACCAGTAGTTTCAATCCCAATGCTAGGCGGTTGATTGGCAAAAAAGACCTTGAGTCTTATTTTGCGACAAAACTCAATGGTTTCAAGCATAATTTTAGTAAAATCTGTTTGTTGGCTTGGGACGAATTTTAGTCCAAGATTCAGGACAGACTCCTCCTCTCTCGTTAATTCTCTGGATGACAGATTTACTATAGTTGAGGGAACTTTTACGATTTGTAACAGTTTTTCCGTGTCCTCATTTCCCACGGAATCTTGAATCTTGCTTTTGGTTGCTGTCCTTTCTCTAAAAAAGAGACCTGTTTTTTATTGGGATTACTCCGAGAGTCAGTTCCTGATCCAGATGATGACGTCTCTGAAAATATCTTAAATCTATTTTTAGATCTGCCTTGGTAGTTGCATAGAGCACCCCTTGAGTCAGCTTGTGTGTAAAATTTGTCCTTCAAAAAAGGGTATGCCTTCTCGAGTGAAAACAATTTTGAGTCCCTCTCGTATTGTGCGGTTTTACTTGTGAATGTAATGTCTTTAAAAGAAAGGATTTCCTTCTCTATCTTTTCAAGCACTGCTTTTGCATCCGTTATCACCTCGCTGTTTTTAATTGCTTGTGATAGCTCTTCTATTTCCTGAAGTTCTTTAGCACAGAGCCTTTGAGCTGTCTCTATCGTGTGTACCATTAGGTCTCTGCTACATTTGGTGTTTATGCAGCTAAATCCCTTTCTATACTCAACATCTTCTGTGAATATGACTGGTATATTTTTAACCTGGAGTCCCCAGGGTATCGTATCTCCCCTTAAATGTTTCAACAGGAAGTGTCCATGGAGCTCAGTACGGATATGTTTTTTACTCAGTCTGATCAGTCTATCTGTTTCATTTTGCTGTTGTGCACTGGTACTTAGTTTCACATTCGCGAATGGGTCAGAGGCAATTAGATTCTGTATATGACTTTCGGTAAATGACAAAGTGTCTTTTTCAGCCATTACACGGAAGAGACAATCTGCCCCTTCTCTAGTTGCTTATCTCTCTAGTTCTAGAACTGGACTAACTTATGTCCTCCTGGCACTCTCGCGGGAGTTCCCCCGCTCTATGATTTCTGACACTAAGGGGTTAGGTCCTTAACCATGAAGTCAGCTGGACCATCAATTAAATGTGTACAAAAAATTGCCTACTTGACACCTCCCAATTGAGGAAAACAAACCAGTATTACTATATGGTCTGTTTGGTATATTTACTTAATACCTTTTTGCTTTTTATTTCATTATATTAAAAAAAGTTTAGGTACAAAAAAGACACTTAAATACATTCAACAATTCCAACATAAGTTTTCAAAGCAAATTACATTCCACATTGCATATATAAACACCACATAAATTACATTACATATATAAACACCATATTCATTTGGATCAACAATTAGACTCACATAAATGATATCTAACTAAACAAAAGACAAAGTGAACATTTAGATACTATTGTTAAACAAGTAGCAAATCAATGCATATTAAATTTGTCAAAGTCATTAAATGAGCTGCAAATTAATGCATTCCTGATTCAAAAGCCGACGCGTTTCAAACCCATTCCTGTCACTTTATGGGTTCTCATCAGGGCTCTGTCTCTTTTATTTATCTACAGGATATATGTAAAAAAGAAAAAAATGAAATTCTATTTTAGTATTTGAATAGATTCTTGTCAATCACCTCTCTACCATTCGCGAAATGACGAAACCAGTACCTGAATCGTTGCTGGTCGTATGTTCTAGTATTCACTTTCTAGATCATGTGTTTCTTTATCTACAATGTAAAGTATCATAATCAGGATTTTTATTTTCTTTGAGAGCTCGGGAGTTCGTATGCAAAAGCATTGCTACACAGCCTACCTTTTACGATCTTTATCTTCGTGTTTGCACCCTTATCGATTTTTTCGTAATACCGGTAATTACGATAACTGTGAAGGAATGGAAACATTTAATTTAATATAAGTTTTTCCACTAAGTTTGTTTGTCTGCTAGTTCTCCCATAAAGGCGATTTTAAAGGCATACCTCTTTTTACTTCAGCGCCTTCATGCGTGGGGTGCTGCACGTCTCGGATTTATTTTATACAATGGAAGGAGTGGTCCTCGTGTTCCTACAAATTATTCAAAGACAAACGGGGGAAAGTTCTATCACCCGTGTGCACTCATTTTATATAAATGTTTCCGCATTGTTTCTAAATCGGTAAGGCATACCTGCTTTCTTTAAATGCGTGGTCCCGCGCTGTATTTAAACATCTTGTTTTACTTCGCAATTGCAGTGTTCCCCTCCGTCGCTGGTCTCCTGTGATTACACGGAAACACAACTTAAGTGTCTGATGCATGTAGCTTAGTATCTATTCGCATAAATGTATCACGCATCTTACCTCTTTGTTGTGTATGCCGAGTATAAATCTGCTGTGTCCATTGGCCTCGCGGCCATCTTGTAACGTGTTATTTATATGCATGCCTACAATAGATGGGGGCCATCTTGGAACGGACTAGTTTCCAAGTTTGATGGGGCCATCTTGGAACGGACTAATTTCCAAGCTTGCTAGTGTGTTGTCTTGCTGTACCCACTTTTTATTATTCAGTATTCCAGTAATGCCCCATACTTTTCAATGTACATATGGCAGTCTACAGAAGTTAATTTATCAGATTAGTTCGGGGGTCAGTCATTCATTATAATCGCGAAACCTCAGACAATGTATTTAGTCCGGTTAAAGCGCTGTTAAATTTCAAAATCAGATAGGCCTCTTTATGCAGAAGTAGCTTTTCTGAGTCAATGGGGCATTTTAACTGATTTACAGTGTACAAGACTGACCATTTAAAATCTGTCTCCCCATGCTGCTTATCAATAAAGTGTTCAACCATAGGGGCTGATATCACCTTGTTTTTAATGCGTGACCTGTGCTGTGTTATTCTCACATTTATTTGTTGATTAGTCTTCCCTATGTAAATTTTTGGACAGGGACATGTGACTACGTACACAACATTTTTTGTTCGACAATTGGAAAAACCATCATGTTTCCATTTGATGTTATTATGTTCGAATTCCTTCCCCTCGATCGTGTTGGCACAGGACACGCAATTTCCACACTTGTGGTGCCCTGCAATAGGTTTCAACCCCCATTTAGATAAAAGGTCGCTTTTAGGTTTAGCTAGAGCGATTTCAGCACGGACGACAGTTTGGCCAATACTTCTGTTTTTTTTATATGCAAACAGTGGGCGAGGGAAGGGGCATTTCAAGTTCTCTAGGAGATGCCAATTTTTTAAAACCATTTATCTGATCTTATGGGTGTCGGGACCAAACGTAGTCACACAGACTAGTCGATTCAGTTCTCGTTTTTCTTTAACTTCCAACAGGCATTCGCGTGGTGTACAGCGAGCCCTTTTATAGGAATGTTTTAACATTTTGCGTGGATAGCCTCTGTTCTGCATTTCCTCACAGAATGCTTCTGCATAATGGTCATACTCTCCAATTTGCGTGCAATTTCTCCTGATTCGTAGTAGCAGACCATAAGGCAGATTAGCCTTCAGGCTCCTGGGGTGAGCACTCGATGATGTAGTATCGTATTTTTGTCAGTTTTCTACTTATATAGTGACGATTGCAGACAGCCGTCGACACTTACAATTTGTACATCCAAAAAGGACATTCTTGTACCACTTGACTCTACAGAGAATTTTATGTCTGGGTGCCTCGAGTTGAGCCATTCATGAAACTGCATCAACTCTGTGTGGCTCCCCTGCCACAGGAGCCACACGTCGTCGATATAGCGCAGCCACTGAATTATATGTCCCATGTATGGATTATTATTATCCACAAACTTCTTTTCATTTTCGGCCATGAATAATACGGCCATTTCTGGGGCATAAGGACATCCCATGGCTGTACCTTTTGTCTGCATAAAGAACTTGTCATCAAATTTAAAATAGTTTCTTTTTAGGGCGATTTCAGCTAACTTAAGGATAAATTGACTGGGGACTCTATGCCGTCTTTCTCGAGCATCTAAATAGAGCTCCATCACTTCTAGCGCTTCCTCCTGGGGAATCTGAGTATATAAGGACGTTACATCCATGGTTACCATCAGTTGTTTTTCCGGATCAAACGAGGTTCGTTCCACCTTATTTAAAAATTCTACGGTGTCTCTCAAATATGACTTTGCATGATTTGTGAAGGGTTTTAAAAAGAAATCTACATATTTAGCTAGTGGTTCTAAGCATGAGTCACATCCGGAGACGATTGGACGCCCCGGGGGCTCATGCAAGTTTTTTTGAATTTTTTCAGAGTTATCGTAATTATTACGAAAAAATCGATAAGGGTGCAAACACGAAGATAAAGATCGTAAAAGGTAGGCTGTGTAGCAATGCTTTTGCATACGAACTCCTGAGCGCTCAAAGAAAATAAAAATCCTGATAATGATACTTTACATTGTAGATAAAGAAACACATGATCTAGAAAGTGAATACTAGAACATACGACCAACAACGATTCAGGTACTGGTTTCGTCATTTCGCGAATGGTAGAGAGGTGATTGACAAGAATTCTATTCAAATACTAAAATAGAATTTCATTTTTTCTTTTTTACATATATCCTGTAGATAAATAAAAGAGACAGAGCCCTGATGAGAACCCATAAAGTGACAGGAATGGGTTTGAAACGCGTCGGCTTTTGAATCAGGAATGCATTAATTTGCAGCACATTTAATGACTTTGACAAATTTAATATGCATTGATTTGCTACTTGTTTAATAATAGTATCTAAATGTTCACTTTGTCCTTTGTTTAGTTAGATATCATTTATGTGAGTCTAATTGTTGATCCAAATGAATATGGTGTCTATATATGAAATGTAATTTATGTGGTGTTTACATATGCAATGTGGAATATAATTTGCTTTGAAAACTTATGTTGGAATTGTTGAATGTATTTAAGTGTCTTTTTCGTACCTAAACTTTTTTGAATATAATGAAATAAAAAGCAAAAAGGTATTAAGTAAATATAGCAAACAGACCATATAGCAATGCTGGTTTGTTTTCCTCAATTGGGAGGTGTCAAGTAAGGTGAAGTTGGCATTTTTTTTGTACACATTTAATTGATGGTCCAGCTGACTTCATGGTTAAGGACCTAACTCCTTAGTGTCAGAAAAAAAAAGTGGACCAAGAAGCATAATAACATTTATGGTTGCACTTGACCAGGATTTGGGCACATGTTGAAGCTGATGCTTTGGGAGTTTGTTTTTGAAAATCAATAAAGTTTGGTGCTCATCCGCGTGAAAGTTGGCACCCACACACCAAACTGGCAGCGTCTTTTAGAGGAACCACCATGTCCATGGTCCCACTTAGACACAACGATCTCCGTTGGTTTGGCTGTAATCTCTAAATTTGGTGATCGATAGAGGTAATGAACCCCTGCTACCCTGGAGAGGGGTTGGCTGCCCACCAAACTCTAAATCATCCCCTTAATCTTTTTTTGGGAAGTCAAAATCCTCCAGTGGGGGAAGATTTAAGGCTAATTCTAATGAGGTTCACTCTAAGTCAGAATCCCATTAGCAGAGGTCCAGCTAAAGCCATTGGTTTCAATAGCTCTACACCAGAAAATTCAAATTTTGCACTGAGCAAAGCCCTTAGGCTGGCCAGATTTTTTTTGTCCCTTTGCCTCATCAAGATTTCTATGTTGAGACTTAGGGCCTGATTTAGATCTATGCAGATAGATTACTCCGCTACAACGGTGACAGATATCCTGTCCGGCCACATATAATTTCCATTATATACGTAAGTATTTATATTTTGGCTCACAGGATACCTGTCACCGCTGTGACAGAGTAACACATCCGCCAAAATCAAAATCAGGCCCTCAGTCTTTGTCCCTTTTTAGGAGTTTGAAAACCACAGAAATTAGGTTGTAATCTCTTTTTAGGAGCTCAAAAACCTACAGCGGGAAAAGCTTTGAAACTTACTTCTAGTGTTTGGTGAAGTCTCTTTTTGGTAGACAAAATGCTCTGGGTGGGATCTGGAAGTTGTACATTTTCTTAAGTCCCACCTTTTTCTAAATAACTGGAGTAACTCCTTTTGGTCACCTCTAGCGTTCCCACAAACCTCAGAGGCAGCACTCTGAGCCCAGGTCCCATTAGCACAGTCCAGGTCCACTTGTTTCAGGTGATCTGGTCACTCCAGGAAAAGGCTCTTACGGATTTGTATGTGTCTGCTATCAATAGGTGGAAAATAGACTGAAAGAGAGGGAAAGAGGGCAACAGGTAAAGGTTGAGGAGGAAAGGAGTGTAAAGACTTGGTGCCTGGCAAATATTTGGAAACATGGTAAACTTCTAGAAAGATACCAGAGCAAGCATGGGAGATCCCCAAGTAAACAAACTAACATGGAGATACTGACACAGACATACATGAAACGTAAAGGCCTCCTAGGGCTGGCTCTGAGGTTTCTTGGAGCGTTAGCGCTGACCAAAAGTAGTTACTCTAGTTATTTAGAAAAAGCTGAAATTTAGGAAAATGTTTAAGATCCAGATCCCACTACTAGCATTTTGCATACAAAGCCAGACTGTGCAGAAATATGCCCACATAGATGAATTGGAATGAAAGAACAGACATAGGGATAAATAGATGTAGATTTGATGTTCTCCTAATAGTCAGATCCTATGTTGACATACTTTGGTAGTGGAAAGAATGGTAATGCCAACTCAGTTCTAAGCATAGAAATTGCTTATACTGGGTGATATAATACTTCATGCCTCTTTAAAATGATCACATGTTGAAAAATATACAGCATTCTATGCATGCTCATTCCATTCTTGACCTCTTTGTTATCAGCATGTAGCACTTCAGTTGGCTGTTTTCATTTCCTATATACTAACATGAGGCCCACTTACTTATTCCAGATCATTCCACTTGCATCAACAACAATTTATTTAATTCTAGACTTACTGTACGAGTACCAAACATGCTGCCTCAGGAGCACCAGGAGTTAACCATCACTTTAAAACTTTCCCTTATACCCTCTTCCTGAGCTCTAAAGTGCACCTATGGGTTGGCACGAAGAACCAAAGGGAAAATGGAATTGGAATAGAAAAAACTGCTGAAGCCATCACAGCTTGAGGGTAGTGAATCTAGAATATAGTTTTTTCTTCCCAGGAAAAGGAGAAGAGTTAGTTACCTTTACTACCAGAAGTCACTCACCCATACCCACAATTGCCTACCTTAGTTGTAGTGAATGCTATCTCTTCTGTCGTTCCCTAATCTAAGGGAGCAGAAGCCTGCAAAATGGTGTAAAAGTGAACCTTACTCAGGAGTTACATGTCCATCACCAACGTCCTTCTTAACAAGTTGCTTGTGCCTTATGACTTATTATCAACACCTTAAACACTTCAGCGATCCTGTTACTTCACAGGAAATAAAGCAAGGTCATTAAGAGAGTGCTTCTTCACAAAACTGCAAGTGTTAATGAGTCAACAGTTTGTTATTTCAAAGGGCTGTCAATCTCATGCCTTCGTCAATTCTCAGCATGCTCTTACCATGCAGTCCTCTCAAATGCTGCAATGCATGGAACCCAAACGGATATGGCTAAAAGAGCATATTCCATGTGCAGTCCAACTCTCAGTTGACTCGTCTGTTCTCCAGTCTGGATGCTCATGAGATGCTGTGTTCTGCAATCTGGATGCTCCAAGTCCCAAACTCCAGAGGACTGCTCAGTTCTTCTCTCATAGACTAGTCATGCAGGATGCCAGAATCTGGACTTTGGCCTATATGCAAACGCTCCTGGTGTTTGCACCATTAGAGTGTGGTTACATTCACTCTGCCGAATAAGAATGCAAGTGAGGTTGATAATTCTCACAGCAAGACAAAGTCTCACGAGAACTTGGAGTGAGCAATAAGAGGATGTAAATAGGCATAATCTTCAGTTCCGACTTTCTTCTTGACTGTCCTGTTTTTCCAGGTGCACTTCTCTTTTTGATGATTTGCCTGGATTGGCGCTCTGATTGTTGCTGTGTGTTAGGTTAAGAGGGATGGATAAAGGATGGCCGCAAGTGCCACATGTGCTTGAGTAGGGGGCTACTCCTTTTCATGTTGCAGCATAGAGTTATGAATGACTATGAATGACTAAGATTGCTCCTAAACTGCCTGTATCTAGCTGGCCATGCCTACCTCTCTTCCCACTTTTCTCCCTGAAGGGAAATGGCCTTTTACAACATGGGCTGTGCCAAACATGCTGTTTCCATGCAAGCCGAACAATGCCTGGTTAAGGCAGTGCATGGTCTAGTTGTGTGGAACAGGAAAGATCGGGAGAGGACGCTCCGGGACGCAGCCTGGCAAGTGGGACTGGGCAGGGTTTGGAGGGGGGTCGTTTTTAGGGCTGGGGGACAGTTTTAGGGCACAATGTGGGGAGGAAGGGGCAGTTTTCAGCTGTGGTGGGTAGTTTTAGGGAACAGGACGGGGGGCTGGGGTCAGGGTAGTTTTTTGGCAGAGACAGTGTTTTAGGACTCAGGTGGGGGGGTCGGGGTAGTTTTAGGGCTCATATCCCTTTAGCAATCATGACTTTACAACAAAATTCTTGATAAAGGCATGCATGGTAAAGATGTGGTCATGGTTCAGACTGCGTTGTTTATTTATTTGAAAGGTTTTATATAGCGCGGACAAGACACATCAGTGTATTAGAGAGTTAATTGGCTCCAGCTATGCCAGTTGGAATTTTTAACCACTGGTGTACTAAGTCACAGTGCTATCTGACCACAAATCTAATTGCAAAGTACTTCCCTTTGCCAGTAGACTCTCAGTGGCAATGAGGCACAGAAGTGTGCCCTGCATATCCTGATGGGCTATCGCTAGGCTGATGGATCTTCCTGAGCTAGAGTGATGGGAGGAGTTGACACTGACACCTGAATATGGCTGTGCCTGTCCACACACAAAGCGATCATATCCCCCCATAGCCTGTCTAGAGCAAGGGCAGGGAAATGCAGGCTCCTGTGCACTACAAAGACTTTCCTTTAAAGCTTACCTACTTTAAAGGCTGAACTGGGTATAAGTACTGGACCTCTAACACCATGTACTCACAATACTTCTGGACTGAGGGCATTTTGCAAGGAAGAAGAACTGCGTAGCTTTAGGACAGAATGGGACTTTGCTGGATGCTTTGCTGTGCTTGCCTGTTGCTTACTGTTGCTGCCATGGAGTAACTGGACTGGACTTGCTTTCTACATCCTGATTCCAAGGTTCTCCACCCTTGGAAGTGATATCTGTGATCTTAAGTAGAAAATCCAGTCATCGACTCCCAGTGTCTGTCTGAATCGACATTGTGCTGCAAAAATGTATGTAGCACTGCTGCCTGCACCAAAGCTTGGTTTCTGCTTACCTCATTCACCATGGCCTTCACAGCAGGCCCCAGCTTGTGGTTGAAGTGTGTCAGAAGAATCACTGCTCTGTGATTTTCGAGAACTTCATCACCAATGTCTGTGACCCCTGCTCCAACTCTGAAGCAGCTCCTGCTTCGTGGTTGTGGAATCGACACAGCACCTGGTTCATCACTGTTGAATTGACGCATCGCGTCTGGATTATTGAAGCATCGTCCCTTGGCACCTATTCTTTATCGTCACCACACCGCAGTAAGGAACTGAAGCCCCGTACCCGGAAACCAACACATCCCCTCCCTTGCAAGTAAGAAGCCTACACATCACCTCGCCTGCCTAGCAGTAAGGAACTGATGCCTCCACCTCCCCTGAACAGTAAGGAACCGATGCATAACCTTCCCTGCGTAGTAAGGAATTGATGCATTATTTTCCTTTTCCGGTGCCCCCCCCTACCCTGCACCTTGCCTTGTCTTTTATTTTTGACACATCCAAGGTACTCTGTCCTAAATAAATGCATCCATTGATTTCTAGTGACTAAACTTGCATAATAGTTTAAAAGTGATACTTTGACTTATTTATGTTGGATTTTTTGTCATTTGGTCTTGTTTTATTCAGATAAAAATTGCCTATTTTAAACTGGTATGGAGTCATTTTGCAGTGTTTTTTATTGTGTAACTGTGTGTGTGTTTGTGTGTGTGTGAGTGTGCACAAATACTTTACACATTGCCTCTGAGATAAGCCTGACTGCTAAGCTACCAAGGGGGATAGCAGGGGTTATTTTAGCTGTGTGACTCCCTGACCCTGACTAGAGTGAGTGTCCCTACGTGGACAGGGTGCAAACCACTGCCAACTAGAGACTCCTTGTCTAACTCAATGTGTAAGGTATTTTTAAAGCATTTTTAAACAGTAATACAGTTGAAACACAATACAAGAAAAATCACACACCAATTTTTGAAAAAGGAAGCAAAATTTAGTAAGTTATTTGAGACGAAAAACACTAACATCCAATTAGTAGTTCCAGAGGTATGAAAGTTCAAAGATTTAGGTAGCAATAGTGCCTAAAAGCACAAAGCACCAACCACCAAATGTGGTTATCTTTTTGTGCCGGATCCGAACGTTTAAGCCGCCTGTGATAAAACATGGACCAGCTACAGAGTTCTCAGTCAGGCCCCCTTAACAAAGTACCTTAAATACTGGTGCACAGTCTGTGTGACGTTGGATTGTGAAACTTCACCTTGTTCAGCCTCCCCCTTCCACCCTCCCACCCAGTGGTGCTTTGTATTTCCTGCCTCCCTGCCCTGGGCAAGCTTGACTGGGGACACAAAAGACTAATGACACAACCTTGGTGAGTGTGCTGTGGCAGAGACTTTGTGATGTGCAAGAGTGTTAGGTGGCATCTCTGCACCCCTATCAAATCAGAGATGACCTATATTGCAAACACATATTCTCACTTTGTCTCATAAATACATAAAGTCCAACTACCAGCTACACCTAGTCATTTGACCCAGGCACTTAGTTGTTGGGATAAGAAAATGCCACCTTTCTATATGATATTTTCAGAATTGTGACTCAAAATCTAACTTTACCAATAAAGAATTGTATTTCTTCAGACATGTACCTGGACATTCCTACTTGCTTCAATGAAAAGTAATCATTTATTAAATGTAATAGGGTAACCTAATATTATGCTATGGAAGAGATAGGCCTTGCAGTAGTGAAAAATTAACTTAAGAGTTTCACATTATCAGGACATGCAAAACGTGTATGCCCTAATTTTTAAAAACATGACACCCTGCCCCCTGAGCTGTGTAGGCTTGTCCTAGGGGTGACTTAAATGTATTAAAAAGAAAGATTTAGGCCTGGCGAAAGGTTAATTTTGCCAGGTCAAATGGCAGTTTAAAACTGCACACACAGGCTGCAATGGCATGCCTGAGACATATTTAAAAGGCTACTTAAATGTGGGACACAATCGGCACTGCATGCCCACTAGTAGCATTTAATTTACAGGCCCTGGGTGCAGGCAGTACTACTTTACTAGAGACTTACAAGTAAATTAAATGTGCCAACTGGGTGCAAGCCTATTTCAACATGTTTAAAGAAGAGAGCACAAGCATTTTAGCACTGGTTAGCAGTGGTAGAGCGCCCAGAGTCCTAAAAGTCAACGAAAATGGGTACAGACAGCAGGAGGGTGAAGTCAACACGTTTGGGGGTGACCCTGCAGAGAGAGCAAAGTCCAACTCTCATTGACGACCACTTTTTCCATAAAGGTGTGTAGGTCAGAAGGTACAGTTTGCACCGGGATGAACCTGGTCACTGTTTCCGACTTGCGGGCAGCCTTAACTTTTGACTTTGACCTGTCTAGCATGACAAGAATACCATGGTTGGTGCTTTGTGCAGCATTTTAAATTTAAAACAATTACATTGATATCTTCAGTTCTACTCATTGGATTTTGGTGTTTTGGTGTATTTTCATTTATAAAACTTTACTCTGTTTTTCTAAATTGGATTGGGATTTTTCTTGTGTAGTCACTTTAATACTGTTTGAGGGCAGCATAAATACTTTATACCTTGTTTCTACGTTAAGAATATCTGCTCACATAGAAGGCCACACACATGCTCTCCAGCATTGTATTGCGCCTGAGGCGTGAGCCGGGAGCTGCTGCTAATTTCACTCCACTGCCCCGTTTTGCACTAATTTCTGTATAAAATCAGTTGCTGCTATCTTGAATGAATTTTACCCTTGTTTTACTCGTTTTTAATTTTTTTTATAAATTGTGTGGTTGAATTCTATGTGGACCTAGTTACTTAGGGAGGGCAGGCCATTGTTTATAACTCAATTTCGAGGCCCAGAAGAGAGGGAAACGCGACTAGGCACTCACCTGGACTGCCGCCATTTTGAGTGGGCCAGGGTGAGCGCTCTAGTCTTTTCTCCTCACCAGACCTTCAAAAGGGGGGCTGGCACGACCACGCACCTATTATTGCTCCTGAGGCATGAGCCGGGAGCTGCTGCTAATTTCACTCCACTGCCCTGTTTTGCACTAATTGCTGTATAAGATCAGTTGCTGCTATCTTGAATGAATTCTACCCTTGTTTTACACGTTTAAATTTTTTTTTTATAAATTGTGTGGTTGAATTCTATGTGGACCTAGTTACTTAGGGAGGGCAGGCCATTGTTTATAACACAATTTCGAGGCCCAGAAGGGAGGGAAACGCGACTAGGCACTCACCTGGACGGCTGCCATTTTGAGTGGGCCAGGGTGAGCGCTCTAGTCTTTTCTCCTCACCAGACCTTCAAAAGGGGGGCTGGCACGACCACGCACCTACTATTGCTCCTGAGGCGTGAGCCGGGAGCTGCTGCTAATTCTATGGCAGGACGGAGGCTCCGATTATGCTTACTCAATTTCTTTACTGACGAACAGCAGCCAATCAAAATGCAGTAAGAAACAACTACAATACCCAGAAACACAGGGTAACCATAGAGTATGATAAGGTATAAATAGGGTCATAGAGGTGAACACTTCCTCTTTCTTTGCTGCTTCGCAGCCAGTTAAGTGCTTTTACATTACTCGCTTTTATTATAACTGCGTAGCCTTACCGCTTTTATTGCTTGCCTTGTACCTTATTGCTAACGCTGTGTGCGCGTTTCAGCGCTTGCATTGCCGCTTTGTCAGAGTGCTTGAACGTCTTTGTCACGGAACCGGCTTCTGTGCCGGTGCCTTAGGATCGTGTGCGACACCTCCTACCAGGGTTTTCTTAACCCGGTTTTCATTTGTGGAGCGGGAGCGGAGCTGAAAGGACGCGCGTCCCTCGCGCACCCTTTCTAGGCGGCAGCGGCTGTTCGTGCATGCGCGACGGTTTATTTACACGTCTCTTCGAGCGTGTTCTTCTTTACACGCCGCCTGTGCCTCAGCCTGTCAGAAACGGAGGACTTTCTCCACAGCGCCCTGCTTGCTGCCGTTTGAGCTCCTTGACGCCCACAAACAATTTCAGTTTGAGGGTTGTAAAATTTGGATTAGGCTTTGCCTAGAGTGGGAAAAATTACTATTTTTTTCGTATTTTGTTTGTGCAGGTCTGCTCCCTCCACATTTAATTCAGTAGTTTCTACACAGTTTCTCTGTGTTATCAGACTTGTGCAAGGGGTACCACTCCCCCAAATTATCAGGCTTTGCCTCTTTAAGTGCTAACCTTCACTGGGCATTATCGGCTGTCATTATAGCCATGGCAGACTACTGTGATGAAGAAGGTTATGGATATTATGAGGAGGAGGAATCCTCTGCTTCATTTGATGATTTTATGGGCCAGGTGCTTTGTCAAGCAGTTGCGCCTTTGAAGAAACATCTGGCAGATTATGCTGCGCAACATGGTTGGGTGCCTCCTTCCTCTGGGCGTTCCAAAAAGTCCCCAAAAAATCCACATTCCAGCCATTTTGAAAAACTTGCAAAGACCCTGTCTGCTCCTTCTGCAAAGAAGCGCAAGAAGTCCTCTCGTTCTGATCCTCCATCTGACACGGATGACGACACGTCCTCGTCTTCTTCCTCCGAGCCTTCTAAGCCTCCTCCCTCCAAAAAATCGCGTAAGGAGCATTTTGTTGACGCGCCTTCTTCACCTCAATTGTTAACCTTCAATCCCTCTGATATTATCCACCCACATTCTTCTTCTTGGTTGCCTGCCCCCGAGGTGGCTCAATACATTCAATCCCACATCCGTCAATCCTTTGACAAGGATGTGAGGGCGCGTTTGCGCTCCGAGTGCCCACGTCTTGATTTACCAAATAAGTTGGCCGCTACTCCTGATGTAGATCCTACGATGATCACTTACATGAGGAAATAGTCAAAAGACCCTACCAAAGGCTTGGATAGATCGTGGCGTTTGTGCCAAGACAAACTTTTGGATCTCTTGGGCCCACTTACAAAAATACTGAATTTGGGATACCAAGCCAAAGAATCTGGTTCCATAATTGACCCGGATGACCTGGTCGGTTGGTCTCAGCGGGCTATCTGTATGCTGGGCAACGCTAACTGTGCCTTGTCCACTGAGCGCCGGCGCTCCATCCTGATGAAACTAGATCCACGTCTGACGGATTTGGCCTCTTCGGAGTCGGGCCCTATGGCCCAAGGTTTACTTTTTGATACCCCCTTCCTGAAAGAACTGTCAAACTTTGTTTCCACCTTTAGTGGCCTTGACAAGGCCCAGTCTAATTTGAAGCGGGCTTTCCGTCCGGTTTTTGGCAGGGCCGGACGAAGGGGGCGTTCGTCCGGCCGTGGTTCCGACAATGCTCCCCAGCGAGGGAACAAGTCCCAACGTGGTGGTCAACAGCAATATTCTTCAAACAAGACTTCCTTCTACCCCTCTGAGAGGAATAGAGGACAGCCTGGCAAAGGTGGATATTCCGGAGGTCATGGAGGACGTCAAGACTCTTCCCCATCAGGTGAGCTTGATTTCAGCTTCAAATGTAATTCTGGGGGGCAGGATTCAATTTTTTCACGACAATTGGCGTTTGATCTCAAACGATGCCTGGATTCTGGAGACGGTGAAAGGGTACAAGATAGAATTTTACTCTCGCCCTCACCAAGATCTTCGGCCTCACCCCCTTGTTTTTTCCCAACAAGATCAGAACTTCATAACCGAGGAAGTCTCCTCTCTTTTGACAAAGGGAGCCATCATTCTTACTTCTCCTCATCCACAAGGGTTCGTCAGCAATGTTTTTCTCGTGGAGAAAAAAGGGGGAGGATCTTGTTTAGTCCTCAATTTAAAGGACTTCAACGGCAATGTGGTTTATCGCCATTTCAAGATGGAGGGCATTCATCTTCTACGAGACCTTCTTCAGGAAGGGGATTGGATGGTTCGTCTCGACCTAAAGGATGCTTATCTGTCAGTACCGATTTATGCTCCTCATCGCAGATTCCTTCAGTTCCAATGGTTGGGCAGGTGGTACGAGTACAAGGTTCTTCCTTTCGGCCTGTCCTCCGCTCCGTGGTGCTTCACGAAGCTCCTCCGTCCCGTGATGGAGTCTTTGCGGTCACGCGGAGTGCGTCTTATAGTCTATCTAGACGACATTCTCCTTTTGGCTCAATGCCCTGTTCTTCTACAGTCTCACTTGCATTGGTCCATAGACCTTTTGCAATCCTTGGGTTTTCTTATCAATCCCCTGAAGTCAGATTTTTCTCCATCCCAATCGATATCTTTCCTGGGTTTTCAGATAGACTCGGTCTCTTGTCAGCTTCTTCTTCCAGGTCAGAAGATGAGATCCATCAAGAGGGACTTGAGATCGTTTCTTGCTCAACAGACTGTCTCGCTCAGGTCAATAGCCAGGATTGTAGGTCTCTTATCGTCTTCCATCTAAGCGATCTTTCCAGGACCTCTGCACTATCGGGCTCTTCAGCGCCTCAAAATTCGTCATTTGCAGAAGGGTCTTCGTTATTCAGATCACATCCTCCTCTCGGAAGATGCCAGGACGGAAATGAGATGGTGGTTAGACCACATGGATTCCTGGAACGGCCGGGCTCTGTTTGGGAGGACTCCCGATGTTGTGATAGAGTCCGATGCCAGCCTTTGGGGCTGGGGAGCCCGTTGCGGATCAGTGTCGACCGGGGGTCGTTGGTCTCCGGAGGAATTGACCCTACACATCAATTGCCTGGAGCTGCTGGCGGGCTCCTTCGCGATTCGGTGTCTCACCCCTCAGAGAACGAATTGTTGCATTCTTCTCCGAATGGACAATGTATCGGCGGTTCGTTATGTGAACAAACTGGGGGGTACCAGATCCAAGCTTCTCTCGGAGATTGCGAAGGATTTTTGGCACCTTTGTCTGGAGCGCAAGATCACGATTATTGCGGAATACCTGCCGGGTTCTCGCAATCTGATCGCGGACTGGAACTCTCGTTACCTGAGAGATTTCAGCGATTGGAGGCTCCATCCTCGTGTGTTCCGCAAGCTGTCCCGCATTTGGGGGACTTGTCATCTGGATCTATTTGCCTCCCGGCTCAACACCCAGCTTCCCCAATTCTACAGCTGGTGTCCGGATCCGGAGGCGCTGGCCACGGACGCATTTCTCCAGACGAGGCCTCGCCATCTGTGCTATGCATTCCCGCCGTTCCTCATGATTCCCCGGGTGCTGGCCCGAGCACGTCTTTTCTTGTCGGAATTGATTCTAATCTCCCCTCTTTGGAGGGCTCAAGCGTGGTTTCCAGTTCTTCTGGAGATGAGCTGCTCGACGCCGCTTCTACTTCCTCACATGTGGAACCTCTTGTTGGATCCGCTCTGCGAGCCTCACCCACTGGTACTGTCCGGTCAACTCCTTCTGGTAGCATGGAGAATTTCGGGGGACGCTGGCAAATCCAGGGCTTATCGGGCGACGCTACCAGATTTATCAACGAGGCTTGGGCACCCATCACACACAAGCGTTATGCATCAAGTTGGAAGCGCTGGTGTGATTGGTGCTCACAGCGGTCGGTGGATCCCGTTTCAGCGGATCTTTCTTTAATTCTTAATTTTCTGGCGTCCCTCGCATCCTCGGGGCTAGCCTACAGAACAGTTAATAACTTTCGTTCTGCAATTTCTGCAGGCCATGTGCCTCTTGATGGTAAACCAGCAGGAGAACATCCCCTGATCTCTAAATTGTTAAGGGGCATCCGGATGGTAAAACCTCCTTGTCCCAAGTATGTTGCCCTTTGGGATGTCTCAGTTGTTTTGCGCTTCTTGTCGGCCTGGCCTTCTAATTCTCTTTTGACACGCAAACAACTGTCAGCCAAGCTCACTATGCTTTTGTGCTTGGTCTCTTGCAAACGAGTTTCTGATGTGCGGGCCTTGGATCTCGCTGGTTGGTCTTTCTCTCCTGAAGGTGTTACCTTTATTATTTCAAAGAGGACTAAGTGTAATACGCCCTCAGTCTCTTACCCTTCTTTGACCCACAATCCTCAGTTGTGTGTGGTTCAGTGTATTAAAGATTATGAGGTAAGTACGGCGCCTTTTCGGCATGATTTACAGGGCCAATTGCTTATTGCATTGCAGAAACCTTTTAAACCGGTAACTCCGGCTACTTTGGCACGTTGGTTACGTTGGCTCATGCATGAAGCGGGCATTGACATTTCTCTGTTTGGTGCTCATTCTGCTAGAGGAGCCATGGCTTCTAAAGCTTTATCCACGGGTGCCAGCCTTCAGGACATCATGAAGGCTGCGGATTGGTCATCTGAAACTGTGTTTAAAACTTATTACTTTAAGCCTATTCTTGATGTTGCATCTGTTGTGGTAGCGAAGCTTTAAACAAGCATAATCGGAGCCTCCGTCCTGCCATAGAATGGAAAATTTGCTAACATTCGTGCCAAGAATTTTCAATTCTATTAAGGACAGGAGGCGAGGATTATCCCACCCTTATTTCATGATTGTCTTGATATATGCATATTGCTTTTATACTGTATACCTCTGGTTCTTCTTTATGAAATGTTTCCCTCCCTGTAATGATTACTATGTTCAATTTTTGGGGAACAGTTTTTACGGCCTTTGTCTCTTCCTTCAGGCTCCGACCTTAAATGAGGTGTGCCGGGATTTTCTTCTCCTGATTGGTCTCTTGCTGTTCCTCTGGTTCTTTGAAGTTCCTTCTCCACGTCAGCAGGATGAAGACCTCTCCGGGGGATCCCTTTGATGGATTGTTTACCTTTATGTTGCTTTACTTATTATTGACTATGGACAAAGAAAGAGGAAGTGTTCACCTCTATGACCCTATTTATACCTTATCATACTCTATGGTTACCCTGTGTTTCTGGGTATTGTAGTTGTTTCTTTACTGCATTTTGATTGGCTGCTGTTTGTCAGTAAAGAAATTGAGTAAGTATAATCCTCGCCTCCTGTCCTTAATAGAATTGAAAATTCTTGGCACGAATGTTAGCAAATTTTCCATTTCACTCCACTGCCCCGTTTTGCACTAATTTCTGTATAAGATCAGTTGCTGCTATCTTGAATGAATTTTACCCTTGTTTTACTCGTTTTTAATTTTTTTTTAATAAATTGTGTGGTTGAATTCTATGTGGACCTAGTTACTTAGGGAGGGCAGGCCCTTGTTTATAACACAATTTCGAGGCCCAGAAGGGAGGGAAACACGACTAGGCACTCACCTGGACGGCCGCAATTTTGAGTGGGCCAGGGTGAGCGCTCTAGTCTTTTCTCCACACCAGACCTTCAAAAGGGGGGCTGGCACGACCGCTCACCTACTATTGCTCCTGAGGCGTGAGCCGGGAGCTGCTGCTAATTTCACTCCACTAATTTCTGTATAAGATCAGTTGCTGATATCTTGAATGAATTCTACCCTTGTTTTACTCGTTTTTAATTTTTTTTTAATAAATTGTGTGGTTGAATTCTATGTGGACCTAGTTACTTAGGGAGGGCAGGCCATTTTTTATAACACAATTTCGAGGCCCAGAAGGGAGGGAAACGCGACTAGGCACTCACCTGGACGGCCGCAATTTTGAGTGGGCCAGGGTGAGCGCTCTAGTCTTTTCTCCTCACCAGACCTTCAAAAGGGGGGCTGGCACAACCGCGCACCTACTATTAATCCTGAGGCGTGAGTCGGGAACTGCTGCTAATTTCACTCCACTGCCCCGTTTTGCACTAATTTCTGTATAAGATCAGTTGCTGCTATCTTGAATGAATTTTACCCTTGCTTTACTTGTTTTTAAAAATAAATTATAAATTGTGTGGTTGAATTCTATGTGGACCTAGGTACTTAGGGAGGGCAGGCCATTGCTTATAACACAATTTCGAGGCCCAGAAGGGAGGGAAACACGACTAGGCACTCACCTGGACGGCCGGCGATTTGAGTGGGCCAGAGTGAGCGCTCTAGTCTTTTCTCCTCACCAGACCTTCAAAAGGGGGGCTGGCACGACCGCACACCTACTATTGCTCCTGAGGCGTGAGCCGGGAGCTGCTGCTAATTTCACTAAACTAATTTCTGTATAAGATCAGTTGCTGCTATCTTGAATGAATTTTACCCTTGCTTTACTTGTTTTTAAAAAAAAATTATAAATTGTGTGGTTGAATTCTATGTGGACCTAGTTACTTAGGGAGGGCAGGCCATTGTTTATAACACAATTTCGATGTCCAGAAGGGAGGGAAACGCGACTAGGCACTCACCTGGACGGCCGCCATTTTGAGTGGGCCAGGGTGAGCGCTCTAGTCTTTTCTCCTCACCAGACCTTCAAAAGGGGGGCCGGCGCGCCGAATGCGCGCCAAAGGCAAGCCCGTCTGTGCCTGTCCGCACTAAGGCAGCGCTCAGCGCCAGTCACGCTGCCCTTTTTTGCGAGGGTAGGGTGCCCCCCTCAGAGATGCCCTCAGAGATGGCCTCACGGCACTATTCCAGAGAAACCTTGCTCAATATAGGGGAACGTTGCGCTGACAGGGGTAATCTAGCCTTCGCTGACTCGGCTCTTCCCTTGAGCGATTTCCTGGGTGGCAGCCTTCTCTCATGTGGACTCCTTAATGTGAGGTCTCTGCCTAAACACTGTGTGAAAATCCAATTGCTATTTGAGTCACATCAGCTTGATGTTCTTTTTATGACTGAAACTTGGACTCGCCTTGACTGCGAGATTGAACCTGGTTGGGCCTGCCCGCCAGACTGTAAAATCCTTCATCTCCCTAAACCTATTGGTGGGGTGGGGAAAATCTACAGGGCCCCCTGGCTAGTTGGGACCATTGAGATGGACTCAGTTGACGGTGTGGAGCTACTGGGCTTGGCAATAAAGAATGCCTCTGGCCTCATCGCCACTGGGATCATTCGCTATAGACCTCCTGGGGCCTTTACGGCTCTACAACAACAATCCCTGCTAACAACTTTTACGAACATGGCAGCTTCCCACAATAAACTGTTAATCCTAGGGGATTTTAATCTCTGGCCCAACGGCCCCCTAGATGTAGGGCTCCGCAATCTTCTCCACTCGTGTGAGGACCTGGGCCTTTCTCAGCAGGTGGTGGGTGCTACTCACAAGGAGGGTCACTGCCTTGACCTTCTCTTCTCCGGCCCTCAGTTGTTGCACATGGGGACCACACTACTGATGATCTGGACCGACCATTTCTTAATTAAATTTTATGTTACCATCAACACTGACCGAACCCGACCGGCTTGCCCTACTACTGAGGTTCTGTGCAGGGACTGGAAGGCCCTGGCACGGCTACGAGGGTCAGATTCGGTGTTAAAGGTCAGAGATTGCTTCTCCCTGGATAAACAGGTTGATGAAAATTTCGCCGAGCTGTGCCTTAGGATTACCAACACGTTAGATTCCCATGCCCCGTTAAAAAAAGCTTAGAAGCAAAAGCAGAGCCTCGGCTCCTTGGTTTACAATACTCTGAAATCCTCTAAACTAGTTTGTAAACAGGCAGAGAGGAAATGGCGACGGGGATATGACGACTCAGACAGACTGTTTTGGAAGTCTAAATTGGCTGAGTATAAAACCCTGATCCACAACGTCAAAGCAGAGTATTTCTGGTCTTCAATCTGCAATGCTTCAAACAGCTCTCGGAGCATTTTTAATATTCTCAACAGCTTTACTAGCCCGGACTGCTCCAAGAATGCGACACCCCCCTTTCAGGAACTCTGTGAGAACCTGGCCAAGTTCTTCAGGGAAAAAATTGAGGTTATTATCATGGATCTCAAGGCTCCCCCTGGGCTTAGCTGCTCCCAAGTACTGATGGACCGGATCTCCTTCGGCAGGAACATTAGCCCCGGGGAGCAACTATCGGATTTTCCCCCTTTAGGGGAGGAGGACTTCAGGAGGCTGGCGTGGAACATCTCACCTATGGACCCGGTCCCGCATAAAATCTGGAAGGAGTATGAGGTAGAATTATTTCCTGCCCTTCGCCAGATATGTAACCAGTCCTTGACCAGTGGCATTGTGCTCGGCCGATGGAAGCAGGTGGTGATATCCCCGCTGTTGAAAAAACCTTCGCTGGATCCAGATTGCTCTGAGAATTATAGACCAATCTCGTTGCTTTCTTTTCCGGCAAAGATTGTTGAACGTAGGGTCAGCTGTTTACTGTCTAAACATTTGGAGCAACACCAGCTGCTGGAGGATTTGCAATTTGGCTTCCTCCCTGCACACGGGACAGAGACAGCCCTGGTTATGGCTATGGATGAGCTTCTAATGCGTGCAGACAGGGGTCAGACAACCTCTTTGATCTTACTCGACCTGTCTGCCGCATTTGATCCGGTAAACCATGAGATCCTCCTGCGTAGACTGCAGGAGGCTGGGGTGAGGGGCTGTGCCCTGCGGTGGTTCCGCTCCTTTCTTGAGGACAGACAGCAGGCTGTGGCCCTCCCCCCTTTTCAATCTGCGTTCTCCCCAGTAACACACGGGGTTCCTCAAGGCTCGGCAATCAGCCCTATCTTGTTTATTCTTTATTTAAAACCTCTGGTCCCCCTGATTAATTCATATAAGATTAATACGATTAATTATGCGGATGACACTCAACTGATCCTCTCCTTTGAGGAGAAGGATTCAATATCGGTTGAGACCTTCCATGAGTGTTTTCGGGATGTTGCTGGCTGGCTGCAGGTTAACTCCCTGCAATTTCACGCTGGCAAAACTGAACTGCTCCTTTATGCAGGGAGCAAGATTCCACACCCTTTTCCGGTTAATCTCTGCCCCCCTGAAATAGCCACTAAGGTTTCTCCTGTTAAAACAGTGCGTAACCTAGGGGTTATGCTGGACAACAAGTTGACTATGGAGGCCCAGGTTGCAAAAACTGTATCCTCCTGCTTTGCCCTGATTAGGTCCCTTCGTAAGATTATGCCACTTCTTCCTTCCTCTGCTCGGGCTCTGGTGGCCAGATGCACTATCCTGAGTAGACTCGATTATTGTAACACACTTTTGCTCGAGTCTCCCAGTTCTCTGCTTGATAGGCTTCAAAGAGTCCAGTCAGCGGCGGCCAGAATGGCCCTGAGATGGCCTAGAAGAACGTCAGCCTCCACAGCCTTGGCCGAACTTCACTGGCTTCCCCTCAGGCAGAGAATATGATTTAAGTCACTTTGCCTTGTTTTTAAGGCCCTTCAAGGGCTTGGACCCAGATCGCCGCAGGCTAAATTTACCTGGTACTTCCCCGCCAGGGTGCTGCGCTCCTCGTCAGCTCGTCTAGTGAGAGTCCCTAGTTTAAAAAAAGTCAGGGCAGGGGGAAGATCTTTCAGGGTGGCTGCGGCATAGCTTTGAAACAGCCTACCTTGGGAGATTAGGCAACTAGATGAACTTCTCCCGTTCAGAAAATCTGTGAAGACCTGGCTGTTTCCTAGGGTTTGAGTGTTGTTCTACAGCTGTCTTTCGGTCATGTTCATGGAGCTCCAGCACCAGTATGCCTGCTAGGCGACAGTGCGCTTTACAAGCTTTATAAATAAAATAAATAAATAAATAAATTTTAGGTTGCCCCATAAAACTAGAGACAAAATGAAATCGCCATGCACTCTACCAGGTATGAACAAAGACCGCAAACTCTACCTGAACGCACACAGTTATGCACATACATCTTCCTTATCAGTCCCTTACAAATGGAAGCGAATAACCCATGTTAATGAGAGTGGCAGACCTTTTTGCATGGAGAGGCCTGTAGACCTCTCCCTCTAAAAGTTTCAGGAAAAAAGACCGGCCTTACTCGGCCAATCCCTAGAAGCCTGGGTAGAGTGAGCAGTAGACACTCCCAGAAAAATAGGTGCAATTTGGTTGCCCTCTCAATCTTAGAGCCAGGTCATGCTTTAGGGCTGTGCGACCATTGCGGTCGCACCTGGTGTGTAGTTCAGGACGGGGCTCTGTGTTTATAAATAACGTATTTGTTTAAAAGCACTTACTGCAGATTCCCATGTGTGTCCAGCAGTTTTCAGGCAACACTAAAAATAAAAATGTAACAATAGCTCTGGTGATTAATGTTTCGGCTAGAGAGAGATCGTTGTATTGTCCAGTGGAAGTTTTGAGTCATCATAAAGTAGCCCAGAGAGTCAATATTCCGGCTGCAAAGAACCCGCACCATGCAGATCACAGAACTGTAGTTTATTCTGATAGCTCAATGGGTCACTCCTTTTATCACACAGATCTTTTTTTTACTTGCAAGTTCATAAATTACAATCCTAATATAGCACAGTGACTAATCAACTGTCTTCAAAGGGATCACTGACAAAATATTGAATACACAAATATAGAATACCTAAAATATCGAATACAAAAATACTATTCCCGCTCCAGTGAGTGCAACAGTACGGAAAGCGTTGGATAGCGTAGGGGTAAAAATTACTATTACCACTCCAGTGAGTGCAAAAGTAGGGAAAGCGTTGGATAGTGGGAGGGTAAAAATTACTATTCCCACTCCAGTGAGTGCAACAGTAGGGAAAGCGTTGGATAGCGTAGGGGTAAAAATCACTATTCCCACTACAGAGAGTGCAACAGTAGAGAAAGAGTTGGATAGTGGGAGGGTAAAAATTACTATTCCCACTCCAGTGAGTGCAACAGTAGTGAAAGCGTTGGATAGCGTAGGGGTAAAAATGACTATTCCCACTCCAGTGAGTGCAACAGTAGGGAAAGCGTTAGATAGTGGGAGGGTAAAAATTACTATTCCCACTCAAGAGAGTGCAAAAGTAGGGAAAGCATTGGACAGCGTAGGGGTAAAAATTACTATTCCCACTCCAGAGAGTGCAACAGTAGGGAAAGCATTGGATAGCGGAGGGGTAAAAATTACTATTCCCACCACTCCAGTGAGTGCAACAGTAGGGAAAGTGTTGGATAGTGGGAGGGTAAAAATTACTATTCCCACTACAGAGAGTGCAACAGTAGGGAAAGCGTTGGATAGCGTAGGAATATAAATTACTATTTCCACTCCAGAGAGTGCAACAATAGAGAAAGCGTTGGATAGCGTAGGGGTAAAAATTATTATTCCCACTCCAGAGAGTGCAACAGTAGAGAAAGCGTTGGATAGCGTAGGGGTAAAAATTACTATTCCCACTCCAGAGAGTGCAACAGTAGGGAAAGCGTTGGATAGCGTAGGGGTAAAAATTACTATTCCCACTCCAGTAGCATAGGGGTAAAAAGTTACTATTCCCACTCCAGAGAGTGCAACAGTAGGGAAAGTAAAGATTTAATATATTAATATAAATTAATTTAATATCAATATCAAGAAAACATTAATTAAAATAAATTAGCAGTTTAATATTATGTAATAATTAATTAATTAAAAATACAAATTAATATGAGTTAATAAAATAATTACCTATTAATACAAATTAATTACCAATTAACAATTAATTAACAATACAATAAAAATCAATACCAATAAATACATACAAATAAATACAAATGATTTACTTAATTACAATTAAATTACTTACCACACTATTCCCCTATAAACCCACAACCCACTACAGAAAATAAATTAATAAAATTAACATATTTATCAATGAATCAATTAATAAAAATGTATTACCAATAAAAAATGTATTAATTACCAATTAATAATTAATTGAGAATTAATTCAAACTGAATACGAATAAATAAATTAACATATTTAATTAATTACAATTAAATTACTTCCAACCCTATTCCCCTATAAACCCACACTGCTACAGAATTAAATTACGCAAAAATTAAATAACATAAAAAACACTTAAAAAAATTCGATATTATTAAAAATTCGATATATTTTAATACCCATATTATATACTTCGATATTTTGGATTTCTATATTTTTACTTGCCTTCAATTCGATATTTTTCACCACTACATTCTGTCCATTCGATATTTTGTCCGTTATATTTTGTCTTCGATATTATGTCCATTCTATATTTTTGACTCGATATTATGTCTGTTTACCCTACAAAGAGCTGCCTGTAAACTCCATTGTAGAGTTTAGAGCGTTATGGCTTTTCCTCAGTGTTTCATAATTGTAATGTTGCTAAAAAAACTTTTGTTTAGGTAGAAATACATTCTTATTAGTAAATCCAGGCCCAACCATTGTGGTATGTTTTAAATCCTGAGTTTGTACATCTCTAGACCACACATTCTTAAAATGTACTGCCTATTAGTGTAAATGACGAGATTTCTATGCCTTGCAATCCTCATTGTTTTATGTAACATTTCCTATATACTGATTTATAAATGTATAAGTCATTGTCTCAGTATAATGTTTGCATGATGTAAAGTGCTCTGACATCCTACCCTGGTGAGTAGCACTATAAAAACAAATGAAATGCATATAAGAGAGGGGCTATAGAGAGATGAAGGGCCGTGTTGGATGGCGGTAGAGAGGGAATCTGTGGAGAAGGAGGGCAGTGGGGGAGCTCCAAAAAAGATTGTCACACTGGGCCCTTCTAGTGCTAAAGCAGACCCTACTTAGAGCACAACACTGGGGTATCACTATGCCAAGTAGCTGGAACCTCAGTGAGTCTGCATTTTTGTCACGCTCCCGAGGGGAAAAGAACAAAAATAATAGAAACCTACAGGGAAACTATTTAGGGATGGGCAGCACAGCAATACAGAAACCTGTGGGACACTTTATATCCTAAAACATGCTGAAAAATGAATAATTACAGTAATTTACGATATTGAGAGTGTTGTGAAGAGTTTGAGTAGAAGACGAGTTTAGTTGGCTGGACTCCTCCTTGGATTCAGTCCTCCCGAGGGTTAAATCCTGTCATTGAGTGGGACCTAACAAAACACCTTGCTATTCTCAGGAACTTAGGCAGCTCAAACAAGCGTGTAAACAATATGAAAGGAGGTGGAGGAAAGATTTTACAGCTATCAGCTAACTTAATTATAGAGAAACACTTAAACACTATAACAAATGAAATAAAAGCAGCTTAAGTAAGTTTTTATCATGAAAGGATTGTTTCCTCGTTTAATTCCCCTCGGGAAATTACTTAAATCGTAAAAACTCTTACCACACCTCCAAGTCCCCCCTTGGATTCTGATAGTGCCCAAAGGCGGTGTGAAGAAATAGCAAATGTCTTTTCCACCAAAGTCCTTAATATCTACAGGACCTTTCTGGAAACTAATTCAGTTACTGACATTCCCCCCTTTAAACAACATGCCGTGCTGGAAGAGCCCCCCCCCCCTTGACTCTACCCTCTCTGCAGGGACTTCTCAGACAACTTAAATCAGGCTCTCCTTCTGATCCTGCCCCCCCCCCCCCGGCCGTTCTAAATCTGGTTTCAGAAATAGTCTCTCCAGTCATTCAGGACGTGATTAATACTTCCTTTCTAATGGGGCAGGTTCCCCCTCTATGGAAACAGGCAAGAGTTAAAGCTCTTTTGAAAAAGACAAATCTTGACACTGAGGAATGGGCTAATTACCGGCCCATTTCCTTGCTGCCTGGAATAATCAAACTTGCTGAAAAATATGTTAACTCCATATTGACAGCTTTTCTGGAGGAAAACGACTGTCTTCATCCTACTCAGACAGGATTCAGGTGTCAACAGGGTATTGAGACGGCTCTACTTGCCGTGATAGAAGAGTCTAGAAAAATCCTGGACAATGGAGGCTGCGCTGCTCTTATCTTGTTAGATCTCAGCGCAGCCTTTGATACCCTCAACCACCAACTTATGGTCCAAAGACTCAGTGAGATAGGGGTGACTAGGATCGCCCTGAAATGGCTGCAGTCCTTTCTTGAAGACAGATTTTTTTGCTGTCTACGAGGAGGATGCTTCATCAGAGCAGATCCCGCTGCAGTGTGGAGTCCCCCAGGGATCCTCTTTAAGTCCCACCATGTTTAACATCTACATGAGATCTCTTGCAGACGTGGTGCTTCCTTGGGGGATCCACATCGTCACCTATGCAGATAATACCCAGTTGGTGGTCTCCCTTAGTCAACAGGAAAAATCTGTGCCTGGTTTAACTTAATGCCTTGTGAAGGTATCTGAGTGGATGGACAAGTCATTCCTAAAACTGAATGGAGCAGAGGCAGAACTTATGCCCCTGGGACATTCTGCCCCCATGAATATAGATCTTTTTTGGACGAGCTGCATAAGTCCTCCCTCCTGCTCCTAAGAAACTAATTAAGTTTGGGAGTTTGGTTCAACTACAATTTGGATTTTTAAAATACAGGCTCGTAAAGTTGCAGCAAATTGCTATGGGCTACTTAGGATGTAAAGGTACTTTTGAGGGCAGACGTATATTAGTCCAGGCACTTATACTGTCTCGCCTCTACTATGCGAATGCAGTCTACTCAGGTGCTCCACAAGGAGCTACTAAGATACTACAGGTTGTTCAGAATAGTTCAGCCCGCCTTATAATGAACATTCCCAAATGTGTCTCAGTCAGACCTGCCCTTGGTTTATTGCATAGGCTCTCTATCCAGGAAAGAATTAGGTTTAAGGCTATGTGTGTTGTTCACAAATCTATTTCTGGGAAGGGTCCTCCACTGTTCCAGTCAATGGTGCAAATATAATGCCCCAATAGTACCCTGAGAGCCAATAACAAACAACTACTTGCAGTTCCTAGGATCAAGCGGTCACGAACTGGAGGTCGGTGCTTTTCCCATATTGCAGCTAACATCTGGAACCAGCTTCCAGATGATCTACGACTGGAATGTAGCTTCCTTAAATTTAGAAAGCGGTAAAAACCTTCCTCTTTCGGTTATCAGTCTATGTCTTCAAAGTGTCACAGTAAGCGCTGGGATGCCCTTGGGTAGCCATGCGCTATATAAGTGTGTATTCAATTCAATTCAATTCAAGTAGAATCTCGCATCTTATACTTACAGATGATATCGTGATTTAATTTAGGGTATACAAATTCATACTAAATAAGTTAGTCGACTCTGGATCAGAAGCAATTTATCTTCTATTATATGAGTGATATATCCATACATTCAGTTACTAATTGTGATTCACTTGGCAGCTTTGTGCCCAACCACCATTCCCCTACCCCCAGGTTCTTTGCTTGGTAGCCACTGTGTCTTATTGATACACCAAAATCTTTTAAGTAATAGAGCTGACATTAAATATTTATTATATTTCCTCGCCATCCAATCATAGGATGAACCACTACCGATCCTGGTTTCCCTACTCTAATAACTAACAGTAAAGTGCATCATTTACTTCTGTGTCTCCGAAAATATACCCTCTCTAATTAAAATCGTGAAAGGTAGGCCTCACTATTTTATTATTTCCCGCTTATACGTTTGCGCTTAGGTCACAACTGTGTCAGCTAGTTGTGCTAAGTCATGTACCTTCTTCAGGTCCAACTTGTATGCAGGACTTATGCTTACTCTGAACAAAAAAAGTTGCTTGTATTGTCTACCAATCAACAATGGGTGTGGAGTCCAGGGAGATACTAACAGGCAAAATTAAAGATGTGCTCTGAATGCAGAAGAAGTAGCGTGTGTGTAAAATGAAGCATACATTTCAGTCAACACAATGGTAATTTGCACAGCAGTTTACCTCCTCGCCTTGCAGATATTTTATCCAACGCACTGTACAAGCCGCTTGAGCCGCCCGTTCATCACTTTTTCCCATATTAAAAGTGACGCACCTGTATTCTTTAGTTCCCAATACTCGGAGGGGAACTCTGAGTATTGGGAACTACAGTAAACAATGGCAACGACTCTGCTGTCTCATGTGTGAGTGCACCTTAATCTAATGTACTTTGTCAATGACTTTGAAACTTAGATGTAATTTAAAACGGCTTGCAATTCTGAGATGCTGAATAACTAATGACAATATTCATAGTTTGTGTGATGTTTGAACTGTTATATTTTTTATAGGTGAAAAAGACGGATGATAAATTTTTATGCAGGTAACCTAGTATTTAAGGACATAGGGGGTCTCGTTTAGTGAAAATGAAATAATTGACATTACAGGAATTCTAGGTGTTTTCTGTAATCATAGCACAATGACATACAGTAGAGCTAAAGAGTTGTACATGATAACAGATTGCAGAACACTTGGAAGAAACACACTGTTAAAGAAAACAAGTAGGGAAATGGCAGGGTGCATAGTCAAGCTCATGAGGATGAGGAACACACTATAAGCAGCTCCCATTGTAGGTCCCGAGATCCTCAGCTATACCGTGGGATCCACCACCATCCACCAGTGTCTTGTGCACGGGATTCGCTATGCTACCACTGGCATCGCCAATAAGGGGTCACCTGGCTGCTCTTATTCAACAACGGGGGTCAATGTTACTCGTGGGGATGGGATAGGTAGTGGACACGAGGCGAAAGTTAACAAGAATGTTTCTTGTTCCCCTCACACACCCCAAAGGGTGCCATGATTCATCATCGGGCTCCATGTTGGGCCGGCGCTGCAATGCCCTATGGGTCCCAAAAAGGGTCACTTTGTCAGAGATTTTTTTTATTTCAGTTGCTGTATGATGAGTGCGACGGTGTCGTAAAGTAAGGTGATCGGTGCAATGACTAGTGGTTGTCAAATTCTAGCCTTTATTCTGGCAACTCCCCAGGTAAGTTTAAAAACATTGGTGCTACTTATGAGGTCAATTGATGTGCCCAAATAGTTCATGAAGTGAAAATGCAGGACAACATGTTTCGCTCCTAATGGTCAAACTGATCTGCAGCGCTTCCTCAGGATCAAGAGCAGGGCTTAGTTACCTACCCCACTAAGAAGTATAGCATGTTTGTCACCCATAAGTGGGTGGTACCTGTTTCTTGTGTGATGAAAAAAGGTTGTCCAACCTGAAAGAGAGAAAGAAAGAAAGCACTTAACGAATGGTAATAAAGAGATAAATTAGTTTTTTCTCAGGAATAGGTATCCTTATATACCAGAGTAAAACCCCTTATTGTGGACGCATATGTGTGCCATGGGTAAGTCCCTGGCATCATTAAATCTGCAATGTGTGTTTCTAAGCATAAAATCAAGTATCAAACAACATGGAAATGGTACGAGAACATAAATTGTCACCTAAGGATCAATGTGGACATATCTTCATATATTGTTCATTCATTGCCATTCTGATGTCTTATATGGTCAGCATTGTGTTTTTTGTAATGTGATGTGCACATGCGGTAATGTGTCAGACATGCAATAATGCTCCCCATGCCCAGGCCATATAGCCTTACCGGTTGGTTGGAGAGCTGGACTGTTTCCATTGGGCGCAGGGTTAAGACTGATTTGCACATGGCTGAATCCAAACTGGAATGGCCTGGGGAGCAAACAAAAAAAAGATGGATTTAGGCCAGATCTCTGTCCTGGGCTGCATGTATGACATTGTTCTGCATTCCCTAATTCTGAGTCTACATACAAGCTTGATGTGATCTTAATCACAAGTAATACAACTCAGGGCTCCCATCTGCAAATCTACAACGATTATTCCATGTTGTAGATTAGGTATCACCAGCTAGGACGCATACAGCTGTGATGTTTACAGACTAGGAAAAGCATTCTACACACTTAGCTGGAGCTACTCGTTTCACGTTCTGAGAGAGTTACGAATTGGGGAGGGGGATACTCACATAGACGTTATTCCCATATGAACACCCTCCTGCAAGAAGTAATTGAGGTAAATTAATATCAGAGCAGACTAGTCTGTCCCTTCTCCCATTTATCATTTTCCCTGGAGATGGAGCACTTTGCAAACTAAGTGGCCGATTAGGATGGCGGACGGACTTGCGTCCGTCCGTCCGCCACCCCCGAGGTGGAGGGACCATCAACAAGGGCAGCGGTGTTCCCTCCATGCCAATTAGGATGTGACCGCCACCCTGGCGGTCACATCCTGTATCTTTAACATTGCGGCGGGTGCTGCTTCAAGCAGCACCCGCCGCAATGTTAAAAATGCATGCATTGCATTTGCATGCACAAAGCGGCAGGCACCGCGCGGTGCCTGCCGCTTTGTGCATGCAAATGCAGGGGGGTACCATAGGTACCCCCCATGTGCACCCCCACCCCCACCCTTCACCCTGTGGGCCCGCAAGGGCCCCCCCAGAAGCAAAGGTCCACATGCTTTTCCACGGCGGAAAAACCGCCGCAGAAAAGCATGTTTACACACGCTTCCTAAATAGTAGGCTACACCCCGCGGATTAGCGGCGGACGGACCTGCCGTCCGCCGCTGATCCCACCACCATCCTAATCTGGCGGGTGATGTTTACAGGGACCACGGCGGTGAATCCGCATCCTCCGGGCCGGTGGTTGCTTCCACTGGCCCGGAGGATGCGGATTCACCGCCATCCTAATCGACCCCTATATTAGCAAATAGGGAGATCCATATAGAATCTCTATTATGAGCCCAAAGCATGTAATTTCGTTGTGAAGTGATAACGTGTTACTGTACTTACATAAGGTTTGCCTTTTTATTTAGGGTGGTCTCCGGCCAAAAACTGAATAGAATAGAACAAAGTCCCATATCCTTCTCCTAAGTGACTTCAGTGCACAGTCTGCCCCCACCCCCTTAATACGCAAGGCCTTGACCTAACAGTACATATGCTTAAATTCCTAGGGGTAAACATACTGACTTTGGACAACATTTGTGTAACTGAGGCTGGAATATGACCTGGCATCTGCCCAGTTTCTGGTGAATGTGACGCTAATTAAAGCAGCTACCACAACCTGGGGCCCTACCCCAAGCCCAGAGTCCTTGGACCAGAGCACGCCTCTTTTGGGGACCTGCTGACCAGTTCCCCCGCCAGACACCCGCACTGGATCTATACGCCTGTTAATTCCAGGTAGTCTTCACGAAGCCTTGCCAACAGTGGAAACTGTACCGCGAGCCATCCATAAATTTGCTTATTTGACTCTACCTGTGAGAAACTCTGCATACTGTCCCTGTGAGCCCAGCGAAAGGCCTCCCTCGGACGAACCTTTATCTATCATTGGCCGAGTTAGAGCGCCGCCTTGAAGCATTTGACCTTCGATAAATTGTTATCTGAACCTCAATATTGAAGTTGTACATCTATATTTGGAAGAGTGGCCCTATTCAAGGAATCTTTTGAGTGTCTTTATCCTTATCCCCATGAAACAGCAGCTCCGGCTGGAGCTACTTGATAACACTCATTACTGAGCACGAATGTAGAAGCCACAAAGATCTTTGACCAAAGAAGCTTGAGAGTCCCCAACCCCCTGGTACATCTTAGCCCTGAAGAAGGTGTGGCCAAAATTGGCCTTACACCGAAACGCGCGTTGGCGTGATAATTGTGGATGCCAGTAACCTAGTCATTGTTAATAATCTTTTCCAACACACGCTGTGTCCACAATTGTGAATTGTGTCTACGCAGTTACATTTATCTTCACTGCAGACTTGAATGTACCAGTATGAACAGTTGTATGTGGCAGTGATTGGTTTTATTAAGTGTGAAAGCAAGTGTGATTTGAGTATGGTTGCTGGGGAGTGTGTGGGATCTGTATGCACTGTATAAAACTTGACACTTATACCTCGAGAGATTTTTTACTCTTTGTTATCAAACTTAACATGGTGATTTGATCTATTCGAACTAAAAGAACAAATAAATTAAAGAAACCAAATTAAAATTGTGTGAGGTTTATTGGGCTCTGATATTCTTTTGTCACCGTGTATTCTAAGTTAAGGATCCTTTATGGGACCTTGATATATGCCCTGGCAGGGTGTTCTGTTGATTTTATTATACCCTACCCCAAGTGAGTCAGAGACTAGCAAGACACTGCAAATGTTGCTGATATGCAGCTGTGGCTGTCACGTGATCCCCGATCGTTACAAATTCTTCAGGCGTAGGCAATATAAGGAACTCTCTAGCCTTAGGTAGAGTTGGGAGGAAGACTTGGGTGCAGAACTCAGACACAGAATGGACGGCTACTCTCTAAGATGTCTACAAATTCTCCATAAACGCTTGATGATTGAAATGCATACAAGTTAATTATTTACAGTACACATGCATCCCCCCATTCAAATTACATAAAATGTTGTTAATGAATGAATTAGAGGAAACAGGCCTGAGGCAGCATTTTGTCTATTTTCTTGCCTAATATTTTATCTATCTAGTTGGCAATCTGAGCTTTAGAAATGGGCCCAGTTCAAGAACTCCAGGAATAGACTACTACGAATCAGATCTAGGAGACTTATGGCGACATCGTATTGGGGTGCCCTATTGTTAGATATTGACCAAAATCCGATGATAAGCCACCGTGACCTGGCAACAGTGACTCATAATGTTATGAACATGGCTAAGCCTAACTGACTTTTGTTATTTAATCTGTTTCCTCTGTTGCTCATACCTTTTGGCACATGTTTACCATTATATTGTGTTCGTGCCATATGCTTGCACCCATCTAGTGGTTGCTACCCTCCCAATTCTCCTGTAACTTTTGAGTGTGTTTAGCCCTTTTACCTCTTAACGTAATGTTAACATTCATGTAACCCAGATACACTGTGCCCAGGACGCAAGGACAGGTCAGTGTTGCACTTTGATATGTGTATACATATTTGTTTTAAAGTAGGAAAATGGCCGGGTTGTCCAGGAGGGAGCAACAGAGGACTTTGGAATACCAAGAGCTCTGAGGACAAGTATTCAACATGTGTTAGTGTGTAGTTCAAGAGATCAGTGAAAGTGCAAGCATCTGAGGCGATGAAGATTTAAGAGTCCAGGCTCATATATAAAAGGTCTTATGGGATCCAAAATAGAAGTGTTGATAGAACTGGAAAGGAGAGAGGCTACAGAGCTGTATGGCACAGTGTCTCTCAGGCCTCCAGCATCTGCAAGCTCTACTACAAGAAACATGTATGTCAGTTGCCACAGGAGAAATAGCCGGCAAAAACTGGCAAATTTAACGACAAAACAAAGGTAGTAATTACAGAACCCAAGAAACTCTCTAGTTCCTTCTAGAGGTTTTGGACATGGCCAGGTGATGAATGCCCTTGATTCCCCACACAAGTCCTCACAGTTGCTGGTAGGATGGTCATAATATGGGTGATATTAGTGATAGCAGTGGTGATGGCAATGGTTGTGCCATTGCTGTTGATGGTGTTAGCCGTTCAGGTGGTGACATTGATAGCAGTTGAGGACAATGGTGATGATTGTTGTACTGGTGGTAGTGATTGTTGTAAAGGTGGTGGGGATGGTGATGGTAATACTGTTGGTGTTAATGGTGGTTCTTGTTTTAAATAGTGGTGGTGCTAATGCTGGTGGAGGTATTGGTGGTAATCGCAGTAATGGTAAAGACAGTGGTGATAATAGTGATCATGGTGATGATGGTGAAGCGTGTAGTAAAGGTGGTGATTGTGGTAATTTTGCTGTTGGTATTGATTTGGTGGTGTTTCTAATGGTTGGTAATGGTGATGCTAATGGTGGTGGCCGTGGAGGTAATACTTACTGTGGCATTAGAACATATAATAACATCTTTGTTCAATATTTAAAAGCTTGCTTTATTAAACATTTTGAAGACTCATTTCTTATAACTCTTACCTAACTGTTTTACGAGAGACAAAACACACTTTGATTATTAAAGCATCCGTGTTTTCTTTTAGATGTATGATTTTATTACATTTAATGCTGTAAACTGTAAATTGCTTGTTTTCTGCTTACAGTCATGGACGACAAGAAAAAGAACGGTATAATAATCAAATTGTGTTCATGTTCTTTTACATGTTAGACAAGGAAAGGCTGAGTGATTGGCTTTGCTAATGCTTTGTGCCACTCGCATGCATGTGCATGCCTCAAGACGCATGGCTGGCAGTCTTGCACTGGGTTTTCTGTTAAAGATGTTAAAGAAAACATATACCAAGATGGACAAGGATGTGGACTCGGGCACTTTGAGACGTTTGCTTCGTCATGCATGCATGCGCATGTGTCATGATGATACATAGCAGTTATTTTCAATTTACCGTTCTACCATGGCAGATGCCCACATTACAAAGTACATTAAATTAAAAATAAGAAAAAGTGAAAACTAATGCATGTGAAGCTCAAAAAGTGAAACGAGCGTGCCTGGAGCACTTCCATCTGCCGGGCTGGGCCTGAGAGTATTAGAGAGGGGTAAAGAAGAGAGTAAAAAAAGAGTGCGCTGTGGGCAGAGCAAAAGTGGGGAGATAGAAAGGAACCACGTGCAGTCTCATGGTGTACTGAATACTTAATAAAAAGGAGTCTCCTAACTATTCAGTGGAAGGATACCACTCATTCAGTCAGAATACTGTGAGACTGAAATGCTCCTTGGCAGGGCAAACTCAAGAATAGGGAGAAAAGCAATCAAACCAAGAGCAGACAAGTGAGATAGACAACAAAACCATCCAATTATGAGCAAGGGAATCAAATAAAGACCGCTGTACATGTGTACTGTACATTGGGAACAAATGACCCATTTGTTGAGTTAAGCGGTACCATTAAAAATGAGTATTCTGAAACAAGTTTGTAGTGGAGCTGGTGAACTTAAGACATATAGCAGAATATGCATAGCAGATACTTTTGACAAACGGTCGGTATTTATGTTGCATCTTTGTGAAAGCCTATGTATGCACATGTCTTTACTTAATGAACAAGTAAATATAAATGCAAAAACTTGTTATCATAAGAGAAAAATAAAATAAATGATGCACAAAACCAATTAGCAATTAGTACTGTGTCTTTATAAAAGTCTAGTGCATACAAACAGCAGGCACTTCCTAAAAAAACATAGCTAAGCAATTAAATTGTCATTGTGTCAGTAAAGTAAAAACATTAAAAAACAAATGTTCTCAATTTCAAGTCATGCATCATTTACGTGTGCTTTGATGCATCATTTAATGTCAGCAGCTTAACTTCAAGCCCATCACAAACACTTATTAAGAACACAAATGGAACAATGTAATCATCCAGAACATCCCAAGGTTTTGATTAACACCTATCCAAGCTATACAAAGCCATGAAAAACACCTAAAAGGCAATGGCTGAAGGAGGCTGCCCCAGAGCCTAATATCTCCCTGCTCTTCTTCTTGCACTTTTTGAAGAATTCATCACAGGTCTAGCTGCTGGGAAACAGCTTCCTAAGCAGCTGAAAGTCATTTTTTTTCAGAATGACAACCAGCAAGCATGGCACACAGACATCATTAAGATTTTACTTTCACTTACATATGTGCTCCAGGACATATATCAACCCTCCGAGCACCGATTATGATGAGAGAGGAATAGTTGTTAAAGGGAGAACTTCCCCTTTCCAATTAAACCTCTGCCTAGTGGATGCCTGCTTGAGGATCGCTGCAGGAGGAAGATCTCCAAGAAAGGATCTACCCCCTAGACATGGGAGATTTCTTTATGAGGCGAGGCGCCCCTGGCAATAGGCTAGTGTTCCTCCCCTCGCCGAGGCACATCTAGACCAAATCTGCCCCTCCCAATCAGGGGATCGAAAGCCCTGTAGACATCAGGGAATGTTTTTTAAGAATAACAAACTGCACAGGAGGGGTAACCCAGGTAGAGTATCACCCCCCCCCCACCTCACAACGGGTGCCGCAAGGTTTCTGACCAACCTGAAGTCAATTGGCTGAGTATACCCCCAGCCTGCCCCTTTGGGCACAGGGAGCACATGTGATACCAGGGAGAAAAGACATAACAAACACATCTTCCACTTTGAGAAATTTTCCTAATATGGCTTTTGATCCGGTTTCCTTGTTTTTTGATTCACCCACTTCAATTCCCCTTCCGCTTCTCTGCTCACTTGGTTATAGGACTGACTAGCCCACCCTGACATTGAAGCACACTCATTTTCAAGCAGATGTAAATATGTGTCAGAAAAAGCAGTCACTTACAGGGCAAGAAAACAAATGACTGATGTAGACTAAATCATTACTCCATTGCACAACGCTGTCATGGATGGAAGTGGAGCGTAAATAACAATATCAAAACAGAGATGACCTAAAGGCCCCCTATATATCCATTTGGATGCATATTTACATATATGGATGGATGTATTATTTAATGATTTTTTTATTGCAGGATTCTGCCTAACAGCTAAATTGTTAATGTTGAACCTGAGAAGCCATAACTATCATCAAACCCCTTCCCTAATGTTGGAAATGACCATCTGTTGTGAGGTATTACCAAATTTGTTGCCTTCTCATGCTGAACTAGTTTTTGTTAGCCGTAGGTATTTGTACACTTTACTCCTGATTACAAGTTGCAACGTGCTTGTCCTCTTCCTTTTAAACCTAGTAAAATTGGTATATACCTAATTGCTACTATTACTAATTATAAGTACATAGCATATGGCACCAAACGTACCTAGGGCCTGTACATTAAATGTTAGTAGTGAGCTGCAGCAGTCAGTGTTACACCTACTAAAGTAGTACTGTACAACATCTCAGGCCTGCCCCTGCAGCCAGTGCATTTGTGAAGTTTTTTAAGCTGCCATTTTTACCTGGTAAAACAAACTTTTTTGCCAGGCCTAAACCTTCCATTTTAATACATATAAATCACCATTAAAGTATGCCCTAAATGGCCACATGACAGGGTGCATGTCATTTAAAAATTAGGGCATGTATATTTAATGTTCTGCATGCTCTGACAGTGAAAAACCTCCAAAGTTGTGGCAAGACTGGCTTCCCCATAGGAAAACACTGGACTACACTATAACAACTGATAGTGCTTAATTTCAGTTTGGGTGCAGCTGGGAAAATGGTTCAGGACTTATTTTATTAGTAATTGTAAATCCAACTCAATTGTAAAGTCAAATGTTAAATTACTACTTTGCCAATGACTCTTTTAAATAGGTGCCATTTTCCTGCCTAAGCCTAAAGGTGCCTGTTAGACCTGGCATCCTTGGCGTGGTTTCCCCCTATCTTTTTGACTCTACTTCCTGTATTTTTGATGCTGTCCTGGATTTCTTTTTTTGCTGTCGTATGGGATGGACATTACTGGGAGTGATAGGCATCTACCCCCCTATTGGGTGGAAAATACTGGGAGTGATAGGCATCCACCCACCTATGGGTGGGATATGCAATTTGGGATAGGCATTTACCTCCCTATGGTGGTGTTTCCTTTTGTGTACTCGTGACATTTGGGTGTGTGGTAGGTGTCTGACTTACCTTCTGCGTCATGCGCGTCGGTAACGATGGGAGTACAGTATAGGGAAGACACGCGCGATTGGATACATGGCTGCTCCGTCTTGTACATGTTACTCGTTTTCTGGCGCGACTCTGAGCTTTCATACACCTCGTCCAAATTCTGTACGACTCGATTTCCGTGTTTCCTGAGACTGTTCACTACTGACATAGTGCACGAATCGGAGCTGATGATTCGGTCGGATATTTGCCTGTTATACGCATCGTACTTGCTGGGTCAAACAAAAAAAGCTCCGGATATGAGTTGGTCGTAAGGTAAGCCTATGGTTAGCATTGGGAAGGCACTTTTGGTGATATCGGAATCGACCCGTAAGTGTTGCAAAGTCATCCTGTGTCCTGGGCACCCCCTACTATTTTCTGACTGGTACTGGTGGTAACCGACTCTAACTGACCCAAGGCTCTGCCTAACCAGGCCCAGGGCCAGTGCTATGCTGCAGACACACATAGAATCCAGTGAAAACATCTACATACACTATGGGTTAGGGTACCTCTTTGATTGGCCTGACCCCCCAATCATGCTCTAGTATGTATAGGGCAGGGGGACTAAAACTACTTTTAAGTCCCCAGTATAGAATAGGGCTGATCAGTGTAGAGGCCAGCAGCCTTTTCAGCACTTGCATGTGTGCTGAAGTCTGAGGTCAGTTTAAAATCAGCCCTATGTTGCAAGAATCCTTTTAAAATGCAAATTGTTCCCAAACTCGATTTTGGTGTTTGAGGCACTTAAAAATGGATAAACTACAATGCTGTGGTATGGTAGGTACCCCCAGGGTCTCTCCTAGGTATCCCAGGGGTAGGGGGTCAGGTACTTATAAGGAGAATACTCATAAAAAGGTTTTTAAATGCCCTTGGGGTAGTGAAATTGCACATTTTATTCCCCACATTGTAGTAAGTGCTTCCCAAAATCGACTTTTGTGCTAGGAGCACTGTGAAATGATGATCTGTAATATTTTGATATATTCAGAACCCCTAAAGTCTTGTCTAGGTTTTCCTGGGGGTGGGATCCTGTCAGTATAAGAGGGGTCCTTGTAAGATCTATTTTATAGGCCCTTGTATTGGAGAAATTGTCCAGTTCATTTTTCCTTTGCAGATCCCCCGCCCATAGGTTAACATTGGAAACGGTTATTAGTTAATAACTGGAGAAAGAAAAGCCACAAAACTGGGATTAAAGGACTCAGTTGAATGGTAATGATAAATCCAACAATATGGTATTGTTGATTTTATTCTAAAATGTACAGACAATAATTATAAGACTTTCTTGCCTGTAAGACAAAATGGATCCCTCTATTGCTCTGCCTTGATTGATCAAAGATAGAGGAGGGGAGCCTTTCTGCCTTGAAGAGGCGATAAATGACCCCTGGGGTTAGGAAGCCTCTCGGAAAGGAGAGGTTGCTTGGCATAGGAATGTCAGAGCCAGGGGGAGGGATAGTAAATAATGCTCTTCAAGGGAAGGGGAAGACAAGCTAAAGACATCAGTTTTATTTACATCTCTCCTTTTTTAACCAAAGGCTGGTGCTAGGCTTAAGAAAATAATGAGCAGATGCAAGGGGGAGAGACTAGGGAGAATAGCCATCCTATGGGGTGTGTTTAGCCAGCTCTTCTCCCTCTGCTGAAAATTCTGACATATTGAATTTTGGAAGAATGGTGGTTTCTGGATTAGCAGTTTGCCACACTTTGGAAGAAGTGGTCATGTTCTGGGGGTGTTGCCCTAAACCTCATAGGAAAGGAGTGCCCTCCTGCTTGACACCAGAGAACACTGAATAAGCATCTGAGAGGGGCAGTATCTCTCTGATCTGCTTTTGAAACTTAAGAGAATCAGAAGGGCCCATGCTGAAGAGTTTGATGTGCATTCACAAGGCCTGTACTCTGAAGATTGCCCATGTGCACCATCGGAAACTACAGTCCCTTGGATCAAACCTGTTTCAAAAGGACTAAAGAGTGGATTCCCTGCAAGCTTCAGGTTAACAGAGCTCACCTGAATCATCACCACAAAGATTCCCCAGCCTGGAGTACTGCCAGTGGATTTGTAAGGGTTTTGTCTGAGTGGATTGTGGGAATTGAAATCTAACACTTCCAAGGACCCTCTTGGAGATTTCCGAACCTTCACTCTGTGTTGGACACTTTGGTACCTACAAGAACAACTTCAGAAAGGAGTTCTAACAGGATCTGGCCTGCTGGAGGGGGATGCACAAGACTGTGAGATATCCTCCGGAACAATTGATAAATGTGAACGGGCTCCTGTCAGTGGCAACGAAATGACCAAAAGTGGCACTGTTGGTTTCTAAGCACTAGAAAGTGACTACTCTTCAAAAATTCATATCTCTGTTTCCCTACCGTGGATTCTTTTTGTTTTGGTGTCATTTAAAAGATAAAAATATTTCCTGTTTGTATAAATTGGTGTTGGATTTTACTTGTGGTTTGTGTCTTCATTCTTTACTGAATTGGTGTTTTAAATGATTTACATACCAGTCTTTGAAGTTAAGCCTGCCTGCTTGCAGCCAAGCTACCAAGGGTTGAGCATGGGAATAATTCTCTAAGACCTATTCTGATCCATATATTGTGGCAGTGGTATTATTGCCAGTGGTTAATGCATATCTGCCACTACTAATAATCCAATTTCCAACACCAAGTAGCTACCCATCAACATTGAGCCTTCTTGAGCACAGACATCAGACTTTGCATGATCTGAGCCTTCCTGCTTTCGCTGATGACCGTCTTCAGCAACCCACCATCATTGAGCCCCAGTTTGGATTTAGGTTGCGTTGTGCCCCATCGACGACCTCGTTTTCTCCATAATTGTTTCTAAGTGAGAAGGTAAATTTTCCACGGGGATGAATCTAATCCACGTATCCGAACTGCGATCCATTGCAGTCCACCTTAGCTTTTGACTTTGACCTTGTCTACCGTGACAAATAACCAGGGTTGGTGCTTTGTGCTATTTTTTATTCAAACTTTAAAAATTTATGTTTCTGTTTGCACATATTAGATTTTTGTTATTTTGTTTTAATTTTATTTATTGGACTGTGATTTATTTTTCTAAATTGGTTTGGGATTTATCATATGTTGTGTTTTAACTTTATTACAATTTATATACTAAATACAGTCTTTACACTTTGAAGTTAAGACTGCCTGCTTTGAGCCAAGCTACCAAAGGGTTAGGCACAGGTTTATTCAGTGACTTTGGTGGTTCACCCTGATATGGATTGTGATTATTGTTTGAGGTGGTTTCTCACCTCCCTCAACTAATACTTCAATTTCTTACATCTACAAAAGTAATTTATGACACTTCATATAACAAAATACCTATCTATAGGCTTTAAAATACAGAAATTACAGTACACCTTTAAATGTCTAGTTCGTTTATCATAACTTTTCATATTAAACAGATGCTCATCTATTTTCCTAGTTAACCAATGAGACCGCGAGCTGTTATCATTGGCTTGTCACCTTAGCCAACTGAGGCCTTCTGTTTTGTGCTAAGGCTTTCCCATCAGGCAACCATCAGGTGTACAGTCATAGAATTACATAGTATACAAAATTGCAGTTGGCAAAGCAAAATACTATCTCACATAAGATGGCCCAATAAGGATTCTGACAGTGCAAACCTTCTATACCCACGGTTTGTCAGAGGGGATAATCAATACCAAAACCTTTGCCTACTACAGTAACCAGAACCCTTTTCACAAAATACCTATCTGTATGCTTTAATACCAAGTAATACCATAGTGCAAATAGCTTCAATTTTAATCTGTGAGATTCTATAGAACAAAATACCTGCCTACTGACTTTAACAGTAGTGCAATAACAATCCACATTTAAAAGCCTGTTGCCTTTAACACATGCTTCTCACAATAAGTATGTAGGGCCTACTTGCTGTGTCATAATGTCATTAAAAAAAGAACACATACCTTTTCCCATTGAACCGATAAGGCCTCCAGCCTTTATCAGTGGCTTCACAATATGTATGACCCAGGCACATCTGAAATGCACACACTGGCAACCATCAGGCATACAGGTATAAAATTACAATTGTGCACAAAATTGCAGTTGACTAAACAGTATACAACCCTCTCATTAGGGCCTAACACAGTGGCGTAACGAAACTTGAGGGGGCCCCCATACAAAGTATATGGAGGGGGCCCCCCATTCTCATCGCCAGTCAAGAGCTCTCAGGCCAGCGACCCGCCATACTACAGGGGTTCACCCCAGCCATAAAAAAAATTTCTGGTTCCTCCATTGGTCACATCGCCCTTTCATTGGGAGATTTACATAAATCAGTAAATACTGCTGCTGTGCCCTCCAGCAAAGTTACATAACACTGCCTCCACCCGGCCCACCAAACACATTTTCTTACTTGATGACCCACCTCCAAGGGAAGCCAGCTCAGTTAACCACCTCCAAACATAGACCACTGCCATTGTGCCTGCTATTAATACATCCATTACACTCTACTCTCACCCCAACGAAACCCACAGTTATGCTTTTCCGCCTGCCTTTATTTAAAATCACCCCTCGGATGTCACTGCAAACCTGTGAACGATGCCCACTGCTCCCCTGCCCACCACCGACAGAAAGAATGATGACCGGTCCCCATCTAACCACTGCCTATCAGTAAACACAGAGCCTTTCAGCTGCTACCCTCCCCAAAGCCACTGTGGTAGTTTAAAACTTGTTAAACAATCTCTTCAACTGACCACCCCAAAACAGTTCTTTCTTCTAGCCTCTACAGCATTAAAGACGTTCCTGCTACTTGTCATCCTCTGCATGATGCACACAATATTATTCAATGTACAAAGGGTCCGATTTTTGTTTCCTCACGCCAACATTAATTTACATTATGTACCCCACTAAACCATACCTCCTGTCAAGGGCAAACCTGATCCCATATGTAGCACCAGTCAGCAAGTAACCCAAGGACAAACACCAGAGAGAATGGATGATTCATATAATTAAACCTACAGTGGCAACGTAGCATTTCCCCACCCACTGTCAGCCCAGCGAAGTCTGCAGCAGCAGAGTAGCCATCAATACAGGCAACGTCTAAAGCGCATTTCCACTTCCTTTCAATGGCAGCTCCTGATATATATACCTATGCCTTCTGGGCGGCATCTACCACATACCACAGCATTCTTTGTCTCCCTAAGACTAACAGAATGCTGTCGGCGCATGCTTCTCTTTCCCCTTCCTTACTAATAACTAAGGGAGGATAACGAAAAAAACACATAGTATTTTCTTATGCAAATAGCGTATCAAGCCCTTGCTGACGCAGTCCTCACCAGATCCACACGTATCAATATTCTGCTGTCGCAATATCCTGTCAACCCTATATTATCTGGAGATGTTTTTTATCGCTTCCGTGAACTGGGAAATGTAATACCTGGCAGGAAAACAAGCCCCTTTAAAACCGTTGTGACTTATACAGGCTGACACAGCCCTTACTTGTTTTGCTAACTGTGGCTGTAAAGTAAACAGGCAACTTATTCTAGGATTGGAATTACTGTTTAGAAGTGTGGAAGTTAATACAGAGATGTAGGATGATGTTTTGAATGTCTGCCAGACACTCGTTCTTCCCTGCATGCGCACAAAATGCAACAATACAATTTAGCTTAACAAATTGTTCAGCAATGTACTGTAAGTTAAAGAAACAGCCCATATTATTTTTACAAAGAAAAATAGACAATCGTCGACTTTATACCTTAGCATGCACAGCTTGTCCAAATCCACACCACCTACATCTACCACACACAGCACATTTGAACATCTCATAATTCCATGCCACACAATTCAACTATAAATAATTTAACCCTACAACATTCCATACCACATAATTACAATCCTAAAAAATAAAAACACATATTTCCACTTCACTCCATACCACATAATTCCACATCACATATTAACATTCCACACAACTCAATACCACTCCAAACCACATAATTACACTTCACACAACACAATTCAACAACACATAATTCCATTTTAACATATATAATAATACTTCACACAACATATTTACACTCAACTCCAAAACACATAATTATCCCCCACAAAATGCAAGTGTGCAATATGCTGCATAATTCCACTCCACACAATTATACACCATACTATGCCACATAATTCCACAGGTCACAAAATTCCACAATTCATCCCCACACCATTCATCACACAACATAATTACACTCCACATAATTATGTTCCACTCCATATTGCATAAATACACTCCACATAAATCCAGTCTATGCCTCGTAGCAAAATTCCACATAAGTACACTTCACACCATGCCTCATAATACCACTCAACGTAATTTGCACTCACTTCCACGTCACACAATTCAACTTTACACATTTCCATTCCCCACCACATAATTCAAAAACAAACTACAGAATTCAAACCAACAACAGAATTACACAATACACCACATAAATCCAATCTACACCACAAAATTCCACATCATGTCACAATTTTTAACAGCACACCACATAATTAAACTCCACTACATACCACTCCACAACACAAAATACCATTCCAGATAATTCTAGTACACTCAATACCACATAATTACTATCCACATAATCACACTGCACACCTGGCCACATTATTTCACAACACAGATCCAATCCACACAATACGGCTGTGGGGTTGTTTGTTACGCCCCTGGCCTAACAAGAATATTTACAGTTAAATTCTACTCCCAGGGTTTTTTCATAGTGGGAGACCAACATAATACCCTTGTCTACTTCGGTAATTCACGAAATTACATGTAACCAAATTCTACAGCTTGTATCCTGATGTGATAACAATCTACAAAAATATTTTTCAAAATAATTCATACACGCCTACTCCCATTGTAACAACGTTTAATAATATAAAAACCAGATTTATGGCATCTGACATAACATTTCCCTGCACACCAATCAATCCCTATTGCTATTATCGTATCATATTGTAGCTATTATCATTGGCTGATCACCATAATCAACTCAGGCACACTATAATGAGTGGAAGCTTTCTCCAAAAGGTAACCATATGCCATACAGTACTAAAATAGCAAATGCATACAAAATTTAAAAAAAATTCAGAACAGCTAAGTGGCGCGCACTGTGGCGGCATGTGCGTAGGATAGCCGGGTGATAAACTGAGCGGCGCGCTCGTGTTAAATATGATATCTCTTAACAAGAATTCTCACAGTGCAAATCTTTTGTACCCAGTGTTTTGTCCGAGGTTGTAACCTATTGCCTTCATTATAACATTTCATAATTTTCAGATCAGGCCTATAGCCATGATCATTGGCTTGCCACAATAACCAACTCAGTCCTGGTGTATTGGGTATAATCTTTGCCGCAAGCCAAAAAGTGCCATACAAAGCAGACGTTTTAGTGGAAACACAGAAATTCGGCGCAATCAAATCCTGTACTCAAGGAAACCAAGAATTCCTAAAACCCATACACACTAGTGTAGCCTTGAGCATCAAATTCTGCTCTCAAACTCAAAATTGTACACTTTAAAGTTAATGATTGAAGGGGAATGTGCTAAGACTGCCCACCTTCCAGTTATGGTGCTGCCAAAGTAAACCAAACACTGTAAATGATCCCGTTATCAAACAGCATTACAAGGTCATGTGTGTGCCCTTGAAAGTTCAGGGGACTGGATAAATGAAAAAAATAATGAAAGCAGTGTGAATGGGAAGCATTTTTTTTTGTGGAAGCACACAACTTTTGCCTACTCAAAACATGTATGTACCCTGGCTCCCAACTCTTTTTTAGGATGATCACACTACGTCTTGTGAAATACTTTTTTCAAATGCCCTTATTAAAAACAACTAGTAAACATCGCTTTCACTTTAAATATTATTGTACTCAGACAATGTAAGTGGTTGTTTCTTATTGTCTAATTGCCAACCTGGCGTTTCTCAGTAAAGCACCACAATGAATTGAATAGCTAGATCAGAGTCCAAGTGATCAGGACAGGCATCATGCCATTAACCCCATTAATATACAGAGCATGAATTTTTAATGTTGTCGGTCAAAAGTACAGGTTACTCGAAGTTCATGAACTTGTATAATATAACTGAAAGACAAAACTACGGACCCCGTTTCCCAAACTCTGAAAAACAATTAGTAACTTCATGAACTTGACCCGCTGGCTGCGCTCTTCACAAGTTAGAATTCCATGCTGTGTATTTAACCGTGACATTTACAGACATCCTGTGGCAAACGGGGAAATATGCTCATCCATGAGCCAGGTTAGAGCACTTTACTTTGTAACGTGAAGTTTCTCGCATTTTTCACTCCATACACATTTATGCTGATAAAACACACACAACAGTGACAAGGCGAGACCTCAGATTGTACTTCATATAGTCGAGATGTAGTAGGCGGTGGATGAAGATGGTTGCTGTACCTACCTGGACAACACTCTAGAATCTGAAACCCTTTATTTTCCGTGCTCCAGCCTGGCAAATTCGTTTTGTGAGATTACAAGTGAAGATTATATCACATTTCGTTAAGCAGTGATGCAGCTAGTAGCTTTTCTCACTTTCGCTATGCTCATATGAGCATATAGAGACTGGACTACTTTTTTTCCATTTGGGGATGTTTATAAAGCGCGAACTAGACCCGAAGGTATCAACGTGCTTTACATGAGCACCAGTTGCGTTACAGATGGACATTCATATTTTGTCAGGCACCGGGAGATTAATTGACCGGGAGATTAATTGATTGGCCCAGAATCACAGGATGTTGAGCTCTCTGCCCAGAGTAGAATTCGGTTCCCCAATTCCGAGGTCGACCGCTCTAGCCGTTAGGCCACATCGTCTCTTAACTTTGCCGTGCAGCAACTTTGACGTGCAGCATAGTGCAGGTCACAGCATAGTACTATCACACCAGAACGCACATAAAACTGCAAAAAAATACACAGCACAAAACCTCAGTAAATCATAACAAAAAAACACATAAAAAATACAGCATAACACCACTAATAAACAATACAAGATAACACAACGAAATATTATTCAAAACATAGCACATCAGCAGTTCTCTACACAACAACAAAAATATATACTGGGTGTTAACTGTCGATAACTATAGCAGTAGAGATAGTTTGTAGGATTTCCAGGGGACCCTGGATCAAAACCATAACTTACCATTCTTTTCTCTAGCTGAGTACGGTTGCACACACATGCAAATGACACTCGCTAACATCTTTCAACAAAACAGCTTGCGGTTAAGTGAAATTAATAATATGGAAGACATCTGGATGGGAAAATAACTGTTCGGCACTAAAAAACGTATAAATCAGACATCCTGTTGGCGGGATAGAGAAAGGCGGGGCCAGCATCGGATATGCCGAAAGTATACCGGTCGTGCCGGCCCCTGACGACCAGAGAGGCGGGCCTGTCGCGCTCAGTAGTGACGCGACAGGCGCACCTTGATTGCGACTGGTCGTGGGTCCTGAATGTGGCCCGGAAATGATTATGATCACTTCCGGGTCACATGTTGGGACAACGCCAGGCCAGTTAGAACCAACCTGGCTGGAAAAGTGGCATTTATTTATTTAAAGAGTTTTATATAGCGCTGGCTAGACCCGAAGGTATCAGAGCGCTTTACATGAGAATCAACAATGTAACAGAAAGAGATCAACAATTACACAATACATCAAAAAATAGGGAATACATTAGGAGAAGAAGAAAGGAGGGAGAAAATTAGTGGAAGGGGTAGGGGAGGTGAGAAAGGGAGGATAAGGGAAGAGACAACAAGGAGAGACGAAAGGAGGTCTGTCTAAAGACCGACTGGGTAGGTGATGACCAAGGAGGGAATCCACGGCCCATCTCCCCTATAGCTAAACCAGGTAGCTCCATTGGGCATCAGACAAAATAGTTCAGTCTAAATACATTGAGAGATGAGAGACAGAGAGACTTAAATAGAGAGAGGATGCAAGAAGAGGCGACAGGAGAGACGAAAGGAAGTCTGTCTAAAGACCGACTGGGTAGGCGACGACCTAGGAGGGAATCCACGGCCCATCTCCCCTATAGCTAAACCAGGTAGCTCCATCGGGCATCAGACAAAATAGTTGAGTCTCAATACATTGAGAGAGGAGAGACGGAGAGACTTAAATAGAGAGAGGATGCGGGAAGAGACAACAGGAGAGACGAAAGGAAGTCTGTCTAAAGACCGACTCGGTAGGTGACGTACAAGGAGGGAATCCCCGACCTGTTTCCCCTATAGCTAAACCAGGTAGCTCCATCGGGCATCAGACAAAATAGCTAGATCTCAATTGGCCAGGGAAAGTTCACAGAAAAACAGGGTGGGGACTAAGGGCCAGTACAGGTGGGGGCAAATGTCAGTAACAGGAAAGTGGAGAAGAGTAGAGTGGGTAGGGGTAGTGGGTAGGGGGAGGAGAGAGATGTGGTCAGGAGAGACGCAGGAGGGTTTGTTGCGGCCGTCATTTTAGGCAGGTACAGGCAGTATTTCAGGAACGATCACTGTGTGGGGTGACTTCATCGAAGCTTTGTTGTCTTGCGTGTCCCTGTAGGCTCTGAAAACTCACTGCATACCACTGTTTTTTGGGCTTGGCCATTGTATTCATGTTGGCCCCTTTACATGCTTTGTGCCACACTGCCAGGTTCCATGTCATGCCATGCCAACTCGTGGACTTCAGGGTTATCATTAGAGGACACGTATGTCAGAGGGAGCAGGCCTAAGTTCTCCAGGACGTTCAGGATGAAGTTAAAGTGCCCCATAGCGGACTGTAGTGTGGGCAGATAGGCACTGAAAGCACAGCTATAATATAGTCTATAAAGTGGAGTGGTAAACCACCCCAGAAATAGCAGTGCCCATATAGATCCCCAATCAAAAAGTAGTAATGTCTCCTACCACCGCACTCGTGTAATTTCAGTGCTCAGATCTACGTTGCCCTTTTTTTTTCCACTGAGTTTACCCCCGGCTTCCTGTGTAGTCTCTTTCGGCACCCCCTCTGTGCTGCACCCTCGCTTTCTCCACCGCTTTGTGTCTTGTGCCACGTCCGTCGCTCCTCTTGTGCATCCTCCGCGTTACGGCAGTACTGCTGTTCGTCCTCACTTGGTTTCCCTTACCTTTCTTTTTTTTGGATAAGATATTGCTGCTTTACCGATGGGTTTCAGGACGTACCCCTTTGTGGTCGCCGTTACGCTCCCCCACGCGGTGATGCAGCACATCAACAGCGACTCCCAATTGACTTCAGCCTCTTGTTGGCATGTCCTGGGTTGCTGCTACCTTCTCAGCTCGTCCAGCTGGTATCGTACACTGTTTGCCTGTTCCTGTCTGGGGTGGTCACAATTACGGTGGTGGCTGCCCTGTTGTTATTTATCATGTGCAGTTTCGGTTTCATTCTATGGGCGCCATCTTCTCTTCGTTCGTGTATCGATGTGTTTCGATGTGTGGTTGCGTCTGGTTGGGGAATCAATACTACACTTTTGTTGCCAAGAGGCACAATTGCTGTTTGTCCCTTCACTCGTGCCACTCTCCCTGCCTCTAGGCAATGATTTTCCCAGCTGTGCCCGTTTTGTGAGCATTTGCGGATGGCTGGTCTCTCATCAAGCGATACAAAAGGGGATGATGGACGGAGCGTTTGAGCAAATCAAACACTCACCCCAGTCAACTGATCTGGGTTTAATCCATCACCATTCTTTAGCTCACTCAGCCACCGCAGTTCAGACATGGCCATATGCAAATCAGTCTGACCCTGTGCCTCATGGGAACAGTCCAGCCCGAACTGCCAAGCCATGTCTTCCCTGGACCGGAAACAAGCATCCTGGGACCGGTTTCGGATTTATAATCCTCATCAGCCAGGCTATCTTGATTCCAGTGGCCAAGTGAGCAAGGGACTCACGTCTGAGCATACCCTGCCACACTTAGGGCAAACAAAGCCATACAAAAGGGGATGATGGACGGAGCGTTTGAGCAAATCAAACACTCACCCCCAGTCAACTGATCTGGGTTTAATCCATCACCATTCTTTAGCTCACTCAGCCACCCCAGTTCAGACATGACCATATGCAAATCAGTCTGACCCTGTGCCTCATGGGAACAGTCCAGCCCGAACTGCCAAGCCATGTCTTCCCTGGACCGGAAACAAGCATCCTGGGGCCGGTTTTGGATTCATAATCCTCATCAGCCAGGCTATCTTGAATCCAGTGGCCAAGTGAGCAAGGGACTCACGTCTGAGCATACCCTGCAACACTAGGGCGAACAAAGCGATACAAAAGGGGATGATGGACGGAGCGTTTGAGCAAATCAAACACTCACCCCCAGTCAACTGATCTGGGTTTAATCCATCACCATTCTTTAGCTCACTCAGCCACCCCAGTTCAGACATGGCCATATGCAAATCAGTCTGACCCTGTACCTCATGGGAACAGTCCAGCCCGAACTGCCAAGCCATGTCTTCCCTGGACCGGAAACAAGCATCCTGGGACCGGTTTCGGATTCATAATCCTCATCAGCCAGGCTATCTTGAATCCAGTGGCCAAGTGAGCAAGGGACTCACGTCTGAGCATACCCTGCCACACTTAGGGCGAACAAAGCGATACAAAAGGGGATGATGGACGGAGCGTTTGAGCAAATCAAACACTCACCCCCAGTCAACTGATCTGGGTTTAATCCATCACCATTCTTTAGCTCACTCAGCCACCCCAGTTCAGACATGGCCATATGCAAATCAGTCTGACCCTGTGCCTCATGGGAACAGTCCAGCCCGAACTGCCAAGCCATGTCTTCCCTGGACCGGAAACAAGCATCCTGGGACCGGTTTCGGATTCATAATCCTCATCAGCCAGGCTATCTTGAATCCAGTGGCCAAGTGAGCAAGGGACTCACGTCTGAGCATACCCAGCCACACTTAGGGCGAACATCAATACACCCCAATACTCTCTGAAATATGACTTGTCTTGCTTTATATCGCTCACACAGTCGCTCCGTATCTGTTGGGTCACAATTATTTCAATCGGCTAGGTCAGCACTCCGGTGTCGCACAGTCTCCTGCACACGCTCCACTCACTCCCTTCCGCGCTCCGTGTCCAGCGCTCAAGGTGTGCCCCCTGCTGCACCCCGGTGTACGATCTTACTGTTCCTGACGCCGGCTGATGTAAGGGAGTGGTGGTTGTTCTAGTAGCTTTGTCGGCGTGGTAGACGGGTTGGGGAACGGAGGTGTCGTCCTCTTTGCTCCTTGCTCCCCCAGCCTGCCAGATCAGCCTCACTAGGAGGCTGTAATTGTATTGCCTTTGTGTTTTTCAGGTTTCCTCTTTCGAGTGGAGCAGCTATTGTTGTCGGGCTTTTTGTAGGCTTTCTTCGGCAATGGGAGTATTGTTGGGGAGAAGGCTCGAGAAGACTGCGCCTGGGATCAACAATCACTGGGAGAGCTCCGTGATCCAAGGAGTGCTGGCAGGAGCATTGAGGCTCGACAATCGCTGGGAGGGTTGCCTTGTCCAAGGAGCACTGACTTGGAGCGGCGGAGGCTCTGTGTGAGGACTACGGTAGCGGGATCTATATCTCCGGCCATCATTGGAATAAGCTGATCCAAGGTATAGCGTGCCGGCTCAGAACAGCTGAGTGGCGCACTCCGTGGCGGCATGTGCGTAGGATAGCCGGGTGATAAACTGAGCGGCGCGCTCGTTTTAAATCGGGAGAGCGCATTGGGGCCCGCATTTTTGTGGGCATTGGATGCATCTAAAGCGCCATGCGCATTGGGACCAGGTGTTTCTGGGCATTGGAGACATTTAGAGTGCCAGGCGCTTTGGGACCCGAAGTTTGTGTGCAATTGAGGCATTTAAAGCGCCGGGCGCATCGGGACCAGCTGTTTTGTGGGTATTTGCCGCATATAAAGTAACCCTGGGTGAAGCACTATGCTACGCTTGCGTAGTTTGCGAAGTTTGCGCAACTTCGCACTACGCGAGCTGCACGTAGCACAGTGCGAACATGCGTAGCGTGGTGCAGCGGTCATTTTTTGCTTGTTCGCGGTCCTCAATGTCATGTTCGCGACCGCGAGCAATCAAAATGACATCCCGTCGAGACTCTCAACGTGGGGAGGTCAGGTTTCTCATTGCGAGTGGTCGTGCATGCTCGCGGCCGCTCGCGATGAGAAACTACCAGTTCGCGTTGAGAAAGCTGCCGCTCGAGTAAAAATCTACTCGTGCGGCAGAAAACTACAGCTTGCACTGTGCAAGATGCAGTTTTAAATGATTGCACAGTGCGAACAAGCATCCGGCACTGTGCAAGCATTGAAAATGCATCTTGCACAGTGCGAACATGCTACTACGCAGCTCGTGTAGTGCTACATGAAGTTCGCGTAGTGCGAAGTGCACTTTGCATAGCTTCGCGTAGCGCTACTTCGCGAACTACGCCCGCTCGGTTTCTCACATATATTGCGGTAACTTAGGCTCACAAGCATCGGGCACAGTTGTGCAGAGTGGGAGTGTGGGTGATCAGCTGAGCGGTGCGTGTGTTTGAATTGGGAAGGTGCATTGGAAACAGCTTGTTTGAAGTATTACATCATTGAAGCACTCTGTTCTGAGTGACAATCACGCCTTTTTAGTGCTGCTCTGTGTGGTTTTTGTGGTATTGTTGGGCATAGTTTAACTTTAACCGAGTAGGAGCCACGCCTTTTGGGGCCACCCGGCAGGGGGCATAACTTGATCTGTATTTTTCTGTTTATAGAGTACAAGCACCAACTGTCTCAACAACGTGGACAGGATCACTGAGAGGCCCAGCGTTCCATAGTGGTGCAGCACACAGGAGATACCTAAGGGGACAATGACAGGTCTGCATTCCAGTGCTTCTGGGAGCCAGGCAGGCTAGAGAATACTCGCCTGACCCACTGGATTAGCTGATGTGGCGCGGCTCTGGTTGCGTGGGTGCTTTTGGCCGGTCGTGTACCTCCAGCATTGAAAGGTAAGGGCCTGGACAGTGTACCAGGCCTGGGAGTACAGTGTGGTGTGTCCATTCAGCTTACTGCCTAAGTTACCGTGCTTAAGTGGAAAGCATTAGGTACATTGTTGTAGTACCCAGCACGTTCAGGGTAACCCCTGCAATTTGGTAAAACAATGGGCAGTAAGGTACAGCGTGGCGAAAGGCGTTCTCGCATGGAGAACATGATGGAGACAATGATGTGCAAGATTGTTGCTATAGATAGGAGATGGAAGAAAGTGGATGAATTAGGGCAGAGCCTTGCTGATCTCAGGGAGAGGGTGGAAGGGCAAGGTGATGTTGAGGATAGGCCTCGGCGAACAATAGTGCCCCTCAAGCCTAGGGGAGAATTACCCCCTCCCCAAGTGGGCTAGGCCCAAGAAAGGGGTCACAAAAGAAAAGAGGATACCAAAAGGAACTATGCCAGTCACCCAGCCCATGAGGGAAGGGGAGGTGCCCGGTCCCTCTGTAGTGGTTCCTCCGGGAGGGGTTCCTTTGGGTGCTCCGGCACCAGTTGTTCCTGCGGGGGTGGTTCCTCTGGGAGGTGTTCCATCAGGTGCCCTGACCCTGGTTGTCCCTTCAGGGGTGGTCCCGGCAGAAAGCGGTGCACATGATTTAGTGACTCCAGTGGGTGGGCACCCAAAGGATGCTCCTGCAGGCGCTAACTCGGTTCCACAAGACTTAGTGTCATAGCTAGCCACAGTCCTTCCCTGGTTGGGGAGGGCTGGGATGTTGTCAGCATCAGTGGAGGCAAAGGACATAGGGGGGACCCTCAGACTGAAGCAAAATGGATAGTAGCTCAGTTTGATGCAAAACCTGGGGGTAAGGCAGGTGAAGGGCTGGGTGCAGCTTCCCCTCTCATTCCAGCCGGTGGGGCATCCCCACTCCACGTAACAAGGAAGTGCTAGTGAACAGCCTGGCGAAGGAGAAACTGACGGAGCCAGCTGGGGCAGATCCAGTAGGTAAGCAGCTAACAGTGCCTCTGCTAGGAGTGGGTGAAGTAGGAGAGGGAACACCTGGCAAGACATGTCACACCAGAGGTGAAAGAAAAGATATGGTCAGGAAGTTATGTTAGTGTGTTCTCATTGCTTCTTGATGAAACGGAAAGGGAGGAAGCAAAGAAAAAGAAGGACTGGATGCACCCTAGAGAATGGGCAAGTGAGCTGTTAAAATTCAGGGTTGAGGAGAACTTGAATAACTGGATTAGAGGTTTCTCAGTATTCATGGCAGTGATGGCTGAACGTTTTCCTAATATATAGTCAGAGATGGCATGTTACCAGAGCTGGATCCCTGTGGCTCATGACAAGTATGGGGGCATTGGTTGGAAGGAGTATGATGAGGATTTTAGGAAAGCCAAGGCATCTGACCCATCCCTCTCCTGGGACCGCGTTGACACAATCATATGGTTAGATCAGTTTGGGGTGGGTTCACAGTCCAATAACACGGGTCAGTCATTCCAATCCTTTCAGCCCTCTCGTCCACCTCCAACCACAGGTCCTGCCACTAGTTCAGGTAGCAGGGGGAGGACGGAAAGGGACATGTTGGGACTTTAATAGGCACACATGTACTAGGCCTCCAGGCATGTGCAATTTCAAACACGCCTGCTCTATCTGTGCCAACCCATCACACCCAGAGTCCAAATGTCTCAAAAAATCTAAAGATAAGGGAAGGAGGAAACATGAGTGAGGGGAGGGCACAATACATTGCACACTCACCCATTAACGTAATGGCTATGACTCCTTGGCTGAACAAATACCCTTATCATTCCACTGCTAGGACATTGCTAGAAGTTCTCATGTATGGGTTTAGGATTCCTGCACCTGACTACGTTGAGGCACCTGAATGCAAAAAGCAGCTTTCTGTTAGGACCAATCCAGGCGTGGCGGCAACAAAGATTGAAAAAGAACTGTGCTTGGGCAGAATAGTTGGGCCATTTGATTGCATCCCGGTAAACAATTTTGTCTGCTCCCCTTTGGGGGTGGTCCCCAAAAAAGAGGGTAGAGAGTTCAGGTTGATACATAATCTATCAGCACCTAAGGGCAACTCATTGAATGACGCTATCAGTGATGAGATTTGTAGTGTAAAATATGCTTCCTTGACCAGGCCGAGGAGATGCTCGGGGGCCCGGGTCCTGGTGCATTGCTGTCAAAATCTGATATTGAGTCTGCCCTTCGCTTGTTCCCAGTACACCTATTGAATTTTCACCTTCTGGGTTATAAGTTCCAGGGTAAATTCTTCATGGATATGTGTATGCCCATGGCTTGTTCAGTCTACTGCACTTTCTTTGAGAAATTCAGTTCATTTTTGGAATGGGTTTTAGACAGGCGACAGGGCACCAGTTTGTCATGCACTACCTGGACGACTTTCTTATCTTGGGGTCAGCGGGCTCCCGGGAGTGTGCGTGGTCACTGCAAGAATTGTGCACATTCATGCAGGCTTTTGGGGCTCCTCTGGTGCCGGGAAAGACAGTAGGAACAACAACAACAATAGAATTCTTAGGCATTGAGTTAGATTCAGTCCAAGGGTGTTTCCGGTTACCAGCAGACAAGATTATAAAATTCAGGACAGCATTAAAGCAATGCCTAGCAAAAGATAAGGTCACCTTTCATCAGTTACAGCAGACGGTAGGGCGGTTGAACTTTGCTCTGAGAGTCATACCGATGGCAAGACCATTTTCTCACTCCATCTCCCAGGCGATGACCGGTCTCAAAGAAAAACACCACCACACCAGGCTGTTGGCTGAGGTTAGGCAGGACATGTGGATTTAGATGGCATTCCTGCAGGACTTCAACAGCAGGGTAGTTTGGCCCGGTCCACCCACTACTTCTGTGGAGTTAGGTTTATTGACTGACGCTGTGGGTAGTGTGGGCTTTGGTGCCATACTCAGTAATGAGTGAGTGGCTCAGCATTGGCTGGCATAGTGGGGTGACGGGTAACATCGGTTTCTTGGAACTGTTTCCCATCTGGGTGGCATTAACAATTTGGCCTGAAAGATTGCGTAATCAATTGGTAGTGTTCTGGTCAGATAACATGACTGTAGTCGAATGCATCAACCAACAAGCAGCAAGGTGTAAAATGATTCTCAGTCTGTTGAAAGAGATAGTGTGGTTATGTATGAGATTGAACATACAGTTTAAAGCTAAACATGTGCCAGGGGTGTTGAATTATGCTGCTGACGCACTTTCTCGCTTTAAGATGCAGGTTTTCAGGGCACACCTCCCCTCTGCAGAAGCGACTCCTACATCCTTCCCAGAAGTACTTTGGCGGATTGGTGCCCCCAACTACCGAACCTCGTGGCAGCTAGCCTAGCTCCCAGGACCAGGAAAGCATATGAAGGGGAGTTTTGGGCATATTGTAAATTCTTGGGAAGGGATTGGGCATAGAAAGAGTATGACACTGGGGCACTCCTGCTTTACTTGGGTGCTTTAAACGAAGTGGAGCGCTCAGCGGCAGCAGCCAGGCGGCATGTGGCAGCGATCTCTTTCTTTGAGAAAACTAAAGACAGGGGTGACCCCACCAACAGTTTCACAGTTAGGAAAGCCTTGAAAGGGTGGCAGCGCCTCCTGGGGTCAGCACCGGACACAAGACGTCTGATATGGGTGGAGTTGCTAACATCTTTACTGGGGGTTCTTGACCTTATTTGCAGCACCACAGAGGAAGCTCTGCTGTTCAGAGCTGCCTTTTCATTAGATTTTTAGGGTGCTTTTAGGAAAGGGGTTGGTGGCCCAGAATAAACAGGATGTGCAAAGGGGTCTGGTCTGCAGTTAGAACATGTGAAGGTACAAGCCGACGCCCTATTGATATCCATTAGGAAATCCAAAACTGACCAAGAGGCCATGGGGAGGGGGTAGTACTGCATTGGGCACATGGTAATCCTTGCTGCCCCGTAACACAGTTAGAGGCATTCCTACAGCATAGACCCAATACAAGCGGAGGGGCATTGTTAATCCATACTGATGGTATCCCGCTCACAAGGTTTTAGTTTGAGAGAGTTATGGATATGGCAGTACAGAAGGCAGATTTGGATCCATGATGCTTTGGAACTCATTCTTTCAGAATAGGGACTGCCATTGAGGCGACAGCGAGGGGTTTTCACAGCAGCAATGTTAAAAGGATTTTGAGGCGGTCCTCCAATTGTTATAAGCGCTATGTGCGGCTGCACATGTTGTGAGTAGGACATTTGCCCGGTGCTGATGCATGTTCCTTCTCTGCTTACATACAGTTTCTCAAACCTGTCACGCAGGGGGGAAACTGGCGGCGGCACATCAGCAGCTCCAATCAACGCAAGGACTTGTACATCCACAAAAACCAGGACCACATGTAGTTTGGATTATTGGCGATTCAAATGTGAGACGTTTAAATGCATTTTTCTTTTCAGGTAACTACAAGTCCAGAGCTGAGCAGGCTGGTTTTAGGGTGTCATTTCATGGAAAAGGGGGTCTCTGCTTTAGTCAGTTTAGGGGTTTTGTAGTGGACCTGTTGAACAAGGGTGGGGCTCTCCCCAGTATCATTATCTTGCATTTGGGAGGGAATGATCTGGTAAATCTGGGTAGAAGCGGGCTAGTGGAAGCCATAATCACTGAAGTAGGTTGGTTAGCTAAGGCATGCCAAGGGTGCACCATAGTACAGATGGTACCTAGATTTCATTGGAGGGGTGGAGTCTGTGAGGGCACTGAATCTCTCGGTCAGGAGGATCAACAATAAGAAAGAGAGACTGTTTTGGTCTCCTCATTTACAGACGATCAACCACGGGTGTATCAGGGGGGAGCCGAGCTTCTTAAAAGACGGTGCCCACTTGTCTAAAGTAGGTAATGAAGCAGGATATGACCCTCTAGTTAGAAATTTTGGGGGGGCCAGATAGACGGTCAACTATGCTGGCCTGTTGCGGTAAGGTCATGATTGGTGAGCGGTAAATTTAAGGTCCTTAGAGGGCTTCGCCATTCTTGAATGGGGTCGCCCAATGGGGAGGGAAAAGTGGTCTATCCTAGAACTCCAGGGGCAGTTACAGCCGGTGCTGGATGGGTGTGGGGGAGTGGGGAGTTACACTTTACCTAGGCTGGTTGGCCACCCCACTAGTGCACCATGGCGCCAGTAAAGGGCGCAGAACTGCAAGGGCCACTTATGGAGATAATATACAGAGTGTATGGGGGTAACGGGGGGAATACCCTCACGGTGAATGGGCCCTCTGCGCATGTGCACTCCGGTGGGAGGGCGGGCATAATTTGATAAGGATCTGACACCAGTTATTGACCTTGCTGTAGGCTCAAATGGGGATATGCAGAAATGTAACTGCTAATATTGTATTGATGATGATATGTTTTAGATTCAGATAGGAATAACTTGTATTAGAGTTTTGCTAAGGTTAGCCATCTGTACTTATCAATGTAATCAATGTAATTCTATGTTTTCTGTATATTTTGTAAATATTGTCAATATTAATTTTGTTTGCATTTTTTATGTTAATAAATACGGCCGGGGGTTATTTACGCCCCCCTCATCCAAAAACTCTTGTTATGATATTATCTGGGTCTTGACAACGGAAGAAGGGGTATAGGTAGTATAAGATGTTATTATGTGGAGCGATTAACACAGCACACGATTTGTAGGTGATTATGAGGCAGCTTTTGTACAAAGTGTTTTAAGAAAGGAAGTGAAAACTATGCAAAAACTCATTAGATAATAGCAAATGCTCGTCTAACCTGTATTCCAACACTTCTCCAACTTACAAACTGTAGCCCACAAGTGTATTGCCTAGGATAAGAAATTACCTGGGGCACGGCCGGAAAGCTCAAGAAAGAAACTTGGAATTAGGTTTATTTTTGGGATGTGAGTAACAGTGGTATTTGGGCCTGTGGTCGTCCATAACTAAGAGAAACCTACCAATCCCAGTTATTTCTGAATTGTTGACACCTGGAGGCTTGTTGGGATATAGTCACTTTTTCTTACCCAAACTGTCCTGCTCAATCAAAGGTTAGTTAATAAACAGAATTCATCCATTTTTCTGTCTTGGAAAATCCCGGAATTTGAGGGGAAATGCAACACTTCACCAATCCGGCGTTCCCATAATTCTGACATTAAAAACAGTACCTCGCCTGTGTGAGTGGGCACATTTAACTAAAAGGAACAGGCCAAATCTGTGACAGCATGACGTCAAAAGTTTCAGTGTTTGGCCTATTTCTGTCCTGTACAATCTGGATAACAAACACAGTTTGGGTACCATTTCAGTGTGGGAACATTGGAGGCCAATATTTTAACCATTTGTTGGCAGTGCCAACACATGTTGGAGTTAAGAAAAGTAAAGAAATAGTGATTTTTCCTACCCATACTTTGACATTTGTAGAGGGATCTGGGTAATAACACGTAGACACTCATGCAAACTAAGCCCCAGTGGATTCTGTTGTGTCTATAGGTTTCTATAATAACTGGAGTTTGAAGCTTCTCCTGGGTACCAGTTATCCCCAGGCCCAAATACTGTTGCACATCCATTGCAAGCTCCCCTGTCAAAGAAGTTTGCTGGTGTCCAGTATTTTGATTCCTGCTCAAACCCATGGAAAGCCCATGCATCTAATAACTCTGTAGCCATACAACTCACAAGAACATTGATTTGACAAGAATACATCCCTGTTTGAAGAAGACTGAAGGAAAGTGCCAGGTTTTGGGTAGAATATTCCTGAAAATCTGGCAAATGTTGTGTTCAGCATATTGTGCCAGCCAGTGTGTGTAAGGTCTGTCTGGCAATCAGTGATAGAACCTTAGGATGTATAACGATGTATGGTTGTGATGATATGTTTCCTTGAAGCTAAAAAGTGATACCTGCTTCCAAATGACAGAAGACCTAAACTGTCATTTCACTAGTGTTAGTAATTGGACTACTAGTTGAGGGGGCTGAGAACTCCTCCGCCAGAGTTCACAGAGTTTTGCTCACTCTGTGCTTGCAGAAAAACTCCAGCAAACACGGCATGGCGGAGTTTTTTCTCACTTGCAGCTTGCCAATTTTTAGTTGGCGAGCCAGAAAATCGAGTGCTAGACCACCTACTGGCTAGAATTCTCAATGCGAGCGGTTGCGGCAGATTGGTACCACTCGCGTTGAGAAAGCTGCTGCTCGAGTAGAAAACCTACACGAGTGGCAAAAATAAGCACCGCCCTCTGGAGAGCCGCATGGTACAGTTGTCGTTTAGTTCCTAAAAATGTATAGGATCTCAATCAATCAATCAATCTGGGTTTTGGAGAGCGGTCTACTCACCTGCGAATGTCTAAAGTCGCTGGGGAGGGGGGAGTGAAGCAGATCCTTTAGGGTAATTCTAAGAGCCAGGTCTTTAGGTCCATTCTGAATTGGTGCAGTGTCAGGCTCCGTCGGATGTGAACGGGGAGTTAGTTCCAGGATTTTGCTGCGATGTGGGGGAAGGATCTTCCATCTGCTCTGGTCCTGTAGAAACGAGGGAAGGTGACTAGGGCGAGGTCGGCTGAGCAGAGGATTCTCTTGGGAATGTGTGAGATTTGGTCACTGAGGCATTGGGGTCCAGTGTTGTGGAGGGCTTTGTAGGCATGTGTGAGCAACTTGAAGCTTATTCTTTTTTTTGACGGTGAGTCAGTGGAGGTCGCTGAGGTATTGGGTGATATGGTTGTGTCGTGGTATATCGAGGCTGAGTCTGGCTGCAGTGTTCTGGGTTGTTTGGAGCTTGAGGAGGAGGTTTTAGTTGATGCCTGCGTAGAGAGCGTTGCTGTAGTCTAGTATGCTGGTGATAAGTACGTGGGTAACGGTTTTCCTGGAGTCAGAGGGGGATCCACTTGAACGTCTTGCGAAGTATGCAGAGGGTGTTGAAGCATGTGGAGGATAGGGCATTGATCTGGCGGTTCATGGTGAGCGAAGAGTTAAGTATGATGCTGATGTTGTGTACGTGGTCCGTTGGGGTGGGTAGGTTTCCAAGGGTGGGGGGGCCATCAAGTGTTGTCTCATGCAGAGGGGGTAAAGCTGAGGATGAGGACTTCTGTTTTATCAGAGTTCAGCTTCAGGCACTGTTGCTCATCCAGGTTGCGCAGCTTTCATCTCTTCTTGGAAGTTGTGCCTGGTGATGTCGGGCTCCTTGGTGAGGGTGAGAATGAGCTGAGTGTCATCGGCGTAGGAGACAATGTTGAGATTGTGGTTTCTGACGATGGTTGTGAGGGGGGCCATGTAGACAGTGAAGAAAATGGGGCTGAGGGAGGAGCCTTGGGGTACTCCACATCTAGGGTGGGAGTCTAATTCTCTGTGTTCTGCCTGATAGGAAAGAATGTATCCACTCTAAGGCCTTTCATTTGATGCCGGCGTCGTGGAATCCGGAGGCTAGTGTGCAGTGGAAGACAGTGTAAAAGGCTGCAGATTGGTCCAGGGGGATGAGGGCTGCCATGTGGCATTGGTTGAGGAGGGCATGAATGTCATCAGTAGTGGCGAGGAGGACGATCTAGGTGCTGTGGTTGTGCGGAATCTGAACTAAGAGGTGTCTACGATGCTGTTGGTTTCTATGAAGTGTGCTAGCTGGGTGTTGATGGCCTTTTTGTTGACTTTGGCAGGAAAAGGAAGCACTGAGGTGAGCCAGAAATTGTTGAGGTCCATCGGGTCTGTGGATGGCTTCTTTAGGAGGGGTTGACTTTGGCGCGCTTCCAGTTGTCGGGGAATGTGGCTGTGTTGTGGGAGCAGTTGATGGTTCGGCGTAGCTCGGTTGCGATGGTAGAATGTTGGTGCAGTTGGTGATCCATTGGAAGTTGCTTGCCACTTTGTTGGTGTTCATCGTAGTAGGGGGTGGCGTGCAGGCAAGGGCGGAGGTGAGGAGTTCTTTGGAGACTTTGTTCCAGCTTTTGCATGGGAGGAGGCGTATGTGCTTGGGTACGGTGGGTTTCGTAAAGGTGAAATGGATGCAGTGGTAGTCGGATCAGTGCAGTTCTGTGATGTGGCTGAAGCGGATGTTGTTTCCTCTGGCGAAGATGGGGTCGATTGAGTGTCCTGCTGTGTGAGTTGTGGTGCAGACAAGTTGCTTTAGTCCTATGTTTATGAGGTTCTCCAGGAGGAAGGTAGTGTTAATTGGGGCGCTGTGGTTATCCAGGTGGAAGTTCATGGCTCCTGGTAGTATATAGTCCGTGGAGGCGAGGGTGTGGGGAGTGTTGTGGTCAGCGATGACGTTGATGAAGGGGGCGCAGGATCCAGGCGGTCTGTAAGTGAGTTTTCGGCGGAGCATTGTTCTGGGGTTGGGCTGGAATTGGATGTGTTTCATGAGGGTGAGGCGTTGTCCGACTTGATGGTTGTCAGTTGCAGGGAGCTTTTGTGGATGATGGTGAGGCCTCCCCCTGTGTGGTTGGGGTGGTCTTTTCTCAGGATCTTGTATCCATCAGGGATGGTGTTTGTGATGTCGGGTGCGAAGCTGGCATTGGTCCAGGTCTCTGTGAGGAAGGCGACGTCAGGCATGTGGGTCTTTAGGAGGTTTCAGATTTGTACGGCGTGTCTGTGCAGGGAGCGTACTTTGAGAAGGATGCAGTCCAGTAGTTTGTGTGCGCTGGTGTCCAGTAAGCTGGAAGCTACTGCTGGTGTCCATAGGTGATTGGAGATGCAGCGGCAGTGTTGGCAGGAGATCGGGCCTTGAGTGTTGCTCGGTGTTGGAAGTTGTTGCTGTTGTTGCATCTGGGGTTGTGTCCGTGGAGAGTGCTGGGTTCATAAGAGTGGGAGGTCGGGCACCAGGGACCCTGGCACTATTCCCGGTCGAGTCGCGGACAGGCGCAGTCGGACTTACCTTCGAGTGCCTCCAGCGCACCTGCTTCACGTGGCTGCACAGCCACTGCCATTAAGTAGGGGTCGGGGAGGGCCGTCAGCTTGAGACAGGAGTGGGTACCACACATTGGGGGAGGGGCTGCAGGGGCAGGGAACCACACTCTCTTACCTTCTTAGATATGTGGTGAAGAGTTTCACAGAGACGCAATGACAAACTCTCCTGAAAATCTAAGTTATAACTGGTGGATTTGTATAATTGTATAATTCTCACCAATTAGCAAATAGAAATTTGGGAGGAGGGCCGGATACCGGACGTTGTTGTAGAGGGTTCTTGCTGTCGACCTGTGAGGCAACAAGGGATAAGGCTAAGTAGCCTTTCCTGTGTATCTTGCCATTTAAACTATTTCTTACTTGAGGATTCTTAAATTCTGGTTTAAACATGAGTTGTCAAATTCTTAAATGATCTTTCTTTTGTAGTAAAAGATTTGTACATCAAAAAGGTTCCAAAAATTATAATTGTCTTTCTTGTGTAGGGCGCCAGAATGATCTTGTACTTTGATTTCTTTCTCTTGTTTTATTGCAGGTCCTGAAATCGTCTGTGGAAGAAGATTCCCCAGGAAGCGGAGTCTGAAATGAGGAAGTTCAGCACGCTGTCTCCCTGGTAAGTTGTGACGAGATGCAGCACGAACCTCCTCCCGGCAGTAGAACTAAAGGCCAAGCGCCTTCCCAGAACTTGGGTGTGGTCTTTTATAGTCAAAAAAACTGGGGGAGTGTAGGGAAAACCTATACTACTTCCAAGGGAGCAAAAAAAATGCAAGCTGATGAGTAAAGTTGTCCGAAGCAAAGTGTGCGAGCCAAGTGTGCATGCATCAATCGCCGTTTTTTTGCTCCCTTATGATGGCTTTTTATCTCTGTTGACCGGAATTCACATTATTCAGATGGTGGCTCTCCACTCTAGGACCCCCGACTTCATTCGAGCACCTCACATTTTAATCATGCCTTCGCATTTACCCGCCATTTGTTAAACTTCCACTTGCATGTACTTTTTATCGGACACTTCTTTCACACAGCTTATTATCGTTATAGACTCTCCACCACCGTCTACCACCATTGGCAACCTTTCACATCACTGTATATCCCGGCTTGATTTAGGGTGCATTTTCATTTTCTATTCGATGTACTTGCCCTGTGGGCGTACTTCCACTTCCTGAACCTTTGTATTTTTCACTTACAGATTGTGAACAATCCCCTGAGGAAGGGCGTCAGTCCCGAAATGCATAGGGACACCGTTATTGCAATTGGATATTTTGGATTACAATGTGATTACATGCCATTCGAATGAAGTCGCTATGATTAAAATACGTGACTCTTCAAATAAAATGCTACAATTGATGATTGAAGAATAGTGTCTTTCACTGACTACATTTGTTACATTCCTAAAACTTTCTCTGAAGGAGATTTTCTCTCCATCCGGAGTGCCATTGGAAGTAGTATAGGTGTTCCCTACACTCCCCCAGTTCTTTTGTTCAAATTCAGAGTCCCCACTGGCCTGGAGGGGCTCATTCCTTGGCACCCGAAGATTCACCACTATTAGACCCAGAAGATTTAAGTTGACCTTACCCAGAGGGTGTGCCGCACACCACATTCTATTGTCTTTTATAGTCAGACCACACCCAAATGATCACACGTGCATCCACGCTCTCTATGTAGTGGTGACGTGTGTGCACAAGCATTTCTTTTGATCCCGCTAATGGACAAAAGCTCTGCCGGGACCAAAGCTTCAAGCGTCTTTCTTTACATTCATTAAGCGTTTTCATTTAGTATCTGCAAATGTTTCAGACCATATGTTTTTAGTCCCAAGGTGTCCTGTAATATATGCAATCCACTGGAAAACAATATGAGAGTTCAGATTACCAAACAAATACGGAATTAAGTCTTCTATTTCTTGTAGTGCAAACATACAAATACAAAGGATAATAGTACAAACAATCATTATCTCCAAATTCACATTATCACAGTAAGGAGTGCTGGTGCACGGGATAGGGGTGGGCAATTATAAATTTAATGGAGCGCAATTAGATGCTCTAATCATGACAGTGGGGAGCGCGGGAAGGGGGAGCAGGGAAGTCAAGAGGAAAACAGAGAGAAAAGACACAGAAAGTGGACAGAGAGAGAGGCACAACAGAGGAAAAAGGCAGAGTGAAAGAGGCAAAACGAGAGAAAAAAGACAAAGGGAAAGAGGCAGAATAGAAGAAAAATTAAGATAGAAAGAGGCAAAAACAAGAGAAAAAAGCCAGGAGAAAAAGAGGCACAATAGAGGAAATGGTAGAAAGAAGGAGGCAAAAACAAGTGAAAAAAGGCAAGAAAAAAGGAGGCACAACATAGGAAAGAGGCAAAGAAAAAGAGGTAAAGGCAAGAGAAAAAAGGCAAACGCGAAAAAGCAAAATGACACAGAACAGAGTGGATTAGCAGAGGAACAGGGTAAAACAATACTTTTGGGGGCGGTTCCACAGGGGCAGCAGCGGCGGGGAGTGCAGGAAGTTGGAGCAGGGAGGGCAAGAGGAACACAGAGAGAAAAGAGACAGAAAACAACCAGGCAAAGAGAGAGAGGCACAATAGAGGAAAAAGGGAGACAGAAAGAGGCAAAACGAGAGACAAAAGGCGAGGAGAAAGAGGCACAATAGAGGAAAAAGGTAGAGAGAAAGAGGCAAAAACGAGATAAAAAAAGGCAAGGAAAAAGAGGCACAAAAGAGGAAAAAGGCAGCAAAAAAGAGGGAAACACAAGAGAAAAAAGGCAAGGCGAAAGAGGCACAACAGGGGGAAAAGGCAGAGAGAAAGAGGCAAAAACGAGAGAAAAAAGTCAAGGAAAATGATGCACAACAGAGGAAAGAGGCAAATACAACAGAAAACAAGCATTGGAAATGCAATAGGTCTCGCATTAGGAAAGTTTGAGTGATTGGTATTGTAAATGACACTTTTTTTATTTATGTGTTGGTTTTGAAAATAGTAAAATTAATAGCTTTGTCAGTTACAATGTCAATAGTTTTAACTTTCGCAAATGTGACACCTATAGCATTTGTAATGCAATGTGTGTTGTATTTACGTGACTTAGATGTATTGATATTACAAATAACAATGGCTTTTAATTTTGTAAATAATGTGGTGGTGGATGCGGTGGTGGTGCATGTGGTGGATGTGGTGGTGGATGTGGTGGTGGTGGATGCGGTGGATGTGGTGGTGGTGGGTGTGGTGGATGTGGTGGTGGTGGGTGTGGTGGATGCGGTGGTGGTGCATGTGATGGATGTGGTGGTGGTGGATGTGGTGGTGGATGTGGCGGTGGATGTGGCGGTGGATGTGGAGGTGATGGTGGATGTGGTGGTGGATTCGGTGGATGTGGTGGTGGTGGATGTGGTGGTGGATGTGGTGGTGGATGTGGTGGTGGATGTGGTGGTGGATGTGGATGCGGTGGATGTGGTGGGATGTGGTGGTGGATGTGGTGGATGTGTTGGTGGTGGATGTGGTGGTGGATGTGGTGGTGGATGTGGTGGTGGTGGATGCGGTGGATGTGGTGGTGGTGGGTGTGGTGGATGTGGTGGTGGTGGGTGTGGTGGATGCGGTGGTGGTGCATGTGATGGATGTGGTGGTGGTGGATGTGGTGGTGGATGTGGCGGTGGATGTGGCGGTGGATGTGGAGGTGATGGTGGATGTGGTGGTGGATTCGGTGGATGTGGTGGTGGTGGATGTGGTGGTGGATGTGGTGGTGGATGTGGTGGTGGATGTGGTGGTGGATGTGGATGCGGTGGATGTGGTGGGATGTGGTGGTGGATGTGGTGGATGTGTTGGTGGTGGATGTGGTGGTGGATGTGGTGGTGGATGTGGTGGTGGATGCGGAGGTGGTGGATGTGGTGGATGTGGTGGTGGTGGATGCGGTGGATGTGGTGGTGGATGTGGTGGTGGTGGGTGTGGTTGATGTGGTGGTGGATGCGGTGGATGTGGTGGTGGTGGATGTGGTGGTGGATGCAGTGGTGGATGCGGTGGTGAATGTGGCGGTGGATGTCATGGTGGATGTGGAGGTGGTGGTGGATGTGGTGGTGGATGTGGTGGTGGATGTGGTGGTGATGGTGGATGTGGTGGTGGATGCGGTGGATGTGTTGATGGTGGATGTGGTGGTGGTGGTGGATGCGGTGGTGGTGGTGGATGGGGTGGTGGTGGTGGATGGGGTGGTGGATGTAGTGGTGGTAGATGTGGTGGATGTGGCGGTGGATGTGGTGGTGGCGGTGGATGTGCCGTCCCAGAGTGATGTGGCGCCGTCCCAGAGTGATATGGTGGTGTTGTGCGGCGTGCAGCAGTGTGCGGGGTGCAGCAGTGTGAGGCGTGCAGCAGTGTGAGGCATGCAGCAGTGTGAGGCGTGCAGCAGTGTGAGGCGTGCAGCAGTGTGAGGCGTGCAGCAGTGTGAGGCGTGCAGGGGTGAGAGGCGTGCAGGGGTGAGAGGCGTGCAGGGGTGAGAGGCGTGCAGGGGTGAGGGAGGGTGAGGGTGTGTGAGGGTGTGTGAGGGTGTGTGAGGGTGTGTGAGGGTGTGTGAGGGGGTGTGAGGGTGAGGGGGTGTGAGGGTGAGGGGGTCTGAGGGGGTGTGGGGGTGTGAGGGTGAGGGGGTGTGAGGGTGTGAGGGTGAGGGGGTGTGAGTGAGGGGGTGTGTGGGTGAGGGGGTGTGAGGGTGAGGGGGTGTGTGGGTGAGGGGGTGTGTGGGTGAGGAGGTGTGTGGGTGAGGGGGTGTGTGGGTGAGGGGGTGGGAGGGGGAGGGTGTGTGAGGGTGAGGGGGTGTGAGGGTGAGGGGTGTGAGGGTGAGGGGGTGTGTGGGTGAGGGGGGTGAGGGTGAGGGGGAGTGAGGGTGAGGGGGAGTGAGAGTGAGGGGGAGTGAGAGTGAGGGGGAGTGAGAGTGAGGGGGAGTGAGAGTGAGGGGGTGTGAGAGCGAGGGTGTGTGAGAGTGAGGGGGTGTGAGGGGGTGTGGCGGTGTGAGGGAGAGGGTGAGGAGTGTGAGGGTGAGGGGGAGTGAGGGTGTGTGTGAGGGTGAGGGGGTGTGCATTCTGAGGGTGTGTGGCAGTGTGAGGGGGTGAGGGCGTGTGAGGGTGAGGGGGTGTGCATTCTGAGGGTGTGTGGCGGTGTGAGGGGGTGAGGGCGTGTGAGGGTGTGTGTAAGGGTGAGAGGGTGGGTGTGTGTGAGGGTGAGAGGGTGGGTGAGAGGGTGGGTGAGGGTGAGGGGGTGAGTGAGGGGGTGAGGGAGGGGGTGAGTGAGGGGGTGAGTGAGGGTGAGGGGGTGAGTGAGGGGGTGAGAGTGAGTCAGGTGAGTGAGGGTGTGAGAGTGAGTGAGGGTGAGAGGGTTGTGAGAGTGAGTGAGGGTGAGAGGGTTGTGAGGGTGAGTGAGGGTGAGTGAGGGTGAGTGAGTGAGGGTGAGGGGTGAGTGAGTGAGGGTGAGTGAGAGTGAGGGCTCTGAGGGGGTGTGGCGGTGTGAGGGAGAGGGTGAGGGGGGTGAGGGGGAGTGAGGGGGTGGGTGAGGGGGTGTGCATTCTAAGGGAGTGTGGTGGTGTGAGTGGGTGAGGGCGTGTGAGGGTGAGGGGGTGTGCATTCTGAGTGGGGGGGTGGCGGTGTGAGGGGGTGAGGGCGTGTGAGGGGGTGGGTGAGAGGGTGGGTGAGAGGGTGGGTGAGAGGGTGAGTGAGGGTGAGGGGGTGAGTGAGGGGGTGAGGGGGTGAGGGGGGTGAGTGAGGGGGTGAGGGGGTGAGTGAGGGGGTGAGTGAAGGTGAGGGGGTGAGTGAGGGGTGAGAGTGAGTGAGGTGAGTGAGGGGGTGAGAGTGAGTGAGGGTGAGAGGGTTGTGAGAGTGAGTGAGGGTGAGAGGGTTGTGAGGGTGAGTGAGGGTGAGTGAGGGTCCGAAGTAAATGGTGGCAGGGCAGACATCATTGCAGCTAGCAAGTCGATCTTGACATTTGTATACTCTCTACTCCGACCAAGGCTGGAATTAGTCACTAGTTACAGACCTGAAGACTGGATGTGCTCTCTCTGAACACACTGCAGCGGCAGAGCTGTGAACATCGGCCCGATCAGATCTGCACACAATTTGTCATAGATAGACAATAAGCACATTGCATGGAGAGCAAATGTTCCTTCTGCTGGACTACGAAGCAGTCCGTAAGACATAGACACACACTACATGCTCTACTGCACAACCTCATGAACACACTACAGAGTCCGCAAGGGCTAAAGCTAGAGCTAGGCAAACACAAAGCGCAGCATACATATATCTACGGAAATCTAAGATGAAGCAAAATTAAACTCAAGGCTCACGGTGCCCTCAAGCCACAGTCTAGAACACCATGACTGGGAATCCATTTTAGACGGAGCCATAATGAGCGAGTGGCCAACAGACCCTGTAAGTCCCAGTGGGGTACACGTGTTACTATGGTAATCCCTAAACTAAAGCCACAATAAACATGTGGTAAATGGAGACTATAAACAACAAGCTCTCGGCATTGCTGTGGGGGAGGCGGGGGAGCGGAGCGCATTCCTTTGAAGTGTGATGATATGGGGGGGGGCAGGGGAGAGGAGCGGCCACATCAATGGAGAGCTGATGAAGTGCTAGGATTCCCCACGGCCAGACTGACTTTTGCGTGGCGCGCAGCGTACTTGGGAACACAGCGACATATAGCATGGGACAGAGTAGCAGCGTGAGAGGGACAGAAATGCATATTTTTAGCGCACAGCATGGGCGGGGGCAGTATGTGACAGAGGCAGAGCGTGGGCAGAGTGGGACGCAGCAAGAATGTGGGGTCAGAGGGGCACATAGTATGGACGGGGGTGGGGGATCAGAGGCAATATGTGAAAGGAGCAGAGCGTGCCATGGGGCGGACAGAGTGGTGCACAGCATGGACGGTGTTGGGGGAACGGAGAAGGCAGCATGTGACTGAGAGGCAGAGCGTGGGCAGGAGACAGCGTGGCGCGCAGAGTACTTGGGTTGAGAGGGACACTTAGCATGGGGCAGACTATCAGTGCGAGAAGGGCAGAAATGTTGATTTTTAGCGCACAGCATGGGCGGGGGGCAGTATGTGACAGAGGCAGAGCGTGGAATGTTTTTAAGACAAACTTAAAGAGAGGGCTAAGCGTCCCAGCAGACCGCGCCCTAATTTAAGCTCGGACAATTTTATAGAAGCAGCCGAGGGCAAGAGACTGCCCGCTGGTAAAAAAAACAAGCCTTTCACCGTAACACGGCGGGCAGGGGAGGGGGCGGAGAGGGGAGAGGTGCGAGGTGCGACACGGCAGGCAGGCAGGGGAGGAGAGTAGGAGGAGGAGGGGGGAGGAGAGTAGGGGAGGCACGGCCTAGCGGCCGTGCAATCAAGTAGTGAGGGGGCGGAGCTGGGGGAGGCTGTGAGAGAGAGTAGGCAAGGCAGGCGGCTGGGGGCATGTGCACGCGCATTTAAGCTCAATGCGCATGCGCATTGAGCTTAAATTTCTCGTGCACTGCAAGGAATCGCCACGATTCCTTGCAGTGTGGATAAAGAGCGGATAAGTGCCAATACTCTCGCCTTGCTCGATGCGCATGCGCATCGACAGGCGAGACCTAAAAAGGCAAATACGAGAAAGCAAAATGAAACAGAACATAGTGGAATAGCAGAAGAGCAGGGTTCTTTTCCACTAGTGCAACAGGGATGAGGTGCAGGCAAGAGCTTGTGGGTGGAGGAGGACCTCGAACACCTACCTGAAGGGCTCAAGCTGGTGCTAAGGGCAGAGCCTTGATGGTAGAGCTACGCGGGGGGAGCCATGACTCATACCATGAGGTCAGAGGTCTTGCCCGTTTAGATAACATAAACTAAGGGATTGGTGTCCAGACAGTTTCCGGACACACCCAGAGGATATGTTAGCCTTTAGACCAGCTAGCTCACAGTGCCACCATGTCGCCATAAAGACCATAAAAATGCATCCCCTTCCGGAGTACCCACAGATCCCTGCCTGCACCGCATCTTCCATAGAACCACCAGCACCATCGCACCCGAGCTGTGCTGAACCATCAACTGCTCCCTCGAGACCGCCACCTTCCCTGATGACTGGAAACACGCCATGATCAACCCCCTCCTGAAAACGCTCCGCTGGACTGATGGACCTCAAGAACTTCATGCCCATCTCCTTGCTCCCCTTCCCAGCAAAAGTCATTGTAAAAGCCATCAACGCCCATCTCGCCGATTTTATCAAAACCAATCACATCCTGGACATCTCCCAATCCAGATTCCGAAGCAATCATAACACAGAGACCGACCTCCTCAACACCACTGATGACATCCGCTCCCTCGTTGACCAGGGCGAAACCGTGGCCCTCATCCTACTGGACCTCTTGGCGGGTTTTGACACCGTCTCCCACCGCACCCTAGCCACAAGACTCCATGACGTTGGTATGCGAGACAAAGCCCTCAACTGAATCCACACCTTCCTCATCAGCAGAGCACAACGAGTTAGTCTCAAAGCCGAACCTCTCAAAACCAACAGAGATCAGCTGCAGAGTACACCAGGGCTCTTACCTCAGCTCCAACCTCTTCAACGTCTACACGGACCCCCTTGCAGCCATCGTCATAAACCACAGGCTCATCTCCTATGCTGCCAACACCCAGCGGATCCTCTCCCTCACCAAAGAACCCACTTTTGCCAGGAACAACATCCACGAAGGAATGAAATCCGTTGTGGCCAGGATGAAGGACAGCTGCCTAAAGCTCAACTCGGTGAAGACACAAGTCCTCATCGCTTGGGATGGCTCCCAGTGGCCCTCTGCTCTAGGAAGTCCCCGTACCCCCACAAACCATGCATGAAACCTCAGCATCGAAATGGACTCCTTGCTCACAATGGACCGCTAAATTAACACGGTCTCCACGGGCTACTTTAACACTCATGTAGGCCCGGGTGGAAAAATACATTACGCCTACATAGTTTGGATAGTTTGCGCAACTATACGCTACGCGAATTGCACGTAGCGTGCATTATTTGCTTTCTCACGGTCCTCAATGTCAAGTTGGCGACCATGAGTGAGCAAAATGACATCCCGGCAAGACTTTTTCCTCGTTCCCGATCAGCAACATCAAGTTGCCGATGGCGAGGGTGGAAAATAAACCTCCCAGCGAGATTCTCAATGTGTGGAGGTCAGGTTTCTCATTGTGAGTGGTCACGTATGCTCGCGACGGCTCGTGATGAGAAACTACAAGTCCGCGTTGAGAAAACTGCCGCTCGAGTATCAATCTACTCGAGCAGCAGAAAACAACTGCTTGCACTGTGCAAGATGCCATTTGCAATGATTGCACAGTGCGGACAAGCATCTGCCACTGTGCAATCATTGCAAACAGCATTTCCTACCGCACTATGCAGTTCACGTAGTGCTATGCGTAGTTCGTGTAGTGCAAAGTGCACTCCGCGTACCTAAACGTAGCACTACTATGTGAACTACGCCCAGGGTTATTCACACGGCCTACTTCCAAAGACCTTAAGATGGATCCCCACCCGAAGCAGGTAGACATTCATCCATGCCCTCATTAGCAGCAGACTCGACTAAAGCAATGCACTCAACACAAGTGTCACCCAGAAACTCCTCTGAAGACTCCAGAATGTGCAGAACACCGCAGCAAGCCTAATTCTCAACATCCTCCATCACAAGCACATCACTTAACACCTCCACAACCTCCACTGGCTCCCAGTGGACAGAAGAGTAGCCTTCAAACTCCTCACCCACACATGCAAGGTCCTTCACAACGCTGGACCCGCATACCTGAATCACCGCCTCACATTCCACATACCCAACAGACACCTCGGCTCCATCCAGCTTTCCCCGGCTACCATCCCATGAATCTGCAAGACCAGAACCGGAGGAATGTCCTTCTCCTACCTCGCCTCCAAGACATGGAACGCCCTGCCCATCCACCTCAGGAAATCACCCTCGCTGACGCAATTCAGGAAGGACCTCAAGACCTGGCTCTTCAGATGAACTCAGCACTTAATCTGATTCGTTGTGCTCTATCCCCCCACCACGCCTTGAGCCACACACAGGTAAGTGGCTGTGCTTTACAAACCATGATTGATTGATTGATTGATGTGACTGGCAGCCATTTTGTGCATCTAGCATGTGTGCCTTTGATATATATAGGCTTGCATGTGTTCTTTGTTCCTCATGCCACCTTGCTCACTGCTGTTCTCTGACCATGTAGCTGGCAGCCATTTTGTGCATCCAGCCAGTGTGCCTTTGTCATAGGCTTGCTTGACTTCTTTGTTTCCCATGCCTCCTTGCTCGCTTTTGTTGTTTGACCATGTGGTTAACAACAATTTTGTGCATCCAGTCATTGTGCCTTTACAATACGCTTGCATGGATGGATGTGACATTAGGTCAAAAATATGCTTGAGGATCATTGTAGTATATGTATATTAAGAATAAGATTTTGAGGAAGAGTGCTTATATATTATATGCATTTTTTATATTGTACCTCCATGCTTCACAATAGGTTTCAATCCTCACATACAAACGTCAGCAATTATTGATCTTTTTATTAATATTACATTTTTAAGTTAAATGTGTTTTTTTTCATTTAAATCTTTTTACTGTAACTTTTCATGTCCATTATTTAATGATTTTTTTCCTTTAAATCTTTGCACATTTTTATTTAAATTTTTCTTTTATGTTATTTTATTTGTTTTATTGTTTTAATTTTTAAATTATTTTTATGTATTTATTGACATTTTTTGCATTTTCTCGGTACATCCATCCATATGTCTGTCTGTCCTTCCATTCATCCACTCATCCATCAATCCATTCAGCCTTGCAGCAGCATTAATTCTTTTAGTATGATTCCATTTCCTCCTGGACTCCCAAGCTGTAGCGTACTGCAGATTCACCAGCATGGTTCACAGGACCACATTGCCCACCATAGTCACACACAAATATTAATTAAAAAATATATATATATTTTATTTACCCATGCAGTTCCCTGAGTGCCACATGTGTCCCCTTTAGAATATATGGGCATAAAGGAAATCGCTATATCTGTATGTTGTGTTATCCTGATTGGTAATTACATTTTATGGTATGGTGGTGTAGTTTGACTTTAAAGTTTTTAATATATTATTAACTAAGTAACTAACCATACTAAGGTTGCCTTTGTCTGTACTAATTCAAACTGTAATACTGCCACATTTTGTTAAATGTTTTTCTTACTTGTTTGCTTTAGATGCACATGTGAAGAAGAGACAACACCTGCAGGACTGCCAAACAGAAGGCCTGTACAGGGACATTAGTCCTCCAATCTCTTCCGCTTGTGTAGCTTAGTGGCACTGCCAACGGAGATCTTTATGATTGCCACAAAGAAGCTGCTCCCAAGAAAGTGGTCAGTGAGAAGAAGCAGCTTTCCACCTGTGGTGTGCCAACCACAACCTTCGCCTGGAGATGTGAGCCTGCCGGACTGGCCTCTGGGGAGGAACCTGGGAGCAGCACTCAGGCATCAACAGCACCACCACAATATAAGTCCAAGACCATGAGGCAGCCACTGCAATCATGGCAATTCCGAAGAGCAGTGATGCTAAACTGGATTTGTCCCTTTTGCTAAGTAGTACCCAATCATTTCAGTAAACAGAGTAAAGTGGACAGCAGCTGCAGCCAGCAATAGTACATCTTCCAGAAGCTGGAGCAGAACAGGAGGTTGAGCTTCCTGCTAAGCAAAAACCTCCTCTTTTACAATCATTGGTTCCCAGATTTCCAGCAAGAAAAGGGAAGGGTACTAGGGAGGGTACTGCTCCACCAGCTTCTCCAAGCACCACTTCTGATGATGATGATAGTGACATGGAGTGGACCCCAGCAGAGTCTGGGAGATACCAGTAGAGGCAAGGTAAAAGAAAAGTTTTTGAAAGCCTTAGAATTATGGAAGGCGGCAATGATGATGAGGAGGATGACGAGCTAGGCATTGTGGAGGTGACAGGGAGGATTCTGACATTCAACCTGCTCTGAGGGATGTGGCACAGGTAGCACCACCAGCTCCCACATTTGCAAAGACTGCAAAACCCCCTACCGCAGTAGAAGTATGCACTGCAGAGGGGCAATCAACAACAGGCCCACCTACCTCCAGTACTTTTTCAGGCATCGGAAGTGGCCCAATATGAAAGTACTTCTCCCCAGTTTGGGACATTTTCATATTTAGCACACAGAGGGAGCACATTGCAATATGCACTGTTTGCCACAAGAACTTTCTTCGAGGTAAGTCTGGCTCACACTGTGGCACTGGAGGCCAAACAACCCGTATGAAAAAACATCACACAATCCGGTGGGAAAGCACCTTAAAGAAATTGCTGCATGTGTTTGTGGTGGTGAAGACGAGCAGAGCCAGAGAACAACCGCTATAAATCCAATCTTGGTGGGAGATGATGATGGGGAACCAGATGGTGACATCCCCATGCAAAGTAGCCCTGTTCCTAGCAGTGCACCAGCAGACTCACCCACATCAGCAACTTTACAATGGTACAAGAAGAGTCAGATGGAGAGACCACAGCATACAGTGACTGCCCCACCACAACACCCAGTGAGTCTACCACCACATACTTGTAAAAAAGTTGCCTGGGTTAGTTGGCCCAGAAAAGAAGAAAATACACGCTACTATTACGGGCATGTTTAGGCAGTAGGGCCCATATGACCGCAATCATCACATTTGTACAATGGGAAGCTGGCAAAAATGTTAGCTCTGTTCCTCCTCTCTTTTTCTTTTGTGGAAGTAGTGGCATTTTAAGAATTTGTGGTAGCCATCTGCCTGAAATGGATGGTTCAAAGTTGGACGAATTTTGCCAGAGGTGCTGTTCCAGCATTGCATCATGATGTGCTGCAATTTGTTGGACAAGCTCAAACTTTACACAAAGTGTTGTTCTCACTATCCACCTGACCACTGACATGGGGACCAGTTGTCAGGCAACTGATTACATGTGCATCACTGCACACTGGATCTCTTTCACAGGGGTAAAGCAGCAGGTATCTTTAGCTCTTGGCCCTGAAGAACGCTTTTAAGAGTGTTTGGCAGCATGCAACAGTAGCGAAGTTCGCCCCAGAGAAATCACATACAGCTGCAAACATCTTGGACAAATTTAACTGTAAGGTGTCTAAGTGACTGCGCCCCAGAGGTCCCAGGATTGGAATTGTTGCCATGGACAATGGCAGCAACATAGTCAAGGCCATGGCAGATGGTGGCTATTTCAGGGTACTGGGTTTGGTGCATTGCATCAACCTGGTTGCGGAAAAAAGAAGACATTGACAGTAACATACTGACCACCTACAGAAGCATCTGTACTCACTTCATCCATTCTTTTAATGCCCAGAAGCAGTTGCAGTGTTTTCAGCATGCTAAAAAAGTACTGGTTGAAGCCCTGCTTCAGGAGGTGCCAGTACACTGGACCTCGACCTATCACATGTTTCAATGTCTATATAAGCAGTACATACAGATCAATGACTATGTTATTCAAAGAGAAGAGGATGCAATTGGGAAAGCTATGATCTTGGATGCGGACAAATGGGTCCTAGTCAAAAGCCTGACTTAAATGCTACTCCTTTTTGAAGTTTTCACATGGGAAGTTAACAAGGAGGACAGAACGAAGGGCCAAACTATCCATTGCTGCATCTGCTACAGGATCTTCTAAAGAGGGTGTCTGAAAGGTTTGCACTCGCAGGTGTGGAAAAACACAGAAGTGCATGCCTTGGTTGAGAGCTTAATCTTTTGCTTGGCTTGTAACGCAGGGCTGCAAAATGACATCATCTTGTCCAAAGAGTACATCTGTGCCACACTACTTGATCCATTGTACAAAAAAATTCTGCCCACTTTCATTCCTTTTTCTGAAGGGGATGTTTCGAAATACAAGAGGTGGATTGTTGAGCAAGCTGGAGACCTGGAAGAAGATCGTCTGGAACTTAGAGTCCAGCTCTGCAGTTCTGGGGTGCCGCCTTCAACTTCTAGAGAGGACAGTCATGCCTCACAGCATCCAACACCAGCAACCAGAACAACAGCAACAACAGCAACAACCAGCTTGGTTTCAAGTGGCAGGTCTTAAGTCCAGTACAGAGTCAACGGCAAAAGAGGTTGAGCAAGTAGCAGCATCAATGACCATTCAGAGAATGTTCCAAGAGTATCTGGATGATCCAAAAGAGGTCTATGTAGATCAAAACCCATTGATGTATTGGCATAGGAAGATGCACCAATCGCCAGAGCTCAGCAGGTAGGCAATAAAATATCTAGCTTGCCCTGTACCCAGTGTGTCTGCTGAGCATGTGTTCAGTGCAGTTGCCACAGTTTTTACAGTGAGAAGGAACAGTCTCTCACCTCAAAATGTGGAGAGATTGACCGCGATCAAAATGAACCAACATTTCATACCACACAGTTACACCTTTACTGAAACAGCACAGGAGAAGGTGGATGATTGGTGAGAATCAAGTGTTTCGGCGGACCAATTACTGAGTGAACCACTTGAGTTTGAGGATGAACTCTACTTCCTGTGCTGACCATACCAGTGCCACCACAGAACTTTTTAATTAGTTCTCGTTAAAATGCTTTCCTTGCAAAAAAAGTAGTTAGTGGGACATTAGGTTTATTTCCGATGTATGATGCCCCACCACGTTTTAGCCACATATATGGCCAGATTGGAGTTGGAGCAGTGTGCAGTGCAGAAGCCACCACAATTCCTTCATGACACTGGAGACAATGTCTGCCTCCCTCGCATGACTATCCTTTTTTGCATCATTTAGCAGGGCTGCCCCAGTAGATCATTTATTCACAAGAGTGCCAAATCCAAATTTGAATGTGTTGCCTGGATCAGAGATACAACCTGTGCTTGTATTGGAAGAGGTAACTACAACTAGTGTAAAAATGAGTGAGTGAATGTTAGTGATTATTGATGATTTAGGTGGTAGCAACTAGCAGACAATGAGGAAGGGTGTTCAATTAATAGTAAACTTGATTTTGATGAATTGCAAACAATCAATCAATCAATCAATCGATTTGTAGAGTGCACTACTCACCCGTGAGGGTCTCAAGGCGCTAAAGGGGAGAGGGGGGAATGTGCTGCTACTGCTTGAACAGCCAGGTCTTGCAAAGTTTCCTGAAGGTCAGCAGGTCCTGGGTCTGTCGCAGATGGATGGGAAGGGTGTTCCAAGTCTTGGCGGCGAGGTGGGAGAATGATGCCTGATAAATTATCATTTTTCCTGACGGTGATTGGCTTTAACAGACTTAATGAACATTTACCTCTGCAGTCCACTTAGTGGGTTCTTCAGAGACAAGACCACTCACTTGAGTTAACAAACACAAACCTATACAATATACTGCAATTCTGTTTCTCTAATTCTTCTTCAACAGTAGTGCACTACACGCCTGTCTTGCTCGGTTTGCGACTGGGACGGAGTTGCTCGGTGTCAGGAGGAGTATAGAAGGCCTCAGGGTGGGATTACCTCATCAACAGCAAACCATAACTCTGAGGACTTGTACACAAGTATGTGGAATGTTGAGAGGTGCGTAAATTTGGGAAATGCTGCTGAGTGTGTGTGTTGCACTTGTAGTAAAATTAAAACTCTGAGTCCTCTTGTGTTTGGTCTGCATCTGAGCCTTCCTTGGCAAACTCATCATGAAGCTTACCTTCTGTCCTTCTCCTTGACTCTACAATACAGTTTCTGTTTTACAATCCATAGGGCTTCTCGTCTGCTGCACAAAAGAAAGGCGAAAACTGAGCTCAACACTTCTGCTTACATACCGGACCACTCTAGACTGGCACCCAAGAGTGATGGAGGAGAACGTAAATGCACCACCCAATTTGGCAATACAGTATTATTTTTCTTTTACCAATCATATTTTTTTTAACTGGGTGGGTTCAATTCACTCTCCAGAATTATATTTGTTCAAACTTAGAAGACAGGATATTTAGATATCTGATAACTTCGGTCTTTGGGGCAGAAAGGCTTTTTGCAATGCATTTAACTGTACTGTGTCATACTCATTTCTTTTTTTCCTCCCACAAAAGACTGATATTGATGATGTGCTGCTCATCACCCTGATGAATATTGTTCTTGTGTTGTGTTTGTCACACCATTCACCAAATCCCCATTCCCATCAATTCATCAAACCCCTAAGTCTCTTCCCCAGGGCTATGTGATTTTTTGGGAGGTGTGTCTTAATAAACACCATATAAATCAGACACTTTGTGGGGTGGATGTGGCTAAATGCAACACCAACCCACTGCATGATCATCTATTACTTGAACAATAGCCCACACCAGCCCCAGTTACCCAATCACAAATCAGTAAGATTTTCATTCTTCAATGTCAACATTATCTTTCCGGCCTTTGTTATGTGTAAATAAAAGACTTAGGGGCACATGCATCATTGTAGGCAATTATGATTCTATAATTGCGATTATTAAGTAATAGGAGCTATGGAATCGCAATTGCCTATACATGTAGAGATTCCTACATATTCCTTAATTGCGAACTGCAAATTGCCATTCACAAAGAAGGAATAGCTTCGTATTCATTCCTTTGGGCCTCAAGGCCCATAGGAATGAATGGGAATTGCATGCTCAATTTGCGAGTACCAAATAGGTACTCAAAAATTGAGCATGCAATTTCAAGCGTGCCAAAAGGCCACCCTGATGAACCCCTAAAATTTGCATGTGATCACATGTTGCACAAACACATGACCCAAGGGCATGTGTGTGTGCAACATGGCACATTGAGAAAGCACTTTTGTGCATTTTTCAAAGTTTTCATAAATTCCCATCAACTTTAAATTGATGATAATTTGTGACCCCAAATTGCGCAATTGCAATTTTAAAGTGCATCATGCATTGCATTTAGGGAATCGCAATTTGAGATTCCCTAAATGCATTTGCAATTTAGGTAATTGCAAAATTGGCGTTTACCTAGATTGCGAGATTGCATTTGGGTTGATGCATCTCAAATGCAAAAATACCAGTCCCAGAAGGCCTGATTCTGCCAATCTGCCCCTTTGCGACCAGTATTTACAATGATGCATGTGCCCCTTAAACTTATGACTACAGAGTACAGACTTCCAGTACATTTTCCCAGAGTTAAGGATTTCATAACTTAGGTTTTCAAATTCCATGCTCACCATTGTTCATAATCATTTACTATTGCTAGTTTTTGTTATAATATGTGGATTATTTGCTGTGTCATGGTGGTAGTAGTCTGTCTTTAGTCTTTCAACAGCTATAATATAAATGTATATGTATAACCAACTACTCTCAGTTTTTCTTTCAATTTAGCTACCTGTGATCCTTTTGATTATTCCTGCAATTGGAGATCATCTAGGTGGGAGTGAGACTTCACTCTGATGCCTTCCCTGTTACTGCACCACCACTACCATAAAGAAGGCACCCTGGGAAACCTTCCAGTAAGTGGTGGAAGATTGACAGAAGGAGCAGCCGCAAGCCAAAACTTAATCTATTCTGGAAAGAGAACTATGGGGTGAAGTAAACTATTTTACTCAGTAAATAACTAACTTGTAATGCAGATGAGATAACTTAATTGTTTATCTATGTTGCAGTAGGCAATATAGGGAATGACAGCAAACCCTTTTAACAGGCATGCACTTTAAGAAATGGTAAAGACAGGCTGCGCAATAAAGGCATCAGTGCAAAGTAGAAGTAAAACACACAAAAAAACTTTAGACATAAAGTCGATTATAAAAGATTTCCCCTTTGCTAATATATATAATAACATAAAACCCACCCTCTTCACCTACAACAGGCCCACCCTTCGCCCACATTCTTCTCCATCCCCAACTAATGTTCAAGATAATTATAAATCATGTCAAAATTGTCCAAAAATGCCTTGCCCAAATTCCCACCCTCTCCACCCACAACAACACCATACCACCAAAACAAAAACATTTAAAAAGAGCTAGTAGAGGGCTTTCTCTACGAGGGTTTCCAGATGTTGGATGCGGGCCTCGAGGCATGCCATCCCATGGCCCTAGTGTGCTAGCTCACGCAGCATGCAGTGATAGTGGAACCGGTCTGAAAGTTGGCCAGCTCAAAGCTACCAGCAGAGCTGGTGTATCCGGGAGGCTGGAGGCACAAGCAGTTGGCCAGGGCAACTGGGCCCAGGAGCAGGGGCATGGGCCGGGCCCTCCTTGTCCACCAGACGCTGATAGTGGTCCCGGGTGGCCTCCAGTCTCTGCTGCAGAAGCCAGGCCAAGATCTCCTGCCAGGCAGATTGTGGTGGTGGACCAGCAGGAGTATCTATATCAATAAAGAAAGAAAAAACACAACAAATTGTAAAGAATGCTCTGTGCAAACCCTTGTTCTTTAAAATTATATAGTGGCACAGTATAAGAACATTTGCAGGTCTGTCCCCTAGGGTCATTGGAATTTTTGATGTGATTAGGAAAGTCAGTCCAAGGCACATCTTTTAAACAACACATACCTTGCATAAAAGCACTGACTGGCTGAAAAGAGGCTACATAAGATTACAAAAACAGAGTGATTTTTTTAAAGGATTTCCTATACAAAGTAAACTACACAAATATATTGTACGCAAAAAAGAAAAATAAATCTGTTTAATGAGAAAGGCATAATCCACTATGGAGTACACATATTCTATTCTTGTGCTAAATGACTAGAAGCGTGCTAGCTAGTGCATCAGGTCCAAATTTGTTATTCTCTGCAGTCAATAGCTGGGGCAGCTGCAATGGACAAAAAACTATCTTTGATTCCAATGGTCCTGCTCTTCTCCAAATGCCTTTCAATTCTACCCTGACTCCAAAGAAGCAGATGATTAATAATATGTCACATACGTCATGTATAACATGCAGTTAATAAATATCCGGTATGCCATAAGTAGACAGTGGGAAAAATGATGCACTGCAGTACAGGGAAAGGAATGGGATATATAGATTGTATTGGGAATGTTAGTTACAGAGTATACCATCCGACGAAACATGAAATCACAGACTCTTAATCCCACTTTACTTTCTGGCCTCACCATCAAACAAAAATTAGTTAAATCAAATTAATACGCTTGGCAGTAAGGGAAGGAAATTTAACTTAAGGACTGATTTAGACTAGAGTTTTGTGTAAAGGATACTCCGTCAAAAATGTGACATGTATTCCATCCTTTGAATTGCGATTCGTAATAGGCGTCCCATAACATATGTCCGGCCTGCCATTGCAGGCTGGGGTGTGCACTCCCACTGATGGTATCCTTAAATATGGATCCAGCCAGCCATTGCAGACTGGTGTGCACTTGCAGCAATGGTGCTCCTAAATAGGTATCCAGCATGCAATGGAAGACTGGTGTGCTCAATTGATCGTTACTCAGACTGGCCTGTTTAAGTCACTCGACATCCAGAGAGGCCCATTCATGTTCACACATACATCTTAAAGAGTGAAGTAATGGTAGGTGAAAGGCAGGGCAGGTACACATGTGTGTCCCATGCCCAGGTAGTGAGGAATGCCCAAGTGGGGTTTCACTACATATGAGGTTTGCTCTCCCCATAGGCTAACATGAGGAAATGGTCGAAATCACTTCAGGCTGAAATAGTGGATTGCAGTGGACCAGCCTCATGATGTTGACATCATTGGATTTGCAGCAACGACCCCTTGCCAGGGGTCAAGGTGGCTTTGTCGTAATTCGCATAGAAATGCCATTCCTAGAAAGTGGGCATTTCTGTGCTCTTAAACGTACTTTTTGTGTGCCTTTCAGCTGACCTCCAGTCCACACTGGAGGTTGGGGAGCGCATCTGGGCATTCCCAAGTGACAACCATAAAACACTAACCATGCAACTGTGATGACAGACCACTGAAATTTGTGGGCCGGATGGAGAGATTGGAGAAAGAGGTTTTAACACTTGGCCCCTGGAGCCAAATCATGGCCCCACTAAAGATGAAGATCTGCATTCCACTGCCTCATGGCAGACAGGACTTAAATTTAGGGCAGAATCCTGTAGTTCAAAGGGAGACAGTTTGAACCACCCCAACTTAAAAGGCACACTTCAGTATAACTACTGGTGCCATACTTCAGCAAGGGGTGAGATTTGCTTGTGCGTACGTAGGACTGGAGAACTAGGACTATGTGATGCACACTGCCAGGGGACTCTGATGTGCACAAGGAGGATTACTGGCATTGAAAGAGATCGCGTGACCTTCCTGAATAGTGGCTAGGCTGCAGCTGTGTGGCACCCAGAAGTGTGCTCTCCAAGGGCTTGTGGAGCTTGCCCCCAGTTCTTTAAGAGGTCTCAAGAACATCAAAGATCTCATAAGAGGTACCACACCGTCTATCTGTGACACCTGAAGCGCGGTGTCCACCTGAAGCTCTCAAATGCCCCCATCATCTACTGGATTCCAACTGGTAGTGTGGCGTGGAACTCAAGAATTGTACCTGGTGACCGGATTGCCTGGAGCGAACCCCGGAGTCTTGCCCGCATCTAAGGCATGTGGATCCCATATCATGTGGACCTTGGCATACATAAGCGTATTTTTTGTGGAGAGTGGACTGACCGGTTGTGCGACCCAGTATGGACTAGTTTGTTGATCGTGCTGCATCTCTCTTGTGCGACACACCGACTGCATGCTCATTGCGTGCGGTGTCCAATTCACAGGAGGTGGTGACATAACTGCAGTAGTGCCTCATTCTACCTCGCGAGGCATTGCTGAACTTGCACATGTGTGTGTGTGACCGGAACTGTCTGGTGCAACCAATATCACTGAGCAGCTACCATTGTTCCTCATTTCCAGGGAGGTACGGAATTTGCAACTCTTTGTTGTGTGTGTGACCGGAAATTTATGGTGCGGCCGATATCGAAGTGCACTGGACATTGTGCCTCATTTCCAGGGAGGTACGGACATTGCAGCTATTCATTGTGTGTGACCAGAGTTGTGTGGTGGGGCCAATAACAACGTACATCGGACGTTGTGCCTTGAATGTAGAGAAGTTTTTTATTATTCTCCTCCCTTTGTAGATAGTATTGTTGATACACTAAAATTCCTATAGTCTGCCTTTTATGTTTATCGTCTTACTGTCTATAATAAATGATCCTAGTCTGGATTATCGCAGACATAAAACTACAAAGAGAGATATCTACATTTATCCAGCACATAGTATTCTTGGCCACATAAATCGTGCGGCAATTAGAAGATCATGTTTTCTAACCAAATATCGATTGCGACTTGAATACTAGACTTGCGGGCCACCGTTCGCACTTCCGGGTTTGTGTAGCCATCCAGATCGTTTTATGAACACCCTGGTGTTAGACATTCTCTCCCGTGTGTTTAAATACCGTACGCGAGTTGAGCTCCTTTGGTTCCAGAAAACTTTAGCTACAAGAGCACCAAGTTGTGTTCTGCCCCTGGTCTGCCGTAATTTATTTTAACAATCGGTAAGTGCTCACGCAATTAGACTATCGGACGGTTCTTATACTGGATGCTACAAACGTTGTATTCTGATATGGCGTCTTTATTTATTTTTTTGATTTTCGTAGCGCAAACGTTGACCGTTAACCTCATATTCGGAGGTCTGTCTGCTTTGATTGCCGTATCAGTCACAATATAGTGTATCATTCGCCCAAACTAGCGACCAGGAGGCTCAACCCTGTTTCTATTCTTTATCGAGGTAAACCTCTTTTATTATAAATTTCACTTCCCTGCAGTAATTATAGTTTTGTCATCCAACTGTTCTTAAAACATCTTCATCTCCCCCTTTTTTCCATTATTATTGCTTTTTTAGATCTGCACACTTGTCGTCTCCCATCACACCACAGTCCATATCGTGACTAAAGGCAACAAAGTTTTCATATATTACCAAGGTGAATATGTAACTTTATAAACTAGTCGACAAGACTTCTAACCAATCATGATATATCTAGTTTATAAACAAAAGTAGAACTAGCATGTTTATTAACCTGCACAAAGATAACTTACCACCACTATTATTGAAAAATAGTTATCTATCATGAAGACCATTAATTGTGGTTGCTTACCTTAAGTAATAAGATGTAAGGCCTATCCCTGTTTATCTCTGTAAGAGAATATATATTGAGTCTTATTTTACAATCCTGTGGTTTATCCAGTGTGTAAAATGCTGCTTAAAAAAATTCAAACTATGAAATTACGATTGATATAGGTTTTGCACAACTAAATGAGAAACACGATTTTGATCTACAGATTCGACTTTGAAGAGAGTCTTTCATCAAATATCCTCATCGTGGGATTTGATCGCTGGGAGCTCATTTTAATAGAACCTTGACCAACTTGAAACTATCGTACATTTAAACCAATTAAGATTGTACGTTTTCTAACCTTTATTCTTAATCAAGTTATCTCCTATGTAATTAATAAGTTGAGCAACATAAAATAGAAAATGGGCAAATATTTTATATACAAAAATGTTTGTCATTTCTTTATATTTAACCGTCCTCGACTTACAGTCTTCAGTTACAGTTTTCATTTCTTGATAAACTGTCTAAGCAGTAAGTATTTTAGATCTTTATTTAAAAAAAAACATACCGTTAATAATGAAGAACTCTTTAAAATACAACTTCGATGAGAAATAAACAGATAAGAGGCCTGTTTATTTAATGTACAGATATATTGTTAGCTACTATATTGTTTACCTAACAATTGCACAAATTAGAACTGCCCTAAAAGAACTATGAGCAATGAAATGAATATGCCAAGTGTTGCTAGAACTTCGTCTATAACAATTGTACGTTACAAGCTTGTTTTGTGACTAAAAGAGAGGTCGTTAGAAATATTGTTAGTTACAGATAGTGACGTCATAATCGGTGACTCTATTTAGTTAAAAATATGTTAATAGAATGATCAATAATTTGTCAAAATATTATTCATGTTATGTCATTGATTTTTATAGATATCAAGTGGCTACTCCAGAAGAAGGCGCTGGTCGCCGAAACACACGTCGAGAAATACTTTTTGCCACTGTAGAGTACTAATTTATGTCATTGTATCCCGTTCCTTTCTTTCCCCTTTCTTTTTATAATCTGATTTTTGTTGTATTTTGACTATGATATTTTATAATGCTAACTTGATTATGACCTATGAGAGTTGATTAATGGTAATTGAGAATCAAGGGGCAGATTTATGAGGCCCTTGCGCCACGTTTACGTCGCTGTTGCGTCACGCAAGGTGGCGTAAACGTGGCGCATCCCTACAACCGATTTACAACGTGACGCATCTAGGCAGATGCGTCACGTTGTAAAGCCCTGCGCCGCTTGTGGGCGTTCCGGCGCAGGGTGGGCGTTCCGGGGCACGTGCGCCTCGCAAAAGTGGCTGAGTGAAATCTATAAGATTTCACTCAGTCACTTTCAGGCCAATGCTGCGTCAAAACCCTGCGCCTGCTTGAAGCAGGCGTAGGTCTTGATGCAGCATTGCAAAGATGGGGCACCCCCGAGCCTTGCTGGAGCTGCGTCGCGCTTGCGACGCAACTCCAGCAATGCGCCACTTTAACGGCACAGATGCGTCACGCATCTGTGCCGTTTTTGCCCCATGGTGCGCCGCATTGTAAATGCGGCGCACCATGGGTGGCGGAGCAGCGGCGCAAGATAACTGGCGCATCCCTGGGGATGCGCCAGTTATCATAAATCTGCCCCCAACTTTTTACTACTGTTTTTTACCCCTTACTGTGTTAATAAATTTTTGAGCTACTGATTGTTTGTTCTTTTGATTCTCTCTTTTTTCTCACTATCTATTTGGGCATTAAGAATGAATTGCCTAGGTTGTTAAATTTCATGTGCTCCTAAATAGGTATCCAGCATGCAATGGCAGGCTGGTGTGCTCAATTGATCGTTACTCAGACTGGCCTGTTTAAGTCACTCGACATCCAGAGAGGCCCATTCATGTTCACACATACATCTTAAAGAGTGAAGTAATGGTAGGTGAAAGGCAGGGCAGGTACACATGTGTGTCCCATGCCCAGGTAGTGAGGAATGCCCAAGTGGGGTTTCACTACATATGAGGTTTGCTCTCCCCATAGGCTAACATGAGGAAATGGTCGAAATCACTTCAGGCTGAAATAGTGGATTGCAGTGGACCAGCCTCATGATGTTGACATCATTGGATTTGCAGCAACGACCCCTTGCCAGGGGTCAAGGTGGCTTTGTCGTAATTCGCATAGAAATGCCATTCCTAGAAAGTGGGCATTTCTGTGCTCTTAAACGTACTTTTTGTGTGCCTTTCAGCTGAGCTCCAGTCCACACTGGAGGTTGGGGAGCACATCTGGGCATTCCCAAGTGACAGCCATTAAACACTAAGCATGCAACTGTGATGACAGACCACTGAAACTTGTGGGCCGGATGGAGAGATTGGAGAAAGAGGTTTTAACACTTAGCCCCTGGAGCCAAATCATGGCCCCACTAAAGATAAAGATCTGCATTCCACTGCCTCATGGCAGACAAGACTTAAATTTAGGGCAGAATCCTGTAGTTCAAAGGGAGACAGTTTGAACCACCCCAACTTAAAAGGCACACTTCAGTATAACTACTGGTGCCATACTTCAGCAAGGGGTGAGATACGCTTGTGGGTACGTAGGACTGGAGAACTAGGACTACGTGATGCACACTGCCAGGGGACTCTGATGTGCACAAGGAGGATTACTGGCATTGAAAGAGATTGCGTGACCTTCCTGAATAGTGGCTAGGCTGCAGCTGTGTGGCACCCAGAAGTGTGCTCTCCAAGGGTTTGTGGAGCTTGCCCCCAGTTCTTTGAGAGGTCTCAAGAACATCAAAGATCTCATAAGAGGTACCACACCGTCTATCTGTGACACCTGAAGCGCGGTGCCCACCTGAAGCTCTCAAGTGCCCCCATCATCTACTGGATTCCAACTGGTAATGTGGCGTGGAACTCAAGAATTGTACCTGGTGACCGGATTGCTGGAGCGATCCCCGAAGTCTTGCCCGCATCTAAGGCATGTGGATCCCACATCATGTGGACCTTGGCATGCATAAGCGTATTTTTTGTGGAGAGTGGACTGACCGGTTGTGTGACCGAGTATGGACTAGTTCGTTGATCGTGCCGCATCTCTCTTGTGCGACACACCGACTGCATGCTCATTGCGTGCGGTGTCCAATTCACAGGAGGTGGTGACATAACTGCAGTAGTGCCTCATTCTACCTTGCGAGGCATTGCTGAACTTGCGCATGTGTGTGTGACCGGAACTGTCTGGTGCAACCAATATCACTGAGCAGCTACCATTTTTCCTCATTTCCAGGGAGGTACAGAATTTGCAACTCTTTGTTGTGTGTGTGACCGGAAATTTATGGTGCGGCCGATATCAAAGTGCACTGGACATTGTGCCTCATTTCCAGCAAGGTACGGACATTGCAGCTATTCATTGTGTGTGTGACCAGAGTTGTGTGGTGTGGCCAATAACAACGTACATCGGACGTTGTGTCTCATATCCAGGGAGGTACGGAATTTGCAACTCTTCAATATGTGTATGACCAAAGTTGTCTGGTGTGGCCAGTATCAACATGCACCGGGCGTTGTGCCTTATTTCCTGGGAGGTACGGAGTTTGCAACTCTTCATTGTGTGTGACCATAATGGTCTGGTGCGACCCGTATCATCACACACCCGATTTTGCGCCCGGATTGCCTGGGTGCGACTCTGATCAATTTGCATCTAAAGGGGTGCTTCCTCCATCTGAGTGTCCCCCCTGCTTGATTCTTCATTCATCAACTGTAACCTTACTTGGCTCTCAGTGCCGTGGACCAACTGCTCTCTCCTCACCCTGCCTTTCCCAATGACACTGTGTTGCCAGGAGTATTGCCTGGCTTAGCCTGTGTGGTGAGAGTGCCTAACTGAGCTGGAGGAACGCTCCTGAGAAAAATCAGAAGCGGGTCAAGAGACTATGTGACCCCCCTGTGCTTCGCAGAACTGGGCTGGTGCTGAAAGGCTGTTGTGGATCCCTTTGGTGTAACTGACTTTTGCCCCCGGCCTGTTTCTGCTCCGCAAGCTGTGGGTAAACTTCTCAATTGTCTGCCAAATCCCTTTTGCCAACTGCCTCTTAATTAACCTTGCTTCCTACCTCCACCTGCTTCTCTGGGACCCTGACTAAGAGTGACTTTGGCCGCTTGATATCTAGTGTATAGGAGGAGGACGGGTGTCTCCAGTCAGTGGGTGTAAGATGTTTGGGGTGGGGTGGAGGACAGAGGGAGGCTTGGGGTCATGGGGTCTGCAGTATGTAATCAATTGACCTGCTGGGTATCAGTTGCACCGCATTAGGGTGCTGAGTGTATATGTGTACGAGCTCGTTCCATACAGACTTGTCTGATATCCGTTGCACTGCGCATTGGTGCAGAGTGACTGTGTGTGTGTGGGAGTGACAGTGGGGAACCGCCTGTGATTCACGACACTGGAGGGTGGTTTGCCTGATACATTGATTGTTTGCCAAAAGAGCCTTACGTTTTTTATTTAATTTTTTAAATTGTATTTTGTTATAAACAGAAAAAGCATAGATCGAAAATAAACAAGCAGGCTTGCAAATGCACTTGTTATCCGTACAATTCGCTACCATGTAAAATGTACATAGCAGTGTACAACATACAGTTCCATTATTAAATACAAACAGAGCATCACATTTTACAGCTTGCTAGTTTATACATCAATTGGGTGTATTTGTAGATACATCATTAATGGCATCCAATAGACTCTGGGTTTATCTCCTGTCGGAAGCTCTTCCTCATAAATTTGTAATGTGTACCTACAATATATCATGGTGTGCAGCCATTGCTTACATGTGGGATATTGCCTGCCACTCCAATACATAGATATCTGTCTTTTTGCTAGTAATAAGGCTATTACACTGCTGTTACGCTTGATTGATCTTAAATTCATTACTAGTCCCAGTAGACAGACACGTATCGTACAATTTACCTTAATTTCCAAAACAGTGCTTAGAATACCAATCACCTTTTCCCAATAATCTCTAATCTGTGGACAGTGCCACGCTAAATGTATGAAGTTGGCATCAGCAGTTTTATATCTCCTACAGCATGCATCAGGGCACAGCCCACATTTCTTTAGTTTAACCAGTGTATGGTATGCTTGATGGATATATTTATAATGTATTTTTCAGAAGTTACTGTTCGGAGTGAGCATTTCCGTCAATGCACAGTAAGTGGCCCATTCCTCCTCACTAAGGGGCGTTTTCATGACTTCGTACCATCTCTCTTGCGCTTTCTGTGTAGTGCTTGCTATATCAGCCTGCAATAGCCCGTATAGTTTAGTCACCAAATGCATATTGTGTGGGGTGGTTATAATCATTTGCAGAGATTGGAGTGTTTCTGGTTCTGCGGGGAAAGTTAGGTAGAGTTCCTTAATTGCTCGTTGCAATCTATTATAAGCAAATTTAAAGAGGAGAGTCTGATTACTAATGTAATTAAAGTTTTTGGGCTCTATGAAGATGAAATCTGTATATAACTCACCCATCGTGTCTATCCCAACCTGTTGTAGTAATGTCATACTCACTTTGTCTTGAGCTACAGATAAAGCTGGGTGTTGAGGTAGAGGCAGTGCCGGTGCATTTTAGTGGCAGTTTGTGTGCTAATTCCCCCATTCTTTGCCAGGCCAAATCCGTTGTGCGAATAGTGTTTATTTCATGCCGTAACACATGTGCGGGGGTGTGGCAGAATATGTTGAAGCAAGCTTGGGTGTGCATCTTCATCCTCTACTGCCATATGAGGCAGGTATCGCACAGGATGATACCAGTAGTGCGTGTATTGCGCTTGTGCTCATAAGTAGTATGGTAGAAAATCAGGAACCTTGAACCCCCCTCTAGAGCAGGGCAATGTTAATGTACGCATTTCAAGGCATGCTTGCTTTCGATCCCAAATAAGGTGGGTTATGCAACCTTTGAAACACCGATTTTAGCGGGGTACTGGGGATGTTATTAAAAAGATATAGGGACTTGGGAAGGATGACCCTTTTTACAAGAGCTATTCTACCCGCTAGGAATAATGGCATATGAATCCATCTGTCTATTTTTTCTTCTATTTTACTGATGGCAGTACCATAATTTGTACGTATAACCAAAGTAGGGTCTTTGTGATACTACATTCCAAGGTATTTGACGGGGTCTAGTTGCCATTCCAATGGGAACACCACTGAATGTGGTATTGTAGTGTCTGTTAAGGGAATAATTGTGGACTTACTCCAGTTGATCTGAAGGCCAGAATGTCTACCACATTTTATGTATTCCCGTAATATGGGTGATAAGTTTACGTGGGGCTCGCGAATATAAAGGACCATATCATCAGCGTATAAGGATATATTTATAGGGCACTGTAGGAATTGCTGGGCCGTGGACTTACGATGTTTTCTAATCTTGCAGGCGAGTGGTTCTAGTGCTATGGCGAATAATAAAGGTGAAAGAGGACACCCTTGCTGAGTGCCCCATGTAATGTGTATGGCATTGGACACATATTGATTTACCTTGATACATGCCACAGGTTGCGTACATAATATTTTGATCCATTACATTAGTATCTAGGGCATACCCATCTTTTGTAGCACTGTAAAAAGATATGGCCATTCGATCGAATCCAATGCCTTAGCGGCATCTAAGAGAAGCGCCACAGCTTTGAGGTCCGGGTTCAGCTGGTGAGATAATGCAAAGAGGCTTTGTAAATTATGCGCAGTGGAGCAATGTGGTATACACCCCGATTGGTCCGGCAATACAATATGAGTCATGAGTGGTTGCAGGCGTTTGGCAATACGTTTTGCCAATATGTTAGTGTCCGTATTCATCAGGGACAGTGGGCGATAGGACTCGCAAAGCTCAGGGTCTTTATCTGGTTTTAGGAGGGCTATAATCATGACTTCCCGAAGAGTGGGTTGCAGAAGTTGCTTTTTATAAGCATCGCCATACATTTGCACAAGATGGGGTGCTAGTAGTTCTACATATGCTTCATAAAATTTGCTCCTAAACCCATCTGGGTACGTATTTCCTGTTCGGGAACGCTTTTACTTGTTCGCACCGCTTTTTGCGTGCTCGGGGAGAAAATATCGCGCGAACTTGCGCATGTGTTCACAATGGACGCGGCCATCTTGTTTTTCACTCTATTGCATGGTTCTGGGCCCCTGATTTTCAATCCTCCCTGTATCTTTACAATCCTTTGTTTCAAGCCACTTTTAAAAAATCTTTTTTGTTTATTATCTCTCTAACTATTTTCCTGCTTCTATATTTTTGGTTTTTGTCTACTTTTTTGTGTTTTTTAGCTACTTTTTCACTCTTTTTCTATTGCCTGCTATTTCCTTTACTTACTTTTTAAATTGTATTACCTTTTCTTTCCTGCCTCGTCTCTCTCTCTCCCCAGAACCATGCCGAAGGGTAGGGCTCGCTGCAGCCAGAGCCGCGACCGCCTTCCTTGCGGAAGACGGCGCCCACAAGGGGTGGAGGTATGGGCCTTATTTAGGGAGGTGTAGTGGGCTGCACTTATCTTCTTTGTGCAGCGCCACCTCCGCTCCACCCTCGCTGCAGGTGGCAGGCCTGGGTCCGGGTATGGGCTCCGGGAGTGTCGACAGCGCTGGGGGAAGATGCGCCGGGCAGTGTTCCCCTGCTCTGGGGTCCAGCGCACCCATGCGCAGTTGATGCACCGGTGGTCCGACATCCTGGACCGTGAGAGGGACCTGCTGGACCTGCTAGGTGTGGATGTCCCGAGTCATGGTGAGTAACTATTTCATTATTACTACTTTGTGTCTGCTCTTCTGCTCTGTGTTATATATTGCGAATATCTTTTTTTCTTCCAACCAGCTAGAATGTTGCTGCTTACATTTCAGGTTAATTAGGTTTAAAAGTCTTCTCTGATTGTTATGACACAGGTGCTCCTCTGCGCTACTACTAATCTTACTTGTTTGCAACTTTGCGTTTGCGCTCGCTTAGGGTGATTATGTAAGAGTTTATTTGAGAGAAATTAATTTACATAATGCTATAGTGACTCTAGTTCTTACTTTGTCCTGTCACTAAGAGATAGGGGCGGATTGATACTTAGGTTTAGTTACTTTGTATGAGTTTGTAATTTTTTAGTGGTATGCCCCCTCAGTTACGTCATGTGCTGCTAGTACCGCAGTTTTTATTAGAACCTTTTCTAGTTTGTTCAATGAGTGGTGGTAATAGGCTTAGCACTAGCAGAACATCAGCATCAATCAATCAACCCAAAATGTAGTGTATACAAAATATGTAGTCAGGTGTCTTCCATTTGACCATATGCATTAATGAGGACTAAAAGAAGTGGAAATCCATACTTAATGTACAATTGGCACGCCTGGAATAGGTGGGCTAGGTCGGGTGGTACGTCGTACTTATGCTTAGTTAGTATTCTGGAATCAGAATGGAAGACTGGATTAGTATTGATAAATAGGAAGTAGTCGATCCGCAAATCTCCGATACTACTTGTTGACCAGATGAGATCGGTCAATTTAGTTATTGCAATTGTTGTTTACATAAGTGTTTTTTGACCGTTCTTTAAAAATATTTTATTTGTTTGACACCATCCATCAATGTTTGTCACCAGAAGGACACCAACGAGGGCTCCTCTGCTGGCCCTAGTAAGTCTTCTTGTTTTTAATAATAATTCTGATTCCATAACTTTTACTGCACCATATTTTTCCCGAACTATTGTTTCAGTTTCCTAATGCTATTTTTTACCAACAATTATCCTTCTATCTGTACTGTTTCGAAAATCTTGTTATCCCTGCCTCTGCTATGATGACTCTCTGTACTACTACTACTATTAGTCTGTCTGTACTGTACTAGCTAAGCTTGCCCAGTTGGCCACTCCTTATTTAAAAGGTTGTAAATAAAACTCAGATTCACCAGTAGCTCTAGCCATTGAGTCCAGTCCTTTGGGTCGTCTTCTTGTACTACTTCAAGTCTTATTGATCTTGAGTCTTTGTTAATCTTGAGGCCTTGACAATTCACACCAACAAATGCCCAAGCAGATTTATTACTATTTTGATATGATAGGACATGCTACTACTGTTGTAGGGATTTTGACATACAGACCTTTGCACAAGAAAATAGGATGTTGGTGATGGTAGGTTGGACCTTCCTCACACACCTCAATCAGGAGTTCAGAATCAGAACCCACCACAATCCCCTGCCCGACTAGTTATAGTAGTGTCTTGTCATAACTATTAGCTCACTGAACACTCCCCCGAGATACCCAACAAGTAGACAACCCAGAACATAACACACCCATCCTCTCAGTCGTGGAAGCAATGCACATGCTTCTTTTAATTTGCTCACTGGTGTAAGTCCACACCAAAACCACCAAGTCTATGTGAGTTCAAAATGTTTATTGACAAGCTCTGTACGTTGTTCTATTATAATGCAGAGGCAACAGGAAAATCAATAACATTAAAACAATAAACATTGTTGCACTAACTTACAGTTGTTAATTAACTCATGATAACTGAACAGTGGTGGAAGCACCACCCATCTCCTAGGTAGAAATTTAGTTGATATAAATTTATAAAATAAGATCTCTGAGTGAAGGGACCCCTCACCTTAGAAGAACCTAGTACTGGTAGTTGTTGGATCATCATAAGCTCTGCAAAGCTCTGGTTCGTAGAAGGGAATCTTCCATCTGTAATGCGAAAAATGAAATGGTGCGCGTTAGTATATTGCAAGCATTTCTCAGCCGTGCCAAAAACTGTAGCATTTATGGATAAGCAATATGGACTAACAGTACACCAGAACTTCATAAAAAAGTGGCTTGTTATTGTTTTGGCTGACCACTTGTACGCAGCGCTTAGACAGTAGCAGTGTGAGGTCATGTGGGCTCAAAAGTGTCTTATACAACAAGCTGCAAGGTAACGTCACATGTGCAAAAATAAAAGACACAAAAGTAAAATGGTTGCATGGCTCGGGCTAACTAAGCAAAGGCTAGAATGACCCTAGCGACCATATATAACTACCAGTGTCTACTCGACTACTACTTGATTTGTACTAGTGATGTATGTGATATACTATTAACTCATTTTTCAATCTTGCTACTGACCAAACGGGGAGGTGTATATGGCGCCTAAAATGTGCAATGTTTTCTAGGCGCACTACCGATCACGACCACCATTGTCGGGGCCAGCCAAGGCGACACGGAGGGAGAGGATGCGGCAGTTGCCGAGGATAAAGATGGAGCGGTAGAGGGAGTGCCAGCACCAGTGGTGGGTGGTGGTAAGCTAGATTCATAATCCTTAAATATTGTTGACATTACACTCACTGCAAGGGTGTACTGTATTTATACTGTACTGTTGAGACTTAGGGCCCCATTAGGATGGCGGTCGGATTGCCCCCGCCGGGCCGGCGTTAGTCACCACCGACCCCGCAGGGGCAAACCTCCCGCCATCCCTGTAGAAAAGACCCCCACCATATTACGGCTGGGGGGTCCACGGCGGATAGAAACTGTCTGCCGATTTTCCGCACTGTTGACATGTCGACCGGGCGGAAAAGGTTTCAATACCGCCAGCCATATAATCTGCATTTTGGAATGCCTTTCCATGGCGGCATTGCCGCCTTGGAAAGGCATGCAAAGTATGCTTGGGGTGCCCGTTAGAGGCCCCCATGGAGGGTACCCATGCTATGGTACCCCCTGCCTTTCAAAGCACAACGTGGCATGCTGCGCGCGGGGCCTGTCACGTTGTGCTTGGAAAAGCACAACATGTATTTTTAGCATTGCGGTGGGCGGTGCTTTCGGCACCGCCCACCCAACAGGACCCCCGCCCTTATGGCCGGTAGTCCCTTTTTAGCGTGAGGAGCCCGCCATCTGATGTCCTAAGTAAGTAAGTAGGTAAGTAGATGTCCTAAGTAAGTAAGTTGTTGTGAACATTTGAAGAGTGAAGACACCCTTTAATTGGCATAGGGGCGGCAGTATTGAGTAACCAATGGCCTCATCTATCTGTGATTTTTTAACTCCGCTTTGAAATTTTTATGGAGAAGACTAAAAGTCAGATCAGATCACCTGGTGTTCAACTAAAAGTGAAAGACGGGTGGAGGGAAGAAGGACGGGTGAAATATAATAAATGCTATGTACTGTGGTTTATAGTGCTACCCTGCCACTATGTGTACAATTAACTTGTCTTACTGTTTTTATATGTATTGTATATTTTACAATTGTCTTGTTTTTTTCTTTTTGATATACAGTTACTCCTTCTAAGGTTGATCGGAAGGAGTTGGCCGCCAAGGCACGTTGCCGGAAACTGGAGGCAATCCAGCGGGAATATCGACGGCTGGTGGTCTTGGCAGAGGGGGAGGAGGAGACTGCTGCAGCACTTGAAGCCTCCTCCAGTGCCCCGGGCCCCAGCCACCGCCCTCCAGCGGTACGGCGCCACAGTCTGGCGGCCGCCTGCTGCCGCCATACCATCTCTGGTGCCCCCCACTGTTGCTCCAGCTGCCACGCTCTCAAGCGCCGTGTCGCCCGTTTAGAGGAGCAGATGCTTGTCGTCCTCCAATCCTGCCACTCCTCTTAGAATCCCTGTTTTCTGCCCCTTTTTTAATTCTTGTTTGGGTGGGTGGGAATGGGGCGTTGGGGATTTTTGGACATTTGGACTTCAGTTTCTTACGGACATTGGTTGGGGTTATGGAGAGGGGTGGGTGAGCTTTTGTGGGTTTTACATAGTTTATTTTTGTTAGGGTAAATTAAATCTATATTTATACTATACATGCAATGTTGTTAATGTTTTATAGGTGGGATTACTGTTTTATATCACACTGTTTCCTTGCTGGTGCAGGTCCACCCATAGCCAGTGTTTGATTTAAATAATTAGCTGACTGTGAAAGACACAAACAGATAGATGTGACACCCCTCACTGATTGTGTTGTCCTACCAGTACTTTATCCCTCTCTTCTAGTCTATGCATTCTTTATCTGGACTCCAAGGGGTGTTTGAATTCATTGAAAACATGTCCATTATTAATTATGCCTCCCCAAACTTCTCTTACCTTTGCTTGATGTTTAACTTAGGCACAGCGATGGCTGCATGGTGAAGATGGTTTCCTTTTACTAACATGCCATGATTGGGGTGGTGGTAGTAGTATAGTAGTAGTAGTAGACACTGGCAGGGCAGCAGCATTTGCAAAAAAAGAAAATGAGACAGTCCCTCGCCTTTGAGAGACTGTTCGAGGAGTAGTAGAATGAAGTACAGTACAGAACTTACCGAGCAACAATAATATGCTAAAATATTTGACAACAAAACATAATGGTGGTGGGGATAGCCTACTACACAGAGTTACAAACTATAGTTGTGTCGAGTCACTTGACTGACCTACAGCGTAACAGTTAGTGCTGTGTATGAGGAATGACACCAAATCCACTCAATGCCGGCAACTAATGCTGAGGTATGTGTTCCTTTGGTAAATAAAAATCACCTCTAAAATATACTGCTCATGGGTGGGCAAGCAGAAGAAGATCATCGCTCTGCCTTGAAATTGAAGTACTGTTGCTTTCACCACATCTGACCTAGCAAGCGTGTGATTAATTATTGGTGTACATTTAATTTAGTCACACCTCAATAAGTCACACAACCCAGGGGAAGAGGGTTAGGGTTTGTTGAATGGATGGGAAGGGGGTTTGGGGAAAGGTTTGACAGTGAAAAACAGTACGCATGGATAAACAAACGATAATGTTTGAAGACTACCATATCCATATCAATATGTTAAGGGAGAAAAAGGAAATGCATGCATGATGATGATTGATAAGGAGACACGGATTACATACACTTCTTGTTCTGTTGTTCCGGGCTTAATACTTTCACAGATAGCAAATAGAATTCTTAAATATTGGTAGGGATGAATCATAAACAGAGAGTAAACCTAATGATAATAACAACAACAAGAAGAACACACTGTTGTAAAGATTATAGACACAAAAATTAATCAATTTATTTAAAAGAAGGTGAAAGTTGATACTGTTACTGTGTTATCCTGGTCAAAAATTTGGACTGGATTTGCATCTCGGCATTCCTCTTGGTCCTCTCGTCCATCAATCTAGGGTGTCGCCACTCGCCACTGTAGATTTATTGGTAAGGTAAGTGTGCATTGTAATGTTTTCCCAAGTATAGGGCAAGACCCGGCCTGTAATTGTAGATGGAAACACAAAGGGGATATTGAGAAACAAAGTTGAAACAAATGCACAAGTTATGGTGTAGTGCCACACAAGAACACTTTCTGAGGCGGCATGTATGCATAATTTCTACTCTAGTCTGTTTCTAGCATTGACCTTCAACAACAACAGGACAGAGCACGCCCACAGTGACAGGCCTGACGGCACGTTGCTTAGTACATTCTCCGTTTAGAGTATTTTTTTCTTTAAAGAGTTGGGCAAAGGCAGAGCACATATCCATTACAAACATAGCATTTTACAATTTAAGTTAGTTAATTAAAAGCACCACATTCATCCCACCACTACACTCGACTCCACTTCTACACAGACATTTCGGTCTGCTGTGGTTGTTGTTGACGTGTTTACCTTTAGGCTTTTATGCCACGCATGAAACTTCCTCCTGGCTTGTTATTCATCTCCGATACTTGTACTGACTGACTGTGAAGGTCAGCCTGCAGTAGAAGTAACATTTTGTTATTACATAACAAGAGTAGAACTATTATTGACTTGAGTCACTCTTTAGTGTGTACAGTAAAACTACTAGTACACTCTGACTTCACTTCGTGCACAACAAACAAACAACAAAAACACAAACACCAATCGCTCAGAGTCAGGTGTCCAATGCATGCCATTAATTTTTACACTACCTGTTCCTTCTCATCTTAGGTTAACGGGCCGTCTTTTACGCCATCATCATCATCATGGACGGTGCTGTTGTCATACTCAGTGCGCAGATTGAGTCCCCTTCCTGTATTCAATCAAAAGCAATGTACCAAGCTGCAGTAGAAGTACAAATTTCTTATTTGCAAGAAGGGGAAAATTCACCTTGAGTTACGTTTAGTGTGTACTGTAGAAAGATGAGTGCACAATGACATAACTTCATGCATAACAAACAACAACAAAATCACTCAGTCTGCGACTCTGTGTCCAATGCATGGCATCAATCATTACCTGTTCCATCTAATTTTCAGTTACTGGGCAGTCTCTCTCGGCTCTGAAAGGAGGATAGCTATGGTAGTCATCATGTTCCACTTCTTTTGGCGGGACTAAGAACGTTTTTATTTTTTCTGCTATTTCCCATCATCCAATCATCATGAGGGCAATGGATTTAGGCAGGAGGATCAGTATGATGGAGAGGAGAAGCTGGATTCGGAGGACTGTACTGTCAAAGGCAGACACCTGAAAGTTGTATATTGGAATAGAGTGGAAGACGGTGGTAATGGATTTGTTGTGATTCTGTGATGTATTCCTATAGGTACTGTATCGATTCCCCTATTCCTGACCCTGGTCTGGTTAATAATTAACTAGCAGCCATCTAACGGTGCAAAAACCGTTATCTGATTAAGCCACACCACGGCACAGAAGCGCGTTATCTGATTAGGTCATAACGCATGCCATCTAATTAGACAGGCGATATTCCTCCAGCCCCTGATAAGGCATACGGAGTTCTCAAAACAAATCAAACCTACAGCGACCTGGGAAATTCCCATAGCCATTGTTTTGATTTCACAGAGAACTTCAGCAAAAGAATGTGCGAACGAGCCCGTTCATATGACATCCTTATTGACGTATATATGTGCATCCTTACGTCAATCTCGGCACCTTTCAGGTATAAATATTACCGACATTGCCTTAAGCAAACACATGCGGTGGTGACGAGATCGGAGCAGCGAGACGTGCCGAGGAGCCCAGCAGAGAGCGAAGCCCACAGGCGCTGCCCCGCCTTCCTGACACGCTGAGAACGAGACGCTGCCTTTCTCCTGCTGAGAAATCCAGCTCCGGCGCTTCCAAGCAGCCCTCGCAGGCAGCTGGAATATCAAGACCTGGGATAAGAGATACCAGCCCTCCATCATTCTAGATCTCAGGTACAGAACTGAATAACCCCTTGCAGAGAATTCTCGAATCAGTCCCTTGGCAAACAAACTTAACTTAAACTGCTACTTATCTACTCCCGCCCAAGTATTAGGCTTAGGTCAGGTACACTGGGGTAGGCATGGTTAGAAGCACCAGTTGAGTATGATTAGTCAAATGTATATATGTATGTATCTATTTTATCCATTTTAAAGTATCATATGGCTTAGAAACCATATCAATGCTTTTACAGTATTATTTTATAATTCTGTCTTTACTGTATGCACTTTACTTAACTATAAGTATTACAATAGTAGCGATTCATTTCTCTTGTATGAGAAAGGAGACTGATCAATAAATAACATCTTTTATTGAACACGCCCGTCTCTTCCTTTTCTCTACAATCTGGTGAAACTAAGAATGCACTGAACTGACTGAGTAAAATAAGTTGTCTATTGTTTTCACACGACTCTAGAGATACACTCTTGATTAGGGGAGAGCAAAGTTGTCATGTTCTATGGTTGTCAGAAACTAAATCCCTTCTTGTCTATCCAGGGAGGTTAAAATCATCCTTGCCTATTCGAGAAAGTTTCTAGTGAACTCTGAGCTAGCTGGCAAACACAAAACTTTAAGTCTAATATCGTCGGTAGAAGACTTAGTTAACCTCTGCCCTAGGTCTATACTATTGAAGATATTATTCCAATGCGCAGAGCCTATTGGGATAATAGGAACTACACTACATGGCGCCCAACGGTTTGGATAGGCGATAAAACTAACGCAAGACATTAGAGTAACTCAGTCGTGCTTTTTCACACAGAACCCCTTTTTTCCCATAATACTCCAAAGACGTCTGGAGTGGGTGAAAGGTCATATCCGCCAAACCTCGCAGGAGGAGACTCCTATGTATGGTTCTTGGTTAATTCAACGTTGAAGGATACACTGTTCCAAAATATTGTGCATCTAATCTTTGTTTCCATAGAAACCTGATCTGCAAACAAACAGAATAACCTTCCTGTCAGTAAAATGACAGAAAGTGAAGAAGAAAGGGAGACAGTTAGACTAGCAGCTGAACTCCTAGTAGCAGACAATACTCTGCTGGAAAATGACCCAGATGCAATACTCATCCCGGTCAACATAAGGAAATCTATAACCCTAAAACTTATAGAAAATGGACTGACACCAAGAGGTGGTACAGTCATATTCGTAATTGAGGCACACGAATATCGGCAGACAGAGGTATTCTATTCATGGATAAACTTTCCAGCAGCAAACGCTGTTACAAAGGACTTCCACTATTACAAAATAGAGGAACCTCCTAGTGAGTACACTCCTTTCGAGGAAGTGGAAATACCACTCAAATTCCAAGAGCACCTGCTCTTGTTTCATGGCGCCCTAAAACATAATAATCACATCACCAGGCTCGGTCCACTAGGTAGACCAGGAGCAACGTGGCCGGTCCTAGCCGGATATACACCACATCCAGACATTGAAGAAATGCCTGCACCAGAGCTTTTAGCACAGCTAAAACAATTAATAAAAATACATAGACAATTAGTCCAATATGTAATGCGGACTTCAACAATCCAACCAGCAATTAAAATTCCACAGCTGACCAATCATCAGGGGAACACAAATAAAATTACACCTCAGAACATACAGTCCTGTCTAGGTAAAGTACCCGCAAAACGGGAACAAATTCCTTTCTGGATAGCACAAAAAATCACTCAAATAGAGGCGGTGTTTCCAGATACCACCCCTGTTGAGAAACATAGGATTCTGACTATCTGTCTCCCAATGGGAATCGCACCACATGTGGAGGACTGTGACACTTGGGGAACAGTCTTTGCCTCCATTTACACAAAAACACATGGTGTACCATCCATGTCAGTAATACCAGATGTGCTAAAACAGATTCAAGATGAATACGGTCCAGAACCCGCTTTAACTCTCGGTATGAAACTACTGAAAGATTTCAAGCAGGTCTCTGCAATATTATTAGCCAACATAAAGGGAGAAGCAGCAAATGTGGCGATTCGCCAGAGGTTAAAAGAGACAAATATAGCAGACCAACCATCTGAAATTGCCAGAATCATAGAAAAATCCTATGAAGAACTAGGAAGAGATAGTTTGGGTGGAATACAAGTGAAACCTCAACTAGTTGAAAGTCCTGAAAAGGTATTTATAAAAAATAATTTAAACACTCAAAAAAAGAGCTGGGATGGAAAAAAACAATCCAATCCTAAAGAAAAAAGATTCCAGTCCAGAGGAAGGTCTCCTCGGCGGAGAGAAAGATCTCCTGATCAAGGATGCAAGTCTCCCCAAAGGGAGCCCTCTGTGAAAAAATAAAACCTTAGAAATAGGGATAATATAAAAAAACCTGATAGATATCAAGATATTGATACACGTACCTCTCAATCTTTTCAGACTTCCTCGCAGAAATCGGAAAGAAGAGGACGATCAGAACACAGGGAAGAGCACGTCAAGTCCAAAGACAAAGAACCTGCTCATCAGAATAAAAAATTACAATTTCCAAAAAAGAAGGTAGCCAGTATTAAAGTAATTAACAATGCCGAGAATACTGAGGACACAGCTGAAAAACGGAGAATGGGCTCAGACAATGCTAGACAGCGCAGCAGAAGTGAGCATAGCTCGCAAAGTCCTTATGAATCATCTGGAGACAGTGGACATGAATGAATACATTCAGGTGGAAACTGCAGATACCAGAGTTAGCAAACCTCATAAAATATATGAAATAGCATTGCGTATAGAAGGGGATAAGACTAGAAAAATAAGGGGTCTATTTTGGGATAATCTCTCCAAGGGCTATGACATCCTTCTAGCTGAACAAGACTGGCCTCCAGAGTTTGTCAGGGAGTGCCCACATGGCGAAGAAATAATTATGCCTGCCTTCTCAAACCATATTCCAATTCATAAAAAATATACACTTGCAAGAAAGTGGGCAGTAGCTCAAGCCCCTGCCTTATATAAAAAATCATGTGGGATGGGATGAGGACTCTCCTCCTCACAAAATCCAGTTAAAATCACAACCTACTGCACAGAGGCAGCACCTGATTAAGCAAGAAGCTAAAAAACAGGTAAAAGAGATCCTAGATCAACTTGAATACCAGGGGGTGATTGAAACTTGCACCTCACAAATGAACAACCCTTTGTTTCCTGTCTCCAAGCCAGACAATTCATATCGTCTTGTTTTGGACTACAGACACCTTAACTCATGTTGCAAAACATTTGCGGTACAAAACTCGCATAGTGCTGCACTAATGAATAACATAGTGCGCAAAAAATACAAAACAACCTTAGACATTTCTAATGGATTCTTTTGTCAAAATATAGCACCAGAGAGCAGATATTTGACGGCGTTCTCAATAAATGGCACGCAAAAAAAATTCTGTCGTTTGCCCCAGGGGTTCAAGAACAGCCCAGGATTATTCTCAGCGAGAGTAACTGAATTACTACAAACATATGATGACGAGGCATTATCTTATGTCGACGACATCTATCTAACAGATGATGACTTGGATACTCACTTGAAGAGAGTGAACACCATAATACTTGGGTTCGCAGCAGAGGGTTACAAATTCAACTTTAAAAAGTCAAGAATTGCCCATCTAACAGTCCTGTTTTTAGGATATGAACTATCAAGTGAAGGCAAAAGCTTGGCTGACAATTTCCTAGAGAAATGTGCTGTAATCCAAGCACCTAGAACACTGAAAAACTTACAATCAATTCTAGGCTTCCTAAATTTTGGAAGAACATACATTATAAATTATGCAGAGAGAATTAAACCTCTCTATGATCTAATAAAACATGATTTTAAAAGAATCAATTGGACTCAAAAACACACAGAAATTTTGAGATCCTTACAAACAGATATGTTAGTTAAAACAAAACTACAAACACGTGACAACACACGCAACCTTGTGATTCGAGTCATCCCAGGAAGATGCGGATTCACATACCTGACCTCTAATGAGGGAGAGAAGGTACCAATAGCATACAAATCACATTTGTACACAAAAGCTGAAATGAAATTTAGCCCAACGGAAAAAATTCTGACCGCGGTACAGACTGCTGTAGCAAAGGAGCGGGCCCTAGCACAGGGTAAACGAATAATAATCGTGACACCTATACCAGCCCTAGAGGCGGTAACAAAGGCGAGCATTCCGAATGCTAAAGCACTCAATTCCGAGGTGGATACAGTGGGCTAACTCTCTTGCTGCAACAGACGTGGTATACGAATTTGATCCCAATTTAAAAACACAAGAATTTCTCCAATATGAATTCGAATGTCCTCCGCCGACCGAAATTCTGCCTCTAGAACACTACGGCTGTATAATATATACAGACGGATCAGCACAACCCGCAGTGGGGGGTAAGCAAGCTTACAGTGCTGCGTGCGCGATTGTTAAAGGTCGCTGGCACGAAGGAAAATTTAAACCTGTGGTCACTAAAACGCAATCTCTAGGAGACTGTACAGCTCAAAGAGCAGAACTACTGGCATTCAAGATGGCGCTTGAAAATACCGATCGAGAATTCCCCACACTTATTGTGTGCGATTCGTATTACTGCGTCCAATCTTACAATGAATACTTGCAGATCTGGGTTCAGAATGGTTTTAAAGATGCAAAAGGTGGCACAATCAAACATAAAATGCTTTGGGAACAAGTAGTTCTTTTGCAAAAGGAACTACAAAAGACTCACGTGATACATACACTGAGTCATCAACGTGATGGCGTTCACGTTGCAGGGAATTCATTGGCTGACGAAGCAGCGAAGGCAGCAGTGCAAACGGCTTCCGTAGCTGCTATCACCCGGTCAAAAACAAAAATAGACAGCGAAATATTACAGGCTGTCAGCGCTACAGTAAAAGATGCGATAGAAACACTCCCGAAAGGCTTTCCGGTAAAGTACTCATACATAACTGATGCAAATAATGTTCCGTTTGCTCGAATCCCTGGAGTGGGGGATAGGGCAATTCCAAACATGGAACATAGGTTAGGACTCATCATAGCGGCACACGAAGGGCTTGCTTCTGTACATGCTGGTGTTTCAGCCACAGTATCATTATTAAAACAGAGATACTGGTGGCCACAAATGAGAAGACAAACAAGGAACTATGTTCTAGAATGTGAAACATGTCAAAGAATGAAAGTATCAACAGTGAAACGACCAGCACAGACGCCCCTTCTAATCTCAGATAAACCATTAGCCTGTATTTACCTGGACCACTGTGGTCCCTTACAAAGGGATGGTAACTATAAATATATATTGGTCGCAGTGGATTCATGCATGAGATTCATATGGATGTGGCCCCAGCGATCGGCTGACGCCCGAACTGTTATAAAAGATTTGCGAGTCTTTATCGGCACATACGCAATTGGCATGCTACATTCTGACCAGGGTCCTGCTTTTAGCTCCCGGGCTTATAAGGAGGCCATGACCAGCATGGGCATTGCATTGCGGTACTCTTGTCCATTTCATCCCGAGGGAAACGGAATCGTAGAAAGAAAAAACCGTGACATAAAGCAATCTATAACAGCAAAGGTATTAGGTTCGGGTGCTGGGTGGGTCAAACATTTAATAAGTGTCCAACGTAGTCTAAATAACCTGCCAAGGAATTCTCTGAAAGGGTTCAGTCCGTACGAACTATTGTTCGGGACTAGAATGATGATCCAAGATCTTGATAGTCAGACTTCAGTGGTTAAAGACAAAAGCTTTGATATCAAAGATCGTTTGGCTATTTTACAGGACTTAAATGAAACAAGAAAAGACCTGAGCAACATAAAGTTGAAACAACAGCCAACAACCACTGAAGAGAAACCACCTGTCCCAGCAAGGCCTGTCTGGATTCCAAAAGTCAGGGATCTAGTCAGAGAGAAGATCGTGGTAAAGAAGGAATTTGGGCCTTCTTACAGAAAAGCAGTTCCTGTCTTGTCTGTCAACGGGACAAGATCAGTAGTACTACCGCCCCTTGCTGGTAAAAAGGAGAACCGAGTTGTATCCATCGACCTGGTTAAACCACAATCATGTGGCCGATAACAAACAGTAGGCCAAGTGGACTCCCAAGAAGTAGCAGAACACCAATGTTTGCTACGAATACAGAGGCTCAAACTGGAAGACTGATCACATTTGGAAAAACTACAGTGAATCAACAAGGACTATGCAACAAAGCAATGGAACTTGAACCTCTTAAAACCCAATTTAAAACTTTTCATCAAGAAACAACAACCTATGATGATGTAACTGCAGACTTTGCTAATGAAACAAAGCAAAATCCAAAAACAATTGGAACAATTGACAGAACAGCATCCGGCTACTTCATCAACTTCGATGATTCATCTGAAGACCTGAGTGAAGCAAAGAAACAGCCATCAACAAAAACTTTTAAAGACAAAGCTAAGGAACTTTTTCAACAGCTGAAAGAAACCTATCTGATTTCTCCATGGATTGAGTTTTGGGTGGCCTTCGGTGCATTATCCTCATTCTTTGGCTCATCATGGTACTATGCTTGGGACATTTCATTGAAGGAAAATATGCTAAAATGGACACAGCAAGCCAGAAAATCAACTTGGTCCTTAAACCACACACATCTTCACACATCGAGAAAAGAGAACTTTCTTCAGTGAACTTCACAGCCAATCCTATACCAGGCGGTGTAGCATGGGACAAAACTGATTATGAAATCTATGGTCCGGTTGAAATCCTGAAGTATCCACACCAATTCAAGATCTCATTGAGTGACTTTGTAAAACCGAGCTCCTTTGCTGATGATTGGGACTTTGAAAGTATTAATGATATGATGTCTGATCTTGTGATGTCTGCTAAATTTACAGAACATGATTATTTGCAGGGTTCGTCTAATTATGATCAGATGTTCTGCTACAACCACTATGGTAACCATTATCTACATAAATCTGCTCAACCTAGAAATGTTTTAAATTATAACCAATGGGAACATTGTGCTACTCCTCCAAAAGACAGCTCAAAAACATTTTATGATAAATATTCATACTTTTCAGGGTTTAACACAAGTAATGCAGAAACATTTTATTTCAAATTGTCAAATAAGACAGGCATGAAGACCATGCTTACAAACACAAAATTGATATATTCCGATTCATTCTTTGAACAAATGAATACATTTGGGTTTGATTTCTGGAACAATAATTTTGAAGCAAAAACTGTTTGGGGTACAAGAGATTGGCAAGTACAAGGTATAGAATCATTGTTTAGAGCCTGCATGATCACAGAACAAATTATATTCTTGAATGACACTATTCAACAAACTACCTGTCTTGGCTTAGCCAAAATCAAAGATTTGAACAAACCGTCTATTCCAAAGCCAACAATGAACAGTAATAGCTCTATAGATGATGAGATAGACGTAAACCATATATTAAACCAAAACAGAACACATCCTGAATGGAAAAAATGGTTGATCTGGCCCACAGATACAAATAACTGTCAAGACAGATTCCTGAACAAAAAACAGGGGTTCACATTGACTAGGCCAGACCCTAGATATTCCCAAAGACAACATCCAGGGATAGTAACCACCTACAGCGTGGGCAAGCTCTGCCTTCAATGGCTACAAACGTCCACACTGGCTGAAATTAAGCAACACCTGACTTTACTTACAGAAGGTGCTGACTTGCGTGATTTCATATTGGGACCACGCAAACAGCGTCAAAAACGTTTCATAGCGGCCTCTATATATGCAGCTTATAACGAAGTTTGGAAAGTAACTCAAATTGAGACAGCAGAAAAAATACGGGAAATTGACCGTATTAATTTGGAAAAATCACTTTCTGTGGTGGACAATGGGTTAATGACTCTGTCCTCCAGAATATATTCTCTGGACAGCATTGTGTCTTCAGCAATCGATATAATATCGCAAGACTTACTGATGTTACAACACGGTCAGTCCCAATTGCGTTCTATTGTACAGCTTGGCTGGACGTTACAAAATTTGCGTTCTGGCTATGTGCCTTGGCGTTTAATCAACACAACGTCATTATTTAATATCTTTAACCTTACTGATAAACAAATCAGTTTGGCACAGAAGGGTGCTGACTATACAATTCTGAGCATTGAAAAACTTGAGAGATTACCATTGACAATGTCAGAACGACCTGTCATTGAATGGATAATACATGGAATAATAAATATTCCGATAACTACTTTCCAGTTTCAATTCTGCCAAAAATATATACAGGCAGGCCAGTATGAAAGGTTGGGTAAAGGGTACATTAAGTCAATATGGAACTTGCCCTATACACACGAATGTGTCAGTAATAAAGGCCAGAAAGTGTTTCTCAGTGGCAATAATTGTGCAAGATCACTAAGTGGTACACTTCTGTGTCAGGGTATTAGCTTGCATGGAGCCTGTGAAGGGACTTCAAATAACCTTTCATGTTACCAGCTAGGCACACCTGCAACACAAATAGAACCATTCTTTAGGAGACTCTCGAACGGGAGTTACATTCTAATAGTGAATCGCAGATGTTGTAGTTTGCTGCCCGGAAAACCTTATCTCATAACCGTGACTAGGAAGGTCATGTGCTGTGAACGAGTATTGTTCCCGAACGATTCTCCAGACAGGGAGGCAAGGTTATGGCCCGATTTGAAAATTGCTTCTATTCGAATAGATACTTTAAGCAGAATGAAGACTGTGCTCCTACAGACGCCGACCAGGCTCACGTCATCAAAAGAAACGTATGATCTCCAAGTTGCAAGGACAACAGAAGAGATTCATTCATTATTATCAACTAATTCCCCCATACATTTCGCAGAAATACTGAACGAAATCTTAAACATTTCTGATACCACTGGTGTCTCCAGTGTATTTAAAGCAGTGTTTTCAGGTGCTTTAACTCCATTCAAAGCCATCCTGGGTATTTTTCCAGACTTTGTCCATTCCATTTTTGGCGGACTTCCACTCCTTTTGGGACTAGTAGCGGGTATTCCATTTTTGATCCTGTTATTTCGCTATAGCAAACCATGTCACAGACAAAACACCTGCGACAAGGGAAGAAATGATCCTAGCCATTGGCTACCGGGACCGGGTAACTAAAATCCTTGGACTATCCCGGCTTAGAGACCTGAACATGACTTGGTCTCTTTCATTTAGACCAATGTGGCAAAGTTGTGTTATGCCTGTATTAAGGTGCTTGCTATGCGGCGAAGAATGCGTGTTGGACACCTGTCTGGCACTACAATCGGATATGCCAATGGACGCAGATACCTTGTTGGGTCCGGTAACGGCTCATGCATTGTGCTGTCCCCAGCGGCTACCAATCCTGATGACGGCATTCGTGGAGACTTCACCACTACGATTGAGGGGTAGTGAAGCACAAGATGAAAGCAACATCGATCAGGTACGACCTTCAGTCAGCTATGCTGATCAAAACATCAATGGAGGCAATCATGCTCAGGCTCATGAATGCATGGTAACAACCTTTTCCGAATTAGTGGAACTTACGCAAGAAGCTGTTGACAGTTTTTTCAACAGTCTAAATGATATGATGTTTTCACCAGAGCAGCAGGAATAACTTTGAGCAAACTAGCACTCGGAGTTCCCTACATCCTGAATTTGGCCTTCAACATTCAAAAAGCGATATGAAAAATTTTTCTCATCAGTTTTTCAGACTGCAAGAACCTTTTTTCCCAATTCAAAAATATTTACGATTTTTGGGACACTTATCTTCTGCTTAAAGTAGACATTATTCTTAGAGAACTAAATTTCTATTTTAGGTAGTCACAAGACATTCGCTATCCTCTAGCACTATTATACATAACTTTATGATTGTGATGAAATGGTCTCGCACTTTTTTCTGTATTAAGAGCCATTTCATGTGTGGTTTTCGCATTTATTCATGCTGAATTTAGAAATATGCGTTATATGTTTAGCATTATTAGACTGCTTGTGCATATAGTACACGTGATAGTACATGTGATTATGTTTCAAAATTTTCAGAATACATATGAATGTATTTTGGGGTGGTACGATATACACAAACGCTACTGGTTTCACTATGCCTAGATTTGTAAATATGGACATAGTCTACGTGGAGTGGGTGTGATGTATTCCTATAGGTACTGTATCGATTCCCCTATTCCTGACCCTGGTCTGGTTAATAATTAACTAGCAGCCATCTAACGGTGCAAAAACCGTTATCTGATTAAGCCACACCACAGCACAGAAGCGCGTTATCTGATTAGGTCATAACGCATGCCATCTAATTAGACAAGCGATATTCCTCCAGCCCCTGATAAGGCATACGGAGTTCTCAAAACAAATCAAACCTACAGCGACCTGGGAAATTCCCATAGCCATTGTTTTGATTTCACAGAGAACTTCATCAAAAGAATGTGCGAACGAGCCCGTTCATATGACATCCTTATTGACGTATATATGTCCATCCTTACGTCAATCTCGGCACCTTTCAGGTATAAATATTACCGACATTGCCTTAAGCAAACACATGGTGACGAGATCGGAGCAGCGAGACGTGCCGAGGAGCCCAGCAGAGAGCGAAGCCCACAGGCGCTGCCCCGCCTTCCTGACGCGCTGAGAACGAGACGCTGCCTTTCTCCTGCTGAGAAATCCAGCTCCGGCGCTTCCAAGCAGCCCTCGCAGGCAGCTGGAATATCAAGACATGGGATAAGAGATACCAGCCCTCCATCATTCTAGATCTCAGGTACAGAACTGAATAACCCCTTGCAGAGAATTCTCGAATCAGTCCCTTGGCAAACAAACTTAACTTAAACTGCTACTTATCTACTCCCGCCCACGTATTAGGCTTAGGTCAGGTACACTGGGGTAGGCGTGGTTAGAAGCACCAGTTGAGTATGATTAGTCAAATGTATATATGTATGTATCTATTTTATCCATTTTAAAGTATCATATGGCTTAGAAACCATATCAATGCTTTTACAGTATTATTTTATAATTCTGTCTTTACTGTATGCACTTTACTTAACTATAAGTATTACAATAGTAGCGATTCATTTCTCTTGTATGAGAAAGGAGACTGATCAATAAATAACATCTTTTATTGAACACGCCCGTCTCTTCCTTTTCTCTACAATCTGGTGAAACTAAGAATGCACTGAACTGACTGAGTAAAATAAGTTGTCTATTGTTTTCACACGACTCTAGAGATACACTCTTGATTAGGGGAGAGCAACGTTGTCATGTTCTATGGTTGTCAGAAACGAAATCCCTTCTTGTCTATCCAGGGAGGTTAAAATCCTCCTTGCCTATTCGAGAAAGTTTCTAGTGAACTCTGAGCTAGCTGGCAAACACAAAACTTTAAGTCTAATATCGTCGGTAGAAGACCTAGTTAACCTCTGCCCTAGGTCTATACTATTGAAGATATTATTCCAATGCGCAGAGCCTATTGGGATAATAGGAACTACACTACAATTCAAAGTTTTTAACGGGAACAACAGACACACAAATATAGGAAAAAAGGGAGGAAGACAGGAAGTGCAAGCCTAATTGTCAGGGAAGTATAGCTCGTCCTCAAACTCTGGGGGTTCAGCCAGTAGTAGGTAATCATGATGTGACACACTACTTCGGTCACCTGAGCCGCTGTCCTCATCTTCCTCGCTTGCTTCATGTATTGTGTAATTCGGTGGTATAGAAGTGCTGATTCATTTTGATCATTGTTAACCTGTCCACGTTTTTGGGCGAGAGACTGGTCCTTCTCACTGTTACAATGGAACCAGCAGCACTGAAAACACGTTCGGAAGAGACACTTGCGACAGGGCAAGTCAGATAGTTTATCGCCAGCCTGCTGAGCAGTGGCCATTCAGCCCTTTTCCTATACCAATACTGCAAAGGGTTTTGATCAATGTACACCTCTGTTGGGTCGTCCAGATAGGCCTGGACCATCCGCTCAATGTTCAAGGGTGCTGCTGCTAACCTTTTGGGCTCTTTTCTTTGTGCATCAGCACTGCGTTAATTAATGCCTAACTGTAAATACCAATCGTCTAACGATTCTACTGGACATAATGATCCAGTTATTGTTGCTGTTGTCGATAGTGATGGTAAGTGTTGTGATCCAAACGCACTGCCCTCAGCCTCCGAAGTTGCAGTTGATGCTGCATGCCCTTCTGCAGTACTTCTTGTGGGTTGATCGTGCGGTCTTTTAATCAACAGCCGTTCATTTTCCAACTTACTCGCTGCCTCAGCTATCCTAGTTTTGTAGCGGGCAACATCAATCTCTGAAAAAGGAAAGAATATCTTCAGTCCCAATTTTGCCCGTGGATCCAGAATTGTGGCAGAATTGTAATGTTCTTGTGACAACATTTTATTTTCAATCCTTGTATTTTCAGCTAAGCGACGGGCTAAGCTGTCCACCAAGTAATAGGCTTCCTTTTTGTTCTTTACACCTTTATATGATTCGGACACCTTCTTCAGCTGATGCTCTAGCATTTGCAATAATGGGATAGCTTGGCCCAGTGTACAGTCCTCCTTGCTGACTTCAAGTGTGAAGACCTCAAAAGGATGAATCATCTCAGTCAGGCATTTAACTAGGCCCCATTGCTCCATCTGAAGGGTCATGCCTTTCACAGTGGTATCCCCTCTTTGCATGACATATTTATTGAGTGGCCTGTACTGCTCAAACAGACGATCAAGCATGTAATACGTCGAGTACCAACATGTTGCCACCTCCTGGATGAGTGCTTTGACTGGCATCCTATATTCACGTAACGTTGAATGATCCTTAGCTGCGTCCGAGCTTTAAAAGAATGGCTGAAATGAGTGCATATTCTTCGGCAGATGGTCAGTAAGTTGCTGACTACGGGTTCTTTTTTCAGAAAGTCTTGAACTATAATGTTTATGCTGTGCGCCAAACACGGAACCCTGAAATAGGAACCAAGATCCATGGCCTTAAGTACATTACTGCCATTATCTGTGGCAACAAAACCAATACTAGGCCCTCTTGGTCGCAGCCATTCTAAAACCTTGCTGTGAAACTCTTGCAAAATATTTACAGCAGTATGAGATTTCTCCATGGCAAACATGGCTACAGTTGCATGTTTCCGAGTAGCTTTAGAAATCTCAGCTGTGTCAACAGCACCTCGTTCAGATAGCTTATCTCTAACCCCCACAAAAGAGACCAGTGTGCAGTGATGCACATGTAATCTGTGGCTTGGCAACTGGTCAACATGTCTGTTGTCTGGTGGATATTGTGAACAGCACTCTGCTGCAAAGCTTGTCCAACCAATTCCAGCACATCATGATGCAGTGCCGGAACAGCATTTCTTGCTAAATAGGACAGACTGGGAACCTTCCATTTAGGGCAGATGGCTGACACAAATTCAAGGAAACCCACCCCTTCCACAAATGAAAAAGGGAGAAGGTCCAATGCTAACATTTTAGCCAGCTTCGCATTGTACAACCGTGCCATTGGGTGATTGCGTTGGAACTGCCCCTCCAACCTAAGCATGCTCTCAATGGTACTCTGGATTACTTTGCTTTGTGGTGCTGTTGTTTTCATTAACCCACTTAGGCTCAACAACGCACTTTGTCTCATTGCAGTACTCGGTCACCTTGGTGTCTCAGCCTGACTCTGAGTATGACTCTTACTGCAGTACCACTCAGATGTTGCTGAGGAGGATGTGGGCGGTACCACTACACTACTGGGGACAGGGCTAGAAATGCCTCCCTCTTCTTCACCTTCCACCGCAATAATATCGTCCCCTGATTCTTCATGCCCAAATTCAATGGGTTGAGTTTTTGTTACTTTGTTTTAAGTGAATTAGGTGATTCTCCCACACGATAGTGTGGTGTATTCTGAGGTGACCTGCTTGGCCTCCGGTACAACAGTTTGTACCAAGCTAACCCCGTCGAACACCTTGTTGACAAATTGAGCATATAGCAACATTCTCCTCCTTGGTGCTAACAGAAAAGAAGTCCCAAACTGGGGAGGAAAACTTTCTGGCACTGCTGGATGTGCCACTTTCAATACCAGATGAACTGGAGGGTGTGCTTGGAATGTGATGACTCTGTGCAGCTACACTGTGACTTTTACTACCAATACCTACTGAGATGGTTGAGCTGGATGTAGGTCCCTGCCGGGCCTTGGAAAATATGGCAGCTGGAGGTCGCGGTGGTGTAACCTGTGTTGGTGGTATCTGTGCTACATCCCGCTCAGTAGCTTTCTGGATAGGGTGAGAATGTTGGTCTCCATCCACTTTGGGGCGGGAGTGATGTGCGTCATGAGTGGCTCGTCTTCATCAACATCATCCCCCTCTTCTACATCTACCTCCATAACTATGTTTTTCGGGAACCTTCCTTTTCAGAAGCATTGTCTTGTGGCGTGCATCACTCTCAGACTGAGCTGGTGGCTGCCAAGTGGCATCACGGTCATCAGAAGCGGGGCTTGAAGAAGAAGATGATGGACTAAGCTTCCTTTTCCTTTTTGTTGGTCTGGAAGACAATAGATCTTCCAAAACAATGGTTTGCTCCACTTTGTCTGCAGGAAGCTCGATTTCCTGAAATGCCCCTACATCAGGAGCAACAACTACTATTGTGGGCTGTTCTTGCGGCTGCTGCTGTTGTTCTTGCAGCTTCTTCTGTTGTTCTTGCGGCTGCTGCTGTTTTTGTTGCGACTGCACACTTATCTGCTGAGTTGCCAGCGTTGATTGTGTACTACTTTGCGATGATGACATTTCAACATCGCTGCTCGTTAGTAGATTGGCTACCTCTGCAACACTCAAGGGCTTGGGCCTAGGTTGGTGGGATTGGACCGCTGGTGCGTAGGTGCTACTCTCAGCTTGGTTCACGGACAACGCTGCTGCAGGCGTAACTTTTTTGCTCCCAAAAAAAACATTGGCCGGCACACCAGTCGTGGTTAATGGCACTTCCTTTTCCTGTTCCTTCTTCTCACCAGCAACTTTCTTGGTACTGGACCAGGTACCTTTCTTTGGGGCCATCTTCTTCAGATGGATGCAGGACGCAGATGCACAACAAGTTGTGTTCACATGTGGACGTGATGCGCAGCAGGAATTCTGTCTGGCTGGTAGTACAACGGGTGATGATGATGACACCCCCTCTTCTGGCTTTTTGTGCACCTAAAAGCAAATAAGCCAGGAGAAGATCATCAGTGAAATGTTGCATTTGTTGTTGTGGTTCAGTTACTTACTACTGTACAAAAGCTATAGTCTAGCCATTTCTGAGACTTTGTCAACAAGGGCTATGTTATACAACTGTGTATACACACGCTACACTCTCAGGAAGGATAGGAAAGAGAATAAGAACCACCAAATTAAAAATGTAATGGAAGTGGGGTGGACCCTATTTGCCATTAAATTATTAGAGCATCACATCATTCATGGAGCTGCTGCTGGCAAAGGGGATGGATGGATGGAAGCAGTAAGCCAATAGGAAAACCATGCAGGCCTATATGGCAAAAGCAGGACGCTAATAACTCCCAACACAAAGAAAGGCCACCAGCCACATGGACACTCAAAAAATCACAAGCAACAAGCGCAGGGGCCTGGGAAACACCAGGAGCTGACAAAAGGCCTATAAAAGCCAGGCAAAAGATGCATGCTAAAGCACACTGCTCTGCCTTTTTAATGCTACAAAATGCAAATACGAAAATTCACAGTCCCCAAAAAGGTCTGGAGGGTGCATTGCATACCAACACAAACCAGACACACACAGCAAAGGCATGTCTTTAAGACGCCCAACATCAGAAAGCCCACCCCAAAAAAACACACTTTCCAACTCAATCCAATGCCATCCATACCCTAAATGATGTCTAAATTCGACAGACCACACATAAACACTTGATTACTAAAGCTGTGGATACCTGCTCTGAGCCGACTGGATGAAAGCAGACCTGTTGGCAGAGACAAGGCCGGATAAGCTTGCAGGCCTAGGCTTCAAAATGGCCACCAGCCACATGACCAGGCCCAACAACATCAGAAATCCCACCACCAAAAAACACACTTCCCAACTCAATCCAATGCCATCCATGCCCTAAATGATGTCGAAATTCAACAGACCACACAGAAACACTTTATTAATAAAGCTTTGGCTACCTGCTCTGAGCCTACTGGATGAAAAAAGCAGGCCTGTCGGCAGAGACAAGGCCAGACAAGCTTGCAGGCCTAGGCTTCAAAATGGCCACCAGCCACATGGCCAGGCCCAGCAACATCAGAAAGCCCACCACCAAAAAACACACTTCCCAACCCAATCCAATGCTATTAATACCCTAAATGATGTCTAAATTCAACACACCACATAGAAACACTTGATTAATAAAGCTGTGGCTACCTGCTCTGAGCCTACTGGCTGAAAAAAGCAGGCCTGTTGGCCGAGACAAGGCCAGATAAGCTTGCAGGCCTAGGCTTCAAAATGGCCACCAGCCACATGGCCAGGCCCAACAACATCAGAAAGCCCATCACCAAAAAACACACTTCCCAACTCAATCCAATGCTACCCATGCCCTAAATGATGTCTAAATTCAACAGACCACCCACACAGAAATAATTGTTTAATAAAGCTGTGGCTACCTGGTCTGAGCCTACTGGATGAAAGCAAGCCTGTTGGCAGAGACAAGGCCAGACAGGCTTGCAGGCCTAGGCTTTAAAATGTCCACCAAGGCCAGCAAGCTTGCAGGCCTAGGCTTCACAATGGTCACCAGCCACATGGCCAGGCCCAACAACATCAGAAAGCCCACCACCAAAAAAAACACTACCCAACTCAATCCAATGCCATCCATGCCCTAAATGATGTCTAAATTCAACAGACCACCCACACAGAAACAATTGATTAATATAGTTGTTGCTATCTGCTCAGAGCCTACTGGATGAAAGCAAGCCTGTTGGCAGAGAAAATGCCAGACAAGCTTGCAGGCCTAGGCTTCAAAATGGCCACCAGCCACATGGCCAGGCTCAACAACATCAGAAAGCCCACCACCGAAAAACACACTTCCCAACTCAATCCAATGCCATCTATGCCCTAAATGATGTCTAAATTCAACAGACCACACAGAAACACTTGATTAATAAAGCTGTGGCTATCTGCTCTGAGCCTACTGGATGAAAGCAGGCCTGTTGGCAGAGACAAGGCCAGACAAGCTTGCAGGCCTAGGCTTCAAAATGGCCACCAGCCACATGGCCAGGCCCAACAACATCAGAAAGCCCACCACCAAAAAACACACTTCCCAACTCAATCCAATGCCATCCATGCCCTAAATGATGTCTAAATTCAACAGACCACACAGAAACACTTGCTTATTAAAGCTATGGCTACCTGCTCTTAGCCTACTGGATAAAAGCAGGCCTGGTGGCAGAGAAAAGGCCACACAAGCTTGCAGGCTTAGGCTTCAAAATGGCCACCAGCCACATGGCCAGGCCCAACAACATCAAAAAGCCCACCACCAAAAAACACACTTCCCAATTCAATCCTATGCCATCCATGCCCTAAAGGATGTCTAAATTCAACAGACCAGCCGGAAACACTTGATTAATATAGCTGTGGCTACCTGCTCTGAGCCTACTGGATGAAAGCATGCCTGTTGGCAAAGACAAGGCCAGACAAGCTTGCAGGCCTAGGCTTCATAATGGCCATTAGCCATATGGCCTGGCCCAACAACATCAGGCCACAACAACATCAGAAAGACCACCACCAAAAAAATCCCTTCCAAACTTAATCCAATGCCATCGATGCCCTAAAGGATGTCTAAATTCAACAAACCACACGGAAACACTTGATTAATAAAGCTGTGGCTACCTGCTCTGAGCCGACTGGATGAAAAATGCAGGCCTGTTGGCAGAGACAAGGCCAGACAAGCTAGCATGCCTAGGCTTCAAAATGGCCATCAGCCACAGGGCCAGGCCCAACAACATCAGAAAGACCACCACCAAAAAACACACTTCCCAACTCAATCCAATGCCATCCATGCCCTAAATGATGTCTAAATTCAACAGACCACACAGAAACACTTGATTAATAAAGCTGTGGCTACCTGCTCTGAGCCTACTGGATGAAAGAAGGCCTGTTGGCAGACAAGGCCAGACAAGCTTGCAGGCCTAGGCTTCTAAATGGCCATCAGCCTCAAGGCCGGCCCAACAACAGAAAGCCCACCCCAAAAAAACACATTACCCAACTCAATCCAATGCCATCCAGGCCCTAAATAATGCTTGAAAATGAAATACATTCAGAAAACACCAAAGGAACAGTTGCTTCATCATGCACACACCCATGAGAGCATGACTAGCTCGGGCCTACTACTGACTACTACTACCCACAACATTTTTAAAAAAAAGGAATGATAGTTACCAAAATTAAATTGTAGTTGCAACAACTGCAATGCCCCCAAACAAACAGACACAACAACCACTTACCAGTAAAATATCCAATTCAAAAATCCTCAAATCCAATTGCAATGATGCAGCAGACAAAGAGAGTGATCTTTCCAGCTCAAAATCCAAAAGCAGAATGACCAGGAGATGGACACAGCACTGGGAGAAGCCTGCTGGACAGGAACAGGAAGTTGGAGATTCTGTGGCACTTCCTCCCTCTCCCCACCTTTTAAAAAAAGGACTCCTTGCACAAAAAAGGACAGCCTAATGTCAATCTGAGGAGTTTTTTCATCCAAATAATCATTTGCAGGTTTCATGCTGCTAGAGCTGATAGTCTTCTCCAAATTGAAAATTTCACATGTTCGAGTTCTCGAGCATCACATTACTTCTGCCGGCGCGTCCAAAATGACTTGATCGCGTTCTCTCACTCCCTGTCGCGTTGGATAGGACGTGTTCGGGTTCTCTCGCTCCTTGTCGCGTTCGCTATGACATGTCCACGTCCTCACGCTCTCGCTCGCGGTGGAGAATGACGTGTTCGGGAAATCATCTCATACTCTCGCGGTGCATGATCGCGAGATGAAAGACGTGATTGTGCGACAAATAACATTAATGCGGGTGCAAACTCTTGCGAGATAGCGCAAATGGCTACCACAATCCAACATCTCATGGAGAACGCGACCGGATCGGGAAAACTTGTCGGCAAACGCGGGGGTTCAGGTAAGCAGATCGCGCGCTCGCGAGAATGTTTTTTTTACAGCACGAGCAAGACAAAAATTTCCGGTAAGATGCGGATTGCGGAAATGTTGACATTTTCGCACTTTCCGCGGAGCGCGGAAATGTCAAATTATCGCAATTTCTGCGAGCGGAACAAAGTTTGACGCCCACCCCTAATCCTTATCAGGTACATGATATGGTCGATGTCAATGTGCAGTTTGTAGCTGGTAGTGGTGATCGTGCAGGACCTGCAATGATGTGTAGACTGTGCGTACATAGCACTGACCTCCGGGGCACCAGAAACATAAAATGTGTTAGCGTTGCAGAATAATTAGTAGGCCAGATTACCGGTGCCGCAGCTCCAACAGTAGTACTCGTTGTAGGCAGCCGTATATAAGCGTGTTATTGGCTAGGGGATGGCTTTACAATGAATGTCCAGACTTCCAACACTGAGCGTCCTAGGGCCCCAAAGCTAGGATCACACTGTAGTGGTGCAGTTAAGGCAGGGGAGGGCATGATGCATATCTTGGCTTGAAGGCCCAATATGATTTTCAGAGAGGTGGGCCGTCGCAGGCCCCGGGCCTCTCACAAGCAGATTTGATGCGTATAGCACACTATCAGGCAGGTGCTTGGAATCATGACGCGATGTTCCAGCATGCGCTGGTCGCCCATATGAAGCGTGGTTAGCAAATCAGCCAGTTGCACTCACGGTTATGGCGGGTGTCTTCGTGCGTGAAGCATTGCGGTGTTGGGCTCTTCTTGCACGCCTTCTGATACCGCGCCTCCTGCCTCCAGGGTAGTTCGCACTCCGGCAGCGCGATCCCCACAGGAGCTACATGCTGTATTGTCAGCCGTCCCGACAGCTCTCCAATCGGCAGGGAGTCAATTTTTGGCGATGAAGCCCAGGTCAGGATTGTGTAGTCGCAGATCTGCCTTCCTCCTGATCGCTATCACTATGGTGCGTTATGTGTAACAGGGCACCGCTATTTTGTGGCCAGTCTGTAAGTATTTTGTGGCAACACAGCGCATCAGCCTCTCATTGATTTCACTCAGGTTTTGCGTAGATTTAGCAGGTTTTACACCCTGGGGAAAATGCCTTTTAGTTGTGCCGATATTCCGCTGCAAGTAGTTAAATGTTTTGCATTTCAGCGAACAGCCAGTCCTGTATAATTGAGGATAATTGTCCCCAATCAGTGGAGCGGCACTTAAGTGCAGCCATTCCGTTGTGCGCCCTCTAGCGCCCTAAAAAGAGCATTACATTTGACATTGGTTTTTCCCTGCAAAGCCTTGGCCCACAGTGCTGCTAAAAAGTGGTATAATTCTATGCGTGCATATATTTCTGCTATTGATCTGACCCAGGGTTCACCCTCGAACTGTGTTGAATTGAAATATAAGAACTGCGAGGGTGGATCCAAGGTGGACAACGTGTTACATAAGCGTGCTGGGGGGGGTGTAGAATAGGATCTTTCCCGAATGTGCATATTGCTGATGTCATTCGAATATGATTGGGCCTAGTACTGTTAGTAATAATTCTGAGTGTGATTTATGCCCAGAAATACACGATGTTCATGTTATGTTAATTATTATGTGTGTTGAATACGAACATTATTTACATACATCATATGTGAAGTCTCTTGTGACGCTCAAGGTTCTTATTGTTAGGGAGTGCTGTGCCAATTCTTTACACATTGCCTCTGTGGTAGGCATGACTGTTCAGTGTCAAGTAACCCAGGGGGGAGCGCAAGTTATAAAGTGTGTGTAACCACTCTCCTCCACAGCAGTTGACGCTCCTGCAGGCCAAAACCACTCCCTGTCCTTCCGCCTGCTGCTAGCAAAGACGGGAGGCCACATCTTCCTTGCTAAAAATGTTGCAAAGATGCACCCTCTGGAAATACCGGCACCCACAGGGTGTGTGGTTCACTGCACCTCAACACTGGTAATGCCTCTCCCACACTCTGCCATGGAGACAGGAGGAAGTGAAGGAATAGACTAGCGAGAGAGAAATTAGGAAGTTTGGAAGTTGGCCCACCCAATGGCCTCCTGGAACCTGTAGTGCATATATTCCTTCTACAAATGGGGCTCCTGAAGCGATGGATATATATATATATATATATATATATTTATATATTACCTACTGGCGGTGGCGGTCGCCAGTAGGTAGTTATAGTTAGGATTGATTTCCATAGGAAATCCGCAACATTCTATTGGAAATAACTTTGGCGCCGGTGGACGAATCTTCGCAAGTTTCTCAAAGAAGATGGCCCGCTCCACTCTGCTCCTTCCCTGAAAGTTTGGGGGCCGAGATAAAAGGGGAGTCCTAAAACGTGTTTTCCCCATGTTAATTTCCATAGGGCGGTTGGACTCACTTTTAGCCCGAACGGCTGAATGGATTTCCACAAAACTTGGCAAAATTGTAGGCACTGGTAGCCCGATGTGCCTTTGCTATGTCTCAAGATATGTGCTCCAGTGAATTTTGAGTAATTTAGGTTAAAAAAATATATATATCTGGGCGGAGCCTTACCACACATCTGATCTGATTGGCTGTCAGCACTTCATCCAAGAAGTGTTGGCAGCCATCTTGGGACCAATATACATGATAGCACCTCATTAAAAAGCATTGTAGTTAATAGAGGGTTTTAGGACTTTAGTTACATTATAAATCATTTGTTGATGGTACCATACTCATTTTTTGGAATTGTGGTGTGTTCTAAGGTGATTTTACCATGTGAAAAAGTCTTCTGCTGTGATATCATGAATCATGTTTGAAAGAAAACTAATATCTCATGATTTTCCCACAGGGGTTTGGAAGGGGATCTATAAGCTAAACTGAAAGCATATTTTCTGTAAATTCACATTATCTTTCTCAGTCATGTGAGAAGGAAGTCTGACATTCTCAGTAAAACATGTACATCCAACAAGGACAGAGACTGTCAGTTGATTCCTTTGTGTTCTACTGCAGCCTCCTAGGGTGTTCTAAAGAACAACTAGAGTCCTACTTATTACAAAGGTATAGCACACCTGAAGCCATCGTGATGGGAATAAAGTGGTAACTCTTAAAACATTTAATTTAAAAAGGAACAAAATGAGGGGGTATATTATGCCATAGAAAGTATTATTAGTGCTGCAAAAAGAAAAATTAGGGCACATTTTGAGTGACTTCTCAAATCCTCTTCTATTTCATTAAAAAATTCTGACATGCAGTCTCCCAAGATGGCCACCAGAGACAAAAGAGCCCAAACGTAGCCCAAATATCACCCAGATGTAGCCCAAGTATAGCCCAATGACAGAATGTTACCAGATGTGTTCTAAAGAACAACCAGAGCGCTAACAGTCCTACTAATTACAAAGGTATGGCACACCTGAAGCCATCTTGATTGGAATAAAGTGGTAACTCTTAAAACATTTAATTTAAAAAGGAACAAAATGAGGGGGTTTATTTTGCTATGGAAAGTATGATTAGTGCTGCAGAAAGACAAATTAGGGCAACTTTTGAGTGACTTCTCAAATCCTCTTCAATTTCATTAAAGAAATTCTGACATGCAGACTGAAACATGCACTTTGAATACCAGCAGCAGACTTCCCTGGTGAGCAGTAGCTTTACTACAGTGATCTAATGAGCAACTAGAGTGCTAACATTCAGAATTTATGGCAAATGTGTGACACATCTGAATGCCTTCTTGATGGAACCAAAGTAAACAAGCATTGAAAATGCAATAGATCTCGCCCTCGTTTAAGTTAAAGCCATTCTGTTTGTAATGAGGTGGCTTTTTAGCTTTGCTTTTATTAGTGTTTTTTAAACTTTCATGTAAATAACATGCCTCTGTATGCATATATGTATATGTATGCATGCATTTATATTTGTATTTATATAGATATACAGATTATATATGTTTATATATGTATGTATATACATACACATACATATATATAAATGCATATGCATATATATATATGCATATATATATGTGTATATGTGTGCGTGTAGAGAGAGGTAGAGAGGTAGAGGTGTAGAGGTAGAGAGGTAGAGGTAGAGAGGTAGCGGTAGAGAGGTAGAGACTAGTAGAGAGAGAAGTAGAGAGAGGTAGAGAGGTAGAGAGTAGAGAGTGAGTAATAGAGAGTAGAGAGTGAGTAGTAGAGAGTAGTAGAGAGCAGTAGAGAGAGTAGCAGAGAGTGAGTAGTAGAGATTAGTAGAGTGAATAGTAGAGTGAGTAGTAGAGAGTAGTAGAGAGTGAGTAGTAGAGAGTGAGTAGTAGAGAGTAGTAGAGAGTAAGTAGTAGAGTGAGTAGTAGAGAGCAGTAGAGAGTGAGTAGTAGAGAGTAGTAAAGAGTGAGTAGTAGAGAGTAGTAGAGAGTGAGTAGTAGAGAGAGTAGTAGAGACTAGTAGAGAGAGAGTAGTAGAGAGTGAGTAGTAGAGAGTAGTAGAGAGTGAGTAGTAGAGGGAGTAGTAGAGAGTGAGTAGTAGAGAGAGAGTAGTAGAGAGTGAGTAGTAGAGAGTAGTAGAGAGTGAGAAGTAGAGAGTGAGTAGTAGAGAGTAGTAGAGAATGAGTAGTAAAGAGTGAGTAGTAGAGAGAGAGTAGTAGAGAGTGAGTAGTAGAGAGTAGTAGATAGTGAGTAGTAGGGAGTGAGTAGTAGAGAGAGAGTAGTAGAGAGTAGTAGAGTAGTAGAGAATGAGTAGTAGAGAGTGAGTATTTGAGAGTAGTGGAGTAGGAGAGAGTAAGTAGTAGAGAGTAGTGGAGAATATTCCAAAGTTAGGCACAGCACCACTTGCACAATAAGTCCAATCAAATCATATCACTTAGAGTCCTTATTGAAGCGCTGAATCTTGGTGTATATTCAAATGCTTTTATTTTCCTTAAGTTTATGTACCACAGCCAGCCGAAACGTTTCGCTCTGTACAACAGAACTTCTTCAGGGCGTTCTTATTTCCTTCAAGTTATGTCGGTATCCTGTTGTCATATAACTAGATATTTCTTCCAAATGTTAGACGAGACGTTAGTACATTCTTATTCAAAGTGACTAGGTATCAATTTTACCCACACAATTCGGGCAGACTTGAGTAATTTATAGCATCCTCAAAGTCAGTCTTTCAAAAATTCCAAAGTATAGGACATGATAATCCAAATCCAAATGTTTCTCAATAAAAGTCATTTTCAATCGTTCGGAATATCGGTGTTTGGGCAGATATGACCCAGGGACCCCCAGTATGCAAGGGGAATTAGTCCCCCCTCTGCAAACGCGCCAGTGGCCTGCGTTGCAGAGAGGTGTAAAAAGGGGCATAGCCTCATTACACCTCTGTGCAATGCAGCCCCCTGGCGCATACTGGAGGTTCCAGGTGGGCTAGTTGGCCCCCAGGGACCCCTAGTATGCAAGGGGAATTAGTTCCCCCTCTTCAAACATGCACAGGGGCTGCGTTGCAGAGAGGTGTAAAAAAGGGTGTGGCCTCATTACACCTCTCTGCAATGCAGCCCCCTGGCGCATACTGGAGGCTCCTGGTGGGCTAGTTGGCCCCCAGGGACCCCCAGTATGCAAGGGGAATTAGTTCCCCCTCTGCAAACGCGGCAGGGGGCTGCGTTGCAGAGAGGTGTAACAAGGGGCATAGCCTCATTACAGCTCTGCAATGCAGCCCCCTGGCGCATACTGGAGGTTCCAGGTGGGCTAGATGGCCCCCAGGGGCCCCCAGTATGCAAAGGGAATTAGTTCCCCCTCTTCAAACATGCACGGGGGCTGCGTTGCAGAGAGGTGTAACCCCCGTGCTGTTCCTGTGACCAGGGGGCTTCTGTCTCTTAATGGATGGTGTCATCAGTGATGTCATGAGTGATGTCACTGACCATGTCATGAGTGATGTAATATGTGACGTCATCAGCAGTGCATTGCAGGCGCGCAAGTTATAGTGAGTCCAACTAACTATAACGTGGGAATTTCAATGGTTTTTATGTCAGTAAAATTTCCAGCTAACTATAACTGGTGTCAAACCTATGGTTTTTTCAGTGAATATATATATATATATATATATATATATATATACACCAAAAAGAGTTGCCCCTGTCTTCGGAAACATTAGCCTCAAGAAAAAGACATCAGCTGGTAAAACATTCTGCTTTCATTTCTCCAGGCTCAACGCGTTTCAGGATCTCTCCCTTGTTCACGAGCCAAACAAGCTGAGGCAACAACAGCAACGGTGAGAACACCTGCATTTAAATTCAAGTCCCGCCCTCTGGGCATGTTAACCTGCCGCACAGGCATCTGGTACTTGCAGTCTCATATATTACGGTTTCCTGTGGGTGTTTGCTGTGAGCCCAATTTCTGCCATTATTCCAAGTGGATACAAGCAGTAAGTCCACTCTGTAAGTATTACATCGTCGTCTCATGCTGTTTCCGTTCCTGTGGCCCAGAGCCAGGCACTGCCAGGCTCTGCAGGTCTGTTTCAAACGCCGGGTCTCCCCTCGCGGCGTAGACTAGCCGCTAATATCCACCAAAAAGAGTTACCCCTGTGAGGTAGGCCGCTTCGGAAACATTAGCCTCAAGAAAACGACATCAACTGGTAAAACTTTCTGCTTTTATTTCTCCAGGCTCAACGCGTTTCAGGATCTCTTCCTTGTTCACGAGCCAAACAAGCTGAGGCAACAACAGCAACGGTGAGAACACCTGCACAGTCTACCTCACAGGGGCAACTCTTTTTGGTGGATATTGCGGGCGCGCGAGTTATAGTTAGCTGAACTAACTCTAATGGGGCAATTTTAATGGTTTTGTACGAGTGAAATGTCCAACTAACTATAATGCCCCTGAAACCTATGGTTTTCTCAGTGAATTTCTAAGGTTTTTTAAATCCTAATTCCTAACTATCACGTGCCAGAAACCTATGGTTTTTTCAGTGAATTTCAAAGGTTTTTTAAATGCTAGTTTTTAACTATGCCTACAGAGTTAAGACATGTGAAGAAAGAAGAAAAAACACACAGAAAGAAGAAAAAGAAATGCAGAAAGAAGCAACAGAAGTCCTCAAAGACGAAGAAAAGTACAGGAAGAATGAAGACGTGCAGAAAGAACAAATGAGCCGAAAGAGGCTTTGTTGCACAATCATCCTGTACCCTCAACTTTTTCAGATGGGTACTGGTGGTAACCCTTACCGAAGTCGAATACTACATTTAGTGGTTAACCTGTCTTTTTAGAGCATTCAAAGACTATTTTATGCCGATTTTAGTATTCAATAGTGTTCTTTTTGGGAAGGCTAGTGCATGAAGACTACTGATATGTGAGTGGTACTTCTTGAATACTAACAGAATACTAAGCACATACTAATTTGTAATCACATAGTCTTCATTTACAATGCAGAACATTTAGTGAATACTAACAATTTGAATACTACTGGACTTTCCCCAGACTACTATTAACATTCTATTCAAGCTGCATGCTGAATGGTAGATCGGTGCCTTATTTATTATACTATTTTTATGCCTTATTTATTATACTATTATGGTGTTTGTGTAGTGTAGGGTTGTATTTTAGGGTTGAGGGTAGTGCTGGAGGATCGTGCAGGGTAGTGTTTAAGTGAGGGGACCGGACTTGGAGTCGGAGGAGGGTCGTGCTGGGGGTAGTGTTTTAGGGTTTAGGGTAGTGTTGTGGTGTTTGTGTAGTGTAGGGTAGTGTTTTAGGGTAGGGTAGTGCTGGGGGGTCGTGTAGGGTAGTGTTTGAGTGTGGGGACCTGACTGGGGGTCGCGCTGGGGGTAGGGTTTAGGGTAGTGTTATGGTGTTTGTGTAGTGTAGGGTAGTGGTTTGGGTTTAGGGTAGTGCTGGGGGGTTGTGCATGGTAGTGTTTGAGTGTGGGGACCGGACTGGGGGTCGGGGAGGGTTGTGCTGGGGGTAGGGTTTTAGGGTAGTGTTGTGGTGTTTGTGTATGGTAGTGTTTCAGGGTAGTGCTGGAGGGTCGTGCAGGGTAGTGTTTGAGTGTGGGGACTGGACTGGGGGTCGGGTGAGGGTCGTGCTGGGGTAGTGTTTTAGGGTTTAGGGTAGTGTTGTGGTGTTTGTGTAGTGTAGCGTAGTGTTTTAGGGTTTAGGGTAGTGCTGGGGGGGTCATGCAGGGTAGTGTTTGAGTATAGGGACCAGACTGGGGATTGGGTAGGGTCATGCTAGGGGTAGTGATTTAGGGATTAGGGTAGTGTTGTGGTGTTTGTGCAGTGTACGGTAGTGTTTTAGGGAAGTGCTGGGGGGTCCTGCAGGGTAGTGTTTGAGTGTGGGGACTGGACTGGGGGTCAGGGGATGGTCGTGCTGGGGGTAGTGTTTTAGGGTAGTGTTGTGGTGTTTGTGCAGTGTGGGGTAGTGTTTTAGGGTTTAGGGTAGTGCTGGAAGGTCGTGCAGGGTAGTGTTGGAGTGTAGGGATCAGACTGGGGGGTCGTGGAGGGTCGTGCTGGGGGTAGTGTTTTAGGGTTTAGGGTAGTGTTGTGGTGTTTGTGTAGTGCAGGGTAGTGTTTTAGGGTTTAGTGTAGTGCTGAGGGTCGTGTAGGGTAGTGTTTGAGTGTGGGGGCCGGACTGGGGGTCGGGGGAGGGTCATGCTGGAGGTAATGTTTTAGGGTAGTGTTGTGGTGTTTGTATAGTGTAGTGTACGGTAGTGTTTTAGGGTTTAGGGTAGTGCTGGGTAGTGTTTGAGTTTGGGGACTGGACTCAGGGTCGGAGGTGTTGTGCCTGGAGTAGTGTTTTAGGGTTTAGGGTCGTGCAGGGTAGTGTTTGAGTGTGGGGACCGGACTGGGGGTCGGGGAGGGTCGTGCTGGCAGCCCTACTTTATATTCATTTTGATGAAATGTCTCACACTATGGCAGTAAATCTAAAATACAGAACTACACATTATTTTTCACACTGCACAGTAGAGCACAAATGTCTGTTTCCACAAATCTGCTGCACTAAAGCATATTTTGTACAGTCTGCACACAGAAATGCAGCAATGCAGTTAGCCCGTTTTCAGAATCCTAGACTACTGCACATATTCACGCAGTCTCCACAGTGCTGCACTAATCCACGTTTTACCCAGTTTGATTGTGATACAAGAACGCACCCAATATTTAGGCTCCTGAAGTACACGGGGGTTGCACATTTTCCTTAAAACTGGAGTAATGCGCGTTTGCCTAATCTCCACAATGCTGCAGTTGTATAGTCATCCTAGCCGCACGTAATGCACATTTGTCCTGGTTCTGCAATGCTTCAGATGCTTTGCAACTGCATAAAAATGCAATAAAACCCACATTTTTCACAATGCTTCTGTAATCTACATTATACGATTTTCACAATGCCACACTGATCCACATAGTACTCTAAATTCTACAGTGCTGGACTCGCGGAATTGTCTGTCCCTTTGCCACAATGACACTGCACGCTTCCCAATTAACACAATTATGCAGTAGCAAACTTATCTGTCCTACTTATGCAGTGCTGTAGTAATGCCCATTTGTGCTTGGTTTTCTTAATGCACAGTGATGCACATATGTACCACAGCAAATACATCATGATTTCATTAACACACACTGTACTCATTTTATCAACCTCAGGATAAAAGGCTGGGTGGATTTGAATCCGTTGCAGTGAGGTCATGTATAGACTCCTAAAGTGGATGCATTAGTCCACAAAGATAAGAGACAAGCTCTTTATGATCTCCATTTTGATGCTAATGTCTCAAAAATGTCTGAATAGATTTACACCAAATAACCAAACGCAGGTTTTCTCTATTAAGTTCTAACATTTTGCTATGGAAACTGTCCAAACTAGAACTATACTATGGTGACTATGCAATAAATGTATGATACTCACCACTTGATATGCCATAATATGGGGTATGGTTAGTGAAACTCAACCACACATTCTGTCTCAGTTTATGCTTAAGAAGTTGAATTCACAATGGTATGTGCCTACTTACAAAATACTTTTTTACATTAGTAAATCACTTATATCTCCTTGTCAATTATTACAGCTATTAGTCAGATTGCCCTGCTACTGGTCTGAAAAATAAGAACGTTTCAAGGTAAGATTGGTTGCTAAAAATGTAAGTGAAACGTATATTTTTAAACCAAGTGAGTAGCAGCAACTTTGACCACATAACCCAAAACACCTAATTATCTGGCACTTTCCCTTTGTATTCCTCACCTAATTATCTTGGAAATAAGTTTCTGTTTACCAAATGCAGACCCTTAAAAAAAAAAAGAAGAAACGCCTACTTCATTTTAGGCCAGTTGAAGTACTAATCTGCAGTCATTAACAAAACCACTCAATATTCCTCTGTTTTGCCAGAGCCTACTCCAAGCCACTGTGCTTCTTGCTCACTATACCATCAACACATCCTAGTAACACTACTCGCCACTACACATTTTTCATTCTTATTCGCTGCTGCTGGTAAATATTTGAGAATCAACAGGCAACTGTATTTCCATTATCTCAAGAAATTGTCAATCTATGTAGGGGGCCACTGGAATTATGCAGCTGAAGTGGACCAAATCATGGGGCATAGTTGACTAAATTATGTGGTAAGAAAAGGCAAATTATTTAGACGAATACAGCACATTTTGTGACATATTTTGCATTTATTATTTTGGCACTTTTAGTGTTGTTGACACTGGCTTAGCGGAAGGTTTTACTCCATTAGTACTACTTTAAAACTCAAATACAGCAATAGGTTATAGATAGGTGACCCATCAACCTTCACAAAAGGACTTCCACTATGCAGCAACAGATTAGTAACTCTGCTCTATGCCACTCCTCTGTGCGCCACTCTACGCGACTCCACTCTGTGCCACTCTACGTGACTCCACTCTGTCACTCCAATACATGACACTATCTGCCACTCCATTCTCCAACACTATATTCCTCTCTTTGCAATTCCACACTGCAACACTCCACACCACTAGCTAGTGCACAACATGGCTAAAACACATTGGCAAAGCCAATAGCTCTTCTATAGGCAAATATCATTGAAATGTCATATATCACACTTTTGTGTCCAACCGCATTTTCTTTAAAATAAAACGTTCGAATCAGTGCCATAAAGGACTTGTACAAACGTGTTCAGTGAATTGTTTTTATAACTTCTAACATTAATGGCGTCTGCTGGACAATCAACACAGGAGGAATAGAACCATTACTTTTTTATCTGTAAACTACTTGAATTTTGCACAATTGTGCAAACAACCAATTGAATAAAATTGCTATAAATTAATCCGAATTAATGCGACTTGTGTTCAATTAACATTCAATTTGAATTCTGCTAGTCTTATTTAACTCTTGACAGTCATTAGTTTTCAGATATTGCTCTTAGATGCCACTAGTCTTCAATTAGCGGTCACAATAAATGAGACTAGCCTTAATTTTGCTCTTGAAATAGCACAATAATGTTCAATTAACATTCACTTTAAATTCGCTAGTCTTACTTGAGTCTTCACAATCATTGCCATTAGTATTCAGATATTGCTCACAAAGAATACCACTAGTCTTCAAATAGTGGTCCTTTAGTATTCAGATATTGCTCACAAAGAATACCACTAGTCTTCAAATAGTGGTCACAATCAATGAGACTAGCCTTCATTTTGCTCTTAAAATACCACAAGAGCAACAAATGAACCCTAACAGAATACTACTAAGCTTCAAATACTATTCTTCTAGAATACTAGGAGTCTTCTTTTACCAATCAATTGAAGTGTTCATCATGTATTTGAAGGGTAGTTGAGTAGAACCAGTATTCCCTCATTTGCATATTTCGGCTCGTGGGCATACTACTTAGTCTTCATGCATACTAAATGAATACTATGATTTAATGGTAAATGAATACCACTGTACACACTAAAATCACACTAAATGAAGAGCTTCCATTTTGGTGAGGGAACTGACTCTGACTAACCAGTCCTAGAGCCAGTGCTATGCTAAAAGACACTTAGAATACAGTTAAAACACCTACATACACTAGGGAACACTATGCGCTGGGCTACCCCTGTGATTAACATGACCTCCTCTGTAAGCCCCTAGTACATAATAGGGCAGGGGGATTAAAACTACCTCTTAAAACGTGCCAGGGGCGTGTTTGCACACTGGTGAAGGGAAGGGGGGGCCTGAGGTGACATGTGTGTAAACGCCCTATGGCTGTGTTTTAAGTTGGGAGATTAAGTCCCCTTGAATCCTGAGGGTCCCTAGGGTCAAATTAGACCATTAGGTACCTCCAGTAAGAGCCATTGCAGAGAGGTGTAAAAAGGGGCACAGCTTGCACCACCTCTCTGCAACGCAGCACATTGGCGCTTACTGAAAGCACTTGGTCTGCTAGTTGTCCCCCAGGGTCCCTCTGGATTGAAGGGGAAATATTTCCCCAACTTAAAACGGACTGCAAGGCGTGTTTGAACACGTCACCTCAGGCCCCATCCCCATCTGGAAACGGGCCAGGGGGTGTGTTTGCAGATTGATGAAAGGAGGGGGCATGGCCTCCGGTGCGATGACGGTCTTTTATTTTATTTATTTCTGTAAGAAGGGGGGCTGTGTGGCCCGCCTTCTTTTTCTAATTTATTGGCACTGGGAACCCCATCCCCCAGGGCCTGCCCCATAATTTTTTTTTTAACTCCTTCGCTGCCAAGCCTTTTCCCCCTCCTGTGCCACGCCTTTTTTTGGCTATTTGGGATAGTGCGTGCTGAGGCCCCTGTAACTTTTTGACCACATAAGGTATCCACGCCAAAGTGCGTCAATTTCTTCCAACATCATGGGGATTCTAAAGGTACTCAGAGTTTGTGCATTCCCCTAGAGGGGTCACAGAAATGAGTCAAAATACAGCAAAATTGGAAAATAGGGCTACAAATGAAAGCGTCTGGGTTTTTCCCTGCAAATGTTATCAAAAAAGTGTTTGTGGGGCTGAAATCACCATTTACCCAGCTTTTAGGAAATGACAGTCTTTTGTCAGAAAACCAACATTTTTTACACAGTTTTGGCATTTTTCTGGGACATAGCCTATTTTTGCTATTTTTAGTACTTTCAACCTCCTTCCAGTTATTGGTAAAAATGAGTATGAAAGCAATAATGGATCCTGGATAGCTATACATTTTAGAAAAGTAGACAAAATTCTAAATTCAGAAAGGGATCATTTTTGTAGATCCATCAAGGTTTCTTTATAGAAACGAACAGTTACATTTTGGCAAAATTGAAAATGAGTTGAAAAAAACAGCCTTTTGTGTCAATGTTTTCACCTGTAACTTCTAGTAATTATGACAGCTCTTTGAAAGCAACATACCGTTACATCCGCTGGCCCTTCTTGGTTGTGGGGATATATAGGACTTGTAGGTTCACCAAGAACCAGACGAATCCAGAGTCAAAAACTGAGTAGCAATTTGCAATGGCTTTTTATTATGTACCGGGTATATAGCAATTACTGTGTGAAAATGTATACATGGAAAAATCGGTATGAAAGACACCTATGTATTTCTGAAATGGGTACAAATCATAGAGTTTGAAAACAGTACATATTTGCACATTTTCAAAATTGGGAATACTTATACTAGCATGAGAATCATTGGTCATTTTTCAAAATGACTTCTTTTTTACACAATGTCTCAATGCATCAAAACTCAATTGTTTATAACAGTTGCTTTACAAATCTGAATTACCCTAAGTCTCCCAATAAAAATGGTACCTCACTTGTGTGGGTAGGCATAGTGTCCACGACCGGAAAGGGCTCAAAACCCAACGTGAACACATCACATTTTCACAATGAAAATGTACCCTTTTTTTGCAAAGTGTGTAGCTGTCGTTTTTTAACCCTACCTCTGCCGACACCAAGGGAAACCTAGCAAACCTATACATTTTTTAAAACAAGACACCCAGGGGAATCCAGGATTGGGTGACTTGACTACCTGCCACCAGGTTCTGTTACCCAAAATCCCTTTCAAACCTAAAACATTATCAAAAAAGCCACATTTTCCCCACATTTCTGTAGTAGAAAGTGTTGGAATCTGCGTGGATCCACACACTTCTACCCACCCTGGGTTCCCCAAAGTCTTACAAAAACACTGGTACCTCACTTGTGTGGGTCGGCCTAGTGCCCGCGACAGGAAAAGGCACAAAACGCAACATGGTCACACCTCAATCTCGCAATGAAAAATGACCCTTGTTTGGCAAAGTGCCTAGCTGTAGTTTTTTAACCCTAGCTCTGCTGGCACCTAGGGAAACCTAGCAAACCTATACATTTTTGAACACTAGACACCCAGGGGAATCCAAGATTGGGTGACTTGACTACCTGCCACCAGGTTCTGTTATCCAGAATCCCTTGCAAACCTAAAGAATTTTCAAAAAAGCCACATTTCCCCCACATTTCTGTAGTAGAAAGTGTTGGAATCTGCGTGGATCCACACATTTCTACCCACCCTGGGTTCCCCAAAGTCTTCCAAGAAAAATGGTATCTCACTTGTGTGGGTCGGCCTAGTGCCTGCGACAGGAAATGGCGCAAAACGCAACGTGGTCACACCTCAATTTTGCAGAGAAAAATTACACTTTTTTTGCACAGTGCCTAGCCGTAGTTTTTTAACCCTTGCTCTACCGGCACCTAGGGAAATCTAGCAAACCTATATATTTGTTAAAACTAGACACCCAGGGAAATCCAGGATGGGGTGACTTGACTGTCTCCCACCAGATTCTGTTACCCAGAAACACTTGCAAACCTACAAAATTGTCCCAAAAACACATTATCCCCACATTTCTGTGGTAGAAAGTTCTGGAATCTGCGTGGATCCACACATTTCCACCCACCCCACTTTCCCCAAAGTCTTCTGAGAAAAATGGTACCTCACTTGTGTGAGTCGGCCTAGTCTCTGTGACAGGAAACGGTGCAAAACGCAACGTGGTCACACCTCAATTTCGCAGTGAAAAATGACCCTTTTTTTGCAAAGTGCCTAGCTGTAGTTTTTCAACCCTAGCTCTGCCGGCACCTTGGGAAACCTAGCAAACCTATACATTTTTAAAATATAGACACTCAGGGTAATCCAGGATGGGGTACCTTGACTGCCACCCACCAGGTTCTGTACTCAGAAACCCTTGCAAACCTAAAAAATTGTCCAAGAAATACATTTTACCCACATTTCTGTGGTAAAAAGTTCTGGAATCTGCGTGGATCCACAAATTTCCACCCAACCCGCGTTCCCCAAAGTCTACCGAGAAAAATGGTACCTCACTTGTGTGGGTCGGCCTAGTGCCTGTGACAGGAAACGGCGCAAAACGCAACGTGGTCACACCTCAATTTCGCAGTGAAATATGACCCTTTTTTGAAAAGTGCCTAGCTGTAGTTTTTTAACCCTAGCTCTGCCGGCACCTAGGGAAACCTAGCAAACCTATACACTTTTTGAAACTAGACGCTTAGGGAAATTCAGGATGGGGTGACTCGACTTCCTCCCACCAGGTTCTGTTACCCAGAAACCCTTGCAAACCTAAAATATTGTCCAAAAAAACAAATTTTCCCCACATTACTGTGGTGGAAAGATCTGTAATTTGCGTGCATCTACAAATTTCCGAGAAAAATTGTACCTCACATGTGTGGGTCGGCCTAGTGCCTGCAACAGGAAACGGCACAAAAACGCAACGTGGTCACACCTCAATTTTGCAGTGAAAAATGACCATTTTTTTGCAAAGTGCCTAGCTGTAGTTTTTGAACTCTAGCTCTGCTAGCACCTAAGGAAACCTACCAAACCCACACATTTCTGGAAAGTAGACACATGGGGGCTACCAAGAAGGTATGGCTTGTGTGGATCCCCCAACGTTTCCTTACCAAGAATCCCTTGCAAATCTCATTTTTGTGTGTGAAAGTGTGACATCACCGGACTCCCACAAATTTCCTACCACCCAGCACTCCCCCAGGTCTCCCGAGAAAAAAAACGGTTCCTCACTTGTGTGGGAGGCACAAGTCCCCGCGACAGGCAAGGGCCCCTAACGTAGTGAGGCGACATCAAAATTGCCTATCTCAAAACCACCTGCTTTTGCAAGGGGGGTCACCTGGGTTTTTGGCCCAGTGCTCGGTGGGCATCTAGGGAAACCTACCAAGCCCACACATTTCTGAAAAGTAGACACCTGGGGGCTTCCAAGGAGGAATGGCTTACGTGTATCCCCCAACGTTCCCTTACCCAGAATCCCTTGCAAACCTCATTTTTTGTTGAAAAAATCTGTTTTTGGCATCACCGGGCTCACACAAATTTCCTACCACCCAGCGTTCCCCCAGGTCTCCCGATAAAAACCAGGTAGCTCTAGACTGGGGCCTAAGATTGTCACTGTTGTCCCTCAAAAACTGTTCAGCATACAAATTAGCCTGATAAACAATCTCACCCAAAAATACATCATCCATAAACAACTGAAAAAACTGAATAGGCAAAAAAAATTCACAATCCACTCTACACCCTGCATCACCGCTAAAGGCAGCCAACACCGGCTGCACCATGTTTGGATAAACCCAGAGTGCAGCACTTCCAGTAGGAAGCCTAGCAGCCTCAGGCTGCAATCCAGATGCCTCCTGCACCATCGGCACAGCAGTTTCCCCCTCTACAACAGGCACTTCATCTGCACTGAGAGTTGCTTCATCCACACCAAGAGTACCTTCATCTGCACTGAGAGAACCTTCATCATCTGATGATTCCATGTGGAGAGAAAACTCACTGCCAGAATCTTCCCCTGCCTCCTCTCCCTCAGACGCACTGTCAGTCTCATAATCATGCTCAGAGGAAGATTCAAGAAGCATACCAACCACCTGCTGAGCATTCATTCTACGGCTAGCCATAATGCTTACTAATAAAGGTAACTTGTCAAAAAAGAAAGCAACAACAAACACTATGAAAAATAAATAATAAACAAAAAGCACCTTTATCAAAAACACATATATACTCAAAAACGATACCACTCACTTGCCAGAGGCAGCTAAACTCACCACCACCTATTCTGACATCAGACCATGTAAAACACATCGCAAAGAATTTCTTGCTCAAAGCACTAACTAAATATGCTGCCGTTATGATACCACTTCCCAAAAAAATCATTCATACATCATTACAATAATACTCATTTGGAGTTAATACAACAAAAATATGTTTTTTACCAAAAAAATGCAACTACGCAAAACTGCAGAACAACCACTGTCGAAACCGCCAACAGGAAGCAAAAGCTTTACACTAGAATAAAAAGGAGAACATAACTTTACAATCACATATGCAAATAATGCACCAGTCTACACACCATCCAGCAGCCAAGCTATGGGGTAGGTGGGCCTAAGAGTATAAATTAAATATTTACCCCGTAAAAGGGGAGCAACCCTTGCCCTTGAGGCCACTCCCCAAAACAAAAATTTAAAAAAACCCTGGTGTCTACTGGCTTCTGCTCCCCTTGGGGGCAGATGGGTCTAAACACATACTGCTATTCTGCCACCCAAACAGAGCAGAAATGGCCACCATCATCCTCCCACAAAGGGGAGCGATCCATGTCCAAGGGGCCGCTCCCAAACATAAAAAAAACCCTGGTGGCCTAGTGGCACTACAAATTAATTAATGCTCCCCAAAGGGGTGCGACCCTTGCCCAAGGGGCCACTCCCCGCAAACAAATCCCTGGTGGTCTAGTGGGCCTAATTTACAAAAAAAAACATAGCGATCTGGCCCCCTGGGGGCTAGAGACAGCCACAAATATTGAGCCCAAAGGAGAGCGACCCTTGCTCAAGGGTTCACTCTCCACCCTGGTGGCCTAGTGGGCCCTAGATTAAAAAATTACAGAATCTACCACCCTCATGGGGACAGACAGCCAAAAACATAGCCCCCAAAGGAGAGTGACCTTTGCCCAAGGGGCCACTCCCCAACAAACACTCCCTGGTGGTCCAATGAGCATTTTAAAATAATTTTATAAGAAATCTGCCCCCCAGGGGGGTAGGCAAAGCCTTAATTACTACCCCCATAAGGGGAACGACCCTTGCCGAAGGGGCCGCTCCCCCAAACTAAAAAACATGGCCACCTAAGGGGAGTGACCCTTGCCCAAGGGGCCACTCCCCAACAAACAATCCCAGGTGATCCAGTGGGCATTATTTTTAAAATGTAAAAGAAATATGCCCCCTCGGGGGGAAGACCAAGCCTAAATGATCACCCCCATAAGGGGAGCACCCCTTACCAAAGAGGCCGATCCCCCAAACTAAAACAACATGGCCCCCTAAGGGGAGTGACCCTTGTCCAAGGGGCCACTCCCCAACAAACACTCCCTGTGGGCATATTAGTAAAAAAAAATAAGAAATCTGCCCCCCCCGAGGGGGGCAGACAAATCCAAAATATATATCCCCATAAGAGGGGGTGACCCTTGCCCAAGTGACCACTCCCCAACAAACACTCCTTGTGGGCATATTTTTTTAACAAATTAAGAAATCTGCCCCCCCCCAGGGGGGCAGACAAATCCAAAATATATATCCCCATAAAGGTGGGGGGCGACCGCAACACACAAACACAAAAAAACATTACTGGCTCTAATGGGGCATTCCTGCTGCAGAATAGTGCAGCAGGAATGCACAAAAGAGGCATTGGGGGAAAGGAAAACCCTTTCCATTCCCTCAATGCCTCTTTTAGTAAACCCCCCCTCCCCAGCCCCAAACGTACCTGTTTCTTCTCCAATGCGCAGGAAGCAAACGGCTTCCTGTGTGTTGGAGAAGAAAGGGAAACCTCCAATGACATCAGCGCGGCTGACGTTATTGATGACGCGGAGGGGGGAGGCAGGGGACGGCCTTCCCCTGCCATCCCCAGTAAAAATACCCAAACCGACCACCCATGGGGGAAGCGCCAGTGCTTCCCCCGTGGGTGGGTGTCATGACGAACTGGACTCGTCATGGGCACACGGTCACTGTGCTCCATGACGAGTCCAGCTCGTCATAGGCACAGAAGGGGTTAAATAAAATTATTTGGAAAGGCGCCGCATGGCCCCCTTCCTGAGGACTTAATTGGCCCAGGGACCCCAACCCTGGGGCATGGCCTTTTAAAAAAAAATTCATCCTTTTGGAGGGGGGCTGCATTGCCCCCCTCCTCAGCCCACTTATGGCCCGGGGACCCCATCCCCTGGGGCTGGTCCTCTCTGTTGGGGACTGTGGGGGGGGTCCTCAATCCCCCCACGGTTCCACCGGCTCACAGCGTCCCTCAGGAGCCGGCATTGCATTCCATATGGGGAGTTGCTAAGATGCAGCTCAAAAAGCAATTTGGTTTGCATTTTGAAAGAGAAAGCAGGTTTCCCTGCTCTCTCTTTCAAAATCCAAACCAAGTTTGCTATGGCAGGGCGGGAGCTGCGAGGCTCCCGCCCTGCGATAGCAAACTACAGTGTCCCGGGGTGGGCAGCCCAGGACACTGCATGAGCTGGGCCTTGGGGGTGGCGGTCCCCCCTAGGTCCATCAAGGGCTCCAGGTGTGGCCCCCCTCTCAACATTTTCAAAGACCCGGGGGGTGGTTGTCCTCGGGGCTTGGGGGTCCATAACGGACCTCCAAAATTTTAAAAACTTAGTGCCCCGGGGAGGTGGTGGTCCCTGGGGCGTGTGAGGGACTTAAGCCCCCCTCGTGGCTCCCACCCTACCACATCAAATTGATTTTCGTCAGAGAGAGCAGCATGTTAGCTGCTCTCTCTGACGAAAAGCAATGCTGCCTCCCAAAGGACGTGGGGAGACGGCTGGGACTGTGGGGGCATTGGGGCTCCCCCCACGGTCTCCAACGTTTTTTTTTCCCCCGGGGGATGGGGTCCCCGGGTGTTCTAAAACATTTGATGTAGACGCTATTTTTTTTTACGATAGATACACTGTACGTGTACGGTGCAAATTTCGTAATTCGTACCGTAAGCGCACCTAAGCAAGAAAAATAAGAACATTTTTAGATATTTATGAAGTGTATGTATTTATGTGTTGTGTGGCTCTAAAAAGAGCCCTTGGGCCAGATGTAGGAGCCAAAATACCGGTCGGTAACAGCCGATTTCGGCCGTTACCGACCGGTATTTAAGAATTGGCATGTAGGGGGCATATTTTACCGATTCTGGAAATTTACAGAATCGGTAAATTTACCGAATCGGTAAAATACCGAATCGGTATTTTTACCGATTCGGAAACTTGCAGATGTAGGTGGGACTCTTCAGAGTCCCAAAGGCCTTACAGAATCGGTATTTTACCACCCAATCCAATTCGGTGTTAAAATACCAAATCCAGGTGTGCATGCACATGTGTGCATGCACACCTATGCCATGTGACAGACAGACATGCCCTTAGGGCATGTCTGTGTGCCACATGGCACACATGCCTGTATTTGGGGTGCTAGAGGGTGTCAAAGTGACACCCCCTGCACCCTTGCTGAAATCGGTATTTACCGAATCAGTAAATACCGATTCGGTATTGCCCATTGATTCCTATGGGCTTCAAGGCCCATAGGAATCAATGGGCAATACCGAATCGGTATTTACCGATTCGGTAAATACCGATTTTTACAGATTCGGTAATTCAATTGCCGAATCTACCTAAATCTCCCTCCTTCATATTTACCTATTCATAAATACCGAATTGGTAAAATTTGGTATTTATGAATCGGTAAATACGATTTTCCTACATCTGGCCCCTTGTGTTTATTGTGAGATGTTAGTACCTACAAGTAAGTACCGATGCAGAGTCTAAAGTTCATGAGGAAGACTCTGTTCCTTTCATCTGTAAAATGTACACCATCTCTCCTATAGATGCCTTGCATGTTGAAACGCAGATAGTTGTTGTAAATGGACCCCATTCTATAGTCTCGGAGAAAAGCAGAAACAGATTTATTCACATGTTTCCTAGCTTTTTCAATCTGTGGACAATATTGGTTGGACCAGTTCCATTTCTGCCTTTGGCATATAATAGAATAGACAAAGGCAGTTTGGGGTAAAAGTGCTATCAGTTGTTGAAAGGTGTCCTTCATGAACATTTCCAGACCTACCCCAGTCAAAGTGCCTAGGTCATTGCCACCACAGTGCACAATTATGAGGTCAGGGTGTTGGAGATGCATAAAGGATTTCACTAATGGCATCAATTGGTGCCACTTTAACCCTCTCTGTTCAATCCATTTAATGTGCACATTTGATAAACCTAGGTCTTTTTGAGTTCCTTTCTGTTGTGCCTACCTTTCACTCCAGAAAATATAGCTGTGTCCCACAATCCACACTTTAAACATCTTGAAGAGAGGTCTGGATGCACTGAGATGGTCTCTGTAAATGAAAGGGCAGTTTGAAGATTTTTTTTTTCTAAAATGGTGGATAAGTGGAGTTTTGAAAAAAAGCATAGAAGTGATTGGTTGTTTGGAATGTTACTAGCTACAAAGGTAGGGTGCAATTTTCTGTTTTTTAAAAGCCTGTTATTTATTGGTTAAGAAAAAGTGATAGTAAAGAACATTACTTAAGATAAGCTGGTATATTGAGAAGTCAAGCACACTTGCTGTTTTGATTTGCAACAATGTATGATGAACTTTTCACCTCTATTGTCAGTTAGGTGTTCCGTGAAGTGTTTCTATGGTAACAGGCAGAATGTGGTTGGGGAATGGGTTTAAAGTTTTGTGAGCTGGAAAGGGTTGAAAAGTTCCAGCATTTTAAAAGTATGTTTCATTTTTAGTGTGTGAATAAAGTTCCAGCATTTTAAAAGTGTGTTTCATTTTTAATGTGTGATTAAATGTGATTTGTTATTTATTTGTATATGTGTGTGTGGTTTGAATGTGTAGATTGACAGGAATTGTTTGCTGTTTTCTATAGGATTTTAGACTGCCTTGGGTTAATTAGGGAGTTTTACAATGAACCAACCAACATATAAACACATAAACTTGAAAGATATATGTAAAATATATATTTTTTAATGATTTTTTTCATGGTAGGGTGCGCTTCCGGAACGAATTACGAAATTTGCACGGTACACGTACGATGCATCTATTTCTATTACTCATTTTTTCTAATCCCCGGGGACCCCATCCCCCGGGGCTTAAGTTATTTGTTTACGGGGGACTCTCTGCCCCTCCGCAGCCCCGGGCATCACCATCCCCCGGGCTTCATTTAAAAAAAATAAAAAATAAAAATATATTGTGTGTGGGGGGGGCTTTTTGCCCCTCAGTCGCCCCGAGGACCACCACCTCCCCGGGGCTTTTCTATGTTGGGAGGGGGGCCGCGCGGCCCCCCTCCTGGAGCCATTGATGGCCCTGGGGACTACCACCTCCCCAGGGCTGGCTCCTGCAGTGTCCTGGGGTGCCTACCCCCGGGACACTGCTGTTTGCTATGGTAGGGCAGAGCCTCGTGGCTCCCACCCTACCACAGCAAACTGCTTTTCGTCAGAGAGAGCAGCATGTTAGCTGCTCTCTCTGATGAAAAGCAATGATGGAAGTCGTCCCGGAAGCGCACCCTAGCATGAAAAAAATCATTTTAAAAAGTATATTTTACATATGTCTTTCAAGTTTAAGGGTTTATGTGTTGGTTGGTTGTAATTGGAGTTTTTCTGTTTATTGGTACTTATAAGAAAGTACTTATGCATAGTCTAAACTTGATGAGGACTAGTGTTTTACAGTGTGCTGAACTTTTGACCTCTGTTTACAGTAGACTTTTGCATGATGTGTTGGGGGTAGGGTGGAAAGATATGTCAGTTGGAAAGATTTAAACTATTGAACCAATAGAAATGTGTGTTTGGTTTGCATTATTGTGTATAGGAATTCGATTTGTTAGTAATGTTTATATATGTGTAAATTGAGAGGGAAAATGTGCCATTTCTTTGGTTCTGCTGCAAGCACTGGAGCAGAGAGATTCTGTATAAGGCTATCTGCTCTGTGAGTGGCATTCTTATTATTCTACTAATCTGTTTGACAGGTGAGTTGAAAAGTTGTAAGGGAATGTATATGGTGCATTTTATTTTAAAAAAAAGTAAAGAGTTTAATCATAAAAAGTTTGCTGAATCATATTTGCAGTTTGTTTGGTTTTGGATAACTTTTGTGGTAAATCATTTGGTAAGTTAATGTATTTAGTTAGTCAGCTTTGTTGAATAAAGTGCAGTACTAAAAAATATAGAATATGTACAGTCACTTATACAATGCTGCAGTTATTATAGATAGAGTGCTGCATACACTCTTGGGCAGATTTACAAGCAGATTGGGCCTCTTTTTTGTTGTATTCTGTCTCATGTTTGGATGTAATGCTGGCAAAAAAGTAATGCTGCAAATTGGAAATGTATTTTGAAAATGAGTCAGGTTTCTGCACTGTAATGTAGTGCTCACGTACATGGGCTGTGTTCTGTCACTTAAACCTTTTACTGAGGTAAATGTGTTTTGGTAAAATGTATGGTTTTAAAATTTCTGTCCAGAATCACAGTGAGTGTCTGTGTAAATGAAAGAATTATATTTGCACCTTTTTCTATAATCTCATCTGTCTCTCCTCACTGTCTACCTCTCTCTGCTTATACTGTCCTCTCTCTTCTGATATTTCCACTCTTTCCATATTTTCACTTGTCTTTCTTGATAGTGCTGGTTCTTTTCAAACTGCCTCCTGTCTTCTTAGTCTCCCTCTATCGTCATTGTCTTTCCTGTCCCCTACTGTTCCCCCTTCTTTTTATACTCCCTCTTCTGCCCTCTTAATCCTCTCTGTTTTATCATACCTCCTCTTAACAATGCCCCAGTCAATATAGATAGAGCGCTGCATACACTCTTGGGCAGATTTACAAGCAGCTTGGGCCTCTTTCTTGTTGTATTCTGTCTCATGTTTGGATGTCATGCTGGCAAAAAAGTAATACTGAAAATTGGAAATGTATTTTGAAAATGAGTCAGGTTTCTCCACTGTAATGTAGTGCTCATGTACACGGGCTGTGTGTTCTATCACTTAAACCTTTTACTGAGGTAAATATGTTTTGGTAAAATGTATGGTTTTAAAATTTCTGTCCAGAATCACACTGAGTCTCTGTGTAAATGAAAGAATTATATTTGCACCTTTTTCTATAATCTCACCTGTCTCTCCTCACTGTCTACCTACCTCTCTCTACTTATACTGTGCTCTCTCTTCTGATATCTCCACTCTTTCCATATTTTCACTTGTCTTTCTTGATAGTGCCGCTTCTTTTCAAACTGCCTCCTGTCTTCTTAGTCTCCCTCTATCGTCATTGTCTTTCCTGTCCCCTAATGTTCCGATTTCTTTTTATACTCCCTCTTCTGTCCTCTTAATCCTCTCTGTTTTATCATACCTTGTTTTAGCAATGCCCCAGTCAATATAGATAGAGTGCTGCATACACTCTTGGACAGATTTACAAGCAGCTTGGGCCTCTTTCTTGTTGTATTCTTTCTCATGTTTGGATGTAATGCTGGCAAAAAAGTAATGCTGCAAATTGGAAATGTATTTTGAAAATGAGTCAGGTTTCTGCACTGTAATGTAGTGCTAATGTACATGGGCTGTGTTCTGGGACTTAAACCTTTTACTGAGGTAAATGTGTTTTGGTTAAATGTATGGTTTTAACATTTCTGTCCAGAATCAAACTGAGTGTCTGTGTAATGAAAGAATTATATTTGCACCTTTTTCTATAATCTCACCTGTCTCTCCTCACTGTCTACCTCTCTCTGCTTATACTGTCCTCTCTCTTCTGATATTTCCACTCTTTCCATATTTTCACTTGTCTTCCTTGATAGTGCTGCTTCTTTTCAAGCTGCCGCCTGTCTTCTTAGTCTCCCTCTATCGTCATTGTCTTTCCTGTCCCCTAATGTTCCCCCCTTCTTTTTATACTTCCTCTTCTGCCCTCTTAATCCTCTCTGTTTTATCATACCTCCTCTTAACAATGTCCCAGTCAATATAGATAGAGTGCTCCATATACTCTTGGGCAGATTTACAAGCAGCTTGGGCCTCTTTCTTGTTGTATTCTGTCTCATGTTTGGATGTAATGCTGGCAAAAAAGTAATGCTGCAAATTGGAAATGTATTTTGAAAATGAGTCAGGTTTCTGCACTGTAATGGTTGAAGATATGAGCATTGAGCAAAGGGATAATAGTGATCACAATTCATTATTATTAAAATTGAGGGGTACTTATCTGAATAGGAACTCTTTAAGTCATATCACTAAAAAATAGGATACAAATGGGGGTGGGGTCGCACACTACTCACACACCGGCGGCAAGATGCATCGCAGAACACTAACTACATATACTACATTTACCACAGTCCTTAGGGGCGATCCCGCTGGTGTGTGAGCAGTGTGCGACCCCACCCCAATTGTAATGTTTAAAGCTCCCTCGAGCAGCTGGCTGACGAGCCCGGGACCCCGCACCTGCGCGCCTGGAGTGGTACTAAACCTGGTGATATTTGGCAGCCACCGGCAACCCCAGAAGATAGAAGATGGCCTAATCCCTGCTGATGAGGGGTAAATACCCCGAAACACGTGTCCAGGGATGGCGAAGACAGCGAAGAAAGCAGAGAATCGAAAGAAGATGCATCGCAGAACACTAACTACATATACTACATTTACCACAGTCCTTAGGGGCGATCCCGCTGGTGTGTGAGCAGTGTGCGACCCCACCCCAATTGTAATGTTTAAAGCTCCCTCGAGCAGCTGGCTGACGAGCCCGGGACCCCGCACCTGCGCGCCTGGAGTGGTACTAAACCTGGTGATATTTGGCAGCCACCGGCAACCCCAGAAGATAGAAGATGGCCTAATCCCTGCTGATGAGGGGTAAATACCCCGAAACACGTGTCCAGGGATGGCGAAGACAGCGAAGAAAGCAGAGAATCGAAAGAAGATGCATCACAGAACACTAACTACATATACTACATTTACCACAGTCCTTAGGGGCGATCCCGCTGGTGTGTGAGCAGTGTGCGACCCCACCCCAATTGTAATGTTTAAAGCTCCCTCGAGCAGCTGGCTGACGAGCCCGGGACCCCGCACCTGCGCGCCTGGAGTGGTACTAAACCTGGTGATATTTGGCAGCCACCGGCAACCCCAGAAGATAGAAGATGGCCTAATCCCTGCTGATGAGGGGTAAATACACCGAAACATGTGTCCAGGGATGGCGAAGACAGCGAAGAAAGCAGAGAATCGAAAGAAGATGCATCGCAGAACACTAACTACATATACTACATTTACCACAGTCCTTAGGGGCGATCCCGCTGGTGTGTGAGCAGTGTGCGACCCCACCCCAATTGTAATGTTTAAAGCTCCCTCGAGCAGCTGGCTGACGAGCCCGGGACCCCGCACCTGCGCGCCTGGAGTGGTACTAAACCTGGTGATATTTGGCAGCCACCGGCAACCCCAGAAGATAGAAGATGGCCTAATCCCTGCTGATGAGGGGTAAATACCCCGAAACACGTGTCCAGGGATGGCGAAGACAGCGAAGAAAGCAGAGAATCGAAAGAAGATGCATCGCAGAACACTAACTACATATACTACATTTACCACAGTCCTTAGGGGCGATCCCGCTGGTGTGTGAGCAGTGTGCGACCCCACCCCAATTGTAATGTTTAAAGCTCCCTCGAGCAGCTGGCTGACGAGCCCGGGACCCCGCACCTGCGCGCCTGGAGTGGTACTAAACCTGGTGATATTTGGCAGCCACCGGCAACCCCAGAAGATAGAAGATGGCCTAATCCCTGCTGATGAGGGGTAAATACCCCGAAACACGTGTCCAGGGATGGCGAAGACAGCGAAGAAAGCAGAGAATCGAAAGAAGATGCATCGCAGAACACTAACTACATATACTACATTTACCACAGTCCTTAGGGGCGATCCCGCTGGTGTGTGAGCAGTGTGCGACCCCACCCCAATTGTAATGTTTAAAGCTCCCTCGAGCAGCTGGCTGACGAGCCCGGGACCCCGCACCTGCACGCCTGGAGTGGTACTAAACCTGGTGATATTTGGCAGCCACCGGCAACCCCAGAAGATAGAAGATGGCCTAATCCCTGCTGATGAGGGGTAAATACCCCGAAACACGTGTCCAGGGATGGCGAAGACAGCGAAGAAAGCAGAGAATCGAAAGAAGATGCATCGCAGAACACTAACTACATATACTACATTTACCACAGTCCTTAGGGGCGATCCCGCTGGTGTGTGAGCAGTGTGCGACCCCACCCCAATTGTAATGTTTAAAGCTCACTCGAGCAGCTGGCTGACGAGCCCGGGACCCCGCACCTGCGCGCCTGGAGTGGTACTAAACCTGGTGATATTTGGCAGCCACCGGCAACCCCAGAAGATAGAAGATGGCCTAATCCCTGCTGATGAGGGGTAAATACCCCGAAACACGTGTCCAGGGATGGCGAAGACAGCAAAGAAAGCAGAGAATCGAAAGAAGATGCATCGCAGAACACTAACTACATATACTACATTTACCACAGTCCTTAGGGGCGATCCCGCTGGTGTGTGAGCAGTGTGCGACCCCACCCCAATTGTAATGTTTAAAGCTCCCTCGAGCAGCTGGCTGACGAGCCCGGGACCCCCCACCTGCGCGCCTGGAGTGGTACTAAACCTGGTGATATTTGGCAGCCACCGGCAACCCCAGAAGATAGAAGATGGCCTAATCCCTGCTGATGAGGGGTAAATACCCCGAAACACGTGTCCAGGGATGGCGAAGACAGCGAAGAAAGCAGAGAATCGAAAGAAGATGCATCGCAGAACACTAACTACATATACTACATTTACCACAGTCCTTAGGGGCGATCCCGCTGGTGTGTGAGCAGTGTGCGACCCCACCCCAATTGTAATGTTTAAAGCTCCCTCGAGCAGCTGGCTGACGAGCCCGGGACCCCGCACCTGCGCGCCTGGAGTGGTACTAAACCTGGTGATATTTGGCAGCCACCGGCAACCCCAGAAGATAGAAGATGGCCTAATCCCTGCTGATGAGGGGTAAATACCCCGAAACACGTGTCCAGGGATGGCGAAGACAGCGAAGAAAGCAGAGAATCGAAAGAAGATGCATCGCAGAACACTAACTACATATACTACATTTACCACAGTCCTTAGGGGCGATCCCGCTGGTGTGTGAGCAGTGTGCGACCCCACCCCAATTGTAATGTTTAAAGCTCCCTCGAGCAGCTGGCTGACGAGCCCGGGACCCCGCACCTGCGCGCCTGGAGTGGTACTAAACCTGGTGATATTTGGCAGCCACCGGCAACCCCAGAAGATAGAAGATGGCCTAATCCCTGCTGATGAGGGGTAAATACCCCGAAACACGTGTCCAGGGATGGCGAAGACAGCGAAGAAAGCAGAGAATCGAAAGAAGATGCATCGCAGAACACTAACTACATATACTACATTTACCACAGTCCTTAGGGGCGATCCCGCTGGTGTGTGAGCAGTGTGCGACCCCACCCCAATTGCAATGTTTAAAACTCCCTCGAGCAGCTGGCTGACGAGCCCGGGACCCCGCACCTGCGCGCCTGGAGTGGTACTAAACCTGGTGATATTTGGCAGCCACCGGCAACCCCAGAAGATAGAAGATGGCCTAATCCCTGCTGATGAGGGGTAAATACCCCGAAACACGTGTCCAGGGATGGCGAAGACAGCGAAGAAAGCAGAGAATCGAAAGAAGATGCATCGCAGAACACTAACTACATATACTACATTTACCACAGTCCTTAGGGGCGATCCCGCTGGTGTGTGAGCAGTGTGCGACCCCACCCCAATTGTAATGTTTAAAGCTCCCTCGAGCAGCTGGCTGACGAGCCCGGGACCCCGCACCTGCGCGCCTGGAGTGGTACTAAACCTGGTGATATTTGGCAGCCACCGGCAACCCCAGAAGATAGAAGATGGCCTAATCCCTGCTGATGAGGGGTAAATACCCCGAAACACGTGTCCAGGGATGGCGAAGACAGCAAAGAAAGCAGAGAATCGAAAGAAGATGCATCGCAGAACACTAACTACATATACTACATTTACCACAGTCCTTAGGGGCGATCCCGCTGGTGTGTGAGCAGTGTGCGACCCCACCCCAATTGTAATATTTAAAGCTCCCTCGAGCAGCTGGCTGACGAGCCCGGGACCCCGCACCTGCGCGCCTGGAGTGGTACTAAACCTGGTGATATTTGGCAGCCACCGGCAACCCCAGAAGATAGAAGATGGCCTAATCCCTGCTGATGAGGGGTAAATACCCCGAAACACGTGTCCAGGGATGGCGAAGACAGCGAAGAAAGCAGAGAATCGAAAGAAGATGCATCGCAGAACACTAACTACATATACTACATTTACCACAGTCCTTAGGGGCGATCCCGCTGGTGTGTGAGCAGTGTGCGACCCCACCCCAATTGTAATGTTTAAAGCTCCCTCGAGCAGCTGGCTGACGAGCCCGGGACCCCGCACCTGCGTGCCTGGAGTGGTACTAAACCTGGTGATATTTGGCAGCCACCGGCAACCCCAGAAGATAGAAGATGGCCTAATCCCTGCTGATGAGGGGTAAATACCCCGAAACACGTGTCCAGGGATGGCGAAGACAGCGAAGAAAGCAGAGAATCGAAAGAAGATGCATCGCAGAACACTAACTACATATACTACATTTACCACAGTCCTTAGGGGCGATCCCGCTGGTGTGTGAGCAGTGTGCGACCCCACCCCAATTGTAATGTTTAAAGCTCCCTCGAGCAGCTGGCTGACGAGCCCGGGACCTCGCACCTGCGCGCCTGGAGTGGTACTAAACCTGGTGATATTTGGCAGCCACCGGCAACCCCAGAAGATAGAAGATGGCCTAATCCCTGCTGATGAGGGGTAAATACCCCGAAACACGTGTCCAGGGATGGCGAAGACAGCGAAGAAAGCAGAGAATCGAAAGAAGATGCATCGCAGAACACTAACTACATATACTACATTTACCACAGTCCTTAGGGGCGATCCCGCTGGTGTGTGAGCAGTGTGCGACCCCACCCCAATTGTAATGTTTAAAGCTCCCTCGAGCAGCTGGCTGACGAGCCCGGGACCCCGCACCTGCGCGCCTGGAGTGGTACTTAACCTGGTGATATTTGGCAGCCACCGGCAACCCCAGAAGATAGAAGATGGCCTAATCCCTGCTGATGAGGGGTAAATACCCCGAAACACGTGTCCAGGGATGGCGAAGACAGCGAAGAAAGCAGAGAATCGAAAGAAGATGCATTGCAGAACACTAACTACATATACTACATTTACCACAGTCCTTAGGGGCGATCCCGCTGGTGTGTGAGCAGTGTGCGACCCCACCCCAATTGTAATGTTTAAAGCTCCCTCGAGCAGCTGGCTGACGAGCCCGGGACCCCGCACCTGCGCGCCTGGAGTGGTACTAAACCTGGTGATATTTGGCAGCCACCGGCAACCCCAGAAGATAGAAGATGGCCTAATCCCTGCTGATGAGGGGTAAATACCCCGAAACACGTGTCCAGGGATGGAGAAGACAGCGAAGAAAGCAGAGAATCGAAAGAAGATGCATCGCAGAACACTAACTACATATACTACATTTACCACAGTCCTTAGGGGCGATCCCGCTGGTGTGTGAGCAGTGTGCGACCCCACCCCAATTGTAATGTTTAAAGCTCCCTCGAGCAGCTGGCTGACGAGCCCGGGACCCCGCACCTGCGCGCCTGGAGTGGTACTAAACCTGGTGATATTTGGCAGCCACCGGCAACCCCAGAAGATAGAAGATGGCCTAATCCCTGCTGATGAGGGGTAAATACCCCGAAACACGTGTCCAGGGATGGCGAAGACAGCGAAGAAAGCAGAGAATCGAAAGAAGATGCATCGCAGAACACTAACTACATATACTACATTTACCACAGTCCTTAGGGGCGATCCCGCTGGTGTGTGAGCAGTGTGCGACCCCACCCCAATTGTAAACTAAAAAATAGGAGCCGCGCGTAACCAATAACCGAAGAAGAGTTGCGTGTTCTGAAGTCCAAGATGACCAGGGCTTATATACTATAATTTATAAGCTTTATTTACTGTTTATAACCGGTCTGTGCAGCAGTATGAGACGTACTCAATCTCTGGAATTCTATTGGTGCATCATACATTTTTTGAAGCTTTACAGACTTTCTTTACTAAAAATAGCACTAGTAGAAGGCCTCCTAGTCTTGGGGTAAACCATTGGTTCAACAATGACTGTAAGAAAGCCAAGAAGGCCCTGCAACTAGCAGTTAGAGTGCACTCCAGAGGCGAAGTAATCCAGGTTCGCAACAGCTACAAAGTAACACTAATTAAAGCATAGCGAGACACCGTTGACAAAAATTGGCAAGATCTGGTCCTGGCCGCCCAATGTAGGAACAGTCGCCTTTTTGGCACATTGTCTCAAAGGGGAGTAAGGAGAATGCTTTCACCCTTAGCTATCACATTCAACCGTAGACCAGGGAGGCGCATTTTCCAAAATTATATTCTGGAACAGAAATGCAGGGTAGTTCTAACTCTTATAAGGCCGACCAGATACCACTATTTTTGCGGTGAATGCTAATAACCCAGCATTGGCCTTCAGCCTAGAAGACACTCTATCAGCAATTAGTAGATTAAAGGCAGGAAAAGTTCCTGGCCCTGATCTGATCAATCAATCAATCAATCACGGCATTTGTATAGCGCGCTACTCAGCCGGAAGGGTCTCAAGGCGCTTGGGGGAAGGGGGTTCACTACTGCTCGAACAGCCAGGTCTTGAGCTGTCTCCTGAAGGCGAGGTGGTCCTGGGTCAGCCGGAGGTGGATGGGGAGGGAGTTCCATGTCTTGGCCGCCAGGTAGGAGAAGGATCTGCCTCCGGCGGTGGCTCTTCGGATGCGTGGTACGGTTGCGAGGGCGAGGCTGGTCGATCGTAGCTGGCGGGTGGGCGTGTAGAAGGTCAGGCGGTCGTTGAGGTACTTGGGGCCCAGGTCGTGGAGAGATTTGTGTGCCTGGGTGAGGAGCCTGAACATGATCCTCTTGTCAACGGGGAGCCAGTGGAGGTCCCTCAGGTGGCCGGAGATGTGGCTGCGTCGGGGGATGTCCAGAATGAGTCTGGCGGAGGCGTTCTGGATGCGTTGAAGTCTTTTCTGTAGTTTGGCTGTGGTTCCGGCGTAGAGGGTGTTTCCGTTGTCCAGTCGGCTGGTAACGAGGGCCTGGGTGACCGTCTTCCTGGTTTCGATCGGGATCCATCGGAAGATCTTGCGAAGCATGCGAAGGGTGTGAAAGCATGATGAGGATACGGCGTTGACTTGTCTGGTCATCGAGAGGGAGGAGTCCAGGATGAAGCCCAGGTTGCGTGCGTGGTCGGTTGGCTTGGGGGCGGTGCCCAGGGCTGGGGGCCACCAGGAGTCGTTCCAGGCGGAGGGTGATGGTCCCAGGATGAGGACTTCCGTCTTGTCTGAGTTCAGTTTCAGGCGGCTGTTCTTCATCCACTCGGCGACGTCTTTCATCCCTTCGTGTAGGCTGGTTCTGGCGGTATCGGGGTCTCTGGTGAGGGAGATCAGCTGGGTGTCGTCGGCGTAGGAGATGATGTTGAGGTTGTGTTGGCGTGCGATGGCGGCCAGAGGTCTCATGTAGACGTTGAAGAGTGTGGGGCTGAGTGACGATCCTTGCGGGACTCCACAGATGACTTCGGTGGCCTCAGATCAAAACGGGGGGAGGCGGACTCTTTGTGTTCTTCCGGCGAGGAAGGAGATGATCCACTTCAGTGCCTTCTCTTGGATGCCGGTGTTGTCGAGGCGTTGGACTAGGGTGCGGTGGCAGACAGTGTCGAATGCTGCGGAGAGGTCCAGGAGGATGAGTGCCGCTGTTTCCCCGTTGTCGAGCAGGGCTCGGATGTCGTCTGTGGCTGCGATGAGGGCGGTCTCGGTGCTGTGGTTGGCTCTGAAACCGGACTGCGAGGGGTCGAGGGATCCGTTCGACTCGAGGAAGGCGGCAAGCTGTTTGTTGACGATCTTCTCGATGACTTTGGCGGGAGAAGGGAGGAGCGAGATGGGTCGGAAGTTTTTGAGGTCGGTGGGGTCCGCTGTTGGTTTCTTCAGTAGGGCGCTGAGCTCGGCATGCTTCCAGCTCTCCGGGAAGGTGGCGGTGTTGAAGGAGGTGTTGATGACGTCCCGGAGTTGGGGTGCGATGGTGGAGTCGGGTTTGTTGAAGACGTGGTGGGGGCAGGGGTCGGTTGGAGAGCCAAAGTGGATGGTGTTCATCGTGCGGGCTGTGTCTTCGGTGGTCACCGTGGTCCAGGTGTGGAGGGTGGTGGTGGGGTTCGTTGGTTCGGTGGTTGGGTGCGAGGGTGGAGTGCCGAAACTGTTGTGGCTGTCGGCAATCTTGCGGTGGAAGAACGAGGCGAGGGAGTCGCAGAGATCTTGTGAGGGGGTGATGTCGTTGTTGCCGGTGCTGGGGTTGGAGAACTCCTTGACGATGCTGAAAAGTTCCTTGCTGTCGTGGGCGTTGTTGTCCAGTCGCTCCTTCAGTGACTTCTTCTTGGTTGTGCGGATGAGCTGGTGGTGCTTGCGGGTGGCGTGTTTGAGGGCGGTCATGTTGTCAGTGGTCCGGTCGTGGAGCCAGGCTTTCTCGAGGGTGCGGCAAGTCTTCTTGGAGTCCTTGAGTTCGTCGGTGAACCAGGGGGCTTTCTTGCTTCTGGGTCTGCTGGGAGGGTTCTCCAGTGGTGCGAGGTCATCGGCGCAGGCGGTGAGCCACTGCGTGAAGTTGCGGGCTGCTTCGTTGGCGTCTGATGGGCTGGCGGGTGGGTTCTGCTTGAGGGAGGTGGTGAGCTGGTCGGTGGTGATCTTGTTCCAGCGCCTGTTGCGGGTGGTGGTGGGTAGTGATTTTTCTGAATCTGAAGTGGACGCAGCTGTGGTCGGTCCAGTGGAGTTCGGTGGCGTGGCTGAAGGTGATGTACTTACTGGAAGAGAAGACGGGATCAAGTGTGTGGCCGGCGTAGTGGGTGGGGGTGTTGACCAGTTGCTTGAGTCCGAGGTTGGCGAGGTTTTCCAGCAGAGCGGCGGTGTTGCGGTCCTTGTTGTTCTCCAGGTGGAAGTTCAGGTCCCCTAGGAGGATGTAGTCGGCGGAGGGGAGGGCGTGCGGGCTGATGAAGTTGGCGATGTCTTCGCTGAATTGTGTGCGTGGTCCCGGGGGTATGTAGACGAGGGTGCCTCTGAGGGTTGTCTTAGGGTCGGTGTGTATCTGGAAGTGGAGGTGTTCCGCGGTGGCGAGGGTGTCGTTGGCGTCGGTCGTGATGCGGATGGTGTTCTTGTGGACGATGGCAATGCCTCCTCCGGTCTGGTTGACGCGGTCCCTCCTGATGATCTTGTATCCATCTGGGATGGCGATGTCGGGGGCTGAGGAGGCGTTCATCCACGTTTCAGTGAGGAAGGCGACGTCTGGTGATGTTGTGTCGAAGAGGTTCCAGAGTTCCACGGCGTGTCTGTGGACGGAGCGGGTGTTGAGCAGGATGCACTTGAGGTCGCTGCTGGAGTTAGGCTTGGCGGGCGCGGTGCCGGTTCGGAGGCAGGTGAACTTGCAGGTTGTGCAGGAGAAGGGTCCGTGAGTGCGTTTCGGGGTGGCCCGGCAGCAGGTGAGCTTCCGTCCGGCATTGAGTGCGTTGAGGGCCGCGGTGTCGTAGGTCTGTCGGGTCGACTTGCATTGGTGGGGACCAGGGGTCCTGGCACTGGGCGCGGACCAGGCGCGGACGGGCGTAGACGGGCTTACCTTTGGCGCGCCTTTGGCGCACAATCGGCGCGCCCGCTGCGCGTATGGGCGGTCACCATTTATGGCGAAGTGAGAGGGAGGGAGGAGCAGCTGGGAGGCGGGAGCGGGGAGGGCACAAAACAAAAAGGGGTGTGGCCGCTTGGACGGTGATCCCGGGAGACCTCTATAAATCGGAACCAATGATAAGGGGCCCATACATAAATCTTTTGTCTAATTGTATATTGGCTGGTGGGGATATTCCAGAAACATGGAGGGGAGCCGAGATAATTACCATCTATAAAAAGGGCAATGCTGCTATCCCCTCCAACTACAGACCCATCAGCCTGATAGACACTTTGCAAAAGATTTTTTCCTGGCAAGTCCTGGATAAATTACAATGCAGGATGGACGATCATACGATACTGTCAACATGCCAGGCCGGCTTTCACTCCAAAATAAGCCAGTGTGATCAAGCTTTCAGATTCACACTAATAACTGGGAATATGTGCTACTCAGGAGGCAGAAGCTTTATATAGCTTTTGTGGATCTGAAAGCTGCATTTGATTTAGTACCGCGTGAATTGTTGTGGAAGAATATGCTAGATCAAGGTGCCCCTGTAGTTCTGGTAACAGTGATAGCACGACGCCATATGGCTAATTATGCCCAAGCCAGATGGGGAAAAACGGGGAACTAACTGAGAAGATACCGATACGGCGTGGGGTGTGACAAGGTTGCGTTTTTTGCCCCCACTCTGTTTTCTTTGTTCATCAATGATGTGGCAAGTTATTTAATGGTTAGCAAGACCGATGCTCCTTCCCTGAGCGGGGAAAAAGTCCATATCCTGTTCTTTGCAGATGACTCCTTATTAATATCTAAGACACCAATGGGCCTGCAAGTATTATTGGATAGATTCTTATAATTTTGTAAAGATTGGAGATTAGAACTCAACACCTCCAATACAAAATATATGGTGTTTGGGAAAGTACGGGGTGGCCTTCGGGAGATCAGGATCACACATGAGCCCCTGGAGCACGTTAAAAGCTTTGATTATCTAGGCGTAGGTTTGAGTGAGTCGCTCAATTGGGAATACCAACTAAATATGAGTTACTTAATCCTATGCCAAAGGTCCAAATCTACACTAAGATTCTATAAACAATCTTACACTCAACCCCTATTCCCAGCACTGGAAATCTACTGTGCAAAAGCCCAAAGCGGAGCCCTGTACGGAGCTGAGATTTGGGGCTACACCTCCATTAATGAGTTAACAACTTGCGAAAACACTTTTGTTAGATCTCTCACTTCGCTACCGATTTCAACTCCTCTCATTCTGTGACCTTGGGTTGATGAGAATTGGGGACTTGGCTGCTCTGAAACTCTTAACCTATTGGCTGTGCCTATGGATAACCCCCCATCTTATTGATTATCGAAAGTCTTTACAGGAGGCTATGATGATTAATGGTGCAAAAAGCTTACCATGGTTTAAACATATCGCAGAATGGTGCAAGACATTAAGTATGAGGGATCTGTGGGAAAATCTGGAGAGGGCCACAAGAGATGACTTATTGAGATTAAAAGCCAGATATTGGGAGGTGGTGGGCATTATCCCTACCAATAATCTGACCAGCGGCCAGTTAGCATCCAAATTTCTAGCTGTAAAGTCATGCATACAATTTTAACACTTTCTGGAACTAATCTCTCCCCCTCTTACAAAAAGCTTATACTTGAGATTCAGATACGACAATCCGCTCCTAAAATTTCCTGGCAAGAAGGCGGTTGGTCTAGTATTGGATTTATGTCCTGCCTGCATTACAGTTAGAGAAACTGAAGAACACGTTTTGTTTTTCTTTCCTAGATACCAGCAGATACGCAGGAGGTGGATAAGACCAACCTGCCTCAAGTTAGGAGCTAGACAGCATCAGATAGTGTACAGAATTTTAAAAACAGATGTGTCTGAACCAGAGTTTTTTCTGTCAGTCGCTTTTTATTTGCATTCTGGATAATCCAACAGAAGCTATTATCATAGATTGTACTGTATTGTGAAATGTCTTGTAGAATATGTACCTTATGTACCCACATCTGTCTCTTAATGTATTTTGATGTAAGACTGTCGATTTCTATCGCCCCTTTCAATAAACTATTCGAAACTGTACTTGTTTTTATATTTATTAACTTGTGATTTGACAATGTTTTTATTCTTTGTATACTTTGATGGTTTTATACAAACAAACCGAATAAAGTTATTTGACTGACTGACCGTCATTTGTATTTCAATCTACACCCTCCATGCCCTAAAAGCTGTTTCAATCCAACAGATAACACATAAACTGTTGTTTTATGCACCCATGACTAGTACTGGGCCTACTGGCTGCAAGGACCATTGGCAGACCAGGCCACATAATGAATTAAAAGAATATGGCACATGTAGTAAAAACATGGAAAAAAAATTCTAAATTGGGCAACATTTTTCCTGTACAAATTAGAACAATTACATGCAAAACAACAACAACCAGCAAGGAGGCATGACCACAAACAAAAAACAGCTGCAAGGCAATAGCCAAAGTACACTGACTGCCTACGCAAAATGGCCACCAGCCACATGGCCACAAGAGCAGGAGGCATGAAAAACAAGGAACCCATGCAGGCATATAGGGAAAGCACATTGGCTGGCTACATAAAAACGGCTGCCAGCCACATTGTTACAACAACAAGTAAGAAGGCATGGAGAACAAACTAAGAACAACACATGCAGGCCTATGGGGAAAGCACACCGGCTGGCTACTCAAAATGGCCGCCGGCCACATGAGCACAACAAAGAGGCAGGAAGTCTGTATAACAAAGAACACATGCTGGCCTATGGACACTGACTATACACAGCATTAATTCAGCAATGCCAAAATTAAGAGGGCTAAAAATGTTTACAACACACATCCTCCAAGGGCATTACCCCACCTATACACTGTTTGCAGGAAACAAAACGTGAAATACCACAAAAAAACACATTTTGTATTTCAATTTAAATCAATCCATGGCCTAAACGATGTTTCAAGTTCAAAAGACACCACAGAAACAGATGTATCATGCACCTATGATTAGCCCTGGGCCTACTGGCTGGAAGGCCAATTGGCAGACTAGGCCCCCTAGTGAACTAAATCAATATTGCAAATGCAGTAAAAAAATATGAAGAAAATGTAGTGAACTGTTCAACATTGTTCCTTTATAAATGAAGAAAAATGACTTGCAAACTTTATAAAGAAATAACTACTAGGCCCCTACCGAAACTACAGGCAACCCACCACAATACATCTCAAATGCAAAGTCCTTAAATCCAATGGTATATGCAGCGGACACAAAGAGTGCTCCTTACGGCTCCAAATCCAAATGAAAAGTGACCAGGAGAAGGACAAAGCTCTGGGAGGAGCCTGCTGGGCAGGAACATGTAGTTGGACACTCAGGGGCACTTCCTTCCAGTTGGAAAAAAACCAAACACTTGCACACAAATAAACAACCTCAAATGTCTATTTGTTGAGGTTTTTTACTCCAAATCATCATTTTGGTAAGATTTGAATGCTTCATGAGGAGAGAATCTTCCCCAGATTGCAGCCGTGGTAGATTCTGCATGTTCGTGATCGCATACGGCAGAAAACATCTGCCAGAATTCTCTGGCGTGGCCGAATGACGTGCTGGTGACTGCAAAATCTCCCGTGGGCATGCGGCCGGCCAGCAATTTTCGCGGTGATCATGAATGGCTCTGAAAATCTTGTGGACGATTGCAAGTGCCCGGCAAGTCGCTCCTGAGAATGGGAAAGGACATGTTGAATGCACTAACTACAAAAAAACTCTAACTTTATCAACAACAATGCGTGTTCCATGGAGTTGCTGAATTCCACAAGCTCGCCTAGAGAGCGGAGTTTTACACCCACACCTAGACTTCAGTCAAGTTTAACAATGAGGTTAAGCACTATCTGAAGGTGGCTCATTGAAGCACCCATAAGAGCCAAGATCTGTCAAGGAAGAGAGTTAGTACCCGTTCACTAAGAAGCTCTTCTTTAAGATTCACCAAAGCCATCTGCACTGAGGGGCATATTCTCAAAGAACTATCGCTGAGTAATCAGCACTTTATTGCAGCCAAAGTCACGATAAATGTATCTCCTATTCACAAGCTGGCGGTAATAGCCCATATCACCAGTTTACCCGCGATAGCAGCCACAAAAAACAACGCCACAGATGACCCCGGCAACTATCGCTAATGAGATGCAGAGTAGGCATTCCCATGCCAAAAGCCTCAAAAACACCACTCCGCAACATTCTCAACGAACAGCCAGATCAGCGATAAGATCACAAAACATGGCATAAGGCACATTAGCAGCAGGAAATTAACCCCTGCTCTGACCTGGTGTAAAGTCGGACGACAGCCTGCACCACAAAAGGGAGCCCAGCCCAGAGCCACACCTGAAGGGCAACAGATGTCATGGAGCCACTGATCATGCTGGCTGGACACCCAAGAGGGCCACAACACCCACCTCCCACCATCCCCAGGATCACACCCCACCTCCTCCCGGGCCCTACCCTGTGCACCCCCGCCTCTCCCGGACCAAGATATTGCACATCAATGGCACAAAATCAGGAACATAAGCATTTGCCTGATATCACACCTATACAACAATCAACATACATGTGAGTACAGAAAACCTGATTCATTCATTCACCATTGAAAGTCAAAACAAAATATCACATCCAAATTTGTCTCCAAAGAACTATTTTGAAGAGTAATGGTGAGGCATCCCTGGACAATCTGTGAGTCACAGCCTGCAAGACAATATCCAAGATAAGTAGGTGTGTCAGGCACTCATCAAAGGACAGAGAGAGAGAGAAAGCGAGACGAAAAAGAAAGAGACTGAACAAGTAGCGCAAGGCCAATTGGGCCCTTGGCTCATTTAAACATGCCAACTGCTGGGTGTGTTTCGCAATTGATGCACCCCAAATCCCAGGCCTGGCATCAAAGTCAGTGCGAAGGCCACATTACTTTTAAGAAATGCAAGCAGTAGTCAGACTAAAATTCGGTATAAAAGCTCCTTTGTTTCAATACACAAGGCGGAAGGACAACCGAACCTCTGACCTTGAATGTGGCTGGCACATCCTGCGTGAGATACCATACCAGCCTCTGATGACTCCCACAACACAAACTGCGCTAATGAAAGACCAACGTGTACACACCCCACACACGTTCGTCCCTGCACGATCTACACCTGCAAGGGATGCCCTTGACACATTGGTTAAACAGAAACCATATGTCCAAACGTTGCACACACATACGACTCATTGCCCAGAGTTGTGACATAACTGTACCATGCACGAATGCTGCATCTGTTGGGATCACTGTCATTGGCAGTGTTGCAAATCAGTTTCCGTCTGAGTTTCCAACTTGCCTAAGTCACCTGCGTCCAGCCTGGTTCCACTGTCGATCATGCACATTCAAGTGGCACAAGAGGGTCTGTCTATCCAACGCAACAGTAGCTGAATTGGATTATGACCTGACAGTGTGCCCCCTGTTGGCCCATAAACAGGAATGTTACCGGGATACCCGTGCAAGGGATGCACTGATCTTTGGCATATGTGCTGGCAGTTGTGCATTGGAGATTGCATAACTCCTCGTGTGCAGTGACCACATTGAGGCACTCCCCTATTGGTCTGTGTTGTGGATTGATGAAACAGCGTGGACTGAGCCCATCTGCCCGGATCAGTTAATGCATTGGCTCTCCCTGGTGTTCCTTGAACTTGACAACAACGTACTATTGGAACACATTGCCCATGTAGCTGCGCTCGCATGGACGAGTAACCATGTTCCTGCAGCCACATCAGATTGTCACCCACAGCACAGGCCCCAACACCTTGTTGCATCTAGGGGAATGCTCTCATATCCCAGCACAATAGTTGACATGTCTGCCTTCATATGGACTCATAATGCATGTACGTGAAACTACGCGTGTGCACCCACACCTGTGCAAGGTGATTACATTCCATGGGCGGAGCAGCACAGCATCGAGTGGCAACGTTCCCAATTCGGACATACTGCTGGGGGAAGAGTAACCACAGGGCAATGTAGCACGATATGTGACCTTGTCAGACCCTTTCACCTGCTCACTGTCAGCAGAGCTGACAGTCGGGGAAGTCCGGTGGTACAGCACTATGCAGATCTCATGGGCTGTAAGTCTTGTCCCCTCACACGGGGCAAAGAGCAGATGCCAAACATCACATGACTCGTCCAGAAAGGCAAGGTGGGCTGAGACCGTTTCCATCCGCAATGATTTGTGTACATTGTAGCCTCCCCATTTCTTGCACTTCAACATGTTCCCATGCTACGTGTAAGTGTCTTAAGCGTTTCCATGCATGTTGTGGCCGTTGCCTTGTCCCTACTGACCCACACATGCAAATAAAGTCTACGCAACTTCACTAGTGTCCCACTGTGATGAGTGTTGATGAGATTGACAAATCGTGTGTCTCAATGAGCATTGTCCCTACACAGGGAGGGACTGAATGATGCATGTACAATGGGGGTGGGCCCCTTTTGACCGCTCCACCTCTGTGAGCCAGACATTGTGTTTGGGATAGTTGCTGGAAGACCTGTGCACTTACATGTCTTCAGCAATGTGAGTATGGTGTCCAACCTCTGGCCATGTTGAGCAATGTCATACATCAAAACAGACTGTGTCCACACAGATGTGTATGAGTAGGAATGCGAAGTGACGTTCTGTTGTCACATGTGATGGAGGACACCACTTCTGGGCTGCTACCGATTTTGCCATTTCTACACACAGCCCTATTTAAAACATGGACATGTGCTTACGTTGTGGGATTGCAAGATTGTTCTTCATGTGCAATGAGGCCACAGCTAGTTCACACCTACACAGTCATCTAATTTGCCATGTGGCTCAGGGTCGAACATGTGCATTGATGTCATTTACCGGGTGTACCTTTTGTGCAATCAATGTCCCTACATCCATCTATACTCTCATACTTGAGTGAACATAGACATGACACATCTGTGTGATTTAGAATGTTGTATTCACATTCTGGTGAATGCCGGAGCTGGAGCTGTACATGGCCATGCCAAGCCCACATTACATGGTAGCCCAGTGGTGGGCCAACCAGAGTCCTTTGGGGATTGAACAGTGAATTGGAAGAGGGAGAGTGCAGTCCGCAACAGGATTCCTGTGTAATTTGCAACCAGTGAAGATATGGCAGTTCATGTTGGGGTCCAGGTGAATTTCACAGAGTGTTCCGGGGGTCAGTGGGAGGTGTTGTCCTAGGTCATGATGCTTAGGGCTGAACCAGGCAGGGAAAGGCCATATGGCGTGAATGGATGCTACTACCTCCTTCCTCACACATTCATTACTGTCCACACCTTACTCCTCTGATACTTCTTCTGTGTCCGGTGTGTGTGGTGGTGTAATGACTGCATCACTGTGAGCCACTGACACATCAGGGTGTGAAGGTGATAGGGCTGCATCACTGTGTGCTACTGACTCATCAGGGTGCAAAGGTGATAGGGCTGCATCACTGTGTGCTACTGACACATCAGGGGTCGGAGATGTGTGTGTCGAAGTTCCCGCAGCAGTTATATGGGACAGGCTCAGTAGCAGTAATGGCAAGATGAGGAACTGCTAGGCATGGAAGATCCCAGCTACATCTCGCTGGTGTTCAGTCATCGCAGTCATACTTACAATGTTTTGGGATACTCCGTGGTCTGAGACCGATTCTGGGTCTCTTTGATGCTCAAACGCGCCAGCTGATTGTCCAGGCTGCTGTTCTGGCCCGTCTGGACTATTGCAATGCTCGCCTCCTTGGGTCCAACAAATCTGTGGTGAAGAGATTGCAAAGAGTCCAGAAAGCGGCAGCACGGGCTATCTTTGCTATACCGAAGTTCAGCCATGCCTCCAACCTCCTCCATCATCTTCATTGGCTGCCGATTGAGCAGCGGATCAGCTTTAAGACACTCAGTATCATGCACAAGATACGGATAGGTATAGCCCCAGATATTCTTTATGGACTGTGCACCCTGTATTCACCAGCCCGAACATTGCGCTCTTCTAACCAGTGCCTTGCACACACTCCGCGTGTACTTAAGGCCAGATCTGGCAGCCGGTCCTTCAGACACCTGGCTCCCACACTATGGAACTCCCTCCCTTTTTTGCATACGTGCTAAACCTGACCATAACACCTTCAGACAGCACGTTAAAACTTGGGTCTTTTCTCAGATTTATTTCCTTCTTATGTTCTCCACTTTGATCTGCCCTTAGCGCTGGGACGCCTTTTGCCGAGGCAGCCATGCTCTCTATAAATACTCTAATGTAATCTAATCTAATCTTTTTGGTAGAGTTCTGTCACCTCCGTGACGATGATCCGGTCTTCCTGCAGACTAAACCCTGTCTTCCTCTTCTCCTTGCCTTTCTCAGGACATGGGGTTCCTGGCTAGCCCTCTGTGGGGCTTGTGGAGTTTGGGTTGTTCTCTGCACTCGGTCTGGGTGCATCCATGGTGCTATACAGTTTGCTTTGGTTTTGGTGTATGTTTATGCTTTTATAGTGCATTTTCCCGTATGACGTGTGAGAATTGCAGGCCTGTCGCTGGTTGTCGATGATTTTTGTATCGCGATTTGTGGCACCGCAGCTTTTTGGGCGTTCGCGTTTCGCATTTTTTGTATGTCACGTTGATTTTTACGTGTTTTTTTGGCGCATTATCCTGCTACTATCGTATGCTGCCCGGGGTTGGGAATTGGACGTTAAGACGGTGTTACTTTCTCACTATAGAGTGCGATATGCAAAGTTGCGTTAGGCTAAATTTGCTTTGTTTATCACACGTTCTTGAGAATATCCCCCTATATGTTTAAAAAGATTTGGCAATACAATGTAGACATATACTACCATTAAGTTGTGCTTTATTGAAAACTAAACTTATAATCGTTATCATTTGCGGCCAAGTTTGAAAAAGGGAAGATTGGGAGCGTCGAGAACGGTATAACGTTACTTTACCATTCTATGTTAAACACTTCATGGATCTTTTCATCTTTTGTTTGACCACAAATGCTGTTCACAAAACAAAATAGAGCTTTCCTAAGCCGTCAGCATAAACCAAGTTTTCCTTAGTTCAGAAGAAAAAAAGATCAATCGTTTTTTGGGCAAGGCCATTTCCGCTTAACATTTTACCAATTGCTGGGAAAGAATTATAGTCCAAGAACCGATCTATGTGGTCATGAATCCAAATTAATACCCAGTGAAATATGTTTTCGGGTTTAACCTTTCAGGGGTCCATGAATATTAGATGCTGTATTTTATGACAGCATTCCTTTATGAATAATAATGAGCCTGCCGGAGGCTTTTATTGAAGGTTCAACAAACGCAGTTCCCTAAAATATTCAGTAATCCGCCATGTAAATCATAGGGTCGGCTTCAGAAGAAAAATACTTAATGACCTTGAAATTAAAGAGAAAAATGTGATGAACTAACATGATAAAAAAAAGGCAGGCTTGTTTGCTCTCCTCAAGGACATAATCTCTTGAACAGATCCTAACGAGGTGTAAGACTTAGAAAGTATGTACATGGTATGTGCTTGAATGTCTCAAAGAGGCAAATCAGTCAACCAAATGTCTATGGCTTATGTGCCTAATTGGTCTTATAGGCGAGTTTTAAGAGAGCGCTTTACACACAGCAACAGTTAGCCAAACGATCAATAGGGAAGTTGCAATGAAATCATGCTGCGTGTTCACAGATGGAAGCGCCCAGCTGTGTACAGCACCAGAATAATGTGTGCTAAAAATCAAGCCTCAACAATATCGTAGCAAAACTATCCACTGGTAATTGTATGGAGGCAGCGAAACGTTTGCTCTACTTAACTCCACGTCTTCGCACCTTGAGAATAAGTATATAATCATATTGTGTAGATGTGAAATTAAGAATAACACATCTGTATTTAGGAATATGTACTTATCCTGCACAATATTTTGATTGTTATTTTTTTATCCAATGTGTTACAGCCATGGTATTCAGTACACGACATTCTTACATATGACCTCCAGCTGAGCTGGAGTTATGTTATGTTATTTTAATTTATTACGCTCTAGAATCACCCCCAGAGGGGTATTTCGGCGCGGAGCCAGGACGATGGACAGCGGCTAAGAAGGCATTCTTTAAAAAAAAGTGGGACTTTAGCACTTGCCTGAAATGGGCGTGATTTATTCAGCTGTGTAATTGCAATGGTAATTTGTTCCAGAGGTGGGGGGCAAGGAAAGAGAACGATCTGAGACCTGACCTGGCATTTCTGATCCTGGGGACTTTGAGCAAGGCCTTGTCATGAGATCTTAGGAGTCTGGAGGGGTAAAGGTGTATCTCAGAATATTCTGCAACAATGAGATTTTGAAACAACAGCCAAAATGATGGTATTCTGGCCTGGCTGTACATTCCTTTAGGCCATCCTCCATAACTGAAAGTACCTAACTGGGGCCCCATTACAGAAAGTTTCCTGGGGACAGGGCGTTCCTCGTAATAGGGCACATTTTCATTGTTTACACGGGGCACACCAATTTAAAGGTGTGCCCGGCCAAACAATCAAATACGCTTATTGTGTAATGTGGCTCCTGGTGAAGTAACAGAACAGCCCTTTGGTCACTGATGTTATCACATGGTGGGACACTTCTCCAAATGAGGAAGGACATAGACTGGATGCCACAGAAAGAAAAAAATCATTGGTAATGTCAATAGATTTGGCTTTAAAGGAACGTTGTATAACAAAAACTATAGAATAATATAGGTGAAGGTTGAAAGTCAGGTGACAGTTGCAGACCTGAAAAAATCATGTAGGTTAATGCAGTTTGCTTGGAGTTGGGATAAATAGTTGAAAATATTGGGGAACACTCTTGGCTGTAATGATCGCAGATTGGAAAGTGCACCTCATCTACTATTGACCGGAGCATCTCCCTCACAATAACATGTACATGATTTATAAGGCAAGGTTGAGTCTTCTTTAGCTTTAAAGGAGCGACCACTGCGCCCTTGGCCTGGTCGCCCCCCCGCACGCCGATTGGCTACCGCGATCCCCGCCTCCCGGCACACCCTCCCTCCCGGCTCCCCTCTTAAGGGGACCCACAGCGCTGCACAGGAGCGACCACTGCGCCCTTGGCCTGGTCGCCCCCACACCCCCCGCCTGCTCCTCCTACCTGCTGCCTGTGCCTCGTTCTACACGTGGCCCCGGCCGCCACAGGACCGCCGCTGAACCATCCCAGCTGCCGCAGGGCCGTCCCAGCGCCGCCCCAGCCACCGCAGGGCCGCCGCCAAGCCCCCAGGTTTTCCCGCCGGATCACTACGAGACCCCGCCCCCCCCGCACGCCGATTGGCTACCGCGATCCCCGCCTCCCCGCACACCCTCCCTCCCGGCTCCCCTCTTAAGGGACCCACAGCGCTGCACAGGAGCGACCACTGCGCCCTTGGCCTGGTCGCCCCACACCCCCCGCCTGCTCCTCCTACCTGCTGCCTGTGCCTCGTTCTACACGTGGCCCCAGCCGCCACAGGACCACCGCTGAACCATCCCAGCCGCCGCAGGGCCGTCCCAGCGCCGCCCCAGCCACCGCAGGGCCGCCGCCGAGCCCCCAGGGTTTTCCCGCCGGATCACTACGAGACCCCGCCCCCCCGCACGCCGATTGCTACCGCGATCCCCGCCTCCCCGCACACCCTCCCTCCCGGCTCCCCTCTATGACGCCCCCCAGAGCGACCGCGCAGCGGACGCGCGCAGCGGACGCGCGCAGCGGGAGCACCGATTGAGCGCCGAAGGTGCGCCAAAGGTAAGCCCGTCTGCGCCCGTCCGCGCCTGGACCACGCCCAGTGCCAGGACCCCTGGCCCCCGCAGACCCCAGCCCACCCGCCGGACGTACGACGCCGCCACCCTCAACGCACTCAACGCCGGCCGAACCCCTGGATGCTACCGAGCCACCCCGAGACGCAACCACGGACCCTTCATCTGCCAGGCCTGCAAGTTCTCCTGCACCCGGACCTGCACTGCACCAGCACCCACCAAGCCGAACTCCAGCAGCACCCACCTGAAGTGCATCCTGCTCAACACCCGCTCCGTCCACAGACACGCCGTCGAGCTTTGGAACCTGCTCGACACCACAGCCCCAGACGTCGCCTTCCTCACGGAAACCTGGATGAACGCCTCCTCAGCACCCGACATCGCCATCGCCATCCCGGACGGCTACAAGATCATCCGGAGAGACCGCGTCAACCAGACAGGAGGAGGCATCGCCATCATCCACAGGAACACCATCCGCATCACGACCAACACCGACGACACCATCGCACCCGCCGAACACCTGCACTTCCAGATCCACGTCAACCCCAAGACCACCCTCAGAGGCACCCTCATCTACAGACCCCTGGGACCACGCACACAATTCAGCGAGGACATCGCCGACTTCATCAGCCCGCTCGCCCTCCCCTCAACCGACTACATCCTCCTCGGGGACCTCAACTTCCACCTGGAGAACAACGACGACCGCAACACCACCACCGTGCTGGAAAACCTCGCAAACCTGCGACTCAAGCAACTGGTGACCACCCCCACCCACCTCGCCGGACACACACTCGACGCCGTCTTCTCATCCAGCAAAGACATCGCCTTCAGCCACGCCACAGGACTCCACTGGACGGACCACAGCTGCGTCCACTTCACCTTCAGAAGAACGACGACCCACCACCACCAGCAACAGGTTGCCCGAAGAAGCTGGAACAAGATCACAGCCGACCAGCTCACCGCCTCCCTGAGTCAGCACCCTCCCGCCAGCTCAGCGAACCCCAGCCAGGCCGCCGACAACCTCACTCGCCCCTCTGAGGACCCCGCCCAGCAGACCCGGCAGCAAGAAAGCCCCATGGTTCACCGACGAACTCAAGAGCTCCAAGAAGAACTGCCGAGCCCTCGAGAAAGTCTGGAGAAGGGAACCTACACCGGACAACATGACCACCCTCAAGCTTGCCACCCGGAAGCACCACCAACTGATCCGCGCAACCAAGAAAACTGCATTCAAGGACCGACTGGACAACAACGCACACAACTGCAAGGAACTCTTCAACATCGTGAAAGAGCTCTCCAACCCCAACGCCGGTAACAACGACATCACCCCATCGCAAGACCTCTGCAACTCCCTCGCCTCCTACTTCCACAACAAGATCGCGGACATACACAACAGCTTCAGTAGTCAACCATCGCACACAACGACCGCAGCAACGCCACCCACCACCACCCTCCGCGCCTGGACTCCGATCAGCACCGATGACACCGTCCGCATGATGAACTCCATCCACTCCGGATCTCCGACCGACCCCTGCCCTCACCACGTCTTCAACAAGGCCGACGCTGTCATCGCACCCCACCTGCGGGACATCATCAACACCTCCTTCGACACCGCCACCTTCCCGGAGAGCTGGAAGCACGCCGAACTCAGCGCTCTACTTAAGAAACCAACAGCGGACCCCACCGAACTCAAGAACTACCGCCCCATCTTGCTCCTCCCGTTTCCAGCCAAAGTCATCGAGAAGCCCGTCAACAAACAGCTGGCCGCCTTCCTCGAGACGAATGGATCCCTCAACCCCTCACAGTCTGGCTTCCGAGCCAACCACAGCACCGAGACCGCCCTGATCGCTGCCACCGATGACATCCGAGCCCTGATGGACAACGGAGAAACAGCGGCCCTCATCCTCCTAGACCTCTTCGCGGCATTCGACACTGTCTGCCACCCCACCCTAGTGCAGCGCCTCAGCAACGTCGGAATTCAGGAGAAGGCACTGGAATGGATCGTCTCCTTCCTCGACGGAAGAACACAGAGAGTCCGCCTACCACCGTACAAGTCAGAGGCCACCGAAGTCATCTGCGGCGTCCCTCAAGGATCCTCGCTGATCCCCACCCTCTTCAACGTCTACATGAGCCCCCTCGCGGCCATCGCACGCCAACACAACCTGAACATCATCTCCTACGCCGATGACACCCAGCTGATCCTCTCACTGACCAACGACCCCGCCGCTTCCAGAGCCAACCTTCACGAAGGGATGAAAGATGTAGCCGAATGGATGACGATCAGCCGCCTGAAACTGAACTCAGACAAGACGGAAGTCCTCATCCTGGGCTCCTCGCCCTCCGCCTGGGACGACTCCTGGTGGCCCCCCGCCCTGGGCACCGCACCCACACCGACAGACCACGCACGCAACCTGGGCTTCATCCTGGACTCCTCCCTCTCCATGACCAGACAAGTCAACGCCGTCTCCTCGTCATGCTTCAACATCCTGCGCATGCTACGAAAGATCTTCCGGTGGATCCCCACCGAGACCAGGAAGACGGTCACCCAGGCCCTCGTCACCAGCCGACTGGACTACGGCAACGCCCTCTACGCCGGAACCACCGCCAAGCTCCAGAAGAGACTCCAGCGGATCCAGAACGCCTCAGCCAGACTCATCCTCGACATCCCCCGACGCAGCCACATCTCCGGACATCTGAGAGACCTGCACTGGCTCCCCGTCAACAAGAGAATCACCTTCCGTCTCCTCACCCACGCACACAAAGCACTACACGACCAAGGCCCGAGCTACCTCAACAACCGCATCAACTTCTACGCTCCCAAACGCCACCTCCGATCAGCCAGTCACGCCCTCGCCGACGTCCCCCGCATCTGAAGATCGACAACAGGAGGAAGGTCCTTCTCCCACCTGGCCGCCAAGACCTGGAACTCCCTCCCTCCCGACCTGCGCCTGACCCAAGACCACCTCTCCTTCAGGAAGAAGCTCAAGACCTGGCTGTTCGAGCAGTAGCAGCACCCCCCCCCCCCCCCCCAAGCGCCCTGAGACCCTCCGGGTAAGTAGTGCGCTATATAAATGCCCATGATTGATTGATTGATTGATTGCTGTTGTTCTGTGCATTACCTCTAGTCACTGTTGGCGTAGACGCAAAAACGTGAAAACTGACAAGGTAGGACATCGCATTTTGTGGTGGGGACAGCCATCCAGTGGCGTAACTAGAGCTTTTGACACCCGGGACGATCCTATAGTTTGCTGGCCAGTGCCAGGAAGAGTGGCAGGGGTGTAGGAGGTGCTGGTGTAAGACGACATCGAGTGGTGTGTGGGTGCTGACGATTACGGGCAAGCAGGTTGTCGTGACCCGACAGATAGGGCGACAGGACAGGAGGACACTAGGACCCTGTGGGTCATGAGGGAGGTGACCAGGTCACCGGACACCACATCCAGTTAGGGACAGGAAGGAGGACAGACTGACCAGGACAGCAAGCAGGGCGGACATGCCTGTAACCAGCTACGATACCGATCAATAAAGAAAGTGTAATAACCCAACCTGTGTCTCTCCGTTTGGTGTATCTTCGAGCTGCAGTGTAGACACTACAACTGGCGACGAAGGGGAAACGAGCCAACGCGTAAATCGACGCGTAGCGGTCGACGGCGCCATCAGGAATAACCAGGTGCCCACCCAGATGTGCAGGAGAAAGAAGAAAAACGAGCGACATCGGAGCCCACCCGACCGCTTCTGAAGAATTGCCAGCAAACTGCGGTAAGCGCGAAGGAAAGCGTGTTCTCGGAATAGAGGCGCGAGCTCTCGCGAGAGTCTCGGCGGCCATTTTGGGATCAGGCGGCTGGGCCAATCAGAGGCGCGATCTGGGAAGCGGCCATTTTAAGTCAGGCGAGTGAGATTTCGAACGCGAAATCTCACGAGAAGAGTGCAGCCATTTTGAAAAAAAGGACATAACGTAGAAACACCATAGAAATCAATAGGGCGGCCATATTAAGGCCAGGCAAAACAGAAAAGAAGACAAAAACAAGGAAAAGAACAGAATAAAGGATAAAAAAGACCAAGAAAGCCCAGGAGAGGCTAAACAGAGTTAAAGGAAGGAATAAAAGAAGAAATAAAAGGGACAAAAGAGTACAAAAGAGAAAAGAAGACAAAAAACAACAAAAAAAAGACAAAGAAAAACAGAACAACAAGGAAAGGAAGGACAAAGACCCCACAAAGTCAAGTGAACGACAAGAATAATATAAAAGGAAAGAAAACAAGAGGAAAGACAGAACAACGCACAAAGAAGCGACAGAACAAAAAGAGAAAAGAGCACATAAAGGCAAGAAGGCAAGGATGGCAGACCCAAAGCCCAGCGCGCAATACAGGAGGCCACTGCCGTTCAACTTATCGGAGCCACAAACAGGAATAAGGTGGGAGAAGTGGATCAGACGGCTCGAAAGATATATGAAAGCAACAGATGTAACAGAAGGAAAGAGACTAGGGTTGCTGCTGAACTTAGCAGGGAATGACATCGAAGAACTTCTGGTGACACTGCCAACTGAAGAAACAAAGACATATGAGAAACTAAAGAAATGCCTAACGGCCAAATTTGACCCACAACGGTATATTGACTTCGAACGATATACATTCACTATTGCGTGTCAACAAGTGGACGAGACGCTGGATGACTTCGCGACAAGGTTGAGAAAATTGGTGACACATTGTGAGTTCGACAAATTCGACAACGAACAAGCAATAAGGCTACGGATCATTGAAGGCTGTCGTGACACAGGATTCAGGGCAAGGATCCTAAAAGAACCGACCTCATTGGAGAGCATCCTGTCACTGGCAAGAGCAGAGGCGAGAGCAACGACACATGCCAAGGAAATTGAAAGAGGGAAGAACGTCGAAATCGAAAACGCACACTACGTGACGAACAAATATCGCACAGACCGGTGGAGAAACGACTGGAGGGAACAAACAGAGAGGAGACAACCTGAAGGAACGTGCTACAGGTGCGGAATGGAATTTCCACACAGAGGCCCGTGCCAGCGTTTGGCCAGACGTGCAAAAGATGTAATGGAAGAAACCACTACGCCAGTATGTGCCAAGGCGTACAATTCAGAGATGACAGAGGAAGAACAGGAAGACCACAAGAGTCGACAACAAGACACGTCAGATATGTCAACAAAGAAAGGAGAAGTTCATCAAGAGAGTCAGGCGAAGAAGAGGAAGAAGAGAAAGTGGAAAGGCTATATTACATGTCGGAAGCACACACAGAACTGAGTGGGGGAGATGAAAAAGGAGAAACAACACACCCAACAGACAGAAGCACACGGGAAAAGACAGACTCGGCAACAATAGAAGTAGGAGCACATGAAGTGGAATTTGTACTGGACAGTGGTGCAACATGCAATGTCATGTGTGCATCAGAGTACGAGAAGATGGAAGCCAAGCCGACACTGAGAGCGTCAAGGGTTGAGGTTTTCACCTGGGGGTCAAAGAAACATGTAACAAACCTGGGAAAGTTCACAGAGGGACTGACGTACCAAGACAAAAAGAACAAAGAGGACATCCATGTGCTGAAGGGCGATGTTCCAGGACCATGCCTGCTGAGCATCAGCACCGCCCAATCCATGGGTCTCATAACAATGACATATGACAAGAAAAAAAAGAAAGACACACTGAGCGCAAGCGAAGAGAAGATGCAGGGACCAGGGAAAGAGGATGAAAACGAAAAAGAATCACGGAAGGAACAAACACCACGAAGGGTGGCAGGAGAAAGAGAGGAACTTACGGAGATGGCGCCAGCCGGCCCGCACCTCGGGGCACATGGCAAGGAGCTAGAAGCAGACGGAGGACGACCGACAAACAGAAGCAAAAGCTGATGGCAGAGAACAGCGACCAAGAGAAGAATGCGAGAGGACAAAGAGACTAAGTGATGAAACGTAGGAGTCAGAGACTGGGGAGTCGGGTCGACCAGACTTATGTGTTCTCTCTCTCTCTCTCTCTCTCTCTCTCTCTCTCTCTCTCTCTCTCTCTCTCTCTCTCTCTCTCTCTCTCTCTCTCTCTCTCTCTCTCTCTCTCTTATCATAACCATCAGTAAAACTGTACCATAAACATTTGTTTGCAACTAAGGGGGAGATGTCGTGACCCGACAGATAGGGCGACAGGACAGGAGGACACTAGGACCCTGTGGGTCATGAGGGAGGTGACCAGGTCACCGGACACCACATCCGGTTAGGGACAGGAAGGAGGACAGACTGACCAGGACAGCAAGCAGGGCGGACATGCCTGTAACCAGCTACGGTACCGATCAATAAAGGAAGTGTAATAACCCAACCTGTGTCTCTCCGTTTGGTGTATCTTCGAGCTGCAGTGTAGACACTACACAGGTAAGGGGCGTTATCGATGCCGACAAGGGAGAATTTTTAAAAAACTAAATGTAACTTGCTGTCGCGGCTCGCTCCCAACAAAGTGACGCCTGGTGTAACAGGCCATAGTAAACCCCCAGGCCGGAGCATGCCCGGGGTTAAAACGTCCTACGCTAGATTATACCCGGGTATATTATAGCCTGGGCCAATTTATAGGCAGGGGTATATTATGGCCTAGGCCTAACCATACCCCTCTATGCCAAATTATACTCCCATGATATCAATAGTGTTGAGCGATATACACATGAATTACAACATTTTTCAACAATTTATTTGAAACTGTAAACACATAGAATTTGATTGCTTCACACAGAAACACTTTAATCAGAAAAAATAATAAACTTCCACAAAGATCAAAGATTAGTACCATACTGCTCAGTAGTGTTAACACATTAAAATAAAAGCACATGACGTACACTCTATAATGCTCGCTCTAGTATAAATGTTTAAAGTTCAACATTGATAACAACATCAAATTATCATGCTTGTTTTCAAGATAAAGTGCACGTTCTGTTGTTAAATGCAGATTGAAGCTTGCGGGGTAAGTCAACCAATCCATGGAGTCACCGACTTTTGTGTGGATGACGATGTCACAACTCAATAGATTCGCTGTGGCCATGATCTCGGCATCCGTTGCCCAGACTCTATCATGAGAGATGCCAGAGGTGTTTTCATATTCATTCAAATCTTGGTTCAAGTAGTTCTGTAGTTCTTTCGTCAAGGCAGTCTTCATTGTCAGCTGTTCTCTGTATTATTAATTGCCATACAACAATTAATTATATTTAAAAGGTTTAATTATAATTAAAAGTTTGAGGGGCATATTACCAACAACTAGCGATAATTATCGCTAAATAGGCTTAGTGACGATTTTTTTTTCGCTGCCTATTGCTGGATATGTTATCGTAGAAAACATGCTATTAGCAACGTTTTTCTCCATTGTGCTAAAATATCCAGCGATAGCGGCGGAAATGCGTGAATATAGCTGAGAATACAGCGATATTGACGCATTAGCGACGAAATGCTCTTAGCCATGTTATCCACCTCCCATTGGATAACATGGCTAAGAACTGGTCTGGTTCAGAAAAGGGGGTGGTGATGAACAGAGTGTCTGAATTAAGCAGACCACTCTTACCCAGTCCAAAGATCAGGGCTTGATCCATCACCGTTATTTAGCTCACTGCCCCATCCCAGCTCAGAACCTGGCTATATGCAAATTAGTCTGTCCCTGGCCCAGTGCATCATGGGAACAGGGCAGACCAAACTACCAAGCCAATTCTTCACCAGAAAGGATACAAGCTTCCGGGGACCGGTTTCTGGCATTTCAGCCTCGTCGGCCCGGCTTGCTTGAATCCTGATGGAGCAGTGAGCAAGGGACTCATGTCTGAGTATACCCTGCCACACCTATAGTGGCCAAAAACGATTCAGAAAAGGGGGTGGTGATGAACAGAGTGTCTGAATTAAGCAGACCCCTCTTACCCAGTCCAAAGATCAGGGCTTGATCCATCATCGTTATTTAGCTCACTGCCCCATCCCAGCTCAGAACCTGGCTATATGCAAATTAGTCTGTCCCTGGCCCAGTGCATCATGGGAACAGGGCAGACCAAACTACCAAGCCAATTCTTCACCAGAAAGGATACAAGCTTCCGGGGACCGGTTTCTGGCATTTCAGCCTCGTCGGCCCGGCTTGCTTGAATCCTGATGGAGCAGTGAGCAAGGGACTCATGTCTGAGTATACCTTGCCACACCTATAGTGGCCAAAAACGATTCAGAAAAGGGGGTGGCGATATTGACGCATTAGCGACGAAATGCTCTTAGCCATGTTATCCACCTCCCATTGGATAACATGGCTAAGAACTGGTCTGGGCAGGTGTTAGTATTTGGAGATATTTACGCTTAGCACAAATATTTCCATCGCTACGCCTGCCTTGCTAATAGGCGATAGCGACATTAGCGACTGCTTTCAGTCGCTAACTGGTTGGGTACGCCCACTTGCTAATAGGGCGATAGAATTATCGCCGCTTAGCGGCCGAAAACGGCCGCTAAAGCGGCGATAATTGCCTATCGCCCTGCTTGATAATATGCCCCTTAGTTCTTTGCGTCATCTTTCAGCTGGGCATATTCTGGCCTGGTGGGGTATGGTCTGGCCCAGTCTATTTTAAACCCCCCGGGTATACTTTAGCCTAGGACACTTAATACCCCCAGGTATACTCTGGCCTGAGCCAAACTATATCTGTGTTTAATCTTGGCAGGGGTGCATTTGGCCTGCTACACCTGGGCTGACCCTCCACCCACTAGCTACGCCACTGCAGCCATCCGTCACTGTAGGATCCACAACGAAAACCAATAATTGCTGCTGTGATTTTTTACTTCGGCCACTGGCAAGGTAATATTCCAATTCAGTCTATTAATAGAGCTTGTGATGCCAAAGGGAAAAATAAAATGACTGCATCATGTGCAAGAGAAGTACTTCATATTTCTCTTGCTCAGCTTTCCATACACCTGCACAGAATGTATTAAATAAAAATAGTATGTGCGTAATATCCTGGACAAAGTCAGCAGCAAAACTAAAATAAGTGTAAGCCTTTTTATGATTCAAGCATCGTTCTGTATGAATGTCACCCGTGTAAAAATAGAATATGATGCAATTAAGGCGTACCATATGTCCGTAATGTGGGATGCTTTTTGAATCAACATTTTTGTGGGCTTGGACATGCTGAATGTACAGAAACAGAACAGTGGTGTTTTTTGTCTGTTTCGGGCAAGGTACATTGTTAAAGTTTTGGAAGCTATTTAGAAAAGGGAATTCTTAATACCAAATGTGTTACCTTTGTTAAAGTTCTAACTCTAAACAGCCAAAATGTTTGCATATGTAAGCTCATAATAATAGTAGGGTGATGTTAAAACCCGGGAAAGCTTTTAAAACACTTATAACCTAGACAGACACGCAGTCACCACGGCCGGACTGAGAACACAAAGCAGCCCTGGTAATTCTATGGGACGGCCCTGGGTGGGGGGTTCCAATGTGTGTGAAGCTCTGCTGCTTAACTAAATCGCCCCCAGCACTGCTGCTTTTGCTACTGAGAGCCCATAGTACATCCCTGCTGCATATTCAGCCCACATTAACAAAAAACGGCCTCCACCGTTCCAAAACCGGCACCCACCCTCCCCCGATGTCCCCTGCGGCCAGTCTAGTCCTGGGTGTCTCTGTCACACAACAATCCAGGCAGCAAAGGAAACATGGTACAACGTGCTACAACAGCAGGTTGAGCAACTTTTCATTAAAAATCACTGGTAAACTTAATAGGTCTACCTATATTACAAGTTAAAGTAAGTTTATGTTGATTGACTAGTTTGTGTATGGGTTGTGTGGCCGGGCGAATGCTATAAAGAGTTAACTGTTGGATGGATGAATGTGTGCACAGATGGACAGGTGAATCAGTGACAGAGAGCATGGATAAAGGTAGGGCTACTTTATAGATAACAGGATTATTGAACAAGTGAATATATTGATGTTTATGCTAATGCCACTACACCCCTCCCCATCTTTCCACAACAGTGATTTTGTTATTTCTAACTTTCGAGGAACGCAGAACCTCAGTGTTGGACTTGGCCCTTTCTGCAGGGTCATCTCCCAAAAGTTTTACCTTCACCCTTCTATTTCTGAATCCGCTTTTGTTGGCTTTTTAGCATTCTGCACACTCTACCACTGCTAATCAGTGCTAAGTGCTTGTAACCTCTCCTCAAAACATGGAAGAATTGGCTTATATCCAATTGGCATATTTAATTTACTTGTAAATCCCTAGTAAAGTGGCACTACCTGGGTCTAGTTCCTGTAAATTAAATGCTACAAGTGGACCTGCAGCACTGATTGTACCACCCATTAAGTAGCACTTTAAACATGTCTTAGGTCTGCCATTACAGACCGGGCAAAAATAACCTTTTGCCAGGCCCAACACTTCATTTTTAATACATTTAATTCATCCCTAGGGTAGGCCCTGGACAGCCCAGAGGGCAGGTTGCAGTCCATTTGAAAGTTTGGACATGAATCTTTTAGCTTTACATGTACTGGTAGTGAAACAGCCTTAAATTATTTTCTTGATACTGCAAGGTCTACCTCTCCTTTAGGCTAAAATTGTTACATCTTATTGTTACATATGATTACATTTAATAAGCTGTAACTTCCAATTGGGAACAGGTAGACAATCTGAGTTTTGTGTCTAAATAATTGTAATTAAAAGACCTCTGTAATGGATTTCTAATCACAATTCTAAAAAATGCCACTGCTAAGAAGTTTTTTTTCTTTCTTTTTTTTATTTTTAAAAGATTTTATTGTGTTTGGACAGTGGCACACAGCTAAATTGGGCCTACAACCCTGGGGTCGGCAGCGGAAAATATCATCAAGCGATAGTTAAACACACAGCTTAAATGCCGACATCCCGGGGGCCCGGCAGCGAAGGTGATTCAATAATAAATCTGCATAGAAGTTTCTGTAACAATAACATGAAAGTAAGTGATCGCGAAGTGTACCAGATTTGTCCTACTAATGTCTTCTTGCCCATAACTAATACTTTTATATATACCCGCCACCCCCCACCCCTGTCTGCCTACATCTGCCCAATCTGTCCACATTTGGTTCTTCATTTGTTTATCTGGTGATTTCCGATGGATGGCTTTTATACCTAACGTTTGCAACATTTTCACACTCCCCGGGTCCAGTGGCTACAACATAATCTTCGTGCTATACAAACCCATACCATTCCTCGCTGCCTGTCACCCATCAAAGTACACATTTCAGGTAATCGTGTCAGAACAATGGTCAACTCCCCCCGCCTCCAGCCACGTTACATATGGCTCCCAATCTACTGGCCTGGATCGGATGGGCGTCAGTTCCCAGTATCGAGTCAATTGGTCCTTGCAATAAGTGACTGTATGTAGCCAGCCAGCGACTGCAGGCAGCCTTGTTCTTTTCCAATGTATCGCCACTTGACGCTTGGCCAACAATAATAGCATTGATACCAACTTACGAGATCCCCTTTGGGATCTCTTGGACATACCCCAATAGTGTCACTAGTGGTGTGAGTGATATCTGAGCGGCGGTGATATCTCCTATGTACCTGACCACTTCCACCCAAAATCGGGCTATCAGTCTACAGGACCATGCCAAGTGTATGAATGTTGCATCCTGGTGTCCACATTGCCAGCATTTAGTGTCTGCGTAGAGGCCCATGCGGTGCAACTGTACGGGCGTGCGGTACACCCTATGTAGAAAGTTGAAATGTATTAGCCAAAGCCTGTAGTTCGGCAATAAGTGCTCCAGCTGTGAGCAGCAATATATCCATTGTTGCTCCGTGATTGGTGTTGCAATGTCATTTTCCCAGTCTACCCTTGAGGTGTATGACGTTATGGAGGATGTCTTTTGCGTAGTACTGTATATGCGTGTAATTAGTTTCTTGGGAGAGGAATTAGATAGAATATTCTCCAGCGCGGGGAGAGTCTGTGGTTCCTGGGGGTATTCAGTGTATCATGCTTTACAGGCTGCTCTAAGCTGATAGAATATTAGTGTGTCTGACACTGAAGGTGTCTGTTATTTGCACATGTACTGCAGTGTTAGGAATGTAGCTTCTGGGTATAGACCGCTACCCGTTACCAGCCCGTGCGCTTTTTCCCGCAGAGTAGTGGCCTTATCTGTCAGCGGGGTCAGCAGTGGATTACCACCTATAGGCATGGATGGAGCATACAATTCTTTTACTCCTGCTCATTTTGCTATACCTCGCCATGCCCATCTCGTCGACCCAACCATCTCAATTTCTTGATGGGGTCATTTATAGGTCTGGTACACTGTCGCATTCAGTGGAATCGGTGCGACTTTATCTATCTCTATCGCTACATGTGGTTGGAACGGCGTTGGGTGTTGCCAAAAGTGTAGAAACTGTGCCTGCGCGCTGTATGCGTAAAGTTCAAAGTCGGGGGCCACAACCCACCCTGTTCAAAGGGTAGCGTCAGCAAATTCCAGGAGACACGTGGCTACCTGCCCACCCACACTAACTCGAGCACGGCCGTCCTAAGTCGTCTGAAGAAATGTACAGTAAACGGCATTGGTATATTGACAAATAGATATAGCAGTTTAGGAAGCAGAACCCTTTTCGTGATTGCTATGCGTCCCATTATTGAAAGAGGGAGTTGTTTCCATCTCTGTACCTTAGTGTCGATCCAGTCCATAACCCTCGCGTAGTTGGCCATCCACAATTCCTGCGTAGATCTGCTTATAATTATACCCAGGTATCGTGTCTCCAACTCCACCCACTGAATGGGGTAGTCTGTCATGCATGGGTCTGTCTTGTCCATGAGTGCTAGTATCGTGGATTTTGTCCAATTGATTTGGATCCCCGTGAGACCTCCGAATCTGATCACCTCTCTCATTATATCGTTAAAGTTATCTTTGGGGTTAATCATATAAAGAGTCATGTCGTCTACGTACATTGAGATTAATAGACCCCTGGATGTGAATCTTATGCTCCTGTGCGTGTGGTGCTGGCGAAGCCTCGCTGCCAATGGCTCGGTTGCGATGGCAAAGAGCAACGGCGAAAGAGGACAGCCCTGCCTCGTACCACGGGTAATGTCAAAGGAGTCTGACACCTGTCCATTTACTCGCACCCTTGCCACCGGGTTAGAGTATAAAATTTGAATTTGTTGTATGAATGCGGGGCTAAGGCCCATTCGAGCCAACAATATGAATAGGAATTTCCATTCCAGTGAATAAAAGGCCTTGGTTGCGTCCAATAACGATTAGCTAGATAATGCAAGACTCCAAACAACATGCGCAGATTATGTGATGTTGACCTCCCTGGTATAAATCCGGACTGGTCCGGAAGCGCTATTTGTGGGAGCATTGGCTGCAATCTATTCGCCAGGAGCTTTGCATATATCTTGGCGTCAAGATGTATTAGTGACAAAGGTCTATAGGAATCAGGGGAAGTAGGATCTTTGTCGGGCTTTAGCAGAGTTATAATCGAAGCTTTTCTTAGGGTAGGGGGCAGAGTGCCCGTGTCCATTGCTTCCTGGTAAATATGCAATAAGCGGGGGGCCAATATATCAACGTATTCCTTGTAGAAAGCAGCCGTCAAGCCGTCCGCTCCTGGGGCTTTATCAGACGGCATACTACTAATGACCTGACGTATGTCTTCAACCGTGATCGGCATATTCATATATTCACGGGCCCCATCATTAAACCACGCAAGCACTACCGTGTTCAAGTAGTCTTTTATTTCTGTCTCTGATGGACACGTGCTGGACGAGTAGAGGCACTGATAGTATCGGGACATAGTAGACAAGATATCCCGCGGCGTCCTAGCCACCTCCCCGTCAGCTGCCCTCAGTTCCGTAATGTATTCAGCACTTCTCGGAGTACGCAACAGGCCCGCTAATGTCTTCCCCGCCCTTTCACCCTCACCATAGCGCCTAGCCTGCGCGTATTTATGCAAATAAGTTGTTTCCTTCTCTGCCTCTGCTGGAAATTCTGTCAGTTTTGATCTAATCTTTGCAGTAGTGGCAGGGGATGGGTTAGTTTGAAAGTCTCTCTCCAATTCCCCAATATCTTTCTTAAGCCGCTCTAGCGTGCGCCGGATATCCCTTAATACTCCAGTTTTTAGTGCTATGCAATTTCCTCTAACAACAACCTCTTTAAAAGCTTCCCAGAGTGTCCCAGGTGAGTCCACTGAGCCCTCATTTACCGTGAAGTATTCTTCTATCTTTTCTCTCAAACTCTCTCTGAAGACCTGATCTAGCAGTGCGCCCGACGGAAACCTCCAGACAAATGGCTGTATATATGGCTCAGGGATGCGTAGTGTCAGTACTGTAGGTGCGTGATCGGAGAAGGTGCGAGGGTAATATGTTACATCAGTAACCCAGGTATGAATATCTTTCGACACCAACCAGTAATCTAGTCTCGACCACAAGCTTCTGTGGTGTGTGACGCATGTGACTTCCCTCACTGTGGGATGCAATGCCCTCCATGAATCTATCAGATGGAGGCCTTGTAGAATGTCTGATAGTGTCTGAGCGGCTCTGGGATGATGATCTCGGGACACTTCTTCCCTATCTAGCGTGGGGACAAAACCACATTGAAATCTCCACCCCAAAGGATCACCATTTGCCCCAATGCCTGTATCTTGTGACAAATATGTTGGAAGAAATCCGGGCTGTCCGTGTTCGGGTCATATACATTAATTATCAATGTAGGTGTGTCGTATAGCGTGCCCTGCATGAGCACAAATCTACCCTCACGATCTACAATCGTCTGGTGTGTTTTCAACTGGAGCCCTCTGCGTATAAGAATGGCCACTCCCCTAGAATATGTCGAGTAGCCCGCCACCGCTATCTCGCCCCATCTGGCATTCCTAAGGGTACCTGCCACCGCTGTGAATAAATGTGTTTCTTAGACTAGGCAGATATACACCCCACGTCGCAGGAGATAAGATTGGATCAGTCTCACCTTTCTGCGATCATTTAGGCCCCTTATATTCCAAGACATACATTTGAGTGAAGTCTTGTGAGCATTCTGTGTACCAGAACCCATAGTACTAGTCTGGTTTGCTGTATCTCCGGCCCCATCCCTCGGACCCTCGGGAGTGTGTGGTCCCACCAGTAATGCACATTTTCAATAGATGCAGACATTTCGATACAGCATGTGGCAGAGCAAACATGAAAAAAGAAAATCAAAGCACCACCCCCCGACCTCCCACACCAACCCCCCAAACAGGTTGTAGTTTACCCTCTCATTCCTCCCCTTACTGTAAACAGATGGTCCACAGTAGTGAACGCACGGGAATCATCCCAGTGGGGTACATGGGTTAGCTGGCCAGACACCCCTGCGCTTGTGGCAGGGTGGCCGGGAGTATAACGCATTCGTCCAATCTTCCAAATAAACCCCTTTGTAAATGTACCAGTATATTTCCGTCTATTTTAGTAAGTAACCTATAAATTCACAGTCCTTACAGGCATCAGCAATTGCAATTCAAACCTCCTCCCAATGACAGTCCGGGTCAGGACTCTACGACCAACGTTCAGTACTTATCTGTGCGTCTAACCATCTGGCTCCCATTGGTCAGTCGTTATCCCTGAGGTTGGTTTCGAGCCTCTGGTCTCCAGTCGTCTCTTGTCGTTTGTGGTCTTTGGCCAGCTCTTTTGCGTACGTGAGCCCCGCTTTTGCATCTGTGAAGAAGGCAGGTTTCCCGGGCCCCTGTACTCTTAGTTTGGCCGGGTATATCAAGGAGTATTTGGTGCCAATCTGTTGAAAGATTTTCTTAGCAGGAATGAATTCCCTCTGTGCTGACTGAACTTGGAGGGTAAAGTCCGGATATAATGCTATGTGGTTTCCATCATAATGAATGTCTCCCCTTTCCCTCGCCAGGCGCAGTATTGTGTCCCGGTCTCTATAGTTTAGGATATGTGCAAGGACCGGACGCGCTGGCTCTCCCGGCCTTAGCTGCGGACTCAACGTGCAATGTGCCCTTTCAACAAGGAACATGGCAGACAGGTCCTGACCGAAAAGATCTGACATCATTTTTTCAATGTACTTCTCCATATTCAGAATGTTTGTGGTCTCAGCAATTCCGGTGACGCGTACGTTGTTGCAGCGCGACCTAACCTCCAAATCCTCATTCTTCTGTTGAATAGCGTAGAGGATCCCGTCCATATTCCTCAACTTCTTGTCCATCTCCGTCTGTCCTTCTTCAGTTTCGGTAATTCTGGTTTCAAGGACACTCACTTGGCCCTCTTGCTTGTCCATTCTCTGTGTTATCCTGTCCATTCTCTCAGCTAGGGAGTCCATTTCGGTATCTATACCCTGGAGACTGGATTTTAAATCTTTAAACATTTCACGGATATCGTCAGGTGGCGGCTGGGACGTTGCGGGATCCTCCGATTGACCTTGTGGACCATTGTCTGCTTCGGGTCCTTTTGCGGCCTTCTTATCGAAATTGAGCCTTGGCTGTCTGGTGTCGGGCTTCCCCATCTTTGGCTCTGCGCACAACCAGGTGTCCAAAAGGCGTAAGCATCACCACCTCATCCACGGATCTGCCAGAAGTCTTGTACTGTGAGCGTAATACTGCGCTGTCTCCACAATGCAGCGCACACTGCCGGGCCGGGATCACAAGCCCCTCCAATACTGTGACTGCTCACTCGCACTTCACACTCTACAATCGTGTGGGCCCAAGCGTAGGTACCTACCACCCCTGCACAGGCTGTATGTCGTCCTTATACGGCGCTATTTTGAGCATGTAACTCCGTTTCCATAATATTAGCAACACCAATTATGTACTTCCTGCTGTGCCCGTTTTAGCATCACCCACGCAGGGGCCACACTCCGCCCGCTGATAATGGCATTAGGGCGCGCCCGCAGCGTGATAGGATATATGTGTGGCCAAGGGCGCTCTCCAGCCACGCCACTTTGTATATTGCTTTTGTGGTCGTAGTCCTCGATCTCCCCCAACAGTGTGTGCCATCGTGAGCAAAGCTCGCTACCTCCGTTCGCCCTCCAATCCCTCCTCCCCTCACCTATCAGTAGGCACATTCTGTGTGATCCGGTAACTCTTGTTCACACCCTATCTTTGATGGTATTGAATGTGTAGCGCTACACAGTGCGCCTCCAAAAGCTTGCCGGCAGTGTTACCAAAATGGCGGCTACACCGTTTGTATAGTCTCGGGGGAGCTCCACTGACCAGCCAGATCAAGGCCGACCTTGTCTCTAAACCACCGATCTCAGTACTGTGGGCACAGATCACCGCCCTTCCCCCGCTACTGCCAGCGGTACCTGTCTTCCATCGTGGTTATTTGGCCCCTCGCGCCTCCTCCACCACAGGCCGGCAGCGCCGATTTTTGCACTCGCGTCTTCCTGCTGCGTCGTCTGTACTCCAGGCACCCTCCCGGGAGTCAACGCTGTCTCCTCTGGGCATCGGGGAATATGCTGCCCGGCTCTTGGTGTGTCCGCTTGCAGCCCCCTGGCTCCGCCGTAAACTTACGGCTCCCGCTCCGAGGCGCTCAGGGGGACACCAAAATCGTGGTCCCGGCTTAACCCGGAGGTCAGGGCAGCAGGCCGCACTCTTTCACGGATCTTCCTCAGCCGCACAGCAGCACTCAGCCAACTCAAGCAAGTCTTTTTCCACCGCCTCTTGAAGTCATGGACCGTATCACTTTATTTGGATCTCGAACTCGCGTTTAAATGTCGGATTTATATCGGATTAATTGCCTGCAGAGCCACTCTAGAGTGCGGCCATTTCGCTGCTCAGCCAAGCCACGCCTCTCACTGTTAAGAAGTTGGCATTTTCTTGAACTAACTACTTGGTCCCTGCTACCATTTCCTGGGTCACATGACTTAGTCTGTGTGTATTTCTCCCGGGCAGTGAGTCAAAGGGAAGATAGGTGTTGGCAGGAAGTGCCACTCTGAGTTAACGAGGGAGAGGAGCTGTCACCTACCACACTTGCACATCACAAAGGCACAACCTAAGCCCTCTCACAAAGGGATTGTCACTAGTCTATTATGACAGCAGACACGCTGAGTCCAGAACAGGGAAGAAGGAGATGCCTGATGCATCACTTAGGCTCTAGAACCTTCACTAATTTCAAAGACACAACTGGGTTAAAAAACTGGATCTCAGACACCAGTTCTTCAGTATACTTCTGGACCTGTGGATACTCTGCCTGGAAGAAGGACTGCTGTGCTGCTGAAAGGACTGCCACTCTACTGGACTGCTGATCTGAAGGTCTGCTTCACTGCTGTGCTGACCGGCTGCCCTCTTGTCTGGGTGAGAAGAACTGGGCCTTCATCTGTTGAACCCAGGACCCAAGAGTGACTCAAAGGGCTAGTTGGCTGGCCTCCTGACTTGAGCCTCCTAGACAGAAGGCTCTAGCAACCTCGATCCCAGCACCTGTTTTCTGCCATCTATGAGTCCCACCCTGCCAAGTAGTGCTTCCCCACTCCTAGACCCTTGGAACTGGGCCTGAAGGTGCTCTGCCAGGCCATCTGTGGTTACAGCCGAACAAATAAATCTCCTCTGCTGTGCGGCACAACCCTGAGCAGAACCGATGCATTTACTCTAACGTATGGATTCCCCTAAGCAAGGACTTCGCGTCACGCCAGCAGCTTCACAGGAACCGAAGCATTGCCTGGGTGTGCAATGCATCCTGACACCTTACTCCGCATTGAAGCCCTTGTCAGCTGGATCCTCAACAATAATGCAGGTCCTCGCATCTCACATTTGCCACATCCCGGAACCGAACATCGTCTCGGCTGCGTGACGCATTTTCAATGTGGACCCTCACAACGTTCCACATACCAGGATTAATGTTACTTTGTTCAGCGGGCCTAACTGGGTCCCTGCAACCAGCCCACACTCCATCACAGTGATTTTGTTATGGTCTCGCGTGAGCAGATATCCACAGTTGGTGCTTTTCACAGAAGTCTTTAAAATTACATATCTTCTGATTCTACTGATTGGATTTGTGTTGTTTTGGTCTTGTTTTATTTATAACTCTATTTTTCTAACTTGGTGTGTGATCCTTTTTCTGTGGTGTTTTTCATTTTATTACTGTTTGAAGTCTTGCGCAAATACTTTACACAGTGCCTCTAAGATAAGCTTGATTGCTCTGTGCCCAGCTACCAGACGGTGGTGCACAGTTTGATTTAGGGTTGGCTTATGCCTCACCCTGACAAGGATTGTGGTTGCTGTTTGACCAAGGCTTACACCCCAGTCAAACCAACAACCCAATTTCTTACACGCAGGTATTTAGTATAGGTTCTGCTGCAGTCAACCGGAAGATTGGAGTGCCTTGTGTCATTACTAGTGGTTAATATTAATTTCTTCACTTGTCCATTCTGAACATACCCTTCATCTTTATGATGTTCAGGTATTTGTTTCATGGATGAACAGTTAAAGGTCCTTTAATATTAATAATAATCATCATGAGTTTATAAAGCGCCTGGTTGCACTAGGCTAGTGTGTCCCCGCGCTGCACTACGGTAAACCAGAGCACTACAGCAGAAGTAATTCATCTAACCCCCCGCTACCTGGCCCAGTCCTATTCTTTGGGAAAGAGGTAAGTTTTCAACTCTTTGCGGAATGCCACCTCTGACGTCTCCAGTTGGAGTCTAGGAGGCAGTTTGTTCCAGTTTTGGGCTGCTAGAACACGAAAGGAGCACCCTCCCATCCTTGCTTTACTGAACTTTGGTACCTTAACCTGCCCTGTCCCGCTAGATCTCAGTTGCCGGGTTGAGTTGTATAGGGTAAGTAGGTTGTGGAGATAGATGGGCCCTTTCCCCTGTATGATACAATGACTGACACACAAGGCTTAGAACAACATACCTAGTTTCAGCTAAAAACGATTCATATGACCAATCACCTCACTAATTTACCTTATAATGAAGGCCATATCATAACTATGACGTTATTCATTTTCACTTACAAAACAAATGCATTGCGTGTCGCAGTATTGCATTCTGTGCTTTTCCGAGTGCAAAGCTGCACGTTGTAAAAAAAAATAGTAAATCTTCTGTCAGGAACCTAAGACAAAAGACTGTCTCAGCCTAGTCAGCAGAGAAAACGTCTCACATAGAGGAGCTCTGAGTAGATAGAGAGGGTGGTAGCTGGGCCTGAAGATATTAGGGAGGCTGAGCAGGAGAAGGGACTTCAGATCACGAACTAGTGGAAAACTATACAGGAGAAGACGTGCAGGAGCTTTAAGGTAAGCTTTAGTAAAATCAGCAGAACAGGAGGTGTCCCATAACTTTATCGTTTGCAGGACTTCGAACAGCCTTTAGTTTGATCACAGTTGACGTTCCCATACATGTTTGTTGTGTTTGGTTAGTATTTCTCAGTCTCTACCGGTTCCCTCTCACCTCTTGCGTACTTGTTGGATTAAAGATTTGCTCCTGTGATGTTGACCTATGCTCCTGTTCGCTGTTCTGCATTTGCTTTAGCTGCTGGTGCTGTCGATTCTGGAGAAGGTTTCTACAACTCTCTCGGGCCGGCCATCAACTGCTCATTCATGAAAGCATCAGAGAATTGGACACTGGGGTTCAGAGAAGTTATACTGGAATGCTCATAGCGTGAGACTGCTATAATTAATATTTGTTTTTTCATATTGCTAAAGGGTTCACCTGTGTGAGAAGTCTTAGCCCAACACGAGCCATGGGAGAAATTCCTCCATGACCGACGAGGACCATGTTAAGAGAGCTAGTAAGGCCATACCTAGGGGGATATTCTAAAAAAATTGTGAAAATTATCGCTAACCTCAGTTAGCGATAATTTTCCTAACGCCGTGTACCACGGGAAACAATCGCTGTGTTAGCTGCGTATTCTCAACACGCCGCTAACCGGCGATAGTATCAGGGAACGGCATCGAAAACTGCCACTAACATCAGCGCGATGGTGATAGGAATTCCGGCGTTAGCGGGCGAAAACCAGCAATAGGCCCATTAGCGGCAAAAACACTCCTGTTAGTAAGCCCAACAAGAGTTGTTTTGTCTCTAATGCACAAAATAGCCTATCTGTCAACCCCCAATAGAAAATAAGCATAAAAAACAACAAACTGCAGAATGGAGCAACCAGGGCCAAGTGCAGCACACATCAACAACGCCTGCAAGCCAGCCAACATCCAGGATGACTAGGATGAGAGCCTTGATGCCTTGCTGGACCTGCGCCTGGAGCCTGGATGCCTCGCTGGACCTGCGTCTGGAGCCTGGATGCCTCGATGGACCCGCGTCTGGAGCCTGGAGTGGCATGCGTAGGAGCTGTGGAGACGAAGAGCCATGGGGGTACACATTGATGCGCGACGATTGCCCGCACCTGGTGGTGAAGTCTGGCAGGTCGCATGGAAACATGTTGCTGACCTGTGTGAGAAGACCGCCTTGTGCACCTTGGAGCTGTCAATAGTAGAGGCGCTCCCACGCCCCAACGTAGGGAGGTCTGCATCGCATACTACGATCCCCCACTACACCGGGGTGCACGGAGGGGATTACCAACGGTGGGTTCCGCCTCTTTGCATCAAAGGCTGGATGAGGTTGGACTGGTCGGGCGCTTTGGAAGGTGAGGACCCTGAGCTGTGCAGATCTTGTGTGGCGTGAGCGCTGCAACTTTACGCCTAAGGGGGCCATGCTGCATCAACTGCATCGGGAGGTTCCCCAGCTGACTTGGTGGCAACTGCTGTACCCAGGTTTGTGAAATCCATTCTGGCTGAGGCTCCTGCAGACTGAGTCACAGATTTGGAGAGAGTGCAGCGGATTGCGCCATGGTGTAAATGTCCAGGCAAGGAGAAGGTGGGACACGTAGCGCAGGACGCATGGGGGTCGAGTACCCCAGGCCCAGGAGATGAAGATGACCCACCCCCAGTGTCGGCTCAACCACTATGGCGGAAGAGTAGTGTTGCCCCATTGCTTCTAAGCAGTGCAGAGGAGGAACAATCATCACATGATGTTAACTTACTGATGTAACCGTGCTATGTTTCCCTTGCTCAAGTGCGCAATGACTGTTTGGTCGGCCCACTCAGCCTGCCCAAAGCAGTCATGTGCACTTCCCTGCTCGTACTGCAGGCTGCATTACTGCCTGCATGGAGAACATGCCCACCCCGCCAGCCCCTGGCTGCATGCCTTGTCCCGTTGTCAAATACCAATCCCAGCGCTGCATCGCAGCGTTGTGATTGGCTCAGGGGAGGGAGCCTGGCTGACAACTTCCTGTTCCTGGAAGCAGACGCAGGAGAGCAGGAGCTACGAAGACACTAAAATATTCACAACACCTGCACACACACACAGCCCAGCATACACGCCCCATCCAGTATTCTTACAGGCGTTTACCACCTCTCAGCTGTCCAGCCTCCCCCAGCACTTCTCAATGGTGATCGATGTACGCCATGCACAGCGGGTGCACCACTTGTGTGCCAAAGGCATGCCATAACGTCATATTCCATTCCAATGCATACTAATACTAGGCACATTGCAACTGTAAGGTAGGTGTTGTATAGCAGAGTCATAAATATCACTATTTACACTTCGGTGAGTGCAACCCTGAACTTACCTTTGCACCCTCAACCCAACTGTAAACCCTGGAATTCCTTTTATAGCCCCCAAACCACACCCAAAAATCATATTTGCCCCATAACACACCACAATTTTCATATTTCACGCTATATCACACCCCAATTTTCACTTTTCACCCCATAATACACCTTAATATTCAGATCTGACATCCGAAACCCATACCCACACAAAAACATAAAAATTACCCCATTACTGACCTCACAATGCGTTGTACTCAAATGCGATGTACAGGCACCTGATTTGTCGGAGTTGCGTAGTTAATGATGTACTGCCTGCATTCATACTGGACGTCTCCCATGCCAAAGGCAACCCATAGGCTAGCACTTTGCATCTGTCTGCCCGTGGACCGCGCTCAGCACCTAGGAGCCTTCCTCTTAGACACTCCTCCGCTACGGCGCTAGCACCCTCCTCGCCATTATCCCTGAACGCCACCTCGCCTGCCAGGAACAACCTCTGCTTTGGAACGGACATCGCCATCGCCATCACTGACTGATGAAGTATCATCCTCAAGGAGCATCCCCAATCAAGCAGGAGGCATTGCCATCAACTACCAGAGCACACTCCGACTGACCACGCACTCTAATGACCCAAGGGTGACCATGGAACACCTCAAATTCCAGATCTGAACCAACCCCAAAAAACATCCTCTGCAGCAACTCATCTGCAGGCCCCACGGGCCACAGATCCCCATTCTCCGATACCATTGTAGACCTCATTGCACACCAGGCTCTCCCATCCACTGTCGACATCCTACTCTGCGGACTCAAGTTCCACCTGGACAACCCCAGTGACAAGAACAACACACCTTCCTGGGGAAGCTCAACAACATCAGAGTGAAGCAGCTAGTCACCACAGCAAGGAACATAGCAGGACAAACGGTCAAGCACATCTGCTCCGCCAGCTGGACATTCAACTGCAGCCACACAACAGGACTCTCCTGGACCAACCATCATTGCATCCATCACATCTTCACCATGTCCATCGTACACCACCGCCATCATCGCACAAATAGCAGATGGATCAAGACCACCAAAGTACGTCTCGTCAACTCCCTCAGCACCACCACTATGCCTACGCTTACAGACGATGACACTGCAACACCCAAACGCAAACGATGGATAGCCAACTGCGCAGATACCGGGCACCCCTCATGGACGGCACTGCATCAGTACCTTACACCTGCCTGTTGGCAGACGTAAGGGTGACACAGGGCCACAGGGATAGGCTGGCACCATGAATTGCTGGAGTTGCATCATGGTTGTGACACGACTGCAGCAATGCGTGACTTTAGCGCAGACAGATTCATCAGGAATCCAGACGCATCTGTCATTACTTGCGTCATGGAGCGAATGCAGTGAATACAGCGCATCCGTGGTGCTGCAAGAAGGAGGTAGTGAAAAGTGTTGCAACGCTGTCTTGTTGCAGCGCTGAAACACTTTTCATGAGTGAGGCCCAGGAATGCGCACTATTTTATTGACGGTGCCCAGTCCTGCCCTGTAATTTTGTAGCAGGACAGCGCAGCAACATTGCTTGCTGCATGGTCCAGCATCAAAACCTGCTGAAATGAGTCCCAAATGGCTTCTTCAATTGAAGATCAGATATTTTCTGGTCTTAAAAAACTGCCTCTAGTTGCAGTTACAGCCATTTGTTTGGGTCCTCTGGACTGAAGAATCCCTTGTGAATATGGAGATGTTGGGTTAACAGCAGAGTTTGCATGGGAATGCCTCCCTTGCATATCATTAGCAATAAATATCGCTACCAGAAGTTGCAATCTTTTTAATG